>NC_054400.1:11464235-12704235 GCF_017976425.1 Toxotes jaculatrix | reverse complement strand
AATATACTGTGTCACTACTACAGGTCTGCTGTGACCCTCATCATCTGCTTCCACTCAGACAGCCCCTTGGTCCTGTCCACTTTAATGATTAGTTAAAGTGGGAAAACAACAGACTAATTTACTCCACACAATAGCAGTGCATATCTGAGCTTACTCTGATAGTGACCCTGATAGATAGCTTGGCGATCATTAGCATGTGAGAAATCCTATCCTATCCTAGTGATATGTAATGTAAGGCGAAACAAGTTGGGAGATAATGTTGGGGTTAGGGCAGTCAATTACCGGACAAGAAGAGAGGGAGATAAGAATACTTGTACTTATATAGTACAAGTATTATGTAGTTGGAAAAATCAAAGTCATAGCCTCCTCCTGTCTTAAAATATTGCTGTACTACTACAGGGATGTCTCTTAACCAGATTCTCCATTCTTAATCCCAGATTACCTTTAAATAGGAGACAAAAAGAGTGACCCAACAGGAAAATCAAGAGGTGGTGTCATCCTATCGTGTGTGTACATTCAGCAATCTGTGTGCAACATCATTCTACAGTTTGAGCTACTGCACATGCAACTTAATTCCCTTTGTCCTTATCTACACTACAGTCAGATCTTTGTAGTTCTACAGTTTCATGCACAGATTATTTACTCGTGATGGTTTCAAGGTAATTATTTTAAGTGCCCAACTGGCTCACTAAATAATTAAAGAATGGACATATTTTCCTTTCCCATTCTTAATTTATTTGTACAGTAATACAAGATGTCCAAGTTGTAGACATCCTCTGTTATCATTGTGGAAGAGGTGTATGGGCATGATATGATGATACTAAACACCATACATGTGCACTGTTTTCTTTCACAATTTTAGACATAAATGGTCATGACAGCCTCCTTCCCGCCTAATGACAATGAACATGCAAACTGCGTCCCATTAAGAATGATTAAGAATGAATAATTGATCATTCTATAGATTTGTCTATTAAGTCTCATGATTGAAGAGGTTAAAAAATGAATTTGATACATGACAGATCAGTTTTTCCTCACCTAATGACCATGTTGCAGTGGGCACACATGGGCGTACGAGTCCCAGCGGGGATGTGTTCTGCCATCTGGACCAGAGTGTCTTCATCTTTAGGGTGGGGCTGGGGTACAGGTCGGGTTGGGACAGGACCCCTCGGGACACTGGCGCTGCCGTTACCCTTCATACCGAAAGATGGAGTGATCAAACGACTCTGTGGACCGTGACCTAGGAGGTAGGAGAGAAATAAAAAGCTATAATGGTTAAGAAGCAGAGATGCAGACATCTGTGTTTTCTTCCCAGGTGTGTAAGTTATTTGACCTCTACCCTCTTTGTCTATACACCCAGCAGGTGTCACAGTGGTGCTTGCAGCTGGCTGACTACTGTTGTCACAACCATGGATTCACCACATCAATCTTCAGCAATTCACAGAATATTCCACTCCACCTTTAACACATTCCTCTGGCGTATGTGCATGCATACACATGACCAAACACACGCAACCACACACACACACAGACCACCAAGACATTCCATCAGCTAAAACCCAGACACCTGGCTAAACATGTAGTTTGCCCTTTGATCTCCACACTGTGGATGGAGATGTGTTTTTGTATGTGTGTGCATGGTGCGGTAAGGGCTACTTTTGGAGCTTGGCTTTACCATTACATGTCATGTTAAAGTGTGTCTGTTTGGGCAAGGAGCAGGGCTGGGTTTACATTTAATGTTGGAGCTAGAAGAGTATTAATTTAAACCTTCATAAAGAATAATAGAGGGCTTAAGATGAAATGTGTGTTTGACAGTCCTAAAAGGAGGGTAAAATACAGCTTTCAAAAGCCACTGATATGTATAGTTCCTCACTTTAAGATTGACTAAAATTTCCTGCCAAAAGTGGCGGTAACTTGTTACATATGTGGAAAAGTTTTAGTTTTAGGTTGATTTTATACAATATAATGTATTGCACTTAGAGAAGCTGCCATTAATCACACCAGCATGCACTTCATAAGGCTTTATGTTTAAGGTGAAGTGGCTGAAGGAACGAGGGGAGCAGGTACATGAAGGATGCAGATCACTGAATTAGTGTGTGTCTGTGTTTTAACAGTACTGACATTGTCTTGCAGTAGGCATTAGTAACAATCCAGCTACTGAAGGCTTGGCTTTTTCAACTGCTGCTCAAGATTTGAAATGAATCAGTGGTTTACAGCTGCTGAGGCACCATACGGCTAGCAGTATATTTTCACGATCCTGGGTCCCCGGGTAAGTGACTACATTTACGATTTTTGTTCAGCAGCAGTTACAGAAATGGAGGAGAGGACTTGTGCCTCAGAGACTGGATAGGGTAGACACTGAAGCTTAGGCTAGTTATATTCAAAGAGATGAAACTTGTTTGCGCATATACAGATGAGAATACTCAGAATGGATTCCTTTTAAATATGTACATGATAAACAGAATAATGCACAGTACTGACACTCAGTCTCAGAATCTAAGGGTTGAATACAGATGGAGTACAGGCATTATACTGCAGCTCTGTGGCTTCCCTTTAAAACTTTATTCATAACTACGACAGGTCCCTTCAGTAAATATTGTCTTTCTGACAGAGTAGAACCACTGCACGTGTGACTGAGCAAGGCGCCACAGGCAGAGCGGGGCCTTCTCGCCTGCTTAATGGGCTTCCACAGAGGAAAAAGACGAGAAGAGAAAAAGAAAGTCTGCAATGACCTATTTCACAACATATGTCACGCCTCAACCATGGAAAATAAGCCTCTTTCCCCTTGCTAACTGGCTGCAACAACATTCAATCCAACAGCAGTAAATGAGTTTCACACTATGCCAGGATTGAGAACCTAACATTTTTTTTGTACAAGACAAAATAACACTTTTTAACTGTAGGAGGGAATATATTAATCAATAAAAAACACACTTAAAAGAAGATTTAGCTCAATTCCTTAAGGAGTTTAATATTAGGATTCTATTTGGAGGAGTCTACATTTTGGATATGCATGCATTCCCCATGACTTATGCTAAGAAAACAGCTCAGGCACCTTAGTCTAATTGTACTCTGGTAGTTAATTTAGTGAAAAAATACCACAAAATGCCTACAGTAAAAACAACTCTCACACAGATATTCTTTTGTTGGATTTGGCAGCATACTTAAAGTGCTATTCCATGCAGCCTTTGGCTTGCTGAATAAAAATGTATTTTAGTCACAGAAACCCAGGTATTATGTACATATACAGTATTCCTTAATATGTGCTCACAACAGCAGATATGCTATTTTAGTCAGTTAATAGGAGACATGCCAATTTTGGCTTGGTCCAAGGTCCATAAATCATATTTTATAAAGTGTGTAAAAGTGACACCTAGCAATAATTGTAACCAGTGCTCATTGTGAATGTGTGACTGTGTGAAAAAGCAAATGAAAAACCCTTTAGGATATACTGCTATCACAAGGGGACAGGAGAAAAGACACACAAACACACACACACACACACACACACACACACACACACACACACACACACACACACACACACACACACACACACACACACACACACACACACACACACACACACACACACACAGTTTACCCTTGGTTGCAGAGGGTCCTTTGATCATGGTCTTGACAACTGCAGACTCATGGCTGTTGAGTTCAGGCTCCTCACTCTCCTCACTGTGCAGAGAGACATAATAGAAACAGAAATTAGGTGGGAATCACTTCATACATTTTGTAATTAAATTCATAATTACAACAGTACACCAGAAACCCCTGCCACTGCACACCAGAAGCTACATAAACTAAATGTGCACTGTTTAAATTACAAAATAAGTTACTTTTTCCCATCTTGAGTGATGGGTTAAACAACAACAAAATGTCAGCTGTTATTCACAAAGATGTCATGCCCAGCAAAATATCTCTAAGAGTCCACTACACTCATAGCCACAAGAATAGAAAAAGACTAAAAGCACAGAAAAAAGAAATGTTAGCACTGTCTAATTTTTCAAGTTCCTGTCAAAATACAGCAAGATGGACTCCAGACCACCTACCTGCTGAAAGAGCCGAGGCAAATATGGTACCAACGAAAACACAGAATACAGCTGGAGCCAAAACAGTACAGTACTCAGCTTCATAGTGCACTTCCTACTTGTGAGTACAGTATGCACGAAAATGTTGCCCATGTGTCACATTCACAGCAGAACAGAGTCCAGGGGCCACTGGCCGATGATGGATAGGACATGAGTTGGTTTGCACAGCACTAATAATACGGCACACCCATTCAAAACTGATGCCAAAATATCAGTTTAAATGATTCAATAGAGATTAATTAACTACAGTGGAGTGAAATATAGCATGGTGTAATGAACAAAAGTGCCCATTCCTGTACTGTAGACAGATGCCAGACTACCAGTACTAATGATGGAGGGGAGACAGCTCTCGTGCTACAGTCAAAAGTCTGATCACATTTATTTCAGTCCATTCAGTGACTTATCTGTATATTTTTGGTAAATATTGTTGCCTCGCCCTTTGACATTTTAAATGTCCGCTTTGAGTACTCCACAAATTGAGAAGAGACAAACTGAATGGGTCCTCATGGTAACATTGGGAGTCCATTTCCATGTGGCCCCACGAAATAAAACTAACCTTCACATTTGGGTCAAAGGATGAATCATTTTAACAGATTCTGAGGTAAAATTTAGTGGTATACACATCGAGGAAAAAAGATGCCAGAACGCTAATTCAAATGATCACAATGATCACATTAGAAAATGACCACAGTGGAACAGAGGTTATTCTCAGCTCTCTATACAAAACAGACAAATCCAGGCTAGCATAGTGCTATGCTAGGTTATCAGTTCATACTTAGTGGAGAGTGCTGTAGCACAGGGTGGTATTTTGCTTCCAGAAAAATGTAAGCATACAGTATAATATCTGTGGCAATGTTTTGAGTTCTAGCCCAAGGTTTGACAAGCCAAGATCTAAGGCAACATTCTTTCTGAGGGCAACATATTCTTTTAAGGGTAACACATTGTCCCTTGGGTCAAAATGTTCTCTTGAAGGGAAAACATGTGTCTCTGGGCAAAATACTCCCTTCGTGATGCAAAGTTTTCTCTACTTGTTAAAGAAGTTTTTCATAGTGCAATGCTCTTATTAGGAGAAGCACTGTGTTGGATCTACATGAAGGGCAACACCTTTTTTCTTTGTCTAAGAAAAATATTTCTGGGACACATCTCCAATTTAAGGATATTTTAGTTTCTTTAATTTCTTATTAAGGGTTTTATTGCTCAGTTACACATTATTTATAACTGGCCAATAAACATCTTAAAACATGAGTGTTCTTTCATATGCCTCCGGGCCCGCTCCACAAGACTGTCCAACAGCTTCATCCACCAGGCTGTCAGGACACTGAACTCTGTACACTACCTCCCCCCCCCTGCCCCCCCGCCCCTGGACTCCAACTCTGCTGACCCCCACCCCCCATCCCCACTGCCACCTGGACTCTGTGGCAGTGACAATCTTTTGGCCAACTTGCACATAACCATTTGCACTATTCAGCAATCTGCAATTTTCATATTCATATTTATATGTATACATATATATATATATATATATATATATATATATATATATATATTTGTTTTCCATATATTTCTTTACTATATATTTATATTGTAGTGAAAGTTTGTTTATTTAGCTGGTTTTATTTAAATTGTTTATTTATATTGTAAAACACACATTGTTGAGAGAAGAAACAACATTTCGATTCCCCTGTATGTCTGACATATGGTGAATTGACAATAAAAGCCTTTGAATCCTTTGAATCCTTGAATCCATATAATGTGCTTTTATTATTACATAAAATGAATTATGCCATACATATTTTCACAAATGTTGACTTGTCTTATTGGAATGAAGTAGTTTTGACTAAATATTGATTGAAGAACACCAATACAGGCTTTGAAACTCATTTTCTGATGCCCAGGCTAAGAAAATGAGCTCTGGGGTCCCTTCCCCTGCTATTGTGGTGGAAGGGAGCAAAATGTCTCTGCTCTTCAATCAAAAGTGGCCCGGGATCTCAAACTCTCCATCCTCCTTTTAAAATGATGCAGAATGAATAGCCTCTGTATGAGTAACATCAAGTGTGTGCTTGTAAGTGTGTTTTTAAGTATGTGTGCGCTCATCAGCGCCAGCTAAGGAGCTTGGGTGGGCCAACAATCTCTCCCCAGACATATTACACCCATAATGCATAGTTGTAGCTGATGCCAACAGTTGGATCACTGCTGTCTTCTCCTTGTGCCTGGCTGTTAGGGGACTCATGGGAGACAAATGTTATGGCAACTGCAGTCATAGTTACGTGGAGTTGTGCCTCTGAGTTTTGTTTTGTGAGTGAGAAAGAAAGAGAGAAAGAAAGAAAGAAAGAGAGAAGAACAGAGAGAGATACAGTCAGAGCGATGTAGAGAATGAAAGGTTAATAGGCAGATAGAGACAGAGAGAAAGGTAGAGGAAGAATGTCATACTTGTGTATGTGCTGGCTTGACCTCAGTAGATGCTCTGTGTTTCAGCTGCCCACCCTGCCTGTGCTGTGACATTCCATAAGCACACAATTCATTTGAACACAAAGGACCTCCATAACATGAAATGGTCCCCACAGACCAGGGGGATTCCCACCCAGGACCACATTTAAAATCATTGACTCAAACTTTCTGAATAAGCACTCAACTATGTAGCTGTGTAATTGTAGTTATAGCATATGTGGGTCAGATATACAATTTTCAAGGAAAAGAGAGAAGAGCAGACTTGAAATTTACCTAAAGATATAGACAGCATTGACAGGGGAAGAAAAGAGAGGGTCTCCCTCCTCTGTGGCAGACTGATGCCAAGACACCCTTAGGTGTCAGATGAAAAACATCACAGAAATAAGGAATATGGTTTAGAAACTAATACATTAACACAAATTGACAGAGATAGATGGTTAGACATTAAAAATGGCGTTCTCACCCTTGTCACTTTTACATGTAAAATTTAGTAGCTGTTATGGTGGTTGTTGTTGTTACAAAGAAGATAACACTGAAAATGTGACTGTCAACTGAATGGATAAACAGTTAGAAAAGTCATCTGATTAATATACACACTGTTAAGCTCTAGACACACAAACTACAGTGCAATGACAAGCATTGTGATCGATGTACCCAGTGGACTGTTGTGTTAGCATTGATTCCAGCTAATCAGCCTATAGCTGACACAACTAATCTAAGTACTCTCTATAGGGAAGAGACTGCCAGGCTGCAGAACATTTCTCTTCATTCTCATTATCAGCTTATCACATAGAACAGTAAATAAGTAATAAGCTTTCCGGCTAATCGACCAAAAACAATTTACTGTTTTATCTTGATGGAAATGGAAAGAAGAGCATCAGCTCTCCTCAAGCAAAATGGTCCTGTAAAGAACAGGAAATACCTCATCCTCATCATATTTTTAGGCTATTGACCTCTGTGAGACTAAAGGCTATAGCGCCATCTCCTCAAATTATCTTTGCGAAAGAGCTAACAACATTCATTCACATTAGCTATGGTAACTGGCTGATAACAGGTGACAAATAGAGCAGGAAATAATACGCTCCCCAGTCCTTCATTCATTAGAGCCAATTACAGTGCAGGTCGTTAATATTCTCCACCAATCAGGCCAATTACATAGGAACTTAATTGTGTTCTGGAAGACTGTGATTGGTTGATTAATGGAGACCCCTTCTGTTTTGATTCAATAGTAGCTAGTTAGAGTACTGACCATCTGGACGTACTGGGCCACATACGAACCTTGTTAACTGAAGGGATAATTAAAAAGGGACTGGGGGAAGGAGGGAGAGAAAAATACATTTCTTTTTATCTGTTTTTCTTTCGTGTTCTGTCTTTGTATTTTACATTTTTACATTAAGTGTAACCTCGAATTTTACACTTGTGTACCGCATCACTATTCAATCAGTAGCCTTGCTTTGCATCTCTGGAGCTGTTTCTGTGCTTGTCTTATCTAAAGTCTATTTTCAGAACTGTATGCTGCCTAATAATGAGACTTCTTGTTTGCTGGTATTAAGCGATAATGAGGAAAAAATTTCAGTCCCCCAACTGTTTACATATGTAAAGTATCCCCATGTGTACTGTAGCTCCGAGAACTAGTATTATGTGTCTCAAAACTGTGTTGGTTTTGTTTGAACGCCGAACAAATGGTCCATTAACATAGCTGACTGCTGTCCAGCAGCTCTCTCCACCACACAACAGATGGTCTATAATTTAGCACTGTGATATTTTTTGGATCAAATTCAGTCCTCACACACTATACCATCAATGCATGTGCATTCTCACACACGCAATAACAAAGACACCCATCCATACAGTCACCCACTCAAACTCATTCTCTTGCTCACGCACACACTTTCCATATTTCACGGTTTAAATGTGTACAGTTGTGTCCACTTGCCAATTACTGATCTCTGTGAGATACTGCCAAGCCATTTCACAGTGACCACAGAATGTCATAGTTGGTATGAGTTGTCTCGACAAAGACATATGGGCCGTGTCTTTTGGTGCTGGCATGGTTTGAACAAACATGGCTTTTTCACTGCCATGAATAGCATTTTCAGTGGACACTGGGGCCTTGTTCACACCCTGGGTTAAAAATAGGCATGCTTGAAAATATTAATTGTACTAGCACAACGATTTTATGATAAGAATTAATAACATGCCCCTCCTCTAGAGCCCAGTGGTACAACAAATAAAGACTTTAGGTTTGGAATATTTTCCAAACCTAACGTGTGCTTACGCTATCAGGGAATTAGTTGGTGAGAGCTATGGTTGAGAAGCTGCATGCTTCACACAACGCCGATATTCACAGAGAAAGATCCAACACACATTGTATCTTATTATTTGTAAACCACATGATGACAGTTCTCTTTCCTGGATTCAGACCTGGACAAAACTGCGTTTAAAATTTTAAAACAAAAATAAGAACAATGATGATCAATGCTGTGTAAAACTGTGTAAAACAATACATTTCAAGCGGTCAAGACCATTTTCAGTAAAAGCAAGTTTTGTCCAGGTCTGCCCTGTCTACCTCTTGTTCTTGGGCAGGTGCAGCTCACTGATGTTACGACGCTTCTTCTTTTTCCTCAGGTATAGTGGGGGAGCTTGAATGACTGGAGTGATGAGAAGGGCATCCAATAAGGACTGAGATACTGCTTTCTCAGGATTGCTCTGATGAGTTGTTCTGACCAGAAGAGGCAGAAAATGATGGAACCAGGATGCCAATAGTGAGACATTATAAAAAGGACACAAAGAAAAATGACAAAATGGTTTGAGTTGTAAATTAAAAGCTTAAAGGAAGAGGTCGAGAGTTCAATGAAACAGCTAAATGACAGGGTTCACTCCATTTACCTTGCCTGAACTTGACTACGGCACTCAATGTATGCCTGTCGTGTGGGCTGTTTGGGGGCACTGGGGGTAAGAGGAGGGGGGCAGGGAGCTGCTCTGGGCAAGAAGTCTAGAGGACTTGACAGGAGCTCTCTCCTATTTACAAATACACACACACACACACACACACATTTTTGTCACAAGAACAAACTTTGCTGTGTTATGGGTTGAGTGTTTTTCACTCTTCACTGCGGGTTTTCCATTTCAAAATTCACAATCCTTCACAAGGCAAGAGTTCTCAATTGTCTTGTCAAGTCATGTCAAGTCTTCCAAGCAGTCCTCTAACACTATGAGCTATTTGGTTAAACAACTGACCCTTACGCCATACAGTCTTTGAATGTTTACTTTCAGTGTTGGACTTCCAAATTCAAATTCACTGCAGATTCTGGGCATAGGAACCAAGACCTCAGAATTCTGGAGTAGTCCTCTTCCTCCCTGAGATATTTGACCAGAGACATATGGGCTCTATTTCTCACAGACTTTGACTCTTTCCATCATATTTTAAAATTTAATGCAACTCACAGGCATCAAACCCAAAACTCTAGCTATCATGCAGTCCTCTAACTCCCAAGTCCAAGTTCAAGTAGAACTAGTCACCAAAAAACTAAAAAAAATCTGAATGGCCCTATTACTCCACAATGCCTTGCCATTTGGCCACCATGACATTCCAAAGGTTGTCCAAAAGTTTCCTTTTGACAGCACCCAAAGGAAAGACACAAAAAAGTAGAACTGTCCTTAACTAAATAGCTCAGGGTGTTAGTGGACTGCCTGGAAGTTCTGTGGGAGGATTTTTGAGGCTTATGATGCAGGTGTTAGAGGAGAGCTTGGAAGTTTTGAGAACCTGGCTTTAATCCTTTTTAGGCCCATTGAATTTTGATGTCTAACGCCCAAAGACTCAAATGCTCTAAGAAATACAGATCACAAGTATCTCTGTGTGTACGCCCCAATAGCCAAACTCTCAGTATTAGCAAGAAGTCAAGTGCTCACTTATATAACGTAAACTCACTAAGCGGTTTATTAGGAAGACCCATACACTTGCTTATTCATGCAATTATCTAATTGGCAGCAGTGCAATCCATAAAATGCCCCAGATACAGGTGAAGAGCCTCAGTTAATGATCACATCAAATATCATAATGGGGGAAAATGTGATCTCAGTGACTTTGACTGTGGAATGATTGTTGTCAGGCTGACTGGATGGGGTCAGATTTCTGAAACTGATAATCTCCTGGGATTTTCACACAGAACAGTCTCTAGATTTTACTCAGAATGGTACCAAAAAGGTGCCAAGAACAGAAACACATCCCGTGAGCGACATCCAAGAATGGCATCCAAGTTTGCAAAACACGTCAAACTTCGAGGCAGATGGGCTACAACAGCAGAAGACCACCACTCCTGTCAGCCAAGCACAGAGGCCATAGTGAGCACAGACTCATCAAATCTGGATAGTTCAAGATTGGAAAAACATTGCCTGGTCTGATGAATCTCAATTTCTGCTAAGGCACGCAGATGGTAGGGTCAGAATTCGGCTTCAGCAGCATGAATCCATCATTTGAATGCCATAGCTTAGCTCAGTATTGCTGTTGCCCATGTGCATCCCTTTATGGCCACAATTTACCATTTTCTAACAGCTACTTCCAACATGATAATGCACCATGCCACAACTTCTTGTGCAATCCAAGCCACAAAGAACTGAGGGTCTTTTAAGAACAAAGGGAGGCCCTACCCAGTATTCCTATGGTCTTCCTAATAAAATGCTCAGTGAGTGTATATTCAGTATTTGCCTCTGTGCTGATAAACCATCACAAGCATGTGATGGTTTATCAGCATTGACTTTAAGGATATCCAGTCATTTCCGCAAATACAAATATTGTAGCAAAGCTGAGCTGAGCTGAGTAGGATCAAGCATACAGTTTTACAATTACAATCAGATAACAAGGGCAGTAAAACACGCATATTCATGAGGTGAGAAATGGAATAAAAATAATAAAGCAATTGAATTGAGATATCTGAAAGTGTGTAAGTGCTGGCAATGTTCGTATTAATAGTTAAAGGAAGGTTTTAGTTCCTACAACAATTAAGTGAAAATCATCATAACCTTGTACCTGACTGGTTTGGTAGAGAGTACATGATGCGATAGAGGAGTATTGACTTGGAGTGGGGAACTGAGAAGACAAAAAGTAGAAAAACTGCACAGACTGGAAAGACAATTGAAGCAATTACAATAAATGATAACTCACTGAAAAGATGCCTTCATGCACATCAAATATTAGAAATGTGGTGCAGCACCTGTGTTCAGGAGAAAGATGAAGCTGAGTTTGCACTGCCCTCAGAGACTCAGCAGCCGGCTTATCTAATTTATGGATGTCATCATCATGGCCAGACAAGCAGTTAATGGACTCAAACTTTTCCAAATCTATGCTGCCCTCTAGTGGTGTCACAGGGGAGCTGCTAAACCAAAGCAAAAAGTAAAGTCAGTGATTGTTTTGAATATAGTCTAAGCCTATTGTGGTTTTGATTTAGGTTGATTTAGGTTAATACTGTGAGCTTTCACAAAACATCCTGATGCAATTTACCTTTCAGCAGAGAGCTGCTGAAAGCTTGGTGGAGCTGTAAGAGTAACATCTGAGGTAGATGACCTATGAACAGGGACTGGATCAAAGGAGGCCCCTGGTGCTTGGTTTTGAACTGGTACAGAACTGCTACCACATGAAGAGTATACTGTTTGGGCAGGTAATACACTTGAAACAGGCAAACATGATGCTGAAGTCATGGTACAAACAGGACTTGGTCCAAGAAAAGAATGGGGCATGCTGGCTGGCAAACACACAGCATCAAGAGAAGTGTAATTTGATTTTAGGGCATCCGAGCTGTAATGATGGATATATGATGATGGGATTTGGTTTAGAGTTGAACCATTGTATGTTAAAGGAACCAGCAATGGAGCTAATGGATAGCTCATGTTAGACAAATGGGTTGGGTGTATTTGACAAAACGTGTCAACAGAATTTGAATATGTCATTGGGATGGCAACTAGATGAAGGTGTGTTGTAGATGATATGAGGCTGCCAGCACTGGAAATGAGAACATCATGTGGGATTATAGCATCCTTCTCTGGCCACTGCTGATTGGCTGATGAGCCTGTCGCCTGTGGCTGTGGTTGGTCAGTGTTAGCAGATGTGGGCGTGGCCTCTGCATCATTCAGGCTGCTGAACGTTGTGAGTGAAACACCTGCTTGATGCACTGGAGACCTGTCACTGGCAGACATCAAAGAATAATGTTATTGGGTTCACAATATTTGGTTTTTGATGCGTTTTTAATTAACATTTTAAATTGAAGTTTATGTGTTTTATGTGTTTTGTTGGAGTTAAATGAAGGGTGAAAATATCAGTAAATGCACTTGTGTGAAATCAGTGTTATAACTTGCTAAAAAAAAGTGTCTCGGATTAAACTTCAGTGATTAGATCTTGAGTCTGTGACATATCAAATTATTTGCTCACCTTTTTAAACACAACAAAAAAAGGAAGTTAGTTCCTGTGATTAAGTGAAAGGGCTTTATGTGACTGTTTTCTTTAAAAGTAACTACTGTATCAAGGGACAATTCAAGGTGGCAGGTGAAGAGGTGAACAAAGTGTCACATGTTTTCGGGATGATTTTATACCTGACCTTCCCTCTGTTTGTCTCAGAGTCAGTGAGACAAGTAGAAGAGGAATGAGTGAAGGAACTAAGAAAGCAGGGGAGAGAGGAAGGAAAGAAAGGGACACCAGAAAAAAAGAGAAAAGGAAACAAAAGAAAACTTAATCTCTTTATTAGCTACAGTATAGAATACTTTTTCAAACTGAAAACACAGAAAAGAAATTTCAGCCCATAGATTTCCAAATGTTTTCAACTGCAATACTGTCACAATCTACAAAGAAGACACTATCATTAAAGTTTGCAGGAAGTAAACATGGTGATGAAATAAATTTAAAGGCACTAGAGAAATATTTTACATAGTAAGAGTCTAAATGAATTCCTTTGCATTACAAGCCACTCTTAGCATTTATACAGTCACTTGTCACACCATCAAAGCTCAACAACCTGTTACTGAAAAGAGTCTTCCTTACTTGCATATACCTTATTCTATACAAATGTCTTAAAGCATCAGTCCGGATTGTTACATCCCAGCAGCATAGCATATAAGCGGTATATATATACTGTACATGCATGCATGACAGGTTGGAATCTCTTTCACTTTTTCAGATGCCACCATATTTCAAGATAATGAGTTTATAAAATGGTTCCAATCCTATCAGATACAAGAAATGTAAACAAGCCATTAAAGCCTTTAAATAGGTATGAGGTGTCTTCTATAACATAGTTATTCAACAGTCCAATTAACATAAAGGAACATACATAACCATCTATTGCTTGCTATTTTCAGTGATCTCAGAAACAGACTCCTTCCTCCAAAGCACACACCTTCCCCTCATGTCATATCTACATGACAGTGTTACGGAGGACAATGAAGGTGAAACAATAATATGGTAATGTGGTGCATCTGTAAAGAGTGGGACAAACAATTTTGTCAGTCCTTTTTTTTTTTTTTAACCTCATTTACTGTATGCTGACCTATGATTTTCCTTTCTGAATTTTCATTCAAGTGAATGATTCATATCATGTTGTCTAACAACTTTCAGTAGGGTGACTTGGGCTGCTTCTTTACTGTGGGAACAGGTCTCTATCATGGCTATATTGTATGTAATGGCGTATCGGACTGCTTGATAAGAGCTGTCAGGATTTTACACTTTTAACCAAAAACTCTCAATTTCTTGTCTCCCATCTCTGTAATGTTGGAAAACTATGTCACACACAACCACACAATCACTCAGCTGAAAACATATTTAAAGTTATTTCCCACTTCATTCTAACAATCCACCTTAATGTTTTGGGGTTTATTAGTATGAAGATACGAATCAGTTTCAGTCACAGAAAAGTAGCCTACAAATGCACTTTAATCAAACTCAAAATTTATGTATAATGAGGTGAAAGTAAACACACACTGATGAAAGTGTGTATTTAGGCATCTATACCTTTGGGGTTGGAATCAGTGGAGTGGGCCCGGCATGTAAGCAACACTTAAAGAAAGGTCTGAATGACGCCGGCACAGTGCAGGCACAGTAAATAACAATTCCGTGCGCACACACACACATACAAACACACACACAGACACCAACAGTTCTTTTGCAAGCTCACACGACAGTATTTTTTTCCCCTTACTTCCTATATTTCCATTAATCCACAAGCTTGTATCCCTGCAACAGTCATGAACTAACAACTATCTACAGCAGTCAAACTGTTATAGTGCACACACACACACACACAATTAGACAGATATACACACACACAGACACACTTAGTCTACTGGACATTGAGGGTGCGAGCAGACACTCCATGGTGCCAGTCTCTCAGCTCGTTGTATTTAGGGCCAATCACCAACCGAGTGGTGGTCTTGTTCGCTCTGCCATCCAGATCACATAAGTAAGAGGAGAAAAAAGACAAGAAAAAAAAACACACCAAAAGAGAGAGAAAAGAGGGATTTAGGAAACATAGTTGGCCTTAAATCTGCGATGACAAAACACTGTAAGCCAAGCCACAAGGAAAGCTTGATGATACAGAAGGAGCTGTTACCACAAACAAAAAGCTGATGATACACAGGAAACATTTAGATGTAGTGGATATGTGCAGTACTGCTGTCATAACCAGAATAGCAAATGACAGCAATCAATATAAAGAAAGAAGAGAGTGTGCTGTAAGGATTATCCAGAAGACAATTCACTTGTCATTTTCAGAGTCCATCTTCATTTTGTCAAAAGGCTACCCATGAATTATGGTCAATATGGACTGAAAATATGAATTAATTTAACCATGAGGCCGCACACCAACACGCACAGCACAGTCAGCAGGAAGGTCTGCATTTAACATGAGTGATCACAGACACATGGCAATCACGTGTCACCACAAACCACCGAGAAAAATGAACAGCCAATGGATCACAACACACTGACAACAAGACCACAGTCAAGCCACGACTGTCAACATCACAATCACAGGTTAAACAACATGCTGCACTGCAATGCTAATGTAACATCCACAACCAAGTGCATAAACAACCATGGAGAGCACACAAAGCAGCACACAAAGCAGCACACATTGCTGTACTTTGATTGCCAATGGAGACACTTTAAGCTAGAGGTATGATGATATTTAAAATCAACCCTCATCAATCTGAGAGGGGAATTTAATCAAAATTGCCTTCTGATCTTTTAGAGCAGCTGAGAATTGACATGCTGTACAGTGCACAGAGGCTGGCTTTTGACTTAATGGATCAAATGTGATCCTTCCTCTACAGTCTAGACAGGAAGAGCCCACACCACATCAATACATTTGCCAGTACTGTGCCACAGACATTTAGAGTCATATTTTCTGTTGCTGCATAAATGTTGACATTAAAGTTTATCTTGGAGGCACCCATTTGAGCAGGTTAAATGAAATAACTATGAAGATAAACTGAAAAGATGAGATTTTCTGGAATATGTATTGGTACCACAACAACATTAATCATTCAAAAAAAAAAGGGGGCACTAGGGTTATTAAAACCAAACCAATCATCAGGAAGTCAGCATTTTCATTGTCATGCACTTACTTTGTCTTCTTTGCTTTGTCAGCCTCCTCCTCTTGAACTACTAGGGAAAGAATGAAAACATTAATGAGCGCACTCTAAAAAATAATTAATAATAATAAGTTTCCTTTATATTCTAAAAAAAACCCACTTTGATTTAGAAATAAATGATACAATAGAGGATCCACTGTACTAAGATGTGTTTGTTCACTAGCTCAGATGTCCTAACAGCAGTCCATGTAATGACTCTGCAAAGACAGTCACTGCATTCACTTCAGTCAGTCAGTAATGTACCGTGCTCGGTGCCAGTGATCTGAGCCAGAATCTTGAAGGATCTGGACTGGGTGGTGCCGGTGCGCGGGCGCCAGTCCTCTGTGTCCTCCATTATGCGCTTCCTGCTGGCATCAGCATGAGTGGGCACATGGTAAAAATGGATGTCTGTGTCCACAATGTGTTTCCTGGGAACTCTGGAGGAACAGGGTAGAAGAAGATGGATGACATCAGCAAATACGCCTTTAATTTTACAAACTGCCTCTCATCTAATGATCAAAGTAACAGAGATGAAGATTGATGTCATTTCCTCTGAGGTATAATAAGCTATTAAAGTGAAATGCATAACTTTAGATTCCACAGGAGCCTATAAAACATTTCATACTCCTTGATTTAGTACTGTAAGTGGGTCATAAGAAGCTCTGTCCACCAAAGTGTTATGAGGCAAACCCATGTTTAGTTTTCTTTTTGCTGGTTACTTTCAAACAAGAAGTTTAAATTAATATACAGTACATGTATTGCCATTATTAGTAATTCAGTCAAAGGAAATTGATTAAACTGTTAGATAATCACATGTTACATGAGATGGCAAGGTGGCACACTAAAAATAATAACCTGAAATTTGTGCTTATTAAACACGAATGAGAGGGGGGGGGGGGGGGGGGGGGGGGGGGGAATCACGCCACACTTCGTTAAATGCATTTGGTGTCTTTATCTATACCAATCTGATACCTTGGTGGCTGTGGTTTTCTTGAGAACCAATGACAGAGAAAAAGAAGACAGAGGAAAACAGAAATATACAATAAAGTCAGGGGAAGAATAAACAGCAATATTCCTAATAGCCATAAGGACATAATGGAATTACAATGAACAGACTTACTTCAAAATACTTTGAGGTCCACTAAGAGGAAAGCAAAAAAAGGAAGGCAGGGAAGAGATAAAGACATGAAGAACTGATTAACATGTTAAGTATTACTTAAAGGGAAAGTTAACAATTAAAAGCTTGCAGAAAAATGATGGCATAAAGGAGAAAGCATGAGCCTATGGAGCGAAACTACCAGTGCATGCACAAGAGACAGCCGAAATATCCATGGATTGCAAAAGAAATAATTTCCATTTTCAACCACATGGTGGTGCTGTTGACTTGTTGACTTTTTTTTTTTTTTTTAAGTCATTTATCATTTGGACAGTTTGGGAAGTGTTTAGATATATGTTTTCATTCAAACGACACAGGAAAACATGCACTTTGTTTTGATGAGATGATCGGCATAATTATAACAAACGTCTGGTTTGTGTTTTGTGCGAATGCAATAGCAAATGTGCGTGTAGCCACAATCTCTCGTGGCAACAGGGTGCTGAAAGGTCCCTTACTAATTGACTGTCAATAAATCAACTCAAAAGCAAATACACACACATATACACATAAGAGCACTTTAGACTTTTCTGGCACTGCTGTCAATAAATCACCTATAAATACACACACCCACCAACACACTCACCTAGCACATCAAATACAGTGATTTATGAGTGTCTCTCAACACATTCTTGTCACAGCAGCAGCTATGTGGGTGTGGGAGTGTTGACAGCTCTATGTGAGTCTGGTCATACACTTACAGTTATACTGGAAGTGTCTCACTATATAGTCACGTCTCACAGTATAGTCCTGTGTGTGCCACTCTGTCAATATGAATATTTGTGATTTACAGTTGAGGTAAAAATTATACTGTCGCCTCAGCACATTGTAATTTTAATTAGCTGAATGCATGTGTGCTACAATGCTGTAGTTCTTGCATAATGTAAACATGAAATTAAGAAAATTGAACAATAAAACATTGTTATTGCTGATCTTATTAAATTATGATAAGTATTGCATTGACAACACACTACCTTATGTAACATGCCAAAATGTTTAATGCACAAAAAGCTATGTCTGCAGTAAGCTAATAAGCAAATGCATGCAGATGCCATGATACAATATTCAAACACACACACACACACACACACACACACACACACACACACACACACACACACACACACACACACACACACACACACACACACACACACACACACACACACACAGAGGAACAGGTAAAAAGGAAAACAGGTAGTCACTCATAATCTGACATGCTTCAGAGACTGACTTTGTGACTGGAGGAGGTGCTTTAGTCTGCAAAGTAGAAAGGCAAGGATTGAAAAAAGGAGAGAAAGACAGAGAACACTGACATACACGTCCAAATTCTCGCCATTTTATTCAAAAATCCCCTCTGAAACGAACCACACAGCACATTTACAGCATGCATACAAGCAAGTAAGATGCAAGGAAGGACACACATGCCGTCTCACAGTATCAGTCTGTATGCATGTCAGCAGCAGAATAAAATAAAGAGATTCACTAATACCAGAATAAATACCTGCTGCTGAGTACACAGAGAAGTCAGGATAAAATAGCCATAATTATGAAGACCACAACTGATGACAATGCTTTTGTAACCTTATGTCTGTTACTGTTTATACTGACCAGCAGTGAGAGTGAATCTGTATGTTGACCTCTACTGTGCATGACCAAAATAACTATTGTAATAGTCTATCACAAGGAATGCAAAGAGGGGGAAAAAAAGTGAAAAAGAACATTCAGGTAGAAAGGTTTATGTGAAAAATGCAAGTCAAAACCACACAAATTCTGAAGAAAGATCTAGCTTTAAAAAAATAGTGTGTGTTATTAAATGTGTTATTAAATGTCATCTGTGATACTTGAAGAAGACTATGTACCCAGCTTGAGTGTCCTTGCGTGTGTGCACGACTTCATGGTGTAAGATCATATTGTGCAGCTCACTGGTGTCTGCTGAGTCTCACAGAAAGAGAAACCACCCTTTTTTTTTGGTGTTGTTGTTCCCCAGAGAAAAGAGTAAAAGAGTAAAAGGAGAGTGTAAACATGAAATGACGATAGAAATGATGAGTCATAAAAGTATATTCTGTCAGTGAGTGAAATAAATCAAAAACATCCATGTATACCCCTAAAGTTTCAAGAAAATCCACTAAAAGAATGAATGAAAAACGGCTTGATGAAAGTCTGGTAGTCTGTGAAGGGAGACCGTGTATGTGTAAATCTACATGGATAAAAGGCTGAATCCTTTACTGACTGACTGATTTTCTAGAAGAGCAAAGAGAATGCCACACAGCTCGAGTTACCAATGCAGGCTATATATACACAGCTTAATCATAGCATCACAGCATAGTTATACTCACTATGCCTCTAGAGAGAGAGGAGTTGGGGTTGTGAGAAAAACAAACGGGGTGGGGGGTGAGTGATGGTGGGGAATTCTGTTGAGAAAGACTGGAACAGGCAGCTTGGGTGTGAAGGATGGCGGGGGAAACACGATAAACTGACAGATATATCGAAAGAGAAGGAGGAGATGCAGAGGCAAAGAGGGCAAACATAATAGATGAAGCATAAGGGTTCTCTTCAAATGCGAGCAACAAATAATAAAGTTGAAATGTGGTGCTGTTTTCAGACATCTAACCTCAATCTAAAGTAAAGGTCCGCAATGGAGTGGTCCACTTTCCACTTAGAAAAGCAAAGAGGTGTCTTTGTAGAATATCATGAATGATTCAGGATAAAATGAAGGCAAAGTAATATCAAAGATACACTCAAGAGTGAGTGCATTTCAATAGGCCAACCATATAACCATCACGTTAGGGATATTTTATTTGTCCCTACGTCTCTCTTGCAATTTTTAGTTCTACATCAGTTATG
Source organism: Toxotes jaculatrix (assembly GCF_017976425.1). NCBI lineage: Eukaryota > Metazoa > Chordata > Actinopteri > Toxotidae > Toxotes > Toxotes jaculatrix. The sequence goes on along the minus strand of NC_054400.1, from coordinate 12,684,072 downwards.
TTTTACAGTATTTTCCATTATTTTAAGAGATTTAAAGTCTATCACTTCTCCAGTTTTCCATCACAAGAACACAGCTAATAAATGTCTTTCAGTGCAGATTTTGCTTTCCCAGTTGCTACAGTAAACAAATGGTGCAATTACCCATTTTAGTTTGCTTACATGTCAGTGTTTCCAAACTGGTAGTTTAAGTTATCTAACATGACACAGAACACAAATGACTGACTGAGTAATTCTGGCTACATATTTCCTTCCAGCTGCACAGTGCCAAGTTGAGACTGTCACATTTCAACACTACAATAAACAAGACTCACAAACGGAGGCATCTTAATTAGGCTTAATTTGGCTTGTTGACTACAACCATAGATCTTAATAATGTGTTTAGAATACAGCATTTTGGTTTGTTTTTTTAAATTTATTTTTTTATATAAAAACACCAACAGACATTTGAGTGTGATTTAATAATGAGAAAGGATTTTGAAAATCACTGCCAAGATTTCAAAATTGTAAGTTAGAGTCTGGCAGGCCTGATCAGAGGACCGCATGAGATAAACAATTTTCAGTCATGAACATAAACTTTGAAATAGTCTTGGCAAAACACCACATTAGTAAATCATAACAGAAGTGGATTTTTTGTAACCCTATACTTGCCTAACTTAAACAAACTAAGGGCAGACTTCAGAATTTAACACTGGTGTCATAAATTTTCATCTTCCATTTCTCACAAACAAATGGTGTAGCTACTGCTATTTCAAAAGGCCTTTTATTTTTTCAAAAATTGCATGAATCTGTGAGGGAATCATCAACAGACAGTAACAGTAAAGTAAAAATTATAAAGTGGAGGTTTGACCTGTCAGTGACCCCGTACCCCATTTGACAGCTTGAACACAAAGAAAGCTGGAGATAGCCAAAGAACCAAGAATTGATTCATTCGATTGGCTGGAGAGACCGCCACTCACCCATTAAACTGCAGTGGCAAGGCTCCACCCTGACTCTCCAATAGGCCCCGCCTCTGCCCCATGGCCACCTCACAGGCGTTCTCAGTGGAGTACAGGTTGATTGGTGTGTTATACACTGATGGCTGAGGTGGAACGAGGACAGGGGGGGAGGAGGAGGAAGAGGATGGGTAAGAGACAGGAGGTGGCGGAGGAGGAGGAGGACTGGTGTGGGAGGAGGCAGGAGTGAAGGCAGAGGATGGGGATGGGATGAAGGCAGCAAATGGTGACTGTGACGGAGGATATTCGCTCTCTGATCCGCAGCCTCCATAAGGTCGGGGGGATTTATTGTAGGGGATGGTGGAGGGACTGGAGGAGTGAGGGTGGGAATGGGGTGGAGGAGGTGGGTGGGTGAGGGCCACTGGTTTTATGATGTCTGATCTGTCGCCCTACCAATGTGAGAGAAGAGCATGCAAATACACACCACAATAAATCACAGCACATGCTATACTGATGCCTCCCAGGTAATGATCTATGGATATGTGTCCAATATAATTTGCCCAAATAATAAAGTCTCATCCAATTTTAAAAACAGCTGAAAAAAAAAATCAAGATCAGTCCCTAGAAATTTAAAAATGTAGTCCCTGAATTTATTTGAATAGGAACGCATCAGCATAAACATAAATGTATTAATGACAGAAAAAATACAATAAATAAAACAAGACAGAATGGTTTTCATGCAACAAAAAATGTGTATGGCACCGTTTCAGAAGGGTGTAATAACTTAAGTATTCAAAGCACTTAGAACACCAGGTGAATTATTCTTTTTTCTTTTTATGCTGTCATATTAAGTAACTTCAACAACTTTTATATGATTAGTATTAGCCTGTTCAATAGTAACTCCATACAGTAGTTCGTTGATTAGGAAATAAACTTTGTTAAATGAAAAATAAAAACCATTCAAGACCCAATTAAAAAAAAAAGAAAAAAATTGAAAATTTGGCACAAGGAATTTAAGATTTAAAGTATAGATTTAAAATATAATATCTTAAAATGTATATATCCAGTTAGAATCTCATTTTTCACTTGGTGTGCTTTGCCTTAATTAAACAGTAATATACTATGCTTTTCTTGTATCTATAACTAGACATGCTGTGCAATTTTCTGTTATTTCAGTGACATGTGGTCTTACAGTACCTGTGGTGCCATAGGAGGAGGTTTGGGAAGACTGGAGGCCCTGGAAAAGGGAGGAGAAAGGGAAAGAGAATGTTATGATTGCACAACTGCCATTCTTTTTCATTTCAATTTTTCCTTTGAAAGATATCTGTTTCTGATATCTGAATATTCATGCTTATCATAGATTTACGTGACTGTCAGCCAATACCGTGCGGGTAAAAGTACACAAGCTCTTCAAAAGTGTTTGCTGATATTTACATTGTCATTCAAAACTGTTAAGATTATACAGTAACATTTTTTGATCTTACTGAGGTTGAAAGAAGCTGTGGTTATGGTGAATTACGACTAAACCTGAACTCTTAGGAGAGAGACCAACATGGAGAGGTTTCTGTCATCAGCTATGGCAGAATCCAAGAGTCTTACTGCGTCTGTGTGTCAAACTATGAAATTTGAGTTGCTGCAGCTGAAAAATGTGGTCTCTTTCAGAGTATGTGTGCTTTTGAAACCAGCTGCTTTTAGTATAAAAAGGGCTGAATCAATCTGATACTCTTTGGTGTTTGATACTCTTGATGCTACTTTGAGCCACGAGCTCCCCAAAAGGTCATCTGAGGAACATGCCTGTAACTATCCACACTCTCAAATGTACTCAGAAGTGATATCGGTTTAGCACTTTATCCTAAAATTAATTTTATGATTATACCGATGTGACAGGACAGCACTTTATTGATGCAAAATTAACTGAAACAATTAATTTACAACACAGATCAGTACAATTATATTAAGTGTTCAATAGAACGAATTTCCTAAATAACAACAATAAACATTTACACATATGGGACAAATGAAAGTAACTCACATAGTGTTGTTCAGTGCATCAGAGCTTTATTGAGCATGATATAACAGCAAAAATACGAGTTAACATAAATTAAAGGTTAAGTAAACTTTGCAGTAACTGAAGACGTGTAAATGTCAGCAGCCCCACATTCCTCTCAGAGCAGCCCTTCTAGAAACTTCCACAGGGAGGTTCATGTCCTTCACCTCTGTAAATATGAACCGGCAGCTTTGTAGTAGCTAGAAACACATCAGTCCACAGATACCACTCATAGACTTGTCCTTTTCCTCACTGCCTCTTGTTCCCAACTAGTTTTGGTTTTCCAACAGTGGGTGTCATGTTCCGTTAACATGAGATGTGAAGATATTAAACGATATTAACACCTGTAGCAAAAATGGCAGTATAGCATAAAATTATGAGAGAAATATAATAAAAAATACTCTACAACTCCCAGGAACTGCCACAATAACAGTCCAGGGAAACAGTTTAAATCCTATTTTGAGCAGTCACACAACAGCATCCATTATACCTGTGGATTTCATTTCATATATACGTAATTCTCTGAGAGAGGCAAAGTTTAAAGAACATGCAGAAGGAGGGGAGAATAATGACCAGATGTGAGCTAATTATCTATAAGAGCTTTTTGGCCCTCAAGTGAGTCTCCCAAGCTGTTTACTTCCCCTACCAGGCTTTACCAATGAAATACTGTATGGATGAGATATGGATGGTTAAAGAACCCTGACTGTGGTTATGGTTTGACAATTGCAGTACGAGGGTGGGATTTTATGTGTGGTCTGCCTCGAAGGCTCAACCAAAATCAAAATAACACCCCTGAGCAACTGCTTAAGTGTTAAAGAAATTCCTGATATCAGCAGTATGCCTGCCCTCTGAGTTTCCATGGACAAACTATTGTAAATAGTCCAACAAGTCAACAAGAACCCAGTGAGCGCAACAGCAAAGCGACATCAAAGCTGATCTGAATGCAGCAATGGTCTCACTTGCGCAACCAACGGCATGGAAATGAGGCAGATAGAGTAGGAAGGAGAACACCAGGGTATCGAGTAGGCATTTTCAGATACGTCACCGCCATGCCTGTGTGCTGTAGCCTCGATTATACTGCAGCTATAACTGGAAGCACCGACATGGAAATGTGCTGGGGTCATATGGTAAGAGGCAGAAAAAAAGCCTAGTGGAAAGTGAATGAGAAACAGAGCCTAATTTAATTCAGAGGCTTTCAAACGTTTTCACTGGGGATTTACATCATCAAAGGTGATTTCAGGCTTCTAAACAAGCAATGACTTTGGGAAAACTCATGAGAGATGCAACTATCCATGTTTATCTTCATGAAACCTAAGTAGCTGTCAGTGTCAACTGGACCTTGGAGAAAGTGTTTTGAAATGGATTTATACCATACACATTAACACAGCAACAGCCAAATAAACTCTGACTTTGTTTTCATTTTGAAAATTCCCAAAAATATATAACTTATATATGCTTTTGTTTAAACTTGAAAATCATTGAGGGCCTCTAGCACTTATATCAGAAGAACAACAAGACCTTACACTGTATCAGACACTTTGCCACAGGAATGTTCCTCCATAACTCGAATGTGTGAGGGTCAGAGAGTAAGTGGATGCAATAAAGACACTGACAGTGTGACAGTGACAAACATGACATTTCATATGTCTACCTCCTGCACACCAGATGGAAAAGTTTACTAGGGGAGAATATGTGAATGTGTGCATTCTTCTCAGTGTGGAGACCCACCAGCAGTTTAATTTCATAGTCTAAGAGCAGCTGCTATAATCCCTGTTTCTGTTCTTTGTAACTCTGCATGTTCCATGTTAACTGTCAGGATCTACGTATCTGTGTTTCCAGTACCGTGTTTCATGTTCATGGAAGTTTTATATAACAGAGCAATTGTTCTTTTCATTTAACTGTGAGTCTGTGTTTCTCCTGCAATCAGCTGTGGTGACAGCGATTTTGTTTTTTCTTTGATACCTTTCCACATCCGAGTGCATGCTATGGTTACGATGGTAGCACTTAAACATGTTTTCATATTTTTTGTAGCATAGTATAGTATAAAAATCATTTATGGTAATATTTATTCTACGTCTCTTCGAAAAGTCATCAGCACGATTTGTATTTTTAAACATATTTTCTTAGTTTGCCTGGTCTGATTTTTTTATGTTTTCCTAATTCATTATTTTTGAATTAGGATGAGCAGAACTGTTCTATATTTGATAAGAGTTTCTTCTGAAATGTGTTTTAATGTTCCCCCATACTTTAACTTTATGCTGCTTTGAGTCTCTTTACAGTTTTACATAAAATTATGCACTAAATTGACACGTCATAAAGACAAGGATGCCATCTCTGCTTCATCTCCTCTCAAATCACCCGAGCCCTCCCGACTATTCTGTGTTCTCAGTTGTGCATTTGTGTTTAATCTCTCTGGTCTATTCTTACTCGAGTGAGATCATTGACCGATGTTTCCAGGGCTGCACCCTGACATGCCATTAGCTTCACCAGCAAGCAAACCAGCCACACTGAATCAATAAGAGATTGTTCCCTGTCTGTCTGTGTGTGTGAGTGTGTGTGTGTGTATATGTGTAGTCAAGAAGCAGGGGAGTTTTAGAGGTTTAGAGATGACACTGACTGGGATCTGTCAGTAACGCCTGTAGAAGCCGAATACACACTGTCTACGACACAAATATAGGCACAGATACACAAATAGGCACAAACAGCCAAGGTATACATGTCTGCAGGAATTTAACAAGTGGAAGTGATTCTGTCACACAATGCCTTCATGTGTGACCTTTTGTTTACTCAAACAGAAAGAGCATGGGTATACTCTTAAAAACTATACACACACATGCTACATGCACGCATACATGTGGCTCCTTGCAATCAATCACTTCAGTCTGTCTCGTTTAAAAAGTCACACACACACACATATATAATACAGCTCTTAAATGAAATATGCTTCCATCGGAATGGCAGAAATGTCAAAGTTAGTGAATGGACAAAGGCCAGTTAACAAGCACATACACCCACACAAATGACGTATTGCGCAGGGTGTGGTGACAGTGATTCCAGGCATGACAGGTTGGCCCAGGAAATGTTACTGGGGTAGTGAGAAAACACAGGCTACAAGGACCAGTTCATACTCTCAAAGACATCTACACCTGTAAATAAGCTTTAAATGAATGAACATACACATAAGCACATGTTGACACACGGTACGTTTGTCCAGCTCTATTTTTAGATTAACTGCACGTTGAATATTTCCGAATATTATATGTGTGAAAAACCTGAACATGATAGACCCAGTTATAGATGGTTCGGTTTTCTTTAATAAAGCTGTACTGTGGCTCTGTTTGCCTTAAATCCAGTCTGGTTTTTATGAGCCATGATCTTATCTTAGATTTTCGCCTAATTTGTCTTGGTGAGACATTTTTGGCATCTGTTGCATGTTTTTGTGGTAACTTTTACATTCCTGCCAAAGACAGAAGGGAACGATCTTATCCCACTCTAGTCAAAACACATTAAGTCAATATTGAACAAATCAATTCAACATTTGAAAAATCAAATGTTGCTGATATTTGTCATTTTTCAAATAATCTAAATTCACAATTTTTCCATTCTTCTTCCCTCTTTTTTCCTTTCTTCTCCTTAACACTAACAAGGCAGCACTAAAGAGCAAAGTGATGAGAAAATATAGTGTAGAAGAGGCAGAATGATATTGTGACTTGGTAGTTTTTTTCTTTGTGTTTCTGTGAATCCATCCAACTTTGATAAGATCAAACTTGTCTTTTCTTTCCCATGGGACCCAGCAACAGATTTGAGTATGAAACACATGATTCAGAGAGACTGAGACGTTTCCTCCACTTACTCTGTAAATTCGGGACTAGCCGCTTGGTAATTTATGTACAGGCACAACTGTGCCCCAGGGCCATTAAGTGAAACTACGGCTCTGACTTTGTTTTTTCAGTCTATATTAAAAAAAAAAAAGCTCTATACTTGACAGTCATTACAGTTTATTTATTTTTCTCTTCTCATCTCTCTTTCTCTTTTTATTCCATCTCTGCACCTTTCGATCCCTCTCAGTTTTATTTGAATTGTCTTGCTCACCTCCTCTCAGTTACTCCTTTTCCTGGAATGAGGTCATCCTTTTTAAACAAAAGTGATAATGATTATTAAAACAAAGCCCTCTCTAAAATGTATGCAGTCGTCATTCCTGAAGGAGCACTTCAGTATTTATTTCTTTTTCTGTACCTTATTAGGAAAAAGGGGAAAGTGTGCTCGTCTAGTTTCAGGCTTTTTTTTTTTTCAGTTTTACCTTAAACTGAAGCAGACAGAACAACGTGACCAGGAGAAAATGCCAGGACAACACTAAGAACATAGTGACTTGCAGAATCATTGCCACGTGTGGTTCAGCTTTTGGGTGTCTAGTAAGTGAGACTGCATGCGAGTGTGTGTGTGTGTGTGTGTGTAAGGTTGGGGGACCCAATGTAAGTATGGTGCAGTTACAGCTACATACTCAAAGACAGAAAGAAGGATCATGAGTGAACACAGACTACAAGTCCTGATTTCACCAACTGCTGTAACATTCCTTTGCTGGTATGATTAAATCCAAAAACAACTGTGTTAGTTCTCTGCCAGTCTCAAGACCAGTGGGTGAGTTTATCTCGAATTGGCCTTTAAATAGATCGGGAAGCTGAGTCTGTCTGTCTTTATCAGTCCTCACATTAGGCAAGACCAAAGGAGACAGGGGTCACCCACAGATCACTGTGGTACTGTAAGTCTGTGTTTAGTGTGTGTGTGAGCTCTATTCCTGTGTCTATATATCTGTGTATGTGTGTGTGCGCGTGTGATCCTCCCTGTTCCTTATCCATTACCTCCCACCGCTATCTCCACAGAGGCCTCGACAGGCCTTTCAGCTGAGTATGACATCACATGAGATCCTAAAAGAAACATGGACACTGACCAGACCAGAGGAGCAAAATATGTTAAAACTGCAGCGGTTTCACTACAAAAACATTACTCAATTAAATAAACTTACAGAAAATTTGCAGTACAGTGTGTGAACAATTGCAGTCACACTCTTTAAGCTCTGCCGCAGCCGGAGGGTATGAATCCACTGTGGTTTAAATGAGAGTCTCTGTCTGGTTATCAGATAGAAAAAAAGTTGGCACTCAGACCTGACTTGACCCAAAGCCCCACTACTTCATATTCAGGTCAATATCTCTTGCTGTATCTTACTCTGTAAGATACAGTACGTGTAGATGTCTGTGTAGATGAAGACATGTTTGATTAGGGCTGCACAGAAGGTCCTCTTTCATAGTGAGGGTTAACACAGAAGAAGCTGATGAACAGACAGAAAATACCTAAACATATCACAACTGTGTTTCCTGTGGTAACATGGCAACAAACAAGCATTTTATAGTAGCTCACTTTCTAACAAAAACAGGCAGCAGTTGACTGTTACCCTAAGGAGTCTTAAAAGCAGACCATGAGAGGAAACAGACACATTAAGTTAAACCCCACCAGGGTAGGAGAAAGGAGGCAATGTCTCTAACAGCCTGCAGGTCAACAGTACTGCATCAAATCCCCAACAGAGCAGAGAGAACAGGGGGAGGAATGCCTCTATAACCACTCCACAGAAAGAGGAATCTGTCCATCATTGTATTAACTAAATAATGGTCATAAAATACAAATAACTGAATGAGAACATGTGTGAATAACAGAGTAAAGATGAAAATATGAGGGATGGCAGTTAGAATATACTGCTACTATACATATTTTATTGATTTTGGACAATGGAGGACATGAAGTCCATTAAACAATAAATAACACTTATGAAGAAGAGATATATCTGAGACAAGTTAGTTGTAAAATCTTATATGCTGGTATAATTTCAGGTAATAAAACAGATGAACAGTCTAAGTGCTGTTCACTTTAGGCTGTAATTCTTAGAAGTTTTCCATAAAATCATAAATCAAGCATCATAAAAACAATTTCATGTAACATTGCATTCATATATATATATATACACAAACATATAGATATAGATAGATATCTATATCTATATCTATATATCTATAGATAGATATATAGATATATACAGATGTTTTATTTTTACATGAAACTGTAATGCAATTGTTTGGTTTAATGGTAGTGTCTATAGGAGTAAGCTAGTCTAACTGCCTGCACTGTCTCCGGAGTCACGGGGCAGTAAAACAGTAGATGGGAGGACTGGAGTCCTGCGTTGTCTTTTGAAATCTAATTTAAACTTTTATAGCTTTCTTTCACCGCAGACTGACCAAGAAGTAAAAACTGTACATATAAACAGAGGAGCTCACAGGGAGGTGTTAAGAAAGACACACAGATACAGGGACAGGCAAACACACATTGGCATGCAGTCACACACAAATAGCAAAATACAAATACCCCTACATTTCCACAGTATTTATCTCTGCACACGCCCAGGGATGCTCTGTTTAAAGCACCTTTTCTTATTATTAATGATTCTTGACCTGGTGATTTTCCGTCATGCTCACTTCATGGCAACTCCCACGTTGAAAATTGCCATCATCGTTTAAAAGATTTAAAGTGTAATGGAATAAACTAATGACTCCATGGACCATAATTGGAGCGTAGCCAGTCTGTTTGCGAAACACATACTAGACATTTCCACAGTGCAACTGCACATAGATAGAAATCACAAAACTTTCTCACTGCAGCTGCCTGACAAACACGCAACGACAATCTTGACTAAAACCATACAACTCAAGAACCAGAGACGTACCGGACCGATCCCCAGAGCAAATCGGGATTTATCAAAGTCATGTCAGTGCCGTCAAACTTGTTTAAATTGCACAACACAGGTTAAACCCAACCCAGCGAAAGCCCTGGTGTGATTTCATGAGACTCAGATGGAGATTGCATTGTTTCAAGTGTGGGTCCTGGGCAGGAGGGGTTTAGGAATCTCAGCCTTAAAGGCAAATTCAATACATGCTGGGGCTCCATAAGGGAAACCAATGGTACTGGGGGCCCCAGACTGGATGAGGACATCCACATGATTCTAGGGGGTCCCAAATGGGACGGATTAAAGCAGAGTTTCAGGATTAACAGGCCTTTACTGCTGAAGTTTTGTAAGATCTATCCAGCACTGAACTATGGTCTCAAATGATATACTTAAGTACTTACTATATCAGCACTGTGTGTAATTATCATAAGGATAAACAGTGGGATTTTGAAAGGCACAGAACTACCTAAAATGTGTATTTAATTTGATTAAGAAAAGGACAAATAATATCTCATAATTTTAGTCCTGTCCTACTTTATGGCTTATTTTTTCTCTCTGGGAGCTCACAGTTATTTCTATGAGGCAGAAATAACAGAAACAACACAGTATATCAAGCAGAAGAAAGAAAGGCAGGGTAAAGAGACAGTATTACAGCTGGGTCCAGTACTCAGTGCTGAGACAGCCTGCTCATCAAAATGATCCACAGTTGGACCAGGAAGTGTTCTTCATATTTGACATCTGGCCTTAGGTCTGTTGAAAGGGTTACGGATATCGATGTGAGTCAGTATCACTCAGAGAAATTCACTCACACAGATGAAAGATTTACTGGCTTACATTTATTTTACTTCTATTTTTTTCATCTTATTTTTGATTCTCCGTTTGTTGTCCAAATTTCTGTTTACCTCACCCATTTCTTGCTTTCTGTCTCTCCCTGGCTCTTTTTGCTAACACACACACACACACACACTGGCCTCCAGATGTTTTCTGAGTGCCACTGAGTCAGATACCTTAGAAACCTATGTGACAGTGATACAACAGTGATCATAAAATGATCCTGGCTCTGATGTTGAGCAAATACCTGAAGTTATGGAATTCCTTCAGCTTCTTTTTTCCACCATAAAATCATAGCATTTTCAACAGATGGGCATGAAGAAGGATGGTGGAAATGGTGGGGGAAAGAAAGGTCAAGGAAGGATGAGAGGGAACAAGATACAGACTAGAATGTTTGCCTCAATGTGTACACCCCTGAATCTTATATATTTACAAATAGAGCTTATTTTGTGTTATTAACATGCAGCATGGTGCTTTGGAAACAGATACATTTTTTTTTTATCCCAAAAAGATGCATAGATATGTTCAAAACTACACTTAGGATTACACTCTCTGTCTGAGTTGAACATGGTGTCATCTGACTATGTAATAAAATGAGGGCAAAAATAAATATACACTGAGTCATTTGGCTGAATTTAAGCAAATCCCAGCCAAACTGAACTGATAACAGTTAATGTGAGAACTACAGGAGAAGATGGCAAATTGTATCTGTGAGTATATTGTCTTTCAAAACATGCTGATTACAATTTATTATAGAGTCATTTGTAACTATAATTAGAAGTTTATTTTATTTGGAATAAAACTGCTGAGTGTACAGTTTATGTTCTGATTGAGCCTTACACCCTGAAACTCACTTATAGTAATTACTCAGCACTTATGAAATGTAGCTTCTTATTTTTCTGTTCCAATCAGTCCAGATGATTCTCCACACTGTTCCAGCTGCCCATTTGGGTATCATTCAACAGTGCTGGCTGGCCTAAACATGAGTGCATTTGGCTTACTGTAAGCTATATCTGGCAAATGTAGAAGAATTAAAAATGTGGAGACAGATGAGCTTAACACAGTGTTCTTGGCCTCAGAATATCTACGGGCTACCTTCACAAACCCCTAATGTTCTTGGGATTTGTATTTTCTTTGGCAAAAACAACAGACTAGCAGAAGACAGGCAGAGACAGGTGTGTCTAGCTGTAGCTGCATTCTCTTGGTATTAGGATATTACTGGAGAACACTACAAGCCTAGCCAGAGATGATGGCCATCAGTTTTAGATGACAATTTCTCTGGCAAATACTACAGACCAGTGAAAGACGGAGACAGGTGAGCCCAGTTTAGCACTCTTGGCTTTGGAACATCTTTGGCAAATATCAGAGCTGAGTAAGTGGCAATGGCAGCTGCACAGAGAGTGTCTGTTAGGACAGAGGATTTACATAGAGACATGAATTTCTGCAGCAACAGTACAAGTCTTACAAGTTCTAGCTGATCAAGCCATTAATGTGCTTGTTATAAGTATTTGGCACATTTTCACTAGTTTTATCATCGTAATAATTATTAATAACATACACAATAATAACACAACAAATCATTTTTACCGGGTCATGAAAAGGGTTTACAGTAATATCATTTTAGGAGTAGGAAAAGGAGCACCCTCATGGCCTAAGGGTTAAAGTACAGACCATGCACCACAACACTGCAGGTTTGCATCTGGCCCTGAGGCTTTTGCATGTCATTGCCATCTTTCTCTCTCTCCCTCTCATTTTCTGTCATCTCTGCTGCCTGCTTTCTGATAAATACATAAAATACTCAAAACAATAAAACATTTTACAACTTATAACACAGCCACGAGTTAATGTACGGCTCTAACAGGAGGTTCCATTACCACCTGAGTTAAAATATAGCACTTGGCCTGACAGTTTACTGCCTTCTTAATTTTTTTTAACATTACTCTATGTGAATCATTATGCTGAATGATGAACACTTCAGCAGGCCAAATGTGTGGTAGTGTAGCTGCATGAACATTGGTATTTTTCTGAAAGCTTTGTCTCTCCAGTTTTGCTGTAAATAGGGAATCCAATTATCTTTCCTTCAAAGCTTGGCCTGTTTGAATACGCTGTTCTTGTTACGCGCAGGTCAGTTCCAAGTAAGCATGCCATCCACACTGGGTTTCATTTCAAAGGATGAGCTAAAAACAGGCAATAGATCATTTGATTAAAGTACCACTCTTGCCTACAAACAGGTACCTGACCCATACCACCCATACATCAAATGACTAATTATGTAACTGATACTTTCTTATATATCTGATATGATGAGAGGACATTAGTTAGGTATGTGCACACAGCCAATTTCATAGATTTCATTGTGAGTATAATTACATTACAAACAACAAATCTGAAATAGGACAGAATCGGAAATTACATCTGTACATTTTAAAGAAAAAATTACATCCAACTCTGTGCTATAAATATGTGGTACTACACTATACTTACTGCATATACCAGTTGTATGCTATGCAGCACCAGGCTATGATAAGCTGACATCATCAGTGCATGTGTGTGTGCCTGTGTTTGCTGGACATGTGGCTGCGCACAAGCGTCAGCATATGCACACACAACCCAGGGATCTCGTTGTCTCTATTCAGAGAATGCAATGTAAACAAAATGAAAACGTATATCCCAACCCAACATAAACTTCCCTCACCCAACCCCTTGCCCACACACCAAGAGCCAGACTAAAAATAACTCAAGCAGCTGCCAGTGTTAATTCTCTATATGTATGTGTGCTTTCCTGTGTGCATTTCAGTTTGTGTACATGTGTTTGTTAAACATTAACCCCCCTGAATTAAATAATCAACACTTTCACTATTGTTCTTTGCATGCATGTAAAAAGTCAATGGGAAGGGCAAATTAACGAGTGTGCAGGATACAGAGTGCTGAGGTGAGCTAGACTTTCTTGCAAACTGATGTGTGTGTGTCTTGCATGTTGGCCTGTAAATCAGTGCCACCACAACAAAACAATACCACTGCGTTACATTCCAGAGTTGCCGAACATGCACGAGAGATCTAAAATCTAATTGTTTATCCATGACTTGTTTATCCATGACTTGTTATGGCCTGTGCTTGTGGCTTTCTTCATGAATGCGTAAGATCTCACTGTTATAAATGTATGTGAGAGGACTCCACCATGGAGACACTCAGTCACAAAGAAAAGACCAGTCAAACACTGTAATTATCTTGTTTGAGGTCCTTTCAAAAGGGTGAGATCTCCACTTTGATAAAAAAAAAAGAAGTGGAACCAATTAACAACACAAAAGCTGCTTCAAAACCATTTTTCTCTGCGTGATAGCTTGTCTATTCAAATCATGCATTCATTTGCTGTGTACTGTGATGTGCCTGCGCATATGTGAGAGAGTACATCAGGTCAACCGTGTTTCAGTTTGTACCCTTTAACTCCCTCAAATGCATCAAGACCTTGAAACTGTGCCACTGCTAGTGAAAAACACTCAAACACACACGCACACAGGTCCATTAAACAGTCAAATGGGCTTCGAAAGGCTTCACTTTGGGGAATAAAGCATTTAGCCAGACACTGGCAGTTGAAGTGTATAACAGTCAAACACAAAGGTGGTTTTGTTGAGGCATGGGACAATTGGTTGAAATGAAAAGTTTAATACTTCGGTTTACCTCTACAGAGAATAATTACATCAGTAAAGTGCCTAATTGAAGTGTTGAAATGTTGTGATTGCACTATACTAGTGGGACAGCTTCAGGACAAAGCCATGAACAAGGAGGAAATGTCCTTCAGTTTTACTAATTCCTCTGAAATTCTTCCATTCTCTTAGCTTTCACTTCCACCCAGCTTTCAACCTTCACTTCCATTTCTATTCTTTCATTTCATCACCAACATCCATTTCTCCAACATCTCCATTCTATTCTTTGTCCATTTCCTCTTTCCTGGCTCTTTCCTTGTCTCCTTCCCCTACTTTCTTTCCATATACCTCCCCTCTTCCATCTTTTCTCATTTCTTATTTTTTTTGTCTAAGTCATTCTGATGCAAAAAATATTTGCTGGTTCCAAGTTCCCTCTTTTTTCTTTTTACATTTCATAGACTAAATGATCAATCAAGAAAATAATCTGCAGATTAATCAGTAATCAAAATAATCGTTAGCTGCAGCTTCACTGACAAGATTCAGTGGAATGCACAAAAACCTCACCAGCCAGCTCTTTCACAGTCCATTTGTGTGTGTCCATGTGTGTATGTGCGTGTGTGTCATGGACACGTGTTCCACATGTGTCTGATATCTCCGTCATAGTAAAACAGTCTGTATGGCTAACAAGATATTGGTTGTTTTTATTGGTCTCATCAAATGGAATTCAGTTTGACACTGAAGATAAGGGTGAAAAAATTATTCATTGAAAAAAGAAATTCCCAGAAACTTGACTGCATTTTTTCCACAGCTGTGCGTCAGTATTCATTGTAAAACTTAAGGAATATCTAAGAATCTAAACATGAAGCAGTGATGCTTTAACATTCTCGCCTGGTGCCATCAAGCAGGGTGATCCATGGTTTACAGAAACTGCAGATGTCAACCACGTTGATAAAAAGCTGTGGGACTCGGAGAATCCATCTCCATCGCTGTTTGTGTGTCTTTCATCTCTTTGGCATGTTGTTAATTCCATTTGCCTCCCTTGACTTCTTCTAGCTTTTTCCGTCCTTCCTTCATTCCTGTGTCTGTTTCTTTCAGTCTGTCTACCTCACTCTCTTAGCAGGAGATCTGGACACACACTGACACTGTTTGAGAGAAAGCCAGGGAGGCTCCAAAGGTTGTGAACCAAAGGTTTGTGTTTTGAGAACTACTGTTAACACAACAATACAAAGTGCATTCCCAGACAGAGGAAAACCCCACACAAAGTTTGACCTGATAAATAAAACAACAAACACTTCAGATCAGTTATCATTCCTAATTTATTTCCTTACTCAACAATACTCAACAGTTAACTGAAGCATAGTATGTGATACTGATCTTTGAAAGCCTGCAGAATCTCTCACCTACTCTCATGGTCACAAGAGGTAAAGCGACAGACTTACAGGCATGTAATTCAATTTACACACCACATTGCCAGATGCTCTCTTCTGTAGCCAAATATAGTTCAGCCCGATATGCAGAGATGTAGGGCTTAAAAGCACACAAATTGGGAACAATATGCCTGTGACCTTTGTAAGTCTGGTCATCCTGAAACTAAGTGAATCAGGTACTTAAACAGTTGTTAAGCATTCCAATAATATAAAGGAGACAGAAACAATTAAACTGTGAAGTATTTTCCTGATCTTTTTAAGATTAAAAATACAACTTGATTAAAAAAAAAAGAGTATGGTCTTTTTCCAGTTCCTCATTTATAAAGGAATTGTTCACGGATCAAAGAAACTGATAAAACAGCCTTTGATGTATTCAAGATCTGCCAATAAAGTAGAAAACTTCTGTGATGTGAATATTTTTGTAAAAACCTGCTTTTTAACAGGGGAACCAGCTGAATGCATGACTGCCAGGACCTACATCTAAAAATCTGAAGCAAGAGCTTGGAACAAAAAAGAATCTCTGACTATCAAAGACGCTTAATCTGCTGTTTACCAATGTGAAATCTTGAAATCTGAACTTGGGATGAATGGAACACCAACAAACTGATGTTGTTTTGGCACCTGTTACCTGCAATTTCACCACTGCTTGCCTTACTGTAATATGTGTTCCACTGTAGAAATAAAGAGAGTCTCACAGACAGCTAAAGAAATGTTGGTGAGTGATGATTTCACTGGTAACCATGGTATTTGCATTCATGCATTTAGCTGGCTTTGCTTTACAGTTAATAAATCCCGGTACTGTTCCAGCCTTTTCTTTTTTGTTTTTTTTTACTGGATGGAGAGGTGCATAAGTGCCAGGATAATTTGGCCCTCCTCACATGTACCATGTCATCTTTAGCTGGGGCAAATTCAGCCGTATGTCAGTTTAAATTTCTCATGTAGAGACAACTTTACCTTACAGCTTTTCCTTTTATTGTCCTTCGCACATCTGCTGTCCATCTCTTTTGCTCATCACCCCATTATTTGGAAAAGGAATAACAACCTGTCTCCTTTTAAAATACACACATACAGACACCATATGCATTGTTCACATTTCTCACTGTTATCATTCCTTTTGCTATCTGACCCAGTGACAAACCCAATCAAAATCTACAGACAGAGAGGAAAAATGAAAAGAGAAGCGTGGGATGCCTGTGAAAACTAACAGAAACAAGAGACTAGATTGGTTCTTTCCATTACGCCTGTAAACCCATTAAAATCCAGATGTTGACCTAAGCATGACACTGTTTGAATATACAGTTCGTCTAACTCACAGTGCCAACGAATGCCAAGCAACAAACAGAAAGAAACCATGAAAGTCTGATCTAATTTATTATTGTAAATGGAGTCTGGAGAAGGCACAGAGATTACTGTCAATCTTCTGGACCCTAAAGTATGCCAGTAAAGTCGAAGCTGGAGCCAGCTGTCCCCAAAGGGGCTGCCTGGTCACACAGCCTTAATAATATAATACTGCCACTTAATGAAACAAGCCATTCCATGTGTTTCCAATAGGGCATGAATCAACCCGTAAGGCCTGATGTCTGCCACAGACACACAGCAACGCAGAACAGATAATCCTATAACTGGTCCCGCAAACAAGCGCACCCATACATGAGATTTGTTCAGTAACACTGACACTTGGCAGCTAGTTTGGTGCCTTAATGAAGTAATTGGAAACAAAGGTCTGTGACAGTTACAGATCCTGCTCTGTTTGTCACTGCAGCTGCGAAACATAAACAATAAAAATCTTAAGAACTGTGAAAGGAATGATTTGACATTTTGGGAAGTATGCTTATTTTCTATCCTGCTAAGAGTTAGATGACAATAGCACATTATATATCATTTGTTTATCCAAAGTGTAAAAATGAAAAGTTGTGGTTTTACTAGGAGGTTATGTGCTGGATTATCTCTTGGCTACATGCAGTGACTTCCTGGTGTCCAACAGATGTTTTCTTTTGTTGTCTTTCTTTTTCTTTTTCTTACCTTTGGACTGACACAGGATAGCTGTTTCCCCCACTTCCATTGCTTATGCTAAGCTAAGCTAACTGTCTCCTGGCTATAAAGAGCCTTGCAAAGTGCCATTCTCATTTCAACCTTTTTCACTTTAGTTTTCAATGTTGAAGCAATTAGTTGTCTTATCTACATGTGTTAATGCAGCTTTAGGGAGACAAACCATATAAGCAGATGCAGTGGGTGGTGCTATTATTCCACTGGCTACATATCTTCCACATCACTGTCAGCAAAACTCGCTGACCTTCCTCGGTGTAAAAACCTTGGCTGTCCATCGGAATACAAACCTCCTACTTTGACAAATAACTCATCCATCGTTGACCTTTAGCCAAGTGTTATTCAAAGACCTGTTTCCCTCATCATAAAAAAAGTTTGACCATGAATGTCTTAGACACGCACACACACTCTCACACACAGAGACCTACACTGTGACCTTGAGTTACTGTAAACCTTGTGGTAGTATGTGTTCTCTGCCACTCCACCAAAAGCAAACATCTTCAGTCTGTCATCATTTGGACGCAAATTAAAGGACATGCCCAGTTAGTCTCAAATGAGGGGAGGGGTGAAAGAAAGATGAAAAGTCATCAAGGGAGAGCAGAATGCAAAATCCAGATTCAGAGACAGACAGAGATGAAGAGATTCAATGAAAAGCAAACTGAGCATTTTATTATTTCAGTTTATTCAGATTTCATGTGTAGAAGAAAAATTGAATTAAGTTTTACCTTTCCCGTGCACCATATACTGTAAACCTGCTCTTTCTTTCAAGATCTTGAATCCAAAAGGACAAGTGTAGGAGCCCTAAATGTCTCACGGTGTTTAAATAAAAACACACACATGCCTACAAGTGCTGCCAAAGAACCAGACAATTTATACCACATGCGAACCAATATGAAGCCAGACAAACACACACACACACACACACTGTAAGACAACTGCTTGTGATAAATCAGCTCCATTGTACAAGAGGATTCCACCAAATAGTGAGGAGTGGGCCATAGGGAAGAGGGGGTGGTCTGCATGTGTGACGCTCTCGCTGTGATTTCAGTTATTCCTTTTTCCTTGGAGGAGTGGGAGATCAGGCAGAACTAATGGTGCTGCTGTGTGTTAGAGCTAAGATTAACTCCTATAACAACACTGAACATCTGCCTGGACGCGGGATGTCTGGGGTTAAAAGGGGATGCATGGACTTTAAATTTGACGTAGAGACTGGTTGTTTGGAAGGATTTTAAAGGGAGTGTATGGATCCTGTGCTGTCACTGGAGATAAATGGCTTCCCGCTTACGTTCACACGTTAAATCATTGCAAAGTGAAGAGGCTTGGTTTAGGTTTTATAACTAAAGACACACACACACGCACACACACTGTGCAAGGTCATGGCTTACTTCTGCAGGGTAAGGCTGAGGTTGTCAGCGCAGCTCTTGATCTTGTTCTGGGCCTCCAGGTGGTTCATGCCCTCTGTGGCGATGCCGTCAATGGACAAAACCATGTCTCCAACAGCAATACCAGCTTTAGCTGCCTTCCCACCATCCGTCAGCTGCAAAAAACCACAAACAACTTAAATTATCACCAGCAACATCACAGCCAGGATTATTAAGCAGGAGGGTGGGTCAAGGTGATGTGGGAAGAGCACATTCACTCTGTATTTATCAGAAGATTTATGGATCCTCTCTGTTACATAAGTATTTAGGCAAAGCTAATGAAAGGCCTGGTTCTTTACCACATGTCAACTGTACATTCACTGATGTGTTTTTAATAGCGGGGGCCTTCATCTTTGAGTTCCTTTTGTTTCTTCTTTATGACCTGCTGTTATACTGGGCTTAAAGCTTGTTAGAGAAAAGAGAAATGTTCAAAAGGTCTCTTAACCACAGTGTGTGAGAAACAAGATCACAGCCAAAAAGCAATCCTAGTGTTCAACACTGTTTATCATGTAGCTCTTTCTTATTGGCAGGTTGTTTAATGAAATTTAAGACAAAGAAAATTACTTTTCTTATATCAGTACACGTGCACTGAAAATGTTAGAAAAACCTAAATGGCTGAACATGACATTTTGAATGTATGTTGGGTTGAGTAAACATAGAGTATCACAACAAACACAGCAATAATGGAATGAAACTTCAATCTTTAATTGTGATTTTGCTGTATGTCATGAATGTAGCATTTGGAAGTGGACACACAGCAAAGTGATAGTGTAGACAATCTGTAGAGTTAAGAGCCAAATTTTAAAAACAGCAACAGAAGCAGTGTAACTAAGAGGTTGGTGTTTTTTCCACATCTGGACAAGATAAGCTTCCGAAATGAAGCTTATCTTCACACATACTTTAGTTTTACAATAAAGATCGAGTAAAGTGAATCTAGTCCCAGTAAAAAGCAATTACACCATTATTCTCTGTACAAAATGTTGTTAAAAAGGTGACAAATAGCTAATGGGACACTCCATGGTGTAGAGACACATACCAGTTTTATGGATTTGCGGAAATAGCCAGACATCCCTCAGCTTGCACACATCATAAAATATGCATACACTCCATTTGTCTCCTTCTCTGGTTTTCAGTGTCTTCCATGATTTTTGAGGGATGCTTTAAATATAAGCATCTAAACAAAGTTTAATTGCTGCACTTCCACTCTGGAGGAAGCTGGTTAATTTGAAACAGATTCAAGCCACACAAAAGAACTCATGTCGAACAGCAGGACTGGTATTTAATGCCAACCCTGCTGGTTAACATGGCTTCAACAGGCGCAAATGCAGAACTGTATCAATTCTGCTCTTGTCAGTAATGTTGGATATATAATTATAATTATGCAGGGGGAACGACTTTAACATTTTCCATGCCCACAACTGATGTTGTTGTCCATTTATTTATGAGCAATGCTCAACATATTTTGTAAACAAGTGTTGGATAACAGTTGCGGGGCAACTAAGCATTTAACAGGCACATAAATGGACTTGACTCCACACCAAAATAAAATCAAATTAGATTAAATGTGTAATTAAGTGTTCTCTATTTTTGTGCATTGTGCTGAAGCTAGCCCTTTTTCCATCTTGGTAAAGTTAAAGGTTTATCTAAGTAGATTTATACACCTGAGACAGACATGATTTGTACGTAATTGGGGCACAAATGGGGAAAAGAAGGAGAAACAATTATTTTTTGTTTGATTCCTGAAACAACAGATAGGGCAACACATTGTGTTTGCATGTGTCATATAAGCCAGAGCCCCGCTTATCAGCAGGCTGCGGGAGGACAGTGACAAATTTGGAAATGTGCGTTGGATGTCACATACTCAATCTCGTCTCTTTCCCATGACGCCAAAGCATTGTATGTGGGAACAATGTGAAAGTATTACTATAACAATTTCCATTTTCCATTTAAGACAGTTATTGAAATCACACTATTTTTTTTCTCCAGTGAGCACAAAGGCAAAGCGTAAGCAACAAAACAGACTAACAACATGGTTTGGTATGGTTGGTACATTGTTAGTCAAATGGCACCTAGAGAACAAAAGCACCTTGCAGCTGTAGTTCTGACCATTCTTGGTCACACACAAAGTCCAAGTGTGTCCAAAGGGGAGTGAGGTCATTTGTTTCTTTCAACACCATGAAAAAAGACCACACAGACCACTTCACTGACACACACGTGCTCACATGAAGTGGTTGAACTATGAAGTGGTTCTTACTTTTACCCACCATATATCACTTTAAGTGTAGTTATTGAAGTTGGTGGTTCTACAACAAAATGTGTTTCTGCTGGATGTGAAGCCACTTGGAGATCTTTGGAGTGTTACATCCCCTCTCTGTCAGTTTCCTTTGCCTCTATATTTGTCTTCCACCCACACAAGACAGACACAGGCAGGGCTAATAAAAGAGGCTCTGCACCCGGATTAGTGTTAAGGCTCTGTGGCCCCAACCTTTTATAGTCATATTAGCCCAACACACGCAACATCACTCACCACCATTCACAACCACAGAGGGCAGGAAGAAGAGTGTAATGAGGGATCGACTTGACATTGATTAAAATTGCGTGGACGGAAAAGGAAGAGAGAAAGAGAGGGAAAGGAGAAAAAAATGCTGCTGGGTTCTCTGGATCCGTGGGCTCTTTATTCTGTACATTTTGACCCATTTCCAGGGGTGTGTTCATGCTAACCACTCTGGCACTGTTACGGACCAAATTCTCACCACAAAATGTTCAATTATACGTTTTCCCCAATTAGTGCTCTGTTCCTGCCCCCTACCCACACAAATGCTGCCTCTCTCTCCACATACATAGAGAAACACTCACCCGAGCTCACGAAACACTGCTTTGTTTCTTTCTGCACCAAATACAGTTCAACTGAGTTTTGAACCAAAGGACATGTAACAGACAAAGAAGAAAAACATTTTTAATTTGTGTTGTAAGTGTTTAATCTCTATATCTTCAAGTCTAAAGGAATTGTTCGTGCTGGTAGGAGATCTGTTTCCAAAAGCAAACATTTGTTTTCAATCACTTTGATTAAAAAGTTTTCAGAACTCAAAGTAGTTTCAATTTTCATATCAAACAGAGTGCAACAAATCATTGAGAAAATCAGAAACAGAAATCTAAATGATCTGTCTATGCAAGAAGCCAAGTACTTAAAGTTTCCCAGGGTATTTGATTTATGGCTTTGCTGCTTTGGCCATGACAGAAAACAGCAGCTTAAACACTACATTCAAACATCCACTGGAGATGGTAATACACAAAAAACACAGACACATATACAGTACAAGTATACATGGTCAAGCTGTTTTTATCAAGCACAGTCTCTGACAGCAACTGAGCAGTGCTCCAAATGAGCACGGACATCAGTTCACACATGACCACAACTTGCTGTTCATTAATAATCCTCCGGCAATCTGCCCTTTGCTGAACCACCAACACAAACAAAAACACTGAAAACTAAAACAGATAAGAAAACTAAATGCACTATTTGGGAATCTCACTTCACCTCAGTCCTGTCAGTCTGCGACTTGTTTGATCTCATAGTGGCTAAAGTGGCCGTAAAAAACCTGCATTGAAATCTCTGTCAGAAAATGTTTGACATTTTCCTCAGGAGTTAGTAGAGACCAAAGCAGGGTTAAAAGGAGAAAGAACATTGTACATAATGAGGTGGCCAAACATTTCTACTACTTCTTCCTTTGCTCCAAAGAAGCAGGAGTCACAATTCCTACAGCCACTTAAGGGCTTTGCCACTTCAACATGAGCAAAGCTTGTGTTTGGACACTTTCTGAAACTGATGCTGTCTTGGGAGAACGGTGTCCCAAAACAAATTTCCAAATAAATGCTAATGTTGTCCTGTGTGTGCTAGATGCAAAAATGTCAGCATTTTTTAAAAACAAGTTAACCAACTTTATAAGTATAAGAATTCTTCTGCCCTTAGGTGACCAAAAGAATCAATGCCTTATGCAGCTTTAATGAAATGTCACAATTTATAAAAGCTGCTTTTACATGTTTTTTTTTCAACATCCTTGATATTCTGTATTTTCAGCATGCACTACCTTTGTGTAAAATTCCCTTGCCTTATTATATATTCATTCAAAAGTGAAAGGGTCAATACTTTTGTCATCACTTATTCAAAAGAATGAGAAACACACATGCAGTGTGTTAAAGCCTTCACAGATGAACTTGCCATTATGCTTCCAGCTATGTCAGTTTTCAACACATATGCCGTCTGATTTAAGTGCTTTGACAAAAAAAAAAAAGAAAAAGAAAAAAGAAAAAAAAATCTGGTTCCTACACAAAGCAGTAAAGGTTTGCTGGAGTGCTGTAGCATTATCTGGTTTGAACATAACACTGACCAGCTGAAGTGCCTTAAATAATTCCTGCTTTCAGCACAAGGAGTGACAGAGATGACAGGCAGATGGTTCATGTCACGCTATGACTAAAAAGCTGAGAGCAGGAGACACAATTACCTAGATTGTTACTTGTAACTCAAAATCCACAAAAGCTGCTTCAATATGCCAGCTTACAGAAATATTTATGTCACTTTAACCTAGTTTATCTTTCAGTGTGATCCTACATGTCGGTAAATGTTCCTGTATTGTCTATTTGAATCCCATATGAGAACAGTAAGTTGTAATTAGGAAAATCCGTAGAAATCTTGAGTAATATTTTTCCAGAAACATAATTTTTATTTTTATTTTTATTTTTTTATCAACAAGCTTATTATTTATTGGCCACGTCCTCAATTATAACCAGAACAGGGATATTAAAATGAAAAGTGTGCAGGAAAATAGCATAAAAAATGACAGTGCTCTGATCTCTTAGCAACACAGAAAACAGAAAAATAACAATATAAAAGTTATATGAAGAAACACAGACAGATTGAAGCATAGTCAGACAGAGTGGAAGAAATATAGGGGTGAGTGAGATTTAAAAGAGGTACAGAGACAGAAACCTGATGTTTGCAGAGAGAGAGAGAAATGGGAAGATTACGAAAGAGCAGGAGACAGAAGTTGGGACAGACACAAACTCAGCCCACTTGTGTGGAACCATCACTAACACATAGTAAACTGTGTTTGGCAACATTTCGTTTGATATTTATGGCCCTGAATGAAGTAAATCATGCAGTTATGTCAGCAGCATCATGGAAATACACGAAACAGGATCTAGTGTTCATCTGACAGAATTCACTGCTCTTTGTCAACTGTTATGAGAACTGCATTTCACATCCATCTTTTCAGTGAAAATGATAAGACAAAATAATCTAAAGTTCATTGCAATACTATAGTAATATAGTGCATAGAAGCACACAGGACACTGTACTGCTGGCTACTCATCAGCAAAAGTAACCGAAGATGAATTTCCAGTATGCGAATGCCAAACCTGATACAACAATATAAAATAAAGAATGGATAAAAGAATACAATAGAGACTCTGGAGATCACATTTTATCTGCCAGTTAGAATCAATATAATGTTACACAGCAAGTTTTTTATGGGCCTCAGCCCACTAGTGGTTCTGTCTAAATGACTGAACATTCCTGTAACAGTATATGCATACAGTGTGTTAGCACATGTGCATGTGTGCCCATGCATGTACACCCCTTTACTGGCACTAACACACACATACTTTAAATCTAATAAAAGCATCTGAAAATAACTGTTTCTTTCCCTAAAGCCGTGTGTGCACCGGTGTCTAATAATCACTGCCTGACTTGTATGTTAATGCTAGAGACCCTAATAAGAAAAGGCTATGTCGGACTGAGTTCCCATAGATAGCTCACTGAAGCTCCAGCTGCCAAACCCACAAAAACACATTGTACACATTAAACATAAAACCTTGCACATGAGATTGAGAATCTGGAGATCTGCCATGTGAACAAGCAACCTCCTCATTCAGGCATAATCCAACTCTGATACAAGCTGATAAGCATTATTGAGACTGAGATGCTATCCACAAAAAAGCAGAAACGACAGAAAAGACAACCCAATACATGCATGGACAAAAATGTTGAATGCATTTCCTTCATCGTACAACAGGAACATGTATAGCATCACCTGAATCTTTGTGCAGGTGCACATGAAAAAAAATGCAACAGGGCCCCACTCATAACAGCATTGCTCCATAGAGCTATCAAGGGTCAAAAACTCCACAGCGTACCTTCAAAACACAAAAAGTACTACTGCTACTACTTACAAAAAGTCATTTTGTAAGTAGTAGAAGTAGGTCATGCACATCAAGTGTACATATCAACAAAATAAACTGACATCATCACATTGTAACTGCTGGAAAACATTAAACACGCCACATTCATGAGTTTCAAGGTATTCAACGACTGAAGGAAGGATTTTTCCTTTACATGGACATATATTGAGGGGTTATACTTATAGAGGTAACAGAAATACACACAGGACCAGCATCAACAAATCTACAACATTATTTTGCGTTGTAAAAGCTGGCAGGACTTTTTTAAAGTTGAAGCGAACAAGCCAGCATTCACAGCCAGACTCAATGATATGATTGTCGTAGTGCTGAGAGACTTAGCACTGGCAGGGCTGGTGAACATACATTCAGGCATACGGCCATATGAACACAAGACTGGATTGTGTTAATCCATATGACCACACAGTAAGTTACTTGTACGTCATTAGTGGCACACACTTACAGAGGGTGTAATTAATCCAAAATGGTGGTTTTATGTTGCAGATTATATAGTGTTTAAATTGTCTGTAATATGTTCTAACTGGAATGCTATAGTATAGTCAGCATCTGAAAAGAGAAACCTGGACAAAAAATGTTAAAATGTGTTAAAGAAACAATTATTCTTATATACTCTGAAGAAACTAATGTGAGTTTTATTTCTCGATATGGGACACTCTGGAAATAAAGACCTGAATATTTAGTGGGACATGAGTATAAAGGGGCTTCTGGTCACAGTGGAAGATGAAAAATATTCTAAAACTGAATATAGAGAGAGAAAGCCACAGCACATGCAAGCTCCTTAAAGAAGCAATCCAGTCATGAGCCAAATCACTTCACTTTATGACTTATAAAAACAGAGTTGATGCTTGGTGAGATCAGCCTTTTCTCAAGTAGAAATATATCAGATTGACTTACTGCATAACTAATCATATTTTTTTATTTGATATACTATAAACTGACCGTCAGCTTTTTCATTCTTCTTTTAGACAGCTTCTATAAATAACAGCAGACTGAAATTCTCAGGCCCAAACTACCAAGCAACATTTGTAAATGTGAGTTAAAGCTGGTTGAGATTCACTTTAAATATTACAATCACTAGTTTTGTCTGATATTTTGCCATCGGACATACATACTAAAAAGTCAAAGAGGACAGATGCTACCCTAACACTAACTGTTTTCTTATGCTTCCACAGCCATTTAAGTTTTATTTATATCAGTCTTTATAGTCAGCCAACATTATTATGAATAAACATGACACCAGCCATGAGGCCAGTGTCCTGAAAGGAAAGCGGAGGAGACATGGCAGGATTAGCAGCTACTGTGGAAAATACATTATAGCAGCATCAAACAATAGGGTATTCATGTCTCTTCATTGTGAGTTCACTGCAGTACATGTTGTGACCTGGCTGTGCTTGTCTGCCAGCGTTATAAAACTTTTTCTGGCCTCAAATAATTCAGTTCATTCCAGTTACACAAAAATAGCATCCTTCAAAAATGTGTGCTTTCATTAAGAAATAAATTGTCCAAGCAGGTTGTGTGTCAAATATTTTTAAGGATTATTCTTTCCATGTCTTTAATATTTTATTTTTGTGTCCTTCAATTCACCACTATAGATAAGTGGCTTAATGAAATTCCTTGAAAGGTTTGTTCAACATGATTCTCTGAAGCAGCCTCTCAACTGCTGAGAGCTATTTCAAGCTCTTAACTGAAGTAAAGTAAATTATCACTCAACACCACTGTGACAAATGTGACCCTGTCTGAAGAACTGTCAATGCTTTTGACTGCTAAAAGTATTTAAGCTGTGATTTTCATTTCAGCACAGTTCCTGTATTGGCATGTGTGACACTGATAGGGCTTTTACAGTGGATTAGTCAGTCCATTACCGGTGAAGACAGAAATGCCTGGGTGAGGTCTCCAGTAGGACCAGATACCTGTCGACATGCAATATGGAGGGATGAGAATATTTCCAAAAAGTAATCCCTGCCTTTTCTCTCAATTTATCTTGAGTATAATGGTGTACACCAACCTCACACGTGCTTACAAATAACTCGTAGTAATAGAAAAATAGTGACAACACAACATCACAACAAGCCATAATAAATGAACGCCAAGTCTTGAAATGCAGTGTCATATCTCACAAATTGTAAGGAGTGTGAGACGAATTGTCGCATCGCTGTGAACTCAGAAAAGTCTAGTCTGTTACACTGTCCAAGTACAACAAGTCTGCCCCAACCAGCACACACACATAAGCACTGACAGATTGATTTGTGGGAGAGGAAATAAGTTGTTGATTCTGGCTCTGGGACTATTTTACTAAGATAGACAGATACTCAGAGGGAAGCAGGGGACTTGTTTGATTAAGATAGATTTAAGTATTATTAAGTTATATGGAGGAGCTGTCAACCAGTTCTAGCGGTCTGGCATGAAAGGCTTAGGCACAAAATTTGCTGCATCACAGGTTTGAGACCTGGTCAATGATACAATGTGAATGTAAGAGCAAGTACTGTAAGAGAAAAAAATAGAAGCAGGGACAAGGGGGATGCAGAAAGACAGAGAGAAAAGACAGAGACTATGTATAAAACAGTCTCTGAAATAGACCCATCACTGTGCTCAGTTGTTATCATCGGCTGGTGAAAAGCATCTCTGGGGAGGCAGTAGGCAGCCGTCGCTGACGCATTTCCAGGAACTGCATTCTTCCATGAAAAGGTTTTAATATAGATTAGCTGTCCACTCATTTTGCTATAGTCACTACACTAGCTTTATCACGTGTGATTATTAATTCTTCAAAACCTGTTTTTATGTTTACAGATATCCGTATATACAGCTCATTCTCAAAGATACCCTGTGGAGTTTCTGACCACTAGTAGTGCTATAGAGCAGTACATTTAGAAGTGGGTTGCTGTTTTATTTGTTTTTGTGCATGCACAATAGAACGTGATACATACGCCTTACAATGGTTTTACACAACAGATTGATGGGAGGCGACAATACACTGATTAGAAGAAGAGTCATCACTTAACCATCGATCCCAACAATGAGGGTTTCAAAAAACTAAAAAAAGGGTTTAGAGGAAGGAAATGCATTCAACACTTTTGTCAGGTCTTAAAGATACAATACATTGTGTTGAGTAACACTGAGCACAAACACACAAACACACACAATAAAAAAAACTCCACAGGGCACCTTTAAAGTTTTAGCTCAATTACTTCCCCGACATAATTTCTGTATCTGTAGTCTGTACTGTGTTTTTGAAATACAAAAGGAGCTGGAGCTGTTAAAACAGGGGTACAGATCTGAGACCATTTGGTTTCATAAGTGGGTGTGGTCATGGGAGCTGACCTGTGAAATGATGCATCTATTCTTAGAAGCTTAATGCATCCATTCCCCTGGGCTGCCCTCCCTTAAATTATTTTAGCAGCGGATCCTGTAAATGGGTTGCCTTCAGAAAGGTTTAAATATTAATTTGCTCTTTGTAAATTCAACTGGGAATAGTAGGCAGGTATTTTAGGCCTCTACTCATGAGGGGCCTTATTCTGGAAAACCTTTTGATCACTAAAAGGAATTTCACAATAAATGGTTTTAATGAGGATTAACAGTAACTGGACTGTCTCTTCTGGTTATTCTCTCCCAAATCTTTACAGAGGCAGTGCTACAACTAAAATGAACTAGTTTCCATCAGTGAAACAGTCCAGCTGTTACATACTGTATATATCCCTGTTTAACTTTGTATAGAAGTATTTGGAAAATCCTGCTGAACTAATGCAGGATAGGTTCAAGGTACTGCAGCCTAACAATAAATACACTTCAGGACAACTTAGCAACCCTTCTCTTTTACACTGGCTGCTTTTGTTAAAATCTTTTCCTTTCTTCTCCAAATGTCTCCTTTTATGGACTATGTCAAACTGTGATGCCGTGTTAAAACGTTTCATTGGCACTTTGAGGAGCAGCACCGTCAATCTTGGCCTCTTAAAAAGCTGTTTTTCTACAGAAAGAACGAAAAAGAAGTGGTGAGCACAATTTGCATAAACAGCAGTTACTGGGCAGACAGCTCAAGACATACATTTATGGTTACATCTACTCAACCTATGATGCAGTACTGGTACAATGTGATAATACCGTGGGTACATTTAGTGCCATAAACGAAACACACAAGTATATTCACATACGTATAGAGCCTAGCAACAGCAGCTGTTAGGGTAAGTGTGGTTTGGCAGTAGTGCTGTGTTTTCTAATAACCCCTACTCTGTGGTCTCTTCTTAGAACCAACTCTATGGTTAGACTGGCACAGAGCAATCTGTGTGTGTGTGATCCTGTTGTGTGTGCCAGTGTATATGGGCACATGTGTATGTGTCAGTAATCAGCGGTCAGAAACACTTTCATCACCATAAACCGGATTTAATGGGTCAGATAAGATTAGAGTTTGGTTTGATTCTTGTATCCAGACTGAAAACTATATTGTTGGTGAGAAGTGAGTCACGTGTTACATAGCATCTAACAGCCAAAGGCAAATGAAAGACAGAGGTACATAAATAAACAGGTACATAAATATAGAGAGAAAACAAACAGGGAGGTATGATAAGAATCGGAGGAGAGATACAGATCTAGATAGATGACCTGCTGACGGACCTCATATGTCTGTGTCATATAGACCGGCTGTCATCAATCCTTAAGCCACCCATCCTCTCTGTATACACTGTGTAGAGACCCTTCCATGCACTGCATATCAGTGTCACTGTATTTTCATTCACATACTCCTGCTCTCTTCCTCTCAGTCTCCACTGCTAATCTACATTTCTCCCTTCTTAGAGACCCAGAGCTTAAAGATAATAAATACATCCCCTTAGTTTAAGTCTTCCCAGACCGGATGTACTGCTGTTCTTTTTTACAACATTCTTGATTTTTTTTTTCCCCAAAAAAGAAAAATATTAAGCATCAAGACACTGCAACAGGATAGAGTGCTAGAGATACAACTAGCCTTTTTCCCCAGGAAAGACAGTCTAACAGAATTTTGGCATTCAGAACTCAAGGGTGAGGGAGGAGATAAATCAAGTGTTCAAAACTGTGGATCAATGGGGTATCGAATCAGGAAATTATGAGAAATGGAAATGTTTTAAAAGTTTGAGTCATATTATCCTCTCACTGTACACTTTATGGTCTTAAGCAGACCTAACAAGCAGTCACTAATATCAGCACCCAGAACTGCACCAGTACTTCACTTATACTCCTGCCAAAGTCTTGAAACCTCAAACCATATAAGTGTCATTGTGATACTGCAGTAAAGGTCAGAGTGGGCTACTGAGACAATTATGGTTTACTTATTGCCAACTTCTATAGGAGGAAGAAAACCTGCACTGACCTGAGCATAGGTTTCACCATTTATTTCAATTTGTCATCTTTTTTCAATACAACATTGAAAATTTCTAAAGAATGCATCATTTGCTCAATGCGTCATTTTGTTTTTCTTTTCCTTGCGTTCCTTTACTATTTCTGTCTTGTCTGTCATTTTCTTTTTCTCTCAGTTATTCAGATAGCGTCCTCCATGATTTTGTGTCCATGCACACAATCCCAGACATGAATACACACACAAACACACAACTGTGGTAAGAATTCACATGGCTTCAGTTAGTGGGAAAAGTATCACATCCAAAGTAATAACACAAACATGGCAACCCAAAGCAGCCCCAAGGGGGACTGGCACAGGACCTGGCAAGCCATTCATCATCAGTCTCATGTTGCCATAAGCCTGTGCGCTGCCAGTTTTAGTGATTTGTGTGCATGTGCGTGTGAACGCACTGCATGTGTGTATGCGGGTGCATTGACTGTATGCTTCACTGTATTTTGTGTGCGTGCCAGCGACGCTGCACAAATGGAACAGAAGCTTGACCAAATTTAGAAAAGGATTATCATGTTTCAGGATCACACTACGGTTAAAGGTGATGAGGGAAACCCACTGTATTTGTGTGATCTTTTATGTGTGAATGAACAGCAGACTGGGAGGGCAACTAGAGGTAATGTTAGGAGTACACACTGAAAGGCGTAGAAAGCAAGGGACCATCAAGTTACTTGTTCAAGCAGAGGGACTGCAGCCAAGATCTGTGTGCCAGAACTCTGATTGTTGCACTTTCTCTACAGACACTCAAAG
This sequence comes from Toxotes jaculatrix, assembly GCF_017976425.1. Lineage (NCBI taxonomy): Eukaryota > Metazoa > Chordata > Actinopteri > Toxotidae > Toxotes > Toxotes jaculatrix. The sequence continues at coordinate 12,652,579 of NC_054400.1, read as the reverse complement.
CGAAGTGGAATGCATAGAAAGCGAGAAAAGGTTTCCTGTGTGGTCATTACATGACAGATGGCATATGATTCAGTTGACCTATCGCAAGCGTGGCAGTGGGGGTTGATTCAAACGGACAGCTGAAATGGTGGAATGATGGAGAGTAGGACGGGAGACAGAGGGTAAGGAAGGAAGCATAGAAATCAGTTTTCATCTTTTTAATCACTTATCAGCCATATGGCATTGCTGGAATACCATTCTACAGCTTCCCTGTAATGAATGAGTGTATGTGTTTGTGTGTGTGCGGAGATAAAATATAGGCATATGTTTTTATCGCTTTGCATAGAATAAAGAAAAGAGTGCTTTTCAGTCAAGACCTATTGACATGTCTTCCTGTCGGTCAGAGTGTCACCACGTATGTAAGTGTGTGTGTATGTGTGGGTTTTAATCTTACCCTGGAGATGGTGAGGGGCATGTTGAAGTCCTTCCCTCCTTGCAGCCTGAAGCCCCAGGGGGCAGGGCCTAAGAGAGTTATGCTGTAGTTGCTGCTCATGGTCTCCCTGATAATGTCAAATGCGTTCGGTGTTGATGTTGCTGGCGAGTGATGATGCTAATGGCAGGCAAACACACTGCAGGTCAGGTGATAAAAATGTCACCAGCTTTTGATGATGGGTAAAAATTTGGCCAGAAGTGCTGTGTCTCCCTGTAAGATGTTGTTCCAAGATCTGAGGGAAGATATAAAAGAAAACCATACATTAGATTTGTTAGTTATCTGATAGATGGCTGTTCAAAAGATGGACATCAGGGGTCAAGATGACAATAGAAAGGGAGGAGATGAGAAACATAAGTAAAAAGGAAATTCAAAAAAAAAAAAATCGTATTATATTAACTAACAGTATAGTCACAACAACTTTCAGTAAATAGACAAAACATTTACATATTCAATATGAATTTCCATGTCTGAAAATTAAAAAAAAAAAAAAAAAAAGATTATACAACTGGCTGCACATTCTTAAGGAGTGAAAACAAAGACATTCACATGCAGAGCAGTAAAATAATTACTAATTACAATTAAAAAAAGACTTACAGTAACCAAAGGACATTTACACAGCAAACAATAATATAATTGCAATAAATTTCCCATCATTAAGTGCTGTTATTATTGTGTGAATGTAAAGGCTGTACCTTTTTAAAGGAAATTCCAGGGAGCAAAATATTCCTTTACAGGAAGGTAGACAATGTTATCCCTAGTTTCCCCAGGACTATCCCCTTCCCAGCAAACACACTGTGTGTGTGTGAGAGAGGTAGAGAGGGATACAATGCTCTTATATACCAGCTAATGGCAGAGGGGAGGGGAAAGGTGGAGGAGGGGAGAGAAGAAGAGGGAGGCGAGAGGAAGAACGGGTAGAGGTTAGGATAGGAGGAGAGAGGGAGGGGAAAGAGGAGGGGTGTCGCTCATGGGTGGAGTGAGTGGAACACAGAAGAGGAGGAGAAATGAAGGAGATGATATGAAGGGTGAGATTAGGGGATGGGAGGAGACAACAGAAAAAAATCGGGGGGAGAAGAAAAGGGGGGGTTAAGGGGGGGTTAAAGGGGGGGGGGGGGGATTAAGGGGTGTGGGAGCACTCTACACAGAGAAAATGACAAGGGGAGGGAGATGAGACATGGGAGAGGCAGTGGGGGGGCAAAGATGAGGAGATGGAACGGTTTATCTTTCACTCAGATATTTTGGGAACATGGACTCAGTGCTGCAGGCTGCTTCATTTACGGTGGAACCAGCTACCAGATCGTGACCTGAGCACACATCCCAAAGGCCTGAATTAAAAGGTCTCTCTAAGGTCCTTGGAAGGATACATTATGGCGATGGCAACTGTTTACAAGCACAGGATCTCCTTGTTTAATTCACTAACTTGCCTAAAATTTAAGACTCCAAGTGAGACCTTTTGGAAAACGAATGCAAGGATGGGACTTTTTTTCTTTCTTCAGTTTATGCCTTATACATCTTTAAATCACCATTAAATTGACTCTGTCACCTACTTTTTTCCATTTAAATGCTGGATACTTATAGAGTCTGCTGGACATCTTTTCATTGTATGTAAGCAATCTCGTGCCTCAGCGCAGCACCATTTTTTCCACTTTGTTTATCAATTTCTTCATTATTTATGTCCAGACAGCTGACGGTTCTTCTCGTTTTACGATTCTGCGCTGGCTTCTGTCCATTCTCCTTTCCTAGCCCAGACAGATCAATACTGACTTTGTATTTAGACAGATATAGTAGTGGTTCAATTAAACACTCATCCCATTTGTTTCTTGGCCCTGACCACACACATACACAGTACATCTTGCCAAGTCATAGCTCTGCACTGTGTTTATTGCAGCTATAGTAGCCTAGTGAGTGCAGTCAAAATACAATTTCATATGAAAAACCAACAAATATCAATGAGGAGGCTGAGAGAAGAAGCTTGAGAAAGAACACGGACAGAGCAGAGAAAGGTGGATGGACAGAGAGTAGATGATGTTCAAGACAGATAAAAAAGAGAGAGGAACAAAGAAAAGTGCACAGAGAAGTAAGATGGAAAGCTAACATTTAAACTCTGCACAACGAAACAAGCCAAATATTACAATCAACCTGCCTAAAAAACCTTTAATAAGATAACATCATGATGGATAGTTTGGATGGACAGTATGAGAAGATTAAATACACACATGTAAACAGGATGCTCTTCATTAGCTTGTTAATGAACGTTCCCACAGTGCTCCTGAAACACACAGCATGCACTTCTCCAGCGCAGCCAGGTTCTGCAACAGCAAAGTAAATCCCGGGAGGGGTAAGGGCGGGAGAGTCGTCAACCCTGTTTCCGCTACCGAGCTGAGGGGGGCCTGATGGGGTTAAAGCTAACTTCACTTATTTTATGGCAAATGTAATTATAAAACACACAGTGTTTATTCAATGCCATAGCACAGATGGTTTCTCATGCCTGTTGTAAAAAGAAATAACCACATCTTTATTTGGGGGAGATGACATGGGTAATGAGTAAAACCATATTTTGCCCTGTTTGATCCTTTGATGAACACCTAATCTGTCCCTGTATGAACCAGGTTAATGCCAGTAGTCTGTGTTGTGAGAGGGAAGTCTGCTATACACGAGATTTTTTGCCAGATGGCTGAATTAAATAGGACACTGCACAGATCAGTGATTAGCCTGCACTCATTGTTCATATACTGTATCACACAACATCAGTGATCATAACATCCTTTTCTTTCCTTCCTAAATAACATTCCACGTTTAATATTGGATGTCTAAGGTCGGGGTTATCCAAGCCACACAGAGAACAACAGGAAGTCAGGTGTGGAAGGAAAGAGAGAGAGAAAGAGAGAAAGAGAGAGAGAGAGGGGGGGGGGGGGTTAAGATGATATTGACCTCAGTCTTGCAGGAAGTAGACTACTCCTAAGTGTATATATAAATTAATCATAAAGTGTTTTCGATCTGCCCTGTGATTATGATATGGTTGGGTTTAGGGAACTAAAACTCAGAGTCGGTATCTCAAAAGTCATCCACCACTCGAACCTCCATTTCCTCACTAATGTAAGAACATTACACTACTTCCCTCTATGTACACTCACACCCATGAAACAAAATGTTTCAAGGGTGAAAAATCTTATTTATAATCTCATTTAGATCATGCTTTCTCACATCATCACCACCAAAAAACTGCTTGAGAATGACCACTTTTTGGAGAAATTTTTTTGGAGATGTAAAGACGGGGGTTGAATATTTTGTCTGCGTAATAAGGACTCAAATGAAACAACTTTATAAGTGAGAAACAAAAGCTGGCTTCAATAAAAGTATAGGATAATAACTGAATAGATAAATTTCACAGGACATGTCTCAATGTCCCAATCCCATGTCGCAAAAATACTAGTTTTGAGTCCCATGAAGATATAATGTCTAAAATACAAACCCTCCCATTGGCCCACCAGTATATTTCACTGTCTTAAGAGATTTGATCAATTGCTTGTATTGTCAAAAATGGCCAATGGCCAAAAACTGTAACAGGGAGAACAAAGGGGATTTATGGGCCACAGGATAATGATATCAAACACTAACAATAGAAAGTGTGCTATAGCACAAAACCTCAGACACCCTGCCAGTCCTTTGTTCTGTGAAATGGTCTATTCCAGTCCCCATATGCTTACCTCTCCACATGCTTAATGATCACTGCTTAGCAGCCCCCGGCCAAACACACACAGTCATGCACATCCTGAGAGGAGCTCCACCCCTCAATGGTATGATAATCTGCCCCTCTAAATGACATTTAATGCATCATCCACGTGAATAAAAGGGGGACACCCACCCCCTATTCTGCCAGCTGCCTACACACACAGACACAGACACAGACACAGAAACACACACTCACACACACACACACACACACACACACACACACACACAAACACACACACACACACACACACACACACACACACACACACACACACACACACACACACGTGCTTACAGACTGAAGGGACATAACATATGTACAATCTCTCTTGGGTATAAATTATGTTTCAGGTCAAAACTGAACACAACAGCTGTGATCTAAATGGCATCAATTCCAAATTTCTTTAAAACCATTTCAGTCAAATTTTAAATATTCAAAATTAAAATCAAAGTAAAAAGTAGAAGTTACTTCATGTTACAAGTGGGACAAGTCTGCCTTGCAAGATCATAACAAAGCTAATGCATGCTGATATAAATAACTGATTTCAAAAGACCTTGGCAAGGACGTTTTGTTTAGTGGAAAATAGAAGAGTGGAAATTGTAGGTATTTTCATGTCTCCTTCAGTTAGACTGATGAATACGGAGGAAATGGGCAGCATGCCAGCCTAAATAGCCTACAGTGAGGAGGCACAGAGAGTAACTAAAAACTCCATAATCACACAAATCACTATGTATACAAACATTAATTCACTCACAGGTGTATATGCACTTATCCACAGGTAGACAGACAAACATATGTAAGGCTGTTTATATTGGGGAGAGTATTTGTCTGCTAGCCATCTAATCAGTCTGACCCCTCCAGACTGATATAAGCCTAACTAATCCCCCGACCCATCTCTGTAAATACTGCACTATTAGGGTTATGGTTAGTGCTTTTTCTTTCCCAAAGAGTTTAAACTTATGGGATGATCACTGGCTTCATAAACCATGTGGTTTATCCAGATATACTGAAATTAATGATTGAGAGTGAGAAGGCAAATGCATGTTAATGGGAAGCAGAAAAGAAGGCACACAGACCAGCAACACAAGTAATACATATATAGCTTTATATATGGGCAAAGATTACGTTTCCATTGCTCTGGTCAAGGAAGGGGGCACAGCTTGTAAAAGTGTTAAGTGTAAACATGTGGAATCAAGTGTATGCAAACATGATTTTGTCTTGATTTGATGCACACAAGATGTGATGCTCTCCTCAGCTGTAAATCTTTAAAATTCAGTGTAACCACATGTGGAGGCATACCCCAGAAAGTCACAAGTTATTATTAGTTAGTTTCACATTTTGTCCCAAAATACAGAAATACTGAGAGCATGCCTGGAATCCAGAGAAGAGCTTATTATCAGAAGCCTGCATCTACTGTCTGAGCTCAGTCACTGTTTATAACTGCTCGCTTTCACAGTGGAAAATATTCCTCCCTGCTTACCAGCCAACCAGACAGACAGAGATAGACAGACAAACACACAGGGAGACAGATAGCTCAGCCCGAACGACTGTCCATCCTAAGAAAGATAAACTGAGAAAAATCTGGCTTCAGCTGCACAGAGGCACGAGCACACAGGAGCGCACACACACATACACACAGGCTCTTTCTCAGACCACAAATGTACACACATTTGCTTAATGCTTGGGTCAAGTCTGGGTCAATCAAAGAGAAGCATTTTAAAAGCCAAGTGCAATGTTGCCTCAGGGACACACACAACACAGAAGGGACCATCCAACCTTTAAGACTTTGGGGACCAGCTGCTCTTAATTGCTCCTTCCACCTCTTATTTAGAAGCAGAGTGATAAACAATCACTGACCTCTCCTTTTTTGTAGCACCGTCATCAGGGATAAATTTCCATTTTAACAAAATAAATAAAGATCAATTATGTGTGTAAATGAGCACATTCGTACTCACCAGAAAATAAACCATGAGCTTTCTTGAAGCATCAGATTCAGTGCAGTCTTTTCACTGGTAGCCCCACAACTGGTGGGATGAGCAAAATCAGCATGTTTTCTGCACAAATTCTGTACTTTTGAACTGAGTCTTGTAGTAAACACTGCAGCATCTATGTGTTTTGAGTTTGTATGGCATACATACACAATTTTCTCACAATGCAATACATAACAGAACTGGAGCTGCTACTCACAGATGGAAAAATTAACAGAAATTGCGGAAAGTGGAGAGACAGTTCCAGGAACATCTTGGAAAACGAAAAATGAATTATTAAGTCTTTGGAAAAACATTTCTCGTTTTTCTTTGTTAAGTTTCCAAGTGAGACATCGACAGTAGCTAAGTTGTGGTATAATTGACATCCACTGAAACAAATTTATTATCATTTCCTGTTTTTCAATTTCATTTCAACTGCCAAACAGCATGATAATTAGCACATATTTAATATGTTAGTATAGTCTATATTGTAGATGATAATTGGGACAAAGCTTTAGTCTCGTTTGGACTCACAGAAAGACATATAATTTTAACCACGGCAACATGACCAAAATAAATTTCATCCCTGATAAAACTCAAATGCCCAGAAACACCTTCTGAAACATGTGCTGATTATATCACATCCATACTCAGTGTGATATTGCCATCTCAGAATGCCTGGAGTCTTGTGACCTAACAGTCTGTCATAACTTGTCATGGTGGATATGCCTCATTCAGATTGCGTTCATTATATCAGCCTCAATGTCATGACACAGGCTTTGGTGGATAATGAATTATGCATGGATGGTGTGTTTCCTAACACTTTAAGGGAAATATGCACCCGTAAACCCAGAAGCATAGACAAAACAGAGAAACCCACATACACACACACACATACATAGCACATATGTGGTGCACTGAGAAGACCTCTGTGCCTTTGCAGTGCTTCACTTCCTTCCTCTCTAGTAGACAGCAGCTGTTCTGTGTTGACTACAGAAAAAGAGGGAAGAAATAAACACAGGATTCAAAGAAAAAAAAAGAGGTGAAATGGGCCAGATTAAATCCAAGACTTGACAGAAAGAAAAGAAGAAAGTGATGCTGAAGATGAAAGACAAATTACTCACAATTCAACGCAACTTCAGCCAATGCGTGTCTGTAAATAATCCTGGTCCATATATTGGTGACCAGAGGCAGAGCTTTAGTATCAGCAGGGTCTCAAGGGGAGTTCAAAGCATCTGTCCCATTCAGCACAGACTAAAGCATGACCAAACATCAATACCACCCTGCCCCCAACACACTCTTCCTACACCCTTGATTTTTACATTATCTTCTCTCCATGTGCACTACACTCCTTTATCTTTCATGTTTTTCATCTATTCGCGATAACAATTCAAGATAGCCTTAGATTCACTTCTTGATAGTGCTACAACAGACTATATCAAGTGTGTGTCACAGCAGTTTTAACTAATACATGAATTATGTACAATAAGGAAAAACATCAGGAACAAAACATGACAGTGACTGCCACGTTTAAGTCCATGCTACTTACAGCCACAGCAGATATTTTTTTCAGTGGTGGAAAGTAACTAAGTACATTTATAGTACTAAATTACTGTATTGAAGTAGAATAAACGTCTGCTTCACTGTATTTCAGGAGTAAATATTGTTGTTATTGCTCCTTTACATTTATCTGACAGCTATAGTTAGTTTGCTGATGAAAATTTTAAAAACCTATAATGAGCTTATAAAATAGGCAGTGAATTACGTGAACCACAAGTATGGTGCTCACAAGTTCAAACATCAATAATAAAAGTATATCAAAACATATTTAAATGTAGCCTAACAGTGACGTTTGGCTGTATAAAGGGTACTTTTTTTTTTACTTAGGAAATCAGGACTTTTACTTGTAACAAAATATTAGCAAAATATAGGGTTAGGGTTAGGGTTATATAGCAAAATATAGCAAAATTGTGGTATTTCTACTTTATAATTAAAAATAAATAAATAAAATTTCGCCAAACGTTCCCTCATAACTCGTCGAACAAAACTACTGAATTTCATTGTAAACAAAATGAAGAGAAAACAAAAGACAGTTAGAAAAACTGCAGCCGAACAAAAATAAACAACAAAAACGAACACATGCGTGAAGGTAGAAAAAGGGTTCAGTGTTTGGGGGGGTTAAGCAGGTATTTACTACTCACCGTGTCGCGCTCTCCTGTTAGTGATCTGCGTCCTTTCCGGTTTCCGTTTGTTCTATGCACTGATTGAGCCCTGTGTGGGATAGGTCCCCTCAGTAATGGAGCGACGTCATTACGCACTCAGCCAGAGAGCGGGTTCAACACAGCGTGAAATTAATTTCTCCTGATTTCAAAGGTTTTATATTGTGTAAATGCACTTACACAGTGAGGGAGGGAGACCCTTAAAAAGTGTATCCAATAGACTTAGCCCACTTCTGTTAAACCTTACATCGTCACGGTTGTACAAGAATGAAGTCAAATATTAAATGAAATATCCCTTTGTTCATTTACAGGAAGCCACCACTTCTAAATTCTGGGACAGAAACCTCTGACAGGTGTCCGTGCGTGTGCGCATGCGCGTAGGTGTAGACATGAGTCTCCAGGTATAACTTACATCAGAAATCAGTTATGCTTTGTAACTGCTTATTGTGTATCTCCAGTTTCAGTTGAGAGCAGCATTGGTTTCACTGCGAGCTTGTGCATCCCTGCATAGTGATGTAATTTCTCTCTCTCTCTCTCACACACACACAGACGCACACACGCACTCATGCACATCTGTCAGTCATATTTGTTGGGTGCATGGACAGAAGAGCATTCACAAGACCATATTGTATGACTGGATGGCAGTCTTTTTCAAAACGTTATCTTTAATTTATTAACAGTCTCATCAACTGCATCTGCAATTTGGCATCAGTCAGTTTTTCATGACACACGTTGTATTACATACAGATTACAGATATTACAGATATTAAAACATGTTCAAAATCTGGTCCAAATAATAAGTAGTCTCTTGTCTGTCAGTCCAGGCTCTTACAAAAACAGTATCAATATGATGATAGAAGAAGTATCTGATTCAGTTGTCTGGATTTGTTTGACAGGTGAATCTTTAAAGATGAACATGTAATATTTTCTTATTGTGAGTTAATGTGACATTTTATTTAAAAAAATTTTTACTTTCCCTGGAAATTGGAAGTTAGAAATGTTAAAGAAAGAAAGAAAGAAAGTGCCATTTTCCACAGTGGGTGAATAGCCTTTAGAAGTATGATTCCCTACATCCATCTAGTGGCCATTTACTGTCATTACATATGAAATAACCAGGATTAATACTGCTCAGTATTTGTACACTTGGTTTGTTATAGTGTGTTTTACCAGTGTTTTAGTGGTCTTAAACCATGCAGTTCATATTGGGCAAAAGGCATGGTACATCCCAGATAGGTCACCAGTCTATCACAGCTGTGTGTGTGTCACGCAAAATGTCTGCTGAGAAAAATCCTGTAAAGGGTGCCATTACACTGGTCAATCTATCTCTTACTCAAAAAAAATATGAGTATGTTCCTTCTGTTCACGCAGTAGCAGTTTTCAGCTGGCCGCAAACGTTCAGTGCTGAAAATGAATTCATAAACTTTATTGTGCCTGCAGGGATTGTGACATTATTGCAGCAGTGCAAAGGAAAAGAAAGCAGCACATGAAACGACAGCAAAGAGCATTCAGCGGAAAAAATTGTGTTCTGCGCAAACCTCAATGTTGCATGTAAAACATGTGACAGAACTGGCCCACAATACATCAAAGAAAAGTTATTGTGGATAAATAATAATCATATGATCAGTCCATAAGAGAGGGAAAGAAAAGGACTTTGCTCTGTGGAGTTGATCCAGACACAGTGAAGAGAAGAGGACTTACCTCAGCCTGCACTGTTGTCTACAAGTAAGTAAGTAAAATAAGTAAGTAAGTGAAGTCTGCTGTGATTTTTACTACAGGTCTGCTGACAGGGTGTTCTCATACTTCTTAAAGGAAATGGACCCTTAGTGATGGCATTGATAATGCTGACAATGACAGTATGGAAAGAATTATAATTTATTTATTTTAGCATAATTCATTAATTTCACATGAGAAGTTGTTTCTCCAAATTAGGCTCTGTAGAAGAGAAACCATTTTTACTGGTTCACCCCACAGGCTCTGAGGTGTCAACAACCTGCTGTATTTTTACAGAGTGCTGGAAGGTGGTTCCTCCTTGGTGTTAGCCGTCAAACCAATGTGAAAGAAAGTGACAGATGAACATGTTGCCAAAACAAATAAAACAATATTTTTGAGTACTGTCAAAAATGTTCAGAATGGTCAGCTTTAATTTGTCATGTTGGTAAGACATTATCCAAAAAAGATCGATCCAGTACCATTGAAACTGAGGGAGGAATAGTCAAGCTGCGGCCCCTACAACAACACTAACAGTACTTCCCCCATGTAGTCTGTTTAATTGAACATAAAAACTAACACACAGCACTTAATATGGTATAATGTAAAAATAACTAACCAAGTGACCTTCAGTGAGCCATGTGAGGTGGTTTTTTATTCTCCTGCTCTCCTCTAGTCCATATGGCAGTTCCAGCCCAAAATTAGCTGCACCAACTGTCACTCACTAATGACAGTTCAATGTACATTCAGCTTCAGCCTCCGAATTCTGAAATATGCAACTATTGGACTTTATGGAGCATAACAACAAAATAAAGATGCAAAACATGGATACATCAACATCAAACATTCAGTTTCATCAGTATAAATCATCTTTTTCCTCTGATGGCTCGTGTTTTTCACATGTTTAGTTGAATGAAGAGCAAAGAACCAAAACAACCCTTTAGTGATCAAGAAGATATTTAAATATCTTCTTGTATGCAAACAGTTATTGTCAGCTGTGGGACACTGTCATATTGTTTAATTAGGACTGGACATACCTTCCAATAAAACAGCAAAGTTTATTAGCCAGAGCAACAATCTTGCCTTTTACCCATACTGTAGCTGCTACTTATGTGTAGATATTTATGAAGTAAAGAAATTGTGCCAAAAGTTGGATTCAGAAATGTTTAATCAGCACATGAACTAACATGAGAAAATATGACTCCAACTGTGTTTGTGCATAAAGTTAAAAAACCAACAGAAACACAAGTATCAAATGTTAGAACGCAGATGATACAGCCATCACACCTGAAGCGATTCACATTTGTTCACGCTCACTTTTGTGAATCAAGTGAGGATGCCACATTGGTCCTTTTGCAAAAGAGCTACTTTTGAGCTTGAAGTATTTGGTAATATAAATCTACTTCACCGGTGCTTCCTTCCCGTAATGGGACAATGAAAGCACATGCTCACTCACATCACTGGCAACAACACTGAAGCATTCACAAGCAACAGAAACAGTACAATTATGTTTTTTTTATGAATAGGAATAGTTTGAGGGAGCAGTGAGTCATTTGTTACAAAGCGCACAATTACGTCCACACAATTAGCAAGTCATATTAAAAGTCACCACAAAGAAAGTGTAGAAAGTTCACTGTTTTATGAGACACATTTGACCCCACTTCAGCCTTCTGACCAATATCAACAGCCTCACTTTTTCATTACACCACTGTCTCGCTGCCAGTGAAAAGTTGGAGAGGTCCACACTGCCTAAAGGAACTACTACCATGAGACAAGAATTGAATACACTGTATATGCTTTATATACTTTTAGTACATCCTCACAACCTAAAGTTATTGCTTTGCTTTCCTTACTCAGAGCTGTTGTATCAGATTCTTTGTGGTAATATGACTCCAAAGGAACAGAAAGCTTGCTTCTTTTGGTCATTTTTGCTCCTTCACCCAATTTTATCTGTGTTCTTGTAAGAAAAAGACAGATGAGCATTATCCCCAGCTAGATTGGTATAATTTCACATGCAAATGTCTTCTCTTCAGTCTCCAGAGGAGACTTCGTAATGTGGGCCCAAATAAACAAAGATACAAACACTTTAGCTCAAAATTTTATATCACGATTTCATCTTAGTTTGAATGGCTAAACTAAGAAATCAGCCTGTCAAGCTTGCACCCCAAGCTCATGAAAAAATATTGTTACACTTGTCCTTTCATTTTTGAAGGATCTAACAAAACTATGCTACAACCCATGTGGACCCGCAGGGTGCCCCTGTCTCTGCCAAGTCTGACAAATACTGCAGACTGCTCACTGAATACCAGGAACCAGGTCATATTGTTTCATTTGCTATAATAACTTTTCCTCTGCACACCACTTATGTAAGAAATAGAGTGGCATAACGCTAATTCACAGGATGAGTCAAAGAACTCAGAAACAGATAGTAAAATATTAATTTCAGTGGATGAATACTTTGTCCATAGCCAATATAAGCACGTAAGAGCCCAGAGAGAAGAGTATGGTGTGATCTGCAGTCTGAAACTGTAATAAATATAGCTTTAATGGAAAAGAGTACAAGGGTAAGTATTGAAGTCCAGCCTGTCAAGACAGTAGCTCCACTGCCTCAAAGACTTCTGATGAGAAGTTTAGACTAACAAATACATTGTTCTCCATTGCCTCAACACTCTCCTCCAAGCAGACACTGTCCTGTTTGATGAGGCTGCTTTCAGAAGTGGGACTGATGACAATTATGCGTGGAACACCCTGAGGCGACCTGGGATCAGTAGATGGGATTTTTCTGAAACTGAGGGAATCAAAAGAGTCACTCTTGTGGCTGTTCAGCCTGTCACTGACGCTGAATTTCTCCTCCCCAGCACCTGAAATATCATTGGTCAGACTCTGGCTGCGTCTCCTGGTAAGAACTAGTAAGGGAAGAGTGGCGATGGTCAGAGAGCTGGAAACCAGTTCATGCTCACAGGTGCTCGATGACTCACTCATGGCAGATGGATGCTAGTAATGTTAAAAACAAAAATAAAGCCAAAAGAAAGAAGAAAAAGAAAAAAGTTCAAAAGAAGAAAAAAAATTCAAACACAAACACACAAGAACAAAATCCTTTGCAAAACCTTAATGCATGATGTGTAAGTGAATGCGGGCAAACAAAATTAGCATGATCCAAACATCTCCAAGCTCACATGGGAAAAAAGTAAGATCATAGCAGTTTTTTCAACAACCCAAAAAACATTTTGAATGATTTTACACCTTTTTATGTTGTGTTTTCTCACCTTCTCTGCTGCATGTTTCTTGTAAGTCTTCCGCTCTGATTGTTCCTTTGAGGACCTCCCTTTGCAAGACTGACTATATGACGACACGCTTCTGAGGGAATCACCTGACTTCCTTCCCAAAGGCTCCATCTCTACATCCCTCAATGCCTGCAGGAAAGAACAGAACAGATTGAGTGTAATTGAACTGAGCCCTGGAGTGATGACCTTTACATTTTTACAGATGTATAAGAGGGTGTTGGTCAAGTTTAGTCAAACAAAATATTAAAATAATTTCCCCCTTCAACAAGGTGTCAAAGAAGAGCCACAATTACCCAATAAAGATCTATTTTCAATATCTATGAGATTATTATATGTTCATCTGAATTATCTTAGCTTTATCTGATGGAACACATGAAATACCCGCTGTCATCAGATTCAGATGTTAATGTATTCGCCCTTTGTATTATATTAAGCCTATCTCAAAAATTTCTGAGGAGAACTGACTTGCACACATGGACTTTATATCATGGTATAAATGATACCTTGTAATCAATGCAATTGCATGCTTTTGTCATTTAGCTATTTAACTATTAACTCATGCGAGCAGATATAAAATCATGAAAATGAATTCTAATCAGTGATCAATTTGTGGAAATCCACATTTCATTTCCAATCCAAATTCCAAAAAATTAGACATTTATAGTTCCATGCAATTCCATGATTGTTTGTTTTTTAATACAGGTGGAAAGAAGAGCAAGACATCTAAAATACTAACAAAAGTCAGAGGTAGAAATGATCTTATATACAATTACCATGTCTGTGGACTTGGAGGAAGTTGTAATAAAGTGTGTCCTTGACGCTGTGGACTGTCTACTGATGATGGAGTCCCTGAATGAGGACTCACTGATGGAGGAGGAGATGCATTCCTTCCGAGGAGTAGGAGACAGAAACGAAAGGCAGGGAAATTTCTCTGCCAGAGTCATCCTAATGAGTACAGAACAACATGGGTATGCTTAAGTTGTTTTGAAATCATTTATTATTGCAAATAACTACAATTTTGTAATAATGTGAAAAATTTATCTGAATCATTTTTACATTAAATGTTGTATATATATGTAACTGCTGTATGACACACATTTAAAGACAGACATGGTGAACACAGTTTAGCGGAGTCATCCTTTACCTGTATTTGTTGTGTATGATAGCATAGATGAAAGGATTGTAGATAGTGGAGGCTTTTGCTATGATTGCAGGGACAGCCTTGGAGTATGGCGACAAGATATTGGCATGCCTGGATGAGACAGAACAACAGAATCAAAACTTTCCTTCACTGTAGTTTGAAATAGTCATGTTCATTTTGGAGTCTTTGTTTGTAGAGTGACAACACAACTTGCCCACCCTCATGACTAAAAAGTTCTCCTTTAACTCTGTATTTTGCTACAAAATGAAGGGGCATTTTGGGTCAGGGATTAGCCAAAATGTGCCAGCTGCCACAGAGAGGCAGTTAAGTCCATCTGATTGTGTGTGCTTGTGTGTGTTTGTGTGTGCTTCTGTGTGTGTGTGTGTGTGTGTGTGTGTGTGTGTGTGTGCAAGACTACCTTTCCCCTGTGAATGAGCAGGGAAAAGATGTGATTTCAAAGTTATATAACTATATCCCGTCCTACTGTATGTCCCAGGAGAGACATGTGGTTTAATGAATGTTTGATAGGTTGGATTAGCAACTTCACCGTCTGTCGTATGTCACTCATCCAGGGGTACTTGGCTTCTGACTGACACAACATTATATAATAGAACATTCAGCGCCATTTTGGGG
This sequence comes from Toxotes jaculatrix, assembly GCF_017976425.1. Classification (NCBI taxonomy): domain Eukaryota; kingdom Metazoa; phylum Chordata; class Actinopteri; family Toxotidae; genus Toxotes; species Toxotes jaculatrix. The sequence goes on along the minus strand of NC_054400.1, from coordinate 12,637,423 downwards.
AGATTTTTACCTAAATTGCCACTAAATGTATGTAGCATGGAAGTCACCAGGAAGTTTCCTCAATATTTCTTATACCAAGCCTGGTTCTATTTTGTATACACAATAAATGGTTTGAAGCATGTAGATACATTTTTCATGAGCAGGTAGATATGATTACATTTAGCCTTGTTTTAGTGGAAAATACAGAGTAAGATGATGCAGCTGAATAGTGCAAAACATCTCTAGATACATTTATGTTATTATTTAGTTTGTGACTGACTGGATGAAGAAAGAAGAAGAGAATTTGTGAAGTTAATATTGGAAAGATGGAAAAGAAAGATAGTGGTAACATTATCAGGTGGCAGGTGGGACTGTTCCTACAGAGATGCCTATCGCATTTGGTGGGACCATTGTCTGTGTGTTGTGTCTGTAAGTAGTGCAATTGACACAACCAGGTTACGTTGCCCATACCATTACTTCAACAATAGTGGGTGGTTACATATATATATAGTCTCTGCAGGCTTAAACCATTTACATTCCAATGCATTAAACGTTTGTACTGAAAAAAAAAATAAAAATAAAAATAAAAATAAAAATAAATAAATAAATATATATAATACATCATATATATTAAAAAGTCAGTGTTCTTCAGAACATGCTTAACATGAAGAAGAAGAAATATCATCTAAAATACTATCTAAAACATATAAGCACACACATAAAACCATCATAAATTGTTTTTTTTCCTGGTTGCAAACCAAATTTTCCCCTTGGGGACACCAGATATTGACAGACTGATAAAAGCACCAGCAAAAAAATTTTCAAACATAATAAGTCTTACCCAGCCCAGGAAATCAGTGTGACACAGGCATATGGTGACCAGGAGAGAACGTAAACCACAATGACGACAAAGGCGATCTTCGCCAACTTCCATTCACTCCTGAGGGACTTCTGATGGATGAGGGTGGATTTCCTCACCTGAGTCCCCAGACGTTCTACCTCCCTGTGGGTGGAGCAGGACGTAGGGGGCAGTTAAAGAGAAAGCTAGATCCCAAAACAAATTTCAAGTTATTCATGCCATACTGGAAACTTCAAGTTGCCAGAGAAAGAAATTATAAAAACTAAAATAAAATAATTTACAATGCACAGCGATAAGAGGTACAGTACCTGCTGGTCTTTCTTATAGCCAGAAACATTAGGAGATAGCAGTAAAAGATGATTCCCAGTGGAATGAAGAAAACAAAACAGCACAGCATCATTGTGTAACTCCTGTTGGCCAGTGTGTAAGTAACATAATCCCATGTACAAGATGTCATCAGGCCCTCAGGGATATAAGAGCCTAGAAGAGTAGAAGCACATCAAAAATATATATTTAAGTTACATGAAATATAATATCAGGTAAATCATCAGTGGTTCCGCACTTTGTTCTTATTTTAATGTCATGTCTGAGGTACAGTAGATATCACATGTGAATTATGTTACTGCAGGTAAATCAATGAGGATTAGTTACATTAATCCCTACTAGGTTGTCTCCGTTAAGGAAACTAGAACAGGTTATTTGGCTGTTTCTTGTAGAATGTCACATGACAAAAATAGGCGACCAGGTAAAAGAAACTCACTCCAGCCAACTAGAGGAGCCAGACTCCAAGCCAAAGAGTAAAGCCAGACCATGAGGATGGCCAGGGCTGTTCTTCGTTTGGAGCTCCAGCGTATCGCCTGCAGGGGCTTGGTGATAACCACGTAGCGGTCGATGGAGATGGCCAGTAGATTTATCATGGAGGTAATGCCAAACAGGGCACCACAGAATGCATACATCTTACATCCTACAGGGCAGGAGCACATGCAAACATATAAACGACTCAGCAGCAGAATGCAATTTTATCTAATGGGTTTTTGATAAAAGTATGATTTAAAAAATATAGACTGTGTTTGAGGCTTCAGAGAAGCACTGAACAGAGTGCACTGTATTAGAAACCAAAGAAGAGAATTACCCATCTCTCCAAACACCCATTCCTTGTAGAGACAGTTGATGAAGAAAATGGGTGACTGTGTGAAAGCCATGAGGAAGTCACTGACTGCCAAGTTCATGATGAAGTAGTTTGGCAGGCTGCGTAGCTTCTTGTTGCTGCACACACACACACACACACACACACACACACACACACACACACACACACACACACACACACACACACACACACACACACACACACACACACACACACACACACACACGGAAAAGAAGGGAATTGGGACAGTTAGTATAAACAATATACTAATTTTTTGCCCTCTGGAATTAATCAGATATAAGGCCTTTGTTGAACTGATCAACTCTGTGTGAACTTGCATTCATACCAGCTTGATCATATTGACCTGCTGTCTGCCTCTACAGCTCTTTATTGATTAAACTCTGTGTCTGTGTTCTTCTGAAGTAAAAGTGGCTGCTCCCTGAGCTTCCCTGAACACCAAATAATCTGGTTTCCTATGCCTGTGAACATTTGTGTGTTTGTTATTATATCACAGCTCACAGCCATTGTATCTATGACTAAGTATCTGTGCATGTGTGCGCATTTTACTGCAGCATTCACTTCCTAGAAAATCATCATATCGGGTGACATCTTGCTTGAAAGACAATTATCTCTTTCTCTCTCTGTCTCACCCTGTGTGTATGTGTGTGTGAAATTTTCTCAGAACTCACAACATCATGTGCTTTTCTGATTCAGTAACCACAAATCTTCAGCACAACACAATGGAGGACCCATCTAATCTATCAACAGTGATGGACAGATGGAATATAAAAGCTCCTGACAATCCCCAGAACAAACACGCACGCACACACACACACACACACACACACACTTTCTCTCGCTGACCCAGTTTCTGTGAAACAGTTGTCAGTAGCACAATAAGTGGTCAATAGCTGTCCAAATTACACAACACATAACACACATATTCCATCCTTGACTTCTCAAAGAAAGTTTACATTTTTATAGTCATCTTGCAGAATGACATACAATATTAAAAGATATTGTCCTTTAATTTTACCATTATCTATTGCATGTCACATTAAATACACTGTGTGAATTTCACATTGCTTTAAGTTGCATGAAGCATTTGTTTTATAGTGAAATGCACAATACCTTCATGCAGTTATCCGTCTGAGTCACAGCTGTTTGTTTCAGTTGTTTACGCTTATGGACATTTTTATCATATAGTATGTTGTTGTACAGGCTATTCCAGAACAGTTGTGCGATTCGAAGACACAAGCGTTATCATACTGTTTGTCTTGAAGAGCCCAAACTGCAGAGTACTAAAAATGCATACAAACGATTTAATTTAGGTGAAAATACAAACAGATGTTTGATGTGATCTCAGTGCCGATTTTATACTCATGACTATATTGGCTCTATGAGAGGCAAGGGAAAGTTCACCCTTATGTAAAAAGCAGCCAATATTTTTTTCTGTGCAGTTGTTCACACAATTTCTCAAGGACACAGGACAGATTTGATCCTATGAACACTACGTTTCACTTCATTGCCATGCAACTAAGATGATCTTTCGACCCGGACACTAAGATGCAAAGATTATTTTACTGGTAATCGCCAGCTTTTTGGAAACCCCCTTGATCCTCTGAAGAGTAAAAGACATGACAAAAATGGCTGTGACTCTGCAGTAAATTGAAAACTGCAAGAAACTCTCAAGTTTAATTTCAATTTTGTCTCCCACATCATTTCTAACAACCAAAGCCTACAGTCCTGCACACATACAGCATTTTGGCACTGGTATTGTGTCATGCACACAGCTTAGCCCTTCTTTCAGTCTCCCCATCTGTTTAGTGCTCAATGAGATCATAACATCTCTGAGTGATTATAACATCTCCTTAGGGTTCTGATTAAAAGGGAGTCCCCTGTTAAAAATGCTAAAGGCTAATAGAGTCAGATAAAACTTGGCTTGTGAATTCTCAGACTAAATCTACTGAAAAGGCACAAACAGTAATTCAAAATGAAATTCTGGGGAAAACAAACCACTCACACAAACCCACCTATAGAAGGCGAACATAACCAGAGCGTTGCCAGTGATGCCCAGGATCCCGATGACAAAGACGAATACAGCGACAATGTAGTGAGCATGGTCAGGCACATCCACCTTGTTGAAGAAGCTGCTCTGGGTATGTTCTTTCTCTGGCTCCATGCTCTCAATGGACCGCATGGTTCAAACACCTCATCAGGACTGCCAACCTGGCAGGATGCAATAGGTCTACCAATTTGTAATCCACTTCACTTTGCTTGTGTCGGGCCTCCATAGTTGTATCATTTGCACAAGAGACGCAATGGCAATCTACAGTATCTTCTTTAGATCAAGCTACGTTAATTCTAGATTGATCAAGTTTCACTTTACTGATTGTTTTCAGGAGAAGGCAAGCCTTGTTCTTCCCATCATGAATCATCCATCCAGGACTAAAACAAACAAACAGATGATTTCCACTTCATAAAGATGTGAAATGTCAAATGCAATCCAAGTCCATATGTTTACTGGAAGAAAAAGCTGGAAGAATGAAAAAGGTGATCTGTATAAAATGATTTTTTTTTTATAATGCCAAATATGATAAAGTTGTCAATGTTACATTATTTCGGAATATATCTGTGATAAATATAGAATGTGAAAAAACAACAGGTCCTGTTTTACTTCTTTGTCCAGTAGTATTAGATTCTTGATGACGTCCACAGCTGTTGACACATCAATTTTTTTCCAGGTGTACTTCTAGAAGCAGCATCCTCTCTGTTATTCCCCTCTGGTCTGCAGTTCCAAAATTTGTCTTCCACCTGTAGTGTCCAAATGTTTCCCGTTTGATTCTTGGATTATTGAGTTGATAATATTGTCCAGTACATTAGATCCCACACCCGTTACACATTGTCACTGTCTGTCCACTCAGTGATAGCCTGCAGCCTCTTCACCCATCACACCAGCTGTGCACCAAGCTCTGAATCAGTGGCCTGTCTCTGATTATCTTGCCAACTAGCAACTCCTAACCTCTCATCCCTCTCATCCTCTCTCTCTCTCTCTCTCTCTCTCTCTCTCTCTCTCTCTCTCTCTCTCTCTCGCTCTCTCTCTCTTTATGTGCCTCTCCCTCAATGTACCATGTTGCTTGGTGTTGTTCTCTCAACCCTGCCCCCCTTGTCATGCTCTCTCTCTCTTCCTCACTCGCTCCCTCTCTCCTCAAACTCACTGCCTCCCTCATCTATCCTTCTCTCTCTCTCTCCCACCCCCTACCCACTCTTCACATAATATGGCCCAGCCCTGAGCCCTAACCCTTTACCAACCAGATTCTTACATAACAGACATGATGTTCACTAACACTACGAGTATTAACAGCCATTTTAACTCAGACTTTATAAACCAGACATGCACACGATGATGCATGTACATCATCTTTCACGCCTACTAATTCCTGCCAGTCTGCAGCTCATTACAGCAGTCATCTCTGTGAGCTGACTAGTCTCTGTGAAACCTCTTGCATGCATGCATGCACTCAAGCGTGCTGCACAGAGATGTGCATGTTCTCTTGTCCGAATGGTGCACGCTGCGCTGCGACATCGTGTCACAAACAAGCACAGACTCTTTAAGATCACTCATGGAGTCAGCCCAACTAATTGGTCTTCCCACTCATAACTTACAGAGCTGATTCACCATAACTCTGCCTCTCAGGGCACACATTGTGATCCAGAACACACACACACACACACACACTCACACACACACACACACACACACACACACACACACACACACACACACACACACACACACACACACACACACACACACACACTGTGGCAATGTAATTTTTATAATAATAACCAGTACTATCTAAGACCAGTTTGTTTACCCTTTGTGTTGTTTTGTAGAAATTCTGTAATATCATGACCATGCAGTGTCTCAATATAAAATATATGCATCAACAATTTAAAAGGAATCTGTGAGCACTGTATGACATGTATATTTAATATAGTCCACACATGTATAACTTACACTATAAAAACTAACATCTGTGAAACCATCATCTTATAATAAATGGATTTTTTTTGTTTCAATGATGCACCAGGTGCATCTGAGAAAGTTAGAAGACAATTAGAAGACTTGTTATTAATCAATTTTTAATAGTATATATATGGTATAGTATATATTTAATCATTTTCACAGAGCAAATGGGGAAAAGAGAAAGCCCTGCTCTGAATAATATTCTTATGACTGCCCGCAGGACAAGGGTCAGAAGCATACCACATCTGCTGGTCATTGCTTTTTATGGTGTTGGACATGTTGATAAAAGGAGATGAAGGGAATAAAGGGAGCTGAAGAATGTAGAGCTTAGACAGTGATACCAACTAAGCCCCCCACAGCCAGGGATAGCCTTAATCTGCACTGTGCATGCATGTGGATCAGTGTTTGATCTCCCTAGAATAAGAACTTGTATGATACTCCACATGTATATGTGTGTGTGTGTGCCTGTATAAAAACACATTTTCAAACAATTAATTAATCATGGATGTTATTAGACGTTAATTTGAATTAATCTTTCAGGAGTATTTCAGGGTCTCTAGAAATCTAAAGATAAAACGAAAAAGAGCTAAATGTGCTGTAGCTTTGCTATTTTTTTTTCCTGTGGAAACACAAGGAGGCCTGTTCCAGAAGACCTAACAGACCTGGTGGTTGACAACATATTATCAACACAGAAACATCTTTCAGCATAATCTTTCTTCTGATTGACAATTTTGCAGTAAAATCTGCTTGTTGCTGCTATAGGTATGAGAATGGGAAGCATCCTTCAAAAAAAGAAAATTTCTTTTCATCCCCAAAACTTTGTTAAATTGATCTTCGGAGTCCCAACTATCTGTAGTTTTCCTCCTGTTTCACTCCATGCTATTCGGATAAATGACCTTGTCTTGATGGAAAAACACATCAGTGCTGTGGAATTCATAGAGCATGGCCTGCACAGTGGAGTTCAGTATTCCACATGTCAATGAGTCAATTACTATTGAACCAGCTGGTAGTGCTGGTGCTTAAGTCCTGGGTTTGAACCCACTGTTTAAAGCTACAGTTGGCTTTCGGCCCACAGTGGAAAGAGACAAATTATTATTGAGTTGTGCTGGCCCTGTGACCTGGCATTCGTCCTTTGGTACATGAGTCAGTTGGAGATCAATATGTACACAACACAATAGCAAACAAGTTACAGATATTGTATAGAGCAATAGAGCACCATTAGCATCAAAACATAATTTTCCTATCACGCAATTTTGATGAAATTGTCCATCAAAAATTGATCACCCCAGCTCCCCACCACATTATAACTATATCTGTTCTTGAGGCATCCTGCAGACAAACAAACATACTAAAATCTAGGGATACAACAAGTACATTACTTGATGTGTCTTACTATATTTACTATAAATACATGTACAATAAATACTCTCAAGAATAACTCAAGAATAAAACAGGAGAAACTTTCTATTCACATCATACTGGAGGAGTATTGAAATTAAAAATGTGCCTTTCAATGACAAAAACAGATTTTTTTGTGTGTTTTGCTTTGGAGGTGTTGAAAGAATTGAACACTCTCAAAGCAAACCAAACTTTTGTATTTGAACTTCCTGTCATGGTGAGGTTGTTCCATATTTACTCAAGAGTCTGTGATCAGGTTTTAGACAGAGCTGTCAGCCTTAGATATCACTTACTGCATGGTGATCAATGTAAAGATGCACATTTCCTCACCTAAAACTGGTTTTAGATAAAAACACAGCTACCTCTGCTTTAGTAAACGAGGACAGATCTTTACCTGTTCATCTGGTTTTAGGCGCTGATGTTACAAGGTGCAACAGCATGCGGGGCACAGAAACATGAGTCATACAGGAAATTATGGATATGGTATAGAGCTTTAAATCTCAAATGTAATGCGTGTCTTAAGCCTCTTTAGTGTCGGCCTGGGTTTCTGTTAACCACCATACTGGGAATCTCGGTTATATATCAAACGATGTGGAAAAAGCAGGTCATCACATGCTCTTCAATAAGTGGAATGAATTTCAGTCAATAATAAACCACCACAGTAGGACTCTGGATTTCCCATCCATCTCTTTCTGTTGATCTACTATATGTCTTTCTCTCTTTGTCTCACCTTCTCTTTCCAACATTTAAGGAGTACAATTCATTTGATGGAGTTTTTTTTAATGCGAAGTGACAGATTTAATTGATCATCAGTGAAACACACATAAATGCCAAAAGTCTGGTCGTAAAAAATCAGTAACAGAAAGCTTGATAACAATCCATTATCCAAAAACAACATAAAGAACTAACTTGTGTAACAACGCACATTTTGTCCTAGTTTAGATTGCAGGGATTCAGTGGATATCACGTACAATAAGGGAATAGGAGTGTAGCCCTCCAGTTGTTATACAATTTTATTATGCTGAAGTAAAGTGTTAAATATAATATAAGTGGGAGTGACTCAGCAGATTTACTGTGTCGTGTTATATCACATCTTACTCTTAGAAACTTTTTATGTGTTTTACTGAAAGCGTTGAAATGATTCAAATGGCAGTTCAGGTCTGTAAAGGTGTCCCAGTTCCTCTCTCTGCAGACATCCACGTGATTTTGTCACATATTTTAAATATAACAGAACACACACCATAAAAGCTAGGGACAACATGGTGTGATGCATTTTCAGCTCAGGTTCATTTAAAATTTATATCTACGGTGAGCGAACGGATTTAAGAGAGACGAGGCAAATTATATTTATGTAATGAAGCGTAGGGACCACAGTAATGTCTATGTGCTCTAACGGTTTGGGGCTCCATGTTTAGGGCAAAGTCTGAAAAATCATCGACATTCACAGGGACACGACTCAAGGCCATAAGTCTGAAAAACATATAATTTGAAAGCATAGTCAGAAGGGTTTCTGTGATTTGTCATACACAGCAACTGCAAAATAGATTGCAGGAAATATTTTCTTTCACCCCAGAACCTGTAACATCAGAAAACATATCACAAGGAGAAGCAGAGGTTTTTCTTCAGCCCTTCCGGCACCTGCACCCGTTGCCAAACCGAGACCCACTGGTTTCTCTGAGAAGCAGAAGATAAGGACAAATCATCACAAACGTTTCTCCCTTCAAATTTACTTTTGATTTATCACCCTGCTGTACCTACCTCTGGTCAGAGTGGTGGACTTTACATTAACCCAGAAGACTGTGCGCTGCTGAGCTACTGTGGCCCTGAAAAATGACAGCATTATACTGAGGACATGTTTGTGGCTGTGATTCATTCAAATAATGGACGATCCAGTTTGTACAGACATTAATTTTCTCTCCTACATATTTTCTAACTACATATGCTATGTAGTTACACTGAATAAGTTTTGCAGAGATCTGATAAGCAAAAAAAGCAACATTTGGACCTTGGGAATATTCTAAAATGTGTTATTGCTACCAAAAACATTCTATGGGAAATGCTATTGAGCAAATTTCATCCATTCATAAAATCTTGATTTAACGGAAATTTAGAGTTTTGTGTCCTATGAGACCATGGCAAATATTAGTTTTAAGTGGGTTCGTGTTTTTATAATGGTAAGAACAGATGAAAAAGTATTTTGCTTTACATGAAGTAGACAGGGCTCGTAGAGTTAGGTGGTATCCATCTGTATACAGTGGTGTTGCCCTTCAGGTTGGTGTTGGAGTGAGTAACAGCACCTTGTGGATTCCCGGTGCACTATGAACATAAAACATTTATACTTATCAACCTCTCTGGTTAATTCCACTTGTACTGCTTCATCTTGCTTGCAAATTCTCATAAAAAAAACGTGATAATGGCATAAGAAGGTGCAAAGTCTTTTTTGTTTGGAGAATTGACATCTGTAATATTTTGTAGTTGTAGGTTTGCAGCTGTTTCTATCCTCAACATACACAGTGTGTCCCTTCCTTTATCTTTAACAGTTGATGTTAGCTGGAGTGCAAAGTTCCAGAGAGTCACCTCAAGAAACCTTGTGTCTGGAGGAGGAAGTTGCCAGCTCCCCAGAGCATTAGTGCTGCTGCCTGTTCGAGCTTCCAGAAGCACACCTCTGTATTCAGGTCCAGTGATAGTCACTGCAGGAAAACACAACAAAACACTGGCTATTGTGTACTGATCTCATTTGACACAATACAAAAATTATTTAAAAATCTTAGACCAAAGTGGACAAAATATCATTGTCACTTTGCTTTATTTTAACATGTAAAAACACTGTCCTTGTATCAACATCAAAATTAACTTTATGGTTTAACGAGAAGATCACAGAAAACCCAACAGAGCACAGAGGTGAACAGAGTAATGTAAGAGTTTGAGAGGTCCAGTGACTTCTGTGTTCATTCAAGCACAAAATCCCCCAGAATAAGATTAATAAACTAAACATTACTGTTAATAGCACTTTGATTCAAACCAGCAATGGTGTAATAAAGCTCAAGTGAAAGCTACTAAGATTTTTCAATTTTAGTACCTGTGAAAATAATCCCACATTTGGTAAATTTAAGTTCCCCTAGTGTGAAGTTGTATCGTCTCTGAAAGCAATCATGGACACCTTACCTGTGATGGGCTTGCCTGGCTGAAACATCCTGGTGTTGGTGAGAACAGAATAGGGAGCTGGTGAGGGCTGAGGCTGTACCCCTGCGTGGCGAGGCAACATATCCTCACAGGCACCAGTGGGAGCACCAGTGGGATAGCCACTGGCAAAACACAGCACTTGAAGTGCAAAGAAACCAGCCAACAACTTCTCCATCAGGCTGAATGAAAAGCTGCTGCACTGCAAGCAAAAGTATGAAAAAAGTGACACACGATACACTGAACTGAGCCACAAGACGGACACTGTTGCTGAGTCACACAACCAAAACAATTTCATTTTCTCCAGTCAACGCTTCTCTAACAGTGAAATGTGCTTTCACATGCTTGCTCTCATGATATCTCAAAAAGAATACGTCAGTAATATTCATGCATTTCAATGCGAAACAAAGGTCAATTTTCCAAAATATTTTAATTCATGCTGAAAATTTATTGTGGCCAAGGGAAGTTAGAAAAACTTTTTTTTAATGAAAATCTCATGATCACTACTTAAGAGAAAGAACAGTCTCTAAAATGTGCCATTATACAGTACTGCAGTTTTACATTTAAAGCATCTTTTAAAACATAAAATCCTTGTAAGCCATTAAACCATGATTTGAAAAAAAAAAAAAAAAGTCACTCAAACAATTACTAATGCCTATTTTTGTCAGGCCCATATGTCATAGGAGAACATTTTGACTATGCATCTGCCCCCATGGACGCTGCTGGCTACGGCAGCATGAAATTCACATTATGTTAAATAACATGCAAGTGTAGACACATGCTGCAGTTAATCCCCCAAAACCCCTGCATAGGTCCAAACCTTATGTCAGCTTATTTCGTGCTCAACCCTTTTGATCTCGTCTCATCTTTCATTAGATGGTTTCTGAGTTTACTGCCCGTCTCTATTAAAAATCAGTACAAAGACCTACATTCTACTTTGAAGAAAAATCAATACAGTCAACCACATAATAAGTAGGAACCATTTGTTGGGGTAACAGTTACAGTGCCACATCAGAACTTTACAATCTGGAAGCAGTAAGATCAAGCAATAAATGTGGCGTGTTATTGATAATGTTCTGGAAAAAAGTGTATAATCTATGAGGAGACTGAATAAAAATTTTGAGAGAAGGCCTTTTGGGTTGTTTATTCGTCTTTGCAAAGAGGCTCGCGCCCAGTACAGAGTAACAAGTAGTCTGCAGTGAGAAAAGCCCTACAGGGCTAGTTTTCAGAGTACTCATGGTATGGTATGATAACAGTGGGACAGCTATGCAACAGTGTATATGAACAAGCTGTTACCTCAAGGTCTCTCAGGATTGTAGCTGGAGGCAGAACTGGCTCAAACCAGTTTTGTGGTTGCTTATTTACTTCCAGAGCAAAAGGTCACCCAAGGATAATCACAAATGGTTACTATTTTCCATTACAATAGGCAGAATTTGTACAATGCAGATGCTGCCTCTAGTTTCATTAAAGTGCTTATGATGTGTTAAAAAGGAATGCAATATTAACTAGGGCTGGTTAAGTGAGGGGGAAACCTTAGGAGCCAGCAGTTTTCAAGGAACTGACACAAGCTTGTTATAGTCCACAGGTCTGTAATTTGCTCCTGAATGTGAGCATCAAGGACTTAAGATTAACCTCCAAATCAGTAAAGTAACGCCTGAATGACACACAGGCTTTGTGCACTGATTGGCAAAACTGAGTGCTGATCTTGAGGAATGAAGCAGTTTTTAAATTTCCCAGCTGTCCTGTCTTCCTCCTTTCACCCAGCCCAGCCATCAGCAGGAGGGTCCCCCATATGAGCCAGGTTTGGCTCAAGGTTTCTTCCTGTTAAAAGGGAGTTTTTTCTTGCCACTGCCGCCTTTTTGCAACCTCAAAATTTTATTTCAGTTTGTGATGTTAAACATCTCCTGAGTATCTGATTTAGAGAGACTTGGGAGATGTTATCAGAAAAGGTTTTCAGATGAAAAAAAATCCCTTTTTCTTAGTTCATGATCCTGTGTAATCTTTGTGCTTAAAGGATTAGTCTCTCATTTGTAGTATCTGAGTATTTCTGAGTGGGCCATAGCAAGAGTTGATTGTGTCTTTGTGTGTCCTTATTTAATCTTTGGTTTCTAAAAAAAAAAAAAAAAAAAAGGTTTTGTCTTTCACAAAACAAGAACAATGACATGATTAAAGACGAACTGAATCTCTCACTGAGTTATCTCATTGACTTGCATGTGAATAATTTAGAAAAAATAAATAATTATGAATCTCACAGAAGATATAAGATCTTTCTCTCAGCCCAACATCTCACACTTCCTCGCTGATGTCTGCAGTATGTATTATTTAGTTTACATATTAAAGGGCAGCTGGTATGAATCTGACACTAAGAGGAAGAAGCAGACTGTGCTTTTAATCTAAACAGAACCAGGCGCCTTTGTGCTGTGAGTATTGCACTTACCTGAGAATACCTTCTTCCATGGCATGTGTTCTCTCTAGCTCTCATCTGTTTAAATTTACATTTCTCTGGGAAGATGGGCTCAATGCTTTCATCATTTATTGAGGGATATGTGATTTTAAAAAAGAATAAACCTATGCTTCATACGTCAGACTGTTGTAGTCTGACATCTGAAGCTGATTTTTTTTTTTCTTTGCAGATTGGCTTCTGGCCACGTTGAGTGGTAATGTATTGCTCTAGCTGATTACTGAATCACAGTTGGAGAACATGTTAACTTATTAATTTTCCATGTATTTCTCCATATTACTCCATATCTTGTGGTCAAAGTCTTTACAGGAAAGGTGAGGACATCTTTACAACATTTTCAGAATTATTGCCTATTGTTTGTATACTCTACTCTCTGCATCAACACCTTCACCTCCTCCGTTAGTACACATACATTTTCTCAGATTCAACACTGTAAGGTAGGTGAAATCAGTGGAAACGATTAAACTAACACAAATCTCTTTTTGGCATGAATCTCCCTTCCTCTCCTAAATACACTATGCTCTGTTAGGGTAGTGAAAGTGGAGAATACAAATCCAACAGAATATTTCCTTGTTTGGTAACACAGTTCCTAAAAGCTGGTGTGAGCAAAAATTGAAGAAACAGAATTGTGCACAAAGACAAAGGGCAAGTGACTTTTCCTGTTATTTTTCCATCTGTCTCTTCAATTTAAAGCTTGAGGCTCTCAGAGTCAGCTGAACGGAGACGCAAGAACTCCGAGAAGGTGCTTCAGAAGTCCCACACTAGTTTAATATATCTGACAAATGTAAAACGTGTTTCATTTCTCGGATTCACTCCAGTTCTCCCAGTACAACTTATCCCTTACTTCACAATAAAACCAATGAATTTTCAATCTCTCACATCTCTAATGTTGATCTTTGCACTGCACATTTTGCACTTCACAAATATACTGATTGCTGAATCTTTTTTCAATCAGAAAGTTTGAATTTAATCAGGCTATTTGCCATGATGAGGCTCAAAAACTCTCATTGACACTACTTTTTGATTTATTATAAGTTTGCTCTGCTTAAACAGGTCATGGCTCCATACACAAGAATGTAGGTGAAAATTGTTTTTTTTTTCAGTACTTTCAGTGAGTCCGTATTTAAATGTAATGAGTTGTAACTAGAGCAGGATAAGGTTATACTGTCCCTGGTATATGATTTCGTAATGTGATTTGTTATGGTATTCAAGTCGAGAGTGAGACTGAGAGAGGGAGAAAATGCATTAGGCCTAGGGTACAGGCTAGGTGACTGTTCTAATCACAGCATTAATAAAAGGGGAACATACAGCGAGACCAGATAAAATCAAATTATAACCCATTAGTTATGACACCGGATTGTCATCAAGTGAATTGAATAGGGCAGGTTTAGAGCAAATCTTTCAGAGGTTACCTTTAACCTTAAACTGTGTTAAGATGTGGATGACCTCAATATGGCTAAATGGTTTCATCTAAATGAAACAGCCGAATTCTCTAGTTGATCAGTCACCACTGCTCTCAGTTCATTCGAGTGTGAACGCTCTGATCTTTGATGTAACGCTTGTTTCAGAAAAAAAAAAAAAAAAAAAAAATCATCCTGGAGTGCCATGCTGGTAACACTGGGCTCAAAGCGGGAGGAAAATGGGGACACAATTGTGTATGTGTTTGCGTGCATGTGCACACGTGCGTTTGCATGTGTGCAGGTAATATGTGACAGGAGAGAACAGCAGCAGGACAATCGAAGAAAATTCAATATAAAATTCAATTAAAAGATCTCCAGCATTGTCAAATGAGGAGGTAAAAGATGCCAAGACATAGTAATGTTGTTCAGGCTGCGTGAATGGGAAGGCAGATGTAGGTTATCTGTGAGCTATTAGCAGCTTACATCACATGAACAATTTTAATCAGAGACATGGTTACATTAATATGATGGAGCTGTGCACTGAATTTGAGTGAGACAATGTCCTTCCTTCTGTCAAACCATGGCTGAACAGTGATCAGGAGAGAGACATTACAAAATCCTGGACTTGATGGAGTCTAGTTAGCTAGCCAACGCACATTGAGTGTACAGTTAGCACAACATAGCAGCTGTTTTTAGAAGTAATTAAGAACAAAAGCTGTTATGAGTAAGTAAAAAACTAAACAAATTTTCCCTAACACAACACAGATGTTCTTCTGCATTCACTTCTCCATATGGTGTGTACTTTAAACTTTAAGCCAAGCAATCCAAAGCAGGTTCAAGAAGAAATACAGATGCAGCTCACAAAAAAATGCATCAAACATCCCTGTTTTCAAAGAATAGCAGAAAAAACATTATGGCCACATGGATGTCACAGAACAAACACAATGTTCTGAAATGTAATGTCAAATCTTGTAGCTTTGGTTGCGATTGAAAGGGCAATAATGCAAAAAAACAAAAAACAAAAACAAAACAGTTAACGTAATTCATTGTGTCTCTTTGTGTGCAGACCAATTTTCTACCGAACATTGTGTTCTTACGGGTTTGTGTTGTGGTTTGAAAATTGTTGGTGCAATGTGCCAAAAAAAGGCATTGATTCAGAACTGTTGTGTGGGGTTTTCACTGGTAATAATGACAAAATAGGTAGGTTGCCTCCAAAATGACCAGTGAGACTATTCTAAAAATTATTAAGTGATGGTTAAGTATTTTTTCTTCTCATTTTCACATTCTTGATAACATGAAAATAAAAATAAAATGAAAACAATTCTTTAATCGTGCCTTTATTTTCTCTCAATATGTGTGAGAGTTGTGAAACCCACATTCTTTGTTTCCTTGTTGCTGAACTGGGGATTTATCCGCTGTGCAACAAACAGCTTTCAATTTTACTGTATATTGGATATGCAGACTTATTTGTTTCACATAATAACTGTTTGATTGCAGCAGAATCATTCCTTTGTCTACTTTCATGAATGTTGCTGAGCACCTGACCCCAAAATTTCCTCTTGTATTATTCCTTCAGGACCTTACAAAGGACGTTAGCATTAGGACACCCATTAAAGATACCACATGACTGTTTTGTAATCCACATTTCTGTGTATTATACAACCCTCAGTTAGCACAGCAGGTGAGAGCATACAGGCTCCCCTGTGAGACCACACTGTATGAAGCAGGAACAGCTTCTGTTGTTGCCATTCTGCTTTCAATGAATTTTCTCCTTTGAAGAAATGTTATTATAAGGAATAAAAATGTGTCATCATTTTTAAAAAAATTTCTTTACAGACATGAGTGATTTCAGCCTATACATGTGATGCAACTGATCAGAGACACAGACAGGGCGATTGCGATCAAACAACAAGCACAGTGGCCACAGTAAGCAGTGGTTTATAAACTGTGCTATGCAACGGATTGAAATGAGCCCATTCTCCAAAAATGAAAATGTCAAGCACACTGCAATTCAGCACAAACCATGACAAAATTTGGTTATCAAGTTATTTAACTAGCAGTCTATTTGGTTATTTGGTTTATTTGCAGTCTAGTTTTTGACAGGCAGCTGTCACGGTGTAACAATTACAAATACAATGAACCCATCTTGCATTGATTTTAAGAAAGAAAATGTATTTAACATTATTCAACTCACTATATATTTTTCATTGTCTTGCAGTGGGAAGCGACTGCATTTGAGACACCTGGAGACACTTCCCTATGACTGCAAATAGCTAATTTTCATTTTCAGGGGATTATTTAGGGGGATATTAAGGCCTGAGTAGTTGAATGTTTTTTTGGTGTATGCACACTCAGCTGGAGTGGTTCCCATTTACTCGTCCCAATTCAGCTGTACCCAGGTCAGTCCTTTGCACAAATTTGGAGAATTTGGCTTCACTAACTGACAAAGTTGGCAACAAGCATAAACCCAAACTTAAAGCTTTAAATGGATCGTCAGACACATATGCTTACAACACAGATGCTACATCAACATTTTTCCTACAGTCTATGGATACTCGCTATGTTTCATCAAACACATACAGTCAAAATGTGCTACATTTTGTACAATGGATGGTCAACCCAGCTAATCACCCTGTGGTGGATCACTCACTGGATGCCATGTTCATTCACACTCCACATTCACATGGCCATTCACTGTCCTCAAGTAACTTTAAGTTGTAAATTATTATAACAATTATTCATTTATTCCAGGATTTGTATAGATTTCAAACTTTAAAAAAATGTATTTAAGTGAACCCAGGATAAAGCTCTCATCTTATTTGGACCTTGGTGTAATTTTCTGAAGGGGGTCAACAACAATTTAGATAACTGAGAATAATTTATAAAATATAGAGTAGATAGAGCATTTGCACAAATATCGTTTTAAAGCTTAGACATGAGAAAGCAATAAACTGACAATCAACTTAACTTAAAGGCTGATGTCCACAGTGTTGTGGCTTGTGTCAAACGACAGTAGCAGACTGTCATGCAACAGTTTCTCCACGATTTTGGCTGCTTCACCATGTCAACACCAGACTTTCACATGACTAGCATCTGAGAGTTCCAGAAAAGGAGCATGTAAACTAAAAGAAGGTAAAAAGAAACAACTATTGTGTGCAGCTGCTGTCTTCACCCTCCAAAACTAGCGGCCTTTAAAAAAACTGACATCAGTCAGACTTTAGAAAATGTAGTCTACAGACTGATCATACACCACGAACAAGAATACAAATGCCACAACAACAAAAAAACAACAGAAATCCTCTAGGGCCACAACCAAAATCCTCTACAAAGAAGTTTATCTCTGCTAGCTGCTCTAAGGTCAGGTTCATGAAAAACTTGTGATGACTCTTGATCTCTTGGATCACTTGGTTCTTCCAGCAATCAAATAAGGATTTACAGTAATAATAATAATAAAAAAAAGAAAATAAAGATACAATTGGAATCATCCCATGAAAAAAATGTCCTTCAAAATGTTTTTCAAAGACCGTCATTACCCATAACGCTAAGCTTTTTTTCTCCTTTCACAGAGTACTTGTGCTTTGTAATATCCTCTGGTCGTTTTTTACTCTTGCTGTGTGTCGAAACTGTTTTTCAGAGCAATTCATCAAGTTGTTAATATTAAAGCAAAACCTAACAACTTGGCAGGTTATAGTTGGTTTGAAATCTTAAGCGCCCCTTAAATGGCTCTGGTTACCCAAAGTAACAATGTTGTTAGTCTTTTTCCAGTTCGAGTTTATACCATGTCAGCCCTGAATTGGTAAACCAAAATTAAATTGTTTTAGTTGTCACTCATTTGGTGCTGGCCATTGAGTTTCAAGATGACAAATCAGCTGGTCGAGGTGTTTATTCCAGTTTAAAATGGTGCTGAAAAGGTATTTTCTCTAGTTAGAGCAGGTATTGATGTTCTTGCCGTCAGCAGCATCCTCGACCAGTGCTAAGTGATAATCAGTGGAGAGCGTGAAGTGGGACACGCAGCCCACCAAGCCTCCAATGTACTGTCTGTTTGTGTGAAGAGCTATCTCTTTCATGCCACCTTCAGGGGGAGAACACAGAGAAAACAGACATTAAAGGAAGAGAATATAGAAACGCAGAAATCCAAATTATTATTTTATATGCAGCTCATATATAGTATTTTATGGGATTGTGAGTTGTGAGCTCCACCTACCAATGTATAAGGGTCCGTTGATATTGAGTTGCCTCATCTTGCCAGGTGACCTGCCTGTCTTTGCTCCATAGTCATCCACTGTCAGCTTCCCTGACTGGCCATCCCTGAAGAGATAAGTGATGATGGTGAACTTATTAGTCAACCTCAGATACAGTGAAAATATTCTGTAATGTATTTCTTAGCATGGCATATTTTTTACTGTGATTATCCTTTTTCAAAGTCACTAATTACAGAAACGAAATTTGTCCTTCGATTCGCCAATTTCCATGTGGATTGAAAGTTCAAGTGTTTCTCAGTGTCCTCAGGAAAAGATAACAGGATACCAAATGACTTCTTAAAGCTGCAGTAATCAATCATTTTAAATTAACTGATCGAATGACTGTGTAAATTACAAATGGGCTCCTCAGAGGGACAAAACCACACGCAATTATCACTTGACTCTGCAGTTTCCTCAGCTCTCTCTTATATTGCTCCATGTCTGCTGGATGTGTCAGTTTTATAACATGATAATATATCAACGATGTGTTTAGAGCTTGTTCTGCTGGCCCCAAGTGGCCAAGGGAATGAACTGATAAAGCTTTAATGTAAAGTTGTAAAGACAAGTGGAAGGAAAACATAGCCACAGATGTGTTGTGATCGGTGGACGTCAATTTGACAGGATTTCTTGGTAAAAAGCTTACCTCACAGCTTTGACTCTGTGCCACTTTCCATCGCTAAAGGTTCCGTTGACAACAATGTTAGTTGCACCGCTGCCCAGGTTATAACTAGAACAAGATGAAGGACATACATGGAGTGTAGTTACAAAGGGAGCAGTGGACCCACATTTGTACATTTGTACACATTTGGTACTGCCAAAATGAATCCTGGTTCTCTTTCAGGTTATGGTCATGCCTCAGACTTTGGGTCTTTTTTCTAATTTTTTTTTTAGCTCTGCCTCTCTCAGTTGCCAAGCTCTCTCTGCACTTTGGTGGTGGGACTAACGTCCCACTCCATCATCCTCATCCTTCTCTTGCACAAAACTGTCTTCTCTTGCTTAAATCTGCCTTTTAAGTTTCATCAAAGGGCCACATAACCTAGATATATATTTAATAAGAATTAGTAGATGTCAGTAGTATATTTTACAAAAACACTCGAACAAATACCTGAAGATTAGCGCACCATCCTGAAGCCCCATAGACAGGAAGTCACTGTTGGATCTCATTGGACTGTCTCCCCGCCAGAGCAACAAACCATCCTTGGCTGTGCTCTTAAAACGCATGAAAAGGTTGGTCCTGGACCCAGAAACCCTGAAAAAAAGGACAAGCAAGTAAGGTTACAGCAAATGCTTTTGCTGTGACAGTAAGAAACATCACTCATAATTCTTTGAATTTATAATTATCTATGAAAGTTAATGGGGCCTTTAAGATTTCAAATGATGAACTGTAACCAAACAGATCAATTATAAAAGACACCAAAAACCCTTTGCAGTCTTATTTCAAACGTTTCACTACCAACCTTTTTAGGATATCTCTATTGTCATAGGTCAGGTAACTTCGCCCAATGAACTGTGGGATCTCAATGGCTTCAGTCACAGCTGGGCAAAGAAAACACTGTATTTACTTCATATCATCACAAGGTGGCAGTGTCATCATCTACAGGCTAAAGCTAAGTGAGAACTCTACAACTGATACTTTGAGGGTACATGAATAATGTTAAGAAGTATGTGTTTTTTCAAAGTTAATGTTAAGGGTTAAGATGTTGGTCAGGTTGTTATTATATCCTTTTTGAATTGATAGAAGAAAACTTACTGTTCAAACAGTAATTCCCACACTCTGTTCAATGAAAGCATTAAAAAAAACAGAGAAGGCATAGATAGGCTTAAGGGATTAGGATGTCCAATACATTATTCTATATGACATTACATGATAACAGATAAAAAACATTTAATCCACAAAAAGAGGAAAGATCACGTCACATGGTCAAAGCCATACATTATACACAAAAACATAATTCATTCCTTTAGAGTTATTTATAAAAAAGAAAAGTTAACAGTGGCTCATAGAAATTCCAAAAAAAGATTTATACTTATTCTTAGCCCTCAAAAGCACATGGCAACAGCCTCAAAACATCTCTGTTGATAAGCATCTCATAACTGTAATGTGTCATCAGATTTGATTCCTGATTTCTGCTTCGTCTTCACCCAGGACCTCAAGTGGGAGCTGAACATCAGCTCCCTCACCAAGAAAGCCCAGCAGAGGATGAACTTTCTGCAGCAGCTGCCAAAAACAATGATGGTGCACAAATACACCGCCATCACTGAGTCCATCCTCACCCCATCCATCACCATCTGGTGTGCTGCTGCCACTGCCAAGGACAAGGGCAGACTGCAGCTTATCATTCGCTCTGCTGGGAAGGTGAGTGGCTAGAATCTGCTATCCTTCCAGGACCTGTGTGCCTCGAGGAGGAAAGATTGCGGAGGAATCCCTACCACCCCGGACACACATTTTTCGTGACATTCCACCCGGACAGGATGGCATGGCACGAGAATAGTTTTTTCTCAACTGCAGTTGACCTCAAGAAGGCCCACCGACACTGGCTCTCACCTTCTCCATAGACACTACATGTTACATTAATGTAAGGCCTACACCAGAACACCAAATCAAATTCCTTATATGTGAAACACTACTGGGCAATAAATCCAGTAGGTTAACTGATTCTGATTCTCATGTTCTGTAACCCCAGTGTAACAAATTGTGAAATGCTCTGCTACTACACTGTCATCAACCTCTGGGATATGCTGGTAACTGCTTGAACTCTACCAGCAAATCAATCACTCAACTGTACTTTGTAATTACAACCTACTTTCTAATTTCAGTAAATTCATATAGTAATGCAGAGTGCAACTGACCTTTCTGGCAGTGCCTGCCATCATACCCTAGAGGGCAGTCACACTCATATCCATCCCACTTTGGCCTGCATGTCCCTCCATTGGCACAGGGACTTTCCACACATGGGTGCGCTGAATTTGCTATGTTAACGCCACTAGCAGAACCAGCTGTTATTGGGATGGTGTAGTCATTGAGTATCAGCTGGAGAGAGGAAAAAATGAAAATGAAGATAAAGCAAGAAAAGGTGTAAGTCATTGTGGTCAATTATGTGACCAGTGAGAATATATACATAAATATAGATATAGGTAGGTATAAATATATAGATAGATAAATATAGACAGATAGATAGATTATATATAGCAATACCTTTTGAATAATTCCAGTGAAGGGCTTTATTACACCTGCGGTCCTCTTGGTTTTATCATATTCTGGTACTCCTCCAACAAAGAGAGGTGAACTGCAGTTGATCTGAGTGAAAGCTCCCTGAAGAGAAAAATGAATTATGTCAACCATCCATAAATCAATGTGGTTATAGCATATGAATGAATATTTTAATGAATATTTACATCATCGTGGCTATGCTTTCCTTATTAAATACTTCTTGCTTAATAATTCATATGTTTGACCAGGTGTATAATAATTTCCACTCCTCATGCACTTTGCACTTAAATATAAATAAACACATGGAAGATGCTGGAAAAGTCAATAACAAAAGTTGACATTTTACCGGTATTTGTCACTGGAACGTGCTTCTGTGTGGTAAGTACATATATATGTATTTAGTAAGCAAGGTAATGTTCAAGCAACATCTATGTAAAACAAATAAATTATTTCAAAACATATCACAGGTGAAAGTCCAGGGCTAAAAAATGCCACACATTCAAAAGGTGACAGCCAACAGACCTTAATAAAGTGTGTGTGAGTGATCTATTGTTGAGTTTATTGTAAGGTTTTTCTGCCCTCTTGTGGTCAAAAACAACACAAATCAGCTTTATGGGACACATCTAGAAGCAAAATACCTCAGCAATTCCTTCCATTGGCCTCTGACTGTCCACCTGTAGGATACCACTCTTTGCTGTTCGAGACACCCTCAGCTCGTGCCATGTGTCTAGACTGATCTGCTCTTCACTCCTGTAGCACAGATCATCAAATTTAGCATGGGACATCTAGTTAAAAATATAAAAGAAATGGGAAAATAAAAGAGACACAGAATAGAATAGGATTGGATCTATCCAGTACCTTATGACTGCTGATCCAGAGCCACAGTCAAATCTGAACTCCACATATCTGTCCACAAGGTTTATAGCCAGGAAGTCTCCGCTGCCTGCATCATCACTGTACAGCAGCGTCCCGTCGGGCATCGATGGCCGAAACGTCAGCTCGAACTCCATGAAGGACAGGTAACTCTGAGAGGACTGAGGCCAGGGGATGACAGCGTACGAAAACACTGTCTCATTAAAGAGGGGTGAGGACAGTGAGAAACCTTGCAAGAGAAACAAGAGAAAAGAACAGGCAGGAGGAAAGAAGAATTGAGAATTAAAATGATTATGAGTGAAGAGGAAGAAAAGGAAGAAGTTGATGAGAACAGAAGAAAATGGAAAGAACAGACAAGGAAGGAAGAGAAAAGTGGAACATTATATTGTCTGAAAGCTGGTCTGACAATCCATCTGCTTCTATATAAGAAATAATAATCCTCATCTCAACCATTTTTCTTCATTTTGCAATAAACTGTTCAGTAATTACCTTAAAAGGTCTGAGTGACAGTCAATGATGGTCATCAAGTAAGAACAACCCACAAAGAGATTTTACTTTCTGCTTTTGCACAGGTACAATAATCATCTTGTAAACAAGACAAGTGTCTGTTCTTCATGTAGGTGCAAGAAAAAGTGAAAATAGAGTTGACTCACTCTCTTCACAAAGTGCTCCCCTGAAGCCAAGCGGGCACAGGCAGATGTAGCCATCGGCACGGTTTGCAAAGCAGACGCCGCCGTTGGCACAGCTGACCAGGTCACACACACTGTCACTGCATTCACCTGGTACAGAGCGTGACAGAGTTTTGACATGCTTAGACCAGAGTCAGAATAAGTATCTATACAGATAACTGGAAAAACATACAGATAGGACAAATGTTGCTTCACTCTAAAAATAAATTTTTTTTTTAAAAATGACAATAGCACCAGTCTGTGCAATGAATAAGCAATTTCATCCAAATAGACCTCTAACTATTACAATTATTTATGTATGAAAACCAAAATAAATAGTGTAGACTCTAAAACTGAGTCCCAAAACCTAAGAGAGAACCAGTGCATTATGAGTAAGATAAGAACTGTACACCACTGACAGCAGCCAACGAAAAATAACGCTAGCTTCACTAAGTCACTCACATACTGTACGCTTCCTCACCTATATCAGCTCCACTCAGAGCTCTGCCTAGAGGCCAGGGTCTGATATCTGTGGCCTTGTTGTTGATGATCAGACTCTGAACACAGCCAACAAAGCCACGATTTGTCCCTGTCGCCCTGACCAGCCAATAAGCACCAGGGGCTCCCCCCACATACAGTGGAGAACGAAAAGTGATCTTCGTGTACTGGCCCTGAAAAAGCAAGAGTGAGAAGAACATCCTTTATTAGTGTAAACACACTATATATAAAATTTTATTAAAACATTTACAATTTTTATAGAAACCCCAGTATTGTTTAGCTTTAGCTAAACAATAAACAAATGTGTAAAAGCAATATGTAAATGAAAGAGTATATTTTATTTTCAGTATGTGTTATTGTTACCTGTGAGCGTCCAGATATAGGGGTGTCGTTGTCCATACGGAGCCAGCCGCTCATGCCGTCTCTGAAGACAGTTACTGTGTGCCACTGACCAAGAACAACACGACTCTCGCTGACGATCTGAGCTGCTCCTGTACCACAGTTAAACCTAGACAAAAAAACATCACACAGGACATTGTCTTGTATGTACTCATGAAAAACATGCTGTAAAAATGTACTGCTCTCACGTCTGTAGATATGACACTACAGCTAGCAGCCGCTTGGCTTGGCTTAGTATAAAGACTGGGAACGAATGGAAACAGCTAGCCAGCCAGCATCTCTAAGGCTCATTAATTAACACATTATATTTCATTAAAATTGCCATTAAACTTCAAATTGTTATATTTGCATTTTTGTTTTTGTGCAGATTGAATAAATAAGATACAATATGTTATTCACTGAGATTTGGAGACACTGCTAGACAGATTTTTTAACAATCTTTTAACAAGGTCAACTTAGGTAAAGTTTATGCCCCTGTTTCCAGGCTTTGTGCTAAGCTATGCTAACCCTCTCCTGGATATAGCTTCGTACTGGGGGGCACATATGAAAGTAATGTTGATCTTCTTAACTAACTGACTCTGAAATGGAGTTTGTATTTCTTAGTTGGCCTTTGATGGGACATCCTTTGAGAATCTAAACCCATGAGTGATACACACTGGACATACAAAATGCAAGTCACAGTCTTCCTCACCTGTAGTGCAGCTTGCCTCGCACCAGGGCTAAAGACGCAAAGTCTCCACGGCCATGTTCGTTCTCTCCACAGTACAGCAGCAAGCCATCCTCAGAGTCTGCCTGCACCAAAGAGGAACTGTTTCAAATACGTTTTCATCTTTGTTAGGATGAAAAAACAAAGGTGTAAATACAGTTTAATATCTTACCTTGAACTCCAAAGTGATCTGAAAGGTCTGGTAAGAGTTTTTCAAGGGTTCAAAGGTCATGTGAGAGTAGCCGTAGAATCTGGGAAAGTTCACTGATACCACTGAAGAAGAACAAAGAATAAAATCTTATAAATGAATGGTAACAGAGCTGGTGGGAATAGCTGTAAAAAAATAAAACTACAATGAGACCAAAATTCATCTATGCATCTCCCACCCTCAGAACAAGTGTCCCCTCTTCGTCCGAGGTTACAGTGGCAGCGCGAACCTCCACTGTCGTAGTCACTGAGACAGAAGCTGTCAGGGGGACACACAGTATCGTCGCAGGTCAGGTCGTACACACGAGGCACTTCACCTTTCCAAGGGGACATGGTTGGGGTGGTAGTGGTGGTGGGCAAAGTGATGCTAAGGTGGATCCAAACAGGGAAAAAGATAAGGAAGTTCAGTGTTCAGTCTTCTGAAAAAACAAGGTTTTTACAGTGCGTAGTCAGTGTTTAACTAATAACAATGTTCCACTTTCAATGTACTGAAAGGGGAAAATTCTTATATATACAAAGGTGAAATTTGCCTTTTCAAATTTTCCCTGCAGATACCTTTTTCCCTCTGTGCTTTAAGGAAAGAAAAAAACTGTAAAACGCTAAATATTCACCCAAATGCAACTGAACAGCAGTTAAGCCAGCCTGTATTTGCTGCAGTCAATGACATGCTGTACGTCACAACCAGACTGACAGCTTAAATTGATGTGATATTTCACTGCTCCAATCACCATATTTATCAAATAATTAAGGTGAAGTGCATGAAAAAAGGGTGGCTTTTAGGAAAAACAGCGGAAGAGCCTGGTGAGACAGCAATCTAGCAATCAAAGAGCCAAAGGAACACCAATAAGAAAGTTTTTTTTCTTTCCATAGGGGAACACCTGTTAATTTTCAACTTTACCTTTGAAAGAGAAGTCTAACTTCAGTACCTTCCCCAGTCACCGATAAACAGAACCAACATCTTACAGTAAACCACAACATTAGTGAAACAGATATCAAGGTAAACCAGGGTTAAGGTACATCTTACCTGGTAGTGGTAAGTGGGGCAGTAGTTGTCGTGTCAAGGGTGGTACTGGGCTCTGAAGTTGTTGAGAAGACCAGATCTGTGAAGTCTAGGAAGATG
Organism: Toxotes jaculatrix; assembly: GCF_017976425.1. NCBI lineage: Eukaryota > Metazoa > Chordata > Actinopteri > Toxotidae > Toxotes > Toxotes jaculatrix. Next base: position 12,611,043 of record NC_054400.1, on the reverse strand, counting down.
GACGAGGTGGTGGTGGAAACTGGTGGGGCAGTGACATTGGGAGGAGTGATGGTGTTCATACGGTAAACAACGTTCCGACCAGATGGCGGGCCAGAGCGTGAACGGAGCTGGGATTTCCTGTTGTCCTGACTGAAACCTGGGAATGGCTTCAACTAGAAAGCAGAAGAGTAGAGAAATAACAGAAAAAGATTAAGAGAGAAATATTTTAGATGCAGCTTGAATCAAATTCGCCATCAATTCTGCATTCAGCAGCTAATATCCATCTAATCTTTAATTTGATTTAAGAGCCTGAACAAACTTCAAATCTCAGATTTCAAATATCACTATATAATTCTGTCATGTAAGAACTCACCTCTTCAATAAAGATATCATAATCAGAGTCGTCGATGTCGAAGCCATCTTCATCTTTGATCCTGGAATCTGTGATGTAACGGCCATAATCACCACTGCCAACATCTGATGTACCTGTTGAGAAAGTCAGTGAGGATTATTATTATTGTAACTAGTGCATGGCCGTCTGTGAAAGGACATAAGTGATGACCGTGGAAAAAGGAAGGGAAATCACGTGTCCACAATTGGTTGGATGGTAAAATACATGTCTATAGTTAAATACAGTAACTGCAGGTAGGGTAATCACATGATTAGAAAACAAGAAGCCATGGGAAGGATGACTGGTTTACTGAAAGAGATGTTGAAGAACAATGGCTGTCTCTTCTGTGACTGTTTTCCTATAACAAATGAAGTGGCATAGAGTGGCAAATGTGACCATCTTTCACATTATGACAGTAATGAAGATGATGATGATGATGATTGACAGCAGTAATACAGCTGCTGCTGGCCCAGTGGGTCTACCTGTTAGCCTGTACCCAGGCTGCTGCACCACGTACTGAAAGGTGTCTCCTCGATGCAGAACAGTGGGAGCTCATGATGTACAAAGACAAAGCCAGACGGTGATTACAATGAGCATGGCTTCAACCAACTGCGTCAGCCATACTGCGTCAACTAATCTCATAAAAGTTGTAAAAATAAAATACATTTTAAGTAAGCTAGCATCCAAAAAGACCAGTGACCAGTATTTCCCTGTCTTCAAACATTACCAAAATACGCTGTTATACATTTATATTTTGATATGTTTTGTGTATTATACTTTTTATGGATATACTGTGTTTATTATTTTTAGTCTTAGTTGCAAACTACAGCACAAAAAAACCCCAAAAACAAAACAATTTCGTATATATTCAATATAACACCTCCCCTCCAACCCACCCTACCCTGAGGAAGCTTAATCTTAGCTTACATAACAGCATCCCCTCCCTCTGGTCTCCTTGCTATTCCACCTCCCCATCTATCTTAATTGCGCAGGATCATTCCTCATGTACTGTGGAGTGATATCAGACAACCTATACAAATTTTATATATATACATATATATATATATGATTTATGAGATATCAAATATCTCATTGAAACTTGACTTTTAAGTCTAAATGGATGCCAAGATTAAAAGTGCTAATTTGCTCTGCTTCATAACATTAAATCCTGAATACTGAGTACTGGGAGGGTGGGGTGAAGGGGGGCCCAAAAAGCTCTCAGCAAACTAATCTGCTGTTGTGTAACAGGCCCCCTCAATCCATACCACCCTGTTTCTAACCACTATAAACACAAACACGGACACACACACACACACACACCTACACACACACGCACACACACACACACACAAGCCATCACAGAGAGAGCGGCAAGAAAAGTATGTCAGTCAGTCAAGCCCACCCCCGCTGTTCACTCAAGCAGTGGTGTGTATGTGTGTGCCTGTGTGTGTGTGTGTGTGTGTGTGTGTGTGTCTGTGTGCGTGGAGTGTGGATGGGCAGAGAAGGGGTCTGGCATCTCGTCCTTAATCCTGTCTGATGAGACTCGGACGTAACCCGCTTTTATCCCCTGCTGAGAAACCACGCTTCTCTATCTCTTCGTTTCTGTCCGTCTGTCTCGCTGTGTCTCTCTGACTCGCTCAATTTATCTTGTTTCATGTAACTTTCATTGACATTATTCTTAACAACTTCTGTCTAATATAATCTCTCTCCCTGTCTGTCTCTAGCTCTGTCTCTGGTCAGTCTAGCAGGACTTAGGGAACTTAATTCAATCAGGGCAGTTTAAAACAGTTTGACAGCTAACATAGCGTGTGAAGCAGTGTGGCCAGTGTGGTATGCGATTATATCTACATGGCTGTTTAATTTTAATAATCATATATAGTCATACTCCTAAAGCCTGATATGCATCATCCACTCACACACACATGCGCATGCACATACATTATACTCACAAATCTGTAGGTAAACTGTCTGAATGTCATGGTCTTCAATCCATTAAGCCATTGCTATTACTGCATGTTTTTGTATCTGTGTATGTCTCCCACACACCTGTGTGAATGTGTGTGTGTGTGTGTGTGTTTTAATATCAATCAGTCCCGACCGTCCTCCTCCCCCACATACCACCAGCGGCCGACCACTTCAAAAATAATAAAGTAAATGACTGTCGCTCTATATCTCCATCATCCAGGGCTACAGTCAGAAAAACCCACTGACACACTGCCGGGTGCTGTCCTACATTCATGCAAATGCAGAAAGAGGCAAACTCTCTGACTGTGCACTGTTTCTAATAGTCATCTTTCCATGTTGGTGTTCTCTTTAAATTATGTCTCCACTCTGTGAGAATTTGAATGAAGCTTTGAAACTTTGCTTTCACACTGCGGAGAGAAGAATGTGACTGTCTCCACAGTAACACTGGGGTTTAAACACTGTGGTCAAACATGGTAAATGCTTTATTGTGAGGATAACTTTGGTGCTGCAAAAATAAGTATAGTCTGTTTAGTTCTATGTGGGTGTATTGTTGAAACTGAGCTGAAACTGGCTTTGTTTTTGAAATGTGGTTAGAAACCAGAGTAATGAGGGAGCTGGGACTAAGCTTTCGTGGCTGTCACATCACAGCATGTTTTACTCAGAGATCAACATTTGGCCTTACCGAGGGTGCGCACGGGGTTGTTGATGTGGCTGGGTGGGCTGATTCCGTGCACGTTGACCGCCCTGACGACAAACTGGTACTCTGTTTCCGGTATTAACCCCTTCAAAACCATGGAGTTAGTCTCAATGGGTTCACGAATATACGTCCACTCTGTGTCCATTTCTGGCCTGAAAAAAGAAATGACATGCATAAACATACAAAGAAATAAACTAAATGGACAATGACTCTATTAAAGATTGTTAATATGTTTAGTTTTTTTTGATATTTCCACTTGTGTGTGACATGGTACAAACCATGAGAAGTCTTCAACATCAAACAAAACATTTTACAAATCATAAAAAATAAAAAAAAATCATCATTCTCAAAACATCTTCAAAACAAATGTTTTGAAGAGTATCATGTGTTTTTGTGAGGGATAATTCAAAAGTCTGACATGATCTTTCACTTCATTGTGTTCCTCCTGCTGTTCTATGTTCCCGAAAATGTGCAGTGAAAATGATTACAAAGAGAACAATTACCCAAAATTGTAGCTCTGAATAATTAAAACTCATAAAAACACTGTAAAACTTTTCAAACAAAACAAAACGAGCAATTGATCGAGATGGTTTTTTTTTTCACAATGTTTCTATTTTTGAGGCCCTTCAAGCCTCAAAGTATTATTTTGTGCTTTAATCTGACGTTGGTTTGGGAAAAAAAAAAAATGTAAAGGAAAAACCAGAATGATCTCCTGAACTTTTTTTTTGGGGGGGGGGGGGGGGGGGGGGGGATATCGAGCTGCCATGTTTGTGTGCTGATTTCGGGTGCCTGGGGCCACTGCTATCTACTGGATAGAGTCATCTTCACCACCACTCAATGTCTCTCTTCAGCAAGACCTCTTTTGATGTAAGAGGAGAAAGATTTGCCTCTGAGATGGCCCTTTTGTGTGGAAAATGCCCCCACATGCAAAAACAGACACTGATTTGTGTCTACTCTTCCACAGTAAGTGACAGTGTATCTGCCTCTGTCTCTCTCTCTTTGTCTCTCTTTGCTCAGTCGCTGGGTGTTATGTTTTTAAAGCTTGTCTCCTTTTATATCTTTACAACTTTTCTCTTTTCTTATTTTCTTTTAAACTGTTCTTATGGGGGCATTTTAAAATTCTATTTGCTATTTTTATTTTATTTTTGTGTCTGGCGAATCATTAGAGGACTCTCAAATTATTTCTGACCTCAATTTCGAGGACATTGTAGCCAGAGGACGTCTAGATAGTTCCTTTATGTGTGTGTGTGTGCATATACTGTTGATGTGTGTGTTTGAGGCTGGACGCTACTAGACAGAGTATGAAGTTCATTCTTTCTCATGTCCCAGCTGACCCTCATGTCAAAACACAAGGGGTTACACTGAACAGACCAGCAGAGACCTCATGAAATTCACTGTAAAAGAGAGCTGTGTTCTGTGTTACAGTGGTGTGACAGTGAGAAGACGCAGAGAGTTTGATTAGTGAGGCTAAGTATGCAGCTATCTACACCCGTTAATGCACAGACATAAAAGTTTGAAAAGAAAGGCAGTTTAAAGTTGATTATCTCTCAGTGTGGTGCTCTATCAGTGTTTTGTTTTATATTATCATTATGACATAATAATTATGACAATAAAGCACTGTTACATATCTCACTCAAAGTGTAAAATTCATTTGCCTTTATGTTTTTATAGCATAATTTCTTCTCCTGTTGAATTCCAGAGTTCCCCTTAAATGTCCATTATAATAGTGTTAATAATGGTTAAAAAGCCTAATCTACATTCTGCGTCTGCTTGTCCTAGTTGTATTCATTATGCTTATACATAACAAAATGCTCAAATCAGAGTTAGTTAGATTCTCATAGCACAAAGACTGGAAGCAGGGGAACAGAGGTAGCCTGGCTCACTCCAAAGGGTTATAAACAGCCGACTAGCACCTCTGACACAAGTTAACATGTTGTATGTAGTTTGTTTAAACTACACGCAAACAGCAATATAAGCAGCAAGTTTTGGTTTTACAGGGAGTCTCCATTAGATCCCTGGGCACAAAACCTTGGGAAGTCACTGCACTCAGCCACCATATAACTCCTCATAAACCCACAACTTAAACTGAAAGTCTTTACATTTCAGACTCAGAACCAGGCTAGCTGTTTCCCTTTGCTTCTAGTCTTTATGCTAAGGTAAGCTAACGATTTGCTGGGTTCAGCTACATATTACAGGCACGGGAATGGTATTGATTTTCTTATCTAATGTTCAGGAAGACAGTGAATGTGTATCTCAAAGCTCAAAATCTAAAACTATTGTTATAAGACATCATTACTTCAATGGCTACCAGTTTTGTGAATCATTTTTGCAAAATTTCCTTGTACATTTTTCATATTTGGTATCTGTAGAAAACTTGGAATCTTGACTAAAATTTGTGCTTGATTACTGCTTAGCCCCACAACTAACATTTGTGAAAATTGACCCATCAAGCATGTGGTCTATGTGGTTATTGACAATACATGGAAGCGGTGTTCTGGGAAAGAGCTCTCTGAATTGTCCTCTTCACCCAGTTTTGTCAAGAGACAGACGGCTTATCAATTAAGAGGAAACTTTCCCTCTCCTCACACAGCCACTGGTGGAGCAAGGCTTTTCACTCTGGTCATTCCCCTCCATGATGTGACCACTTCAGGTTGCCCTTCACCTGATAAGTGCCTGTGAGCTGGTTTGATCGTTTGCATGAGGATGACCTGTGTGTTTTTGAGTGTGTGTGTGTGTGCTCACATGCAGGTCCCTGTGTGTCATCTGTGCCATCATGGTGCTGGTGAGGTCTCGAGATGAGGGTTTTAGTAAAGGTAAAGCTTCATTAGTGACTTTTCTGAAGGCTGATCAATCATTGATGACTGACCTGATGTAAGCCACCAGGAAGTGAAGGACAGGTGCGCTTCCATCGCTCTCTCCTTGCTGCCATGACAACGCCAGCTCTGTGTCAGATACAGCCATGACAACAGGCTGAGTGGGGGGAGATGGGGGCATGCACATTTCTAATGGCAGAGAAAGAAATTGAATTCAGTGACAGATATTAAAAATAATATAGTAAAAATGATAGCATCATCTGTAAAATGAATTCCTTTTACTCATACATTCTTACCATGAGAAGCAGTGCTGATGTCTCTGGGCATGCTAGGTCTACCCTCCCCTGCCCAGCCATACGCTCCAACACTGACTCTGTACTTAGTGTTCACCTTTAGGTTCCCAATGTCCACATCCTAGATAACCGAGAAAGGGAAAGAGAAAAAAGACAGGAGGCCATAAGAAAAGAAAAAAAGATGCTGAAAGAAAATTACTGGAAGTGGAAGGTATGTCAAATCTAACTATAAATATCAACTCTGATAAGAAAGCAGTGACAGGGTCTAATTCATTAAAAAGGACCAAATGATACTTACAAAGCTTGCTTGTCCGTCAAATTGCCCCTTTGGGAAAATAAGAGCAGAGGTGTCCATAAATGTTTGAGCAGACATTGTTGTAACATTAATTGCAGGTCCAAAATATTGATAAAACTGGAAATCAGAGGCAGATCAAAGTTTTCCTAAATTCCTAAGCACTTTCACTACGTATTTGAATGTGACATACAGGTGAAAAAAGCCCAGTTAAAAGTCTCTGTATACTCACAGTGGTCAGCATGTCCAAGCTGAGAGGCACCTCCATCAAAGATGCTGTACCCATAGGATGGCCATTCCTCATCTCTGTATAGAAAACCTGAAAAACATACACAAGGTGTCAAAGAGAAAGATGCATACAAAGATTCAGATTCTTAACTGTTCCAGTAAAATCAAATTATTTTGGCAATGTTTGGTTTTGTCGACATTCATATATGTCACATCTGTTATGTTGGATCAAAGCAACACTTTTCTTTTTTTTTTTTACCTCTCAGCTTCTACGTTATCACGACATGGCAGTGACAATGTAAACATGGCATCACAAGGAGGAAATACTATGAGGAAACAGGATTATTCATGAACTTCCAAAGTGACTGGCTAAATGAATGCATGTTTATCTGTGAGTCGTGGGGAAGCTAGGTAGCTGACTAATCCTCTTAGTGAAGACATATGGTCAAAAGCAGAGCACACACAGTCATATCGATCCACGCTTTGTTAATGGTTAACTCAAAACAAACACTAGGAAGGAAGGAAGGAAGGAGGGAAGGAAAGAAGGAAATAAGAAACTGGGTTCTATCATATCTCATTCCAGAAATATTAAAAACAAAGCATATGAGGGAACAAACAAGTAATGGATGCTCCCTTTTCAATCCAGCGTTCAGCACTCTTTATGCCACAAAAATACGTAAAATTTAGAGTAAAAATCTACCATTGCATAGAGCATAGCGCTAAATTTAGGTCCATCATGTCTCTACAAAGTAAAGCAAATAGCATCAGTACTTTTGTACAGCTTGCCTGGAGTGAAGCAAAAAAACTGGCAAGACGCTAAATAAAGATTTGAGACAACATCTTTCAGAGCTAAATTGCCTCTGAAAAAAGCATAAATTTAGTAGTGAAGGGGTTCCATCAAATTTCAAAATATCAATCTAGCCCTCAAGGCCATCTTGCTGGACAGTGAGTTTGACGGGCACTTTAAAAGCAGAAAAAATATGGGGGCCACCCACGTCAGTGGCTGGCAGAGGGAAATGGGCATCCGTTTGAAAAAAGAAAGGAAATTTGATTTGTGACACATCTGAGAAGTTGTGTTTTTATGTTTGCCAAGTTGGAGACTTTTATGCGCATTTAAAAAGAGTTCCTAAAAGGAACAAGTGCAAGTGTGGGGTTTTTAGCCTGGTGTTTGTAAAGCTAAACATTTTCTTTTTCTCTTGGTTTTGTACTTTTTGTTGTTTTGCTTTCATGGAAGGCGTCGCTTCAGATTCTTCAGAACAAGAAAAACTTCACCTCCAGCCAAGGGCTACTGAATAAACATAAATTATCTTTTGTTTTTTTTATTATTTCTTAAAGACTAATATGAAAAGAATGTTAAATACTGGAAGAAATAAAAAATAAATATATATATGCTTATAAGATATAACCTGTTTTTGGAATATCCTGTTTTTATTCATCAGTTATATTGTTCATGGAGAATATTGATGGAAAATTTCAGTGAAAGCTTGAAATGAAATCATGAGTGACACCTCTAAAATCATCTGCCATAAACCTTTTTTGTTCACCGACATGAAAATAATATTGAAGGTTATAGATGGTGACCGGTAACAGCTTGTAGCTGTTTAACGTTCATCAGTGTGCTATCATTTAATGTAAAATCACAGTTTGTGACTATACCTTGTATCCAGTGATGGTGCTAACATGCCGCCGGGGCATCTTCCATCTTACACTGAAGGCTGTGCAGTTGATTGTCTCCAGCTGGATGTCCAGTGGTGGACTCAGACGATCTGGTTTATACAAACACACAGAAAAAAATAATCAGTGGAGGAAACAGAGCATATACAAGGGGAAGTGTCCCAGTGATTAGGGCACTATTATAATTGTTTTTATTTGATTTATTAGCTTTGGTTGCTATTGAAAAAGAGACAATTATTGCTAGATTTACATGGAAGCCTAAAAATATTTTGTAATTCTTTAGCTTCTCAGTATTTTGCAATTCTATTATTAGCACAAAATATTAAACCTAATTGAACTGAATAAAAGTTAAAGCTGTTTTAATCAGTAATCAATATAGTGGTTTGCTCTCACTGATCAGCATTGTTTATGGCCATAGCAGGCAGCTGTTTTCAGCAGCAAAGGATTTACCTGCTAAGCCAGCCAGATATTTCCCTCTGGAGCAGGTGGAGACCAAAACTTAACTAAAATGAGAGTGAATATTGAACAGAAACATGACCTCTATTGAATACTAATGCTGTTCCATGGCTGCTGCATATAGCTACTTAGATGACATGCTTACTGTTGATAATATAACAGTGTTGTGTTTACACCTTTTATCCAATGCCCAAAAAACGTGTTAATGTAGTTATAATAAAGATAAAATATGACCTGTTTAGGACAAAAACAATTGCGTTGCAGTATCTTTTCAAATAGCTAATGATGGAGCATAGCCTACACTGGTTCGGGGTAGGAAAAAGGACCTCTTGAGATGACATAACCTGTAGCTTGACATGCTGGCTTATAACATCAGCCGACTCTGCCTTCAGATGTCATTATTTTCATGGTCTGTGTTATTAAATCCTGGGCGCTTCTGTGGCACTTAAGGAGATTGTGATTTTACTTGCAGTGTTCAACTGTGGCCTGAAAATACTTCAGGGGGCTCTTATGGGAGCAAGAACGAGAAATGGCTATAGAGCTGTAGATCATCAGCGCTCCTGATGACCTACTATATGGATTACCTGGCTTTAATGGAGAAACATGAGCAGACAAGGGCCCTCAAAGCCTCATTGTCAAACACTTTATGTCATAATATTTACACATAGTGGATCATTGCTACATTCAGACCATCAAATTGCTCCTTAAAATGCTTGATACCAATAAACAGTAGCTGAATATTATGTATTTTACATTACATTTATGTATATGGAACTTTAGAGTGGATTCTCACATGACCTGAAAAAGATTCCTACCTGTAAGTTAAGGTCAGTGTTAGTTGCTTTTTCTTTTGAAGATTTGCACCAAGTTGGGATGTATTTGACAAGACAAATATTAGCCGGTAGTCCTTTCTCTGTCTAAGTGACAAAAAGACAGATAGGTACAGACTGGACCCTATAGGCATGGAGATCACACAAAACTAAATAAAGCAAAGCTGATCTCAGTAAATTGAAATCTCATGTAGCTACAACACTGCTTTTTTCCACTTTACGTTTTCTTTCCTCTTTATTTCTTGTGACTCTCTGCTTCCTATGCCGACCTCCTGTCCTCCTGACTCCTCTCCTGTTGGCATCTCCCCACTCTTCCATCCAAGCAGATAATGCAATATGTCAGCTGAAGTCCCTGATCATCCATATCTCCCCGGGGGTGTGGCCCGGCGAACGTACGGGTGAGCTAAACTCACAGAATTAGAGCAGATAGAGAGGGTGGACTTTCTCAAATCATCATCTTTCTGGTTATCAACATACAGCAGCTTACAGTGGTGCCTCATGTGCAAGATAGGTCTGGGTACAAATTTTAATACTTAGAGTGACTGAAGTTCAAATGTTATCTCTAATCAGTGTGAATCCTGAAAACTTTGACATAAACCCTTGAAACTGGCGGATTATGTTTGGTCGATAAAACTAGATTCAGTATTGATCCTGGCCCTGTAGGTGCCTCCTCAGGTGGCCTCCTGCAGAAGCTACAGAGGCTGTTTTTGAGTTCACTGCATCTTTTTAACAGAGCCAGCCTGAATTTGGTGTTTGGATACTTATTAACACTAAATAAGAAACGCTTTCATGCTCCTTGGTTAGTTAAATTGCATCACTTCATACAGTACATCTGACACACAGGCTTTTTCCAAATGCACCAAACACATGCACCAGATCAGCAAATTGCCACAGGTTCTCACTTATCTGTGAGATGGCAAACATCCACAGTTCTATGGTATTTCCTTTGTAATAATCGATTACTTCATATCTTAAGTAAAATTATTGTCCAAACAATAGCTCAACTATTACTGCTACAGCATTTCTGATAGAGATCCCATATTTTACTTTAAAAAAAAATTTTTTTTTTTTTTAAGAATTGTGACCCAGATATGTACTGAGAGGAAAAAATCTCTCAAAATTACCTCAAACGCATCATTGTCATTTGTGATTTCTCATTACTTATTGGCTGTCAGTTTCAAACGTAAATATAAAAAGCCTTTTCATCTATTATTGGGAGCAGGTTTTGACACGGAGCTTTTCATTTGGGATTTCAATGCTTCTGACCAAAAATGAAAAGAAAAAGAAAGGTGCTCTCATAACACTTGTTTTCACTTGATTAACTATTATCCAGTCTCAAATTCAGATATTGTCTTTCTGAAGACATCTTTTCTATCACTCTGATTCTACATCTCCACTTTTAGAGTCAGTCATGTAGACGCGTTGCTCTTTCCAGGTCTGAGTCACCCAAAAATGAATGAGCACTAAGCGCTGCTGTATTCCTCTTCAGCATGGCTTAGGGAATAATACAAAAACATGGAATCTGAAGGGATAATCTGATTTCACCTATTGGTTGCATTTTCATTGTCTTTCATCTAATAAAGTTTAATATATCAAGTGTGAGGTGATGGAAAAGATCATTTAAAATGCATGCATTTCACAACAATTTAGCAACTTTAGATATACATTATGATAAGTGTAAAAAAAAAATAAAAAAAAATAAATCTGCTGAATGGTTCTATAAGTAATTCAACACGTTATTCTAACCAGGGATAAAGCTGTCAAAATCCTGAAAAAGTGAGGCCACCTTGGGGTGAGATGTCATTCAATTTTAACCCTTTCCCAATACAACCAGTTTTGTTATTTAAAGGCTGATGTGATTCATCTGGACACTGAGCCCTGCTGACATTCTCCCCTCCCTTAGAATGAGGCCTGAAAGACTTCAAAACAAGAAACAAGTACAAATGTCACTGGCAGTCATGAAGACAGAGCTACAGTCGTCCTCTGTATGGCAGTCTCAACAGTGGTGAGTTTTCTGCACTGACAGACAGATGTAATAGTCAGCTTGCTATGGCCTGTGGGGCCCAAAGAGTGAGGGAGGGAGAAACACAACAGACAGTCAGGGAGAGTGACAGCGAGAGAAAAAGGAACTGATGGAAAAAGAGAAAGAAGGAGGAAAAGGAAAGGAACTGCGATGGAAAAAGTGTTCAGGGTGACAGGATAACAAAGAAAGATAGAGACAGGGTGGTAGCACTGTGGAAACGACAAAAACAACAAGGATTTTCAGCCCAAAGGAGCATGTTGGCAAGTTTGATGGATGTTGCTGTTGGTCTAGAGTTGAATGTTGCCTATTTATTTTTCTCTTTCTTTGCATGAAAAAAAAAAAGATTTTTCACTAAGTCATATTCATGTCTTTTCCTCTACACCATGACAGCCCTGCCTCAAATGTATCAGGTTTTAAAGTGTTTAAAATGTAGTTTACATGTTGTGGTTAAAATGCAGTGTGATGCTGCTGAGCAGAGGGGTGGGGACCTTTAACATGTTGCACAGTGGGCTTCGTTACAGAATAATCACTTTTATATTGTATGAACAGGGACGCAGATTACATGATGATGATGATGGTGTGTATTCCTGTTGATGAACATCCAACGACCAGTTTATTACTTCCAGCTTTTATTGCCACAAGCTAAAGTTTAAGGTCTTTATAAATTGGAAAGTGTCACACAGACTATGTTTGTGAACAAATAGTTGTTTGTTGTGTTTATGTGAATGCCAATATTATGTTTCATCCAATAAATGAAACGTGACAAAGTTTTATGGCAATCTTCAAATCAGTGTAACTTACCAGACCTCCGAACATTTGATCTTCTTGCACAAAAGCAAACGCTGGCCGTGCATATTGCAAAGAGAAGTAAGTACAGAAGACTCCTTTCTTTACATGTAGATTCCATGTCTTCTTCTGGTCGAAAGTTTAAAACGGTCAAATGTTCATTGTATCACACATTCAAACGCGCCTCTGTTACTCAAACTGACCGCTCTGCTGATTAAAGTTTTCTCTGTTAAAAACCGTTGTTTTTTATCCAAATGTTGGCGCAAACGCCATCCAAAGGCAGGCAGCAACTGCCCGAGAGGAAAGGGCAGCTACGGTTTGACACTGATAAGATTACAGTCTGCAAAAGATCAGTGGGTTGGACACGTTCACGGACGGACAGACTGCCCCAGTGCCCCGGCAGGCGCGCTGACAGACGATGGAGAGGGTTCTTCCGAAAACCCACGCGTTACGCGCAACGACTAACGCAACTGAATGGTAGCCGCGATCATTTTTTTTTACGCATGAATCTCGCCTTCGTGTCACGCTCCGGTCCGCGTCTTAGACAGCAGATGAGATGGACAGCGAAGTGCAGGAACGTGGGGCCATTTAGAGCTAAGAGGATAATAAGCGTCTAATCCGCACACTGGACACAGATGGAGAGCACGTCTTGACGCAGAAGCAGGGGAGCTGCTCAAGCAACAGACACTCATACAACAGACACATATTAATGCCGTGTGTGTGTGTATGACTGATTGCTTGTGTACACAACAATGACCAAAAGGGCAAAACAATGAATCCATTAATTCATGTTGACCAAAGCAGCTGCAGTGCTCTCATTAATCTGTAACTAACTGTCGAGCTGATTATTTAATGTACTCACAGTCTGAAGGAAAAAAATAAAATAAAGTTTGAACAAGAGGAGTGATCTGTGAGAAAGAGAAAGAGGGAAGTGTTTGCAGGAGAGCTCAGCTTCATGGTATCAGAGGCGTATTTTTTCTTATCAAGGAGGACCAACGACAGAGAGGACTGGGAACAATGTGCGCACAGCAGTGCCAGGCTCTATTAACACTGATAAAGTACAATTTCTAAGTCAACGTTATCCACATTAGGAACCTGGAGAAAATGCAGTTTTACTTAATACACGTCTTGCACAAATCACTGTCAAACAACGCTGTCGCCTGAACTAGCCCAACTTTTTCCTCAGGTAGGTCGCATTTTTTTGCATTTCAATTTTTTTCCTGTCGGTTTTCAGTATTACAGTATTATATTATATTATATTAGAGGTACCACGGCATTAAAATCTAACCAACAGCCGAAAAAAACAGGCTGATTTGTTAAGCCATTTTCATTTGCAGTCCGCTGGTCATCTACTTCGACTCAATTTTCTGAGTCAGGCATATTCTACCTTCATACAAAATGAGTCTGTAAAATTCTGCAATTACTCAGGCCATCCATTTGTAGAGAATAATTTGAAAATCCTTTTATCTAATTCTGATCCCACTTTTTTTCTTTTTTTTTTTTGCCCTGACCCACACTGTAAGCCACAGAAAGTCTTTCCAAGCCGGAATTTAAAATAAACCTATAGGGTCTGCATTACACAGCAGACACCTCGGATAGTTTTAAATATTCACTGCAGTCATTTTTAAAATGACTCCCTCTGTATTGCTACAGTAGCTCAGATCACATCATCCACCCATCAATATCCGTCTGACAGCTTGGATTGTAAAGGTAGAATGGTGCTATTGACCTGAGGCCGACTTACTGAAGGTGAACATCTTTAAGACAGCTGTCATGCTGCACTCACAGGACATTATTTAATCTGCATGACTCAGGTTGACAATAAAGTTGAAGTCTGAATCTGAATGACAGCACTCATTTTTCCATGTGACCTGTGCTAAAATACTGAATATTAGGTCCAGTGCAAATGTACATAATTTAATGATAAATGGCTCTGTCAGTGTCTGAAAAGGACACGTGCGAACAGTAAAAAGAGCAGAAAAGGAAACCGTAGAAAAGATTAAGTAGAGAAAAAAAAAATCAACATGTCTGTTCTCAGAAACCTCACAGCTACTGCCCTGATGTTTCCATCGAGGATTGTGGTTGATTGAAGTGTCGACTGCATTTATTCATTCGGTTTTCTTTTCAGTAATGGCATTCCTCTTTGTAGTCAGAAAACCATCTCACACCAGGTGCACTTACAGTGCTCAGAATGAGATGAAGTTCTGGCACCGTGACTCCCTGAACCCAGTCACACAAAATTAATCATTTCCAAATCAGAAGCACCTACACACCTATATTACCAGTCTTCTATATATATATTAATCTGCTTTCTATCAGTTTACCAATGATCACCAAAAGAAAAATCACACCACCAAACAATGAAAGACCTTCAGAACAAATACAGCAAAATATTAGTTTTACTGCACAACTCAGAGTTGTTGAATTTATCTTCTACTTGCTTCCATCAATCTCCACATTCACATAAGCCACTTGTATTAATAATATACTCTCTGGGTCACAGCAGCAAAAATATGTTCTGATTATTCCAGGTTATTCAACTGGACTCTACACTGTGTGGACAAAAGGCAGGTGATTTTCTGCACTTAGGGTTGTCACACTTTGATAAATGCTCTAATGCACTCACTTACTTTAAAATATCACAGATCCAATGTATTCTGGACTTTGTGTTCTCATCTGTTCTTAAACTTTATTAAAAAAATCCCTTCTAATGCTTTGACCACAGGTTTGAGCACTAATACACAAGATATAATGTTGATAAGATCTGATACAGCGCCTGCTTTTATGTTTCCACCTGGTCCTGGGCTGGCAGCTGGAGCTTGAGACACACCTGGAAGAAATGACAGAAACAGTAACGGATTCAGTGAAATGCTCAGTGGAGTTAAAGCTCAAGTCAGTTTCAAGAATTTTCTGTTTTGAAAAACTAGTGAAATTTTAGGCAGATAAAGAATCCGGGGACAGTGAGTCATAAAACTGACTGAAAGTCAAAGTGACGTGAGGACCTGTTTTTAGTGTATCTGAAAGTCATCACAGGACCTCACTGGGTAAAATCTTCTAAAATCATCTAAAAAGATCCACAGTGTAGACGGCACCAAACTGTAAACACAGCAAAGACTTTCAAAGGATCAAGACAATCTACCAACTGAGCAATCAGCAAGAGCAGCTATACATGGTTAGTGAGATGATGTGAAGCGGCTGAAGTGATGGACACTGAACTGCGTGTGAGGAACTCGATGGTTCCATCTGCTGGACAAATACACACACACACAGGAGAAGATGGAGAGGCTGAGAGAGACAGCCACAAAAATAGAAGCAGGAACACTCTCATGTGCAGCCACTGATGAAACAAAGCCATATTTTTTCACATACTATTGTCATACAAATAACCAGTCAATCTATCTTTTCTAGAATAACCTAATAAAAATAACCTTTCCCTTCTGGCAGGCACGCTTATGCAAACAACAAAGGAAACAAGGTTTCATACTAGCATTGTCCAAATAAAGAAAAGATTTGTTACTTTTTTTTTTTTTTTTTTTTAATCTAAAACAGGAAAATAAACCAGACTGGTGGTTTAGAAAATTGCTGAACTTAATGAGAAGAACAGCTGCCTGTAGTCAAAAGGGTGTGACATGTTTTCAGATTCAGATTTTAGGGGAACTAATTGGTTCTTTCTCACCACACCACAGAGATCACTAAAAACATCAAGATAGTCTGTGTTTACATACATGACCTCTGCTGTGCTACGATCCATGAAATCTTTACATCAGTAAGATGTTAAAGACATCTTTCGTGTTACTGCCCCCCTGCATACAGAAATAATCATAAACATTCATTTTAATTCTTCCAGTGCACAACATGTATTTCTGTACCTTCAAAAACAGGGTACAGGCAGTTTCTTTGAGGAAAAGCTGTAGATAGATATAAAAGTCAGTGCAGTTAAACTTTAAAGAAAAAAAAAAAGATTTGCTCACAGGTGTGAATGGCACTGATGCGCTGTAAATGTGTAACACTGATAATACAGTGGTAAACAGTGTCCGCTAGCGGCAGCATTCAAGTCCTACATGCACATGTGGGACGAATCAACACATCTGGGTTCAGTGCTTTTAACCAGAAATTACTGAATGAAATGTTCTTTGCACTTATTCCTCCAAATGAACAGACATTTAGGTTACACACAGCCACATATCAGGTGATAGTGTCACACTTACAATTACAAAACTGGAGACAAACTAGAGTAAATGGTCTATTTGTTAAACACTATAACTGTGATTGACCCCACTTTAACATTTCTGAGCCAACTCCCAGCGGTTCAGCTCAGCAGACGGCGTCCACTCCCACAGCTCCCAAAGCCTGATCGCTCTCACCCTGAGGCTCCAGCAGCGCCGCTGTGCATATGGTGTGGATTACTCTCTAAGAACTATCGCTTGCCAAAGAGGTGATTTTTACCATGTATTCAATGACCCATCCACCACCATGCACATCCATGAGTAGATGTAAAATCATGAGCAAGGGAACTTCTTATTTTGTCAATCAAACTACTTTAAGCTAATATCAGGGCGAGAACCAGCTGATTTACTAACAACTGGACAAATGCTGTTGGTTTTGGTCAACTTGTCAGACTAAATATTTATATCCAAGTTGACAGAGGGCAGACAGAGTTAGAGGTCTAGCTGCAAGCCTCTCCCTGCTCAGACAGGGACAAGTTCAGCAGGGGCAGGGTTTGTGTGCTGGTCTATGGGAGTTGTAGGCTGTCCAAAACTGAACAACTGCATCATACGGCGAGAACTAATAGCTGTGATGGAGTTCATGTCACATTTTTGACAGTACCCCCTGGGATGGCCCTTCATCCTGCGCACCAACTGCGTGAGAGACTAGGTGAGTACGACTTTAAGAACATCCATCAAGCCAGCCAGCTGAACAATACAGACGCCTCTCTTACTATGATATTAAACCACTTGCAAATG
Source organism: Toxotes jaculatrix (assembly GCF_017976425.1). Lineage (NCBI taxonomy): Eukaryota > Metazoa > Chordata > Actinopteri > Toxotidae > Toxotes > Toxotes jaculatrix. The sequence goes on along the minus strand of NC_054400.1, from coordinate 12,593,652 downwards.
CATAAAACAGGACTACAGGACACATTATCACCAATCTCCCCACTCTCCCTGTCAGTGCGTAGAGTCAGGACATTCTTTTTTCTGCTAATTACTACACCGGCAGCCATGTCCCAAATCAGACATCCATTCCAGCTGTCAGCTCCTCCCTCCCACAAGTCATTCTGGGGCCGCAGTTTCATGTTGGCCAATAATGACGGGTGAAATGACCCATGCAATTAGCCGGTTACATATGAGTCAAACTGAGCCCCCAAAATGGCTGACAGATTCAATTGCAGATCAGCCCCCGATTAGCCCTTGTGCCTTGCACGAAGGGGAAACAGACATCTGTTTGGTATATTTTTCTGCTTGGCAAGGGTGTAATTGCTTGAGGATGAGGTATTTCCATACAGTTAAGTGAACAAGTCAGTGGAAAGGGAAGCCTCTTCTGAGTGATTAGTACCCTAACTTCTAAAAACACAAGTGGAAGTCGACTGTTATTCTGTATGACTTTACAGTTACCGCATATTTGGATGCTCAAATGGTTTTTGCATGTTCAGTGTAGTCAAGTGATTACAATACAATGTGGCTAGCATGTGTGCATGCACTGACACAAACATGATTCATCATGAAACACTACACTTCAAGGATACATGGACGTGCCTCTGTGTTTACACATCTGCATATACTGTACAAATGCCTATGGATGTGCAATATGTATTTCGCATCAACCTTGTTCAAGAACTGCTGTAAAGTTTAAGGCCTATCCTTAAACTGGATTGGAGGAAATGGAAAGATTCTACTGAAAAAATAAGTTTGTGTGCAACATAGCAGATGTACATTTCATCCACAATAATAACTCTCAAAGAAGAGAGTAAATGAAGGCTATGGCTGACACAAAGGAGAAAAAGGTCTTCACATATCAAGGATTGCAAAAATTCATTTGGTAACTGAAGTCCTTGGTGGACAAAAAAAATCAGAAGACATTTGAACTGTCTAATTACTTATGGCAATTCTTGGTTGTGGTGTTATAGAAGACCAAACTTGAGAAATTAAATTTGCTATCTAAAACACTACAAAACAGTTGCTGCTGGTCTTGTCTTTCCTTTGGACAGCTCCATATACATGAACCAGACTTTGATCCATCTGGATTTGGGAGCAAATAAGATCATGTGGCATACATTACCATCAATACATACTATTCGTTCTGCTTTCCCTGAACAAAAAGTCTTAAAACATTACAGCTGTGTGTGCAGTAAGTTTTGCTGTGCTGCAGACTAAAGTTAAATAAACAACTTTTAACTACTCTTGGAAAGAGAGCACTTGACACGCAGGCACATAAAATCTTCAGATCACTTTCACTCGTCTTTCCTCTGGTTTCAATCATTAAACATAGTTTCGCCCATGCACATCTCTGCCATGATATGTTCTCTCATAAAAATTAGAAGAGAGAGATGAATAACAACATAATTTGACACAGCAAACAGATAAGAAGACGGAATTTGCCTTGTTCAAATTCTTTCACTGAAGTATGGAGGAGGGAGATGCTGAGGTGAGGCTGCAAAGTGACAACAGAAGGATTTAATATACAGCTTTATACAAAGTTCTGTGTTTCTGATTGAAGCTCACTATGGTTTGCAGCTAGCTCCACTCACAACTGTGAGCTTATCCATACACAAATAGTTTGTTGTGTCTCTCAGCATTATTACATCATAGTATGAATTTTAAAAGAGAAACACATCTTTACCAAAATGTAAAAATAACAATTATTACTCAACAAAAATCGCTCTATTAGCTCAGTTTTTTAATTTCTATGAGTTACTCTTCTGAACTGGCTATCTAATTTAAGGGTTTTTAAACCCCAAATCACTCCCTGTGGTTCTCTCTCTTTATATTTACACAGAAATATCATTAAAGCAGTCAAACCAATGAGTATTATGCCATTTTTTGTTACTCAAATAACCATAAACCATAGATCTTTAGCTGGGTAGACATTACACTAGGCTAAACCACATTGCTAGCACGTTTACTTGGTTCATAGTACTTTACAGTTTGTTCCCATTCTTGTGCATTGTGTCTAGATCTGAACACTCACTTCACCCACTTTAAAGCACACAGAAAGTGACTCTCTTTGTATTTAGCTAGCAAACTTTTTCTTTCGGCGCCCGCCATTTTGGTTTGACGAGGCGACATACATTTTCAAACACGGTCAAATTCACTTCTGTTGTCTATTACCAGGGTTTCGTTTATAGCCAGCTTACCTGTAAGAAGGTACAGTTTAGATCGTTATGACATGCCCACCTGCACTCGCTCAATCTGCAGGCAACTTCTTCTACTCTACTGTCAAGTCCTGATACTCAGTGTGGAGTAATGCCTAAAGCGCCCTCTGCTGACAATGCTGAGTTTGGCAACTCCAACATACCCTGAAACGCATTAATGCAGGTAACTGACAGACTAGTTATCTTTTTTGAGTTCCTAACCCTAACCCTCTTGTGCACCGTTTGAACCAGTGGTTCTTGACATGTAGTTTAAAGAAACTGAGAAAGGCATTACCTATTAAAATGAGAGTTATCTTTAGTTTTAAAAAATAAATCTCATCTAAATAAGATTTCCTGTTGCTAAATATCAAAGGGAAAATGTATTCACAAGAAATGACTGGCAGAATTGTAGATTACAAGTTAAGCAGTAATGGATATCAGTACAAATCCCTTGATGTTAAACACCATTTTCAAGCACGCTCTGGTTATAAGTAGCAACACAATCTACACAGTCTGTTTTGACTGGCTGATTAGAAACACATTTCCCATCCAACATCAACCAAACCCCAAATAGCACGATATGAAATCTGGTGTATTGTTAGTGGAAAGTGTGAAACTTCTCTCTCCCTCTCAGCCATCTGAGTACACAGGCTGTGCCTCTGTCACAACATAACTCCTCTGCTCTCACCAAGCTCTGGACCTCAAGTTCAATCATGGATTTGGACTCCATCCCTCTTGTGTAGTCTGCAGCATGGGTGGAGACTGGGAGAAGCAGAGGATGGACGGTTAGACGTCACCACCGCTCCCCATCTCTCCTGTTAGACCTCTCACTTCTCCTCAGTCAGGATTGATGGTGGATGGGGATGAACAGGGGGTCTGCGTCACTGCGTTGTGCAACACAAGCCGTGCGCACTGAATGAAAACCCGAGTGAAGGACTGAAAACTGGGACTCTTTTTTTTTGTTTGTTTGTTTTCCAAGCGTCGTTGGATCCGTCGGTTTGCAAACAAGTTCAGAGGGAGGTCATTTTGCGCTTCTGCCTTTGGTTTCCGTGCGCCTTGGATGTTGCGCCACGCTGCATGGTGTTTGCCAGCTGGCATGTGAGTGATAGCGTGCAGTTTTACAGTACGCGGGCAGTAAAACATTGATTGAGATTTTCAGAGACAGGACCCCGAGCGGATGAGCGCGCCCCACCGTTTCCTCTCCAACTATTAGCGGTCTTAAATATGCTGTTTATCGTCGTTGCCAGATGATACCTGTTGATTTTGCATCGCGCCATGTCCTTCTGCCGGACTGAAGTGGACAATGAAGTTATGGGATAGCCTGGCCACTTGTTTGATACTGCTGAGCGCCGTGCACGCCAGCCCGCTGCTCCGGAGCCGACAGCAGTCCACGTCCACCAAGAGGAGAGGGCGCGCCGCCGAGAGTCCCCTGGAGCTCCCGCCGGTTCAGATCAGTCTGTCTGTCACATCCCCGGGCACCAGACGCTCTGAGGCCCACGGGCAAGAGACGCTGGTCGGAGGAGAAAAATGTAAGAGCCTGTGGTTTTGTGTGTTTGAGTGTCAAAAGTGCCAAAACCACCAGAAGAAAGCTTTCAGCTGGATTCCTGAGTCTTAAATTCGCACTTAAACGGATATTATCTGTGTCCAGTAGATAGAGAATACAATACAATATAAAATAAAACTGGAAACGTGAACTTGACCACTCTACTCTCGTGCATGATCCATGTAGTAAAAATATTCGCAGTGATATCTCATTCTGCCCTCCAACCTTCTTACTAGTCAGGCCTACCTCATTCAGAAATAGTGGATTTTAATATTATTACTTTCTTGAGACCTTTATATTGCTTGTTTTGTCTGGCTAACTGTCTAAAACCTAATCATACATGTTTGAATGTTCAGAAGATTTTGTATAAAAACGACTTAAAAACTGATTAATTGGTAAAATTGTTAATTTTTTTGGGAATCCAATGACCGAGTAATTATTTTAGCTATTGGCTACTGCAGCCTTAATGCAGCCCGCCCAAACATACAACTGCCTGGTGGACAAATAAGAATGGAATCCATTTGTAACTTGGATGAATCATCTCAAATGGAATTCCTTTGAGGAAAATGTGTAGTTTCTGACACAACACTCCAGCTCTTCAACATCCAGTGTGATGTGGTAAAGTGAAACAATACGTTCTGTCCAATATGTTATGTACTCATAAGAGTGCCCTTCCTCTTACTGTGTTTCAGACACCATGGAGGAGCCCCTCCCAAGTGAGTATGAAGATGTGGTGGACTTCATTAAAGTGACTATCAGTAGAATACGTCGCTCCTCCTCATCCACAGTGTCCTCATCTACCTCTTCCTCCACCACCTTCTCCCCTTCCAACGAAAATTTGAGCAGTAGCACTCGACACAGAAGGGAGAGGAAGAAGGGTTCAAGTGGTAAAGGAGGAAGAGGAGGAGCTAGAGGTGGGGAGACAGGCAGGATGGTTAGAGGAGGAGGCGGCAGTGGACGGGGACAGGGCTGCGTGCTCAAACAGATCCACCTCAATGTGTCGGACCTCGGACTGGGCTACCGCTCCAGCGAGGAAATGATATTCAGGTACTGCTCGGGGCCCTGCAGGAAGTCGGAGACCAACTACGACAAAATCCTGTACAACCTTGTTCATAACAGGAGGCTTCCTCCCAAAGACACGCCCCCTCAGGCTTGCTGCCGGCCCATAGCGTTTGACGATGATCTCTCATTTCTGGATGACAACCTCGTTTATCACACCGTGAAGAAGCACTCTGCCAGAAAATGTGGTTGTGTGTAGGGAGTGTAAACGGATGTTAGTCTTTGTGTAATTTTGTATTCACTCCCACTTTTCACATTGTGAGGAAACTTTCTGGCAGGAAATGTGACCATGTAGGACGCGAGTCCATCAGTAAATGAGTAAATAAGAGGAGGTGGCGTCATTTCAGTGTCTACCCGAGAGCAATGACTCCTATTGATCTGCTTCTTCTTCACCTCGGCTCCATCATAACATCCACAATTTTCCTTCACGGGCTACATTTTAGGTCATAAACGTGTTCAGTGTATTTCAAAATGTTTCAGTGGTTACTCAACCTAAAAGACTGAAAACCATTCAAACTCAAACACAATTCTGATTCTGCAGACTCACTCTGTCTACTGTATCGCACATTTTACATGGACGTATATGAAATGTATTTATGAAATCTCGAATGTATTAACTTATTGATATTTATTTTGTTTTTATCAAAAGGTGTTTATCAAAAGTGTTATTTATTACTGTAATGTGATATTTTAGAGTGTGCCAAAGGTTTAAATCAAATATTTTTTATTCCCATATAAAATCAGTAAAGGACAGGGTTACATTGCAAAAGGATCTTATATGCATCAGGATCTTACGTTAAAGTGCCCTGTGGAGTTGTTCTGTAAAGAAATAACTGTGCACCTGCACATGTACATGATAAAAACAAAACGGGGACCTGCTCTTAAAACATTGTTCTATAGTGCTACCAGTGGTCAAAAACTCCACAGGGCACCTTTAAGGAAAACTTTCCTCAGTATCTTAACATTTACAATGTTCTGCAGTTTCATTGTCATTTGACTGCACTGTTTACTGTTTTGTTTTGATTTTTTTTTTGTTTTTTTGGTGTTTTAGTTTTTTATCAATGAGGTGAGAAAGGTTATTGCAAAGCATTTCACTCTCACGATTAGAGGAGTAGTTGATTATTCACAGTTAATTTCATGTCTTCCTCTAAGCCGAATTGCTGTCGTACTGGTACTGAAAGATTTCCTCACTCTAAAATCATAACTACAGCTCTATTTTTATACAGTATTCACTTTTGGATTGTCTCATTTAATTGTTAATAAATGCATTCTTACACAGTGTAGTGTATTCTGTAATGTACACACGGGAATCAGTGTTTCTGTCCTTTGTAGATGAAAAACTCTGGTTTCCAGTTTACTATCACTTTAACTTGACAAAAAAAGGTAAGGGGGGAATGAATGGCAGCAAAAATTAATCAATCATTGTACTTCTGTCACTTTTTGTGTAAAAGAGGGAGAGGAACAATAGAGCACTAGGTCTGAAAACTATCCTTTAAGAAATGAGAGAAAACATGAAAGGATGAATATAATCTGATGTTATCAAATGACAGGAACAGGCATTAAATACAAGAGAGTATAGGATATCTATACCCACAATACTGTATATTAGCTATAGTATAAGAAAAGAAGGAAGGTGAGACTGACAGTGAGGGATGGATGAAAGACAAGTGTTAAAAGATTTTACAATATAAAGAAAACAACATGGAAGAATGAGCACTGAAGTTAAGAGCTAAAGTATAAAGTACGTTGTTAAAAGAGGTCAATGAGAAGGCAGTCTTATTAAAAGGTGGCAAATATCCAGAGAAGACAATGATGTAGGAGAACATGAGAGGAGAAGTCTTGCTTAACTAATGCGTGTGGTCGATATCTGATCCATATCCTGCGCTCTCACATTTCACAGCCGTTCCTCCGCCTGTTTCCTGAACTGTGAGCCAGCACAGCCTGGTTCAGCAACTATAGGGCAAAAGCGCCCTTATCATTTTTAAAAATATAACTTATAATAATTATAAACAACAATCTATGGTTGTCTGTGATACAGTTTACAAACAGAGATCATAGACCAGTCGGGCTCAGACCTGGTGATTAATACAGTTTGACAGTTGGGGCTTCATTGGTAGGCATGTTTAGCTCCACAGCTCTGTTCTTGGGGCGGGGGGGGCGGGGGGGGGCATTGCTAAGAGACCTGAAGTCATGAAGAAGTTTATGTTCCTGTGCTTGAAATCTTGATCTACTGAATGAGCCAATCACCATGGTAACATTTTAATCTGAGCTTCCTTGCTCTTTGGTCAGCTTAAAAATGCAGTAGGCTACACAGAGTGAGTCAACTCTTTCCACAGCCATTACTTCTTCTACTCATTATTCTAATGAACCAGTCAAAAAGCCTAACGCATAAATATTTTTAAAACACATAACACACACATAAGAGGTTGGCCCAGTTGAACATTTTTCTAAGTTGTCCATGACATTGACATGACATTACTGGCACCACTGCGAAAAAAGTTTGTCAGGTTTAGCTGCTGACACCAGAGGAAATCATTAGCACTAACCTGTAGTCAAAGGATAGTGTCATTAGTCAGATGAGTCTTCTGCTCTTTTGTTCACAGTGTCAGAGGAGCTTGTAATGAAGGATAATGTTCCACTGGAGTGTAATACAACACAACTGTTGGCAGTTAAGGGGATGGTGCTCCAAACAGATTCTAAACACTGGTAGAACTGTACACGTTGACACATTGATGTTACGTTTTGAGATATTTGCCTCTGACCCTGTGTCAAAACCTTGGTAAATAAAATCATTTTGAAATTTGTAAAATCTGCAAAATCTATTCTGTAGTTTGGGTGAACGGATCCTTTAAATCAAAGCTCGAAACATCCCACCAACTTGTGGTGTAAAACCGAAAATAGCATTAGATAAAAGCTTAAAATGCAACTAAATTAAAATACTAAAATGCATACCATATAACAAGATGAAAGCTTTATATTTATATTTATTAGATGAAACATTATATGGATATTTTCCATGTGGATAGTTTTATTGAGTAACGGCTCAAAGTCCTTTTGTAGTAATTACTGAGGGTAAAAGAGGGCAGATGAAGTTCATTTTTCCCATGATTTCCAAACCAATCTGGTGACACTGCAGTTAAAAGTCGACCTCTGACTTTCAGGATAAAAGCCAACTTCCTTTGCATCTCAGCTCTCCGGGTTCATAATGGTTTACATTATAAGAAGTTCTCCGTGGTAGCTCTAATTCTCATCATTCAGTTCAAATCAGTGACCAGCTTGTTTACAAGAGGAAGCAATTGCGGGCAGAGCCTTGCCTGCCACTATTGTGCCAGCTGGTGTGAGAAAAGATACAAATGATGACCTAAATGTAATCACGGTTATATCAAACATGTCATGGGTCTTCGTGAGAGTTTCGTCAAACCACAAGAAGCTCTTTGAGCCACTGCTCTGTCTCAGACTATATCATGAGTCAACTGCAAAGACAGCCACAGAAGGAGAAAGGAGAGGCGTCCCAGATGAGAACAGTCCAACTACCAGTTCAAGACGTAGCATGACAACATAATACTGAAGCTGTCTTTTTGCCGTTTTTAAGATCAAAAGAATCTCCAAGATCTGTTATCGTCTTATATTCACAATTGATAAAAGTAAAAGCCCGAATGTCATAAACAAAAATACAAAAGTAGGGGAGTAGTTTCATGTTTTGGCACCGAAGCTATGCTTCATTAAAATACAGAGTAAGAAGTCTAAAGAAAACACTAGTATTTTTGTGATTTATACAAGAAACAGGCCCTTCGACGCGCTTCACCCTGAGTGCCATAGTTTAAGAAACACTGCTGCGCTGTCATCGGACTGGCTGCAACACAAAGCAGAGGCAGAGGGGATTAACATGGAGCTGTAACCGCACTGCACTGATCATCTTCAACTGGCCTATCGCCAAACCTCCAGTCTGGACCACCAGCCGCAGGCTCCCCACTCATCACTATTACCACACACACACACATAGACACGTGTTATCAGTCATCTCTGTAGTGAACTGCAATAAGCACTGATTCAACTGATGGCCAGTGAAAGGGAGAGAGGGGACAGTCACCACCATCGTCTAACGCTGTAACATCAGTCGTGTAATGTGAGAAAACCCTCTGTTTTCAAAAAGTCAGCTTCCTCAGAAAATGTTTTGAATTTTGCTGGGGTTCAACTTTTTTTTGTAGCGATGAAATATAACACAAGAGGATCAAAAGAAACAGGGCACCTGAGATACTTCTGCAACTTACAATACATATGCTGTATATTTATATGTTTGTTTTGTATGTATGTGTAGATATGATGCAGGCCTGACCCAGCTCAGATACAAACAAACCTTTGGTAGATACAGTATATTAACGTATGACTGATTAGTGCTGCAGAGGGAAGTGGCGAAGGGTGTGAATGTAATACAATCACCTGCGTGTTGGTGTGTGAGAGGTGTTAGCTCAGATGGTTAAATATTCAGTTGAAACCTGAGAATGTGTGTTACAGTGTTCTGCCTCTGCCTCACACCTGTGGTACATCAGATGTGTGTGAATGTATTCATAAAAGCAAGGGTAAATCTGTTTTTAGGAGTGGTGTGACAGACAAGTGGGCCATTTCACTTTGGTTTTATTGTAAAACATTTGCCATTTTTACTTTTCTTAAGCCAGAAATTGCTTGTGAAATTGCAGTTAACAGTTTTAGCTTTACAGTTTATTTTAGGTCAAAGTCAGATCAAATACTCCATATTATCAGGGGGAAAAAAATCTTTCTGAATCAATGCTAAATAACACAGAGAAGGCAAAGCTGAAGATTTATAGACAGAATGAAGGACAGGCTGGTTGATGACGTGATTTTCTGTCCAATTCTGTGTATGTCGTTCGGGTATGATGATGAAAAACAGCTCGCAGGCAGACCGGACAGTAGCCCTGCTGGAGTGGAAAACTGTCTGCTCCAATGTGACACACTACATCAAGCAAAGACGCAGCTGCTGAGATGGGGTGACGGCCTGTTTGAAAGGCGTGTGATCGTGAATGACACTGCCCCACACACACACACACACACACACACACACACACACACACACACACACACACACACACACACACACACACACCAACACAAGCACAAAGATGTTCTGTCTGACCAGCTTTTCACCAGCAAAGATTTACGTCAGAGGCATGATGAAAATTGTATTGTTGATGTGAACAGTATACTGTCATGTGACTATAGGCTGATAAATTACATGTAAAGCTCTGTGACATTTTTACTTGTCACGATAATTAACAAAGTTTTGTCTGAGAATTTCTACCTCTGATTTTTTTTGAACATGGTCAGAAAAAATATCAGATCTTGTGTGTTTGTTTACGCACCCATTCCTGCATACTCAATCATGTGTATAACAGCATTTTTGATGAATTTTTCTCAAACATAAACAAGATTAAGGCAGACAGACAAATAATACACAAATCAAGTTTATTGGTATTGTGGTTGGGTCATATTAAACCCAAACTTTAAACAGCTGTAGCAGCCAGTGTATTTTCTGCAAAATAATTAAGATTTCAGGCCTTTAATCATGTTATTTGCTCCATCCATAAGGGCCCTGTGTCACTTAGCATAAAACACATGAATTTTGGGGGTTACATGACAACATACTACAGCTGTTCCCTCTGGGGTTATAAAGGTTATAAATGTTACAAAATGTACATAGCATACATTGTCAATACATCAGTGTGCATTCCTCTCATCGTTTACACATATGGCATTAAAGCACCTCTGCTACGCTGAGGTACAGAGTGGAACTGCTCTAATCTCCTTTGTAAACACAGTAGTGGTGTGTGTGTGTGTCTAAGACCCCAGGAGGCAAACCAGACTCCAACTCACCATTCATCCTCCCCTCATGAGGAAAAGGCAGACCTCCCTTTATCCCTTTCTCGCTCCTCACTATCCCACCATCCTCCTTGTGTCCTTCACCACCTCCCACATCTCTACATATCCTGCCACCTTTCCCCTCTCCCTCATGTCCCCCTGTGTTTTGATGTCCCTTAGTTTAATCCATTAATGTCTCCAGCCCTCTGTCCTTCTGTTTTCTTGTTCTCTTGTACCCTCTGTGCATAAACGCAGGACTTGGCCTGCAGTCTACAGCCTCCTGTGTTTGTGTGTAAATCTACTTCTGTGTGTCTGTATATTCCCTGGTGTTAAAGGGAGGAACCTCTCACTTCCTCCATAAACACCTCAGTGGTATGCAAAGGATCTGAAGCGAGAGCCTCTGACTCCTTCACCCTCTGTAACTGCAATTATGCCTTGTAAATAACAAACATCAAAAGTTACCAAAACATCTTCAGTAATCCTCAGCTGCATTCATACACTTGCACTGCAGCTCTGAACTTTTCTAGACATTACCCAGAGGAGCTGTTTGTGTGATCGCAAATGGCCGAATCAGTTTAACCAGACATGAACCGGACTGCACTCCAAAGAATTCACAGCAAGCCAGTGGGAGTGTTGATGGGACCTGCTTCTCCAGACTTTGAGTTCATAAATGAAAATAGCTTTGGTTAAACAAACAAGTGGTTTAATATGGGACCCCTTGTTTAAAACGTGTATTTGTGTTATGTTCTGTTGTCCATTTATGTAGAATATTTGTTGGCCATCTAGATTTTATTTCATGACATTTACTTGTAAATTACAGTATTGTGTGTATTATTGTTTACACTAAATTGTAATTGTGGTCATGTTTATGTTTTGCTTCCTGCATTTAATTACTGTGTTATTGAGATTTATCAGCTACTAAATCAAAGTTGTATGAACACCTTTCTACTTAACTCTTTGCTCTCTATCTGGAAAGGCGCTGCAAAAGATCATAAATTTGTTAAACATAACTTGGATATTAAGTCCCATATTACATAGGTTGATTTTAGCTTCTAACTGATAATATGGCACTCATACACACAAACAGTCATATTGTGTTCTTATCTTCTAAGAGAAACCACATCAATGCTCTAAACTCGAGCCAAATGGAAAGAACAACACTGCAGTGTGCCAGCAATTGACATACCACCGAACCATGTGCACATACATAAATCTACTGCTCATCAGGATGCTAAAACAATATGGCCTTCCCAACCATGTTAGCCAGAATTCCTATGTGATAGCTGCAGCACTGCACAAGTGTCCTCATCTTTGTCCTTTCAGGAAAATTCCCAGCATGAAGTCAAAAAGGATGGGATTATTTTAAGTTAGAAAACAAGCTCCACACCTCAGTGAAATCTAAATATTTAAGCTAAGTTTCACTGTTTACAACCATGTTTCGATGAAAGAAGCAGGAGAGATGTTGCAGGGGAGGATGTTTGCAAGGTGACGTGCAGAAAGATCATGAGCCGGATCCTGGGTCACAACATTGAGATTAGACGTACAGATCAGGCCTCTGATACACAGGGGACATGAGAAACTGAAAGAAAAAAAAACTGAAGAAAAGCATACATTCCATGGAAAAACACATTGGATACTCATGTAAAGCAACGCATTACACCTTAGCAGCCAGCTGACATATAAATACAATGAAAAAATACAGTTATTGCAGTTATTAGCTCCTGATCGAATCAAAACATTAGTGCATAAGATGCCAGAAATACCTATACAAGTATTTACAAGCCTCTGATCCCCTAACAGACATCTGTTTCCCCCCTAAGGTGAATGGACCCTGAAATGAATCCTACTAAGCCAGAAAATGACTCACAGAGCTAAAGCAGGGAGCAAACAGTTCAAACCTCTGACTCACAGCCCCTTTATAACCCTTCTATGACCTTTCATAGTCTAGAATGACCTTCTAATGACCCCTCATAGTGCCTTAATAACCCCCATGCAGGCCTGAGTGAGCACAGACAGAACTGATGGAAATTTGATATCTCATGCTCTGTTGCCCTGTAATTCACTCATACTCATTGTCTAGCTCTGACAAAAATCCACATGCAAGTATGATCTGTTCACAAGCATGCATCATGCAGACACATCGTGTAACACACACTCACACAGACACACAGTGGCTGCTGTCTAACTGTTGCACCTTTGAAGGCTACTTTTCACTGTGATCCAACAAAGAGTTAGAAAGAAGAAGGGGGAGAGTAACATGGCATGTTTATTTGCCCTTTGATTCATTTAAGTTGTGCCATATGGCGGAAAGTGCCCTGCGCCACTGTGAAGCAGACACATTTTTTTTTAAACAGAGATTACCAGAACAGGAAATAAAACATTGACCTCTGTAATGTTTCTGCCATGCTTTAACCTTTGCGGTACACAGAACAACAGTAACAGTTTAAAGAAAAACAACTCCTCTCCTCTCTGGACGGAAAGACAAAATCCCTACCACGGGCTACTTTGGGCCAAATATAGAGCTTATAACTTATTATTCTATTATGGTTTATGTAGCTTCTGTTCCACCCTGAGGCTATGTTTCGTCCAGCTCCAACAAAATGTTTACTTTAGGGACAATAAAGTTAAAGTTGAAGCTGAAGAAATATAGAGGAATTTGTCTTTAAATTAAAATGAGCTAAATAATGAGGGTATACCACAAAACATGCTGTACTCCCTAGAAAAATCAAAGTAGGTTTTCAGCTGTTTTTCGCTCAACATGACTGTGGCATCACTGTGGGACACATTTTCTGTCTTGTTTTCTGCCTAAATCTGTGGTGGATCTTCCATACTGTGAATCTTGTGGATAAATTGTCCTGACACAAAAGAATAACATTTGAGAAACTGTTATGTTTCATGCCTTAGCTGAATTATGAGCGAGCTGAAATGGAAAAACCTGCTGTGTGTAAACCGGTCACTCACTGAATCTATTATTCAACAAAAGATACCCTGATTACAGCACTTCACACAGAGACTGAACACACAGGAAACTGTCAACATGTGCTGAAGTCACACAGGAAGCTGCCATAATGTCAACAAAGCACACTGTCTTCAAAGGATCCATAACAAGAAGGAGGCACAGGAGAGGTGGGGGAGTCCACGGAAAAAGCTGTAACACACACACACTTGTGATGACAGAGAGTAGACACTTTATTCTACTCTGCAGAAGACTTGAATGAATGGCTGCTTGCACTGTCCAGCTTTTTTTTGTGACACTGTCTCTATTTTCTCAGTGCCAGTCTTCTCTCACATCCCCATCCACATGTTGTTATAAGAGTTATACCAAAAAGAGCATGACAAAGTGAGCTTGCATAAATTTGTTTCTTGTATTATGTTTGCATATATCTGTCTGTTTATGGCCATTAATATTTTCTTATTTTCAAATCAGGGCAGACAAGGAGTCGTTGCCCATTCTCCAGCACACAAAGAATAAACTGACCTTAATCAAGACTACTGCTGTGAACCCTGCACAAGATGCATTACAGATCAGCTCAAACAGGCACTTTGCAAAAAGCAAATGTTAAACCATGCATTTGACAGCCACAGCTGTCATGTTTCTGTAATTGTTTGTGCTATTGTTGTTAATGACTGAACTGAAGTCGAAATGTCAACAGCTGTCTGTCCGGTGCCACTACATAGTTTTACCAAATCTGAATCTTATTACAACAGTTGCATCATTTCTGTGCATGTTTGCCACACAGCTATAGCACAAGTTGATTTGTCTTCTAAATCTGGACACAATTAGCTGCTGGAACAGATATTCAAAATGCCAGAACTACTCATCATGTAGGTCTAAGGAAGATGGATTTCAGCTGCACAGTGGTGTTTTGACAGGTAGGTGGGAGAAAGAAAATAGGAGAACATGGACATACGAGAAAGAGCTCTCTCTCTCCTTATCTTCCCCTTTCTCTCTGCCCCCCATTTCCCACATCTGTAGAACAGATTATTCTAGTAGCGGATGGGTGAGATTAACCCCTAATAAGACTCCACATTAACACCTCGCTACTCTACTGTGTCTGCCTGTCTCTGTTATGACGAATTAGCTGCTGAAAGCCTTGTGGTACACGGCAAAGCAACAACACACACCTTCTTCGGGTCAAGGAGCAGGCAAGAAGATAACCTTTGAATTTTGGCTCTGTTTTTACATCTTGGGTTTTTTTCTAAACATCTGAGTCCCTGTCTCATGTGCACTCCACACCATCACATACCCTGCTCACTTACAGCTCCCTTCTATTAGAGGCCCCGTAAGAGGTACACACACACACACACACACACACACACCCACACACACAAAATCCCTTGAAGAGTTAAGCCTTTGCCCTCAACCAGGTCATATTGACTTCTCTTGTGTGAGAGCAGGAACATACAGTGTATTAAGAATTCATGGTGCATGTCTTTGAATGCAATGATCCATGATTAAATAGGTCCTCATAGGCCGAGGGCCACAAGCAACACAGCACAACACACACACACACACTCAGGTAATAACAACACACCATGTGAGCTTGGAAACAGGCAAAAATACAAATAGAAACACAAGTTTCTGCAGAAATAAGCACGCAAAATCCTGCACAAGGAGTCACACACATACACATTTAGGCCACCATGCACATGCTGCTGCTACAAAGATATACAAATCATGACATTCATTTCCTCACACATGCAAGGACACGCACACACACAGCCTT
Source organism: Toxotes jaculatrix (assembly GCF_017976425.1). Lineage (NCBI taxonomy): Eukaryota > Metazoa > Chordata > Actinopteri > Toxotidae > Toxotes > Toxotes jaculatrix. Next base: position 12,578,215 of record NC_054400.1, on the reverse strand, counting down.
AAGTCTTGTAAAATTTCTTTTATGGATGCCACCTGTCCATATGGGATCTGATAAACACACCAAGGTCTGTCGTGTTTAGTTGAATTAAGTCTCTGAAGCTGTTAACACATGGCACTGGCCTTCCTCCTTTCTTTCACTTCCTGCACAGCTCCATCCCCTCTCTTCAGCCACCTCACCCAACACACACAGACACAGGGTTCAAGGTTGTCTCTGGTAGTAGTGGAAGTAATCCATCACATTTTCATTCCCTCTCTCCATGGAGTCCTTCAAAATCACCTCATCTCTCCTCGTCACATCTGCCAAAAACCTTTCTCTCACGCTTGCAGCACTGACAATTTTCAAATGTTCCCCCTGTGAAAACTTCTCAGACTTTACTATATTGACATGAGTTGGACTTTTTGGGTTTGACCACTCAAATCTCAGGATGACATTTCAGCCTTGCTTTAAACACTTTTGAAAAGGAAACACTGCAGATCTGTGGTGGTGATTGTCAAGAATTAATTTGTGGATTGCAGCCAATGACAGTTTTAAGAACAGATTATTTTCCCAATCAGTTGATTAGTTGTTTATTAGTTGTTTCTTTAAGAAATGTCAGTTTCATAGCTCCCAAAGTGACAACTTCAGCGTCCTGTTTTTTTCCGGCCAACTGTCCAAATCCCAAAGATATTCAGTTTACAGTGACATGAAGGAGAGAAAAATAGCACTGGCATTTTTCCTTGATAAATGACTCAAACAATTGATTATCATAATAGTTAATGGTCTATTTTTACAAATTGAATAATGAATTAATTGACTAGTCATTTGAGCTTTAAAGTGATGTACTTTCCTATTCATAAACTAGCCATCATTCTACTTCATTTGCTTCTAATTCGGTTGGTAATTTCCCCACTATATTTCCCAGAATACTTTTCAGCAGGCTAAAAGAGCAACAAATCCTTGTCCAGAGAAAAAGTATCAGACACTAATTCCAGAAAATATACCTACTTTTCTCAACAGTTGCAGAAAAGGTATGGTCGTTTAATGAAGAATCAAAGCAATGTGAAGCTCTGAGTTCTTGTTTAGGAATTTCAATGTCAGAACACACACACATATGTGTGTGTGTGTTCTGGCGTGTGTGCACATTGTAGAAGATTACTACATAATTTTAACAACAGAACTGGAAAAAGTGGAAAAAGATGCTGTATTGTGAAGTCATATTTCAGCCTCACTGCATCCAACAAGTACTGTACAGTTGTATTAGAAAGAAGACATCTATATCTGAAAAAGATCTCGATGCTGGATCAAGGCCGATGTAACAGGAAACAGAAAGATTTAAAGTTACTCAAAACATTTTTTTTTTGAAAACCAAAATTGCAGTTTGAATTGTATACAGATTGCCACAGGGTCTCTGGATAGAATCTCTGGAAGGGATATAAATGTAAAAAAAAGAAAAAAATAATAATACTGGAGGCCAAGCATGCAAAGCTCATTGGAAACAGGTACAATGAGCTATGTTGACAGTGACTGGAGAAAACATTGTGGAGAGATATGGTCCACTTCCTGTTTGTGTCGTCACTGCCAGCTTTGTCTCAACCAAACGATTTGCAATAAATGCTCCTGCCAGAGGAGCAGAAAACATTCACTCCTAAAATAAATGTTTCATTTACTAATGAGCCAGTCAGTTTTATGGGTTTTGGCTGATATGTGGAACTTAAATGCTCTAATGTGCTTGGTAAAAATAGGACAAATGAGACTGACACAAATGGAAACTATGCCTGTTGTTTCTTTGTTAACCAGTGCTTGCCTGAGCTAATATCTAACTGAATTTTTCAAGTCTAGAAGATTATTTCATATTATCAAGAATGGATCAGCAATAAATAAGAAGCAAAGCGTGTTTCTGAAAAAATGTAAAATATCAGTAAATTAAATAGCTCAAACTTATCAATTTATAGTCCTGTAAATGTAAAAATCCAGCTAAATTTGGCCTGATGATTTAGCAGGAGCATTGTTTTGAAGGAATGTTAAGTCCTTTAATTTCATTGGCTAACTTTTTACAATTGGTGGTACTGGCCATCCCATTGCAATCAAGCACACAAGAGTGTACAAAACTAACGGAAAGCCAGGGCAGTCAGGGCTTTCTCTGGCCAAGAAAGTGTTAAACTAAAAGCCTTGTGGTTGAACATAATTTTTAAATGTCTGATATTTGGACAAACCAGGCCGAACCACTGAAAAAAAAACTTCAGGGCTGATTTTGCAACATTAGTCAACAGTTCAGACATTTGTAAAGAAAAGTTCCCAGAGTAAAAGTGAGGGAAGGTGAATCCATAAATAAAAGCAGCTCAGGTCAGAGCTGACAAGCTCTTGAAAACAAACTGTTGTGAGTACTGTTATTCTGTCTGTCCACAGATGATATGCTTCATTTGACTTCATCTGCTTTAAACTAACATTAAAAAAAACATCACAAAAGAGTCACGTTTTTCTTTTTTCAACCAGCCAACAAGCCATCTGAACAGTTTTAGCATCCAGTGGTGTGTGCTGCCTTCTAGTGGCTTCAACACAACTGTGTAAAGACGGTGAGCAATAGCAATGAGGAAAGACTGATGATGCATCTTGAAGAGCAGCCACACATACAAACCAAGAAAGGCTTTACAAACAATATACTGAGCAAACACTTTCAACACTATTTTTTTTCTGGTATGGATTACAACAATCTCACAACGAAAAAAACAGAAATGCTTTCTGCAAGCCCTTCTCCCCTGGTGACTTGTTGGCTTTTATTAAGCAATTTTAAACAGAAATTGGAGAGTTTTAAGTACATTTTAGTTTTTGTATGAATGTTTATTAATAACTACAACAACAACAACAAACAGAAAAGTGTTGATAGAGAATGAGACAACACACACAACGCACATGAAAATTTGGATTCTGTGAATACCAGATGACTAAATGGACATCCATTCCAACTTAAAAGCCTCCATCTTGATACAAACACTTTGTATTTACAATGTACCTGTGATGGTAAAAACACACTGCTGTTGTAATTTTGTCTAAGGTTATAAGTCATACAATACATTTCCAAAACTTGTTAAGAACACATTAACAAAAATCTGATTAAGTATTTACTTTGTTTTTTCCAAGAGAAGAAAAAAACTGAAAACACAGTCCCTGAAATGACCCAGAGACCTCCGTCCTGCTGTTTCTCTTTACAAACTGTTTGCCTTGGACTTGAAGCTCTTCAAAGTTTCCCGCATCTTCTGTATAGCAGCTGCGTCCTCTTCAACAGCCTTAGAGCAGACACGCTGCACTCTGCTGTGCAGATCCTCCAGGCATTTCTGTAGCGCACAAAGCACAAGTTGAAAAAATTAAGTTGTGGTGAAATTGAGCTGAGAACAGCCTCATCACATTTACATTGCACATTAATTTATTAGAACATGCATACAGATATATAGATTCAGATTGTTATTGTGCTTTAGAACACATAAAACACCTATTGAGCTTTAAGATATTTAGTCAATGATGTATACAATCACAGTAAAATGTTTAAAATGTTCATTTATCAGCTTGTGTTGATTGTACGAGAAAATAAGCTTGAGGCACTTAACTTGATAACACGAGTCTTTTTGGTTTCTAGTACAACAATACAGAACATTTTCCGAGATGCAGACTCTTTCTCGCAGTACAAGACACAAACACAGTGTTCCAGAAAAGTTACCTCTGTAATGGACAAATGATTAGCAGCTGTGGTAAACACAGATGCCAGGTTGTTGGCTACCGTTCGCCTCTCCTCGTTGGTCTCCTGCAGCACCAGGTGGTACCTGGAGGAGAGAGGACCACAAGTCTTTTATTCTAACACAAAGAACTAAGACTGACAGAAACGGAGACTCCAAGAATTTCAAAGCCCACGCACTAAGCCCCATTTTATGAATACATGAATAAATGAGACAGATTGATTTAATTTTTCCATTTGTCAGTGCTTTGTCTTGTAGTGGCCATAGGCAGCCAGCAGTATGAAGTAATCCCTCAGACATAAATATTGTTGATAAAGATAGAGCGCTAGTAGTCACTTACTGCTGTTGTGCTGCCTTCAACTGTTGCACTGCTTCATCATAGCCATAATTTACTTTCTTCTCCAGAAGTTTACGATGGTTTTCCACTGAATCCATCTCTGCGGCCCATTCCTGTTCCTCTCGGGCCAGCTCCTATAAAGACACAAACATAAAGGAAAACTTAAGTCAGTACATGTATGAAGCTATTGTACATTTTGTGTTACAGATGTGTTACATGAATTCATGGCACTGGCAACTATCCAACACTAATATGGCATTGTTACCATCATGGAGCAGAAGATGGACTATACCTGCATGTCAGAATCCAGCCGTTCATCCAGCTTGCGGATCTGCTCTCTCAGCTGCTTCAGATCGTTGGACTTGTCCAAAATGTTTGAATTCAACTAGAAAACACAAAGATACACAACCAGTATAAATGCCACAGTCCCATCAGACTAAGATGTGGCTGTTGCTGCCTACTGTTTGACAGTTTTGTTACCTGTTCACAAGACTCCTCCAGACTGAGGTTTGTGTTGGCTAATCGACTGTTCTCCTCCTCCACATCACTGATCAGCTTTCTCAGGAGCATCTACAACACACAGTACAGATCACAACATGTGCACAGAATACCACAATCTAGTATCACACACAGGAAAGTAACACATTTCATTAGTCTACAATGGAGCTAACTTTCAAATATAATATAAAAAGATTTATCCCTGTTAGTAAGCTAGTCTTGTTCGTACTGAACCAAAATAAAATATAAAAGACTGCTCATATATTCAAACAGGTGTGCATGCTGTGATATTAAGCCAGAAGCACCTGTATCTGTGTTTTATGCTGAACCATGCTGCTGGGTCCACATTCAAAAGGCCTGATCTCAAAATCGTGACCGCAGGCATTCTCTGCAGACAGTGGTATCAGCTTCAGTTTACGTGCCAGCTTGTGGTACTCTGTCAGCTTCAACTCCGCCTAGAATTGAGGGGAAATAACAGGACAGAAAAAACACACAAGGAGTAAATAAACAAGTATCACAGGTCATAATATGTGATATAACATCTCATATTGCCCATCTACACTGACTGTAAACCAGGTAAGCACAAAAGTACAGATAAACAGTATCATAAGTTTCTGAAATTATAAAGTTAGGCATTTTCCATTTAAATCTTCATCCATTTGGTATTCTGAAAGAGAGTGATATTGAGACAGAGACTGCTATATGGTTTCAGAAAATCCTATGATTCATGTGTCATGTGCTCCATTACTAAGTGGGTCTATCCCTGCTAGTCTTTGCTTACATACTACATGTACATACAGTACCTTCTCTTTCACTTTGGCCAGAGCAATCTCTTCATTCCACTTGTGCTGTTCAGCATCTTCAAGGGACTTGTTGAGACTGGAGATGGTCTGTTGGAGTTCTCTCTTCTCCCTGTTGATCCTCTCTACATCAGCTGGAGTAAACTTCTGGTTCTGCAGGAGGCGCTGCAGTTCATCTCGCTCATGTTTTAGAGACTCCAGGTGACTGACTGCAAAATAACAGAGGTGGAGAAACATGATGTATAGAAAATCACATCCAATCCTCAGCTCTGATTGGAAAGAGACACTCAAAGCTATTAAAGAAGACTCAGAAAAAACACTTGTAACCACAGAACAGTTTATTTAAGCACCTGGGTGACCATGTGCTACTTTGAACCTGAGTGCTGTTTAGTTACTACTGAAGAACTATGTTGCTCAGTGGGAGCTCTTTTTTTGCACTGAGTGTTTGCTGGGTGACAGCAAGAGACTAAATATTAGCACTTTGTGCTGTTAGCAGTTTTAAAGATGCTGTAAAGTATAGTCTCTGCTGGCTTATTAACAATAGGAATGTTGAATGAGAAAAAAAAGGAAGTTTGTAATTCCAGTTACTTCTACAATATTAATTAGCACAGACATCTTCATGGAAACTATTCAGATCCCGACATCATTAGATGATGTCAGGGATCATCAGGATCCAGTGCATCCTGCCAAAGAACTGGCTGCCTGACAGGGTCAGATGGAACCCTTTATTCCCTGTGTTTACCAGTGGTCTCCAGCTCATCATTCAATTCTGAGGCTTTGTTCTCCAGGTTGGCTTTAAAGGACTCCAGACTGCTTCGATAACTCTGGAGTTTCTTGAGGTCTGCCTGCAGCTTCACCTTTTCCATCCTCTTGGTCATTAGACGGTCCTGTCCAGGAGAAGGAGAGGGAAAATTGTCTGATTTATTGCTGCTCACCCTACAGATGTTTCATGTTACTGATATAACTCTTACTGTTCAAAGACTGATGCACAGCTTCAAAATTTTCACTCTTTCCACTTAGAATTAATGCTGTACAATTGCCCTCACAGTATATAATAAATGGTAATGGAAATACCAAGTCCTTATCTAATCTGTATGTGTGGGCATGTGTCAATATAAAAGGCTTCTGACCGTCTGGCTCTCCTTCTCCAGTTGCTCGACCTCATCACTGAGTATTCTGTGCTTCTCCTCCATTGAGGCCAGCAGGGCTTCGTCAACATTGTACAGCTTCTCTGTGAAGACACACACACCACACACTCACTCCTTGTTGATTTGATGGGACTCCTTCAATTTTTCACATATAAATTGAAACTAACAATTGAACATTACACTCAAATATACAACAAAACATTCACTATTAGAAACCAATTTCTGAAAGAGAAGCTGTGCTTACTGAGTTTAGTGAGGAATGTTTCATCCTCATTCTCAAATGTATCATCACCCTGCATGAACTTGGAGTATGTCTCAGCTGAGTAATCCAGAAAGAGCTGCACATGAAGGAAGTGAATGAGAAGATTAAAAACTACAACCACAAAAAACACACAAATGTTTAGATTTAGACAAAATAAAAGTAGCAGTAAAATCTTCAGTACTGTTGAGGATGTTGGCTCTGGTCAGCAACCCAGACAGAGAACACATGAATAGCTTTATAATTTACTGTATCAGTAAGAAAACACAAACTGTTAATAACCATTACACAAGAAAGCATGGATTGAGTGTTTATGCCTCATAGTGCTGTTTAAAGAAGTCACAGTACCTTATTATACTCAGCCCCTTCCTCAATATTGTCACTGTCTTCACAGAAGTCACTGAACAGCAGCTCCTGCTTACTCAGACTCCAGTTGATCTGACACAGAATAAGCACACACACATATAAAACACCTGGTCTTCGTTAATTTCTTTAAACTAAAATTACATTTTTTTTTGTTGCATTCTACATCACATTCAAATAAACACTGGGTTCAGATAAAAACGGTCCAGTGAATTTCCTATTAAAAAGTGTTGTTTGCTTCTCACCTTGACGTTATCAATTAGCCACATGAGAGCACCAAGGGCCTGAGGCCAGGTATGAGGAGCTCCAACAGAATACATCGAACACTTGGAGAGGACAAATGGATACCTTAAACCAGTAAGAAGGAGAGAAATTAACACAGAGACAGTCAGCAATGTTTCTTAAACTATAGAAGAGGAATCAACATGAACTGCCTTTTGAATACACATAGCTGGGCCCCCAAGTGATCAAAATATGCACTTATGACTGTAGGGATACTAAATGAAACAAAGAAAAAGTGCATAATAATGTACACAATACTTAATAATAAACTAAATTTACCTCAGGGCTTTTAAGATTGCTGGAACCTCCTCCTCAACTTTTGAGTTTGGCATCTCAAAGGTTGGGTCTAGCTGGCGGTAGATAAACTCAAACATCTTCACAAATTCCTTGGTAGAGGGAGATTGGAGAGTCTTGGCCGACAAAGTGCCTGGGTAACCCTGCTCTGTCAAGAACTAAGAAGATATAAGACAGACAATCAGGCTGCACAGAACCATGGACTCTCCCTCTTACTGACCAACACATATCCACCTATACTATTTGGCTTTCCAGTAGTGCTCAGCAGTTCCATAACATGAGGTGTATGTTGCTGTCTGCTCTGAGTTCTGCTCTGAAATTCAAAGCCTTTGATATGGCACAGTGGATTTAATGTATTTAAGGTGTAGCAAAGTTAAAACAAACATTTTTATGTGTATACATGTTACACAGTGTGTGAAATAAAGTGTTTTTACCTCATGCAGCTGTCTGATACACTGCTGAACATAGGATTTATCATGCAGAGGTCTGGCATCTTTGATCTTCTCAGTTCCTCCAAACCCTGACATGGTGCTGTTGCGAGGCATGCTGGCGCCACTAGTTCTGCATTATTAACATACCACGAAAATATCAAATATAAATTTTGTTAATTGTAATTAAAGAAAAACTTACAACTTCAATTCATTTGAATCTTAATAACTGCACTGTGGAAATACATTAATAAAAAAGCAAAAGACACACTCATATGATTGATAATGTATGGTGCAGCACACTCAACTCTCTTCTGATTTATTCATTTCAGTGCCTTTTACAGCATTAATTCTGTTAAGTTTCTCATTTGTAACTGTGTCTGTGACACAGGTTTGGATCAAGTAAAAGACTAAAGGCTCAGTCAGCTGAGGTTTTCAGAGATTAGGTATTATTTATGTACAGAAATTTACTCCTACACTGTGTAAAGCAAAGACTACATTTTTATTACTTACTTTATTTCACCACAGACTGTACTCGTACAGTCATTTTACTTATGTACTATACATATACTGTATGTTCTCAATCTTTAATTTGCTCTCTGTCATTACATTACATATGTTTCTGAGACATTATTTACATACCGGGCACCAAAGAAGCTGGTCCGCCTCTCAGAGGTCACAGACTGTGGTTTGGGTATGCTGAGCTTTCCAAACGAAGGCTGTTTACTATAAAGAAATGTCAAAAAAAACTGTGAGCAAATGTTGTAGACCCAACTAACCTGCCTTAACATACAATTTTGAATACATTCCCTTATTATTAGTAGTTAAGTAATTAAGTGTATAATTCCTAAGTGGGTGTGGTTCATATTATGTTATACCAAGTTCAAATTTACCTAGTACAAGAGTGGACTCAGTACATGATATAGAAAAGCAGTATCTTCGCGGACTAACGGTAACGACTGTATTAAATTTGCTTTAAAAAACGAAAAAGTTATTTTAAACCAACCTCTGAGGCGTTGTGTACACCATGCTCATCCGGTTGCTGTCTTGCACTCGCATCGGCAACTCCGATGGTCTGCTGCCTGTTGCTCGACTCATCCTTCCACTGGAAACACGTTATTACAAAAAAAGGAACAAATATCATTTATTTACGTTACTCTACTGAAATGATTGTTGCGATACTATTGGCTACATTTAAAATGGATGGTAGTAGATACAGCCAAAGCCAGCTAACGTAAAGTGACAGAATCTTAGTGTATGTAATACAGCTAAGCTAGCTAACTAGCGTTGTAACCATTGTTGTCGTTTGGCGACATAACTAGTCAGAATTAAACATGCCGAATTAGTTATATGGTAGCTAAATCTAATAATGGTCGGTAGGAGGTAAACTAAACGTAAAGTAATTATTACGGTTGGTAACGGAAGCTAACGTCAGCGTTAGGGCGACCCTTTCTTAGCCAAGTTACCAAAACCATCGCATTTAGTCAGAATGTTATTTGCTAATCATTTTCGGTGGTACACGATGACTTTTAAGAGGTTTTCTAGCGAATTTAAGACGTACCGCTCCATATTTCGTAGGTGTAAACCTAATGTTTACAAAATGAATCGAACGGCCGAAGAGCGGTGCAAACGGCAAAACCGCCAAAACAATACAAAATACCGGATGGCGGTGACATCACCAAACTACGGCAAGCCGTTTGCCCCAAGAATGCTTCGTTTACGCTCTGCACAAGCGATCTAATTTGTTCACATTGCCATCCATACGTTTTCCCTCGCCCTTTACCCTAACCTTAACCATTATAAATATATGCAAAACTCTAACCTTAACCTAATTCTAACCCTGCCCCTAAAACCAAACAGCCCTTTGAAGTTGTGGGGACAGGCCAAAATGTCCTCACAAGGACAACTTTGAATCAAAATCTGTCCATACAGCTATACAAAGATACATAGACACACCCGCACACACAGTCATTATAAAGGACAAAGTGGAGGACGATGATTCCAAGATTACACTTATGTTTGGCATGTAAAAACGCTTAAGTCATATTTGTAATTTTTATGTGATCTAAAAAATAAATGAGGGGAAAAACAGGGTGTTTACTTCACTCACTGAATGGCCCAAATAGAAGATTTAAAATGTTTGGTAAGTCCTCTGGCAAAGTACAGTATTTTTCTGTTTCATCAAGCTATGACTGTAATAATCCTGTGTCCAACAGATATGTCACAAATGATTATATTGTTTTATATACTAAATATGGAATATTCAATGAAACAACATATGAAGCAACATTTGCAGTTGTTGTTGTTGTTGAGCATAATGATACACCTAAGGGCACAGAACAGAATAACTCAAATACTCTAGAAACAATAAAACCACAAATTATGACCAAACTTGTGGTTTTGTTTCTTTTGACAACCATTTTGACATAAATACCCATAGAAGGATTGTCTCTCATTTTGTACGCTCTCTCTAAAGTGACCAACCCTCTTAATTTGTTTCAGGCCTGCCTATGTTTTTAGCAATATCCAGGTCCTATACTTTCCTTCATTTGCAAAATGAAAAGATCAGATTAACACTTTGAGCAGACAAGTGACAAAGAGAAGTAGAAAATTTATTGCAGTATTTGTTCCACCAAAAGGGTATGAATCCCCTTTCCTCTTATTACTAGGGTGACCTAATACAACAAAATCTACATTTACAAAATATCCTCCTGCAATAGGCCACATATACTGCATGCGTAGTTCGAAATAGAATAAATTATATTCAGAGGACTCTGCCATTGTACAGCATGGACAAATAAAAGTGAACAAAAATAAAAATTCTTATTTTTTTCTTTTTTCTTCTTTTTCTTTCAAATATCTAAAAGCTAAAAGGAAAAACCATCAGGGTGCTAGTAGTATAATAAACTCCAAAAACACTTTAATAAGAACATCAAAAAGACTAATTTCCAACATTCACTTAAGGTTTTATTCTTTTTTTTACAGCTTTTTTGTCTTCAGAGATATAAACATTTTAGTTTTTTGTCGTGTTAAACTATGATACAGTGGGAGTAGAAATGAGCGACTAGAATCTGCTGCACAACAGCGAAGGAGCTCCCACAACAATGTTGACAAAACATTTCCCTCCAGGTCTCTTTTCTGATAGCCTTTTTAAGGGATAATTTGGGTGAATTATTCCTTTAATGCCTTCTGGATTCTATCCTCTGAACTTGTACACAAACAAAACATGAGCAGTCCCTCTAATATAATAAGTCTTATGTTTTGTGTCATTTTTGCAAGAATAACTCATGTAAAAGTATGTAGTGTCAAATATTCTTGCCCTCTTGTGTTTTCTTACAAAAATGAGGAAGGAGAGGAGGAGGGTAGGAATCCAGTGAAGTTTGGCTGTGTTGTCGGAGGTGGCAGGTTGAGGAGGAGGAGCAGGAGCAGGGAAAAGGATGATTCTGGTAAAGTAGAAATGGAGCAGGGGGATCAAAAAAAAAAAAAAAGAAAAAACAAAACAAAAAAAAAAGAACAAAACAACGGGAGCCATTAGCTAGCCCCTCCTTCCCGCGCTGCATACAGTGAGCGTAAAGTCTGTACTACTTTGTTGCTCAGTTTGTGGTTGCTGGTCAAGGCAATCTTCTTGTAAATGATGTCCGACTCCTTAATAGTGTCCACCCAAGGCACCAGTTTGCGGCCATCACGTTTCTTGGCCTCCGCCCAGGGCCCCGAGTAGGAGCCGGCCATCCAGTGGATGCTGTATCCACTCGGGGTCTTGTTGATGACTCGAGCTATTTGTGGCCGGTCCTTGTATTTGGGGCAGCAAAGGGCAATCACATCCATTGCTTCCACTGTCTCACTCATACGGCCGGGGTCCGAGGAGTCACCCGCTCGCCTTGACTTTCGAGAGGACTGCAGGGAGGACAGAAAAAAAAAGGTTGCACTATTTTCCCCTCACATTTTTAAATTGTATTTTATAAATAGCATGTGTGTATCCATGTAACTCACCCCTGGGGTCCTCTCGTCGCCATCACTATCATCGTCATCTGTCTCTGGTCCTGCCTGATTACGTGGACTGGGTCCTGACATGGGGCCGGAGCCTCCCAGTAGGGCATTTATGGCTTTGTTTCTGATGTTAGCGCTGGCAGACGCTTCTCCCTCCTCATCCTCCTCGTCTGGATCCAGATGCTCCATCAGAACCTTGAACTATGTGGTATGAAAAGGCAAGAAACTAGCGTTTAGACACACGTTTTACACTCCTCAGCAGTTAGACATCAACATCTAAGAACTAAATGTGACAGATTGGAGTTGTTGTAACCACTGCAAACTAATGAGTACTGAATGATCTGAAGGGCAGCACTCTTTGTGGGAATTAAAGGCACATATCCCACAGTTGCCAGAAGAATAAAAGTCATGTACAGCATGATAAACAAGTGACGCCTGCCACTAGATTTGTATCAAGTTGCCATGTTCTTCAGACAAATGAAACAGAAATAAAAGCTTTTACAAATAAGCTGCTGCTGTAACCAGACAAATCATCAACATCGAATTCACTGCAATGAGCAAGTCCAAGCCTCACATTTTACTGATTTCAAATACAAGTTCACAAGCAAGTTACGCTTTTTAGAAAACATCTTGCATTTAAATGCTAATATAATTGGTGAGAGGACAGAAAATAAGCCAACCCCAAATCCACTGAAAGATCAACTTGCAATCTGTGACATACAGAAAACACTGGCACTGAAGTCTGACATAGCTTCGTTACTTACATCTAGGTACTGTTTGACTATCCGCTTCTTGACATCATCTGTCAGTGTGGCGCGAGCCATGTTGTTGGAGATGAAGTCAAGGGTTTGTCGTGGGTGGAAGTGAACATTGCTTTTTCTGTTCACTGCCTTATCGTACACCTTGGCTGACTCTGTTGGAGAGTACTTCTGAATTTTACTGTAAAGATAAAAAAATGTTTTAGTTAGAGTGGACATGGACTTCTCAACATGACTGAATATCTAGAGTGGTACTCCACTGCGTTATCAACACTGAAAAAGTAAGATATATCCTTTCAAATAGAGGCTGCATAGATACAAAAGTTATGTAGATCTTACCTGTCAGAAAATCCATACTGGTTCTTCAGATGCTGTTTGAGCACCAGCAGCAACAGGATGCCCTGAACAGCATTAGCAAAGTCCAAGAGACCTGTGGGATTGTCTGGGAGGAGCCTCATTACCTTTTCCACATCCTCCACATCCAAATCCTCCAGATCAGATTCAGACTCTGAGCTCTCCGCAACAGGTTTCTTGGCCTTTTTAGGCCGCCGTACCACATCGTCATCATCATTATCGTCATTGTCATCATCACTGTTGCTGTTTTCTTCGTCGTCGCTCCGGGGGGAACCACAGTTCATCTTTTCTTCTTCGTCCTCCCCGTCAGATATGTTCTTCCATTCCTTCTTTACCTTCTTCTCCTTACGCCTCGGCTCCTTCAACAGAAGCTGAGCAGACAGAAAGAAATCAAATATTTATAACTTCTGTTGTGTTTCAGAATTTTTTCTGACCACTGAGGCAACGCAGAACCCAAATAAGCAATTTAGATGCAAGCTGCTCTCAAAACGTTGACATACCTCTTTAAAGGTTTGTAACAAGTTGCTACCAGAAACAGACAAGGTGATGTCTATGTGGTGCATGATGAAGAGAGGCTCCTCCTGACTCTGGTATGGGAAACAGGCGAGGTTGTCTGCTATAAACAGAAGCATGTTCACTTCTGTCTTCTGCAGAAAGAAAGAAAACGGGAAAGTTGAGAGCAAGCGCCTGGTAGAAACTCACGTGGCAGTGTTCACTTATTAGAATTTTACATATTCATACAGTAACCAAACCGACAAATTTGAAAGACAGAAAAACTATGCAATCTATCATATTTCAACTCCTTAATGTTTGTCACATCTGTATAAAAGGTACTGGTTAAGATTCATGATGTCCCTATCCTGTATGTTGTCATATAAAACCCTTCGTATATATCTAGCAAAGACACACTGATGGCAAGTGTGTGATGGCAAACAAACACAAAGTTGTTTCTGACTCAGTATGTAGTAGATGAGGAATTCCCACTTCACACTGAGCGGTGTAAATATGTGTCAAGATGAGTGCAGGTTCACTCACAGCACTGTCATCAAAGAGGTTCAGCAGTGAGATGAGGAAAGCCCTGCGGTGCTGGCGGTTCCCACGGATCATAGTGAAGAGATGGGAGCAGAGTGCTGAGTGGGTCTCGTCCTGTCTGAAACCTCTTATGATGCTCTTACGAGACAAATCGATGGCCTGCTGCAAATTGTATGACATCTTCATCCCAGCAACTGCCTTCATCTGTGAAAGAATATGTTGAAAGAGATGTCACAAACCTAGTGTGTTTAATGCTGAAATAGATGCTGCGATAGGAATATGCTACTTTAACAATGAGACTAAAATCCATGTTACAACTGCCACTTTAATATACTTGAAAATCACATCAATGTGAGGGTCATCTTCCGTATACTGTCACAGGTGCTGCTTACTTATGGAGATACTTAACCGGCAGAAGTCATTGAGTAACAACATAATTCATGTCATAATTCTGACACTCGACCACAGTGAACACCAACTCACATGGATGAATCCTGTGTACTTCTTGTCGATCTCCACCAGCTGCTGGTCAGCTTTGTTCCTCATGCTGGGCTCTGGGTCTGTTCCCATTGCAATGAGGTAGGGTACACACTGCACGGATGGGATGAAAATGATATTATGTTCACACACTTATGTTTATATAATTCTGTTTACCATATAAGGAGAAGTTTAAATGGAAGGAACTGAGGGTTTAACGATGCTACAGCAAAAGAAATAATGGAATTCATTGTCATGTGTTATCAATTTCACTAGGTGGAGTGGTTTGACAGGTTCTTACCTGTACAGGATGGATGAGACCCTGGTTGAGTGTGAGAGCTATGACGTTGAGAGCAAAGTGCCGGACACTGGACTGGGTGTGGAAGAATGCCTCCAGCACCTGTTTAAGATATAGCTGCATGATGGAGCTGCTCATTCCTGAAGAGATGTCTCCCATCTCCTTCAGATCCTCTTGTTTTGAAAGTTTCTTCCCTGCAAGGACACAAAATATAACATGTTAACAATGCAATCTATTACAATAAATATATTTATTGAGCTGAGGGAACACAATGAAGTATTTCTGGTAGTCTTTTACCAGAAAAATTATGTTTAAATAAACAATTTGTTAATCACTGAGCATTGTTGATTGTGCTACCAACTATGCTGGTGTGCTGAATGCAAAAATCTGCTTAACTACAACCAACTTAACTTACATTCCCTGTCTGCTTCCTGCATCCGCGTGTCCTCCTCCTGAAGGTATGTCTGGAGGTTTTTCAATATCTGGATTTTAAGGTTGATGGAGGAGGAGCTGTCAGCCAGGATGCCGTTGTACAAGGACTTCACCTCAGGCACAAACATCTGGCTGGGGTGCATGATCACAAGGAAGCCTGAGGGAACAAACAACAAACAGCAAAGGCATGTAAGAACAAGCAAGTAGTACAGTCACCATCTACATCATCTCCACCTGCTGGGGAAGCTTCTAGCACATCTCTGGCCTTACTATTGCAATCCTGCCAATCTCTAACATGAAACTGTAGGTTAGTGTCTCAGTAAAATTAATCGCATGCCTTCCATCATTCTAAATACTTTGCACACAATAAATATAGCGCCCTTTACATTTTGTCAAACCTATCATATTATAATAGTGGTATTCTTGCCTAAACCGATGATGGCTTTGGTCTTGACCTCCTCGTCCTCATGTTTGGTGAAGTATAGCAACAACTCGAGAACTTTCTCCTTGATAACAACCTGTACACAACATACAGACAATGTTGTTAGATAGCGCACATCTCATTTGTTATGGTACAGCAGTGGTTTTGTTTACATATTGAAACTAATTTTGGCTGTGGATCTAACCTAGGCTGCAGAAACATTTTCTCTAGAACTGGCCAAAAACTAATAACTGGACGCGCAATCCATAGCTTTTCCCAGTATCATTAACCATCAACTGCTATCCTACCTTGTTGGTGCCCTTGAACTCCTCCAGATCAAAATCAAAGTGTCGTGCCAGGGCCCCCACAGTGAAGAGTGATCGCAGCAGGAAAGGCTTGTTTGCTACCAAGGTTGCGCTGTTAGGATCCTCATGATGCTGGATCTTGAGCTTGTTAAGTGCACCTGAAAAAAAAGTCATTTTCATGAAGACTGGGTGTGTCCTTTCTTTTTCACAGCTACTATCTAAAGGGATATGGGAATACACTAAATTTATGGACCTGCTTGGAAAGCTGAAATACAAGTTCCTTGTTCTGGACTGTGGTGAAGGTGACACTTCAAAGCTCAACATTGCAGACTGCTGTTATCCTTGCAAAAACTATGTGCTATACAAGATCAAAGTAAAGGCATATCTCACCATAGAACCTGTTGAAGCAAGCCCAGACAAACTTGTAGTTGTGCGTCACTTTGTTGACAACAGCTCCAAGACAGCTCACACAGTGCTGGACCACCTAGACAAAGGAAGGAGAACATCATATCATCTCTAAAACAACATGGATTACACCCTACATTTAACAGGGAAAACTTAGTTCTACAGTGGAACACCCTATGTAAATGTCTACAGAGCCACTGCCACGTACAGTCATGCCGTATTTGATGATGAGCTTCATGAGGTCTTCTTCGATGGTGGCGAGGAAAGTTTCACTGGGATGCTCCATCAGCGGCACCACAAGTTCCAAGATCTTTGCCACATTACAGATGACCATGAAGTCATTGGCAGTCTGCAGGGGAAACAACAGAACAGTAATTACTGTAGAATCTCTGACAGATCAGACACCAACAACGAATCAATTGGTGGTCCATAATAACTGTGCAGTAACTAAATGGATTTGGAAAACACAACTTACGTTACACTTTGTGGTCAGGTAGGGTTGCATGGTCATGGCATGTTTGACCATGAGCTGGGCCCTGATCTTGCTGAACAAGTACAAGGTGGTGATACACGCCACTAGCCGTGTTGAGTTTACACCCTTGTTCTCTGAAGAGGACAGAAAAAAACACATATATAAAAATGTTATTTCTGTGGTTCACAGATGCTTTATGCACCAAGTGCTGTGTTTGAGTATAAATTTTTATGTTTTAATGCCATTAAACTTCCTATAAAAGACTGATTAACTCATCTAGAAGTATAGACAGTGGTTTAAAGGAAAATCAACTGCTGCATTAAGACAGTTTAAGTTGGTGTCGGATGATAAATACCTGCAAGAGACTCCTCGTATTTAAGGATGTGTTCAACCAGATTGTCGACTAGCTGAACACAGGCCTTTTTGGCTGGTTTATATGATGCATCCTCTTCAGACTTGAGAAGCTAGAGCAAGAGAGACAATATTCATTTTAAAAAGATCTTAAACAGTGATATATTTCCCACCAGGTGAAGTCCCAACACAAAATCAAATACTTACATTCTGAAGAAGTTGCTCAAACCAGTCATAACCGGTGTCTCGACACGCTGCAACCTGAAGAAAAGATATGAAAATTAAACTTCACCATAATATTGGGTAAGGGTTGATGAGAGATTCTGCCTTTTCTGTCCAGGTTTATTACTTTTATTACTGGATACAAGAAACCTGTAACTCAGTGTAACTTACCACATCAGTGATGTTCAGGATCTTTCTGGTCATGGTCTCTTTGTCATGGGCTGGAGTTGGAGTAAACCACAACTTCTGGAATGTCTCATTCACCAGTTTCTATAAACAACACAAGATTGTGTCATGTTTTATGAATATATTGCAATACAGAGAGAGTTTAGAATTTAGAATAATCACATATCAAAACAACTAAAACTGTAAAGAGCCAAAAGGTGCCACTGATCCATACCTTGATACCTTCTTCGTCATTGACTCTGCGGATCATCCTCACACACATCTCAGTAATCTTACTGAAGGTTGGCTGCTCCAGACAGATGTCTCTGAGGATCTTGATCACCCGTTTTCTTACGCTGATACCAGTGTCCTGTGCACCAAAAGGAACTCAATTCATAAAGGACTTGCAATGTACTGCAAGCAACAAGGCTCTTGTTTCATTTACAAAGGAAACATCTGCCTTGGATGCAATAGCATTTTTCTGCCAATAGGTGGCAGTATAAGACTGTAATGAAGAGTGAACTTCTCATGAACCCTCCTGAACATTTCCATGACAACAGGCACAACAATTTCAAGGCATTCACTTCTTAGATGCTGAGTACAAAGTACGAGGCTTTTGTGTTGGACTAAATTTCAATATCGATAGCTTACATTACAACAGCTACTACAATGATCTGCGCAAATCCTAAACTGAATGCTGCTTTTAAACTGGCTCCTTATTCAATTATTCCTGCCATGTAAAAGCAAACCTGAAACATTTTAAGCAAATTTTCTTCAAGTTCAATCCATGCAGATGCTTTTCCGTGCAAACTCAATGAACAGAAAAAATTGCCTTCCCGCCCAAGTGGCCCCACTTGTACCATTTACATATGTATTAAACAGGTGCATGAAACAGTAGCTTCATTTCCACACTAGCTTTTCATGTGAGCAGTTTACAAAGAATGGGCTTTAACGGATCCTAAAGTGTAAAACTCTGAAAGCATACTGTGGGTGTCAGGGAGACCAGCTGTTTTTCTACAATCTGGAAGTGACAATCTGAGTGTGGTGTTGTTGAGGAGCAATGAACTGACTCATTGATATCTGCAGATTGCCATTCTGATGACACAGCACATCATAACATAATTTCAAACATGGCTTTTCTATAAATGGCCAATTCTCAATAACAGTTTTTCAGGTAACTGAGTACATAATTATATGAATTATATTATATGTTATATGGAAGCTGTAAGGCTTTACAATGAGCTGTAACAACAATGTGTCCAGAATGAGTCTGATTGGGCAACATACCAGTATCCTCTCTATGAGCATGTCATAGTACTGTTCAGTGAGCTGGGGTCTGCTGAGGACAAATCTGCCAAGCAGCTCAACAGCTGCCTCTCGCACACTGGTGGAGTTGTCCATCAAACGACCATGGACGCCACGCTGCATGTCGGACTGAAGAAGTGGAAAAAAAGAGTGTCATTATATAGTATGGGGGGAAAAAAACAGACTACAATATCACTTGTATAGACAGCAGAGTAGCATAGGACAGTATAACGAAGCACACTTTAACAGAGCAAGAATATCACAAGACAAGAATTTAAAGCAGTCCATACAATGTACAATTTGTGTAATGAATGTACAAATCAGGCATGACAAACTGTCTTTACAAACACAGATCCCAACGCACCCTTGCCAGTATGCTGGGGTCCACAGCCACAACCTCTGACAGACATTTCATGGCTTTAGTCCTTACAGCGATGGCACTTTCCCCAAGAACTCGCAAGATCTATTAAAAAAAAAAAAAAAAGAAAAAGCCTGATCAGTGAGCCCTAATATCACCTGTATTATATTGTGTGAATGATTTACATATTATTGTATGCAGCTGTTGTGCTTCATTAAAAAGTTAAGAATATTCAAATCTTACCTGTGTTAAATAAATATCAAAGCTCTGGGCAAACGGCCTCATGGAGGCCAAATAACGCACGATCAGGCAGGAGTCTTCATAGTCCACAGTGTCAGAGTTCATTCTGTAAGGGAAGGGCAAAGAGGAAGAATGTTATAGGATTATATAGTCATACAACTGGCAGTGAGATGGTTCTGTCATACGAGTGATATAGATGACTTTGTCTAGACATTCACACATCCTTACTTCAGTGTGGTGAAATGAGCTGGCGTGGTCTTGATGATGTTGCGCAGGAACTTCTTGCGCTTCTCAGCACGCTGCATAATTTCACCGGTGCTCTCCACTTCCTTGGCATGTTGTGGTCCGTCCGATGAGTCCTCATCCTTCGGGTTCTGGTTCCTCATGGACTTCTCAGCCTCTGTGGTGGCGTCCCGGAACCACTGGGCAATGTAGAACTTTCTAGCAAACTAGAGGACAAAGAGGGTCTCAGTATCAGATGTAGATGAGACAAAGAATATAATTGTATGTATATTTAGAAATATTTAGAAATCGATAAAACAATCATTTCATTAACACATAGTAAGTGACAGTGTAAGCCAATTTTGTTGTGTGTGCCTTTAATATAGTCTTTTAATCCTAACGAAAAGTGTACTGCTGTGTAATTCCAGCAGATTACAGCATGAATTTATGGCTAAGAATTTAAATGGATGTTTTTCAGTGTTCTGCAGTGTGACCTATAGGAAGGTGCTTGTATTTGAGATTAAATAGCTCATTTCAAGTAAAAAGTTAAAAAGCCATCTTAACACTCAAAACATGCCCATAGATTTCTGATATCTAAAACCCCAACAGTGTTTTAAGTCCCCACTTTCATAGTCAGTCTAATATAAACCCACCACCAGTGAGGCATCTGTCTCAGCATTCTCTTCCAAGTAGTCCAGTAGAGCTTTCTGCAGCTGCTGGGTCTCATCGTTACCTTGAGACTATATAATCAGAAAGAAAGAAGTGTCATTCAAACCAGTCCATATTCAGCAGAAAGGCTGGAATGCAAATAACTGAGCAAAAGAGAAATTAAATTTTAAGACAATTTTTTTGCTTGTTCCATTTTCAACTTAATTTTAAGTTTAACTTAATTTTTGTCACTGTAAAAATCACCTTATACATTTGAGAAAAAGTAACATCAAATATGAAGGTTTTGCTCTACCTCTTGTAGGATACGATCAATTGATCTCTGGTCCATCTTGCTAGTGACTGCGTCCTTCCTCAGACGGGCTGCCACTGTACCCAGGTAGTCTAGAGATGCTACTCTCAGAGCCATCTCTGTCTGCTTATTACTGAACTGGTGTACCTGATGGGAGCAGAGACAGAAAGAAAGAACATAAGGAGATGTCAGTGAAAAATGTTTGGTTGTAACAGTTATCATGTTACACTTAAGACCAAGATTTACTTTCACTTGCATGCTAAAAGAAAAAAGAACTTATCTGATCACTGCATTTGTGCATTTACCATTAATTCCTCCTTCACTACATCTTAAAGCATTCAAATATTTCACTGACACAATCAAAAAGTAATCCTGCTGATAACAAATGTCTGTGCAAATACAGAGTCCAAAACTAGCCTTATAAATGTCTTAAGGAATCACAACATCGGTGCTTTAAATGCAACGAATAAAAAAGGAAATATTGGGAGAATGTCTTCCAAAAAATGGGTTTCAACCTCTCAAGTCCAGGTCTCATTGTTAAAAGGGTTCTCTTTTGTCAAAGGATTGTAAAGCTGTCCACTGCTATTAATCTGGATAAGCTATTCTTGGGAACACTTACGCACAAATGGGTGCATTTCCAGTTTGAAGGAAGAGCTGTGTCATACTAACCAGTAGTCTACCAAGCAGACTGAGCAGCAACTCTGCAGCAGGCCACTCTGGTTTGTTTACTGTCGAGAGCAGGTCCTGGACAAAGTTCTCAAACAATGGCCGGTAATCTTCTTCTCCCTGCTTGCTGCCACACCTAAGAGAGAGGAAAGAGGAAGAAAGTGGCAGAGGAGGACAGGGGGTAAAATAAAGGGAAAGCATAAGAGAAAGAATTAATGGCAGCAATTATGATCAGAGGCCAAGGGCCATGAAGCAACCAGAACATGAAGACATCAAGAAATTTAAAATTTCTATGGGTTAACAAGCCGGCAGTCCGAATAAACCCTGTCACGTGTTTGACCACTTGACACACACAGAGCAATGTTTTGACAAGTAGGTCCCTGTATTGTTTGTGTGTCGAGCAGTACCAGCATGCACATGGGGAAACCTGCACACCATTAGGATGATGGTGCCTTGATACTTATTACAGAGGGCATAACAAACGATGGTAGCCAATGGACATGACAGGTAAAAAATAGTCCAAAAGAATAAGCAACAATCCTTTAATTTCTTTAGAATTAGTCTGCACTGTATGGCTGTTTATAAACACTTAAGGTGACAGAGTACAGCTTTAGTACAATGAAACTTAGTAAACAAAGAGTAAAAAACATATTTCAAGGCAGTACAGAACAGAAGGGTAATTACTTTTTGAGGAAGACTGAGAGGAAGTTTTGTGCTGTTCTCATTGCAGTTTCATACGAGTTGGTTATCAACACATCTTGATCCACCTACAAAAAAAAAAAAGAAAAAACTCATGAGAAAATGATATGTCCAAATGTGTATTTGTATTTGCATAAACTGTATATTTGTTTGTTTTTGTGGTAGTTTTGTGTGTCTTGCTTGTTCTCCTACCTTGCTGTCGTACTCGTCTAAAGTGTCCTTGTCACTGGGGAGGTGGACCACACACTGGATCAGCTGCAGCACCAGAGCGGTCACCATTTGGATGTACATCGGCTCTCCATCCTGGTCTGAGCTGTTCAGCCTAAGAAGACAAGAGGTCAGGACACACGATAAGTTACTATGATGGATATCATCCAGGAAAAGAACTGATTTGGTAGGCAGAGAACACGCTTTTTCATTGGGAAATCTCAACCTCCGCCTCACCTATCAATGTGAATTCATGTAAGACAAGTTACCTGAAATTCCTGAGGGAGCGTTTGCTGGTGGGCAGTCTGGCGAGAGAGGTAAAGATCTCCTCCAAGATCAGCTGCCGATGCTTCTCATAACGTGAGAACACCTGAAGACAGGAATTAGTAAAGCAGTTAGTCTCTTTCTTTATAGTACAAGTCTCTACCATCATTTTTTTTTACTTTTTAATAAAAAGTTGTACACAAGAAACTGTGATGTAGTACTCAGGATAAAGTGACCCAAAAAGATGGTTGCAAGCAGTGTCATTAGATAAACACAGCATTTCTAAACGAAGACTTACTGCTGTAACCAGTTTAATGGCACACAGCTGCAGCTCACTGACATTCTCCACAAAGAATGGAGTGATTCCCATAGAAGAAACCTGAAAAAAAAGAGAGCACGAATCACCATTTGTTTTGCAAAGTTTTTGACTTGATAAACTGCTAACTGCAGTCTAACATTGTTTTTAAGTACTTCTAGTTTTTACCTGGAGGATGGTGGTATCTGTGAGTAGCTGGATCTCTAGGAGTTCAGAAATGTTGCTCACAATGTCGCACACTTTGTTGTACAACATGACAATGACACGTTGCTTATGCGTGGAGCATTTTGCCCGCTTTGCCTTGGAGCTCAACATGCCACCTACATGGACAAGAGCAACCCTGTTAAATACTTTTCTCAAAGTGTTTTTCATTATGGATCAACCATTTAACATTCCAACAAACATTTTCCACTTGTTTATGAAAAAAATCCATAATATTTCATATTTCTTGAATTAAACTCCCCTTGAATTGCAGAGACATTGTCAAATAACATGACAGAGAAAACAGCTTTGTAAACAGATTTCACAGATGTAATTCAGGAAGTCATTTAGGTCGTTCTGCAAATTAACCTCCACCCAAAGTGTAAAGAATTCAGCTGACTGTGAAGCTTACGGATTAGTTTAGTTTCATTTATTTCGGCTTTAATTTTTTGCAACAGCTCATACTACTTGTTTCCATGAATGAAGAGTATATCAAGTACAGTAAAAGAGAAAACTGTATTGTCAAGTGACAACCCTGTAATTTCCAGACGTTGGAGAGAAATTGTCAATTGACTCATATATTCACCACAAATTCGGTAATCTGGCGTCACTAAGATCACGACGGTATAAGGCCCAGGCTTGTATAAAAATCAAATGATCAAATTAAATAAAGCTCCTTTTCTTTATCCTCACCTCCATGTGGGTCCACCCTGTAGACTGGGTCATACTGTGGATACAGTGTGTTCTGAAGATGGAACTTGGTATATTGAAGCACCCGCTCTATGACGTCCTCTATGTAGACAGCCTTCGGCATGTGTGCTGAGGTCATGATGTTAAGAGCTGTCAGACAGGCGTCTGCTGACTTTGTGACTCTCTCCATTATCAGGTCTCGCCAAAGTCTCTCCTCATCTTCAGCATCATGGTCCTGAGGTTAGAAAGGAAAATAATGTAAATGCATTTTACAGAAATAAAGCACTATCTGGAGGCCAAAGGTTTCAATTCATTCTAGCAATAAGAAACCTTTTGTAGCATTTTAACAATTTATTTTCTGTTATTTATTTTTGAATTGATACTGTATGGATTTCTGCAGTATATCAGTATCACTACAAAGAAAATTAAAACAGAGAGAGGGAGGAAGGGAGCTCACATGGTTCATCATAGTGGAGAGCTTGGACCCATCCTGGATGTTCTTTTCCAGTATGTTCAGCAGCTTCACCAGTTTGTCTGATGGGATCTACAACAGCAGAGACCATTGTTTAGACCTACATCTGAAGCAGAATCACGTATCAACAACAGCCTGTACAAAGTATTTACATTAATATACTATACAGTACCCTGCTGGAGATGCCCATGGCCTTAATCTTGGCAGACTCGCTGCCCAGCTCATTCAACTGGTGTTTACCAAGCAGCAGTTCCTGAGGTATCTCATCGTCATCTGCTGCTGGAAAACACAAAACAAACCGTTACACAAAGTCACAGTAAATAATGGTGAGTTTGATGTAACTGGGTTTTCAGAATGGACCACAGCAGCAGATTGAAAGCCAGTCAGCACTGATATTTACCCATGGCAGTGAAATCCACATCCTCCAGATTCTCCAGTATGTTGTCAATACTTGCTAAGAACCTCTTGAACGTGGAGGAGTCCATCAGCTCTTCTTGGGTCAGCTTGGGTTCATATGCTTTCCGTTTCTTCTGCTTCTCCTTCATCTTCATTTTTCTGGCAACTGAGTGACAGAGTTTTCATCTTAATTGTTTTGCCTTATGTTTTGTTTTCATTGTGTTTGCCAGATAACAAACGCTCTTTAAAAGTAAGAAACTCTGTTTTCTGGGCATATATTTATTTATTGCCTGCATATGGAAATAAAAACATTACCCCCCAGTTTAATGTAGCATTAGTTTTCACTGTGAAGACCCAGGAAAAAACACACTGTAAGTAGTTCTATCACTGTCACACACATTTCAAAAGAAAGAAACATAATTTGAAAGGCTGTGGCATGTGACTTGAATACAAACCTTCACTCATGCTGGGTGGTGGTGAATCTTCTTCAGAGGAGTCCCGGTAGCGACTGCCCGAGCCTCGTCTGCTGTCCCGGTGCCCACTTTTCCGATGTTCCCCTGAACCCCGGCGCTCTCTTTCTTCAAAATCCCAGGACCTGTCTTTATCTCGGCGCTGCCGCTTCCTTGCAGCTGTATGGAAAAACCATGAAGGCCAAACTTTTACAACTGTAAACTGGTATTGAAAAATTAAATTTAAATATAAAAATGTCAATCATGCCTTTAGGTTCATTACATTTTAAGTATATTTCTAAAATGAATTGGACCAAACCTTCTGCAAAGAGTCGCAGTGAGAAGTGTCATGAATTAAAAAATCTGACTCACACTCTCCATTTGCGTCAAAGTCTTCATCCGAGCTGACCTCAGCGTATTTGGGCCTCTCATTTACAGTGCTTCGTTTCCTCTTGTTCACTTTGACTCTTTCACACAGGGGCATGGTTGACTCAATCTCTGCCAGCAGCTCTGGGGGCAGCTCCTTCAAAACTGCTGGGTCCATACCACCTGAAGATTTGACAATATTTTCAAGTTATTAACAAAAAGATATTTTTTTCCTTTTAAGTGCATAGAAAAACACAGAACAGAGAGAGTGAGAAAACGCTGTAAGTGTAATTGAATGATCACGCAAAACTGCTTGCAGTTCCACAGCTCCTTATTCTTACTTTTGCCAGACTTTCCTGATGAGATCCTGTTCTTTCCAGTCTTGCTGTGCCGGATGATCCTCTGGATCTGGTCAATGGAGAGCTTTTTAAGAACCACTACAGGCTTGGGCCTCTTCTCAAAGTCCTGCACCAAACCCAGCCTCTCCAGTTTAACCTTGGGCTGGCCCCACATTTGACCTTCAGTCGACCCGCTGCTATCTTTATCA
This sequence comes from Toxotes jaculatrix, assembly GCF_017976425.1. Taxonomy (NCBI): domain Eukaryota; kingdom Metazoa; phylum Chordata; class Actinopteri; family Toxotidae; genus Toxotes; species Toxotes jaculatrix. The sequence continues at coordinate 12,552,064 of NC_054400.1, read as the reverse complement.
CGTTTGATCTGGAAAAAAAGGAAGAAAAAAAGCAAGGAGTCAGTTAAGCCCTCTGAGGTTGTTTGAAAGTCAAATTTCAATAAAACTCATTTTTTCACACATTTCTGAACAGAAAAAAATGTGAGCTGGGAAAAAAAAGAAAATCAAGTTATATAATAAAATGTAAACAATGGTTCAAACTGACTGACATAAGATTTGCCATTTTGATGTTAGTTTCCAGTATAACTCAGAGAACAAAGCCTTAAAGGAATACTCCACCATTTTTCCAACATCACCTCCATGTCTTACATCATAGGAGTAATAGTCAATACGCTGGTATTTGTACATTGTCAACACTGCAGTGCCAAAGTAGCAACTACCCCCTGCCACTAGGGGTGATGAGCAAAAACTGGAGAATGCTATAGTGGATGTTTCCTCTAGTCAAGAAAGAACTAACATTTCAACTGTTGCCAAAATATTATTACGTCAAAGTTTGTGTCTGAGTTGTGAACACCTAACGCATATGCAATGAATGCCACACACATGGAAACAGTTATACTAGCCCTCTCTTTCTTCTGGTATTGGCATGGCTTTCTGTTGTTTTGCCATCGAGTTAGAAGGAACGCCTATGGTAGGTGTCTAGTCATTAGTACCTGGCAAAAATGATAAAGGCTGATCAGCAGCGAAACATAGACTGGTAGCTTGCTGCACAATACTGCAGGTTTGCTCTGCTAAAGGTGCTGATTGAGGCCTAAGGTTGAGTAATGTCAAAAATTTTTGACATTTGAAGTGTGACAAGTCTTAAGAAGTGATTTTCAGTGTCTTTTTCCATAGTACCTTGAAAATTTGGGGATAAAATATTACATAATATGAATCAGTTCCAGCACAGGGACATCATAGGTCCTTTGCCAATGCCATTTTTTCCCCATTGTAATGTCCTACATACAGCTGACGAGTGACATACATTGTCAATTAACAATTGAATGACAACACTGCTTAGTCTTACTGAGATTAACAGAGTGCAGCTCTCATTACAAAAGACAGAAACAATAAAGATTATTGCTGTGGCTTTAGTTCAGTCTTCCTGACCCAGCAGCCTTGTAAACCAATCAGCCGGAGCTACAGCTAAATCCTCCAGAGACCGCATAACTGGTTTAGTCCTGTCAGGACAACTCCTACGCATTTATATTGCAACTTCAACCATAACGCACCTGCAGGACTTTTCAGGTAAATAGCCACATTTTTACTAGACAAGCAACTCAGTGTGGGGACGCTGTGTGGGTGATTAGAGTGACAGCACCATTAAACGACTGGCAGTATAATCTCGTTTGCTTGGTGCTAAATATGGCTTCAATACAGTATCTACCTGTACAACTACAGCTATGTGTGTCCCTTGCTACAAGTTTTTGAAAGTGGACACGCACAAGCAACAATGTTAAAATATTAGCTCAGCATATTTTTCCATTGGTGGGATAATATAAGCGTGCACCAAGACGTGGCTGGGGGTTGTATCTTTGAACACTTAAGTGACAATAAACATAGTAAGAAAGGATTAAATGAATTGAAACTTGACTGTTTTTCAACCCACGTTTTTGGGCTGCGGGATACTGACAGTGAGTGCTTTCAGCAGGCATTTACTCATGTGCAGCATCTGAAAAATGGCAGTGGAGCATTTCTTTAAGGTACTTGCTTTTGTTTACACACAGGACTACCAACTTAATAAATAAAACAAAACAATTTCTACTTTTAACAACTGGTTAGAAATGGGTTAATGTGTTAACAAAACCTTAAGACCAATCCGAGGAATAAACAAAAGGCTTATGAATGGATAAACAAAAATGAAAACAAAAAAAAAGAGCAGTGGTGTGATTTGTTTTGTGAGATTGCAGGCAGTGACAGTTGAATGATTGGTAGATGAGTAGATATTTTGTTTGGGTCAGCCCAGATCACCTTGGGGATCTGGAAGTTCTTCAGTGCGCCACTATGCCCTCCCAGGAGCTGAGCAGGAAAAGAATCTGGAAGTTTAGCACCAGAAGCAGATGAGGCTGGTTTGGAACCATCTTGCCTACTGCTACTCCGACCAGGCTCTCCAGTGGAAGAAGCCCGGAAGCCCGCCCTATCTCGGTCACTTCGGCAGCGAGAGTCAGGCGAGCGTCGATCTCGACCACCAGTCTCGCTCCGATGCCTCCTATCTCTGTCAGATTCTCGGTCCCTGTCTCGTCCATGTTCCCCTCGGTTTGATGACTTTGGCATCTCTCCCCGCCTGTCTGAGGATTTCTCATCATGTCGGTGCTTTGATGACTCCCGACCTTCTCTCCTGCTGTCATGTTTATCGACCCTGTTCTTGATGACTTCTGGTCGTCCATCTGGTTTCAACCGCAAAGCTGTGTCAGAACCCTCCACTGCCGCCGGACCACTAGCTGGTTCTTCAGGCCAGCGTTGGGCCTCAAGGGCTGGAATAGGGGCAGCCAGACAGGGGTCGAGCTGGCCATCAGCTCGGCCGGCCTGCTGGAGGTCGATGCTCACCATGAGGGGAGGGCGACTGGCACCGTTCCCAGCTGCAGTGGCCTCTTGCGGGGTCAGTTTGCCAGCATTGCCCCCTCCTGTTGATCCGCTTCCTGGGGCACCTGTGGGGCCACCTGGTCCCCCCGCGCCTGGCTCCAGGGGAAAAGAGTCCTGCTTCCTTTTTTTGAGCGGCTTATCTGTACAGAGAAAGACATGAAAATAAAACTATATGCCAACTATATGCTCGAAAAACCTCTTAAGTTAAAAATTCACAACAATTTGTATCCATAGACTCAAATTTACAGATATTCTGCACACCTTTATCTTGCACTTCCTTTGAGCACTTCTCACTAGCCGCTTCTCGCTCTATCCTTTCAATTTCAGCGAGGGCATCCAGCTCTGCCTCATCATAAGGGGAACTGGGAGGCTGAAGACCACTGGCACCACCTTGCTGGGAGACCTGCTGCTGTTGCATCCGGGCTCCCAGATTTTGCTGAAGAACTGGCACCTGCTGGAAGCCCAGTTCTGCCTCCATATTGTCCGAGTTCTGGTCCATGCCTGGCATAACCTCACCTGAGACATTAACAAAAACACTTTTATAGGACTGTATTTAAAATGGCTCGGTTCGGACTAACAATTTATTTTTTGTTGTTCAAAGATGTGAGTGCAGCATACCTCTTCTTAGGACTGCTAATTCATTTAATAGCTGTGAAAGTGGTTCATTCTGAAACTGGAGGTGTGGGAAACAAAATCTTCTCTTACCTGGGGGATCGGACTCATTTGACTTGACCCTGGACAGCTTGAGAGTCAGTTTTGTAGAGTCCTTGTTTGGAGAGCTAACAATGTCATACATGTCCTTCTCCTCTTTCACTGTTGGGGTTTTCTTCCTTTGCTGCTGTTTCTGGTCTGGTCCTCCCTCCCTTGGTGAGGGCGCATAGGGAGGTGGTGACTGCAGAATCAGTGGGGGGCGAGAACCCGCTGGAGCAACACCAAATAGAAAAGAAAGTTATGCCTCAAATGGAAGTAAAAAGAAAGGGCACATACCTGTCTATGAGAGGTATTCCACCCTAATAATCTGCAAAGCAATATACCAAGACGACCACTAAGACTGAAATGAAAATCACGGTGGGTCTGAATCACTTTTGAGGGATAATGGACTCAAACAATTTTACTGCTGTGAAATTCTGATTAAATTTCAGAGCCGGAGGCAGCTTTTCCCTAAATGCAGGCAGAATGTATGCCGTGGAGTGCCTCCTCTCCTTTTCCGATGGCCTTACGTTTGGGCGTTCCTTCGCTCCCTGCTGGGGAGCAGCCAGACTGTGAAGACCTCAGAGGGAAAGAAGGATTCCTCATGGTGGAGTCACCCTCCTGGACAATACATAGACAAGACAGACGTAAGCTACCAGGCATGAGTTTTACAGACTTTCAAACAAAAATCTGTTATTAAAATTCTTAACACCGTGAATACAAAGTCCAATTTTTACCCAACTGTTGCAAATAAAGCTTCTTATATGAGGGAGCACTGACTCTAGTGTACGGGTATGTCTCAATTATAGTTACATGACTAATTGGGAGACCAAAATAATTGAAATTTGACACAGATGCTCTCACACATATCAGAGGTATTATGCTGATTTAATATTATGTCAAACACTGAAGCAGAACCTCCCTTCTGGGCACACATTATTCAACATGTGTCATATGCTTATACGAATGTTTTCCCTAAATATCTTTCACTTTCTTCTTCACATCCTCTCTTAATGGGAAAAAAACACTATTGAGCTTTCACCTAAAAATCAGTATCAATTTAAAAAAAAATAACTAAAGGAGACTACCAACAGAAAACACATCTTTGAACCCATCTAAGTTATAAAATCTGAACACAACTGAAAACACTCACAAATATACCCACACACATATGTAGCTCAACAGGTTTTATTCAGAAACCCCAGTGCCTGGTTGGTTAACATTACATAACCACCCCTACGAGAGTATCGCTTGACATTACTTTTCTCCTCTTTAGCCTTGAGCAATTTGTAAAATCTTGCGCCTTCACTCTTTCTAAATCTAAATCTGCTGTCTATTGCACAACAGAAAGTTACCATTTAAACAGTATTCTCCATTTTTTGTCCATATGAATGCTCACTGGCACATGCTGACTGTTGCTTGATTGCTATCTGAGAAATGATAGTGGGGCCTCTCATGTAAAGTGACATGCTCTTTATGCTGCTTAGAGAAACCATCTTTGTCTCATATCACAAATCTTCCAAATCTTTTAAAAATCTGTGCCGTTTGTACACACATACATTTTTGACTTGGTTGGGTAGTAAACTTAATGTAATGTACTTTTTGTTCTGGAGTTTGTCAGTCGTACCTCACTGCCCAGGCGGTGTACAATGTTAAGGTAGTCCTCAGTGCCATGCCTGTCTGAGTGGTGGTTGGCAGCATTGGCCATCTGCCCCGATACCTTGCCCTCATGGATATTTCTTATGCCACCTGGAACCATGGGACTGGCCACAGACACTGCAAGATAAAAGAGGAAAGAGTCAGTGATAAAATCATCCATCGGTGTTGTAATCATAACATTGCTGATTGTGAAAAAAATAACGTGTTCTTGTTTATTGGAGACGAGTCCAAAATTGATGATAAAACTGCTTAATTAGGCCATCATTCGTCCAGGAGTCCAAGAGAGATTTAATGAAAAAAGCTAAGTATAAGTATAAGAATAACACAAAGTACAACTACCCCATATGGAAAATGTAATTACACTGAACTTATAAGTTGCACAGACAATGAAAATTATTTTGGTGCCTGCAATTCATTACATGGTTAAAACAAACCTGCTTCCTCACTTGTTGGATAATAAAAACTGCTGTACATAAAAATTTGAAAATAAAAAACAAAACTTGTGCTTTGTAGCACAAGTTTTGTTAAGCAGGAGAAGAAAGCCTGTAATTGTACACTATTTCTGTTTTTGTTCTTGTTGAAAACTGAAGGAGCATTCTTAGGGATATTTTTATTAGTTATTTCATTTAAAATAGACCATTCACTCTATATAATTTTATAATTAAAACAGTATGTTTTAATAAAAGCACTTGAGACATCTCACATTTAGCTTTAACTTAAAATTGAACCTTTAGTCCACTTTGAAGAAAAGACCAAGGTATGTATCATGTGTGAGCATTCAGCCTAAAAATACCAACATGTGGTTTTTGGTCCATGTCACCCAGCGCTACTGACAACATATACGACAATCATGATATGCTGATAAGTCAGTACTGATGGGCCCTACTGAACACCAGTGCTTAAATTGTGAAATTATTACACTGGTGTATTAAATCTGATTATTTATTATTAAATTATTCTATTTCATTTTTCTCTATTTTATCCAAGTCTTACTAAAAGGGCTTTTTATTGCTCATAGGTTTCCGGTTTCGAGCTACACGGTTCTGTTCGATATTTGAATTCAGAATTTGATTCTTGCTCTTTTCAATCGTGTTACTTCAATATAAAAATTTGGAAAACCCCTGGTTAAACATCAGGGGAAAAAATGGGACAAAAATATTGCAGGTAAACACAGAAAGATACTGTGAAGCAACTAAAGGAAGTATTAAGTTTGCATTCACCGTTGCTTAACAAGGAACAGAATTTGGCCCATGAAACTGTTCTCAAAACCACGGCCACTGATCACATGCAACACACAGTACAACACCAACAAGAAGAGAGATTTTAGAGGGCAAAATCAATAATTTAGTTTTGTAAAATGCCCACCTGGCAGATTTAAATGCACCTTCCGGTCTAATTAATATGTGTCTGATCAAATCTACCAGATATGTGATCATGTCAGAAAGCAAAACTGTAGTTCACAAATTTAAAATAAGAATCCATGAGATCATATCAAAGGACAGTTCTTCTCAGATGGTTTCTTTACATAAAACAATACTAAATGGTGCTCTTTGTCATGTATGCACACAGTTTAGGTGACTTTGAAAAAAAAGACACCAACATACCTCAAAATTTTAGTACACTTCATTCTAATTGTCTAATGATGTCAGCATGTCAACCTCAACCACATGTCAACCACACATGCAAGTCTGAAAAGGTGATGTCTTTCAACAACTCATACAGATCATGTAAATTATACAGTTGCACACCCAAACACGCATGAAGACAAAGTAGCATGGACCCATATTTCAAGACCTCTGTCCCCTCATGCATGAACATGAATATGCAACACACACATATACACTCTCACCTTGTTGTATCTGTTGGTGTTGGTTATAGCTGGGTGGTTGTTGGTGGGGATACTGCTGTATGTAACCAGGAGCAGGGCTCTGGGGAGTGTAGGGACTGGGTACTGGACTGTTCTGCTGGCCCATGTACCGGCTACTGGACCCAGTCTGGGGCGCCACAAACCGGCTGGACAAAGTGGAAGAAAGAACAGGAAGAGAGGAAGGTGAGCACGAAAGTAGAAGGAAGTTGCATAATTAATAGTGAAATGAAATTGAATCAGTATCATCTAGGAAACTAGAAAACAACACCACACATTCTAATGTAACCGGGATATTCTAATTAAAAAAACAAGGAAAAACATGTAAACAACAATGAAATGGTTACTATTTTTAATGACATGATATATTAGAGTCTTCTCAATTTCAATCAGAATGACCCACCTTGATGGACTGGGAGAAATTGCAGCCGGCTGGAAGTTTGCAGACTGGGCAGGGCTATGCATGGAATTCGGGGTGATCTTGAATGGTGGTACCATTGGTTGCTGCATAACATCTGTTCAGAAATTGAAAAAAAAAAGTCAATTTTTTTATAAATGCCAACATGCGGCTTGTCTATACAAATGTATGCTTTCAATTTGTAATGTGCAACAGGGATGTGTCTCCGTACTTTTCTCCCTGAAGATGCCAGGGTTTCTGGCCAGCATGGTCTGCAGCAACAGTGGTGCATCTCCCTCTGGCTCATCGCTACCCAGGTTATCCTTCAGCTCTCTGAAAAAATGCACAAAGAATAGGTTTGGTCACATAAAATAGTGGGGGCAAGATAAGTTGGTGGCACAATAAACAGTAATAAGTAGAACTGACAAGCACTGAATCATGTTTGAATGCAAATGCAAACACTGTATTCATGAGTTTAAACATACATAGGACTAATTACAAGGATGGCCTACAATTCTGGGTTGAAACATTTAACAAAACACAGTACTTTCTGTAGAAATTCTGCTAATGTACAAAGGTCACAGGCTTTTTGTTAAGGATCAAGACACAATTATGACACATAGACACTTTCACTTATTTACTCACATGTGTTCTGTGGAGACCTGGTTGAGGCCATGGGCTAGCTGGGAGGCCAGATTCTCATCCCGACAGCCCAGTAGGCAGGTAACTTCCTCTGCAATCCTCCCATTGTATAGGAGGCTCTTAGTGGTGGTGGCCGGGAGAGGGGAAGGTAGGGGTAGCTGGTTCAACACTGATATGAGAAGAGAGGGATGATGGAAAGAACAGAGATGGGGAGGTAAATAAAAACATATGAGAAAAAGAGACAGGATGAGAAACCAGAAATGCAATGCAATGCAGAACAGGTGGCCATAGAAAAGTAGAGAGATGGTAGACAAGGCAAGAGACAGGATATGCAATCACAATTGCAAATTTACATCTGTTCAGACAGAATATTTCAGTTTGGCATTTTACACTAGAGGAGGAGAGAGTAGAAAAACTGTGACAATATATTTGGACAAGAGCTGTTACTCACAGTCTGTTAAGCTAGCGATCCCAGCAAGAGTGGTGATGGGAACATGAGGCATATCCCCATTCATGCTGAAGGTGAGGGTGGGGGAGTGTGTTGATACACAGGTAGATCAGGGGGTCAATGGACGACACCCGTCCTCACATCTCCTGACACCTAGGAGAGAGGAAGGTTAATAAGGGAGGGAAAACGGCATGAGTGATGTACAGGAAAAGGGGTAAAGAGGGCAAAATATAGATGTAAAAAGGAGTAAAAGAGGCAGAGAAGAGAGGGAATAAAAAAAGACAGGAGGAAGATTAAAAATGATAAAATAATATTATTCAGGGACATCAAATGCACAGTGAATGACAAAATATTTGATACAGTATACATAGCTGCTATTTCTGTTCTGCTGCATCATCTGTACGCAACAAATAAATGTGTCATATCAGATCTTATCAATTAAGATAAACTGCATTGCGTATATATGGTGTATCAGTATTTATTAGCATCATTATTTATGTATGCTTCTGATCCATAAGGGGGAATCCTCAGTGATCTCTGCATGAGATACAGTGACAGAGGTCCAGGAATATCATGAAACTAGCATAAGTGTAGTCTTATGAAATGTTCAACAGAAACAAATGCACAGAGGACTGAATATAGGCCTTATGGTTAAGGTGCAAGGTCATTAACTATTAGGCCACCCTGCTGTACAATCACACTACTTTATTAAACTGGTACAAACCTTAAGCAGCAACAAATCAACAATGGGTTATCTGAGACCAATGTATTAATACATCAGATCTTTTAATACTTGTGATTTTTGTTACACGTTGAAGAGTACGTCTTCTTACTTCAGCCTCATTATATAAACTGGCGTTTATTGCGAGTCATTTAAATGTCACGTTGGATCACTTGGATTTCCCCTAATGTAAACTCAACAACACTGATATTAGCATTACTGCAATTTTTACATTTGGCTTATTAGGTGAAAAGAAAGAGGCTCTAAAAAGGCGTGTTTATACTCATGTATCACACTGCCACAAATACAGAATTTTTCTGAATAATACACAGCCCCATCAATAAAGTACTCCAGTGAATAAGCCTTGATATTATGATTGTCCTGGTAATACAACAGATATACTGTGTGTGGGTATGTACCAACGTTCTTCTATTTTCTCTCCAATTCTTGTCTGACTTGATTTTCCAATTTATACATATTTAATATTACCAATACTGTGAAACTGAGTGAATAGTCAACTGAGGTAAATCTTTGTGTTCCTACCATAGTAGTCTAGTTTGCTTCATTAATTTCAAACCAGACAGTTCTTTACTTACAGCTTATTATGACAGATCTGCACAAATTAGGGCCCTGTGTTGCACTTAATCTGTCTTAAATCCCTCTGCTTGTTCGATGTCCTTGACCCCTCAAGAAAGACTGTACAGGAGGTCAAAGGGAAAAAAAAGCCAGCTGCAATTTTCAGAATATGTAAACGTAGCCCACGCTTCATGGATGAACCTGGTTGTTATAACAAGCCAAAAGCAGGCCAGTGCAGGGCTCACTTGTTATCCTCATTATTCTCTATGACACAAAATTAAAGTGTTTACATGATGTGGACAACAAAATTGGATCACGATTACATGAAGTGGACTCTGCTAAAGGAGTTATCAATATCCCAAGTTATCACAATTACTATTATTACTAATGATAGGTCAGTGAAATTAAAAACAGTATGATAATACCTTTTTGAAGAATTCTGTGCAGTCTCGGGTGGACTCACTGACATTTCAGATAAAAAGTCCTACTCCTTCAATCTGTTGAAAGAGAACATGTCTCTGTATCAGACTTTGTGAAATAAAACTGCATTATCTTCTTCTTTGGGATGATTCCAAAGGAAGCTGTGTCTACAAGAGTAGTACTAAAACACTAACACAAAACAGCAAAATAAGGCCATATAAAGAATCACAATATCCAATGTCACACATGCATTTCAAAATTGCAGCAAGTGTCATTACTGCTACACAATCGTCAGCCCAAGAATGCAATGCAACAGTATGCAGCACTGTTGGAAATGCAACAACTTTTGCAAGAACTTCTGCCTATTACTGATACCCTACTGCACGTAAATCTGTAAACACAATGCTGCAACCAGACCTGAGTGCATACCGATCAGTGTGGTCATATAGTAAATTCGTGAAACACATTCTGCTCTTAATAAATGTAACAGGAGATCAACAGATGGATACTGTAAACATTACATTAGCTAGCCATAACGTTAGCGTGCTCAGTCTATGTGGGCTCCCTCAGTACGCAGAGGCTTGGCTGACAGCTGTGAGACTGACAGGCAGGAGGCAGCACAAAGGAACAGATGCACTGTGATGGTGGCGGCAGTAGTGGGGGGCTGCATCCTCCAGTAGCCAACAGCCACCGTACGCATTCTGCAAACTGGTAACTGCAGGAAGCCACCAAACTGTATTCGCGGTGGTCAAGGAAACATATCTGCAAATCCCACTAATGACATTTACATGTCTACCAAACTCCGACAGTAGCGTAACTATAGCTGAGGAAACAGTGTGTGTGTGCTCAGTCAAAACATTTCGAAACATGATAGCAACCAAAATCAACCATAGCCCTGCCAAAGGCTTCAGCAAAACAAAACACAACATCGGAACTCAAATAACGGAACTCAAAAAAATAATAATTACCCAACAATTACTTACGTGTAGTTGCCGCTAGCATCCATTTAACTGTTTATCTTAGTGAGCTGGATTTCCAGCTGCAGCCCGCTACTTGCGAACAAAACCACCAACGTTACACTGCCAAGAAGTTGGCTGCCTGGATCTTTCGAGCTAACCGCGAAGCTAGCGTTACCACTTACGATAGCAGCTAAGATCACTTACGCTAGCTGCCTAACATTCGCTAACAACAATAGTCGTGTTTTAATAGCTAGCTAGTTATGCTAACTAGCTCTAAGTGTTGTTAGTTAGCTTCGAATGCTGCTCCCCGTTCAAATAAAGGGAAGGCAATTCGAAAAATACAAGGAAGCGCTAGTCGGGGTTAATAAATGCTAGCCGATTTCTGTTGAGCTCGGAAAAAGGCGACGGGTTTGAGTGAGTAGATGCAAAGGCAACGGCACGGATTCTAATTCCGTGGCAACGGCCCAATCCTCGGGCTCGACAAATGACATCCAGTTGAGGCCGTGCGCCTCAGCAGAGCAAAAACACACCTAGCTAGCTTGGCTGGCTAGTTCGTTAGCTTCCGTTACCTCCCGGTCAACGATTAACGACGCCGTAGGTGGTCTTGCAGCAGAGCATTTATTAATGTAATAGATAATAATCGCAATTTAAAAAGTTTGGTTCAAAAAGAGAGATGGGTGATTATATTTACCTTCGGATGTTGCGTTCAAAGGGAGGGGAATGTTTTAGCTTGGTTTGTGTCCGTGTCCGTATCTCTAGCTCCCCCTTTCTTCTCTCTCGCAGCTCCTCCAGAAGGAACTCGACTGGCTTGCCAGCTAGCTGCTGAGCTAGCTTGCTAGCTATCAACAATAATCCGGGTCGGACTGATTCGTTCTTCTTCCGTCACTCAAGGGTGAATGTTTCAACGTACATTCATGGGGAAACATTCGTTCTTCGGAGTTTCAGTCGGTCTGCGCCGACATAAACAATGAGTGCAGCCAATTTCGACAGTAAATGAGAAATATGACGATTGTTGCGATCATCAAGAGGCTCTCCTCTCGTAGAACAAAATGCCGACCGGAAGTTCTGCCGTCTGACTGACCAAAGATCTCAGGAGTGACTCCCTCCATCGGCGCCAAACAAAATGCCATGCAACATTTCGTGTTTTAGCCGCTGGGGAGCACTGTAACACAAGTTTATCTTCCCTTGCCCATTTACTTCACAGTTCACTGTAAATTCTGGTTTAGCTAAAGACAGAGATTGTGGAGACATAGAAACAAATAACCATTATATTTTCTGATGATGAAACGGGCCATAGAACTACCACCTCTATAAATCACTACAAGCAAATTCTCTTGCCGTTTCTCCTAGTATACAATGCAAACATACAAACATGGCGTGTTACTGGCTCCATGGGACAAAATAAAAAAATAAACTATAAACACGTATTTCTAAGTATGTATCTAAGTATGCATTACAGACTCATATTACAATATTTTCTGTTGTATTGTGGTGTACTGAAATCCTTTATTTAAGTAATGTGGTAATACTGCTATTTAAAAACACTAATTTGCAAGTAAAAGCCCTGTATTTTTAGCAACATATATTTTAAGAAAGTGAAAGTATGCGTAGTGCAGAATGTCTGCTTTCAGTGAACTTAGTGTATAATTGGATTTTTAATAGCTTTAACATAACTAGCAGTATTTTAATGTTGTGACAAGTTAGGTTGAATTGAAATTAATTGTTTTGTTCATAAACTTCATTTGCAAAGTAATTAGCTGTCATGTAGATGTAATGAGGAGTTTAAAGTACAGAATGAAATGTAGTGGAATATAAATGTAAAGTATCTTTTTTTTTTTATTTAGAGTTTAGAATTAAATCGAGGGGTGATGAGATGAGTAGTTATGCCAGAGTAAGAGATTTATGCATTTATGAGGTGAAGGGATAAGTATGTGAGTTGAGAAACTATCTATAACTTTGTGAAAGTTAGGTGCACTTGCCAAATTTACTGACTATTGTTTTCAAGCAGTGAAAAGCAAAGTGTTTTTAAGGAGATCAAATCATGATTTGACCTCAAGGTGTAAGCATCAGCATTTGTTAAATATGATTGGGATTCTGAGTAAAAGTTAAGTGTTAGAGAGGCAACAGCCGGAAGAAAGTTGCATTATAGATTAGGGATCCTGGTTTGAAGCATCAATTCCTGCAAGAACAATCAGGCTTGGTGGAGAAAACTGAGAACTGCACTCCCTTCTAGTACCAACAACCACTAGTTTCACTGCAAGCAGGATGCTTCCTCTACCTATACTCAGTAAGCTATTTAATATCTGTACATCACATTCCTATGGGCATATAATATAAATATGTTCTACTAAGCAAGCATATAAAACATTTAAAGACATCTACTCAGTGTCGCACATCTATCCTCTAGCTTTGAATTCACACATTACATATTTGGCCTTTCAGATGTGTATGATAAAAACATACGCACACAACCACTGATTTCACTTTTTTATTCAAAAAATCCATGCAAGATACAACTACATCTATCATTCAGTTGTGTGTGTGTATGTGTGTTGTCTGTGTGTGTGTGTGTGTGTGTGTGTGCACTCCAATGTGAATTCATGAGAGAAACCATCATATCAAGAGAGACACCAGCAACTGTAAACAAAGGAACTATTCCATTTCCTCAAGTGGATAGAAGAAAACATTTGGTACTTTAAATCATCCAGTTTTGCATATATAAAAGGAACTAGAGGGACTGTTAGTTTGGTCATTAGGTTTGATAAGAGCATGGTTACAGAATCTTCACATACACAATCCTCAAGTAACCTTTAACAGTTTAAATCTACAATTAATGTACACTTTTATCTACATTTCTCTATACAAGTACAGTATTTTCAGAAGATTCTCCTATACAAAGCAACTACTATGTAAATGTTAATATAAGAATACAAAACAGCACTTATCAATTCAAGCTAGCTAAAATAAAAAATGGGGAATGAAGTGAAATCCATTACTTTACAACATGCCTCCATGTTAAATCAAATGAAATAAGCATTAGATTTTATTATCTACGGGTAAAAAGTTGAATTGAGAATAGTGAAGGCTTGAATATAGTCCAGCAACATTTGAAAATTATATTACCAACCTACTGACTACAATTTTGCAAATTTCATGTAAAACAGATATTTCATACTGATGTGAATGTTTCAACAAAATTAATTTTAGTTCCATTGGCATGTAAGAGGGCCTAGGTAAAGAACTGACTCACAATCATCATTAGATTGATCAGAAATACTATCTTCCTATTGAAACGGTACAATATTATTCTGCAGGTTAGTGATTTGTTTGGCTGTGGGAGGGTATAATTCAATTAAATTGAACGGAAATTTGGATAATATTTTTGGTGCTTCTTTTTGGTTGAAATGTAATGGCTTAAACTTCTGATTTGATGATGGTTCAAATTCTCAGCTGAGCAAATTTGCAGGTATAAGCATGGCTGAGTGATTTTGGTACATCAGTCTTAATGATTGTAGCGATTAGTTTGAGCTATATGTGTAACAAAAAACATGGCTGGATAGTTGCCAAGCCAAGGCACTCTTAACAACTTTGCTTAATGAAAGCACTTACTAGTTTGGACAGTCTGGGGACAAAAGTATGTGTGTGTGCCTCAAGGTAAAAGACATCATCCATCCAGATGAAGTCTGTACACCAGATTATGGAAAATAAAGCCACTAAAGTCTATATAGAGGTTTGTAAATACACAGCCCTTTTTGTGCATGATATCCAACACTTTTCACTCTGGTCTTCAGACAGATTTTTGCTACCACTTCATTTTTCACCACACACAAATGAAAGAAAAGCAACAACTATGAAGCCAGAAAAAGTCTGTACAAGGATGGGTTGTAATCTGCTGAGGTGTTGAGACTCATGGCAATACTGGCCTCTAGTGGGTAAGATTAGTCATCACAGTTCTAAGAGAAGTTGGATATGGCACGCGGGCCACAGACCACCAGGCTCTATAGTAGTTTATCTTTAATAGTAAACAGCTGCCACCCTATGGCAGTTCCATATAGTACTCTTAGGAAGCATTATAGCACAAACTCTCAGAAAAACAATGCAAACTGGGAACCATTTCAAGTCTACAGTGTGTCAAGAAAGCCCACAACAGACCTCTCACATTAGTGGAAATCACTTGGCTGAAATATATCCTAGCTGTATATCAATTTAATTTGAACCCTTCAATCATGTGAGAGAGGAGGGTTTGCAAATCAAGAGGAGTTTAGTTGAGAATGTGGTTCAATGCTGTGCAATGGTTTTCCCAAGAAAATACGCAACCTCAGACACAAAGCTTTCCCCTACATCTTGGTCTCACTGTCAGCAGGCCTCTCATTCTCATATTCATTCTCCTGGCAGATGAGCTGGTATGGCTTCTTGTCTGCCTCCTCAACCACTGAGTTGCCCACCTCGGGGTCCTTGTTTTGCAATTCGTGGCGAGACAGGTGTTCCACTATACCTGCACCAATAGAGTCTCCAAGGACATTGGTGGTGGTGCGCAGACGATCCCTGAGGAGGGACAGGGAACAGGTGAGAAAAGCAGGTAGGGAGCATAATGGGAAGACAAGACAAGGCACAATAAGATGAAATAAGAGACGTCAAGACAAGATGAACCAAGACATAAGAAGGAAAATAAGAGAAGACAAGATTACAAATAAGAAGACAAAACAGTAAAATAAAAAATAAAACAAGACAAAACAAGAGAAGACAAAATAAGACAAGTGAAGACAAGACAGGACAAAAAAGCAAAGACAAGACAAGACAAGATGGGAGAAAACAAGTGAAAACAAGATAGGACAAAACAAGTGAAGACAAGATGGGACAAAACAAGTGAAAACAAGACAGACAATAGAGGACAGAGAAGAAAGAGAGGACAAAACAACTACCGGAGACAATAGTTTAAAATATTAAACAATCCCATTGAAGATCTTACAAATTAAATACACTTGACTCATTTGTAAAAACTGGAGGCAGTTTTTTGTCATTCCAGGCAGCCCTCAAACCACATGAAACACAGGCAGTAGATACGAGGAAGTAGGGCTTTGCACTGGGATTGGATGCCGACTGAATAAAAACCAGATGGACTGAGGGCCATGGAATGTGAAGGGAGTGTCTTTGGAAGCTGTTCTGTAATCCACCCAAGAGCGTACAGCGCACTAATTTGATCCATTAACCCCTTAAATTCCCCCTAGGTGGAACTTAATTGAATTTAACCAACACTGTATTTGATTTCCTCATGATTAAACCCCCCTCATTACAGTTTATAAACCGAAATTTACCAGTTTGTTCAAAATGCTATGGCTCTAAACTAGTGCTACTTGGGCAAAAATCTGAACCTCATGTATTTTTTTTCTTTTTCCCGCTTAAAGAAAAGTTTTTAGAGATGTTATTTAGCCAATACTTACAGGAACCAATCAACAGCAATAATGAGCGTGATGTCATCAGTGGGCAGGCCTACAGATGTTAGCACTATCACCATGGTAACCAGTCCTGCCTGTGGGATTCCAGCTGCTCCAATACTGGCTGCTGTGGCTGTGATACTGATGGGAAAAAGTGGTAAAAAAAAATGACTCTTTTTCTCATTACAGCACAAATGAAAAACTGAAAAAAGACAGCCATGTCCCCGGTTTGACCACTCCAGCATCCACTGGTTAGAGCATTGAAGTGGGTCACTTAAATTCATTCCCTTGCATGAAATACTACTCCTCATCTATCCGTGGTCAAATAGCCAGACTGGTGGTTAAAAGAAATTCATAAAGCTGGAACCTGTGGTTTTGAGGCTTGGAGATGCTTCACTTGGGTTCAGTTGTATTTCTCGCCATAATGAAAAACAAATGTGATAGAAATGCTCTCCTATACATCCCAAAGCTCTCAGAGCAGGCAAGGTTTACTGGACAAAATCTAAACTAAAACATGTTGAATTCAATGTTACAACTATGAAGATACAAATTGTTGGATGTTTGGCATTATTCATTAATATTCAAAGCGCAAACCTTGGAACGTAAGTGTTTTGTATATCACATACCTGATGGTGAGAATCTGTCCGAAGTTAAGGTCATAATCATTGACCTGAGCAATGAAGATGGCTGCCAGGGCTTCATATAGAGCTGTGCCATCCATGTTTATTGTGGCGCCAACAGGGAGCACGAAACGGGTCACACGCTTGTCCACTTTGTTGTTTTCCTCCAGGCATTTAAAAGTGATGGGCAAAGTAGCAGAGCTGTGAGAGGACAGAGGGAGAAGGAGGATGAGAAACAGAGAAAAAAAGTGAGAAAAGAAAGGAAAAATCTTCAGTGAGTTGCTTAAGTGTTGTTTTTGCTTGACCACTGACCAGTCAGTTTGGATAAACAAATATAATGGAAATCATGCTCAGAAACTATGATCATCTGGGGCAGGGAGACTGTCTGGATACCAACATCTAAAACCAAGCACTGAAAACCAAAAATGAAGAATAAATGCAACATTTGCATTTTTGAAATATGCAGCTTCCAGATTTTTAACAAAATCCCAATTTTTATGAAAATGAACCATTAGTGGGACATGATTACAACACTTTTGTTACCGCAGTTTGCTCGTTGCCATAACTATTACTATTATTCTCATGTGTTTATATTTATCTATTTAGTTAGTTTTATTGCATATAATGAAAACCATATACCTCTTTATGTGTGAAACTGCACCTTGTTATCACTCATTTTGCTTTATTTAATAAGTTTAAATAGAATCTTAACTCCAGGTTACTGTGTTTTACTCCTTAATCCTGCTGTACTGTATTTTCATTGTACTTTTGTTCCATCTTTCGTGAGATTTTGAGTTGGACCTAAATTGTGTAACATTTAACCAAATGACATACCTGGAGGATGTTCCCAGGGCAGTGATGAGTGCCTGCAATAGCCCTGCGATGAAAACAAAGGGGTTCTTCCTGGTGATGACAAAGTAGAGCGTTGGCAGGACAAAGATGGCGTGGATGAGCAGCCCACAAATGACTGTCACTGTGTACATCCCCAGCTGGCCACCCATGGCTGTAATGTCCTCCATCTCCACGATCTTACCGGCAATTAGGAACAAGATACCAATAGGGGCATACCTGTGGATTGATGGGTGACATTGTGAATTTATGCAATTCATTCAGTAATTCATTCAACTTTTCTCTGTTCAGCCACCCATCCATCCAATCACTTACCACATAATTATGGCAACCAGCCTCATGATGGCTTCATTAAGACAATCAAAGAAGTCTTTCAAGGGCTGTCCCTGCTCTCTCATGCTGCCAATGATCAGACCGAAGCACATGGAAAACACCACCAGGCCGAGAGCATTGATTCCATTAACTGACCCCGGCACTGGGATCATCTCCTCCCGGGTTATCTCCTGACTACCATTGAGTGTGAATATTGTATCATTCACTGTCATCTTCACATGGACTACTCTCTTGGCATATTGTGTCTTGAACTGGATTTAAAAAAAGAGAGAAAAATAAAAGTTCAATAAAAGACCTTTTCAGAATGCAGTTATTTGTTTGTGCTTTCATATATTACCATCTTGTATGCAAAATTTCACAATCCCAGTGGAATAACTCCTTCTCACTAAAATGTGTTGGAAAGTGGCACTATGACAAGGACCTAAGTCAACATACAGATGTGTCAGGTAAAGATATGGGCACAAATGTTAGAACATTAGGGGCCCATAAAAAAGTCCCATCCTGGTCTGAAGTGATCCCTGTGAATACCCTTTTTGGAATCTTTGTGTTGAAATCATGAACAGAGATTGAGGCATTTAGTTACAGAAACTGCATTTGATGTTTGCACCCACTAGAATACTGACGGTGATATGCTAAAGTCAGACAGTTGAGGAATGGAGAGAGAGAGAGAGAGAGAGAGAGAGAGAGAGAGAGAGAGAGAGAGAGAGAGAGAGAGAGAGAGAGATACCTGTTTGGTGCACGCTTCCACAAGGTTAGGAGGAAACATGTTTCTGAAAAACCAAACAAAAGAGGTACATTTTGGTTTGGATTAACAAATTACTTACAAATTACAAATGCAAAGCATTAAAATCAGACAAACTACATGCAGTGTACGAAATATGAGGCCCATAGTCTGATACTGATTTGTATTGTGCAGCCTTTTTTTGGCACCATTCACGTCTTCAGATGTCTCAGATCTTAAAAATCCTTCTCCCACTTTGAGCACCTTCATGTGAGTGATCAGTATCAAAAGGGGCCATTAATGAGGGATTATGAATTTTCATTTTGGTTGACAGGATGATTGGCACGCCGGGGTGCTTATGTGCGTGTGTTTGGTCGTTCAAGGTGCATTAAGGTGTGTGTGTGGGCACCTGATGAGGTCCAGAAAGGCATCAGCAGGGCTGACCTGCTCTATCTGCTGCCGCTTGGTGAACTCATCCTTTGATCCTTTTCCAGGGTGAATAATGAGCACCATGATGATACCGATGATCACAGCGATGATGGTGGTGGTAGTGTAGTAGACCACTGCCCTCATACCCATTTTACCAGAAGCACGGCTGTCCAGAGCAGCCATACCTGAAAAGGACATCATATCATTGAATGTGTATCAGTATATAGGTATTCATTCATGTGTACCTGCAATCTGCCAACAGAGCATCCCCTTTCATGCTGCAGCACTTCCAAACAGTTCCTGTAGAGGGGGCAGCAGTGCAGCAACAGAGCTATAAGCAGCTCCTATTGACAGTTAAGTAAATTTGCCATATTGCCAGTCACTGAGTGGCTTAAAGATGCAATAACTAATTGATTCTTTCATCAACTGCCCTGTTTTATTTAATTGATTTCATGATAATATATTAATTACATACATGCATCAACATACAATTGGCTCTCAGTGACATGCTTGAGAAAATGTTGCTGAACAAAATTAAAAAAAAAAAAATTTAAATTAAATGTTGCCCTTGTAACATCAAGAGAGTGAGGGCATATTTCAAGTCTGCAATAACCAAAGAATTAATAATAAAGTTAATAATAGAAATACAGTGTTTACAGTGTTTCTATCTTTGTTGTTGTTTCTTCATATGGGAAAATCTTCTTTAGTCATTCTGCCTCATGACCTTAGAATCTGCATGTGTGTCACTAACCTCTGTCCCCATGTGCATACAGTTAGCCTGGGAAAAGGTGCTGTAATCATTGGTGGAATACACCCATCTGGATTATCTGCCTAACAATCTGTGACAACAAAGAGTGGCAAGAAACATAATCTGACTCTGACCTTTGCTTGTGGAAAAGCAACACCTACTGTACAGCACACAGGGGCAGATCAAACATATGAAATCTGTTTACATACTGTATATTCATATTCTATATTATAGCTGCAGAACACTGAAAACTTGAAAACTGATAGTGATTTGACTGATAATGCCTCTGTATCCGTTCTTTTTTATTTGACCACATAACAGAACCATGTTCCTGAGTGTGACATGAGTTTGTTGTGAACACAGAAAGCAGGCAGAGATGTCAGTTACAGATAAACAGTGTGACCTTAACTGAGTATCTGTGTCACGGAAAAAAAGACACAACAAAGATGTATCTGTACTACTCTATGATGAAAACTGTACATACTGTGAGGCAAATCAAGCCTGTTCCTGTTATGTTTGGTAACCTCTGCATTCCCTCAAGGAAGACTGAATGCTATCAAATAATACACAACTTATATATGATTTTTACAGGCCTGCTCAAAAGCCAAAGATCGGTTTCATGTTGCATATTTTAAGAAATAGTTTTGACAACATTGTTTCTCAGTTAAGAACTGATGGACAAAGACTAAAGATTTATGCAAACCAGAAAGAAGTCTGAGGGAGTTACGGAGCCTCGGGGCTAAACTGTTCTCCACAGCTCTAATAGCATTAAACAGACTTTGTAGGGATAATGGTGGTAAAAAGAAATACAGCCATTCAGAAGACTGGATTTGGAAACGGACAAGCAGCCTCAATAGGCATGACAGCAACGTTGTATTTTCAAAGTGTCAGGTTCTATTGTGGCCATTTTTTTCATTCAGAGATGTACAAGGCAAAGCAGGCTTTGTGTGATGGGAGATGTATGTGTTGCTTTCATATGTGGCACTTTGACACTGCATATGCTAAAGTGTGTGTGTGTGTGTGTGTGTGTGTGTGTGTGTGTGTGTGTGTGTGTGTGTGTGTGTGTGTGTGTGTGTGTGTGTGTGTGTGTGTGTACCTACTGGTCCTACTTTAGCCCGCTCTGTTCCTCTTGTCTCAACATGCCCAGGACTTAGGCTTTTATCCTGTTCTTTTTGATCCACCCCCACCGCCCATCCCTCCCTCCCTCTCCTCCCCCAAATTCTTCACCTCCTCTCCCCACCACCTCTTGTTTCAGGGTGCCCCCTGGTACCGCTCCCCTGCTATTCCTCCACTCCCACCCCCATATCTTGCCTCCCTGCACTCTTTTTCTTGCACGCTGATCTTATTGCTGCAATCCTCTTTCATTGCCATCCCTTTCCTCCCAATCATCCCTCCCCCTTCTCCTGCTCTCCTCCTATTCCCTTTCTGACAGGCCTGGGAAAACTTGTTGACTTAGTCAGACCCACACACACACAATGACCTCCAACCTGTTGTCCAGACAACAACGGACGCAGCCTCACCAATTCCATCCTTTCAAAAGAACGAAAGAACCAAGACTGAAGGAGAGTAGGGAGAATGACTTTCTTTCTCATATGGGAAATGTTCATCAAACACAAAAGTAGGCCTACTTTAGGGGGGGAGTTGAAGCGCAGGACACAGCAACTGCAAGAGGTCTGTCCCGAGGGCAATTAACACAAGTTCCCTTCTTGACTCTAGACACTGGGCAAAGACCGACTCCGCACTTCTGGGAAGACTTTACTTGAAGGCCTACAGCCAGAAAACATCTCCACATGTCAGTCTATGGAGTTTAAAAGATTTTACAGAAAATAAATCCTTCTTTAATTCAATTATGAATTTTCATTCGATGCAACCTCTCAAATGTGTTGATTTGCTGTGTCTCTGATGTGACTAACCTGAATATCACTGGCTACTGACATGTTGATTGGACGAAACAACTGATTGGTTTATCAAGAATGAGCAGTCTTGAAAACAATTGTTAGATGCAGGCCCACAAAAGTCTCAGACTATGTGAGTATCTCCAAGAGCACTGTTTTGGTTCATGGAGGTTTCATAAACCAAAAACAGCAGCTCATGAAATTCACTCTTAGCCAGTCACACCTCTGAATAGGACTCATGAAGATTATTTTTTTTGTCATTCTCTGTGAGGTTCTTATTTCTACCTTCATATTTCTACCTTTATTTAACAAACACACAAAGAATCTGTCGAGTTATGTGCACTGCCTTCATCCTCCTTCCCTCCTCCTTTTTACTCCTTGTCCTGGTCTTCCCCTCAAATCCCCCTCCCTTCTACATTCAAGTTCCCCTTCCACTGACCTCCTCTGTAATCATCCTCCTTTTCCTCTTTTTACTGCCCTCATCACCTCTCCCTACCCATCCCCTTCTTGACTCTATAAATACTCTGTGGTGGACTCTCAGCAGGTATAATGAAATGCCTGAAGACAATATGGATTTTGTAGAAAACATATGTTGAATGGTTAGTTTAAAGTGGTTGAGTGAATGAGCACATGTGAAAGAGATGCTCTCTCTTTGGAACACATAAGCCCATTTCTCATAATCCTTGATCCTTCATTCTCCTGCCTGTCTGTCCACTAGTTTGGCTTTCCATCATTCTCTACCTTCCAGGGCCCCTCTGGACTCTGATCAGACTTCTTGATTCCCAATTCAGCCTCACTTTTGGACAGGATCAAAATTCAGAGGCAAGTTTCTTTTTAACTGGGACAGCCCATTTCACATAGTGGCACAATTCAGTCTTGGGGGCATGGCAGTCAGTTTGCACAGGGGCCACGTGTTTGCAGAAAAGCAGTCATAGGAGCTTCACACTCACATCCTCTAAAGTATGTTTTCTCAAAGTTTGTGCTCCAAGTCATCTATGTGAAGCAATCGCTGCTCTAGAAATAGATCTGACTGCAGTTATAGTTAGACTGGTTCTTATAGGAAAGTTGGTGAAACCAGCCTATGGTGTGGAAATAGAAATGCAGACAAACATTCAACTGTGTCTATCAAAGTACTCAAGAAAGCGTTTGCTTTATTCTAAAGCAACCTAAGGCCACTTGCATTACTTTTCAGATTAGGTCATGCTTTCAGCAGAAATCTGAAAATCTGTGAGAAAAATGGATTTTCAGTGACATCAGCTGAGTCTCACTTTTTACAAACTAGAGGTCTACATCTGTGTTGCACGTTTTCAAAAATGTTGTCATGTTACACATTGGCCCAAAACCTGTATGTATTAACTGTTTTCCCATGTGAATAAAAAGGAAAAATCCAAATCATCTAGTTATTGCTTTATTGATTCTCCTCCTTTATTTCTTTGAAAGTCAAAATTCCTTTAAGACTGTGAGTAGTCAGCATGTGCATGCGCATGTGGGTGTGTGCGTGTGTCCAGACATAGTACAGATGTGTGTGTGTGTTTTGGTGAACAGTTACTTCTCACAGCTGCAGTTCTAAAAAGCTTCTTTTGTTGCTGTGACCTCTGACCTCAGTCTACTCCACTACATTACTGACAAATTGCTGATAACAGGTCCATGGGAACTGCAAATCATTTGTAATTTGTACATTTTAGTGTTGCAAGAATGTAGGAGTTCATTTGCATTCAGTGTGCTTACGTTCTTGCCGGGTGTAACCAGATCATGTCAACCCAACAGCACAGTGGTGAAACTAACATGAGTCCAGCCTTATTAGCACATACCTTTTGGCTTTGGACCTGCATTGCGTTATTGATTGGTTTGGTCTGCCAAATCAGCAAAATCCAGATACTGTATTGTCACATTTTTCATTATTATTATTAATATAACATCACATTGTAATTGTGAGATATAACATTAAAGCTTTATAGATGAATATCATCAGACACATAGTTATTATATGAATGAAGGGCCTGCCAGTGACTTTGGTATATTACAGAGATAAAATTTTATCTAATCTGCAGTTCAGAACTAACTAACTTTTTTTTTTTTTTTATAATATTTTGTCATCTGCACTTTGGAGTCTTGTGTGTCACCAAGATTGATGTATTTACTGTGGTATGATAACAACATGAGATCCACTGCAATGGAAGAATTTAAGTTTCTGAACAATTGGAAAAACTAAATTGTAAAGTGGCAGCAGCAATGTACAGTGTGTTATCTGTAGTATTATAGTTGTCTCTTTTTAGTTGAATTACAACTTTATAGCAGACAACACTACATCTGATGACTACGATGCAGGCACATACACGCATATTGGAGAGAGGAGCTGTGTGCCGGATGACTTAGCTAAAGAACCTCTTTGTTGATTTCCACATGTTGTAGCTGCAGTCATGTGACATGATGTCAGAGGATGCTGATGTTACGCCCCACTGCAGCACAAAGCAGGTTATTATCGGACAATGAGTCTCGAGCATAACCTCAGGAGACTGGCCTCTTGCCCTGTCAATCACTGTTCAGCGACTGGACATTTGGTCTCAGCTTGTCCCGCTTACATTTGTCAGGCAATGCTGCTGACCAGTGTTTTTGGAAACTCATGTTTCATAAGTCTGTAAATCTATAGCTGAGGAGCAAGAGGAGGCTCTGCTCGGTAACAAACCCATAGGCCTTTTCCTCATGAAAAAAAACATCCCTGTGTGTTTAACTGGTTTTATGAACCATACCAACAGTGACGAATGAGCTCACTGCATCTCTGGATTAGAACTGAAATCCTCAGTGTCATATGTTTGTGTTTGTCTGAAGCACAGGCCCAAATTCATGTGAGCTGCAAAGGGTACAAGATGTACTGGAACCCCAATGTATGCCAGTCCACAAATCCTGAATTGCTCATTCAGTTAAAACAATTTAAAGTTGGGACTGTTTTAGTCATGTTGTATCAAGACCATTACAACATGGCCCAAGCATGTGATTGAGACCAGTACTGTAAGTACAAAACATATCTCTCCCTTTCTCTCTTTGTCTTTCTCTTGCACATGAGGTCATCCTAACCCCGTCCACCACTGGGCCCAAAACCAACAAACAGCATCGGCTGAACAAACAGCTGGCTCACTCTGCCACTCATGAGGTACATGTTGGTCAGTGGAACCACAAATCAACAAACACTGCCGTCACTGGCGCGAACCTTTTACACAGAAAACACGTTACCCACAAAACGTGTAACTCAAATCTCATACAACAAACAGAGTCACAGAGTTTTTCCACATGTGAAAACTGATACTGTGCTGTACCTTCACTTCAGGCTGGTAGAGATACAGAATGAGGGAGTGAAGCCTGCATGGGTCATTGTCTGGTCGAGAGCTATTGCTTTGGCTGGCAAATGTGGCTACCAAATGTGAAGAAATCTGTGGAGCCATGCTGAGCATGCAGGTGTTCAAGAGAAAATGCCAGGGGGTTTTGTGATATTAGGAGAAACAGCAGAGGGCTTTGTGTGGTGACTAATATGTTTGATATAAATTTAGAACAAAATAATGTCAGACAGGGTGGAATTGTAAGTGTCTAAGCTGTGAGTGCTTATTTTAGATATCTGAGGTACACTGTAACTAAAAAAAGCCAATGACAGCTGAGTGCTTCATTTACCTCAGTGATATTACAAATATGTAGGAGTGCTGTGCGTAAGCTTTGGTGTCAACAACATTGTTACTGTTATTTGTTAATCTTACTCATACAATTTGTGAACTGTCTATTAGAGTCTTGTAAAAAAAAATCTACATATAAAAATCTTGCTGTTTCCGTGTTCAAGTGTATTGCCCATAAAATTTAAAAAAGAGTAAGATCTAAATGTATCTAAATACCAACCAAATTAATGGATTCACTAACTACATAAATGAAGACAAGGCTGTCCATTTTGGTTTTCACACCTGTGATGAGACTGGAAACCAGCAGGGGCAGAACCAGCATCTGAAGCATTCTCATCAGCAATTCTCCAGGAAAAGAGAAGAACTTCACTTCGCGGTAAGACATGTTATAAGGCCGCAGAGCAAATCCCAGGATTATACCTGCAGTGAGGATCAAATGTGGAAGAAAAGTCAAAACTTTATTAGAACCTTTCAAATTATTTTTTTAAGAGTCCCAGCTTTGACACTTGTAGTTTAACCTTATAACATTACTGCAAAATGTAAAAAGAAAATTAGTAGTATTTACTTAAAGTTTCATTAATAAAATACAGTAATGTCACATTTGCTCATCATTGCTGGGAACACTTGTACACATTAGCAATTGTTGACATTTTGCCAGAAGGAAGGCGTAGGTGCATTGTAAGGTCTTCAGAATATCAATGATTTTGCAATTCTTTTCAAACTTGATTTTCTTGTGAAAAGGTGTGGAAGACTTCTTTTGAAATCTGTTCCCACAATAAGCAGTTTGTCTGCTTCAATGCCAAATAACCAACAGGCCCAGGTGGCTGACCCAGCAGCCTGATGTGAAGAATATCCTTAATTTAACAATCAATCAAGTGAGTTTGCCATGGCATGGTGTAATTCTAGCAGGGCTGCAGCTGTGCAGGCGGTGTGTGGGCCTGGCTCACTTCCTACTGAGTAAGATTCAGAGGTTAATGGCAACAGGGCAAAGGTCAGCTATAGGGTCAGATAAAGGCCAGTCTGCTAAGTTCATCTGGGTTCCCTCTATTCTCTCATCTGGTGAGTTTGTTTCTATTCTTCTCCTTCTTCCGTCCTACTACAGGGGTGATGGTCACACCAGATTGATGGATTATTGGGGTGAAACAGAAATCCTGTTGCCTTCTTCTTTACAAGTTTGAATAGAGGATCAGTAATGTGGTGATAGATGGAGAGGAGGGCAGCAAACTTTCTTCCAGCAATCTTCAATTTTAAATCAACTAAATTAAACTATTAATTTTTTTGTTATTAAATTATCAACAGAGTGCAGTGTTTAAACAGTGTCCACAGTGAAAACAAGTCTCCCCTGAAAAATGTTCCAACTTACCAATAATGACGGCTGCAACGGTTAAGATCACAAAGGCATTTCTAATGAAGAATCCTTTCACATCATCCTTTGTGATGTTCTCCACTTTCTTCTTAGCCAGCAGTGATCGGGACTGGATCCCTGCCCGGATCTGGTGGAGACCACTCCGGGTCCTCTGTGGGTTCTCCCCATTGCTCTGAGTCATAGCTGCTGTTGAAATCTTCAGATCTGCTGGATCTTGAACTCCACTACACTGTGATGGGAACACCTTAGTGGTGGTGCTGATTCACTTCTTCCTCTGTGTCACACCTCCTCTTTGGTTCGAGACTTAGAAGTTGCCTGATTTGGAGGGAAAGACATACAGAAAGAGCAAGAATTAGACATCTGTGCGCTAAAAACAAATTACGAAAGGTAGACCACCGCTCCATCATGCAAACCCAAAGGGAACTGTGCATCAGTGCTCTACTACATTGAACTGTCACTTAAAACCTCCATGTAGAATATACAGCACAAAGTAGAGTACAAAGTGGATTAAATTATAAATATCCAATGGTAACATCTTTGACATATATTTCATACATATACAGAAATAATCAAACAAATTCCTCCAAATTAAAATTAGAAGACTTGAACTTTTCTGTCAAAAGACATGTTGTATTCAATAAGTGAAGAACACATGTGTTCCCACAAACATACCCAAACATACACTAGCGTAACTACAGCACACGTGTCCAGTTTGGGTCTAATGGTTATACTGATACTGATTCACTCTACCACACATGCAGACAAACACAGATACAGTCACTGGTCAAATGTTAAAATGCATTTTTAGACATATAAATTGGTAAAATGTTAAGATAGAAGTTGTTTCTGTACCTTTAGGCTTGAGCAATAACTTCCTTTGGAGTAATGTTTTTTTTTTTTTCAGGGGGAAGTCCTGGTTTAAAGCGCGATCAGTGTGAGAGGGACAGAGGAGCTCTTTGGCTGTGAGCTGGTTGGTGTGAGCAACCAGCAATGAAGAGAAAGGGGAGAAAAAGAGAAGAGAGGAGGAGAGAGGAAAGGAGGGAGCTGTGACTGGGATGAGGGAATAAAAGAGCCAGTGAGAGAATGGAGGCGGCGCTATAGTAGAAGAAAAACTAGTGTTAGTCACTCACACAGTGCAGGCTTGTGGGGAGGTGAGGCGGAGACTAAAAAAGTGAAGTATAAGGTAGAGGAGGGGGGCGCTTTTCAGACAGAGGGGAGTTTGAGGAATAATGAGCTTTCCAAGCAGGAAAAAGAGAAAGGACCTTCTTGTTTTCTTCTGCCCCTCTCAGTCTTCCTTTCAAATGGTTTTTCACGCTTGATAAGTTCAGCCTGATTGGAGATTCCTGTGGAGAGTGAGTCAACAGAGAAATAAAAGTCCTCCATCCATCAAAATATGAAAGTGGATTAGCCATTCATACATTTATTTTGGCACATCTCCAAAAGACTCACTCATCCATCAATATCACTTTGCCTTCTTTTGCTACATTTCACCACATTACACATTTGCACCATACAAAGTCCACTTGGCCATTTTATTTCCATGAAAAATGGTGGAGTCTTTAGTTTGTTAAGCTAAACACAGCAGGTAAATATTTACCAAGTGCCAGTGGTGAAAATGGTGCTCAGCAACTTTTGGCTATGAAAGAAACAATCTGTGTAAACTAAGTCTGGAGGTTTTTGGCAAGCAAGCTGACTATGGTGCTACTGTGTCAGTTAACTACATGTATGCCATAAACAAATAATGATTACTTAAGCTCTAGCATGGGAGAGTGGTTAGAAAATAAAACAGAACCATGGATGATCCAAACACAGGCTGGAGTTTAGTTTGGCAGCATTCAGGAATTCACAGTTTGGCATGTGCAATGTGATGAACACTGAGGGTGTGTACGGAAATGTGTGTATGTGTGTGCGTGTGTGTGTGAATGTGAGTAAATGTGTCTGGGAAAAGAAAATTGGGAGTAAATGAGAGAGGCAGAGCTGAAGGCATCCTTTCTGACTCATACTAAGGGAATCCATGTTTGGCAGAGATGTTGAGAAACACACACACACACACGCATGCACACACACAATGTGCCTAATGCTCCATATGACCTCAGTGAAATTATATAACCTTTCTGACTCTGGCATATTTCTTGTATACTACTCAAAAGCAGAAGAATTTTCAAGAATAATTCTGCCAGCACATTTTTATGGAAGGAGATCTGAAGACATTAACTGTAGCTGCACTTGCATGAGTGTGAGGGAGAGTTTTCTCAAAAAGGCAATGAAACAGTTTTCCTCTCACCCACAATCTGGAGTATCCATCTAGAGAGTTTTGATTTGTTGAGATGTGGAGATAAGCGCAGTAGATTATTTCAGAATGGAACGTGGTTTGTGTGGTGAATGCTAAATATAATGATAAATAGTAAAGGTCTGTAGAGTATTTTTAGTACCACTCTGTTTGGAAAGATTGTTTGCTGTTAAGCATTGAAAATGCAAATTTTGCTGTTCTGATCACCACAGACCCAATACCACCGAGGTTCATTACAACCTGCCACTGACTGAAACTTTGGCAAATTGTACTGAAACTATCTCAATGGAGAGACAGTGGGATAAAAGGCTACCATGTCAGCATGGTGACTAAAATGGTGACCTTGGTCAATATCAGCATGGTAGTATTATCACTGTGAGCATGTAGTATGTTGACGTCAAAGTGCCAAAGTACACCCTCACAGAGTTAGCAGCTCTGTGGCTCATTTAAAGGAACAACTAGAGATTAAAGTAACAACTATAGTTGTTCCTTTAAATCACAGGATTGGCATCACTGGCTACAGGTGCCAGCAAAAGTCAATTTAACAGCTGAAGTGATCTCCAAAGATGAGAGAAATTGTGTGATTGTACTTGATTTGATTTCAATTTTAAAGCTGTTTTTTAATTAATAAAGCTGCCATTTCTTTGTAGAAGTTATGACTGCTAACCACCAAAAGGACAATCGTTAATATAAATACCAAAACTAAATAACATTTAAAAAAGGTGTAAATGTGAAATCAGTACAATCAGTACTTGTTTTAAAAATTATAATTATGTACAATTAATGTAACTTTGAATTTAAACCAGCACTTTAAGTCTGAAGAGTATCTGAGCACAAACTACAGATCAAGATGTTTGCAGTCAGAGATCAAGTGCTTGGAGCGGTTACCTTCAGGCTGCAGTTATTATTTATAATATAATGGAGCAACAAAGGAAAGCACAGAATTGGTTGTGAAATCATCTTTCCTCAGAAAAATATTACTGCTTACTGCGTCAGAAAGCATAAACTCTTTCACACTACTTTGACAACAATACGGCAATTTGTTAACTTCTCTTATCATATGACTGCATACGAATCCGATTTTTATGGAATGTGTGTAAAGAGTTTCGATTTTTATGTCAGGTCATCCATTATTTGCAGGATTGATGGTTCATTCCCCTGCTCATGGCCACATGTCCATGTCTTCTTGGACAAATCCCATATTGTTCCCAATGGGCAGACCAGTACCTTGTGTGGGACAGTAGCTCAGCCACTCTCTGTAATGAGAGCCATTACAGAAGTCTTTTTCCTGCAATGGCCAAAGCACTCTGTTACAAGCGAACTCCAAGAACATATTTTTACTTGCTACAAATCTTTTATTCAGATAGAGCTGAACAAAGAAAGGACTTCATATCCTCTGCTGATTGTACACTTGATGCTGCTCACATTGCAAGTAAATGTTCTTGCCTCAGTATAAAAATCTAGCACCACTGCAAACTACAACCTCACTAACAAACATATAGTTAAACTGATAACTCTCTAAAGGTGTCAATTAAAGCTGAACATTACTGTCTTCACAAAGGTAGAATTTATGGCTGAGCAGTTGTATCATACTGCATTAGATAATTCAGGTGTACCTATTACAGTGGCCACTGAGTGTATTATTTGGTTGTGTTTTAGATTACTCTCTCGAAGAATTGGCAAGAGATTCTGGGCAAAACAACAACAACCAGAACAACTGTCATAATTACCATCTGCATGTTGTTTTTTGGCAAAAGTAGAACAGTGTGTCCTACATCCCAGAACAGACTGAGATGTGGAAACACTCACTGGCTCATCTCATCAGCTGATGTGAAAGGGCTGGGGACAGAAGCACTACTGAACAAACAGTATTGAGACTGGAGTCACTAACAACTCACAGCTCTGTCCTCTGCACAGGTATCAATGATTATATCCTTAGTAAATAACAGGAAGATGTTTCCGATGCAAATCTTTGAAAGTTGCAGTGAGGCTTGCATTTCTCCTTCCTGCAAGCAAACAAAATCACATGAAAGTAGTTCATTAACTTCTGTAACTCTCTATTCATAATCTGATTTGGTCAGTAGAGGACATTGGTCTGTGTGTGTGTGTTTTTTCTGAAATAACTAATGTGAAAATGTTAATGCTTCACCACAGCCAACAGGCCAATAATTCTTTCATCATTCTTTTAAGTAGATTTACAGATTTCCAAAGAATCCAGACCAATTCCAGAAAAATATTGCAAAATCATCCTTTGACATTGTGTATGCATCACCAATACTGACAAGGCCAAATTCCTGGCCTTGTCAGTAAAAGCTAAACCTCAGCTCATCTGGAAAGCTTGAAATCAGGACCTCACTATTTCTCACCCTCACCGCAGCGACCCACATGGCATCCATCGCACAGCTATCCCAACATGCAACAACAGACAACAGACCTCTTTGTCTTCAGCGTGCAAAGCAAGGGATCGGCTGATGGGGTCGGCTGAGGAGCAGAACTTGTAAATTGAAGAAAGGGAAAAAGAATAAAGGATCCTACCATAAAACACACAGAAACTACAGAGAGACAAGTGAAACTACAGAGAGTGTGTGTAGATTTGACAAGTGAAACTACAGAGAGACCACTTTCACTTGTCTCTCTGTAGTTTCTGTGTGTTTTATGGTAGGATCCTTTATTCTTTTTCCCTTTCTTCAATTTACAAGTTCTGCTCCTCAGCCGACCCCATCAGCCGATCCCTTGCTTTGCACGCTGAAGACAAAGAGGTCTGTTGGGTAGAAAATGTGTTGCTTTTGGAGTGTGTTCATGTGTGTATACTTGTGGAGATAGAAATGTGTTCAGTATGGGGACTCACATCCTATTTGTGGATTTGTGTGTGTGTGTGTGTGTGTGTGTATAAAGTTTAAAGTTTTTTACTTGTTGGACTGCATCATTTTGTTTCTCTTACCCACAGATCAAGCAACTTCTCTGCTCCGGCACAAGACTTTAGGAAATCACAGTGCATCAAATACTTCAGCTAGAAGACTGGTCTCAGTTCTGTTAAATAGATTACAGGAGTAATGTGGAACAAAATGGATTTATGTTTTTCCATCCTGATGCGACAATCTGTTCACTCATTCTTCTGACCACAGGAGGCATGTGCTACTAATTGTATCACATGTTCTGCTTGAATTGACTCGAAAAGGATCAAAGCACAGAATCAAATCATGACAAATAGGCTGCAACATGAAAAAAATGTGGCCTTTATGTTTTGTGTTTAGCCTTATTAAAATGATTGCCTGTTGTTGCCATCCCTTGTCAAACTACATAAACATTTGGAGAAAGCTATCAGGACAGTTGTAGAAAATTAAGCTCATGGTTTGACAATGTCATCACCTCATCCTGCTCCTTTTGTCCTGTAGCTACAGCATATGATGTCATCAGCAACCTATAGGCTTACTATAAAAGACCTTGTGTCAAAACACAAACTTTCCCTCTCTCATACACATACATTTTATAAATACACACAGGCCATGCCCTCAATCTCAGCACCACTGAGTGTGTGTAACTCTAGCTGGCCCAGTCTCTTGTACCAGGCCAGTCGTTCGAGATGGGAGTGGTCCACTCCCAGGGGGGTGATGTATCCAGGACAGGTTATAAGATCTGCAGTCTACAGTGGCCCTCCGGGGACACACAGAACTGGGGCCACATTGTTCGCCAGCATCATTGTGCATGAGGGTTTCCCATGGCTCAAATGTTACAAACTTCAAACCCAGGGGTCTCAGCGCACTTGTAGCTGTTGTTCAATGGGCACGGTGGGAGACGAGGCTGCTCACACACCGTTTCTCACTGAGCTGAATGAGGCCACACTGGACATGGTCCCAGTGGCGCGTCATCTGGATGTGGAGATGGAGGGTAGTGATGGGAGTGATGGGAGTGAGGATGGTAAGGGAGAAGATGCAAGACACATAGGTAACAACACTAAGCAGGGCAGAAAGAGAGTGGGTGAAGGAGGAAGAGAAAGAGGAAGTCTAGACACTTTTAGACTCTTTGATTTTAAACTGTTCATGGAAACTAGTTCAGAAACACGTCAACACTTTTTTTTATTATTACAATTTCATATGACATTATGATAAGATTACGACATGCATAATAATAAATTGTTTCCTCAACATCATGACAATTAGGCGACAAGTTTGCAGTTGAAATATTTGCTTGTGTTGTACCTCTGATAATCAGCTTCTTATAACTACCTTATAAACACATTACAACTCAAGTGTGACTCCCCTAAATAGATAATGGTCATCATTAATGTTAATGGCCACATCTGTGTTTTGACAAGTTAAAATGTGATCTTCATTATAAAAAAGCTTTTACCAAAGTGTTAATGCTACCACTCACTCAGGCCTGTACATGGTTCAGAAGCAACAGGCAACAGGTTAACTTCTAACTATCTCTTTAAAAATTATCTACCACAACAAACGCAGCAAAGAAAAAAAACAGGGGGAAAAACATAATTAAGTTGCAGTACAAACTAAACATGTCTCACTGAAAGGACTGTGGGTAAGTAAATCTGCAGGGGTGATGGCAATCAATTCACAGTATAATTAATTTCTGATAACATGAGACTTCGGTACAAGGTTTGAGTTTCCCAAATAATCTGTACCCTGCTGTGCCAAGGGGAGTGACCAGAAACCTGACCGAGGTTTTGTTAAGGATGCGCCTGAAGTTCTCAGAAATTAAAATATGACACCCTTCTTTTTTGTATCTTAAACAACTGGGCAAATAAGCCTATCTCTCTGGATATAAGAGATCAAAGTGATTCATGACAATAGAATAAAAAAAAAGGGAAGACAATATGGATGGAGTATAGACGGCTATTATCGTGTCAGTCTCACCACCTTTGAGCTCTGTGTGTTTGAACTTTCCTTGACATGAACAGGCTGCATGTTTTTTGTTTTTTTGTTTTTCACTTTTCGTGGTGTTAAAACATGATTAATGTTTAGCTCTGGTGGATGACATGACTTTGTAGAACAGTGACTGCATGAAGTCAAGTCCTATTTACATCCTGAGTGAAATAGTCATAATGTTCATTATCTGTATCAGCAGCATAATCACCATCAGCAGCAGCACCATACTGGCATTACATGCAGTTGTGTCATTATGTGTCATACTATGTTTATGCAATGTGTTGTTAGGTATTCAGTTTGTGAAACCTGAGAAGGTGTTGCACTTGTTATGTATTATAAAATTCTTTCATAAATGTCTGGTTTCCCTCTCCTTGTTAAGCGGTGTGATACTGAAAAAGTTTGAGGACAAATTCTTTACCTCCACCTAGTGGTGGAAAAGTTTATGTTGAGGCCTGTGCACTCTGCATCTCTCCCATTCACAGTGAACACGCTCTTCGCTCGGGGTTCAACTCAGGGCCACGCCCTTACTTTTTTTTTTAATGTAACAAAATTAATTAAATCTACTCAGGCTAACTAACCGAGCTAGTTAAACATGGTGCCAAAGCCAAGAATTTAAACTTAGCAGAACGCCCAAGAATGTCTGAGTACACAAATAAACTCTCATCGATGTACTGTTGGAAGTAGTCAGAGTAGTCCAATTCTGATGAATTCTGAAACTTAAGTGATAAAGAAAGGAGACATAAGTTTGTTTGTGTGTGTGTGTGTTTCTTAGCAAAATCCTCTCTGCCTCACTTAGCTCTCTGCTCCCTAATGTAAAAATTGGGGTTAGTAGATAGATAGATTCTATAAATGATATTTTAACCTAGGGGTCTCAGACTCGTGTCCCCCACAGAGGACAAAAATGAATTGCCGGGTCTCAGGAGGATATTACAGTAATCCATGAGAGGGAAAGGCGGGGCTTAAGGGGGTTAAGGTTTGAATGTGGGCTGACAGATGGCCTCACTAAGCACCTGCCAGTGCTGCCAGGTTTTATCTGCACTGTAACAGTTTGGCTCAGGGAAATTAGCCTAGCACTACAGGAATAAGATGGAGGCGAAATGACAGAGTGGAATAATGTGACAGAGCAAAAAGAGGCTGTGAATGCATGGACCGACGTGGACACTACTCCTCTGGCATGATTTTGTAATGAGTATATATACAAGATTGATTTGGTTGTAAATAGCTAAAAAATGAGATGGAGTTGATGAACAATTTTCTAGAGGACTGGCCAGAATCTCTGGAGATTTTTGGATCAGTTTGGATGGACGCATTGGGTGTGTCCAGAGTGGACAACTGGTCTATTTGTCTGAATCTTGTGGAGCATTTGTGCCTGGATCTGCTGAGCCAGATGGACTTTTTACTGGAAAACCAAGCTGTGTGCTTCAATGTACTGGGTCCACTGTTTGCTGATGACCCATATGTGTTGATGTTCCTCCACAACTGAAATGGACTGAAGATGTTTTCTTTTTCTGCATTGTTTTTCTTTTTTTTCTGCATTTTTTAACTTTGCTGCTTGGCACGAATTTAAACGTAAGGTAAATCTCATCACAATCAGTACATTTTTTACAGTGGAGAATGTCCACGTTGCTGTTTCAAGTTTCCTCCGCTTTGACACACAATGGACAATTGAGAGTAACAGGAAAGCATCAGCATTACCTTTGCTAAATTTTGACAAAGTGTACGTTGATCCAATGGATGTTTCATGTTAAATGACTGAATTACTGAAGTTTGTTTACAAAGTAAAATCTATGATAGCACTGTCATGTTGCATTATTGGATTGAATTGTTTCTTTTTACAATGAACCAAATGGTTACATTCAGTATTGTGCTGAACTGTGCTGTACTGTAATTTGCTGATGTGAAACACATTTGATTTTGCAGACAGACCAAATATTTTATGTCAAAGTATAAAACTGAATGAGAGTGACACAAAGTGTTCCTGGGGAAGAAAATATACACAATTAATAATTCTTATTGGATAAAAAGTGTCCGGGAGCATGATTTTATTTTAGTTTGAATGAATGTGCATCTTACATGGATGGAGCAGAGATTCATCAAGACTGCACAACAGTCATGTGTCTTGTGCAGCAAGCATCAAGATTCATGCATTTTTGTCCATTACTGGCAACTGGAGGACTATTTAAATCAATTCAGCTTGAGCTACTGGATTAAAAAGCCATCTCGGACAGCAACACAGGATTTAAGATAACCCTCAGCATAACTGTTTCGAGTCATGATTATGTGTGTGTGGCTCTGAATGAGACAAGAAACTGGAACAATATTTTATACCATGGAAATAAATTGTCCCAATACCATCAAACATAATAAAATATATGAATAAAGGCTGCTTTTTTTTTTTTTTTTTTTTTTTTTAACACAACACATTTCAGCTAGTGGAGCAAATAGGGTCCAGTCAAGTCAGTTAGGACACTGTACTCTGTCCTTCATTTGAATGAAATGCCCGGTGTAGATTTTAGCAGTAGTTGGTTCAGTGTACATCCAGTAAATATGGGAGGTTATACTATAATTACTATAATTATTGCCACAATTCAGTGTTGAGTATTTTATTCTTATATACACACACTCGTGTATTTCTACATATTTTAGAACATTGTCTCGCCTACAACACCCAGAATTCCGTGCTGCGCCAGCGTGAGCATGTTGTACGCATGTTATGCAATGTAGTCTCAAAGGTTGTGTACATTTGTCGGACTTCTCGTCTCGAGAACGATTTAACGTGACAGTGAATTCAGACAGTTCGCCAGTTTACAAGCTTCAGCCTGAGAGGAGAATCTGCAAAGGTAAGTTTAACTTCGACTGCGCTCAGTGTTAGGAAAAGACGTTTTGTTCGTATGCCACAGAGCTTGGATCAGAAATCAACGTTCCGAGACCACAGTGTGGTACAATCAGAGTTGAATGATCACTGTTTTTCGGTCGAAATTAAACATGACCACGCTGCCTAACCATCATAAAAACACTGCAAATGCCAAAAGTTCAACTCTAAAATAAAAGAGACTGAGAGCCGGTTCAAATAAACACTAATCATTTAATACTTAGATGGTTGCTAGAAATACACTTCATTTGCTAACACTATGTTTGACTGTGTCCAACATAGACTTTATTTATTTTACTGCTTCAACTTCCATGTGGGAACACCAGTGCTTTTGCGAAATTTAGCTCTGCAACCATAAATGGTTTATAATTGTTTTTTTGTTTCTGGCTTTTGTAAATGCATGACATAGTTTTTGATAAATTACATGTATGTTTTTTCCCCTGCCATTCCAGACACCCTCTGTTTTCATTTCATTTCTTTACCCCTGTTGCTTCAATGAACTCACATCACCAGAGCAGTCTGTAAAGGTTTAAAGCATCCAAACAGGCATTTTTCTACACCTATCTCACTTTTTGTCTTTTCTTTATCCTTCCTCTTTCTCTCTCTTTTCCTGTTGACTTTCCCTGCTCTCTTCTCACCTCCGTACCTCATGGCTGTATTATGTACAGTATCGCCCTGAGTGTTCAGGTCATGCTGTTTCTCCATGTTTCTCCTGTAGATAAGAGCTGATATCCTGTCTGTTTCCACACTGTCCAATGAGCTCCTCTTTTTTCTCTCTCCCTCTCTCTCTTGCCCCCTCTAGTCTGTCACCATGAGCTCCTGACGTCTGTCTGTCTGTTCATACATCACTATGAGTGGTGCCGCGCTGGCTGTCGTGGTCGTAGTTGTCTTCTTCTTGGCCCTCTGCCTCCTCCAGCGCTATGGAGATTTGCGGAAGCAGCAGCGGATGGTCCTGTTCGGGACACTGCTCTCCTGGTACCTGTGCTTCCTCATTGTCTTCATCCTGCCACTCGATGTCAGCACGGTATGAAACCACTGTTTAAATTGTGTGTGAACATAAGGCAATTCTTTGCCTTGGTAACCATGTTTTCTTGGGTTTTCTATGGATAAAAACTGGATCAACAGGATGTGAGTTTGTGTGTGTGTTTTTTGAGAATAATATTGAGCCGTGTGTTTATTTACACTGCTCTTGCCTCCGGCGTCTTACCTGTACCATTGTTATGTGATGAATAGGCTTCATCATGTGTTTCATTGAGTGTGTTTACCTCTCTTAGACCATCTACAAGCAGTGTGTTCATGACAATTCAAACCACCCTACTCCTGTAACTCGAGCAAGAGTCAGTAATGAGGCCGAAGCCAGCTCGTCTTTTTATCCATCTGTGAGGTAAATAAGACATTTTTGATTTATCTTTTCCATGTCTACAGTTTGCTAATTTCAAGGCAGTCTGTTCCTACAAATTGTGTTCCAAGGCCATCCAGTATCATACACAATTTGTAATCTTCTGGCTAAATTAGAGCGTTCTAACCTGAACTACAGATACTCACAGTTCTTCTGATTGCCAATGTATTCAGCTGCTTGAAACCATAGAAACTACATATTTTATGGTACTACAATTGCCATAGGCTTTATTCTCAGCAGCTTGTAGCATTATACACTTAAGCCATTATGAGGTTTGATGTTGTCATACTGAGTAGATTAAATAATTCATGACACCATTGGAAAAAACAGAAAACTGGAAAGAAGAACGAATGAATGACAACATGTCTTTCTGTAAACAGTACCCAGTTTAATCTGGGTCTACTCCGTTTTTTATCAGAACTATTTCATATTGGAGAAATTGTGTTTTTTTTGTCATTATTTGATTTAACAGGATTTAACACTGCAGAGCTTTGCCCTCCGATGCTATTCAGGTGTTCATTGCACTGTGGTTGTGTTATAGTTATGATTTCATTTCAGTCATATGATGTGAGAGCAGATTGCTTAATGATTGTGTTTTATTGTACTAAAGATGATTAGGCCAAGCATATGCCAGAGCTGCTGTAAACTGTTTTATCTTTGTGTGTGTGTGTGTGTGTGTGTGTGTGTGTGTGTGTGTGTTACAGTGTACCAAAGGTGTGTGAGAAGCCTTGGAGTTACATCCCAGATGGTGTCCTACCAGTGTTTTGGAGAGTTGTATACTGGACTTCCCAGTTTCTTACTTGGTGAGATCCTGCCCACACACTCTCAATCACTTTCTCAAACCTCAACTCTGACTACTGTATGTTCCACCTTTTGTTATGTAGACAGTTGTGTTTTGGTATATTGACTCTTTCTCTTCAGGCTGCTGTTGCCCTTCATGCAGTCTTATGCGCGGTCAGGAGCTTTCTCCAGAGTTGGAAAGATTAAAACAGCTCTAATTGAAAATGCAATCTATTATGGCACCTACCTCCTTATCTTCATCTCTCTGGTCATCTACGTGGCTGCACATCCACAATGGAAGTTCACATGGTAGGTCAAGTGTAGCTTGATTCACAAGACAGGTAATGGGCAAAGAGAAAAAAATGACACTTGCTCACTTTGCACTGTGGTTGTCTTTTCTAAGCTGGTATTATGCCTGTGTATTGATAATCTGTCTTTGTAAAACTTGTTCAGGATGGAGCTCCAGACCATCGGTATTACAGCTGCCAACACCTGGGGCCTCTTCCTTCTGGTGCTGTTGCTAGGCTACGGCCTGGTGGAGATCCCCCGTTCTTATTGGCTCTCATCTTCCCATGGTTACTTGCTGGCCAAGACCTACTTCAAGGCAGCAAAAATGGCTACTGAGAAGGCAGCAGCAGAGGAGAACCTAGCCGATGTTATGGAGGTGAGGTTTTCAGAGAGAACGGATACCAACGTGTTAAATCAGAAAATGTTCAGAGAATCTTTCAACAGTCTTTAAGAAGCAGACCATTTTCTAACAATAAAATCTACTGGGTTTGCATCACCCACATTTTTGGCTTTTCTGGCTTTTATTTTTATTTTAAATATGTTATGTGTTATCAGGAGGTGGCAGCTGTCCATGAATCTGTGAAGTACAACCACCCTCTCAGGAAGTGTGTGGACACCATTTTGACAAAGGTGAGAAAAACATGAGGCCATTTGTTCCTTAGATCGAATTCACTAGGGAATATTAAGTTTTCTTTTTTATGTGCACATGAAAATTTTAATGTTGCACGTACAGTTTTTTTCAGTTTGACATTTGAATTTCATTTCATTTCAGTGTCCCACTGAGTACCAAGAGGAGATGGGAAGAAATCTGGAAACCTCTTGTGAGGAACGGAATATCCTCCCCAGCAAAAGAGGACTAGTTACGCTTCATAAAAAAGTAATTATTGCTTTTAAAGGAAATGATGCCAAAAATATAGGACCACGTGGCAAAATTAATAATAGTTATTTGCCCCTGTTGCCTGTATGTGTGGGTGTGTTTCAGGTAATCACTGCAGTGCAGAGACATGGTCAGACTCAGGTTCAGTGGTCTATCTTGTTAGACCAGGCTTTTCATCTGGAAGACGTAGCTAAAAGCCAGAGCAGCCCGATCCGACACTTCGCCCACGGCTTCCCCTCAGCACAACACCACGGCTGGATCAGTAGGTTCATCTACACTCCCACTGTGGGTGAGTTCATTCACTGCCAACATCTCAAATTTACAGATGAAGTACATCCACTACTTTGCTTAAGTAAGAAAGGTACCTCTAATTGAGTGTTTCCATTTCTTCCAGTCTTCTTTGCTTATAAGTTCTTTTTGAATCCATGCCCACAGGATGTGATGTGTAACTCACGTGCCAGTTTGGATGTTCCTCAAACATTTGTATTTATGCGTGTGTGTGTGTGTGTGTGTGTCCTCCTCAGAGTGGTATTGGGAGTGTGTGTTCAGGCAGGGTTTCTACAAGCTGCTGGCAGTGCTCCTGGGTCTCCTCTCTGCAGCAGTAGTCTGGTCCGAGTGCACCTTCTTCAGCACACACCCTGTCCTTTCTCTCTTTGCTGTCTTTATTCAGATGGCGGAAAAACAGTACAACTACATTTGTATTGAGGTGAGCATATGTACATCAAGCACAAGGAGCATGAAAACTCACATACCCATCATATTTCTATTCTTTATCTCCTTTATTCTCTATACATTATTTAAGGTTCTTTGCTAGAATTTTGTGAAAAAAATTAATCTTTTCCTTGTAAAC
This sequence comes from Toxotes jaculatrix, assembly GCF_017976425.1. NCBI lineage: Eukaryota > Metazoa > Chordata > Actinopteri > Toxotidae > Toxotes > Toxotes jaculatrix. Next base: position 12,510,850 of record NC_054400.1, on the reverse strand, counting down.
ACATGAAATCTCACCTTATTATATTGTTAATAGTTAATAGATTTGTTGTGAAGAAAACAATTTTTTACCCACTTCAAATACATTGAACTAATCCACCTAAACCTCATTCCTTTCTCTACCTGTTGTTTCATTTTCTCCTCACCAGATGGCGTGCTTTATCAGTATCCTCTTCCTGTGCGTGTGCGTGTACTCCACAGTGTTCCAAATACGAGTTTTCAACTACTATCACCTGGTCCCACATCACCAGACTGATGCTTACAGCCTGCAGTTCAGCGGCATGTATGTCCCTCATAAAGTCAGATTTGAACATATTTATGTATGTATTTATTTTTGCTCTTGCTGTTTTATTTTTGAGTTTATATGAGTGACAGTTGTTACGCTAAACTACTACTGCCAGTGTTACAGGGCACACTTTGTTTTTTAATATTAGGTTGCCTCTCTTTATTTTTTCCTCTCAGGCTGTTTTGTCGTCTAACTCCTCCTTTGTGCCTCAACTTTCTGGGCCTGATTCACATGGACTCTGCCATCTCACACCAGGACAGAATACAGACATCCTACACCTCTGTGGGTTCCACTCATGCACAAGCCAACACATACACAGGCATTCATCTTAACATACATGTATTAATGCACCCACCACAGAAAATGTTACAGTATATGATCGTAAACATAATATATGTAGAAATGTAAAAAATCTCTTTGTGTTTAACCAGTTGGAGTGATGCAGTGTCTCTTTGTCTTTCCCTCTGTCAGATCATGGGCTCTATGCGTCTGCTATCTTTCATATCAGATGGGTTCTACATCTATTATCCCATGCTGGTTTTGCTGCTTTGCTTTGCCACTTTTTACAAGTAAGCCAATAACCACAAAGAACAAAACCCTCTATATCAAGATTGTTTGTTAATGTTTTGTGTTTATGTTTTTTTAAAAAGTACAGTGCAGCAAATATATCATTATCAGATTTTTTTAGTCCCAAATCTTGATCAGTATTGGCATCAGAGATCAGGTATTAATGCCAACATTAAGATAATATAAATGGTGAGATTATTAAATTTAGCTGTGTGTCTCATTTTCTCATTTTTTGGAAAACGGAGAGGTTGTCTGTACACCTATTTGACACATATAATATAAAGGCTGTACTTTTTGTCCTGAATCTGCAGACAACTATAGCTAGATGTGCACAGTATCCACCTTTTTTGTACAAGTAGGATGACACTCGTGTCAAGTTTGCTTGTACTGGTCATGTCGTCCCCCTCTGATAAGATCAATGTGATGAAGTGATGGATGTGATGCAGCTTGTTTAATAATAGATCAGTACTTAACAGGAAGTCTGTTGGGAGGGAATGTACTGTGAGAGATACTACTTAATATTTTAATCATTGTTTGCATGTTGCACATAAGAAAATATGTCTAACGGTATATTTGTGAATTTTCTGTGTTTGGGTTTGTAGCCTGGGCTCTCGCTGTTTGAACCTCCTGGGCTTCCATCAGTACATCACTGACGATGACTTGACCTCTGACCTGGTGGATGAAGGCAAGGAACTCATCAGAAGAGGTAGTTTTATTAGAAATTTAATCAGTCACTATTTCTGATGTGTTTGTTCAAAGGTGGAGTATTTGCTTGGCTCTTTTTTTTAACTTTTATATAAAAATGAACCAAATTATTTCAGACTTGCTCCATTATGTTTTGTGCTCTTGTTTATATTAAACTTAATTGGATACAGCAGGATGTTTTGCTGACTCATACTCATGTCTTACACCTCAGTTTATAGTAGGTTTTTTAATGTGTGAAAGCTATAATTATCAGTTGTGATAAGGCCTCCAACTCAGTTGTGATATCAAGTGAACATGCTTTTTAATGATATGATCTACAATGTCCTTTTGCAGAGAGAAGGAAAAGACAGAAAGTTGAAGATGGAGGAAATCGAAGCTGGGTTAGGAATTTTTATTCTGTCCAGTCTTTTTTCCTCACAAAAGAAGCCAAAAGACAGTCTGCCTAATCTGTTGGCTCACTGGTTCTACTGGTTTGTGCTAATTGTGCACAGGTATTTATGTGTTTTAATTTCTGTGTCAGGCCTGGAGGGAGCGGTATGGAGTCCAGGGGACCAGAGCTGGTTACACTGAGTTAAAGGATAACCAAAACAGCCCTTTAACAGACATCAAGAAAAGTGGTAGGGATTAAAGAAAAGTATGAAAACTACTGAATGAAATACATTTCTGTATTGCCCATAGCTACTGAAACTGATATGACAGAACATTTTAAACAAGATCTGGGTGAATGAAATGATTACATACTGGCACATTAGTATTAGTTTCACAAGGTTGTTTATAGACAGCTGACCCCTAGACTAACTGCGGACTGTGCAGGAAATCCAGTATCTGCCATTTTATCCCTAAAGCACCCGACCCACACAATGCAGATAGAGAATTTACACTGTCAGGGTGGGTTACTTTGGAGTTTGTGCCACCCACTGTCTCTCTGTCCCATGCTCCCATGGTAACTTACATACATAAACAAACAAACATCTTATGCTCACAAAAAAAGTCATTTAGTTAGAGCCATTCTGTCCAACAAAAAAAAAAAATTAAAAATTTAATTTTCTGTGTACCGTGACACCTCACAACACTTGCTTCTTTGTTCTCATTCAGATTAACCTTTTATGGATCATGATCAGTTATGTGCATCAACTCACTGTACACTCTCCATACTGCGTAAACATTGCTCTTTGTCATTTTCAGTTGTCAAATTCACCAGAAGAGACAGAGAGACAGAGGAGCAGCAGACAGGCTTACTGCAAGACAACTCCAGTGATGAAAGTTCACCAAACAGAAGGTTGTTTTTTGCTAAATAAACTGACTGTTTAGTATTTGATAGAAGATGAATCAAAATGTGTCCAACAGAGCTACATCATATAAGGTCAAACATGCTTTCTCTGTTACTTACTCTGACTGTCTGTGTTTGATACAGTAGAACTACCGGAGGACGCTACCTGTCTCTGTCAGCTTCTAGGACGGACTTCTTTGATGATGTTTGATAGACTGAGGACGTAAAGGGAATGCAAAAAAACTAGTACATGCTGGAAATACTGTGAAGACCTAAAATGTATATTTTCTTGAAAAAAACTCTAAATGCACAGAATGATATCTCAGGAAATACAGAGGACGAGAACGTATCTGAGATGCATATTTTATCAGGTAGCAGATTAAACTGAAAACTCTAATAAAGGCTTTTTATGTCTCTGTAACTGCTTTATACCAAGAGATCAGTAACTGTAAAGGGATGTTTCTCGACCAAAGCCTTAACGTGTTTGCAGTTGTGTTTCATAAAGAGACAGATGGATGAAATAGATGTTGACACAGTTATGCACATGTAGTAACTTATTGTATATGAAGAAATTCATTGTTGTCTGAATGTTTATACATTTAATTTATGAATTATATTGTCCACTGTACTTGAAACAAAATGAAAACAGTTTACATGTGCTCAAAGGGAAGATACTTACAGCCTAAACATGTTTCATGTTAAAAGCTTTGTGTTTGTGGACTATATGTTGATGATATTTGCTAAACATGACTTGTAGGCAATATGATCTGTAACCTGTTAGTTTCTGTAAGAGTTTGCAATTGTGTGCCAACCCTGATACTTTGCCCTTTCATTTTATTTTTTGTTGGATTATGAATGAGTTACAATGTTGTGCATCAGTGCACATGATGCAATGTCTCATAAAGATCCACATCTTAAAATGTTCATTGTACTGTAAAAAGTAGTTGAAATGAGTGTCTCTAAAGTAAAGAGGGTGCTCATAATTGTTGCATATACTGGTCTCAGTCATCTGTTCACTGTCCATACTGACATTACACAATTATTGACATCCATCACGTTTTTGTACTGGAACATTAATGCCTATATTATGACTGATTATTTAGGACATAAGGTGACACATGAGCTCTACATAACGGCAAAAAGTAAATATAAAATGTAATTGAGAAATATTAATTTAATTGCAAATTAATATTTTAAAAAATAAGAAAGAATACAAATTTTAATGTAATTTTGTCGAGTTTATTTGATTTTATTTAATTTTTAATCTGATTTTACATCCATCAAACTAGGTTGCCCGTGATGCCTTCCAGGGCCCTTCGTAAACTATAACATTCCGTAATGGGTGGTTGACATTTTGAACAATCAGAGGCTTCTTCTTTCAAACAATAGCTTCGATTTCAGAGCAGAAATACTGCACCGTTATTTTACCGTAGAAATCAACCTTAGAGAAACACTTTGTACGTTGGCCATTAAATCTGTGTTGGATATTTGATCTGTGAAACGAGCCTCCACCCAAAACGCTTTTTTCCTATAGGAAGCAGAGGCAGTATCTGAATGTCCCAGCCAGGCACAACATAAGACACACTGCTGTTTGTATGGCAATGATGGACACGAGCTAACTTCCTAGGCGATGCGCTGCTAATTGTAGGGGAAGCGCTGCCAGATTGTCAAATATATCACCTAGTACCACTCCATATTCTGGGCCCAATACTTGATTCCTGTTTTGTGACCCGAGTCTACCAGGTAAGTAGATGTTCTGGCTGCTAACGTTAGCTAAGCTAACGGCTTCTGTGGACGAGCTACGTAGCTAGCTCAACGACGCTAGAGTAGAGTGGCAACGCTGATTGCTTTTAACGTCGACTCAAATATTAAAATTGGCCAAACGTTACTTTAATCATGGCTCCACTTTGTCGATTTGGCTGTCAATTTAATATGAATTATATTGTAACATCTATGTCCTACAAACTACTAGTTAAATCCAGCTATAGCGTACAACAGCCAAGCTCATTAGCCGATCGATTGGCTAGCTGGCTAATGTCAAGTTAGAGAGAAGAGACTGAATTTGGTCAGTGCCAGACTCGATCAAGGTAGTTATAATCTGTGATTTTGTAGCCTCTGCTACAGATTCTAATTTTATCCCAGCGCTTGTTTGTCATCTTGAGCTGAGGCTGCCTCCTTTGGGCTACCCTTTGCTGTAACGCTACACAGGGATTCATGCGTCTACATTCATGTAAACGTGTGTACCTGATTTACAGGCACAGTGGTTCTGGTTCTGCCGTGACTCCTGTTTCTTTTTTAATCTGAGAAATCTGCATGAAGTAAGCTACGAAGTGAAGCACATTCTAACAATGTAAACAGTACTTTCCATCTGGGTCGTTCATTGATTATTTGCATGGAAGGAATCCAAGCATAGAAAGGCAGGGTTGGGCATATTAGTTACATGGACAGTATGCATTGTCACCACCAAACAATATGATATTGTACTCGTGAAGTGAATGTGTTATGGGTGTATAGCTGTAGAGTTTCAGCACCTGTGGGTCTTTGGGAATGTCCTACCACTTATGTGTGCTTTCCCACCATCTTGCATACATCTGTTTGTCATGTGATCCTAATATTTATGCACATAAAAGCAAAGCTGGCTGTTTGCAGAATCTGTAGTGAAATTGCCAAACATACTATGATGTTAGATGACATTTCCTGTTCCAGTTTTCTGTTTTCACTGACATGGTATGAACTTGCAACACAAGTTTAATGCAATCAGTAGCTCACTGCTACTTGCAAGTCTGACCGTGAGCTTTTTACGTGTCTGTAATCAATCCGCAAAAGCAAAAACACCCATATACTCCTTTAATGACCTTAGCTCAGAGACAATCATGCAATTATAGAAATAATGGAAAGTGTGCTAATCCCCACTGTGGTGTCTGTGTCTCCAGTCTATAGACAGCTATGGGTGGGCTGGGGAACGGGCGCCGTGGAGGAAGATCACCCCCTCTCATGATTGGCGCTCTAATTGCCTGTATCCTCGTTCTGGGCTTTAACTACTGGGTGTCAAGCTCCCGCAACCTGGAGCTACAAGTGAGTTCATCTATGTGTGTGTGTGTGTATACATGCTTCTGTGGTTTTCTAACCACAGTGAACAGTGCGACATATCTTAAAATGTCATACTGAAACAAACACAAAAAAACTGCTGTAAAACTGAAGTTATTTAAAGGTTACATTTTGCTCTGGAGTGAACACTAAATTAATTATAAGTTAAATGTGGATTGTCTAAGTGTCTTCTGTTGATGAAAACTGACTTTCTTTGTGCATGATTCCCCTTTCAGTGTTCCTCAATTGGTCTTATCTTTTTTTTTCTTTCTTTCAAGGTTTCACAATTTTTGTTGTAGGATGGTCCTTTTTTATGCTATGCAATGTCCCTTCACGGCTTTCACAATAGCTGGTGTCATTAATTATGAACTCATCATTTGATGCAAGTCTCTGTAAGTGTCTAACCTAACCCAGGAACTTGTTTATTTGCTCTGAGGAACAGAAATAACTGCAACTAAAGGCCCAGTCAAACAGATGTGCTTTTTTGTAGAAAAATTTTTGCCTTTGTTACTGATCTTCTTTTACTGTCTTGGGAATAAGTGACATGAACAAGGAACTCCTAAAACGCAAGCGAGCGTTTTAACTTGTGTTTCTGTCAATCTGTCAATACCCAGTGTTTTTTCAGTGTTCACTGCACAGTTAGATTGTTGTTCTTATCATTACCTGTGTTCTGTTTTGTTCAAACACTGTGAGTTGAGCACATATAAATAATAACAAAAAAAAAATGTAGTAAATGAGAACGTTAACCCTTTTGTCTTTCTGTGTGTGATACAGACTAAGTTGTATGAGTTGGAGGGCCAGGTGCGACGCGGAGCAGCAGAGCGAGGAGTAGCAGAGATGAAGAAGAATGAGTTCCAGGAGGAGATCCAGAGACAGAAGGAGCAGATCAGCCACATAGAAAGCCTCTACAAGAAACAGCTGGAAGGAGCCCAGAACACCTGCAGCCAAGAGAAGGTGCACAGAAACACTACTGGGTGTTTCAATGGGGACAAAATGCAACAGGGAAAAAATTGCATGTTAAACTGTATCCTATAAACAACAGCCATAGAGGAATTTGGGGGCCAATGAAAATGCTCCTTTGACTCACTGTTGTGGTTCACATTAAACTCACAAATTATGAATGGAAAAACTGAATGTGAATATTGATAGTTGGTGTGTTTTTGCTTCAAGGGCACACTGCAGCAGAACGTTTCCTCCAGTACCAAAACCATACAGGAACTCAAAGGTAACTGTTACAGCTTAACCTCTTTTTCTCAACGACAACAGCCGATAGAGCTCCATTGGGGGGAAGAAGTAATTCAGCTCCTGTATGGCTCTTAATGTCTTATTTGTGTCTGTGCTGTAGTTCAGTTGAATCAGCTGAATGATGACCTGGGGAAGCTGCAGAAGGAGCTACAGAGTTGCCAAGGCAACATCAACACCCTTAACAAGAAACTCACTTATGACATGTAAGAAAAAAGATTCCTTTATGCAATTATATTTGATACATGTTGGCTGAAAGGAGATAAATATTAATTGCTTCATCTTTATTTATGATATTTGCAATCCCCTTGATATGAATAATTTACAATAACTGCAATTCACTGTTAACTCAGCTTCAGCTATATCACATTAACACAAACTGTTGGTGCGATCATGAATTGCCTCAGTCCAGTGAAAATATTCCTGTCATTCCTGGTTAACATGTATGTGTGCGTGTGTTGATGTGTTTTTGTATACATGTATAGGACCAATTGTCACTCCCAGGTTCTGTCCCAGAAGGAGTTGTGTGATGAGAGGGTGGAGGCTGCTAAACTTGAGGTTCAGAAGAAAATGGAGAAGCTCATCATCGCTCCCCCAGGTGTCTCCTCACCAGTAAGTTGGTTTTCCTGTTTGACAGTGAACCATGTGACATCCAGAGCCTTTCCACATGATTGGAATCGGGGCGTAGGGCCAAGGCCCAAGGCCCATTGAGCCTTTTTTTTTTTTTTTTTAATTTCTAAGTATTGACAAGATGATGATGATCCATTTCTGATCCTTTGCTAACCCATTGCACTCTGAACAAACCTGTCATCATAAATTCTCCATTGTCCTCTGTTGAAACCCTAGAGGAGATTCTCAACACATAAATTTGCATTACAGCAAGTCATCCAGCTCAGTGATGTTCAAACCCAGTCACATGAAACCCAGAAGTATTCATTTTTCTGTCTGTTTAAAATCATTGAATGGTTTTGCGCCTATTTATGTAGCAAAATCATACAGACAGAACTGGCCTTATTCTACAGCGTCAAGGTCTCTGATTTTTTTTGGGCATTAAATGTATATAATAAGTAGATCTGATAGTATTGGCTGGCTTTTATGTTTCCCACTTTTGCGGTCATTGTGCACGCAGCTGTTCTTTTGGAACCATAGAGGAATGTGGTATATAATGATCTTTACTCCTCAGCAGGAAAACGCAGTGGATGGAGCAGTAAAAGAAGACGGACCAGTCATGACTGGGGTTAATACAGTTAAGACAGCAACTGTTGTAAACCACACTCCAAGCCTCTCTCAGCCTAAGGGAAATGAAACGCCTGAACTACTGACCAATGAGATAATTGTAGACAAAGGTAAAAGAAAAACATGGATGATGGTGGCTCACTATACTTAACTGAGTTTTAAAAGCATGCAGTGACTAATATCCACAGTATATATGTGTATGCACACGCTGAACATTCAGAGCATTTTGCGTTTATAGCTCTAAACATCTTCAAGCACACTTGCAATAACAAGTGTGCACCCTCACATTTCTGTCCTTTTATTTCCCAGTTCCCGATGCCCCACTGGATCTGTCTCAAGCACAGGATCTCTCCAAAGTAGGGCCCCAGTCTGTTCCCTCTGCTGCACCGGTGAAGCAGGACATTTTGCTACCAGCAGAGGGAGCTGTCAAAACACAAGAGGCTGAGGCAGAGACCAGTAAACTTTTGAAGAATAATCTGACTGAGGATAAAGAGGTGGAGGTGATGGAAGCTCATGAAGAGGGCGCTCAGACAGAAGGTACAGAACACAGACAATCAAAAACATTAAACACACAAGTACTTAACGTTTTCCTACTAACAACAGGCTCAGTGCCAGTCATTTGCCTTCACTATGTTTTATTTTTAATACACTGTACTACACACTGTACTGTCACAAAGGTGACACACATTAACCTTTAAAGGCACAATATGCACAAGTAGCTCTACTGGAGTCTTTTCTCCAAACGTTTCTTATGGAACTTTTTCTTTTTAACTGGCATTTAAAACATTCAGCTGTAAAGTATGTTTTCACAAAAAAAAAAATAGATGATTATTTGTTATTTACATTATCGTATTGCAGATCAGGGTAAAGGCTGCATCTCTCTCTCTCTCTCTCTCTCTCTCTCTCTCTCTCTCTCTCTCTCTCTCTCTCTCTCTCTCTCTGACTAATGATTGCAGCAGCTACCGTGATGTCACAGCCGCTGAGATCATTAGTTCACAGTCTCAGTGAAATTGTTCATAAGATTAAACTGCAATTTGGTCTCTCCAGAGGCAGACCCAGGGATGGAAGGCATGCTGATTGGCCAGGGGAAGGCAGATGAGACTCCCGTTGACCAGAAACTGGACGAACCGGAAGAGTATGACGCAGACGAGCAAGTAGTGGGTGGAGTCAATTTAGAGAAACAACAGCAAAGTAAACGGGCTGAAAATTTAGGTATGTGTGTTTATATAGATTATAACTGAAAAAGTTTGCATATAGAGAGAGTGCATTGTCAGTCTCCACTTTATCTAAGTACTGTTGACTGTTTGAAGGCCAGGTATAAAGTCTGGGTCAGGGATAGATAATGATATTTATGAAGAAATAAAGGCAGTGTTAAATAGGGATTTGTGTTTGTTTTATGTTTATTGTACTGTTTGATAGACAAGGACATGGAGGAGGAGCTGGCTGACTATAATGGGGATGATGAGAATGAAGGGGAGTTTGAAGCTGACAAACAAGCTGAGCTTGCTCAAAACTAAGGTATACACTGAAACACTCACTGATGTCTTTCTCGCTGACATTCCCTCTGGGTTTCATATTGTAATAACACTGAGTCAACATGTCCCACATCGTAATAGCTAAAAATCACTTTCTAACAGGTGAAGCATTTTCTTGAATCATGTCTCAAGCTGATCTTCAAGGCCAGTCATTGTTTATTTCATGGTATCTAAGCATAGTTGACAACAATTCAACATGAAATCATCATGGGTTTCACTTAATGCCATTTCTGAGTATCTTAGCTATGTTTTAAATTAAGTTTAGTTAAACTGGAACTTTAAGGGGTTTGATGCCCAACTGTGTGCTAAGATAAATGGGATTTTCCGTCAAACAAGCACAGATTCATCTAGCTGCAGCTAAAGTAGCTGCACGGTGTGGTGAAGTTAACTCATAAGGATTGCCCTACACAGATGGTTCATGGGAACACTACATAATAATGCTCTATATTTACTGTTCTTATTTTCCTTTGGAAACTGTAATTTCAGTGTTTAATTTAATTTCAGTAGGTTCAGGAAATGAATCTGTGGCAGCTTTGTGACAACTTTTACTGTTGGACAATTGTAATCTTGTTTGTCTTACTCACACAGTGTACTTTTCTTGCAGGGCTGGAGTTGGAGAAGGATCCTGGGCACGATATTTGAAAGCAAGACACGTTTTACACCCCAGCACAATAACATTATACAGGTTAATGCAGCCCTCCAAACACGGTGAACACAAAACAAACCCAGATAGAAATTTCTACATGAAAGACTTGTGACACTGGTTAATTTCATGAGGATTTGCTTCCTGGGTTGTCTTTTATTTGTCATCCTAGAATTTGTACACAGAATTTGTACACTTTTGTCGGACAATATTAAGATTATTGCTTCATATCCAGTTCACAACTGTTTGCAGTATACATTTCACTGTAGACATACAACCCTTATTGTGGTGGTGAGTGTGCCCACATCCATTTCAGTATGTTTAGGTGATATGAAGGTACTTGGTACTTCTAAGTATTTTCATATCACATGTTATATAGTACCCCTACGGAAAGGCGAACACAGCTCAAGACATCTCAAGACTTGATGCCATTCGGCTTGAAAAATTGAATCATCTCAACATGCCTGGAAATCAGTAGATTTGGGTTATGGGATTAGATTTTCAGTTTATGTCCACTCTGTAATGACTGTAACTTGATGATAATGTGCAGTCCCTTATAGGGTTTGCAAGGTGTCAAATACTGTAGTTATATCATGTAAATGATTTTCTCTTCAACAGCATCTTAAACAATGCCTTAAGATACTCTTGTACAGTCTCTCGTAGAAAGGATGCTGACTTTGGGTAAACAGTCAGGACGTTTCATGCTACAAAATGTCCATAAAAGCAGCAAAGGAAAGAAATGTGGGGGTTTTTGTTGTTGTTATTGTTATTTTGTTGCTAAACCTGGTCAAATGGAAAACAAAAACAGCAGCTTTTTTGAGTCCCATGTAGTCAAAGATGCTGCAGACTTAATAGACATGCAACATAACAAATGGGAAAATTCACCGTATGGATTATATGCTGCAACTTTGTCAGGTTCTAAACATACTATATTATTACTGCTGTAAATGGACATTTTTGATTACTGAGCAATTGTGTCTAAAGTGTCATTTTGTTTTGATTTACTTTGGCATTTTTTGTTGCAGCAAGGCTTTTATTATCAGTTGTATTTCAGGTCACAAAATGTCACAAGGTTGAATGTGTGCTGTTCTACGTGTAAGATCAGTAAAACAGAAAAACAGAATGAAAGGAATAGTTTGAAACATCTGGATAATATTTGTAGATCAAGAATCTTATTTTATTATGACGCATGCCTTATTAATTCTGTGTGCACCAGTTTTCCTCTATGGTCAATTGCTTCTGATTATTGACCTGCTCAAAGGTTTGGGATTCTACTTTGTGGATACCGTCTGCTGAATCGGATGGACTGTATATTTTCTTGAAAATGTGGGGAGAGATTTCTGAGTATTGCTGTAATATTATGAAGGACATTACCTTGAAGTAGCACCAGTGTGTTGCGCTTTAAGGCTCCTGCTATCCAGTAGATGCGAACTGTTCAGTAGCTGTGCTAAAATGTGTTTGTCTGCTCAATTTAAAACTGCACTAGCCTGGAAAATGGGTGAGAGCAAACATGAACTAATATTAGGCATGAGAAGTAACAAAACATTGGTTGAATTTGTGGCAGGACATTTTGTTGCGTTGTGTTTTATACAGGACAGATAGTTTATTTTCCACATAAACTGCTTTCTTTATAATTTGACTACAGATCCATAGTTACTCACCACACTAGATCTGTAACTGCCATCCTTTCCATAATGCATATCAACCACAGTTGATTCCAACAATGCAGAGCAACGTAGGGGAAAGTTATTTTCCTAGAGCGCTGTTATTTTCCTATCTGAATTTTTTTCACTGTGTGATTAAGTACAGATGGTTGTTGTACTTCAGTGGGTGTTATCTTACTGTAGACAGTTCAGCTCTCGGGCACCTGGCTGTTACATGTCATTACATTTAGGCTGCCCTTCAGTCCCACAGAAACTGAAGAAGATGCATACACAGAATATACAGTACATGGAGCAGAGGATGAACAGGAACATTGTGGTTCAGTTGACTGCTTGAGCCCCACGAACTCTGAACTGTAAAATTCTCATTATTCTAACATTATATAGGTGTCATCAAAACTTGACCATGCTCATTATGAGTAAACTCCTCTATAAACTTTTCCTTTTGGCTTTATAAAATGCTTGACCACATGGGTGTCCATATGTTATTGGGACCAACATTTAAGTGCAAAGTCCCTCATCAAGTAACTTTTCCTTTCCAAACTAAAAAAAAAACGGTGGTTTGTGATTTCAAAGACAGACTTGACTCAGATTTCAAAGGTAATTTTTCACCCCAGGCAGTATCAGTTTTGTCAACTTATTTTTTATTTATTTATTTTTTTTAAATGTTGGACTTCTTATCATGTTTCAGAGGAACCATACAAAAACCTAATAGCAGTGTTGACGAAATATTAATGGTCCAATCACAAGAGCAACAAAGTTTCATGACAATTAAGCCAGTGACAGAAGGGGAAACACTTTGTGTTGCAACATCAGCCCTGACAGCACAGAGAGAGAGTGAGTCCAAACCAGTCCTCCGTAAGCACTCCTGTTTAGAGTAATGAACACGAACCCTTTTGTCTGCCTTTTGTGTCCCTTTTGATCGATCTTGTAGGGAACGAATTGTTCCTGGGAAGTTTTTTTTTTTTTTAATTATTATTATGTGATTTCGTTTTCAGAGTTGCTGTTATTCATTGTCTGATGCTGTAAAACTTGGGCAGCCATTGCTTTGTTTTGCCAGAAAGCTTTGTCGGCCTATTTGTGTAAAAACACCTGGAGAGAAAATGTTGTATGATTTTTACAAATTGTGTTAACTTTTTTTTTTTTTTTTTTTTTTTGGTTGATTTCATTTGTTTAAATTTTTTATTTTATTTTCATTTGTTTAAATTTTTTATTTTATTTTAATTTGTTTAAATTTTTTATTTTATTTTCTTCTGTACTGCTGAGCAAAATTATGAAAGGTCTAAATAATCATAGGCTTTATTGATGTTAGAGAGTAAAATTTTTTATTACCACTATCAAGATGTGTGTTGCATGTTCAATTTATTGTTTTCTGCAGCCATTAATTTATATGAAATTAGGATATTTTCACAAAGTCCTCAGATTAGAGAAGATTCTTATTTTAAGATTTTTCCAACTGAAAAATATAATTTGTAGGATTGTCCACAAACCTACGAGAACATATTTAACACAAAGTCTTGATCATCCAGGTGTATGTCAAAAGATAAGTCTGTACAATAATGAACAGTCAAATGAGGAGTGACATCTGAGCATGATAGTGTTTGGTTTTAAAGGTTTTGTATGGAAATCTATTACTCTGTCCACTGTGACTGTTGAAGTTGATAAGTCTTATCAGAATATTCAAAATACAACTTCATTACATGCAATGGCAGAATTCTGAAGAGAACAAAGAAAATTTGCATCAAAAACTGTATGATTAGTCTGTATTTTAAATTTAAAAAATTTTAAATACAGAATAATTGTGCTATTTAAGCTGACAGCAATGGAAGGATAAGCGTAGCACTGACACATTGATATGCCACTGTAAATTAGTTTTAATGTCAAAAAACATTAGCCTAAGATCAATGTACTAACATTTTTTATTGATCATTCACTAACTCTTGTTTGAGGCAAACAGCAGTTTTTTGATGCCTTATTGATGTGACATCAGTCTGAATAACAAGTCAGTGTTTGTCAGAGTTCAGCTGAGCCGTGTTACTGAGAGTCAAACAGTGTAGAGTTGGGTTAGGGTTAGGGGGTTAGTTTTTAATTAAATTAAAATGAATTTTAAAAGACACCAATCTGCACATTCCCAAAAATATTATTTTCACACACAAAGCAGCAATATTATTAAAACGAAGGTGCTCTGACCTAGCTCTTCCTGTTCAAGTGATCATGTGTGGTGTGTGTGTAAAATGTTGCTGAGTTTTTTAATACACTCGTTTCTGCTGTCCCAGTCTTCTCCTTGTCCCACCCTCACAGCTTATCGTGTTACCATAATAGGCAAAAGAGCAGTAGGGAGTGTACTGATGGCCACCTGTATCTTTCTAACACATTAATGCTGCCAACAAAGGCAGCTAGTAAAAAAAAAAAAAAAAAAAAAAAAATCATCTGACACCCACTATATAAACATGAACATCAGCCAGAGAGCCACCTGAAGTGATCCACATCCAAAGGGACCATGATGAAGCTTGCCTTTATCCATGTTTTGGTTCTTGTTGGTGAGTTTTTTCTTTCTCCTTCAACCACAATATATTTGGGTTTGAACTCATTTGTTCACAACTCAGGCTGTTTGAACTCATTCAGGCTTAAGTGCTTTCTAAACCTGAACCTTACCAGTGTGCTGTCATTTCACACAGTGTCTGCTCTGCTTCCATATGTCAGGTGCTGCATCAGGGGCCATTGAAAAGAGGATTGTTGGGGGCAAGTCCTGTGACAAGGACAGGCAGTACCATGTCCAGATACAGTCTCTCCAGGGGGGGAAGTCCTGTGGAGGCTCTCTGCTCAACACACGCTGGGTCATCACAGCTTCTCACTGTGCAGAACAGTAAGAAACAACCATCTTCCCAAGCAGTTTTCCTGTGTTTTCACTGGTCTGAGTGATAGGAGTTGATTCACTTTGGCAATTTGACTCAGAAACTTTCATTTACAGAGGAATTTTCACTGTCAATTACAAGGAAAATGATAGAAAATCAAATCAGCTAAATAGTAAAAATGTAACAATTTGCATTATGTTTTTTCATTATGTTTTGATTTACATCAGTTTCCTGACAAGTTTTTTATTTTTTATTTTTTTGCAGGGTTGTGAAACTGCAGCTCGGCTTAAACAATGATGTGTCAGTGTTTACCAAAATTGGGTCTTTCTTTAAAGGATCATCCAAAAAATTAGAGCAAGTCATCAAACCTGACCAACAGTTTACCTACAAAGACGAGGAGGGTCATGCCCATGACATCATGCTCATAAAACTCAGTGAGGATATGTCTGCTAAACTTCCCACCATCAAGCTTCCTCCTGTGGAATGTACCAAACCAGAGGTGGGTCAGCAGGTTGAGATTGGAGGCTGGGGACCTGAGAAAGCCGACGTGACAAGTGAGCAACACCAGTACACCTGATTCAGTTTTTTAAAAATTGAATTAAGTCACTTTTCTAATGCTTTGTTTCAAATCGTCAGAGGCCAAAATCCCTAAGAAGTTGAAGTGTGCCAGTACAGACATCATTGCATGTGATGAGAATGATAAACCTGGTGATAAATACTTCAGTGATGAAGCTACCACCATGTGTGCCTTTAAACCTGGTGTGGAGTCCTGCATTGTAAGGAAAATGTTCTATTTGAAATATTTATTTAATTTTCTTCATTTTTTGTGCTAATATGTGTGTAAAATGATCACAACTCCGGTCTCTCTCTCTCCCAGGGTGATGACGGTTCAGCTGTGGAGTATAACAATGTCTTACATGGGATTATTGTAAACAGTCCTGTTGATAAGTGTGCAAACCGCATTGTGATGCTCAATATCTGTCACTACAGGAAGTGGATTGATGAAACCATGCAGAAAAATTAATCAATAAACCTCACAAGATAATACAGAAATTGCAATTATACTTAAAACATCTATTTTTCATTTATGATCATAATCACCTGCCAAATTGGCTTAATTTTATGTTAGAGTAAAATTTGGAAAGATCAGGAGGAGTCAACAACAAATATGGTCTGACTTTACACACTTTGGTATTTTACACTGTGTAGGAAGAAACTTTTTTTTCTTTTTACAATGCAGTGTTTTTAAAAGTGCATTTAGGACCACTGTGTTATCCAGATCTGTTTTTAAAATTATAACTGTAGGCCTGTTTTCTTTCTGAGTTCTTTCTCTGAAACCAAATTTCTTCCATGAATAAAAGAAAAATAAATCTACCAGAATTCATGTATCTGTCATCGTTTTTCAAATGTATTTGAATGTCAAATTCCTCATTTGCAAAAGAGTTTGATTAATTTCAAATTGTGGTCACACTTCATGAGGTGCGTAGTATCAAGCTCAAATCAGATCAAATGCCCTTTTTTGTTCATATAGATATTTTACGGGTGCTGGATGATTTTCATAAGCCCTACTTGAGTACAACTTTGCACTTACAGGATCATGAATGTCATCAATGATCCGTTTCTGCCAACTGTCCTGTGTTTCACGATGCAGACTGATGCCATCCAGCTCTCACATGAGACCGGTGCTGTACAAGGTACAGCAAGGTACCATACTCTTTCTTTAAGACATTTTAAGCACGTAAACACATAGAAAGGTTTCATATGATTTAATGATATGCACCCATCATCATTACAGCATTATTCTTAAGCCTTAACAAGACTGTTCTGGTGGTGGCTTATAAAAATTTCAATTGGCCAGTTCTTTGTCCAAAAGCACCTTGACTTGTGTCTAAACTGCACACACACACACACACATGCACCCACTCACAGTCATACACAAACACAGACTTTCACTGATGCAGATGTGGATGTTGTTGCTCATTTAGGTCCAGTTGTGACTTCTCTGGTCTGGTTTCTCATGTCACATTTATCATTCATGTGAAAAAAGAGGTGTATCAAACACTCCTTTACACAGCTTTACAGTTGGGTGTATCACACACACACACACACACACACACACACACACACACACACACACACACACACACACACACACACACACACACTGTGTTTTCATTTAACACAGACATAGACTGGATCAGGGCCATTGCACAGTTGTTCAGGTACAGCTGATGCTCATCCTGTGATGCAGAGCAGAATCAGATAATCTTGACCACGGGGAAGTACTTATGAGCTGAGAAGTCAAACTCTGGGAGAACCTAGGGAAGCAGAAAGTTGTGTTTTTACTCAAACAATGTCTTCACACTGTGGAACAGCTGTTACAAAAAGAGCCACATTAAGATAAACTGATCATAATGTGTATATGGTGGCTAACATCACCATATACACACTACTCACTTTTTTAGAATATAAATCTATCTTTTCAGAATTGAAATCTTTTTTTTCCTTTGTGTGGCAGCTAAACACAACTAATTTATATTAATTGCAACCATATAAGCAAACAATAATAGTCCAAGGAATGTATTTTATTACCTTGGTCTCCTTCTTGTGACCTCCAGCCAGGAGCTTCATAACAACAATGTTGGGTTTGGCCACCTTCAGTATACGGTTCACCTGTTCAGTCAACCATTAATAGCTGTTTACTCACAATGGAAAAGGTAACAACAAACACACAATTTCTCTTTAATTGGTGCAAAACAGCAGAAAAATACTGTAAACCTCTAAAACTGAAGCTGCTACTGGAGATCATAATTTCTCACTGGCCTCATATTTCAAGAGTATGCGTTTGAGTTCATGTGCCACTCTACATTGTTATTCTAACTTATTTACCAAGAGGTTTAATGGGAACAGATTTTAACAACATCGAAATTTCTGCTCATACACCATAAAACACCATGTTGTAAGAGCACGTATTTATTTTGCAACAGGTTAATTTCCTGACCTCGGGATCTGGGCTGGGGACATTTTCTAGGATAAGCTTAGCCTGCTGAAAGTGTTTGCTGGCTGCCAGGTAGAGGTCAGCAGAGCCTGGCGGAGGATTGTACTTCTTCAGATCTGACATTTCCTGGAGCAATGTGAAGAGACGGAGCAATGTCAGAAAGTGCAGAAAAATGTTGTGGAAGAGAGAGAACACAACAAGGCTGATGGGATAAAGGGAAGGGGAACAAAAAACACAAGGAATTAAATCAATTACACCCACAAAGAGTACCTTGAACTGGATGTAGTGCACAGGTGGGGGGGTGACCACACTGTTGAAGGGGGCGAAGCGATGCTCATAGCGAACCTGCTCGCTGTCCAGCTCAAACTGTGGCTTATGTACCTTTCCGTCCATATCCAGAGCTACCATGGTCTGAAGAGAGGGAGAGATGGGACGGATTATACCTCTGTGTGTCAAAAAGGGATGAAGAGGTTTCATTACTTCATGCCTTACCTTGTACATGCCAGCACACATGTTCTGGTATGCTTGACTCATGGTAATCTCCTTGCTGAGGGGCCGAACTGCAAAGTAATCCCAAACATTACATCAGCATTTGCTTTTACACCTACAGGAAGATACCACTTCGACCCAGAACGGGATTATTTCTCAGCACACTTGGGTTGTGGTTATACACAGAGAGTCCACTGCAGAAAAGGATGGTGCAACAAAGTGTACCTTTCTTCTTCTTCTTGGTCTTTTTGCTGCTGCGTCCTTTCAGCTGCTCCTCCATTATCCGCTCCTCTGCCATCTGAGAGGAGTCGGCTCTGCTCAGAGTGGACATCAGCCATGCATAAAGGAACTCTGACAGGTACCTATAGTCAAAAACACAGATGACAGGTCAACATGTGCATCATGCACAATGGCGAGAGATCTGATTTTGTGTGCCTCAGCTGTGAGTGTTTTCCTTCCAGTTAAAGCCAGAAATAGTTACCAGCAACAAACAAATGTGTGTGTGCCCCTACCAGTAGATGTAGTAGTACTCATGCATGCTGTAAAGTTCCAGTTCAAAGCCACTCAGCAGGTACTGGATCATGATCCTCAGGTTGTGGTAGAGGATCCAGGTGCCAAGACAGGCTAGATGCTGTCGCTGAGGCTCAAGTTTCATCAGAAGGCTATGCAGCGCAGCATCCACCTTCTCTGCCTGCAGTGCACAGAAGAAGACTTTAGCAGTTGGTTGATAAATTATACAATCACAGCTGTCCAATTTGTGCGACACAAAATGAAAAAACAGTGGTGTCAGGCTTAAACTTTGTATGGACAAAGTGAGGAAACAGCTGCAGTTCACCTCATCCTGCAGTGTGGCAAACTCTTCAAGAATGTGACCCAGCTTGTCTCTCTGTCGAGCTCGGTTGTGTCCGTGGATCTGGATCAGACTACAGAATGGCTACAGAGAAAAGAAATGAATGGATTTTATATCTCTCCTCCAAACTATTCGTTTTTATTCAACTACTGAAAAACAGCGCATAAGGTGCATTGAAGATCTGCTGCATTAAAATATACTAAACTGCACCATATGTACAGACCGGGACTTTGAACAGTAAAGGTGACATACCCTGGAGCAGTGCGTAACAAAGGAGTCAATGTAGTCCTTGGCCTGGTGATTGTTAAACAGACAACACCTGGAGAGAGACAGTTGTAAATGCATGTGCACACACACAATAATCACACTCAAGATAAAAACACAAAAACAATGACCCAAACAAACTACCGACTTTAAAAATAAATAATAATTTAAATAATTCACATAGTGTAATCATCAATGTCAGACTTACTTGTAGGAGAGGACAGGTGGGCTGACGAAGTATCTCAGAGCATCTTTAATCATGTCCTGCATCAAGTGGGTGCCAAACACTTTCTTGTTATCTATCAGGAACGTTGTCTGGATTTACAGAAAAGACTCTGTTTAGTTTTAAATTGATAGCTCATTGTATGATATTGTCTGAAACACAATATACTAAACAGTTAAAATGTTAGGTATGTTCTACTCACTTGAAGTAGAGATCTGGAGAGCACACAGGGAGACTGCTCACTGAACTCACAGAAGAAGTCCTGATAAAGCCACAAACACAATATTCAAGTCAACAACAGTGCATCTTCATCTTTTATATATTTTTTTATATTATTTTGTTCAGAGTTTGAAAATATTTCTGTGTACTTCTGTGCCTCTGCTTGTCTGTGTTTACCAGTATGCCGTGTAGGTTGGTGGTGTTGATCACGTCACAGACGGTCTTGATACGTTCTATAAGTTTGCTGAAGTAGGCCACCATGTCCTCCCTCTTAATAATCTTGGCATAGCGAGGAAAGGTAGGTGGCAGCAGTCTCTGGTTGACCAGAGGTTCAAACCCCATCATGATGGGGTGGTCTGCAGCATACACAAAAAGTAACCCACAAAGGTTAACAAAGGTCACACTAGTCTTCCCTTAGAGCAGTGCTTCTCAATTATTTTCTGTTACACCCCCCGCCAGGAAGAAGAACCCCCCCCCCCCGAGGCTATAAATAGATAATAAAGACACCGGTCTTTCCTCGTCTCCTAGTCACAGTGAAGCCAAGCATTACATACGCTTTGTCATATTTCCTTGTCTTAGCTTTCGGGTGACTTTCCTTTGTCTCATTATCTCCATCTCAGCGGTGCAATGCCAGGGTCACACACGCTCCCCCTGGCATCGCCCCACTATTTGAAAAGGACTGCCTTAGAGGCTGTCTCAGCAACACAATGTAGAGTGGAGCAAGATAAAAAATTAACTGAAGTTTTTAACAGACTTTTTTTTCTTTTGCTCTACAATATCTTAGCTGGATGGATGGAGAGCAAGAATGCGTATAATGTGTGTTGCGTATAATTTTCTTTCGTTTAGCTATTCTATTTTCCAAACCAAATCCTAGGTATGTGCAGTGTGTGTGTGTTTGTGTGTGAGAGTGTAATACTTAGTTTGTAAACTCATGCCAGGCCAAAGTGTGTGCTTGACTTGATAGCTGAAAGGTATGTGTCTGTGTGTTACCTCCTTTAGTGGTGTCATTCTGTGACTGGATGCCGTGCTGAATACTGGAATGAATGGCTGATAAGAGGTCCGCTGCCTGAACCACAAGCTTCTGAGCTTCGCCCACTGAACTGGTCTGATAAAGATTCAACCAAAAACAAAAACACACATAAATACAGACACAAAAAAGATCCCAAGGTCAACACGTGGGGATGTCAGCAGGTGCACAAAATACAATTGCAATTCTCTTCACTGCTCAGTATCAAACAGTGATATATTTTAAAGCCATGTGTCAGACATCTCTGTAACTGTATTGTTTTTGTATGTGTATTACCTCTTTTTTGGTAAAGGCAATCAGTGCAGTCAGAAGAAGGCGTGTGAACTTGATTCTATTGAAAAGAGCCAAGCACTGCTGATGCTGAAAACCCCCCCAGAAAGGAACATTAACCAGACACATAAATACATACAAAGCTAATAATACACACATATTAACTAGTCTTTGAAGTTCCACAAGACACAAGAAATTACTTTTTTTTCTCAACCACGCAGAACAAGACCATTTTTGGATCTTATTTTTTTCCTCCTCTAATTTAGTTACTATTTTGAAACAGCTGGGAATTCCAGAGCAGAGTCTCTAAAGGTCATCTCAGGTCCACACTCTGATGGACATGAGAAACAATTTATAATAAGCAGAGACTGAGAAAGAGGCATGTTGGGGCTTAAATGTGGAGATAACTAGGCTCAATTAATAAAGAGCAGTGACACAGTCTCATTTACTACTTGTAGTCCTGCGTATTTTATGATAAAACTGTAGCCGCATGGGTCAGAAACAACTAGTGTTTATCTTTCAGATGCTCTAAATGCTACTCCAAAAACTGTGTTTGCCTGTGGCAAAAACTCAGGCAGGCATGACAGACTAATGCAACTTACCTCCAGTTCAACCTCGGGGTCTCGCTGCTCACCCTGTCGACTGCGTGTGCTCTGAGGGAGTGGGAGAGTTTCACCGAGAAACAATGTAATACTCAGAATAGCATTTGTATACTCAGAATAGCATTTGTGTTTACTTGAAACGGCAAGCACAGGGGCTTAAACTGGTCAGGAACACATACCTTAACTTTCCTCTGTAACTCATCCTCCACATCTTTTAGCATACCTGGTAAGATCAACAAATAAGAGAGAGATGATATCAGCTGTCTTTGGTCTTCTGAATCAACTGTATTAATCTGTAATGGCTTCAGTTGTTAACAGCAGACAAGAAGGTGCAGACTTAATTATATAGTACAATACAATACCTGTCACCCGTAGGTCTGTGACATTATTGGCCATCTTGAAGCCATAGGTCATGGCCTGGAAATCCTCCTACAGAAAAGTATGAGGTTAATAGCTTCTCAGGCATATAAATATGAAACTGAGTTAACTATTTATGAATAAATGATAAAAATGATTAGCTCGAATGTTGCCACACACATTTGCACATAAAATAAAGTCTTCCGGTGTATTAGCACACACGCCCACACACATACTGTTATGCTGTAGAAAACTGCTTACCTCCTCGAAAACAGCAGCCTTGTTGACTTTCTCTCGGGCAATGTCACAAACCTTCAGGATTCCCAGGGCAAAGGCTTTCAGGGCCGGCTCCTCAATCAGGTCGGGGTTATGGACGTACAGACACGTGAACACAGTCTGAGCCAGGGAGTGGCCTTCCAGCCATGTGATCTAGGTATACGTATGTTTAGGGAGATACAGAAACACACACTAATGTGGTGGTGCATCCTCTGAAATTGAATGGGCCTCAGTGATTCCATGCCTAGCCACAGTCCTGACTATCCAGGAGTTCTTACCCTGCTGTGACATCCCTATGGAGGGAAGCTACTCTAACACAAATTTCTCCCATCACAAAAAACACACTGCATGATGGTGAATTCCCAACATATTGGCTGAAATAGGGGTTTCATTGTTCAAGACAGTGGAACTTACCAAACAACAGAAACACGTGTCTATGATCCCAATGAGTTCAGGAAGACTAAGGTCTTTAACCTTGATGGCACCTTCCTAAAAGGAAGATAAGAGAATAATACAATGACACAGCTGAATTTACAGTTACAATTAAAAACTAAACAGCTACAGAAGGCAATGTGGCAATTATTAAACTGTTGTGCATTGAAAAGCATTAGACCTTATTAATTCCTGACAATTCATTATTTGCGTTGTACAACAGTACTGTACCTTAATAGCTTGTTCAAAGTTGAGCACCTTCCTGTTGACCTGGTTTCCAATCATCCCTGCATCCATCTTAGGATCCATCATCTCTATGGCTGACATGGCCTCAAATAGGCCAAACCTGTGACCACAGTGGAGAGTTTAGAGTATGTTTTGTGTGTATATGTGTTAACAAGGTTCTGTGAATCTTGGATTTTGAAGAGTGGCACCAATACTAATGACAATAATGATATTAATACTTTTAGACTGTTACAATTGCTGCAAATAACAGTATGATTATATTCAAACATGTTTGTGTTAAAAATGACAAATCTCTAAAAGACTAAAAGACTCTACTGAACTGAATCTCTACTTTTTTATAAATCAAGTAGTCCTTAAAGAGTGAGTTTGCAAAAAGCACTTTTTTTACTCACAGTTTGTCATGAAGCAACTCCCCAAGGTTCAACTCTGCATAAATAAAGGATGATGACAAGGAGAAAGAAAAGCGGGAACACGTCAGTCCCTTTCATAAGTGCACACACATTACACACACACACACACACACACACACACACACACACACACACACACACAGCAGAGCCTTTACCTTTGCATGCACCCTTGAATTCATGTGTAATATCAACCCAGTTGGCATTGTTCTTCATCTTTTCTGGGATGCCCAGCCCCCAGCCAGCATCATCATCGTCAACTGCTGACTTCATCACCATGGTGACTATGAAAGACAGAGGACAGGGACAAAGTGTTCAGAATATAACAAAACGTTAGCTATTACAAAAACATTTTTCTATGGGGATAAATGTGTGATGAGGGATGGGGGGGGGGGGGGGGGGGGGTGCTTGGTCTGATTGCAAAACAGGTTAGGTCTTGAGATAATCTGCCAGACAAGTTGCAGACCAAGGCAGACCTTTCTTACAGCAGACAGTGTACCTTATCATTGCAGGACTTGCTCAGCTGTAACTAACATTTAGCAGTTTGCTATAAATAATTTGGTGACCGTAAAACAACAGCACAACCCCCAACTGGCAAACCAAAATGGGATGCAGCCGTTCAGCCATCTCTACATAATACACACCATCATTTACTACATCCCTTTTTTTCTTCACTGTTCATTGCACAGGTTACCTGGCAAAGGATCTGCTGACTGATCAAACTTTAAACACGCAGTGTAACTGGCACAGGCAGCTCACACGTTTGGGATATATCTCTGTGTGTCCACTGAGCAGCCATGGATGTTGTAATATTTCAGTGAAGGATCAGTCATTCAGATCAGTATAGCTCATTGTTCCCAAGCATTAAACACTTGAATGCACCATGCAATATTTTGTCATATTTTACAGTAATCAAAAACCTACATGCCTATTTGTTTCCTACGGGTTGCTGTATGCTCTCAGAAACCTTTACATATTATACTCCTGAAAAGCTGGACAGGCGGTATGTTATGATCTAGTGCAGGAGTAGAAGATTATCATCATGCTCTGTGAATTGGTTTGAGAAGCTTACATTAGAGCCTAAAAAGGTGTAAACTGCAAGCTTGAGTGGACTGGAAAGTCTCAGCCTTTTAAACCAAGAACATGTCAGTGCTGTGAAAAAAAACCCTCCCACTTCTCTATGACTCATTTATGGAGGTATATTTGCATTATTGTGTTTGTAGTATAACTATGTGATATTCCGAAATACATTTTAATTGATATTTACCAACTGAGCTAGGAAACGACACCCTAAAATCGATTTGACCTGATCACATGCCAGTAAAATAATCACAGTATAAAAGGAGCTTTTGAAAATATTAATGCATTTCCTTGCCTGTTTGGCATTGAGGGGCACTTGAGAAACAACATAGCTACCTCCCCCAACAAATACACAAGAGTACAAGTAAGTCTTCTCTTTGGCTATTTCGGCATTCTCATCAGCAACACTGTAATGAGTTAACGTAAATGTGTGTTGTTTAGAAAAACATACAAAAACGACGTAAGTTACAAAAACAGGTATTGAGACAAGACATGTTAGCTAGCTATTACCAACGTTCACTTAGCTTGTTATACCGTGTGCTAACAAGCTAACATTGCCCACAGTGGATGTTTCCTTTGCACAAAGCCGAAATATGGCCAGTTTATCAGGTTTTTCAATTTGATCAGCTACAAACAACACGAATACTGTTATCAGAAAGCCATATTTTCATTGAGAACACGTACCTTAGTATTTTGTATTAACCTTCTTCGAAGACTGTAAAGATTGACGCATAGATTGAACGTCAGAAGCCACTGTCAATATGGGAAATGTAGTCCTTGTATGTCATTCTGGTGCTCAAGCCCCCCAATGGACGGCTTATTGCTTAAATTCAGGGCAGTGTAGGTGTAAAACTACGTTAAAGTTACATTTTGCTAAAAGTTATAATGCATTTGGCTCATTCGGGAGCTTTTCATCGTCACCCTTACTGCGGCCAAAAACCACACAGAGAGACGTATTCTCGCGTTGTCAGCTGACATCCCCTCTGACAGTTGGGGCTGGTCTTATCACAACATCAACAGGGCGTTTCAGCAGTCCTTACACATACACAGTGGCGTAGGAATTGGTCCACCCTGAATGGGACAACAGTTCCTTTCCATACAGGTTTGTAAAATCCTCGTCCTCCTTAATGTTATACATGCCTAGTGCTTTAGCTAACATCGCCCGTGTGCTCTTTATTTAGAGTTTCTGTTAGCAAATTCTTCCATTAGCTAGCCCGCTGGCCCAGACAGGCGGCCGTTAATGAGTGACTAGTCCAGCAGGTGCAGCGGCTACCAGCCTCAGCTAGATTGTCTAACTTAGCATCTTGTAAAACAGCCTTGCTAAGTTGTTTATCTTGCTAACAATAGCCCAGTGACAGCGACTAACCCACATTTCCCCAGAGGCTGGTGTTATGATAGTAGCTTACCAAGTTGTTTTTTTTTTTTCAGTGAATTCTGGTTTGTGGAAGTATGTATCCCTGTTGGGTTTTTGTGGCCAGGCTACTGTCTGTCCTTTGTAAGCTGGCCTCCGCAACATGTCAATTTTACAATCGCTTTGGCTCTTTATGGTCTGATCTATAGATTCATCTATGCTTATCCTCAGCTTATATGTACAAAGGCGTGACCTTAGATCCTGCAGTTACCTGGCTCTACCTGTCGAGTAAAGAAATTGTGATGGGCTGTTGCAGTATGAGTCTGCAGGCTTGGTAAAGCTGAATGAGGAGTTAAGGTTAGCCAGCTTAGTTTCAAGCTTATTTCTAACTGAAAAGGACTTTCAGCGTCTTTTTGTTGTGTGGTGCTATTTCTGGCTTTTAACATTTCATTTTGTTGTGTGTTTTAATTGGTTAAATGCTTTTTTTTTAATCTGTCATTGTAATTTGGAACACATTATAACCTTTTTATAAAGGTCTCTTGAGAAAACAAAACACTGTGACACTGATTTAGCAGTTTTACCAGTTTTACAACAGTGTTGTTATGAATCTTATCTCAACCCATAAATGCTCCTGTATTTACTGTCTGACCTAATCTAAAACTCTTGGGAGGCCTGTGAAAATGCAATACACTACACTGTTGTTATAGTCAGTTGCTACCCTTTTTTAGCTGAATGGTACTGTCATTTTTTTTCCAATAAGTTTTGGCCCATTGTGGTTTGATATAATGCTGCTGAATGCTAGTAATGCTTTTCTTTTTAAATCCTTGTGTTCAGATTACCTCGTCCGCAGTTTTTGTCTCTTGACATTTGAGATCTGCTGCATGTAAGGCAGCCCCTTTGTTTTGTGTAAAATCAGTTAGGAGTTACTGTGTATTCGATTATAGTTCTGGGCTCTTACAGTCAATATGAGGCATCTATTTGCTGCTACAGGTAGCCCGAGCTGCTGTTAGCCCAAACCCCAGACAGGAATTTGGGTTAACACATATGGACAAGCCAATACATTCACAGCTGTGGGCAGTTTAAATGTATTGCCATCTGGTTCTGACAACAGCCTGAGATTGCAGGAGGTTGGTTGATTTCTCTTTCTCTTTCTCTTGCAGACGACATGAAATGTTGATTTGGTAAAAAATGAACAAACCCAAAATGGCCACAGAGAAAGGGTGAGTTGTTTTGCTATTTAAAAGTAAACAGATGCAATTTCATATGCAACCACAAACACACATACAGGCTGTGATATGTGTGCATGTGTTTCTGTGTGAAAGCTGCTCTGTCACAACCATCTGTTCACATATTCTCTCTCTCTTTCATACTGCTTACGTTCACCCTGCCTGATGTGATTCTGTTCTTGTGCTACTTTACCTTTAGCTCCCTCTGAACCAGTGTCTGTCCCCACTGTTTGTTGTCTTGTCACACTGTGTTTGTGTGTGTGAGTGTGTGTGAGCAGGAGTGTGTTTGTGCAACAGAGTGTGTAGATAATGAGATGGTTTTGCTAGAATCAGCCACATGTATTTGTCATGACTTAAAATAACAACACCTATAATTAATGCAGAAGCAGTACTCTTGGAAAATCCTTTTAGTATATTTATCCATATCATTTGAATATTTATACTTTGTTCATTTTCTAGGTTATCTGTGTATTAAGCAGTGTGTTTTTTTTTTCGGTTTTATGTCTCACTTAATATGTTTTCCTTACTCCATTCTTGCATCACTTTTTCATCATTCTTTCCATTTTTCCATATTTTTCTTTTTCTGTCTCCAACACACACACACACACACACACACACACACACACACACACACACACACACACACTTACATACACACACACACACACACACACACACTTTCCCTCTGTTTCTCTGTCTGTCCCTCTCTCTCCCTCTCTCTCTCTCTCACTGTCTTTATAAGGGCATATGAGAAACTCAGCTCCACTGGGTACAATCACAGAGTTTTGATTCTCTCTCCTGTGTTTGCCGTTGCTGCACCAACAACTGACCTCTAGCCCTGTGTTTCCATCTGAGCGCCCCTGTGCTCTGATCGTAAGTGGAGGATGGGTCAGTATTCCAGAAATAGTGAAGAACTCGTAGACCGCCTCAGCAGTCAGCTTTATCAAAATGAATTGAAACGAGTTCTTAAGGTCAGACTCAAGCAGTGTTTAAACAAGGATTGCAAGTTTGTAATTGTTTTTAGTACATCACTAAAGTTTTTGTTGGCTATTACTCTTAGACATATTTTAGGCACTGTGGGCAAATGAGAGCACATTGAAAAACTGATCCATCCTTCTCTTATAATCATAGAAATGAAGCAGTATATCATGACAGATTTTTATTTCAGCACATGCTCATGTGTCATAGCATCCACTTTCTGTGTTTGTAAATGCAGCATCTTGGCAGATTATACTGTGTGTGTGTTGCTTTTACTGATCTCTGATCTTTCCAGATGGACTTGAATACACAATGTTTTTTTTTCTTAACATATCCCTTCACCAAACACCCATATACCACCATACAGGAGTGCATTTATGAATTTACTTGACCTGTTACATACACACTTTCTGAAGGTAGACTGTGTCTGTGTGTGTGTGTGTTTCCAGTGTTCCCAGTAACTCCAGGGTCCTGATGCTCCTGGGCCAGCTGGAGAGGATGAGTGGAGAGGCCATGGTGAAGGACGTCGAAACGGCCCGACAGATCACTGCAAAGATACTTCATCTCATTCAGACACAGGGTAAGATCAAACACACGCACACACACACACACATACAATATAACATGTATTCTACTATATTCAATCTTTATAGATATATAATAGACAATACAGTCTCAGACAATATAGGGATGAGAAGCAGGCTCCTTCTTTCACTTCTTGCTTATTCCACACACTGAGATTTATTTACTGATATTTAGTGCTCCCCAACACCTGTAAATTTTAATAAGTAAAATAAATGGAGTTTCCCTTTAAAATGTCTCGATGCAAAGCTTCAGTTAGTCAGGTCGATTTGATTAATTAATTAAAAACATGTTCAATGTAGTTGCTGTGTAAATAGAGATGGGTTAGTGCACCAGTAGTCAAAGTGTGGATGGACAGATACAGTGTCTCCTGATGTGGTTTCTCTGATTACTCTTTTGAAAGGAGAGCAGAGAAGAAGATCTCACAGCAGAAGAGCAAGGCATTGTGCTGAATCGCTGTGCAGAACAGAGTGAAACATGAGTGTGCCTGTTCCACCCTAAGGAGCTGGGATGAATAGAAATCTTTGATGCAAGCGTCGTTGCTCTAGTGCTTTAGCAATTAGTTAATTAATGGATTTGTCAGTTTTGATACTTGTTTATGTCCTTTATCAAGTAAAAATATCAAACATTCTCTGGTTACAACTTCTTAAATTTGAGTATATTATGATTTTTCTTTGATGTTGATGTTTTATGTTCTTGTTTTAGACTTTTGGACAAAATAAGCAATTTCAGGACATATTCTCAGGCTCTTGTAAATTGTTATGGGAGTTTTTTTTTTATCACTTGTAGAGTACAAGGGGAGGACATCTTATAGGCTATATGATAATTGGAAAAAAGCATCAAATATCAAAAGATTAACTGATCATGAAAATAGTTAATCCTTGCTGCCATTAGTTAAGATCCACTCTGGAGCAAGTAGTT
This sequence comes from Toxotes jaculatrix, assembly GCF_017976425.1. Classification (NCBI taxonomy): domain Eukaryota; kingdom Metazoa; phylum Chordata; class Actinopteri; family Toxotidae; genus Toxotes; species Toxotes jaculatrix. The sequence continues at coordinate 12,480,969 of NC_054400.1, read as the reverse complement.
TTCACTTAGTGGCATTTTCAGTGTGGATTTTTTCAGCGAAGAAGACTCCTGAGTCATGCTTCACTGGAGTCTTTGTGTGAAAATGCATTGTGAAGAATTTTGCTGAATCATCACATAGTATTTTAAGCCCTCTGGCATATTTTGAACTTGCATTGAACTTCTTTCCTCTCTCCTCACCATAATTTGTTGCTTCCTCCCACTTCAAAGTCAACTTGCAGTTAATCTATCATGACTGATGGGCACAGTGGAAAGGCGCCTGTCTGTGATCCAGTCAATCATGATATATCAGCTGTTCCTCTCCCATCTACTGCATGGCTGTCTGTCACACCCTGCCTGCCACCTCAACTTGAAATGTGTGAGCGTGTGACGTTGGTTAGGGGGAAGTGGGGGGGTCTGTGACCCTGCTCACAGTAACTATACACCCCACAGGACTTTGGTGTGCTCTTTTCTCATGTTCAGAGTCTTAGGAGCTTAGTGGGAAGTCAAAAGATACCAAGAGAGAGAACAAGGATGATAGGAAGAAAGGAAAGTCAGGAATTGTAAGTGGGGTAACCATAAACTTGTAAATTTGATGAAAAGATAAATAAAAGTTATACAAAAAACACTCCACAAACCATAGGAGTTTTGGTTTGATTTAATGGAGAATGAATCCAGTCTTAGAGACTGCAGTTCTCTTTTTTTCCTCTCAGAAATTGTCTGAAATCCAGTGTCCGTTTTCATTTTAGAGTTTGGCAGCTCTCGTTCCCCCCCAGTGCTGAGTAGGAAAAAGGGCGGAGGCAAGAGAAAGAGGAGAGGACGCGTGAGGAGAGGTATCCTATGCAGTTGTCAGTTCACTATAGGGGCAGCCAGTGGTTTAGTTTTCTTGTAGAGTGCAAGGGGAGGTGCTGATTTCTCGGTCCATAGTGTCCTGCCCTAAGGTCAGTGTGTTTGTTCAGAGAGAGCAGGAGGATTGACCAGTTGACAAGCTTACTTCTAGCTTTAGGGGCATAGAGAAATAACAGTGATGTCATATACTGTCAAACTTTTAAATGTTATAGTGACTGCAGACACGCACATGTAAAGTTTAAGGACTCTAGAGGCAGTGAACCTGGAATTGTGGAAACAAGGACATCTTTTCACCCAAAGCTTTTGTGAACTTTGAGACCTTTGTTATGAAATGGAGTACCGCTACACCAGGAGATACTGTCAATCTGTGGTCTCCCCAGACCCACCAGGTATGGTCCAGAATGATTAAAACATACTAGAAAAATATTTCTCTTATTTTGATTGTTTTAGGTAAGCTGTATTTAATCTTAGACTGTGTTTAATCCTCCAAGGTATAGCTTTCCACAAGAGCATTTTCTGTGTTGTCAATTCAAGGGGCACTGGTGTTTCAAATATTTTAAATATTTCACTCTGGTCAGGTCATGTGAGGGCGGGAAGTGAGATTAGAACATCCATTCTGACTTCTACACCCTCAGCAGTTCATGTGCAGTATTTTTAGCAGTCAGCCTTAGCTGACTAATGCCTGAAATCACTAGAAAAGACATAAAGGATGGGTACTGAGTTAAATTCAAGAGCAGTATCTGCAGGTCATTGGGCAGATCTCAGTTAACTAGCTATCTGCCCCATCATAAACCATAGACACATTTTTAGGAGCTACATTTTTACAAGCAAAATAAAGTTTTCAAATAAAATAAATTGCAATCCTAAAATGCAGTAAATGAATAAAGTATGAAATCATTTTTTACTTATTATTTTATGATTTGAGTGATGTTGCTATGTATAACCCTCCACAGTTTTGTTTTTGAGGATCGGTGTTGAAAACCATTTTGTTTTGAAGAGCTTTAAAAAGTCTGGCATGACAGAAATGTTTTAAGAGGTTGCCGCTCTCCAAGGCACCGAAGCGTGTGCATGTGCGGGTGCTCATATGCCGTGTGATATGCACATACTTGTGCAAGTGTGGAATGTGTGTGTGTATGTCATTGTACACACACTGACACGTGTTAACTTTCACATGCATTTTGGTAAAGGATCATAAATCATGAATGCTGCACACTTGACACCTGTCATCTCACCTGCTGTTATGATGCCTTCCCCATTTACAGACTGCTTGCAATGCACACATGAACCTCTCATGTGTGTAAGATCATAACCAAGTGGTATAATCTTCCAGGTGGGATACTTGTGAAATGAACCGATCACATTTCTGACATAAACTGCTGCTGTGCAAGAAATCTGACACCATTGTTGATATGAATTGATGTTAAAGTCTTTCATGTTAAAGAACAAAGTTGCATGTAAGAGTTGCAAGAGGGCCTTGCAACCTATGTTACCTCTTGTTTTCTAAGAGAACAATGGTAAAGCTCATGTGCAGAGCTCATACTTGACCCAGTCTGTTTTAAAAATACAGTATCTATTTCTTGTGAAATGCAGCAGAGTCCTTCTAACTACAAGCAACCCAGGGCAGTGGTCTTCACACATACCAAGATAATCCTATGTCATATTGTAACTTGTCTTTCATGGTCCACCTATATAGGACCACATGCTGTCCTTGGAGTAACAGCCTTCTCTTTGTTTGTGTGAGAAGCCCCTCAGCTGTGGTGCACAAATGCTGTGTTGTTTATCTTCACATTTCTGATTTGTTTGTGTTACAGAGAAGAGTGGAAAAGAGGTGATGTCCAAAGGCTCCAGTGGCATGGAGGTCATCCTGGCTTCACTGGAGGTCAGCTCACTCATCAACACTTACAACATGACAAAGCTATAAAAAAGAGATATACTTACCTGACCTCCCTTTGAGATGCCCAGTTGATCCTAAAGCTATTCATGCTTTGAGCTTTTCCCAAACAATAGCTTTGTGAAATTGTGTCTCTCTTCTCTGCAAAGGGCAGAGATTGATTTGAGTGTATCAGTTTCTTCTGATCTTCGTGGATGCCATGATTAATTTGGTGGAGGTTGTTAGCCTTTGACATAAACAGCAGCAGGAAAATCTGTGACTGGTGTCACATTGATCAGTGTGTTTGATCTGGGATTAGACTGCACAACTAGAATCAATGACATTAAGCAGAATTGCATTTGACTCTCAGAAGCACAGATGAATCAATTCAAAATTCTCCAATTTAATATACTGTGTATATTGTTTTAACAAGTGTACTGTTTTTGACTTTGACAGAACACCCGGGATGTCCAGACCACCTTGAACATCCTGTACATTCTCAGTGAGCTGCTGACTGTGGGTGAGCCGAGTTTTGATGAGCCTTATTCTGAGAACCATTAACAACATTAACTCCCTTTCTTTTACATTTGTTTGTGTGATACAAACAAAGTTCTTACTTTTTCTTGACTGTGAGAACTGGTAAACCCATTCTAAAGGCACAAACAATTCATTCATTTTCTAATATATGGTTAAGCGATGGTAGGTTTTATCACATCTAATTTTGTTTTCATGATTGTTTTTTTTGTTAATCTTAGGCAGAGGTCGCAGGGTGGGAGTGTTCGTGTCTAAAGGAGGAACAGGAATATTATTCCAGATTCTGATCACTGCCAGTAAAGAGTTGCCTCCCAGTGAAGAACTCATGCTGCAGCTTCACTCACTGCTGGCCAAGGTTGGCCCGAAAGGTATGCTTAATGTTACAGCTTAACACAAACACAGAGCCCACCAATATAGACACTGGAATACCAACTAATATTTGTTTTCTCAACAGTTCATTGAGTTTGCTGTTGTCTCTGTTCTCCTCATTTGACTTTGTTACATGTCCAAAATGTCCGTTATGTCACGTTAAGCCTCATCTGTTCTGTTAAAGGTACCCTGTGGCGTTTCCTTGCTAACGAATTAAACTTATGTTTACATTTAGTATTTATCATCAAAATACACAGAAAAAACATGGAAAATCTTGTGGTTACTTTGTGCATACTGACCTTGTAGCCTCTGTGTTCAGACAGAAAGTTTGGAGTGAAGGCGCGTTTGAGCGGAGCTCTGAACGTCACAGTCAACTTAATGAAACAGAACCTACAGAATACCAAACTGCTTCTGCCCTGCCTGCAGGTTCTCAGGGTTTACTCTACCAACTGTGAGTAAACTATAAACTTTAAAATATATTTCTCAAAATTTTAACCTTGTGTGTTGGAGTTCAACCAGATTACTACCTAGTATTACACAGAATCTCAAGCCGATAAAAATCCTGTAAGTATACATGGCACTGTCGATTATTCAGTGGCATTTGATGTCTGGTTCTACTTCTGTCTGATATCTGGTCATGTATGTGCTTGTTTATGTGCAGCGGTGAATGCTATTTCCTTGGGCAAGAACGGAGTGGTGGAGCTCATGTTCAAGATTGTTGCGCCTTACAGCAAGAAGAATACCAGCCTGCTCAAGTGAGTGTCTGTCTCTGTTTATGAGCCAGCATGAATGTTGTGTTATAACAAACTAGTGACATCCACCAATTTGTCTTATTTCTAAATCAACAGGGTGGCTCTGGACGCACTGGGAGCTCTGCTCAAATCCAGTGAGTAATTTGCTTTTTAGCATTGACTTTTGAGTCTTTCTTTGTCAATCCTCTCATGCTCCTCTTCATCCCATCCCACATTTGTAAGATGCTATTCATCAATACTTTCTTCCTGACTTCTTCCTTTTCCCTTTGCAGAAACTAATGCTCGCCGTGCAGTGGACGGCAGACATGTGCCTGTCTTACTTGCTCTGTACCTGGATTGGCATCGCAATGATACGCGACATCGCCATATGCTGATTCGCAAAGGGTTTCTGGTCTGCCTCAGGAACATCACCAACATCAAGCTTGGCAGGAAGGCGTTCATAGAAGCTGATGGCATGAGGATCCTCTACAACTGCTCAACTGTGAGTGAGAATATGACATGCGTATGGCAAGCAATTAAAGCCTGCAACACACTCAAAGTACTGCGCTCACTCACACTAGGTCTCAGCTGTCCTCTACTTTCTGTGTTGTCTTTATTTCTAGGAGTGTCTCCCTGTGCGGACTCTGGATCCTCTGGTCAACACTTCGAGTCTCATCATGAGGAAGTGTTTTCCTAAGAACCGTCTGCCTCTGCCCACCATCAAATCTGCTTTCCACTACCAGCTGCCACACATACCTGCTGTAGGGCCTGTGGCACAGCTGTACAGCCAACCTCCTGGGGGTGAGAACACACATACACTCTCACACACACACGTACACGCACAGTTGACTAGAACGTGCCCCAGCTTATCACAGTGTATGTGCACGGTTATCACTGATGATTATGCAAGACAGACAGACACACACTTTTGTATCGCAGTCATCGCTGCCAGATTCCATTCTTCATGCCACAAAGACACACACACACAAATAATGCTTACATCCCTGCACCGTCTCAATGGTTAATGGCAACACTCATGACACTGCTGCACACAATGTGCCTTTCAGGAAGAACATGTCATCATCTCAGCAACAAGCCCTTAAAGAAGGGTAAGACGTACGTAAGACATGATTCCATCCTCAGATTACGTAGACTCACTCACTACTTCTTTCTCATTCACCTCACGTCATAGTCTAACTTCACCAAACTAACACACATCATGTATCAGTAAATATGATGTACTAAAGATTCTTAGTACACATTGCATAGTGCTTGCTTGCTCACTAGTAGATTTATGTACTTGCACTGACCTCGAATAATTTGCATCCTACATTGTGTCCACAGGCTGTCTGGTTAAAATATTTGAGCCCCTTTCCTCTTCCTTCAGTCTAATCTAAAATAAAGAAGTCTTATCAGAAGGTTCTTTTTAATGTTATAGGTGAGTTTGCTTGATGATGTAGGTGTCCACACATTTTAGTTAATTTCCTCCCTCTGCAGAGCGCAAAATCAACCAGGAGCTCCATAAAAACACAGTTGTACGCCGTCATTTTGAAGGCTTTAATTGGCATCAGTAACCGAGTAATTGCCTCAGCCTTAGCGCAAAGTCGTGTTGACTCATTTTTATTCCCAGAAATGTGTCAGTGATGTCAGTAACCCAACCATGGAGTTTAAAATTGTAAGCTACTGCTATTACACAGACCTGTCAATGGGACCACCAGCTCAGTGTATTGGAAGAAATACAAGAAGAAATAAATTAGAATTTCTTCTTTCTTCAAAATCACTCATCTCTTGTTCATGACTGCTCACATCTTTCTGTTAACATTTTCTCTGTTCCTGTCAAAAACGAGACTCAGTGACCAAAATCATCTGAAGTCTGGTTATGTATCAGTCCATTTTGAGTTCTAAACTCCCAGCTTGGGTGAAGAAAAAGGAAAACAATAGATAAATCAGTGTTAAGGGCAGTCACTTAATAACTTCTGTGTTTGTGTGTGTTGTACCCAGTGGATGATGTAGTGGATGAAAGCGATGATAACGAGGAGACAGAGGCAGACACAGAGAACGATACGGAGAACGAAGAGGATGAGAAGGATCATCGCACTGCAGTAATAATCAGCACTCACATACGCACGCCATATTTCACGTGACAACATTTATCTGTCACATTCACTGTTCAAAATGTTTGAATATCTTTGCTCTGTTTGATTGGGGTGTTATAGATCCAATGAACCTCTACAGATTGTCATTTGAAGACATTTGAGTTTCACACAGAACTAATATTAATACAGCCCAGTTGCACTCCTTTGAATTTTCAGCAGAGGGCAGTCATAACCCAGCAACCACGACTCATCAGCCAGGGCTAAACACTCTCACTGTGTCAAACATGTCAACCATGACTAAGATGCAGTTCTGATAACTGATTAAGTCAAAACACTGCGCTGCCTTAACAGAGTGTGAGAGCAGCTTTGACCTCTCTGGAAATTCTTAAGCATTACAACCCACACCAACGTAAACACAAAATATGGCACCATAGATGTTGATTTCGAGTTACACATCAAAATAAGTGGATTTTGGTGTCCTCATTTGCTGTAATTATTTTGTTACTTGTTTCCCAAAATTTCTCAAAATCAAAAGAGAGAAGCAGACCTGAGCAATAGCCCAGATACACTTGCGTAACACATTTACATGTATGTGTTTTCTTCCTTTGTGCCCTGTCAAAAAGAATGATGACATAGAGACAGACCTAAACAAGCTACATCCCAAAAAGAGCCCTAGCCGTCCATTCGAGGAGTTGAGAGTCTACGAGAGATTCTTTCTGGAGCTATCTGAAGACTTTCAGGTCAGTGGTTTCTGCACATGGTGACAAAATTTAACAGCAAAAAAAAATATACATTTAAAATAAAATTAATTTAAGCTGATGAAAAAGAGTGGATTAATATGAGATACTGTTTATTTTCTACGACATGGTCATTTGGAAAAAGCTGTTTAAGAATTCAATATATCTGGTTCCAACAGGGCTATATCTTTGAAAGCTCAAAGAGTGCGTCTACCACATCTTCATCATCATCCTTCTCCTCATCAGCTTCAAATCGAACCACTCGGCCAATCATCGTACCCACAGCTCAAGCCCTGTCCCCAAAGCACGTCCTAATACCAAGTTCTCAGGAGAGCTGTAATCCAACCAAAGGACAACACCCTCAGCCATCTCCCTCTGCTCCCACTCCTACTCTTCCAGCTCCTCTAACATCTCTTGAACTGGACACCATCCACCTCACCAAGGACCAAGACAAAAAAGAGCAGACCCACATTCCTTCCCCGGATGGACATGCGACCTTGTCCCCCCTCACTAAGCCTCCCTCTCAAGGGCAGAGGATAGAACAGGAACTAGCACATGTGTTAGAGTGTGTCTCTCTAGAAGAGGAGGGGACTCTGAATGCAGAAGAAGGAATAAGGGGAGTCAAACAAGAAGGATCTCCAGTCAATGCCACAAGACACATACAGTCTCCTCTGCTCTTGGGAGGTATCGCAACACGTCGCGTGGGAGGAGGAGGCAGTAACTGGGGTTCAGATTGTGGTTCAGAGGGTGCTGAGGATGAAGGAGGGGAAGGAGCAGTTCTGGAGGTGCCGGACACGGCACTGCTCCTCTCGCTGCATGACCCCGACCTTTACGTGGAGATGGTGAAGGGAACACACTCTGTACCCCAGTATGCTGAAGTGGCTTACCCAGACTACTTTGGCCATGTAGCCCCAACATTTAGGGAACCCCTTCTGGAGAGAGTTTATGGTGTACAGAGGTGAGATTTATTCATTTTTTGTAATTTTGGTGGTTAGTAAAAATCATTTAGCACAAAACTAAAGTATGTATCAAAAAACCATGCTGTTAACAGGAATAGAACAACACTGAAAAAGGAAAGAAAATCTGAATGTAGATTTGTGCAAATTTTTGTGTTTAGATTTTTTTCTTTGACCTACACTGATTAAACCTGACTTTTTGGACCCCAGACAGACCTTTTGTAATTGTGATGTTTTAGTAATGCTTTTCCAAGGACGAGTTGTTTCCAGGGACAAATTGGAAAATGTTAAATGCAGTCATGTGGGTACATTTTGGAAGTTCTGCGTGGCAGTCCAAATTGGCTTTTCAGTCTATGAGCTACAGGTTACACATCTAACTTTGCTGTGAACCAAAGGTTATAGTGGCAGGAAAAGGCATTTCTCTTAGGTTGGTGCATTTATCCTCATTAATAAACAAAATTTTTATTCAATGTTAACCATGTGTTTATGGGTCTAACCTTGCAGGTCTAAGATATTCCAGGACATTGAGAGGTTGATTCATCCTAATGATATCCTGGATAAAGTAGTTTACGACCTGGATATTCCCAGGTGAGTTCCTCTTGCTGAGTCTGCTAATCTAAACATCACTCAGGGTAAGCGGAACTACAGTTTTTCATTCTTCTGGTTATGGTGAGAACTGTGGCATTCACAAAGCGGATTAGCTCAATTTATCATTCATATATTGAGAGGGGCAATGACTTCTCAAGAGTGTAATTTGTTCCTCATCATGTTTCAGTTGTCCCGTGATTGAAGACGATGGTGAATCACTGAAGTTCAACTCTCAGTTTGAGTCTGGCAACCTCAGGAAGGCAGTTCAAGTTAGGAAGTAAGTACTCACTGTCACATTAGCCACAGTGAGTAAGAGTTCCACTGTTAGATGTGCAGATTTAATTATATCGCCTTTTATCACATTAATATAATATTTAAAACTGTGGTACTACCTGCTTCTTAGGTCAATTTTATACAAATGAGGTTGAGAACAAAAGATGTGCTCCATCAATGTTTATGCTTGATGATGTTTGGGTCCATATTCACAGTTTTTGTTGTGGTATTTCTTCAGGTATGAGTATGACCTTGTGCTGAATTCAGACATCAACAGTAATCACTACCACCAGTGGTTCTACTTTGAGGTGAGCGGCATGCGTGTTGCCACACCCTACCGCTTCAACATCATCAACTGTGAGAAGTCAAACAGCCAGTTCAACTATGGTGAGTTTTCCATTCTCTACCATCCGTATTTTTATAAATATTACATGAAATTAGACTGTATTGAGTTGTCTGTATTCAGGCCTTTTGACCTACAGCTAAAAAACCTAGCACTGTATTTCACTTGAGCATCTCCTTGTGTGTGTCTGTGTGTGTGTGCTGTGTGTGCTGTGTGTGTGTAGGCATGCAGGTGCTGATGTACTCTGTGCAGGAGGCAATTAGTGGCAGACCTCGCTGGGTGAGAACAGGAGCAGACATCTGTTACTACAAGTAGGTACCCTAAAAATGCAGTGGACCTGGGAAAATATGTTGAGGAGAAGGGCAGAAACTACATTTGTAATATGTGTTACTGTTACATTGGGCTAGATCACAGTTTTCATGCAACATACCAATTTTCCCATAGTACAAATGTGATACAGCAGTGTATTAAATACCTTGTATCTTTTTACATGTAATATTGTTATAAATCACCTGGTACTGGTCTTCACAATTTTTATACATTACAGTGGCAAAATATTAGAAACCTTTCTCAATATAATACAGTCCAGGTCTCAGTGTCACCGAAAACGGGGCATTAGAAATTGACTGAATTGCAATACATAGTACAAGTGTAAATAGTACAGTGGCCATTGCTCATATGTGTTATGGTTGTTACACTGTGCAACATTTACCTATGAAATGTTCCTCCTTCTCCATAGGAATCATTTTGCAAGGAGCTCCATTGCAGCTGGTGGTCAGAAAGGAAAGTCCTATTATACACTGACCTTCAGCACAACCTTCAGCCATAAGGATGATGTCTGCTACTTTGCCTATCATTACCCTTATACATACTCCACTCTTAAGGTAGTATTACAGTACCACTGTTTGCTGTAATCATTTAGTAGTGTACATATCTCTGGCCATTAACAATTTACCCCTTCTCTTGACCTTATTGTCTAGTTCTAATCTTTTTTTCTCCCTGCAGAAATGTCAATTCTCATTATACTCTATGCATAAAGAATATGTTTTTATACCCTGAAACATAATGTTGAACTCATATTTTTGTTTTGCATGTGCTCATACAGCAATTATTTCTCTATTCTCCTGTTGTGAAACCTCCCAAACCCCCAGTGTGGCCCCTAATTCTATCCATATTGCTATTTATATGCCCCTCAAATCTGAGTTCACATAACTACAGTGCTCTCAAACTACTGTACACTCATTATGTCAATAGTTATGTCACTATAATTAAATTTTGTCTGCCTTTATCTAAAGTGACTATGTAAAACAGCTCCTAATACAAGCAATGATAGAGAAGCCCAATCTGAATCACTTAATCACAAGTGGCCTAATAAATAGCTAGTGCAACAATGCAACAGTAAAAATGTTAGGAACCTTCAAAGGGGTGGGAGCTTAAATGGAAGCTGGACATAATACTGTTAGTAAATGAAGTTTAAAAGCTGTAATTTGTTGTTTCTGTCATTGTATCCTCAGATGCACTTGTCCAAACTGGAGGCTTTGAGAACCCCTCAGATCTACCTGAGGCAGGATGTCCTGTGTGAAAGCCTGGGGGGAAACAGCTGCCCCCTTCTTACCATCACTGCCATGCCGGAGTCCAACTCCAATGATCACATTTGTCAATTTAGTAAGTAAATCAGTGCAAATCTGGCTATATGCGTATTTTTATTTACTCACCATTACTCTCAGACCTGAGCAGAACAGTCTCAGTGGCAGGATTATATGTCCTGGAAAAATTGGAAAACCTGTGCAGCCTCACCAGTCATTGTGCAGCTATCTGGAATCAGCTTGACTGGTTGACAGGGGAACAGTGTTGTCTTTTTTCACCCTGAAATGTGGACAATAGTACAGCTGATTAACAAAAAGTCTTTATGTTTTAACTGTGTTACTGCTTTTTACCTCCATGGAAAGCAGTGCTGAATTCATATTGTACTAAGTGTATTATCCTGGATAAATAAAATAAAATAAATTTAATTGAGAAAAACTTTGGAAAAAATGTCCCAGAAAACACTCAGTTGTGCTGGAACAAAATCATGATCACATCGGTATGCAAACTGACATAGAGCTCTAAAAATATTTTTGCCATACTGTATGTGCCGACAGCAACTGGCAGTTAGCATTCAGAGGTAATTGGCCACAGTATCTAAACATTTAATATCTGGTGTCATCGTTACCTAAGAAAAACCTTACTGACAAATCTCATTTGTCATTTTCAGCATGGAAGTTCATTCTTGACCTTCGGGAACAGTCTGTGCAACAAAATAATCCAAGCGGAGTTCCCACTCACTAACTTTTCTGAGTTTTCAAATGTATCTCAGTTGCTTCTTCAGCAAATGTGGCTCTGTCGGGGCATAGAGTAAATGGACCTTTGGTCTCAAATTACTTTGTCACAGATAAGTCATTAGTTAGTTAAAGCTTCTCTGGGTCTGAAAGATTTGAGATTTTTCATGCTTGGCTCTGGGATAGTTCTCCAAAAATGACCCATAAGAAATTCACTAACAATTTACAGAACTGTTCCTTTCTCACTAATTCTTGCAAGAACATTAGGTTATATTACTAAAACCCTGGGGTGTCAGGGCGTGGCAGTACTTAGTATATGGGAAGTACTGACTAAAATGCAGTCCATTTTAGTTCACTGATGCTGGTTATAAGCTGTGAAAAACTTTAAAATTAAAGAATATAAAGATTTTTTTTTTCTTTTTTCTCATTCCTTCTTCCTGTGTGTGTGTGTGCGTGTGCTGTTCTCACCTTCTTTCTCCCTCTTCAGGAAATCGTCCATTGATCTTCCTGTCGGCCAGAGTGCACCCTGGAGAGACCAACGCCAGCTGGGTAATGAAGGGCACACTGGAGTTCCTGATGGGCTCCAGCCCGCTGGCAGCCAGCCTGAGAGAGGCCTACATCTTCAAAATAGTCCCTATGCTCAACCCTGATGGAGTTGTAAATGGAAAGTGAGTGAACATTGTCCAGAGATAGAGATTAAGACACATTCACAGCTTTCAAGTATACACACTGAAGACACATCTGCTGAACCTGGGCCCGCGTGGTGGTCACAGCTTTATGTGCATTAACACACATAAAATCTTGTCTTGAAGGATTCTCTAGCTGTTGCTCTCTTCTCCTCCACTCTGTATTCCTTCTCCTCTTCTGCTGTCTCCTTTCTGCTGTAGTCATCGTTGTTCTCTGAGTGGAGAAGATTTGAATCGCCAGTGGCAGAACCCCAATCCTGAGCTCCACCCTACCATCTACCACACTAAGAGCCTGCTGCAGTACCTTGCACACATACAAAGGGCACCACTGGTATGACCTCTAATTAACTAGACTTAAATTGCTTTGGTACATTTTGCACTTTGCAGCATCATCTTTCATTTGGGAAATATAGAGAATGTTTTCCAACTTGTAGTTAATGGTGGTGTCTTGCCTCTTCTCCTCTTTAGCTGCGCATTCAGTTTGGATGCATGTCCACTAAATTTCACATCAGTAAATCACCACATTAGTTTTAAGACATTAATGCAGCTCCCATAAACAGCCGCCTCTGCTGGCCTCTGTGCTGCAATGTGTGTCAGCAAGTTAGATATAATGGGATACTCCTCTTACAGGAGATTTGTTTACAGTGCAAAGTATAATGACTTAAAGGAACTAAGCAGGGTGAGGCTGCTATTGTTTGTCTTTAATTCAACATGAGATTTACTCAGAGAAAATGTCCACCAGTCATCTGGGCAGGGTGCCATTTATTTACAGCAATTCTAACACAGTTTCAGAGTTTTATTTTAATGATAATGCATAAAAATTGATATGACTAATTGTAGCTGTCCCTTCACACCCCCCTCTTGCTTTGTTAGTTTTATGTATTTATCATTTTAAGAGATTATTTTTATTGATTATTTTAACCACTTTACTGAACTAGTTTGGAAAAGGAGAGAAGGTAAATTTTGGGTCCCAGCACCTTAGTGAAAAATATACAATATACATCCTAAGCTAAGTCCTTTCTCTGTCTGCTTCCTCTTTATGTATGCATCTGTTTGTGTGTGTCTCTGTGTGTGCATGAATGTGTGCAGGTGTTCTGCGACTACCATGGTCATTCCAGAAAGAAGAATGTGTTTATGTACGGCTGCAGTGTGAAGGAGACCGTCTGGCAGTCCAATATCAGTGCTACATCCAGCGACCTACAAGAGGACCTTGGATACAGGGTAAACACACACATACACTCACACACACACACACACACACACACACACACATTTTGTGCCAATAACACACAAAAGTAATGATCGAACTCTCATCCTTAGTTCTCTCAGGCTCCTGCTTTATATCAAATCACTGTTCTTACATCAGTAATTATGAATTGCATTGAACTCAGTCTCAGTACACTCAAACCACCTTTATTAACTTACACTCATATAGCCTCAGAAAAGAGATGGCATCAGAGCAGCTAATATTTACACCCACACATAGCTATATATTTTCTACCAACTGAAATCCAATTCATGTGTATTTCACTTAAGTTTCTTGCACCATTTTAAACCATTTTGTGATATTTTTGTCCTTAAAAACTGAAGGGAATGCATTTCACTTCCTAACATACCATAATATATTCTGTTCTGAGTTACCTGCTTCCTGTTAATTTTTCCCTCTGTGTAAATTTCCTTATTCTGTTAAGGTTAAGTCTCTGATCTATGCATGTAATAAAACATACGCTTTTGGCTTTTTTACACTTTCATTAACGTGTAATTTTAGTGATTCACCTTGAATTTTACTCTGCAGAGGGGAAAGACTTTTTCTTTTCTTTCAGCAGTCAGTATGGTCCGGTTGTTACTCTCTGCATTTGGGAATGCAAAAAATATATTTTTCACTCAGCAGAATGCTAATAAAGAGGCCAGTTCAATAGAGAGTTTCCTAGTGGATATGTAGCTTCGGGCTACAAGCCCACAGCAAACATTTTGGATTGCAGCAGTCAATACTGTTCCTTTACCAAGCAACCGCTCTGTACATAAGCCAGTCTTCTGGACACAGTTATTTGTCCCTACTATAAAATGTACTATCATCTGCCCCCTGATGCACACACACACACCTACACAAAAACGCTTAGGCTTTTCAAACATCTCCATGTGTTTTTCAGGCACTTCCTAAGATCCTCTCTCAGATCGCCCCAGCCTTCAGCATGGCGAGTTGCAGTTTTGTTGTAGAGCGTTCCAAAGAGTCGACTGCCCGCGTTGTTGTATGGAGAGAGATAGGAGTACAGCGCAGCTACACCATGGAAAGCACGCTCTGTGGTTGTGACCAGGGCAAATATAAGGTAAGGACGTATTTGCATATGGGGCATGGACAAATAAAAGGCCTGCTCAATTATAAGGCCGTTCAATAAAACATGCTTCCAAATAAATGCTACCTTTGTAGGGCTTCTTGTTTCTAGATCTTCTTATTGTTGATTCATTTTTAACAAAATTAACTGTAAATTTTAATTTGCCGTGAAAGTTTTTATCATTTACTTATAAATGATAATCACTAAGCTGTAGTGTTGAAAAAAAGACAAATTAGCCAGAGCCATTTTCATTGCGGACAAAATCTTAACAGCATGTAGGGAATTAATTGCTTGGCTGATGTGTTTGATTTTATTATTTTGCACCAATGTTTTTTTTCTGTCTTTTTATTTTGTTTTCACCCCCTGTAAGTGAGAGGGAGGTGCCCCGCATAAGTCCCCAAGCGTCCAGCAGGTGGTGCTGCAGTCCTTTCTTCTCTTTCTCTTTGCTTTGTCCCTGTCTGTTCTCCTCTTTCCATTTGAACCCCTTACCTCCCTTTCTTCTCTGTCTCTTCCATCCCAGCTGATCTCCTTCCGACTCAGTTCTGCCAATGTCAACATATCCCACATCAGTCTTAGGATGCCATTTTGGCTCTGATTTGCACCCGCACTGGTTTCTGTGAAAGCATTTGTCCAGATGTGCAGGAACTGATGTGTACAAAAATGTGGCTGCATATCTCTGGGGCCAGGCCAAGTTTAGATGTTCCTAACTCTACTTTGTGGAAAAAGGAACGTGAAAGTTTTTTTGGGTAGGGCTAGCTCTGTGTGTGTGTCCTTGCATGGGTGTTCAGTTACTTGTATGATTGAACAGTGCTGTGCAGAGTTTGTAAAGGTTGCAGGAATTATTGAATATACGTTTGGATGTGTGCTTCTTGCAACTGAAATACATTATCATGTTTCTACATGAAACGTTTCCTCAGCAAGTGCTTTCCGGCACTGAAAATTGGGGCGTTTGAAGATGGACAGCGGCTCCATCCCGAGGCTCCAGAGCAGCTATAAAAATCCACAGCAGCCATTTTAAAGTAGATTTCTGTTAGACCTTTGAAACTATTTTTGAATTTAACTGTGTAATGGAAGTGTGCACATACAGTTTTTGCAAGACTGTATGACTGAGGTGTTTTTGTGTGAGACAGTGTCTTCTGGTGAACATATTAGTATTTTAATCTCTTTGTTGTGCGTGTGCGTGTTCTCTCCAGGGCCTTCAGATCGGCACCAGAGAGCTGGAGGAGATGGGAGCTCAGTTCTGCGTGGCCCTGCTGAGGCTGAAGAGGCTGACGGGGCTCCGCAACCACCAACACCTGCTGGATTTGGAGAGCGACATCATTGGGACACAGGCCAAAGTGGTCAGGTTAGTAATGTGGAGCATGCTGTTAAGTCACACACAAACCAAACAACACGCAGTTCATGCAGGTGCATACAAATACTGCGAGACTATTCAGAGGACGAGAGTGTTCGATTTAAAGGTTAGAGCTCACAAAATGACAGAAACAAGAAGGCACGCTCAAACTGCAGATGTGATAAAGCTTTTTTTTTCATGCAGCCTTCCCAAGATAGCTGAGATTTTAAAAAGGTATTTCCAAAAATCCTACCTGGAAAACAGTAAAATGGTTATAGACTGTTTCCTTTTTTATCTGTACAAAACACCCTCATTACTGCCAGACACATCCCTCCCCTTGGCACTGATACTCAACAGTGTGACTGTCACTCCAGCTCTCCTCTGAAGCACTATTCAAGAAACAAATGAAGGCTCTGCATTTATGCAGGGCTTCTGTGAGCATCATTGAAATTCTATCAATGATCATGTGTTACGAATATAATGAAAACTCTGGAGTGAGAGGGGAATGGGTATGAATAATTGTCAGCAGTGTCATTATTTCACTAAGATAGAGGGTAAAACAGCCACAGATCTTTTTATTTTTGATAAAATCATTTTCGCCTACACAGGGCAGTGAGCTGTCGATGGCGCAAGTTAGTACAGTGAGGATTAAATGCACATGGAACATGCAAACTGCCTTCCATGCAGTCGCCTGTGGTTTGAATAAATTGGCACAACTTAAGAAAGAAAGATATTAAAGTGATGAGTGTCAGAGCATGTTCTCGTAATAAGAGAAATGCTAATCTCACAGGTCCAACCAGTACATTGTATCACAGTACATCTTCACATTGTTTATATCTCTTGTCACATCATGTTTGCTTTGCACATCAGCAGTGATTTCATCTTGATTATTGTCTTAGAGTTCACAGCTTAATGCTCTGGTCTGTTCCTCTGCTTTCTCTGTATTGTCATTCACATAGTAAAGAAAACTCAGAAAAACCAAAAGAATCTTTAATTTTACATTCTCCTTGTTTGTGGTCACACAGTCCCCAGTACTGTAAGTTTAAAAAATATATTCTAAATTGTGATATTCAACAATTTTTCTTCAGACTAGTCCTGAAAAGATTGGTCTATTAATCATTCCTCAGAAAATAAATGAACTTTGGCATCCATTTCGGTATTTATCATGGAAAAATGCCAAACATCCTCTGGCTCCAGCTTCTCCAGTGTGAGGATTTGCTTCCTCACTCTCTTTTTATGACTCTAAATTAAATAGGTTGGATTTTTAGACTGTTGTTTGGATAAGATAACATGTTTGAAGATGTCATTTATTGCTGTGGAAAATTGTTGTGGACTTTTTTCAGTGTTTTTGTACAGTTTATTGGCTAAACCATTAAGTGATTCATTGATAACATAGTTTATAGATTATTCATTTCTGAAATGGATCATTATTTGAAGCCCAACTTGAAATACATGCTTTTTAGTTTAATTTATTAAAACCCAGTGAATGAAAAAGTATTGAAGTTATTACCCTGCCCTTTGCCATATAGTATGCTTGCTAAAGTTAGGAAAAGACATGAAGTATCAGGTTAAAAAAACAATGTTTAGTATGTTTTTTTTTTTTTTTTTAGTGAGGGCTTTAGAAGAGCCAAAACAGAACATAAGGTTTAAAAGATAAATAAGGAAACTCATGAGCCAAATGTGAATACATAGTTCAAACACTACTCTTCTTCATCCTAAAAAAAAAAATCACCACAGAGCTTTATACAGTATCTAATCACCTCTATTTGAAATTCCCCGTTCAGAAATATGAAGTCCACACAGATTAGATTGTACTTCGGTTCAACACAGCAAATAAATTATTAAACTTGACCAAACCCAAGTTGTGACCACCAAGGTTGACTTAATTTCTTATTTATTATAAAACGTCAGCATTCTCTCCACCAAAGATTTGTTAAAGCAGTTCATTTGGAAGAATGGCTTTATACTCAAAACCACTTAATGCTCACGTCTCTTTCTCTTTGTGTCTCCCAGTCTCGCTCTCTTACTAACCTGCTCTACTCTCATATTGATATATTCATTCATCATTTATGTGTCTGATCATTAAGGGACTCCAAAAGTGTTCTGGTGCTTGTGTGTGTGTGTGTGTGTTTGTGTGAGTATCCTTTGGGAATTGTTGCTCTCATCCCAGGTTTACGGTTTGATGCGTGGGGCTTGGTATAGTACCACTTACCATTTAATAGGTCATCACAACAATGATATCTTGGCCATTGGGAGGCGTCTGCAAATGTGGGTGTCTTGAGTGCGTAAAAGGGCAGATACAGGCTTGGGTGTGTTTTTGTGTGAGTGTAAGGAAGACAGAGAGAGATGCTTATATGTAAGGGTTTGTAGATGTGGAGGTTTTCATGTAAAAATATGGATCTTTATATTAAGATGGACTGTATATGGAAATAACTGCAGTTGGTGGATTCAGAAGATGTAACCCAAAGACAGGAGAGATTGGGTTTGGTATTTCTATAATGGCCTGTAATGGCTGACTCACAGCTCTCATTATTTATTTGGACAACATGCTGTCCATCCACATCATTACACACACACACACACACAAACATTATCACACACATACGCATTTACTGTACATACACTGACGCACAGTTTCTCTCTCTGCCTCTCTCTGTCTCTTGCACTCACACACTGGTAAACTTGGTGGGAGATCATTGTCTGAGCCCCCTGATCGACTGTCTCCCTGGGATCACATTTCAGACCATTAACACCATTAAAAACCCACTAAAGCCACTAAAACCTCAAAGAACCAGCAACCATTTAACCATTAAGACCCACAGGAAAAAAAAAACAAAAAACAGCCGCAACAGTCAGGGCACACAAGCACCGT
This sequence comes from Toxotes jaculatrix, assembly GCF_017976425.1. NCBI lineage: Eukaryota > Metazoa > Chordata > Actinopteri > Toxotidae > Toxotes > Toxotes jaculatrix. Next base: position 12,462,105 of record NC_054400.1, on the reverse strand, counting down.
TTGTTAGCAGCCTCTGTTTTGTTATGATTTGAAAATATATTTTAATATGTATAATGTAGTAGACTCAGTGTCTGTTATTGGGAAATTTTTGTTTTTTAACTAAAATTTAAATGGTTGTGTTTCATTCTAGATATTTTTGTTTAGGTATTATTTAGAGCTGAAACAAGTTTTAGAACTAGTCAGTCAACAGAAAATTAACCTGTAAGAATTCTCATTACTGATAAATAATTAATAAATGATAAATCAACAAGTCGTTTGATAGTTTAGAAACTAAATAATTCATTAATTAATCTTAATTAGTTCATTAATAAATCTCAAATTCAAATGATTTCCAGCTCAGAGTGAGCGGTAGTAGTAACATGACAGTGATATGATATAGAGTATGTGTAAGTGAAGACGTGTGTTTCAATACCCATATTTTATCATTCATTATATTGTATCTCAACATAATACAGACAGAAATGTTTTTAATGATTTAAAATATCCATAGGCAACATCCTGCTTTTCTAAAATTCTAAAATTCTGAAAAGCTGACATATAGATGCAGACTTTTCCTTGTGACAGACTTATGTACATCATTAACTTACAGTGGGACCAGTGTTAATGCATTTTTCATTTTTATTTGGTCATCCAGCAGCTGCCCCACTACCTATGTGATGGAGGAGGACGAGCCGTCCTTTATGGAGGCGATAGACTACAGTGCGGAGAGCAACGATGAGGACGCTGACCCTGAAAACGAGCACGGCAACGAAGTCCACAAGAGTCCCGATCACCTCGAGCAGCTGTCAGACTCTGAGACAAATCACAGGGACTAACGCAGGTGTTCATCTCCTCTGTACTGGGCAGTTTGAGCTTGTAACTAGCCAATGCTTGGATTGTTAGCTGATCTCAAATACAAAAAAAAGAAATAACAGGTTAAATATTCAGAGCCACACTTCTTACTTCTACCAGTGAATAAATAGCTTAGATTTACACCTGACCATATTATATAGAGACTTTATGATGGTATGTACGCACTGCTCTTTTCCCAGATGGATTGGTTTTGCTGGCCTACTGTAGGCACCCATGTTGCTGCTGAAGGTGCATACTCTACCTGCCTTTCCTTCCAGATAGGCTGATACAAGCCCTCAGTAGGAATCAACATGGATTTCAGTGAATGTTTTCACCTTTTCCAGTCACCCTATAACCTTCATAAAAATGTAACCCCTGACCTCAGACACCATATAGCCTCTGAGATTCACACATAGCTAGCCAGAGCAGTAAACAGCGGGCACCGCAGATCCTTAACTTGAACCCTTGTCCACTTGCTAATTTTTCACAGCCGATCTTACAGCGACAAGGCTGTGGTAGAGTAATAGAGCCAGTGGCTTCTGTAGGTACTGTTTTTGAACACCCCCCTCCCCCCACCTTACCTATGACACTGTGTTTGATTAAAACACTACTGGTGTTTGTTGCAAACTGGATCTCCAACACTGACCAGCTTAGAGATCCAACCAACCTGCCTTCTTGTTTCCTTTCCTTCTTCAGTCTCATCCTTCACTTGAACTTTTTACTCCTTTTGTTGGTTTGGGCCTTCCCTCCGTCCTTCTTTCCTTCTTTCCTGACAAGCCAAGGTATTGCTGTATAAATGGGATGCAGGAATAACCAAACAGCTCCATATCTTAGCTTAGCTGTTGGTTAACATCACTCATCCCAAGTATCTCATGTAGAAAAAGATACTACACAGATGTGACTACACTTGAGTTATGACCTCACTTCCTCTCCTCTGTAACCCATCCTTTTTCTGTCACAGTGCGTGTGGTCCGATAACCCACGTGCTGTTTGCCTTGCTTTATCCAAAACTGAAATTATTTATATCACTCAAATGTAGAATGTTCACGTCTTTATTAAGACAAACCTTGTACAGTACATGAAATGCAGGTATAAACACACACCACAAACTAACTAACACAGGTTTGGTTTATGTTTCTTGGTCAGGCACAGCAGTAAAATATGAAGAAGGAATATAAAATATCCACGTGCACTGTTGGTGTTTTCATAATTTTTAATAATAGACAGTATTACAATGTTAGATGAAGCAGTGATGAACAAGATGCATGAGCTACAGAGTGCAGAAAACCCTTTTTGCACAATAAACACCACACGCAAAACAAAGACAAACTGAATGAGAGTAAAACATCACTTGACAACATGTCACAGTTTGCAAACCTCAACTTCAGTCACCTCATTAGTTTTTAAGTTCTCAGAGCCCAGCTTAGAGCTGATGGTAACATTGCTGTGATGTTTTAAAAATTGTACTGGAATTATGATTTCTTTGTATCCTTTCCTCCAGTCTGTGTGTACATTTTGTGAATTTGCTTAGGATAAACCCATGCATTAAAACAGATGGTGCTTCGTATTGAGAATATAAAGGAGTTTGTTTTTTTCTTTTTCTTTTTCTGTTCATGGAGATTGTCACGGTGAGTGTCTGTAGCAATTGTACAGCTAGCGCATGGCTAATTTTTGGTTGTTTTTATTTTGTAATTTATTAAATATTGTTTCTGGGATGCAACCTGTATGTATATGAAGCATTTCAAATGAGTGTAAGTGTGTGCGTGTGTGCAGGAGTTTAAGTTATTCCATTGTTCAGCTAATGCTCTTACAGTGCGTTTCTTCTTTCAATTTGATTATCCCCTCTTGCTCTCCTTCACTCTCCCCAGTCATTTTCTTGCACTCTTCTTCCCTCTAAACCTCTGTCATTCCTCTTTTTTCTGTCTTTCTCTCAGCTCTGCTTCCTTCTCAGATTTTACTCACAAACGTCGTGTAAACCCTGGGCAGGGGGGGATCTGTGTGTGTGTTTGTGTGTGTGTGTGTGTGTGTGTGTGTGTGTGTGTGTGTGTGTGTGTGTGAAGGACACATGATGTGTAATGTATGTGAAACGTATGTGTTGGAAAGATATGAGAGTTGTGTGTGTTGTTATTATATAGCAGTTTATGCAGACACAGTGCTGGGCTACTTTAGTTTTTTGTTTGGAGGTAAACAGGCAGAAATAGCAACTTACTTAAGTTGATTGTAATGCAGAAAATTGAAGCTAAGAAGACATGGGAAATAAAACGTGAATGTGGTAAACTGCCTGCTGCATTTTATTTGTCTTTTTTGCCTGAACTCTCTTGTACAGATGTTCTTTGCCAAGGCTTGACCACAACATGTTTCTTTAAGTCTCAGCTGAATGCACATTAAATTCACACATTTGTCCTTATGAAGACCTTTCTCCTGAACGTTGCAAAGTAACTGTAATGGATCCTAACTGATTTATGAAGAGACATGCTGTGATTGGCAGACCAAACCAAAAGCAAAGGGGTAAAAATGTTTCTCCTTGAACCCGGGTCTTCTTCCACACAACTGCTGACTTACAGATTCATTTTTACCCCAAGATATTAGTTATTTACTACCATTAAACTGGATGTTTAAACTATTCCCACATGGTTTCAGAGCCCCATGTACTCCATTGTGAAGCTGTCACTCTACAGTGACCTGGTGAGAACAATGTTTGATAGCACAACAGGGATAAATTGAAGTATGGAAATGATAATAAAATATTGTTAGTTTAGGTGTAAAGCAAACATTTAGTTTTAGATATATGCAACATAATGGATACGTTTTTGAATGATAAGGATGGGATTAGAGTTATGGTATTAAAAATCAGGGGGGGTCTTTAACTAAGGTAAAATCCTTACTGTTTAAAAGATTGATTATCTTAACAGAAGAGCACATTTATCTTAAACAATACTTACATGCTCATATGTACATTTGAAGCACTATTGATCACTGTATTTTTTTCCTCCTGTCCACGACAGGAAAAAGATCCCTTCCTAAAACTATTTCAATGAAACTGATGGGAGACAAATTCTGTGCAAAAATTTCAGTTCAACCAAAGTTAATAAGAGTCTTCAGCAGTCCAAGTTAGACAAATGAACTGGGTAACATCCAAATTTTCTGAATTTTTGGAACAAAATCCCTCATTCTATTATTATCCCTTCACCAAAGCTCACCAATGAAGCATTGTCTGTGGAAACAGAGAGAAAAATTGATACAAACACAGTACAACTTTGGAAGATATTCACTTGATTTTCCAGGCAGCTGAAGCTTCATTTTGGCTTCTGCTGAAATGTAGAATGCATTTTTGTTCCTTGTCTCTTACTCTGGATCTCGTACTCTGAAAGGGATTTATTCACAGCCAGTATGGACAAGAGGAACAACCACAGTAGTCTGTTTTCCATGCAAATGTATTGCAAATTTAATCAAATTTTCAGAAACTATATGTCTGTACTTCCTACTACATTTCTTGATTTTTATTATTTTAATTCCTAGATTTATATTGGTCACAGTTCTTTTGAAATATTAACCTTTTAGTTATGAACAAAATCTAAAAACTTGCTCTTCTGTTACTGTTATGCAGTAAATGTGAGAAAAACCCTATATTCTCTTTGGAATATTAGATGTCACTTATGTAGGTAAACTGCTCCTGGCTGCCTTGAATGACTACACCCTTTTTTCTTTGCTGTCAGCTCTGAGGCAACAACAAATGATTCCTGCTGCATAGCCCATACCTCTGGCTGTAGCTGTGACACAGCTTGTTTACAACCAACTGGCCACAGATTGCACGGTGCATGATTTGTCAGGTCATTAGTTGTTATCCTGCTATCTATCTATCTATCTATCTATCTATCTATCTATCTATCTATCTATCTATCTATCTATCTATCTATCTATCTATCTATCTATCTATCTATCTGTCTGTCTGTCTGTCTATCTATCTATCTATCTATCTATCTATCTATCTGCAGAAAATGCAGATAGATAGATGCAGCAGTTAAATCTGGAAAGGAGAGGCTTCAAAAATCCGATGATGTAATGCTCTGTCCTCAATCAGCCTCTTTGAGTGCAGCAGCTCTCAATTCAGCCTTGAAGACTTGAGGATGACTAGATTTTTTCACAGAAGCCATTAGTAGGGGCAAAATGTCTTTTTGTATCGAAAGTAGGACATGAGCCTGACAATTAACCTGTGAAACATATAACTTCCATGGTATCGGCTACCACTACCTGGTCATGTCTACAAGCACTGTCTGGACTTGGTTTGGTTTGAGGTGATTTATTTCTGGGCTAATAGAGCATAAGTAGATACTCAATCACTTCATGTCAGCGGCACAGTTGTATAAGCATTTGTTTGTGTCCCAAGTAACCTAATCTTGAGCTTCTGCGGAAATGAACAAGGCGAGAAGGGGGTAACAAAAAGCCAGCACAAATGTCTTTAAAAGAAATATTGTATGATGCTGAATGTAAATGGATATAAATGGACAGAAAGGCACAGAGGAGGAGGAAAGTAAAATATGGCAGAGAGAAGAGGGAGAGAGTGAAAGCAGAGGAAAAGCAGAGAGGAGGACGAGAGGAATTTGGAGAGGTGGAGGAGAATGCTAATCTGAGGAAGGCAGCATAGAGAGAAAAGCTCTTTTCCTCTCTAAGCCCCACGCCCTCACTTCCTGTCTCTGCTGTCAATCAGACCCCCTCATATAGACACACACACACACACAAACGCACACAGACACCCCTTCCAACCACCACCACAAACACCCACACCAACCAATCAATTAACTGCTCTGGTCAGAGGACGAGAAGTGTGTGTGTGTGTGTGTGTGTGTTGCAGGATGGAGGGTTTTGAACTGCTTCTGTAGGTTTCTCATGTCCATCAGAGACCCCTAATTAGAAATCTTTCTGCCTCTGTCCCTCTCTCTGTCTCACGTATTCACGCAGGCACTGTGCCCACCCTCCATCCCCTCACTGACGAGCTTATTTCTGTAGTCTAAGTGTGGCTCTGTGGGCCTCTAATAGCGTAGCCAATTAGTGCCAGAGTCCGACTTGGCTGCTTCTCTAACTCACTGGTGGTCCCACTGAGGGACAGAATGGCTCCCCTGAAAGGGTACAAGTCCACAAAGAAATATCTGACAAAGACGTGTGTGTATAGGCTGCATGTCACAGCAGCACACAAGACTGGAATAACCTTGAGTGTGTGTGTGTGTGTGTGTGTGTGTTTGATCTCATTGTAATTCATCAATGTAATGCATCAGAAGTCCTCAATCAAGAGTTAAGCAGTATAAGCTGTTCCACATTATGATAGGGAGAAGTGCTTTTGAAGATGGTTGAATGGTTAAAAACGGTACCACCAATAATGAAGGTACTACATTCAAACACATTTCCAGCCTGACACCAACCACAGTCCCTTTTCTGATCTAATTTTACAATATGTGGCTATTTTTCCCTGTGAAGCTGTACTTTGGCACAGTGGCGCCTCAGGCTAAATGCTAATGGAAACGTGCTCACAATGACAATGATCACATGCAGATGCTTTGTAGGTGTAAATTTTACACGGTAGTTTAGTGTGCGAGCATGCAAACATCTATTAATGAGTATTAAGGACAAAGTATAGCTGAGGCTAATGGGAACTATTTATTATTAGTTCTTCATGTTAATTCATCATGAACCAAAATATTACACAGTTGTGATAGAGAACAAATTATGGATCATCATAGTGACACACACACTAAACTATCACTATTACTGATGGGGACATGAATGTGTGTAAAAATGTTTATGGTAATTCATCTAGCAGTTGTTGAGATATTTCACTCAAAACCACAAATGTTGAGACCAACAACTAATTCAGTCTGGACCAAAGTGGCAGGCCAACTGACTGACTAACTAACCAACAGACTGCTGTTACCATCCCTTGACCCACTGCAAAAAGTATACATTTTGAAGCAAATGTATTTTCCAGATCCTTTAACACTGACTTCAGTTCTCTGTTCCATAGTTTGGGGGTGCTGACAGAAAGCTTACTTTATTTTGAAGTCTAATCCAGGAAACTGTTAGCAGAGATTTGTTGCAGCATCTGTGGTTCAGTGAGGGTAAATTTATGAAAATTGCTTAAAAACAGGATTTTGAACTGAAGACATGTTTTACGAGGCTGCTGCTAAAAATGACAGTTTTGCAGCATTTCCAGTAGTAAAATATGATTAAAATGTATTTTCATTTTTTTAACACTTTGTTCACAAGCTAACCTTGCTTCCTGCGGTCTAACTGACCTCAAAGACTTCAATACCTTTCCACATATTGGGTTGTAAAAGGTCAGAATAACAGAAACAAATTGAAATTGATTTGTTCAATTTGCCATTTTTGTCATTATTATTATTTTTTACAGATATAACCGTGGTTTCTGCAGGTAATGCAGAAGTAAAGCCAATGTCAGCAGAACACAAGAAATATGTAAATGTGTAACACTTGAAAAATTTTGTAAGATCAAATGGAAAACAGCTTAAAATTAGGACTGTGTGATTTTATTTAACTATGTCCAAATAGATGTTATAGTTAACAAATATCTTCATTAAGAGTTTACATGCCTGATTATGACAGTGGGAGCACAGTTGATCGAAACAGTCAAAGCACAATAAATCCTGGTATTTTTAGTGAATTATTTTTCCCTAACTGCATCTTGACAAATGCAGAAGTTGCTAATGAAAGACATAAAAGAAAACCGAAATGTAAGAGTCCTACCTCATGGAAACAGTGTGCCATAGATCGTATCTCTCACTAGGGGGAGCCAATTGTGGCGGGGTCCTTTAAAAATACAAGCCCTTGTGTGCAGCTTTTTGTAAACAGTCTACGAACACCACAGTGCGAACATGATGGGTTTTGTTTGCTTGTGTGCATGCGTGTGTGTGTAGAGCACATAAATTGCGGATGGTGATAAACTGACAGAAGACAGCTTGACACAGATGCAAACACACCACGTTAAAAACTAATGCCCTGCAAACATTTTTGCAGGAGCTCACATGGACCTGCTTTCTCTTTTGCATATCAATAGCCCTAGATAGTAGATAGACACTCACACTGAAACACACACACACACACACACACACACACACATAATTGGTTACGTAGGGAGCTGAGCCAACTTGCACCTCTCGTTACCGTGGTAACCGGAGAGACTGATTTTTCTAGAAGCACTTACTCACATCCCGTCTGTTATTCACTTGTTTGTTCATTCATTCCTCCTTTTAGTCTTTCTTTATACAACGCCCCCCCACTCCCTCTCTCTCTGGGTGCTTTTCAGCCCATTTCAATTCCCACCCCTCCTCCAATAAGATGCCCTCTTAGCATGCATATGCAAATGAGGCAGACTTGAAACTAATTTTAAAAAATTGAATAACGAACAGCATTGTGTCCTCAGCGGGTGGACGCAGAGATAGTATCTCAGACCCACTGACACAACATCTAAGCAGCTACAATGTCAGTATGATTTACTTATAAGAGACTATAAGCAGAAGACCTGGAAATCAAAATGTGTTTCTTTTCTCATGGTGAAGATCAATTCAAAGAGCTCATGCTGTATTCACTTTTTTCATCAGCACAATAGAGACTGATTTGATGATTTCATCTGTACAGTTCGAGCGTTTTCTTCACTTATAACCTAAATGTAGTATTGCTGTAGTACCCCATCTCTTTTCACTTCTTTCCTGTCTCATCCTTTGCCTCTTTTCCTCCACTTCCCCCTTCACCGCCCCCACAGCTCTCTTCAGGGTATATCAGGTTATCATTGGCCGACAAAGCAGGAAACGGGAAGTATATATTGCCCCATAGACAGAACTCTGGAGATACTAGATGTACAAACACACATACTGCACACACACACACACACACCTCTTCACAAAATAGCCCTGTTGTATTACAGAACAAATGTTGCCTTTCTGCTAAGACAGAAAATATACAGAAGCTGCAGTGTACCTTATCAATTATGAGCAGATTCAGAGGTAAGCAAAGAAAGTGCTGAATGAAATGCAATAACTTTGTGACATTTATATCTGAGTAATTTGAGCTGCGTGAAAAAACAAAAAATGAAATGAAAACATTGTTCTGTACAGCTTGGAAATATATAAATGTATACATAGAGTTGAGGAATAGTCAGGATCAGCTCACAAAGTTCTTTCCATAATTTAGACAGCGAGTGTGAAAAGGAATACATTTCTCCACAGCTGTGAAGTGCATGACGCACATTGCACATTGACCAACTACTACGTAACTGCAGTGTTTTCATGTCAACCTACACATGCAGTAAGTTAGAGAAGACTTGACCCAGATACATTTGTTTTATCTGAAACTTTCTTGTATGACATTAAACAGTAGAATTGCTTCTCCTTTACACACAAGGCAAAATGAGTTGGAAATTAAAATAAATGGCAGAGCAGCAGAAGAAAATACAGCAACGCTAAGTATGCAAATAGATGGAAATTAGGTAGAAACAATAAAACTGTAAAATGTAGTAAGAGGAGAAATAATTGGAAAATTAAGAATAAAAAAAGTGAGATTCAGATGTTTAGATAGAGGACAACAACAGGAAGAAGCAGATGCTGAGGATGAGAAAAGAAAGGAAGGGTCTGTACTCTTGTGTCAGCTTTATGTCAGAGATAGAGCGAGAGAGAGAGAGTTTAAAAAAAAAAAAGGAAGACAAAGAAACAGCAGGCTCTAATTGTCCTGTGTCAGCGTCCAGTCAGACCCCAGACCAAGGCGACTTGGGGACGTCAATGGATGGACGCCAGCAAGGTCAACAGCCATAACCTTCAGGTTAACACAGGGACTGTACACTAAACGCATGATGCAGATGTATGCATAAAACACACAGACAACACTTAACAAAAAGCATAAAGCATGTTAAGTTCATGGGACGCCAGGGTAGAGACTACTATGTACTAATGAATGGTGATGGTGAAACAGAGTGATAGATCCAGAGAGAGACAGACACAGACAGACTGGCACACACACTGTCTCTGGAGTGCAATTAATATGTAAGTTAATGTATGTCTGCTATGGATATGAGTGTGGCGGTCTCTCTGCGTGCCACTCTCTATGTCCGCACATAATTTTTTTTACTACTGTGGCCCTGAGAGCTCAATACACAGAAACTGGTTGTGGTTGGTTTGGTTGTGTTGCTTGTATTTTCAGTGCATTTTGTTGTGCTGCATACTTTTCAAATTTATGAACATTTTTCCAGTTTGCCCGTGTCTTATTTCTTTGCAATATTTGTCTCTAAATGTCTTGTTTTTAAAGGACCAGTGTGTAGAATGTAGGCACAAATGGAATACAATATTCATAATTATTTTTTCATTAGTGTATTATCCCCTGAAACTAAGAATTGTGTTTCTGTTAGCTGAGAATGAGCCCTTCACCACTACATAGGAAGTTGATCCTCTTTTATGGAGCCTGCCATGCTGCACCACCATGTTTCTGCAAGAGCCCTGAAGGGACAAACTAAACACTGGCTCTAGGGACAGCCTGTCATGTTTTTACATTACCTGAAGGTCACCGTAGCTTCTGCCAAGGAAGGGGAGGGGTGAGGGGAGGGATGGTCAGTTAGTTGCAATCTGCAACCTGAACGACTGATCAACTTTAGCTTTGAAAAGCCTCCTCTATACCGTGGATCGCCCCCCGCCTATCCCGTTCCATTTGGGAGAGACCCAGAGGTGAACTGTCCCCCGCGCCCCCCTCCCCTTTCCCCTCGTCACACAGCTTCTGAGCACGGCACCTGCTCGGCAAGCAGGGGCACCTACAGCTGCAGGGGGCGCCAAGTTGCTCATTCCCCACACAGTAATATGATAGATAATAGAAAACCGCTTAGCGGCGCAGATTATTTATTTATTTTTCACGTGGTTGTGCCGCCCCCCATGTGATACCGCCCCGGGCGGCTGCCCGGTTCGCCCGGTCCAAAAACCGCCACTGGGGCAACTGTACCTTTACAGCATGTTGTCATGATCAGCCCCTCCAGTAAATCTTTCTGGACTCTTGTTGATTTCCTAGTTTTTCTGTTTAGTGTTTAGTGTTTCCTGTTTTATTTTGAAGTTGTATTCCTTGTGTACAAGTTGTTGTTACTTCCTGTCTTTGTGTTTTCCCGCCTTTGTGATTGTTTGCCCCGCCCTGATTGGTTTCACCTGTTCCCATTTACCTCTGGCTCCCTTGTGTATTTAAGTCTCTGTGTTCCTCTTTTTCCCTTTTCAGTTTGTCTGCATTTGTTCTCCTCTTGTGTCAGTGGATTTGCCTCCTTTGTTGTTTTGTTCATGAAAGAGTTTCTTAGTTTTCATCAAGTTTCTGTTTCTGAGGTTGTTTGTTTTTTCATTTTACCCCTCCATGGATCTTTGGATTTTTTTTGTTTTGTTCCTCCCTGCCTGGACCCTAGTTTCTCTACCTGCCAAACTGTAAGCACGTTTTGTTAAAATATGCTTTGTGAATCTGCCTGCTTGAATGTCTGCATTGTTGTTGTTCCTGGCTTCTATTGTAACATGTGTGCCTCTAAAGTGTAAAATGTAAAAGTGCAAACAATAAAAACTATTTAAACTAAAACTATTCTTACTCTGTCCCTTTATCTGTGTTGTTGATGTGAATGTATGCATTTAATTAGAAGAAGTGATTGTCAAAGGAGAGATAAATGAGGCAATCTTAAACAGAAGATAGTTCAGCAGCAACAAGTAAACTTTAGGATTTCTGGTGTGTGACAGGTGGCAGACAGGCTTGTTTAAATCTAAATGTATATTTTTCTTTTTCTGTGTTTTTGACATGACTGTAGATAGGAGGTCAATTATGATTTCCTGCAGTGTTCTTAAAACAGTGGAGATCCATAACATCATTTCTACTAATTCTATGTCTTCTCCCCCTAGATGTCAATCAAAACGGCTCTAATCCCCCAAAGGCTAAAATATGTGACCTCCTGCGTGACCCAGAAGGTTGACTGAGTGACTGCCGATCCACGTGTCAAGGTAATGGGTAGCTTCCAATCCCATCAGCAAAGAAGCTGTGTGACCCTCCTCCAAGATTTAGAAGGTAATTTAAGGATTGAGGCAGGCAACCTGCACTCAGCAGTTGAAAATGACAGGAGGGTTGTTATTGATGCAGAAAGTAGAAATGGGATAAGGGGTGAATTCCTGACTGAAAGAGCTTCAAAGCTTGTTGGAATGTTAAGAGCAAAGACTCACCGGAGCCAAAATACATCAGAGCGTGTACAATACAACAAGCTCCACCGAACATGAAATACAATCCATGAACCTGACAATAGCAGACATTTATTCTTGACCCATAAATGCCCATCAAAGGACTGGTGTTAGAAATTAGCCTTGGCCATATACATGTGTACAGTACATCAGATGTTGCTTCTGCTACTGTCAATGGTTCTCTGTACTTGTCTCTTACAAATAAACCAAAAGACCTGAACCACAGTATATTGGCTTCATTTACACTTGGACTTAAAGAGAAAAAAAAGCAAGCAGCTCAACTAGATATGTTTTTGTCAAATGTGGAACGGTGCATCTTCCAAATTAATCCCATATCTTATGGTGTTTTTAATGGAATAATCTAACATTTTGAAAATTATGCTCAATTGTGGTTGTTTTTTTTTTTTTTTTTCACTCCTATGTCTGTGTGTTAAACACTGAGCTGGAGCCAGGAGATGATTAGTTTAGCTTAGTATAAAGACTGAAAGCATAGATAAACAGTTAGCCTGGCTCTCTCCAAAGTTCACAACACGCCTACCTGCACCTGCTTGTAGGCTATAGCTAATCAACACACTGTCTTGTTTGCTTAATTTGTACGAAATTAGACAAAATGCATGTGCATTAGATGTGCCAAGCTTGTCTAATCACCTCTTAGCTCTGTATTTAACGCAAATACATTAGACTGACGTCAGTCGTCTCATCTCACTCTCAGAAAGACAGTGAATAAATATACTAATGTTCATCTGTTTCTTTAACAGTGCATTGACTATTATTTGGGACCCCAAAACAAGCTGCAATGAAACAATCAAACACTGACATTATGTATATGGTGATCTTGTTAGCAAACAGATGCCTTTTACATATCCAACAGACTTGGACTGTGATTCACTCTTATTTAAGCTATGGGTTAGGGTTAAGGTTTTGGTCTCCACTAGCTGCTAAATGTTCCACTATGCTCACCAGCCAGTTGCTAACTTCATACAGTAATTTAAAGCAGCTATTCTTCACCAGCAGGCAGAGAAGCATCTGCCTGTTGCATTTAGTAAAGCTGGTTTACGAGAGCTGTGAGACTGAACCAAAACATTAAAGTCATGGGTCGTAAAACCAGAACATTAAACTGAAAGATGCTAAAACACCTGCAGAGTCAGGCGATAATTCTGTACGAGCTACATAATACATGTGATCTTGTTGTTTTCATCGTTAATATAGAGGTGTTGATTAGTGCAGCTTTTAAGTGAAGTACCTTAGCAAGGGCTGCTGTGTAGTGCTCACTAGTAAATGACAAATGTTTTCCACCTTTACAAAGTAAACCCAAGCAATAAAACCACATGCATGTCATAATTTTAATTAAATTGTACATTAAACAATACAACATAATCTGTGATAAATGATAGTCAGTGACTGTAAAATTAAAACACTTATTTACTCTTTGTTCTACTTACGTGTTTTGTTTTGTTTAATTTAACCTTTTCAGGGGTTCAAAGGACCTCCATCCGTCACAGGACAGCATCTGGAGAGTTTGGCTGAGCTGGACACATCCCGTGAGCACGTTGTTTTGTAAGTAGGTCACGTCTCTGTTTCCACGCTAACAGGTTAAATGAGGGCAATCTCACTTTAAAGGTGGGGAAATGTAAGGAGAGGCAGGGAAGAGAACAGGAAAATCCAGATGCACATGCATCTCTTCAAAGATTTCTTTTTGTCACACTTTGTGCTTGTGAAATTAAAGTTTATATATAGTTAAGGTCCTACTGAAATCATGTGACGTAGCATGCAGTGTGTTTGTTTACCCCTTTGCACCTGTGGCTTAGTCATACTAATTACATCCATTGATGGCTCTCTTTTCCTGCTTCTCTAGAAATGAGAGTTAAGGGTTTAATTAGTCCTCCATGACCCTCATCAGAGCCAGTCTACCTCAATGACAGTCACCCCAATCAAAGGGAACAATAAGCACATGCAGGTGCACACAAATGCAAATGCGCCCTTCCAAGGGGGTGTGTGCATACAAATTCACACACAAACACACAAACGCACACACACACACTCATATACTCACTGGGGGCTGAGGTCCCTTCAGGATTAGTCAATTATTAAGCGGTCTATCCCTCTAAGAAAGAGTGTTATTGATTGATTATCACCATATGTTGAATAATTTAGTTGTTTTAATAGCAGAGATATGGAAACAGAGGAGATGATGAACTGTCAGGGATAGGGGTGGTGCCTGAGGAGGGGGAAGAGAAAGTGGAGAGAGGGGACAAAGATGTTAAGGAGAGGAAAAGGAAGAAAAACAGGAGAGCAGTAAAAAGATGAACAAGAAGAGCTGAATGGTAATGAGCCTGTGGATACTGAAAGAAATTCCCATATTTGTTTCAGCAGCTTCTGCTGGTGTTCTCTTGTATAAATCACTGTCTTCTTTTTCTTTTTGCCCTCAAAAGTCTGAAATCTAAAAACAGTCAGTTTACTGTTATGAAACACAAAATGACAGCAAATTGGACAGTTTTTGTTTGAAAAATTATTCAAACTATAAATATATGATCAAAATACTGTAGAAGTAGTAGTATTTCTAAAGTCAACTAATGATTAATCAGTTGTTCCATTTCTAAATGCGTCCACATCAGTATCAGTATTGCTGCACACTTTATGATGTATAAATTTAGATTTGCTTCATTGGAGATATTAAAAAAAAAAAAAAAAAAAAAAAAAATCAAACTATGTTGTTTAGCGATTAGAGCCATGGTGTCTAATCACACTGCCATCGTATCATCTGCAGGTAATTAGCATCTCCTCCAGTATTCCACAATCAGCATCCTGAAATTAATGTTAACATGTCTTAAAGTTCAAGTCTGGGAGTTCACAGAAATCATTACATACACTGGCTGTTTCACTGTAATTTTTCTGAAATAATATTCTGAATAATATTCTATTATTTTGCTTATGTATGCTATTTTTTTTTCGTTTTTGGAGGGGTTTGACCTTTTTTTTTTTTTTTTTTTTTTTTGAGGATGTTGCGCATGTGTGTTTTGTCCTCCATGTTGGTCTCTTAGGCCTCCATTTCAATTCTTCGCATGATTCATCTTCTGAGTCTGGCTGTGTGAAAAGGATTTGGTTAGACACCAGGTCAGCTACCTTCATACCTGCACTTTAAATCCGTGGCATTTTGTCCGGTGTGTTTCTCCTTGTTAAAAATGTATGAACTGACTGTACAGGAGAGGCTCTTCAGCCCAAGAAGCACCGCCAGTCTGAAAAATTCATGTAAGAGGGTTTTTATCCCCCACTGTTTTGTGGAGGTGGAGAAGAAGAGGAGATTGTCCTCCAGTGTTGTCAACCAGTGCATCCCTGACCCCGTTAGTCCTGGACAAAAACATGTTGATCCTTAAGCATGCCCACACACACGTAAAAACACTCACAGACTGAGTAGGAGCTGTGTGCTTCTTCACCTGTTTCTCTGTTATCAACTCCCCATGTACTCATCCTTAATACAAAGAGACAAAGCAAGATATAGACTTTTTTAGACAATTATGCTTCATTACAGTTGGGGCCTTATATTTTAGAAATAATAATTTACTCACTAAATTATTGGGTAGAGTAGAGATTTGTTTTGTCAGGACTGTCCTTCCAGGACAATTGACAGAATCTGCTGTCAATGTTTCGAACTCTGAGCAATGTCTTTGATGAGTACAATGTTGTCCTAACTGATGGAAAAGAGAAACGTTAGACCAGTGTCAGCAGTATCCTCACACAGTCATCATTAAATGGAGCTGTTAAGGCCCATAGCCCGTGTCAGTGCACGCTTGGTGGTCTTAGTGGTTTAGCCACGGAGCGGTGAGCCAAGTCTACTAACTGTCCCGCTGAGGCCACCGAGGTTCAAACCCCGAAATACACCACTGCTCTGGTCTTCTCCCCTGACCACAACTCCCAGCTAACCCAACACCATTCACACGAATAAGACACATCAACAAGTCCTATAATTCATGAACCAGGTAAATGTTTGGCCCTTAAACACTCACACATGCGTCCATGCATGCAAACAAACAAAAGCACACACACAAACATCAGCACATCCCTCCTCCCTTGCCAGTACAGGAGAGTCACTGGTGTGATTGCATTATTGATTGCCCTGGATATGTTTTTTTTTTTCTTCCTTCTTAAAAGCATTTAGCAATCTGGCAATTAGTTAGAGCTTAATGTAGGATGTCAAAACAGTGCTATTGATCCAGCGGAGCAAGGAGGAAAGATTGATCAGTCAACTCATTACGTTGCTGGCGCTGCCTCGTCATAAACACTCCAGATGAGACTCCATCAAAAGCCCATCCCTTGTTCATTGGCTTCCTTGTACTGCTTGCTCTATCGCTCTCTCTGCATCAGGCTCCCCAGTGTTTTCTGTTGTTGGCTCCTGATGTTTGATTGCACTGTCTGCATCTCGTTTGAATTTGGACTGTTTTGTTTATTATTGCTCCTTACTATTTGTCCTTTATTTGATTGATTGTTTTTTTTCTCACAGTCTGTCGCTCCCTGCTTTCTTTGTCTGTCATCAATGTATTTATTTTAACCTATTAGCCAAAGATTTATATCCATCTTTTCTCCCCTCTCTTTCCTCTCCTCAGTCACCACCGCTCACCACTATACCACCTCCGACATCTCCGTGTACAACGGGAAATGTACAAGCAGTTATCATCAAAATCTCAGAGAGGGCAAATGAAAATGGTTTAGTTTAGTCTGCATCACTTACATCAATTCATTAGTCAATCATATGAAAATCAGGGAGTTGCAGACACACTTGATTCAATTTGCAGAAACACATGGCTCAGCAATCATTTTATAGAGTGTCGTATTGTTCAACAGACAGATGCTAAGCTCATTAAAGGTGGCACACGCTGCAAAATAACAAGGCCTGGCATTTATCAAGCACTTCACAGTCTGAATTTTGATTAAAGTTTTTTTTTTTTTTTTTTTTTCAGTACCAGTACAATTAAGCAGCAGACCCCCACAGAACAGATGGTTATAGTTTAAAGGTAAAATGGGAGATCAGAAAAGAGACAACACTGCCATTACAAAGTTATGGACTTGACAAATGAGTTTGGTTAGTATACTGGCTTCAATCTCATGTGTCCAACTCAAAAGACTTGAGATTGACATCAGTCTTCTCAAGATTGTGTAAGTTACACTACATTAGAAAAACTAATGTGTTTTTTCTAATGGAGTGTAGAAAAACAACTCTTGTGATCCAGAACCAACATGTAATGGTAGCTGTGTGATTTATGTGCTGTTTTTGTCTCAGGTTTCAGTCTTTCGCTTGTGTGTCATTGTTCTTTTCCCGAGGAAGAAATCTGAAGTGAGAAAAATAAGTCCATCATCAGGACGGGTCGTGTAATATAACAGCTATGGCTGATGAACTTTGAGATTCACCTCATTTTCCATTTGTCTCCAGTCTCCAGTCCTTTATCTCTGCTGCACTTGTGCTTGTTTTAAGAGTGTTTCACTTGATAACAGCTTTCAAATGGGACGTCAGCACATTTAGAGAGGAAAACAGCAGGAGAATAAATAATCTCTTCGCCAGCTCCCCCTCCTCTCCCACCTCCACTTGTGCCCCAACAAGTGTCTTATATTTCCAATGATGATTTAGCTCATAAATCTTGATAAAGCCACTGGCTGTTCTGCTTTGGTGGAACAGGAAACTCTTCCAGGAATAGGAGGAGACAGAAGATGAGGAATGGCTCTCAGTTATGAGGTTGTCCTGTTTTTCAGTGTTTGTTTTTTCTGTCCATTTTGATAGTGTCCTCTGGGACAGAGCTTTCCTGTGTATTGAGAGTTCCTTTTTCACTGGAATTCACTCGAGACATCTGCAGAGGTGTTGTTTGTAATCATATCTGTATTTGTTCAGCCACCCTAATGTTTGTATCTGTATCCAATCCTTTTTGTTTGTTTATAATGAGCCATTGCTTCTAGTCGTTTTCCAACCACCTCATGCATTTACTTGTAATACTTAAACTATTCAGGAGCAAAGCTGTGAGAAAGAAAATGTCTCTGTATTATTTCTCCAGCAGACTGGCAGGGTAAACGAAATCAAACCTGTCTCCTCAAATTGCATGCGTATTTGTTGGGCAGGAAATAGCAGTAGTTTCTGTCAGGATCTTGATCAGTTGCAGCAACTTTGTTTTTGTTTTGAGTAAAGTAAGCTCTTTTTTTTTTTAAACCACAACCATAACCATGTCATGGGGAGGTCATTGGGGCGGAGGATGACTGTAAAAAGACCTGAGACTGGAGTTTGAACCCTGAGTCCTTTTTTTTTTTTTTTTTTTTTTTTTTTTGGTTAAGGTTAGGGTAAGAATGTGGTTTCAGTTAAATGTTGTTGATAAAGTAAACCTGTCATGACTTGTCCTTCTGAGAAAAGAGGTTAAATTCTTGAGTTTTAAAATTAGTCCTTAATCATTTCAGTACACTCAAGGGTTTTGCTACTACAGTTTGTCTTGGTCTGGTGTGACCAGTAGCTTATGGTGGCTGATGTTAGAAAGCTCTTTAGCTGACATGACAGAGTCGGTTTGACAACTACGTTACTCTTTCATGTGTGCCACTGTTTCCCTTTTTTTTAATGTACCACACATAAAATTCACACAGTTCTTACAACAATGATTTTAAATGGATAATACTTTGCCCATTTTGTCTGCACGGGTGTGGGACAATTATTCTCCCATGGGAGTGTCTCTCAATGATTAACTGTGACGTGTATAATCTGTCATATTATATTTCACTTATTAAGGCACTTTCCAATGCACATGCATCTGAGACAGTTGGTTTGTGTGAAAATCTCCCTTGAAAATAATAGAAAACCATGTGGAAGCCATAATGGAAATGTGGCATTTCTGTTTGTTTCATGTATTAAACTGAGGAAGGGTTACAGTCTCCTCATCACTTCACAGATCTCCTTCAGTTTCTGTGAGTGGATGTTGTCAGGAAAACAAATGAAAAAAAAGTGTTGCCAATTTCCCAAACACATTCATGAAAAACGTTTGCTATGTTAATAAAAAATTACTTTTTAAGTTTAAGTTTTATTTCTCTCATAAACATAATTGCTTTTTAGTAGTAAAGAAACATAAGGGTTGCAGAAATGTACTTCACGTCCTTCTCCTCTGAGCTCAAAAAAGAAAAACCAGTGGAGGTATTTTCAGTTGAATACTGTTAGAACAGCATAATACAATCCAGAAGGAATATAGCTTCATTTAAAAAAAAAAAATCCATTATGCTTGATATTGCTACGCGGGGAACAACCATAAATCACTCTCACACAAACAGATGCTCACATTCGTAGGGGAACACATCCACATAAACACTCCTCCCTGTGGTGGCGATGATGTCACCACGCAGGTGCAGCGGTGAAGGATTAACCACTAATAACCGCCTGTCATTGCCTTAAAAATCTCTAATTGGTCTATGTCATTACGAAGCAGCTTGGCTCGCCTTGTCTTTGTCTTCACTGAACCATTGTTCTGTTGTGTGTTTTCTCTCTGAGCCTGTGTTTCCGTAATAATGACACATTTTCTCTGAGCAACACTTACGAGCTACAGCTAATGGTATAGTATTAAGGCAGAGTCAGGCTATAGTTGGCAACAGCATTAGTGAGGCTTTGATGTACAGCACGCTTGATAGAGACTCCAAGCCTTGGCATGGTGGCAATTATTTCCGTGGCTGGAAAATGATGAAAAGTGCCGGGATCTTGTCTTTGTAAGGTTTCGGTCACTCAGGTCAGGTGACACGTCAAGTTTACGAATGTTTTCAGCACTGATGTGAGAGGCTTTGTCAGGCTTTGAACTCCATCTTGTTTGTATGTTTTCAGGTAGGGGAAAACTTTCCTGCTGTTTGAATAGTGTCCACTGAAACAACCATTGCATTTAATCATGAGAAGGTAAATGAAATGGTGTGTTTTCTCCTTATTTAATTGTCTATACAATCTGTATTATGCTCAAAACCTTGGCTGCCACTGATTGCATTTTGTTGAAACTCATTACTCTTTATCAGCAAACTCATTTGCTTGAAGGGGCTCCACATTAAACTGTACTAAATCGCACAGTATTTTTTTGTTGTTGCGCAACTCAATATTATGTGATCGACGTAATTCTTAATACACAGATATTAGTACTTACATGATTTCTTATTTTATTAAAATTGCTAAAGAAAATCACTCACATTACTTACATATTCTTATAGAGTCCTCCGGTCTCGCCTACATTACTTTTTTCCTCAGGAAGAACAGTTTTACACCATAATTATTGAGGTTAAGCATGTATTAATTGAGAGCAGGGGTGTAGTAATACTGTCTTAAGGCAGAAAGTAGGCGAGGTGTTATGACAATGATGTTTAGCTGGATTTAAAACTCACGACATTTTGGTTACATGATTTATCATTTCTGCAACTGGACCACCGAGATTTCCCCGAGTCTTAAGAGAGTGGCAGCAGTTCCTCTGTTTGTCTTACCAAGACTTACATCAGCTTTTACCTTTGACCTAGCTTTTTTTAGCCTCCCTCGTCCTCACAACTTTATGCATGAGTATTTGTGTGCGTGAGTGTAATTGTGTGCATGCGGCATAATCATGTACACACTCACACACATACACAGTATGCTGAGTCCAGGTACTTCCTTCCCATCCACCCTCCCAAATATTCACACACACAATGTTAGACCAAGGTCAATTTTGTCCTTTCCAATGACATTTTTATTAAAAGATAAATTGTAGACAGAGCTCTGTGTTAAAAGAACATAATAATTCAGCTGTTGCTTAATTGTGTCAGGGATTTAGAGGTACTCTTCTGTTCAATTTGCTCGTACAGTTCCCTGCAAAAGCTCTCAGCCTGCTCCTAATCTGCAAACCAAGCAAGTGTGTCTGTGTGTGAGTGTGTGCGTGTTTTTTTTTTTCTTAAGAGACATTGGATTTATGCTGGGATTAATAGAACTAGAGAGATGTGGCATCACTCGAACACTCCAGCTCTATCACTGAATTCAATTTAGCATATTTTCCTGTTTCTCTCACACTGCCCTGAGCATGCCTGAGTATTTCTTCTGTTTCTTACAAAGGCCCTCACTTTCTTTTGCATATCCCTGGCTGTGTGTGTCTCCCCTCTCTAAAACGCACACACACATACGCTCACACACACAGACACATACTTAACTATTCATTATAGGCTTTTCACTTGCAGGAGCTTTGATGTGACATAACACTTTTTATTAATTACATTGTATCATGACAGACTGGTCCACGTTCAGAGAGAAATCATATCATCATCACCATCATTACCATCATGACTCACTATGATCATTTCCACCACGCAACTGTATGACTGTACAACTTCCTTCTGGTGTGTGTTTTTGTGTATGTGTGTGTGTGTGTGAGTGTGTGTCTGTGTGTTCACAAGCAGAGCACAGATGGGTGGCATCAAAACTTTTGCTTTACAAAATAACATCCTGCTTGCAAAGACAAACATTAGATGCATCAGTCAGAATATTTCCAGTTTTTAATTACCTTGTGTGCTTTGCAATACAGCTGTTTCTAACATCTTGAAGAGCATTTTTAGGCATAGAAATAACATTTTAACATCTCTTTCATACAGAAACCTACAGTGTTTTGACCTCTGCCCTATTTTAAGCCTCTTACAATCCAAACAGTCACAAAACATCCAAAATCCTTTTTATTCTACCATGGCAGCGGCAGCGAAACCCTCTAAACACAGAGACAAATAGCACAGAATTTTAAAAAAAATCTGGTACTGAAAAAACAGAGATACTGCATATAGCAAAATCAGTTTGTTTTTCTTTTTTCCATTTTTTTCTTTCTTTTTTTTCTTTTTTTTGCAGAGAAGCAGTTTTTGTGGTATTACATTCTTCAGGGCGCCGGGGCTCCATCTCAACTGTAATCTTAAAGATGACTTTTATGATATTTCAGCTCTATTAGCTTAGACTGTGATGTTAGGGTTGTGAGAAAGTGGGGAGTAAATGTGATATGGATAATAAAAACTCCACAAGTCGTGGTGTATATCTGTACTGTATGTGGAATATGCTTCTGTCCACTGAGTCACATGGTTTAGCCCAAACTCAGCCCAACATTTGTTAAATTGAGGCGATAGGCAAAGGAAAATATCGGTTAATATTGCTGATATACTTCTGTGTAACCCAGGCTTTAGTAAAGTGTGTAGAGAAGAAGGCTGATTTTGGAGTCATAAATAAAGCAATTGAGTGATTCCATAAATCTTAGCTGCCATATTACCAACCTCAGTCCTACACGACTAGGTAAAGTCATTTATCATGAATTTGTGAACAGCGACAACAAATCAATTCCTGATTCCTACGTTGAATCTCATTGCATTTGAACTAGGATTTAGCTGGAATCTGAGCCCAGCCTACAGATCCCTACTGACTCACTCCGGCATCAATCAGCCTTTCCTTTTCCTTTTCCACACACACACACACACACACAGACACGCACACACACACACATACGCGCACACACACACACCGCCGGGAGAATGAGCAAACATCGCTCTGCATCCCGGGGGCTGCTGTATGTCATTTTGTGTATTTGTGAGTCCCATGCAGCTTCCCAGTTCTCTGCCATCCACTTCTAAGACAAAAGAAGAAAATAGTACAATCTAGATACTGACACAGTCCTGGACACAGCAGTTAGCAACGCTTATTTCTTTCAGCAGCTTATTCACATTTGTACATGTATTTTTGTTCATTCCTCTCGCTGATATTTCATTTTACAAAAAAAAGAAAAAAGTAGCACTTCTAGAGACCAAAGTTTAAGACTATCACATACAGTATAGGCAGCATAGAAGAGGAAAGTTGGTTGAATAGTCTATTTTACAGTAGGTCACTTGAATAAGAGAGAGAAAGAGAGAAGTCTGTGATTGTCAGTCCCTCCTTTTCTGAGGTGTCCATTCATACAGCAGTTGTTGTTTTTCCTCCTCTGTTTTTTTTTCTTAGTTTGACCAATATCTTTGATCTGAGACATCGACGCAAAGACAGCCGATCTCGAGCCAGAGTCGTGTTAAAGTTTCACACAACGCTCCTGCGTTGTTCCGACAAGTCTTCATCATAACAAACATCCCTCCCACAGCCTTTTCCTGTATCTGTCAAAACATCACTGCCATCCGACTTGACACAGTTCATTATTTTTTTTTAAAAAAGGAAACACAGCGGGTACTCTACTCTTTTGACATCGGAGGCATTTGTACTGTGTTTTGTTTCTCACAGTTTTTTTCCAGCTCACAAACAGGCCCTCACACATCCTGCCCTCTGTTATTGCACAGAGAAATAGTTTTTGAATTGAGTTGAGTGTGCGCACTCACTCAGTGCAAACTCTACTTGACTATACAGCAGGGATGGATTTTGAGGACCTTGTTAGCCTGCACTGTCAATGCTGCAGGCTTCACACCTTGTATTCATGCTCTGACAGGTGACAATAATTTTGCAATGTGTCAAACTAAATTTACAAATGTGACAGATTGGTGAAACATCCATCCCTGTTGTAGAGTACACTGTACATGAGGACAGGCCAGGTAGCTGTTAAGAGGGAGCCTGACATAAAAATACACTCAAGATTATCTTACACATTTGCTAAAACGTAATCAATTAAACCAGTGTTCAGTTTTAATCTGTTGTTGCAAAAGGCAACCTTAGATATAGAAAGAAATGTACAAAATGCTTCTTAATTTATAAATAATAATAATACTATAAATCAATAAAATCAACATTTTCAAGTTTACAAACATCAATACCATCAAGTGCTGTTGTTAATAAACAAATAAGACTTAAAATTCCAGATTGATGTTTTACATCTAATTAAAATGGCTGTTAGTGAAACCGCAGTGATTATGACCTTTTAATATGTCTGTAAAGAGTAAAATATGCCCCAGTAAAATGCAAAAACAAACTTTAAATGTGTTTCCTTGCATGCATGTGAGCTGTTGTATATACAGTGTGTCTGTCAGTGTTTGACCAGATATGTGAGTTGTACTGTAAGTGAGTGAAGTGGTTCTCCATCATGGGGATGTGTGGTGCATTATTGAGTTTATTTTCAGTGTAAGTTGTTGGTGGACTGCCAGTAAAATGTGTGTGGAGAGTGTGTGTATGTGTGTGTGTGTGCAAATGTATGTGGTTGAGGGCAGCCATAGGAATGTGATGGGAGTGTGAAGTTGAACTTTGTGGCTTATTAGAACATCTGCAGGCCACAGTAATGACGGATGTTCACCCTCTCACTTTCTCCCTGAGGACATTCACACCTCCTCTCGTTTCCCTCTCCACTCTTTTTCACTCCACTACCCACTACCCTCTCTTTCTCCTTCGACTTCTCTCCACGTGACCCATTCCTACCTTTTCACTCCCATCGTCTTCTCCTTTCTACACCATTGCTTCAGTTCTGAACCCTCTCCCTTCCTCTTCATTTTTCCCCCAATATGCATTATTACCTCTCCTCTTATTTCTCCTCTCCACTGCTCCTCAGTCCTCTTTCTGTTTTCTTCTCCTTCACCTCTACTCTCCATCCCTCCATCCTTCCTTCTCAGCCATAAAACAATAAGTCTTGAATGTCTGTGAGGAGACTGTGCTAATGGAGCCCATTAGGCTGTAATGAAATATACATTACACCATTACAGAGGACGGGGCCTGGCTAAAGCACTGCACCGCTCAAATAATAAAACATGCACAATTCAATTTCCTACTCGGCCCGTTTTGAGTGTCTTTCAGTGTGTGTGTGTGTGTGTGTGTGTGTGTGTGTGTGTGTGTGTGTGTGTGTGTGTGTGTGTGTGTGTGTGTGTGTGTGTGTGTGTGTGTGTGTGGAGAGATGGAGGGATGACGGGATAAGGTATACAGTGCGTGTGTGTGTTTGAGTGTGTGTTTGTGTGCATCCCCTCTAGCACAGATGTGGTTTTCAAGGATGTCTGAGTGCTGAGAGCCTTGATGATTTAATATGGGTTGACCAAATGAACCACACCTTCTACAGCGCCGCTGCCCACACATCTCACCATTCAAAACCCAACCTCCTTTAGCAACTTTAAGACACCCCTCCCCCCCCAACAACACCAAGACCTCGAAATTGTCAGACAGCTGCAGACAAATGAATCAATTGACCTCCGACATGAGTGCTTGACATCACAAGTGAAGCATCTGTCACTTTGGCGGAGGGCTGGGGGTGGTGGTCATGTTACCCTGTGCTGTATGACAGTGCAGATCAGGCCTGAGCAAAGTAATATGTAACAGAAAACAATGGTAAAATGCAGTATGCAGATATGAGTGCATATATCCATAGAAACATGTATATCACTCTGTTGCATGAGGAGATATAGATCAGTTAGATCAACCTTTCCCTTTTTTTTCACATTTCAAATGTTATTCTGTTACGGTGTGGAAGAATACCACACCTTTCTACCTGAATTATTTTTTTTACCACAGCAGCTCAGTTAAGCCTCAGTTGTCACTGTATTGTTTTTTCTTTTTTCCTGTAATCAGTGAAATTGGCCAAACAAAAATCATCCCATCTCACCTCCCGATTTTATCTGACAGGCAGCAGAAAACCAGCTTGTGTTTAGTTGTCCTCCTTTTTTTTTTGGTCATTATTCTGGTACAGTCAGACTACTGTAATGTTAACCAGTGTGTTAATCATCATTTGTGTAGGCTTTTCCTCAAGCCATGTTGGATGAATGCTGACATTAATACTTGTGTACAGTTCTGTGAGACAGACAGAAAGACAGACAGACGGACAGGGTGAGAGGGGAAAACACAGTGTCTTTATGGCTCGACATCTCACAGAGCCATTTCCTCTGAAATGTCTCACTGCCAGTCTTATATTTACACTCAAAGGATCGAAGCTTGTGGAAATCCTCCCCTCGCTGCGCCTCCTTGAAAATTCTGGATGTTCAAACGAGTCCTGTTGTCCTGCGGGCAGCAACGGATGAGTCACTAAATTTAAAGTCCAGTTAATCAGGTTTCATCAATTTAGCCCCAGTCAGTTTAAAGCATTTGAAAAGAAGTTAGAAGCTTTTTTTTTTCCTCCAAAGTTAAATTACTCTTAGCGAATGTCTCTTCAGGAAGGAAGAAGGGAAGGAGTAGAGATGCACAAAGGAAAGGAAATTGGTAGAGAGGAAAGAGGCGTTTGGGGAGGAGTTGAACTTTTTGATTGCCTTTAAGAGTTTGATAATAGCTTCACATCCTCTATAGCAGTACCTTGCACGCACACTCACTTCATTCAGAGGTATCACCATGTCCACCCCAGCACACACACACGCATGCAACCTGAAATGCACTTACACACTTAAATACAGTAACCCCCCCCCCCACCTAAACACACATTACTCACACACGCACGCACCCAAAGCTCTCCTCTGTCCTCCTGTGTTTAGCCCAATATATCCAGGTATACAGGTGAGGCCTTAGCCAGATTGAGGAGCAGGCCGTGGATTTCTTTTATGTTGAGTCTCATTTGCGGCTCTCTCTGCCAGCAGCCCAGCATCAGGTCATACACTTCTTTAGGACAGGTCCTGGGGCGCTGCAGCACCCTGCCCTGGGTTATACACTCTATCACCTGCAGAGGACAACACAAAGAGGGAAAAAAAGAAAGACATCAAGTTTAATGTCAGCGGTAGTCTTGGCCCTCTGTTGCAAAACCAAAGAAAAGAAAAACAAAACAAAAAAGCAAACAGGAACAGGAACGACCCAAGCTGAAATCCATAACTGCATTTTTAAACTTCAGCGAAGATGATGGAACATCTGCTTGGTAAAGTTGCTTCACCTTGCTTCAGCGGCATACAGTGAAAATGACTGAGTGAATAAATTATTTCCTGAACTGATGAATTTGCACTGCACTGAAGTGGTCATCCAGACAAATCTGACACAATTTCTCTCTAGTATCTGAGAGAAAAGCCTCCACCTATAGATTTACCTACATAAGCCATACAGTTCATTTAGTGTTTTAGGACACTTCATATATTCTCTTACATATTAATTAAAAAATACAGATTTGAGCTTTAAATCTGCTTTAGGATGAGGATTTCTGGATCAAGGCAATGACAATTTTTGAAACCTAACCACTGTACGCAGAGTAAAGCTTTACTCAGTAGAGGGAGTATATATATCATCCTCTGGCAGCAGTTTGGAAAGTACCTATACTGTTATTTGCCTGTAATATGATTAATGTTTTTTTGAATTTCCTCAGATATTAAATACACACTGCTGTGTGTCTGGAATGACTACCAATTAGCGGCTTCTATTAAGTCTTCCAAATTTCTATATGACCATTAAAAAAAATAAATAAGAAATGAACAACCGAAGATTATCAATAGGTATCTATGTTTTTTTTTTTCTGTCTATGAGTATTATCTTTTTGCCAATCAAGCAGTTACCAACTCCTCCTCACTCTGAGATGAATCAGTTTGTGAGAGCAGATACATAATGGATATCTCATTTTCAGACACAAGTCCATGTCCTGTGTAGAAGACATCTGAGTATCAGATTTGGGTCAGGAGGTGAGTGAACTGTGAATCAGCAGAAATTTAATAGATGTAAATGGTAAAGAAGAGGCTGGATGGGGCTAAAGGTTAATTTTGGACGCAACTACAATGAGTTGGACAAAAAGGGACTCCTGACTCCTGGTTAGAAAGCTGTAACCAGAGTCGAGGTCATTGGGTGGTTCAAGTTGTTGGAGGTTAAGGTTAAGGTGAGGGGTTGAAAGGCCCTGATGCAGGCCCTGATGTTTTCCGGAAAATGGGTCAGGACCCTGAGTGTGGTAAAGGGATGATTTGTAAGAGTTATTAATTATTCACAAGCAACAGTCAATTGTTTACTTATTTATTTAGTAAGTAAATGCATTTATTGCTGTAGTTCAAATTGAGGGCTCTGGTTTGCTGTTATGTCAGTGATCTGATGCACTTTAAGTGTTTCATAGAGCTGAAGTGCTTAGTCAACTGACAGAAAATTAAAACATTTTCCTTTTTGTTTTCCTTTTTATCGTTTTAAAATTTGTTTAGGTCATCTTATTTCAGACTATTAGACAGTATCTGGTTGTCTAGCAGCTCGTTCCAGCTCTTATGATGTTTACACTGAGTGAAATCTTCAAAAGCAAGAGTCTTTGTTTTTTGCTTTTTTCATGGCTGCAAAACTTGTTTAGGCCGTTATCAAGCAAAAGTGCCAAGCAGTCACTGCTTACATCATCTCAGATGTGAGGATTTGTTCATTTTCTCACTTTTATATCATTATAAATTGTGTATCATTGGGGTTTGGCTCTGCTTGACAAACAAAATAAGTAATGTGAAGATGTTGCCTTGGACCAATGAAGAAATTGACATTTCTCACAATTTTTGTATATTTTATAGACCAAACAATGAACTGAGAAAATAAAAATAAGAATTAGTTGCATGTTCAATACTTATTCTTAGGGAAAATCCTTATTTAGAGTAACTGTCACTACTGTCACTATATGCTGTTTTGAAACAAACAGATACTTAGCTGTAGCAGTGCCACCAGACCACAAAATTCAGTGTGATCCATGACAAAAAAAAGGGACATTTTATGAGTCCTTTTGAAAAACAGGGTTACAATTTTGTTTGCACTCAAAACACAGGACACATCTGCTGCTGCAGCAGCAGCCTGACAGTGATGCCAGACAGCAGTGCTTTCGCTTCTGTGAATGTTGAGCAGAGCAAAACTGGCAAAACCCGGTTCTCCAGCTTTGTGTAGTACCTTACAATTAATTCAAGACATGATAAAATGATAACTTGTTGAGTTTCAAAGCGATGCGCTTTTGCCTTATATAATGCAATGACTCAGGCAAAGAGATTCACAAAACATACACCTGAGAAAAACTTGTACTCACAATTGATCAAATATTTAGCCTTACTTTTACTGAAGGGCTGTTTCCTCATAACTGGGGGCTGCAACATCTTGTTTGCCATTATTTATTAAGCTGAAGGTGCTTCCAAGGTAACATTTACATAAAGTTTGTACTTTTGACTACACTTCTTTTTGCTGCAATGGATTAGTTATCTTCTGGAGTGTGATGTCTAGTCAAAGGATATCCTAACTTTGAGTCTGCTGGTGTTCTTAGAGATGTTAGTGAAATGGTCAGATTTATGATAAGTGACTGTGCTGTATTCTGTACCTCATTATTGGACAGCTGGTACCACGGCTGTTTTCCATAGGTGAAGATCTCCCAGAGAACAACTCCTAGACTCCAAACATCACTTTCCGTGGTGAACTTTCTGTACATGATGCTTTCAGGGGGCATCCAGCGGATTGGTAGCATGGTGTGACCTCCGACCTTTTGAACGCACAGACACAAACACACAGCCAAGGAGAGAGAGAGGGAGAGTGTAAAGTCAGTATAGTGTAGAGTGAACAGAAGAAAGACTAAAGATTTAGAGAGCTGTTAAGCATCTTGGGAGTCATCCCATCCTCTTACAGACCTGTACACTCTATATTCAATTCTCCTCTATTCATTTCTATTCGGAGACATCATGCATTTCGAATACATGGTCATGCAGCTTTTCCTATTTCTCACAAAGTTCACTCAGAAATTTCAATACATTTCAAAGCAGTGCTGCAAACATCTCAATCCTTCAAACTGCCGCCTGAGGCATTTAAGTGAGCAAGGCTTGGTGGTATGGCAGAGTAGATTGCATCATCTCCCTGACTGTAGCACACCTCACTCCTGGTCAGCATATAATTTTATTTAACTTTTCTATTTTTACAGTCCCTCAAACAAAGAGGGGATGTGCCATTGAGCTCACAATACACCGGATCAACCTGGGAAAAATGAAAAGTCCGTGATCAGCCAATGGATCAAAAAATATTTTAAAAACAGGCAGGAAAAACAGCCAAATGTATAAAATAAAATGTCTGACCCAATTTGTGTATATGAGTCAGCAAAATGTTAGCAGTCACGCACTTGGATTTTTTTATTTTTTAAATATCTGATCCAGAATAAACTATTGCAGATTTTTTTTCTATTTAAACTGACCCTTTAAATTGTTGCAACAAATAATGCAATGAGTTGGAGTGATTCTCAGAAAGCAAGAAATCTGAAAACAGCTAAGGAACTCACAGGCATCTGGTCCTTTCATTAAGCTCTAATCTGAACTGAGCCTTTGGAGCCTGTTTGATTGTCATAATTATTTGATGTTTTTACTGCTCATAAAAACTGACAGCTCATTTCAGACTCTCACAGGCCGTGACTATAGCCTTGAATGGGGTTAATGTTGCAGCAGAGGTCAGAGCGTGAAAAACTTTTCATGCTCCACTAGTGACACAAGGTGAATGAACACCTACTACAGTACTATGTTTGGACAACAGCTGTAATGTCTTCCACATTAATTATGTCTCAGTGTCACTCGGCCATAAAAAGAGAGAAACCTATGTGTTTTAACCCTTTAACATACTGTATTTCCCTCCCTTTTCCCCTGTTAGTAGTTTTAAGCTCGGAAAAATCATCTTGCTTGCAGGTCAGTGAATTTTTACGGGGCTAAATGTTAAATATGTCCATGCTAAAATTTTTAACCCTAACGTGTTAAAAGTAAAGCTGAATGAAACCTAAACCTGTGCAAATGATGCTGTTCTCTCTCACATTCAACCTCCCTTCTCCCCTTACGTCTTCTCTGCACATGAATCTACCAACTGATCTGCGCTCCATTGCTCCACAGAGACAGGACAATCCATTTTCTGAGGTTTATGCCTGTTATTAATGGCTTGGTACCCACACTTGGCCTGTTTCTATGTTAGTCAGTGGGTTATTTAATGGAGTAATAAAATGTGCACGGTCACATAGATAGCCATCAGGTTCACTGGTATGCCCGGGGAAAAATATCTGCCTCCATCTCTTCAGCTCTTACTCTTCATAACCGGGCCGTCACGTTTCTCTCTGTCACACCATGTTCCCCTCCTTGTTTGTCTGGTTCTCATTTTCATTTCTCTCTCTCTGTTTCTCTCAAATTCAGACGTGCTTTACTGGCACGGCCATAATGAAGCTTGGCTCTGCCAAAGTAGAGGGTTACAGTGTGAGAGTGATAAGACAGAATGCAATAAAAAAGACATATATTTTACACATTATATTACATATACTAGAACACACTATACCACAGTATTTATACAACAACATGCACATTTCCTTCATCTGTTGATATCCTTAATCAAAATTGCAATCCTGTGTTCAAAATTTCACATCTCAAACACACTTCCCATTACCTTGTCCTAGCCCACGGACAGCTAGGACAAGCCCTAGCTGTCCCAACAACTTTCTAGTTGTTTATCCCTAGCTGGGCTAAAAACTAGAAAGTTGTAATGATTTTTGATAGCATCAGTCACTTTTATGGCTATGGACAGCTCCAAGTTACAATATTAGACAGCTTATAGGTTTTTTCATGCGAGTTGCAGTTTTTCTAATTTTCTAAAATTCACAAAAGTTTCATTTTCTTTTTGTAACCGCTGTAGTGGAGGCCAGTTTTAGTTAGTTACTCTTAGTTGCAGTTAGAAGTTACAGAAGAAAAGTCCTCTATTGTGGGAAAATTTGATACTCAGATTTCAGATAAAATGACTGCAACTATTGTGCACAGTATAGTAAATAGACAGTGATTTTGGTCACAGCTATTGTTTATTCTACTCTATTCTATTCTGTTCTATTGATAGATTTCTTAAGGTATTTATTCACTGATGTGTCTGAACCTGCTCACATCCATTAGTCTTTTTGTTTTATTCATTAAGGCTGATCATTTCCCCTGATAATCTGAAATATTAATATTGGGCTCTTGAACTACTGTGGTACTTCTTTATATTTGTTAACTCTGTGTGTGTGTGTGTGTGTGTGTGTGTGTGTGTGTGTGTGTGTGTGTGTGTGTGTGTGTGTGTGTGTGTGTGTGTGTGTGTGTGTTTTAGTGCACATCTGAATGAGAGAATATGAGAGAGAGAATCAGGAGGAGGAAAAAAAGGGCTGTCTCTTTGACAAGGCTGAACTGAAAGAGAAAACGGTGGAAAGGAAGGGAAAGCCTTCTTGTCTTTCTTGTCTTTTTCTTAAACCTTCTTGTCATTGGGGAGGAGGGGACATCAAAAATTAGGAAAGTCACATTTACAGAGGAGCAGTCTGAAGACAAAACGCTTTCATAGATTCTCACTGATGGTGCATCTCTCTGTCATCAGCTCTGTCCCTGTTATCTCTTTGCTGTCATTAGCTGCTTCTTCTGTCTTTGTCTCCTTCACTCTTCCCTTTTCCGTTTCTCTTTCTCTCTCTCGCTCTCACTCATTCTCACCAGCTCTAATCCCGCCTGTCTGTCTCTCTCCTTCTCTGTCTTATAAATATGCATCATTTCAGCTAGACCACCGCCAGCAGTGTTCCAGGAAAGCCTCAAGAAAAAAAAAAGAGGAGAAAATTAAGCGCAGGAGGGCTGTGGGTTCTCTGTAGTGACCTCCTGGAGGCCGTGGTATCCATGGGAACTGGACTGGTTAAAAAGAAAGCATTATGGGATGTGGTGTGGGAGGGGCTTATGTGACTAACTCCACCTACTCTTTATTACACAGGAACCCTACCTTAATTGCCCTCTGTGTTGCCATGGAAACAAAAACTCTTTCCAAGGATGCCAGTGTCTATGCATTAATGTGTGTGCATGTGCATGTGTGTTTGTGCCTTGGTCGGTTTTATTTTTTTTCCCTTGAGAAAAGAGCTTGTTCTTCTGGCCATCTGAAAAACACTAAAATGACATGTTGGTTTATATTTATATTACATGCTGTTGTTCAAGGCTGTGTCTTAGAAATTATGTTAGGTTTTGAAGGACCTGTCATGCTGCTTGGACTATGTTTTCTTCTGACATGATGAGGAAATGTCAATTTACATATTTGTCAAGACACAAATAGAGTGATAACGAACATGTAAAATATTCACAGGCAACTTATTTATTTTTAGGTTTTTGTTTTATCTTTCCGAGGTTTGACTGACACTCTGTTAATTATGTCATCTTGTTGCCCACTCTTCTTCTGCAGTGGTTTAATACATGAGGTTTAATGGCATTCAGCTGGAGAATTAGTGCCACCAACTGTTTATTTTGATGCACCAGCTCCTCCTCCTAATATCTGCATAACAGCAGTGAAGGGAAATGCATATGGATACTTTTGCTTATTTTCTTGAAATTCCTTTAAGATTTGGGAGAAAACTCAGCCATGATTACGTTCATTTCTGTGACCAAGCAGATATTCATCTATTGTCGCATCTGCTAATAGATTTTTTTGTAGCTGTTTTGTCATTGTTGATTCATGATTTTTTCTGGGATCAGTATAATACTAACCAATTATACTATCTGCCTGAGGCTAATGTGTTGCTAGTACAACATTCTTGATAACTAGGCAGGTTTGAGGAATTTTTTTTCCACAAATATGTACAAAAAGAAATTATTCTCCATATGATAAATTTTGTTAAGTGTTAACAGTATCATTGTTGCGTTGATGCGTATCTTGTCATGCAGACAGGAGTGTTTTGTCTGTCCACATACACACAATGCTCTCCCCTGCACAGATAACTGCTCCACTCTGGTGTCTCCAGGTGCTCCATTAAAACGCTGTTTGTCTGTGCTGCTCGGAACCTAGGTATGGGTTGTAAAAAAGCCCAAAACAAAAAAAAAAAAAAAAAACAAGCCAAATTACTCTGCAGAGATTGTTTAGCTCTACTTTGTTGCCAGCGTTTCCCTACAGTCTGTGTCAGCAGTGTAAAACAGTCGGGCTTGAACATTAAAACCTAAGCAGACATTTTATTTTCTTTCATCCTCCATATTTGGGCATGAAATCACTTTAAGGAGAAAATGAATAAATGTGCTGTATGTGTGCATTCACCCACCCCAACTCCAACTGCAAGTCCAGCCCCACCCACATGCCCACACACACACCAAAAAAGGCTGCATGGAAGGGCTCATGGTTTGAATTGAGGCACCCTTGTCTGTCTTCCGAAGCATCTGTCAGGTTCATTGTGTAACAGGGGATTCAATGACGTCACCACAGCCCCTTCAGTCCTACGCCTCTGCTTCTATTTCCTTACACAAACTCGTACACACATGGGAAAGGGGGTGAGGAGGGGGGGGCTCCAATTCCTCTATGACTCATCTTTGCTCCTGTCTGACGCAAGAGCATGACTGGGCCCCTACACTCTACACGCTCAGCACAGTCTCACACACACACACACACACCTCTGTCTTTCCTGGATGCTGAAATGTGGGCGGATCACTGTTTTTTACCTGCCACCACCCTGTACCTCTCTTCTGCTTTGCTGCCTTCTCCCCATCTGTCTGTGTCTCTGATATCCTGCTCTGTGCTTGTGTAAAGCTGCAGCTCCTGTATGTCTTTGTTTCTCACTATCAGACTATCCTGTACGACGACTTGTCCAATGGCTGCCTTGCCTCCAGACCTCTCCTCTCCTACCTCAGCATGTGTATGTTCCTTTGTCGTTCTATTGCTGCCTTCGCTCCTTTTGTATATTTATTTGTGTCTTGTTTCCTCCCTCCCTGGCCTCCCACTCCTTTTTCCTCCCTCTCTTTCTTTTCCTGCTGCTCCCTCCATCTCTCTCGTTTCCAGCTCTTTCTCTCCCTTCATCTCTTTGCCACCTTCCTGCCTCCGTCTCCCACACTTCTCTCTCCCTCTCCCCCTCTCTTTCTCTCATACTGCCTCAGCATACTAAACAGAAGTTCTCTGATTACTTTTCTTCCTGAGAAACGTTGGATACAACTCTGAGGCTCACTGCCACTGCCTTCGCCCGTTGCTATGACTACAGCCTCAGTGCTTTGCTTTATTGAGGAGGGGAGAAAGGAAGGGGGGGGATTGCTATGTGTCGTCACACAGTGGTAGTACAAAAGAAAGCCACAGAGGAGAGACCTTAATCTTTTTCACATATTTAATCTTCCATACACAACTAGTTATTCCAAATCAGATTGTAACAGTGTTTTCCGTGTGCTCTGAGCCAAGATTGACTGTGGCCATGTGGATCTTGAATTTTTAACCTTTTCAATATTATGGTTGAGCTCTGGGGTCATGAAAAGTTTTCTACATGTGGCAAATATGATTAACAGTAAAATAGCTGCAAATATCTACTGTAGGTAAAGTCATCTTCTATTCTGGATAAAATAACAGAGAAAATATACTTGGAATATTCTAATATTGTCATGTATATGCATTATAATTTCTGGTGAACTTTTTTTTTTTTTTTAATATACTAGTAATACTGTTTATAAAATGAGAAACATGAAAAGAGAGAGAGATTATTATTTTGTATTTCTTTAACTACACCAAGCATTTTTTTCAGAGTAATTATTGTGGCAACATATAAAGGCATGCTTTTATACAAAACACAAGATGCATCAATCAGTGCCATTGCTGAATTATACATCCATCAAATGGCCTATGGATTATTGTTATCTTTCTGAATGTTATTGTTTGAGTTATTATTTGCTCAAAATAGAGATTTTTCTTGTCACTGAATGACTGCTCCTTCCCTCTTTCTCCTCTTTCTCCCTCCTCCCCTGAGTCCTCTGTCACTGTCACTCATGTCAGTTTGTCACAGTGGACGAGAGAAAGAGCAGGAAAAATGGACAGTCACTATCAATCAATCAGTATGATTTATTAGATTTTGGCCTTTTGGAAAGGCGACAGATCGCTGTGCAGCATAAAAAAACACTCTGAGTTGTCTCTTGTACTCCTGAGTTATCTTGACACTCACAGTAGAGCTGCTAAATGTCCCCGCATACACACACATGCACGCACAATACATTCACTCACACACTTCTTTTTAGAAATGCAGCCACGTTTCCTCTCTCTTTCTTTTTTGCAGAGTAGCCCTTTCTATACCACCTCTTGAGAATGGTGTGTGTGTGTGTGTGTATTATATCCCACTGTCTAGTGCTTCTTGCTAATGTGAACAGATTTATTATATATAGTACGATAAATCTATTCGCTGTAATTTGAACATTGTAGGACTAACCAGGCTATGTAGACAGTTTGCAGAAACATTCCCTTTTTTGTTTCAAGGTATAATATTTTTTATTTTTTGTAATATTTTTATTTTTCATATTTTTTATTTTTCAAACAAGACATAATAAATTTTCACAAGCCCCCGGCCCCCTTTTAAGCATTAAAAAAACCAAAAAGCAAAAAAAAAAAAAAAAACTACCTCCAGGTTTGAATTCAATATTTAGTTGTCAAAATGGGATCTGCACATCACAGAAGTATTGTCACTTAAGCTATAACCTTTTCTTGTGTTAGATCCTAGAGTTCATTTACACTTTATGAAAGAGTGTACTAAAATCAAATGATTAAATGTAGTCTTTTTAAAATATAACTATTGTTGAGTATTTTGTGGATCTTCAGACGTCACAATGGTGTGTCTGATTGCTTGTTCAGAAACCATCACACTTTTTGGGGGGAGTTTCTGATTTTACTTTTGTAATTTTTGGGCCTGTGCATGTCATGCAGCTGTCTCATTAGCCAAGTCTCTGGTGAACAGCAGATTCCTAAATTTAAAATGAACACCTGCTGAATTAAACAATAGTGAATAAATTACACTGTAAAAAACAGTTCACAACATCTGGTGTATATTGGCCCTCGGTGGCAGAAAATGCTGCAGTACTTATCTGAATAAAAAGCTCTTATTTTAAACTCTGTATGACTTAAAAT
Organism: Toxotes jaculatrix; assembly: GCF_017976425.1. Lineage (NCBI taxonomy): Eukaryota > Metazoa > Chordata > Actinopteri > Toxotidae > Toxotes > Toxotes jaculatrix. The sequence continues at coordinate 12,425,370 of NC_054400.1, read as the reverse complement.
CACATAACAAAGCATGCAACGTATTGTCCCTCTCCTCGAGTCTATTCAGTTACATACTGTGAGCCGTCATAGGGAGCTATTCACAGCTACGTGTATGTTTAATTTCGCAGCACTGTACTCAGGTTAGCTGACCTGCCACAGCAAATGTCTTACTGTAACTCTGCAGGAGTCCATCAGTCATGCCCATGCAGGGGAAGAGCAGAGAGGGACCCATGCAGCAGGGAGGAGGAGGGAGGCTAAAAGAAGGGCCAGAAAAGATATCGACACATACACCTACCCGGTAGTAGTCAGTGCTGTACACGTCTCTGGACATGCCAAAATCTCCGATCTTGACCAGCAGGTTCTCACCCACCAGGCAGTTCCTGTTGGGCAACAAACATAACCAAAAACAAACTAAGTACAGAAATGTAAACCTCCACCATATTTATTGTACCTTATAGAAGTTTTGATATCAGCCTAAAATGTTGCTGTTCACAATTTGCAGACTTGATGCATCAACCCAATATACTACAGGGCACACATAAGCTGAAAGAGTGAGCCTAAAATGAGCGAAACAGGTAGCCAGTACAGAAAACATGAGTGCATATTCTATAAAACAGCACATATCTATGTTCTAAGAATGATCAATTGATTGGCTTTCACAGTGAGAAAATGGCTGAATGATTCTCATGTAAAGAAAAAACTAAAGTAAATACTGCAAAACAATTGCACATTCAATTTTGTCTTTATATAGTGACTGAAAATGTCTCATTTCTGTCTCTTTATAGATGTTAAAAAACATACTTGACATCAAGTTGGCCACCATGATGGGACGACCAAAGGAAACACAATTCATGAAAAAGGTATTTCTGTTTTATGGCATTTGAAAAAGTGTTGCAAAATGTATGTTTTCACTTGGTCATTATTGGCTATTTGATGAAATGTCCCAGTATAGTTATGTATTCTTTAAGGCCTTACAAAGAAACAGAGTGTAGTAGCAGAGTAAGTGACAAACCTGGTGGCCAGGTCGCGGTGCACAAAGTGCTGAGATGCCAGGTAGACCATGCCAGATGCTATCTGCTGGGCAATGTGCAGCATCTGAGATTGGGTCAGCTCCACAGGTCTGGTGGTCTGGCCCTCTGCCATCAGAACTGCGTCGGGGCCGTGAGCCCTGTGCAGGATCAGGTGGAAAGTTAATACAAGCCCAGTTATTTATTTTTTTTGTTGGAGTCATGCTGTTTCCTGGACACAGTTTCCTTTTTTTTTTTTTTTTTTTTTTTAAATTTAAACAGATTTTTTTTTTTGAAACAATAGAGGAAACTTGTACTATACAATCCACTTAATCTATTGATCTCCCTGTTTTCATAATGACATTTTAGAATAATGTAAATTTCTTTTTGATATAACAGCTGTCATTTTGATGACATTTTTATGGAATGATGAAAAGAGCCATGCCTGAGGAACTTGTTGAGGTCTCCATGTTTCATGTACTCAAACACCATGATGAGGGGGTCACTCTCCACACAGACTCCATAGAAAGTGACAATGTGTTCATGTTGAAGATTGGTCAGGAGCTCAGCCTCGCGGTGGAAATCCTTCCTGGCATTTTCACTGGCCTCTTTAAGTGTCTGCACATGCACACACACACAGAAACACACACAGAAGTGACATTTTAATAAACTGACAAATGAAAAACTCACACATTATGCCATGAACACTACTGCCAATTAGTCATTTTCACAGCGCACCCAGTCTGCTCCAATTTGGTTGGCTGATGTCCACTATGAAAAAAAAAATGTAAGTGTCTCGCCTTGTAAAAGTGAGTTACAGCAACCCGGCACACACAGTGTGAAATTACTGGCAGCGGGCAAGGACCGATACAATGGCAGAGCAGGAAAAATGGAGACATTTTAAATTAATGTAAGCCATTACAAAGTACAACAGTGTTTACATTCATTATATTCCCTGGTTCCCTTTGAAACTAATCTTTGTCTCCTTTCTATGAATCAGGAAATCTGTTAGGCAGGTTGTGTAACACAAGCATCTGTGACAAAGACAGAAAACAAGTGTGTGTGTGTGAAAGACATAGGGAGAGAGCAATAGAGAGAGCGAGTTAGAGGAAATGAAAATGATATGGGGTCTGTATTCATTTCACATCTAAAGAAGAAAAATATAGAAAATTCTTCTTGTCCTACATGAATAATTGAGTAGTCCTCATACAGTGTATGACATGGATATACGTTCACTTTCTACTGTGTGCATGTGAGTGTGAGCGTGTTTGTTTGTCTTGTGTGCTAACAATGCAGATAGGAGCTCCTATTACAAACATAGGTCGAAAGGACGAGGAGGAGTCACTAAGAAAGCTCAGGAAGGAGGAAATGACCCGTGACCTTTCATCAAAAACGCTGTGATGCCAGAAATGTTTTTGACCAATCAGATATCATGAAACAGAGGCTCGGTCACACACATTACAGGCTGCAATGTGATATTGCATGATAATGACATGGTGGATTATTATAGTATAGATACTGTATGAAAGCCTATGCTCCAATCTCAGTATGAAATGTTATATCGGAGATGTATGGGAAATCTGTGTTGACTCTGCTCTGATGGGTACTCACATGCTGAGAGTGATGGCCTGGTTTTGTAAGACGGTTTGTGTGAATATATGCCAACCTGTGGTAATGATTATAAAAACCCTTATTCCACCTTTATAAAGGGTTTAGAAATTGTAATTAACGGCTTGATTAATGGTTAATAAATCTAATAAAAAAAATAATAAAGTATTAATTAAGAAATTTACAACTCATAAACCTTTACTAAAGGTGGTGTTTTAAAAGTGGAAGTAAAATGCTTATGGACCACTACACAGAGCGTGACTGGTTTACTTAAGTCTATTCATACATGTACTGTTTGCAGCTTGCACAGTGACCTCCAGGTAAAAGGAAATCTGGAACAAATTTGATTAAAGAGCATAAAAACTTTCTGTCTTGGCAAAGACGTGCACTACACCGCTGAGTTCAATCAGCTAACTGAAATGCTCAGTGTATCATATGACCACTGCCACAGATATTCATCACTGTATTGAGCTAAACATTGGAAAATTGAATTCGGGAAAGTTACAACAGAGACTTTCCTGTGAGCCAGAAACCTCTGTGTATGAACTCTCGTGCTCTCAGTCGCTGAACTCAGTGCTGCATCAATTCCCAGGCCAAAAGCCAGAATATTGTACTGTTAGTCATCCGGTCTGCTCGCATTCAGGTCTCTGGACAAATAAGAAACAATCAACAACCTCTGGCTGGGGAATATAGTGACTCACATTTACATGTTTGAAAGGCAAGAATATTGAAAGCGGAAGGTGTTCATGATTGATGGCATGCAGGAGTGTAAGTGTGTTTGCATAGATGCGTGTGTGCATATTTCTGTTTGTATCTGCATGTGCTGAAGTGTGCCTGTGATTGATGGCAGCTCAGTGTATAATATGCAGTAACAGTAAAACTTGCTTCTGTATCACGGCTGACTGGCTGATTGATAGGCTACCCTAAAACCAGGACCATTAAGCTCTATTAGTGAGTGTCGGCTGTTGTAATGCGGTGTACAGGGTAGAACATGTTTCTGTAATATAGAACCCATGGAGGAGTACAACATACACAGTATGTGCATGAGGAACCATGCACTAATGGGGGTCGGGGTTTAAAATACAAATCACTCAAAATACAAATCACTATAATTTCTTCAACATGTCTCTTTAGGCTGAACAGTGGAGAAAAGGTTTTTTTCTGAACTGACAAATCTTGGAGCTGCTTCATGTACATTATTAATATAGTTCCATAAAAATGTTGCCCAAATCAGAGAACTTCCAGGAAGTAAACAAAAGAAAATGCAAATCACTGTACAATAAGATTATATAATCAAAAGAGTGCCTGCATCTCTTTCGTAAATCGGGTATATCACTTCATTTTTACTGTAAAAGTGCGTTTATTTACTTAAAATAATTAATTTGTGTACTCAGCCTGAACTATCAACAACAGTAGACAGTTATCAGCAAAAGTCTGGTGCTGAGACTACACCCGCCCTCCCCAAAAAAGAGTCAGTTCGTTTAAATTACCCAAAAAAAAAAGCTTCTCAAATAGTAGTATCTGACCATGCAGACTGTTTTGGTTTTGGACAGTAAATCACAAAACCACACTTCCAGAGCTTACAGAGTTACAAAAGCTGGTGTTAAAGAGACTAGCCTGGAAGTGACGTCAGGACTCTTTGTTTCCATGACAACATTTTGGAGAAAAGTGCATTTTCAACATACCACCTGCCATTTTGATACCACTTCTATGTGAGAGCCTTGCCTGAACCAACTTGTTGACTTCTCTGTGTTTCATGTATACAAATGGGCCTACTGGGCACAGGCCCCTTTGACTAGAGAGGTCAGGGGCCCCTGGGCAAGGGCCTCTGTATGAGGAGACTTTTAATTTTTCTTTTTTGAAAGTCACAGAGGTCAGCTAAAAGACTGAACGTGACCACAAAGAGACAGATAAAGTCTTGTAGATGTCCTGGTTTTGAAATGTCTCCCAGAAACAGTGGTTCAGTTTTTTTGGATTATCCAGAGAGCTCACTGACTGTCAAGTACTTTTGCCCAAAGAAACGGTTCCTTTTAGTTTGTTTTGTATTTTGGCTGGACCAGCCCTATAAACACAAAAAGTGTCATTATTTATTTTAAAATTGGTTTCCACCGGCCTGTCATCACATTTTGTCTTTGTTGTTGCAGCAACAAGGGGGAGAAAAAGACAACGGGAGAGAAATGGTGACTCATGCCAACTGACAGTTAGACAAGGATGAAAAGAGCAGGAAGAGTGTATAGTACACTCTGTAAGCAGGTGGTACATTAGCTAATTGAAAAAGAAAGCATCTGATGAATTGAGAGGCTTAAATCAATGGCGTGACTCTAATGATTAAATGATTCATCTACATCATGTCTATATACAGCTGCGCCGATGGCAGTTTTAATGTAAGTTAAGTGCTGATTATAGAGCATTTTACTAGGTTTGACAATCAGTCAGCAGCATCCAGCATCTTGTTCTACAACCAAAAACTCTGCTTCCCAGGATTTTCAGGTGCATACTTTACAGAGTGCACAGACTGAGCTGGAGCTAAGCTGGCAGCAAACATCAGTGGGTCAGCAAGTGGTTTAGAGCTAAGCTGGAAGGAAACAGGAAGTGTAGGAAGAGAAAAGAAGGTGGAGGATTTGAGAGGAGGAGTGTATCAGGATGAAGACAGAGGAGAGAGGAAAAAGTCAGGTGTGAGATAGAGTTAGAGGTGAGGCGTGGAAGGCAGAGGAAGTGGGGGGTAAAGGAGGATACAGGGAGAAAGGGCGGAGGGGGGGTCTCACAGGTCATGTATTGTTAATGAGAAGTTCTTCACCAATCAGATCTTGTTTCACCGCAGACCAGCAGAGAAAGCATGTCTGATGGAGAGATGAGCGGATGGATGGATGTGATGGGAGGATGCTCCCTGGGAAACCATTCAATTTGACCCCGGAAGTCAGCGGTTTGAGTGTAATTCCACCTTATGCTTACAGAGAAACTCTTGAAAGGAACAACTTTCTAACAATAGCAGAGGAAATGGAGGTGAGGCCACGGCGAACAGAAAGTCTAAATACTGTACAGACGCCATGAGAAGGATTTAATTTCTCAGATGCAAAATATTGTAGAGAGGCCAATAACTTCACCTTCAATAATAACATAATGGGCTTTATTTTGGTGCTGCAAACCATTCTGTCAGAGCAGAGATTTTCAAAATATCTCAGCTTGAAACTAGACTCCGAATTTATTAGACACTTTTTTGTAATGCAGACTGGATGGTATTTTATTTTGTTTTACAAAGACAATCTGTCCCTCCACATGAGTTCTTTTTTGTTTATAATAGCTACAAAAAAATTAAACTGGTGAGTGGCCCCATTTTTTGTGCAATCTCTGCCAATTACACAGTAATTTCTTATATTAAAGACAATAATGCATATATATAGACATATAGACAAAGTCTGGAGGTCAGAGACTCCATTTCCTGTAGAAAACACGCTGTGTATCAAAAAAAAGTGTAACAACAAAAAGTACAAAAACTAAAATAAATGGTTAAAGCTCAATAACTACAGAATGTCTGTATCATATCCAGATTTTAAAAAAGAAGGTGACATTAAAATTAAATCAGTGAATTTAAGTGAGACTTCCAGATTACCTTGACAGCCACCAGTATCTTCTCCTGGTCAGGTGAGAGGTTGTAACACTCAGCAAGGAAGACTTTTCCAAAGGCTCCCTCTCCCAGTTCCCTCTTTAGCACGATGTTGTGTCTCTTAATATGCTGAACAACTGCAGACCAAGGAAAGGCAGAGAAAGAAAACATAAATTTCGACCATTTTGGTTTAAAATTACTTCATACTTTTGACCATATGACATCACAAATGATTTAGTTCAAAGTATAGGAACTCCACAGGTCATATATCTGATAAATGCTTGATGTTGTGGTATTATGTCAAGTAGAATTCATTTATTAAACTTTGATTGTGCATCTTTATTTAATTTAGTTTGATTTATGTGTGGTTTATTTGTCAGTCTGTGTCATTTTACCAAATCAAGACAAAAGTACAACACAAATATTAGTGATTTACCATGTATCAATAAAATACTGATGATGCCAACTGATATTTAAATGCAATAAGAAGAAATGGATAAGAATTTGCTATTCTAGAGGAAAGGAGAAATACATTACACCAAGTATTTCTGTAAATTCTGGGTATCTACAGGGTACAGTACTGTAGATATCCAGAAAAATATTGTCAGCCTTGTTATTTTAAGTATTTAATTGTGTAATTAAAGAGTAAAAACAGCCACACATCATATTACAACCCACATACCAGGTTCTTCCCATGTAATTAAAATAATTACTACTAGGTTCCTCATTAAACATGAAAGATTAACTATAGCCAATAAAAGCTGTCCATAGTTATGCATTTGGCAAAGGTATGCTTGTTTTCCACACCAGTGTTTCTGTTATGAGCCGCTGCACTGCTCAATGAACATGATAAAGTTTCCAAAGTAAAGTTCCATTTCTTGTCTTGTCCTTATTCCAAATCACCCAGTTAAGTAGAGGAGAGTGTGTGGGTGTAATTGTATTAATTTATATTTTATTATATTGTTTAATTAGTTTCTCCTTTTCTCTAAAATGCCCAGTTGTTACTCCTTTGTTCCCCATAGTCTTGTGGTCTTCCACTGTACCTGCATTTATTATTATTTGGAACCAGTCAGTATTTTATTAGTAGCCTATTGACACAAACAATTTACTCTCACTGTGTTAGAAAGTGTTAGTGCAGATTTTTCCACTCTTTGAACAAAAAAAATCGCTGCAAGTGTGCTAACTCTAAAGTGGAAACAAATGTTAATTAGTATGATTTATGTATTTCATAATTTCTTTTGTTTCTCTGTCACTCAGAATCCACACACTCTTGACGCCTTATTTCCTTGTCTGCCAATTTTATTTTATTACCTAAGTAAAATTGGCAGAGGGATGATCATTTATTAGTGTATGTCTGAGGACATCTTTCCTGTTGCATAAATATTCATATGTTATCGTTTATACATCATATGTATTCTACAGCACATAATTAATTTCACTGTTTTGTTGTATATGAATTTCATCCAGCTTTTACTGTAACGTCAATTTTAAAAAACATGTCTCTTTGTCTGTTTCATGTACATAATCTCTTCCTGCCTTCTGCTCTCCCACAGTTGGATCAGAGACGACAAACCTTCTCTCTGTTGCTAAGCAACTTGTGACTCCATGCCAGCTGATTTTTAGAAAATTTGGCATCTCGCCATGGTGATGATACAAGGTTGTATTCTACAGAATGATTAACAGCATGGTGCCTTTACTATGACCAAGATAAATCCTGTCTTTTTGACTGCGGGCCAGATGTGCAACTGTCTGCATGCAAGGAAACACGTCTTATCCTATGACACGTGCACATGGATACTACTTGAACACACACACACACCGAGGACACCAAGAGCTGAGATTTATCTGTGATGTGATTAAGAGGTGCATTTGAAGAAAAGCTGTCCACTCAGAATATCACATTAAAGGCCAGCTAGACTCTCAGAAGCTGCATCGATCTACACTGTAAGCTACTAAGGTCTGCCATAACCCAATATTGTACAGACAGAGAGAAAGAGAGAGAGAAAGAGATAAGAAACACCGCTGGTCTACATCAGATATTCAAAAGCATCTAATTTTCAGTGTAAGATTGTGGTGGAGGAGAACGTGTGTGTGTGTGTGTGTGTGTGTGTGTGTGTGTGTGTGCGTGTGTGTGTGTGTGCGCCTCTGTAGGCTTTGAACATATAAAGTATACCGTATGTCATCCCTGTCTCCTAGAAATTATGCCTAATTTGTTTTGCAGATACGTTTTGGGAAATGCTGATGCTATATTTTAGTTCCACAAAAAAGTTGGTTGTGGTGGATGTTAAACGTTACACACATTATAAATACACATTATGTCTTAAGGAGAAAACAACATCTAAAGGTATCAGTGTGGCTAAACGTCTGCATTTACATTCATTATCTATTGCTCTCATGACATTAAGTCTTCAATTGAAAAACAACAGAGCCAGGTCACAGAACACCCACAATCCCCGGTGCAGCAGCAGCGCACAATAAGCCCACATTCCCACAAGACAACTACCCACAATTTAACCAGCTAATTACCTCACCGCACCATTTCCTACTGTGGTTGTGTAATAAGCGTTCACCCATGAAAACACCTCGCACCACTTCTCCCTAATTAACACCCTCAAATAGCAAATAAATTGATGTGTGCAGACCACTGCTTTCCCTATTGCTTTATTTGTTTTTTTCCCTTTGGCAAGAAGATTTGGTGTTGACTCACATGACATGCCACATTGCAACTAATTTAGCGTCCATATATTCAAAAATTTTACATAATTGTTGCACACAGCAAAATTAAGTTATTAAGTTATTTTTTATAGTGTTATATCGCTCATGAATTCTGCTTTCCAGCTGTCTGCCTTTGCCAATTTTGCACTCCTTCCTCCACCCTGCTTTCATTATTAAACTGTATTTCTATGCGCAGTGCTACACATCACCCCTTTTCTCCTCAATCAGTACCCTTAATTAAGATCTACAGAAATATTATTCCCCATTTACCAAACTTTGCACTCTTATTCTCTGATGTTTTTCTTAATTAATACCCGTTTTCCATGCTTATCATATTCGCTCATTTAGCATCCTTCCATCCAGCCTCATTATCTTACTCTCACTTTCCATATTTAGCATCCCTCTGTTCCATCATTTATTTCTCCCTTTTGCAATTCCCCTCAGCTGCTAAACCTATCACTTTTTAATCAACATCCTCTAAACATTAACATCCAGGCGCACGTTCTTCCCCAATTCTGTTGCTCTGTCAGTCTTCTTCCATCACTTGTTTATGACAGCGCTTACAACAATAACATCAAGAAGGATAATATTTCCCATCAACCACCTCCCCTCTCATCTTTTTCCATCTGTCCTTTTCCTACATCCCCGATCTCTCCATGTCTCCCTGTAGAGCCACCTCTCACACCTATCCCCCTTAATCAGCATCTTATAAACAACCAAAGAAATTAATGTCTCGGGACATAATTATTCCCTATTTGCCATCTGTCTCTTCTTCCCTTCCTGCTCTTCTCATCAGCCCAAAATCTTTCCATGACCCTGGATGCTGACACAAATCAGCTTGAACAACTGGGAAATTGTGCGTTCTGTAGTTTGAACTGAACAATTTGGTATGTCAAGGACACAATCATGTCTGACTGATGCTTCATTTTCTTTTCCACTACGCCTCCTTCTTGTCAGCTACTACTCCCAAATATACGCCCTCCTATCAGAAGGTGTAGCTAACTGTGACCTAAATTTTCATAAGCTTAGTGTGTATGTGTGTGTGTGTGTCTGGGTTTTTTCAAATACTGTATGCATGTGTTGACTTATGAATAACATTTTCCAGAACAATGTTAATCCTCATTCCCTAGATACAACAAAATACACACCCCAAAAGATCTCTGGGATTGAAACGCTGGAAAAAGTGAGAGATACTGTTAAATATGACTGGAAGACTGGAAGATTTACCACGTGGACATGAGCTTGGTGTTAATCTTCTTGTCTAAATCTCAGCAAGAAAGCAAATAAACATATTTCCAAAACATCAAACTATTCCTTCAGGGCCAACAAAATAATAAATTCAGCATTTCAACTTTATGTTGGGAACTAAAATGTACTTTGTGGGTCAGAATTTCCACATAATTTGCTGCAAAGTTTTTTGGACAGAACTGTGCAATCTGATGGGGAAATGCTCTATGATGGTTATTAAAGCTAGAATTCAGTGTATAAGAAAGTGTTGATTTTCAGATTTTCAAATTTCCCAAAAGAAATGCTCCATTTGAATAAAATTTGAACTGGCAACTCAAAACAAAAAATCCAAATAATTAAAAACAAACAAACACAAAGACTTCACTTGATTTCTGGGCAGGATTGTTGGTGGGATGTGGACACACAATCTCAGTATTTTTAACATCCTGGTCATGTCCTGGCCTCAGTTACTTGACATGCATGCTAACAGCCTGTGTTTATGTATATGAGGAATTAGGGAAACATAAACACAGTAGTTTCCCCCTATAGTATGCATTTACTGTACCTCCCTAATAATTTATGTGACAGGCTTTCCAACAAAGCTAACTCCTCTGATGTTATTATTGTTAATGAGGTGTTCACTTCAGAGGTAAGCTGCACAACTGAAGCTTTGCAATACAGCTAACAGTTCCCATAATTACATGCAGCTCCATCATCTCTGCAGAGTAATTGTTGCTTTATTGCTGCCAGGAAGAGGTCTGTGCCATCTTTTAAGTAGAAACGTGTACCCGCTACTGATTCCTGCATTCAATATTACAGGCCACAAGCTGGTTAAGGCCGCTGTTTAAAAAGAGTTCAGTTCCTGGCATGCAACCCCGTGCCACTTTGCCAAAACTGTCTCCATCAAAAGCTATTATATGGGGTCTGAAAAGGCACAGTGCCAAATAATCTGTCAGATACTTTCAGTATTTATGGTGCCTGTCTGTGAGTCAAAGAAGCACACCGAGTAATAGTTGTAATGGCAGTAATATATTAAAACACACACGCAGGCATGTACACATACACAGCAGTGCATTATTGACTTTCATTGATCCTCAGCATTTTCTTTCTTGTCTTTAGACTGTAAATCCCGGTCTGTCTTTTAGTTATATCGCAGGGCTGAAGAGATCAACTCCCAGTCCCCCATTATTATACCTCCTCAACCTTGCCCTCAACAAAAAGAGCCTGATGGTGCACACACAGACACACACACGTGGTTCCATAATTTACTGCAACACAAGGCCGAAGCCTGGAGAAGCTTTTATTACTTGTCAATAATCATAATGTCACGTTGATGGACCAGGTCAATATCCTTGTGTTCTCTCTGTCTGTCTATTTGACTGTTGCTCTCTTTCACTCTCCTGTTTTCCCTCATGTTCCTCTTTTCTTCTGTTTCTGTTTGACTCTGTCTCCTCCCCACTTTCTTTGACTGCTTTCTCTTTGCCCCTTCTGTCTCTTACTTTGTGGATTTGTGGTGTATACATGTTGTGTAGTTAGATAAATTGAAGCTGTTTACCCTCAGAAAAACATCACTTCTGCCTGCAGAGGCTCACTTCACTGCATGTTTTGCTTCCTGCAGCTTTGGGAATATATGTGTATGAGTCACATGTGGAAGTCTCGAATTTATGAATGGATTTGTGCCTAACATATGCCGGGGCACACACACACACACACACACTTGCATCTATATGGACTTTCTATTTCTCCAGCTCCAAGGTCATTGCCATGACAGCAAGGAAAGATGTTGCCATAGTAACTCCCATGTATCACACGCATGCAGTTAACTTGAATACTTGGGATTACAGCTCATGACTGATTGATAAATATTTATTTTTGAATGGTTCAGTTGGGCTCACGTTTTACTTACATGTGTCAGTTTTGAGCAGGCTGTTTGTGCTCCTGAAGTACTGAGGGTTTTCTATCACAGGGATCTTGGTCATGCCGATGATTACGGCGTCGGGGCCCATCTCTGAGGACGAAGGAGTGTTGCTGCCGTTAGAGACGTGGTGAAGAGGGGAGGCCGAGTCATCATCGTTACTGATCACAGAAGATGGCCCTAAGAGAGAAGAGAGGTGGGGACAACCTGAGTTCAGTTTGTTTATCTTTGCTTTGCGAGGAGTGAGACATGTCTCACGTAGGAGATGGAAAAACATTTCAGCACATGTGCCAGCCATGTTAATAGCCTAAGGACACAAGAAAATTAATTAAGTTGTTAAGTTGTTATTAGCAGATTGAGGAGATGAGATCATAAAGTGGAGAGGTTAAGCTGTTATTGTGGATCACAATAGACCTATAAGAGAAGGAGAGAGAGATGTCAGTTACACAAATAGAGGCAATGCTCTATGATGGTTATTAAAGCTATAATTCAGTGTATAAGAAAGTGTTGATTTTCAAATTTCCCAAAAGAAATGCTCCATTTGAATAAAATAAAATGATTGCCTGAAAGTGCACACCATTATCCCCATTTGAGCGATTATCAAGTCTCACCCCTCTCTGTGACGGCAGGCTTTTCACCCCGACTTTGACTCTGGATGTTCAGAACAGCTATATAAACATAAACTGGATCATTTGTCATTGTCTCACCGGTACCTAAAACAACAGGCCCCCAACAATGCAGCCCCTTGAACTTTTTAAAGCAGGGCTGTTTTCATTCTAATCACCCACTTCTTGTATTTCATACAGGCTTCGCCCTCAGACAAGTGTTTGGGACTGATAACTGAAAGCCCGATGACTGCACCTCCTGATGACATTGACATTGAAGTAAGTAATGTCAGGACACACTTTTTACTGTGCAATAACACTGTAAGAAGTTCCAATAAGACTGAGGTAATCTGACAGTTATCCATGACAATGTCATTGCTTTTAGGAGATGTGTATGAAGGGTGCAGGTAGGCTTCAGTGTTTGGATGTGGACAAATTTGCAAATTTCCCATAAGTGTCCCATTAGAGGGCACTTGGTACTTTGTCACTTGTGGTTGTTTTCATGTTTCAATGATGGGTTATTTTTTTAGGTCAGGCTCTGTAGTATTTAATGATGAAGTCAAGGAAGAAGAGCGATGAAAGTGTATTTCTACAAAGCTGGCAGGTAACCAAGGGAATTAATGTCTGCCTTCAAAAAAGACAAACGCCAGGAATCCAGGAACCTTGTGGAGTAAAAACCAAGTAGTAGGAAATCCAGATTCAGTGCTCTCAGTTGTTATACTGTTATTATCTGGTGAAATGTCTCTGAAAAATCAGCTTTTCTGTATCAAAAACCCTGAATTCTGTCACTCTTTCAGTCCAAGTTAGAAACATCAGATATTAAAATTCATGTTTTATACAACAGACATTTTTGAAAGCAAAAATTCAGTAACAACATGAAGCAAGACAGTGAAAACAGAAGAGAGGTAGGATGGCATGAGTCAGACACTGTGCCCAACCCTTTTACAGAAAAATGGTTTGTTTTGGCAACAGAACGGAGGTGTTATTAGTTTCTAATTAAGACAGTGAAAACAGTCCGTGAAGCTGATTCCATGTTCACAGATTTGTCAGTTACAGTGAACCTTCATGACATTGCTGCTAATTTTCTGTGTCTTTAGGTTGAGTGCCAAATCAAACAATATCAGCTTTTTTTTTGCACAAAGACTGTATCACTAAACTGCAGCAACAGTTGCAAGTGCATACAGGTTCTCACTGTCTGGCATTTGGATAAAATACGCACACAGAGAAATAAAGCTACTAAACTCTTTTCTGCTCATGGCTTAATACTTACAACCTTAAAGGATATGTTCACATTTTTTGATGTATGCCTTGTCCATAGCTTTTTAAGATACTTGATTAGTCTAACTCTGAATACTGCAACCTTTTATTAGCTTCAACTGAACTTCAGAGGTCAATCTGACACAGAATGAGAACTGTGGATTTTGTCCTCCATCATATAAACTGAAATTTCTTCTGCAAGTTTGTGGCCGGTATGAACAGGAGGGAGGAAATCCCTGCTTCTTATTGTTATTGAAGCTTTAAATCCAGTGACTTCCTGTGATTTCAAAGGTTTGTTAACAATCCCAAGAATCACACCACACTGAGGTTCATTGCAGCTTCAAAAGTCCCAGTGCCTGCTATGTAAAAGACCTATTGTTTCCCAACCATAAAGACGCGTTCATGTACTTTCTTCTGTTGTTGTCTAATTGATTCTGAACCCAAGTGTTCAGACATTACTATTACTCAGTGCAGGTCTGTCAAATGATATAACCATGGAAAAAATACTGTGTGTGTTAATGAGAGTGTGAGTGTGTGTGTGTGCTCTTGTGCCCTGATCGCAAACAAGCTTACAAGGTCACAGTGATTAGAAAAAAATTGTGGTGACACAGTTTCCACTGTCCCAATGGGTCAGAGTTTAAATGGATGCAGAGTTACAACTCCTACTACTTTTTCAGTCCTTTAATTTCTTATTTCTGTAGGTATTATTAAAGCATTTTGTAGGTCTTTCATCATGATGTCATTTCAGCTTGATCATCAGCAGATGTTAAAATTGTAGAAGAAAGAGTTCTAGGTGCTAGGGCACAAAATAACTCAATGATAACATGCAGCGCTTGTAAATGGTCTTAATCACTCAGGTACATGGAGGGTTAGCAAATTACTGCTTTTCAGTGCATTGTCCTACAAGTGCTGTAATAAAAGCATGTGAGTGATTGTCTATCTGGTGCTTCTAACTCTGTAATATCATCTAATTTATGCCCTCTTCTCTGATTTAGGGGTGTGAAGGAGAAAATGTACATGTGCACATGTGTACACGCACAAGGCTCTCTTTAAAACTATAACTGGATGCTTCCATCTAGGTTTGGTCTTTCATCAGCTCTTCACACTGTGTCAGTTCAAGAAAAATAGCAGAGGCAAGTTAGAGCATGGGTCTCATCATAGACAGGGAAGCATTATTCAGAATTATGCTCACACACACATACACGGGGAGTGAACACAAAGCACAGTCCTTCTTTAGACCTCTTCAAGACACGAGCATAAGCCTGCAAACATTGTATGATGAATTGAGATTGATTTCCCATGAGCAAAAAATACAGTAGATGTATTCCCCTCTCATGTGGTTGGTTCTGCTGAATTAT
Organism: Toxotes jaculatrix; assembly: GCF_017976425.1. Taxonomy (NCBI): domain Eukaryota; kingdom Metazoa; phylum Chordata; class Actinopteri; family Toxotidae; genus Toxotes; species Toxotes jaculatrix. The sequence goes on along the minus strand of NC_054400.1, from coordinate 12,410,092 downwards.
AACACTGGTAGACATTGTTCATTTCCTTTGTCCCTGGCCTCATATCAGGCTCTAGTGCTGCTGACAGGGCTTGATTGAGAGGGAAACGGAGAGAGTTTGTTTGTGTGTGAGGATATAAGTGTGTGTGTGTGTGAGAGAGAGAGAGAGAGTGAGAGTGTCTAAACCAGCTGGTATGTGTGTGTTGGTGACTCATGTGTGGATTGAAAAGGCCTTGAGAGAGAAAAAGAATGAGAGCAAGAGCACAATAGTTGTTTTTTGTGTGCAGAGATGTGTAAGCTTGAGATGTAGTGTGTGTGTGCGTGTGTGTGCGTGTGCTGGTTGTGATGTCTTCTGGCCGCATCTTTCTCCAGGACCACACTCAAGTGCTAATGTATCACTGGACCCTAAAGAGTGATGAAGGGGGAGTGAAAGATGAATACCATACAAAAAATATTCTGTTTGCAGCTGTTTGCTTTGGACCAAATGTTCTTTGCAGTCTTTTGATAACTCGCAACTCATTTTTCACACTTTACAAATAATTGCTGCAGCACAAAAACCATGTCAACCCCTCTCCGACATGTCAATATGTCAACTTGTCATACTTTCAAACCACAATTATTATGATTGTTATGATTATTACTGTCATCATTGTTATGTTGATTGGACAAAAGTAAAAAAAAAAAAAAGAAACCAGCCTTATTTTAAACATTTTGATAATACAGTTTTTCGTAATTTTTGAAATCATTTTCTAGATATTTCAGCCGTTTTTTCCATACAGGTAAATTTAAACCTTCAGATTCTCTGAAAATTTACGAATAACCAAAATCAGAGAAAGCAGTTTGCAGTGGACAGTCCTCAAATGTAAAAATGACAACAAAAAAATGTTTTCATGATAAAACACACAAAATCACATGAATTGAATTTTAGTAGTGGTTTCATTCAAAACTCCAAGGACACAGCAACAAGTTGAATTTTTTATCATCCGAATCTCATCACCACTAACAGAGCGCTGCTACTTAATGTACAGGAAATAATAGTAATATATTTATTTTCCTAAATGAAGCCATCAGTTTTCCCTCATATTGTTTCAAAGTGAGATTGAAACTGCACCAACATTATTAAATGTGCAGCAGCCATTTTGTTGCAACTGACAGTAAAGAATAAACTTTTTCAAAGACAAGATGGTTTTCAAATTTCTCTCAGTGGAGAAATTCTAAGCTCAAGAGATGAAGGTGTTGGCTTGCTGTTCAAGTTGTCTATGTACCTTCAGTGTTCATCACTCTGACTGTGTCACAGCATAACAAATGGGAGAAAAAAAAAACACATATGCGAGTGCAGGTTATTGTCTGTCAGTATGTGTGTGTGTTTGTGTTGGGAGGGGCTGAAGATCATTAACACAAAGAGGTCCCAGGGTCAGATCGTTATAAATAACGTTAAGCCGAGGGGGCAACAGGAGCCTGTGTGTGTGTTCATGTGCATGTGTGTCTGTGTTTGTGTGTGTGTGAGAGACATGGAGAGAGGCAGAGGTGGCGGATGGCCCTCAGGGAGTGACATGGTAAAAGGGGGATGAAAAGCTGTAACACTGAGAGGCAGTGGGAGGACGAGAGAGATGGACAGGAGAGGTGAAGGTGTAAGTGGGGTCAGGTCACGACTCACGACCCAACACTGTTAATGGGACTGATGTTTAAACTGGTGGAGACTGGAGCTTCTCACAGTCTGATGGGGAGAAATTCTAGCTTAACAGTCAATAAACTACGCTAAAACTGCCAATTACTGTATTTCATTGATTTCAAGTTTAGTTTTTTAATAACAGGTGTAGGCTCTGTGTTGTCACTGCTCGTGAGACACCATGGTTGTCTATAGAGTTATGGATTGTGAATTAAACCATAGAAAATTCTTATTACTGCTTGAGTAGTGTTTGCCATCATTTGCACTGGTTATGACAACACTGCATTCACCAAAGTAAGCAGCAAATAATGGCAACATAGCACAACCCAACCAAAATCCAGTCAAGTCAACAGTTTAGTCAGATTATCTAAAGCACTTGATTTGGAGAGAAAAACCAACCGTAAGTGTACCTATCAGTAATAAACCCTCATTGAACAGGAAAGCTACAGTAAGTACTAAAGGTCAAGTTTAATGAGCAGAAAGTCACTCTTTAAATCCTAAACATTTTGGGGGAGTAATTCATTTCCCATTAGCCTTTGTTTGCTCTTCCAAATAAATGTAGCTAACATGTGGGTTTGATCATCTGGCCACTTGTGTTTATGACATCCTGTATTGGCACAAATTTAACAGCTGGGTTGTTTTTGCAGTCGATTTATTTGCCCCACACAGCCAATGCACCTACTGTACAGAGGATAGCTGTAATGTACAGGAACAAGCAACGCACATACCAGCCGGTGCTCAGTCTTAACACAGCTTCCCGGATCTTAGCCATGATACTATTACCAGAACAATTACAATAGGATCCAATTTGTATGAAACTGGAATTTCTACTTAAATAAAGTGTAAGCACGAAAGTAAGTACTCATCACCATTTGATCACTTTCATCAAGCAATCAAATACAGCACAGTTTAAACGAGCTGTTGAGGGTTGACACTGTGTGTGATGTTGATCATCTAGTTCTTCATAAGGTTTGTGTACTTCTACAAAAAGCCTTGTGTCTGACAGAACAGCTGTTTCTGTCAAAGGAGGATGGGAAATGCTGCCATCCAATCAGCCTACTCACGAATAATGACATTGTTAAATTAATGACCTCCAGTCCACGCAGCCTGCTTCATTAGAGGTTTACGTTGAGTGCTGTAAATGAGAAACTGAGCAGATGCATTTTGCTGCTATACAATAGTTATACAACTTATACAACTCTGTCGAGAGAAGTAGGAAGCATTTTTTTGGACACCCCTCTTGTTGCTACTGTGTTTCCAACTTATAGAGGAGTAATGCAGCTGATGCTTCTTTACTCTAGCAGCGCATACTGTTTCAAGACATAGGTGCTGAGACTTAAATCACCTGTAATTCTGCCAAAATGTAACCCAGTCATAGCATGGAAATTGGGAGCTACAGGTGCAACACACCAACAATTATGATTCAAACACAGCGTTACACAGCTACGAATATGCCCATGTGGACAGTCCGCTTGTTAGCTCTTTAAGTTGCTGCCTTGACACCAGTGTTGCTGTGAGAGCCCGGGGGTTTGGGGTCTGGACTGGAGCAGGAGTTTTATGGCAAGAGTTTAAACTGGAGCTGAGTTAAAACAATGACTTTGAGTGACTGTATTGATCTCTCTTAGGCTCTCTGGGTACACCTCAGACAAACCGAAGCCATTTACTGCTGCATGTTGCCCAGGGCGATGGATGTAGAGAGGCTATTATGGGATTTAAGGACATCACGGCCTGTCAGTCAGTCTGTTAAAAGAGCTTGGTTGTCTGATGCTCAGACAGGGACAGCGAGAACAGTTGTTAGCAGATAATAGTGGTTTTCATGATTTGAGATTACTTTATTGGTCGGTGAGGTCACAGTGCAAGACTGATTGAAGTGAGGGGTTCGGATACACTTCAGAGGTGATGATGGACAACCTAGATATGGAGTACAAGTTGGCAAAAACAACAGATTAAAGAAACAAGTGTTCAGCTTTTGTTTGGTCTCGGCACTTGTGGCCATTTGGTATATTTACTGCCACCATCTTGGCTTTTAGCTGCTGCCTGAACATCATGTGCCAGAGCACAAACAGCTCCATTTTTGTGATGTTCTCAACAAGTTCACAAGCATAAACGCTCGGCTACAATATGATAATTTGCCCTTTGATCAAAAATACGTAATTAAAAATCAAAACCCACTAATTATGTCTCTTTTGGATGTTTTATCATGCAGCCACTGCAGCAGTCACTAAGGCTTCAGGGCAAGGGCAGGACTGCTGCCTCTATTGACCTCAAAGGCTTCTGTGACCCTTTAAGCCCTTCACAATATGTGTAAACACACACACATAAACACACGCTCACAGATGACTGGTAACATAAACCCAATGGTCTCTAAACTTCGCTGTCACCCTGCTGAACACAGGAAGTAATCTATCGATCCAGGAGGAAGAGGAATGGAGGGATGAAGTGGAGAGAGACAGACAGTGGAGCGACAGCAGAGAGGGGAGTACAAAGTGTAAGGAAAGAAGAGCTGCAGATTGAGTGGCTGGCAGAAAGACAGAAGGATACTGTGAGTAGAGTAAAAAATAATGCAGGAAAAGAAGAAAAATGTAAATGAGAGTCAGCTCAGTCAGCTTCTTTTTCTGAGCCAGGCGGTTTTATTATTATTTAACATAACAGATTTAAGTTTGGCTGCCCTTTCAGCAGAGCAAGGGTGCTGCCACACGTGTCTATCTACCAATTAGGAATTAGCAACATCTGAAACAGTTGTGGGGATTGTTGGCTTTGTTGGCTTCTGTAGCAATTGTCAATCAAGTCTGATCGAACCACCTACACCTAGCAGGGACAAATGGCAGCTTATGATAGCAAATAGCTCTGTAACAAATAATTTATGTCCAAAATGGCTGTCTGCCATGAAAAAAAAGAAATAAAATAAGGAACAAACAAAATAAAGAGAGACAATGGGAATACTGACAAAGAACATTTAGTATGTGGCAGGGATAGAGGGAGAAGGGCTAACAAAAAAGAAAAGGCATAGAAACAGTGGGATGGATACAGTAGATGGGTAGAATTTCCTCTACACTGCAGTTAGATAAATGTCCATTTAAATCTGCCTGTACAAGCCAAAAATTGTCCTCCTCTTTGGCCTAATGCGGAGGCCTATCACATTCCCCTTTTCCCTGTACCACTGGTAAAAATAGACATTTCCTCTTCTCCCTGCTTCTGTCTCGTGTCGTGTATCTCCTTTCTCATCTCCATGCATGTGTCTACCACCCCGCTTTCTTTCGTCATCCCCTTGTTTTATTTTTTCCCACATCCTCCTCTCCTCTCTTCCTCTCTCTCTCTCTGCCTTGTAGCCCCCTCAGTCTGATCTTTTCTATTTATAATATTCAACCCACATTCACCTTCTCATATGACACACTGGAAGACCAATTCTTCCTACTTAGAGCACTCTGAGGTGGTCAGAGATGTGAAAATGAAGAAGCAGGGAGGGAAGTGACAGAGAAAGAAATAAAAGTGAGAAAAACGACTATGTGTTGTCGTGTTTTTGGTTCTGTTGGATTAATGTAGTGCAGTAAAAAGAACAATACTAAAATAAAAAAGCAACACAAAATATAAGTACTCAGCTACCTAAAAACTGCATATGAATAAATGTATTTTCAGTTACTGACTAACACTATAAGGGTTCAGTTTTCTGCACTGAGTACTTTTTTATTTTTGATACTTCATGTAAGTTTTGCTAACAATACTTTCATACTTTTGTGTAACTATTTCACTGCAGGGCTGGATTTTTACTTGAGTAAAGGATCTGAATACTTCCTCCACCATTTCCCTAAACCTATCCATGTTTCGAGCATGACCCATCCTGCCTCACAGTACTTTTAAAACTAAATTCCACCGGTGTAAAAGAAAAAAAAAAAAAATTGTAAAGTAATTAGACAGTGGGGGCTCATCACTCATAGCAACACTCTTATAGTGTTGAAAATCCTTGCAGGTATGCAGTAAAAAAGGAAAAGCCTTGATGACTTGAAACATTATTGCTGCCTACAGTTAAGAGACGGACCAAGTCAAAGAGACAGGAAAGTTAAAAATGATTTACAGAAAAGAGGAGGTACAATAAAAAGAGGATTTGGACATGGCATTGATTTCAAAGCCAGAGTGGCCACAGATTTATTCAGTTTCATTTATTGTGTCTGACTGAGCCTTTTGTACTGATAAATAAAGTACAAAATATGCACTGACACAGATGAAAAAGACACATTTACACACGAGGGACACCAATAAATGTTTTTTTATTGAAAAGAAAAAAACCCCTGTCTTTCATCTGAAGAAGGAAATATCTTTTTCAAATGAGCCTTTTAAGTAATTATAGAGAGTAGCCTCTTGAACGCAGCTTTAATGTCACAATGTAGAGTTTATGGAAGAGGATCACAGCCAAAAGGTACTCGTAACTACAAATGTGGCTAATTTTTTTTTCTGTTCAGCTTTGTCTTTATGCTGCCTATGACATGACTTATAACAAGTTCAGGCATGTTTTTTTTTTTTGTAACCTGACTGTGGAGAGGTATAAAAGCCATCACTGTGTAATTATTTAAATTTATAGTTTCTGGCAAATGCAAGGTGAGGGTTTAGGGACTTTGCTGCATTTAGGGGACATCCCATAGCTGATGGAGACACATGAAAAATGAGGTACGATGATGTCTGACACAACAATTCTTCAAAATAGCCACTAGAGAACAGTTCAGTTATAAAACAATAATATTGCGTATCCGAATGTACAAAGGAAATAAAAAGGACAAATAAAATAAAGACAAAACATGAAACAACATTCACTTCCAGCTCAAAACCTATTGTACTGTACTGTCCCAGTGTTAGCGTTTTCTTTCTTTCTTTTTTTTTTCTTTTTTTAGTTTTTAGCTCAAATATCTTCAAAGCATTTCCAAGGAAATCTAAAGTCTAAAGATTTACAATGGTCTAACAAACATAAAATATGTATAATTATGTGCAAAAAAATCAAAGCAGTTCAACCCTAAAATCAGCCCAGCATCCTGTTTAAGAGAGGAACTGTAAGGGTTTACCAGACAATAACGCATAGCTTCTGAACTGCACTGTGCTGTATTTTGTTTAACTGTAAGGAGAAACACTGGTTATTCAAACAAGCCCAAAGATTAGAATAAAAGTTGCCTGAAATATTCAGCATTCAGCTTGTTGAGATATGAGAACATACTGGACCAAAGTTAGCTTAAAACAGGGACCAAATGTTTCTTGTGAAGCTCAAGGCAAAGCAAATCCTGATTATTACCCATGAATATAAAATCAGCCTCATATTTGTTTTTGCTCATAGTTCGATGTTTCGGGAAATACAGCAGCCATTTAGCTTAGCTTAGCACAAAAACTGGAAACATTAAGAAATAGCTGGCTCCGTTGAACTGTAAGAAAATCCACCTACCAGCACCTGTAAAGCTGACTGAGTAACACATCACATCTTGTTTGTTCAATCCATACAAAAACCAAAGTCTATTTCACACAACACAAACTTTTCCTTTAGGTTTTAGACAGAGTAGAGGTCATTTTTACTCTCTTTCCATCTTCCAATGTATATAAGCCTGGCGTTTAGGCCTCTGAGTGTTCAGTCCATTCTTAAATTTCATCAGAAAGTTTAAATACTGGTCATGTCACATTTGGTACTTGCTTTTATCTAAGCAACTGTCCTACCAACATGGTTGTCCAGTGGTTCATAAAATCCACTTTGCAACCAATAATGAATACAAGTCTTAGAAATACAGAGCAACTGCCATAAAATGAAAAAAAGTTACATTCATGTTGCTGATGAAGCTAAAATGTTTGAATATTTCATAAACAAACTGATAATGAGTCTCACTGACGTTTTCCCTCTGTAATACAAAACACACACTCTCTCTGTCTTTCTTTTAAACACTCACATGATCCGTACACAAACACACCCTCTTTAACACCACAGACACACAAAAAGACACCCACACTTCCTAATCTCCCCCCTCCATTCATTTTGACTTTTATCATTAATTGCTTCTGGGTTATTTTAATTGATTTTGTTCACCTTTTGTTTTTATTTATTCATTTAGTTGCATTTTTTAAACATTCTTCGCTCTAATGGGTTTTTGATGTCATTTGGTTTCTGAAGCCTAATTAACACTTTGGCAGATTGATTCTTTTTTTTCCTTTTTTTTTTCCTAAGCCCCAAAGGGATCGTAATATGGGATTTTCTTCTAATTATGAACATTTTACTCTTTTTGTAAGAATACACAAGTGAACTAAACATTCAAACTAAAGCAACTGTGAAAGTTCAACCAATCAAATGTTCCTATTTCCTGACAGCTCCCTAATTCTCCTGTTTAATGCAATCCGTCTCACACTACAAAGGCTTCGGTGAGCTTTGGGAGTATATCTCATAGTGTTACACTAACCTTTAATTTCCATGGGAAAAACCACCTTATGTTTCTCAGAAGTAGTTTAAAGACACTTTCAAAATTACTCCAACAGCAAAGAAATGAACCTTTAAGCTGAAGTAAATGCAAAGTATAAACACTGTGTGCAGTTTATACAACTAACACACCACAGTATGGTCAATGAACACCACTTAAAAAGTTAATTTTTATACATCAGTGAAAGTGCACAGGCCCCGTTTTTCTTATTAATGGATATAGAGGCTACTCAAGTGCACACTCTCAAGATAATGTGATTTAAAAAACATCAGCAATCTAAAAACATAAGATGGTGCTTTTTTTTTTTTTCTCCAATTAAATTAGCTGACCAGTTTGGCTGTCTGGGGTTTGGGATAAACAAGGATGTACTCTATTACACTGTGATTTCTTCTCTCACACCAGCAAAAGTGTCTGTGTTTTAACCCTGAAGCCCTCTTAATCAAATATTCCCCATACATCTGCTCTGACCTCAATCTCAGCCAACACTGCGTCTCTTTATATGTTTGTGTGTGTGACAGAGACAGAGAGTCACCCCACATGCTGACTTGACATGTGTACGTATGGTGGATTGCATGAAGTAAATTGTTACTAATATGTGGACATTCCATGTATATGTGATCCACTTATGCGCTTAACATGTGCATGCAATTATTAATTTATTTGTGCATATGTGGATATAAGCATTTGTCTGTCTCAGTAATGTAACAGAGATGGACAACATTCTATCTGTTCATGTTGCTTTAAAACATGAACACACTGAAAAAAGTGCATTAAGATTTTAGATATTTATGAAAAATGTCCACTTCAGCCCAAACTATTCAGGTTTTCAGTGTACAGGATATACTGCATGCTCCTGGGTCTCTTAATCTTAACTGTGTGGCAGTGTGCACATGTGCATTATTATAAACAGATGTGCGTGCATGACTGCATCTGTAGTTCAGAAAGGAAAGGTGGGTAGAAGGCAACCGATGATTAATTTAACAGCATCTTCAGTTTATGGTCTTGTGTGTGTCAGTGAGTGTCTGTATTGGATACTGACAAGGTGTATGTTCCCTAATAAGTTACAGACATGTCATGTAACATCTTAAACTTCTTGCGCTGTAAAAATATTTCGCCCCAAAAAAATCGCTTCTAACATACTTTGATTTATAGAGTCACAAATTTTCACTATAAGAGAGCTGTTGGCAGGGGAGGGGGAGGAAAAGAAATCTGTTTTTGTGGCAGATGTGTGGGATGTTTTGACAGGTGTAGTGAATACCTGCAAAACTAATTTGACGGTTATGCAGCAGTTTAAGAGCACAGTGCCTCCCAAACAGTCGGGTAGTGCACTCTGCCACTCGTGGTGTTAACGGTCTGCAATAAAGACTTTCAGAGACCTGCCCAACTCATCACGTAGTTATCCCTTTTAGCATTTGTTGCACACAAGAGCAGGGCAATTGAAAGTGAAGCCATTTTCTCTCAAACTCATTCCCATATCTCTGATCACTTTTACTACTTGCTCCAACTGTGACTTGCAGCAGCGCAGGCTACACTAACGGGAAGATGCTGCCAAATTCAAACAAAATCACTTTTTTTCTTCAAAGCCATTTTTTCTTCCCCAGTTCACAACGTAGTCTTGGTTGCTCAGTTTAATGAGCCGCAAAACTTCTTCAAACTGTTCTGCTCTGTTCTTTCAGTTCAGCAGGATCTCTGAGAGCCAGTGCAGTGGTTGAAGGTCTGAGTGTTTGGATTTGGTATGATTATACAGGGTAATAACGGGTCTAAATAGGGAAGATGGTCTGAATTTAAACAAGACCCTGAACACAGCATTGTTTACAAAGATAGGACTTTGTAGTGTGCATGAAAAAATACTGGGGTGAGCTGGTCATTAGTACCAGGAGGTTGAGTGGGAGGCACAAAAATCATCAGCTGTGTGTGTGTGTGTGTGTGTGTGTGTGTGTGTGTGTGTGTGTGTGTGTGTGTGTGTGTGTGTGTGTGTGTGTGTGTGTGTGGATGGGTGGGATGGATGTGTATGGAGGCGGGAGGCATGTGTGTATTTGGAGAAGATGTAGGTTAATGGCTGTTTCTGTCCCTCTGATCTGAATAATTCATCCAATGGGAGGCTTTTATGCGTCTTTGAAGAATCTCTCTGATTGGTTGATCGGAATGCTGCATCCCAAGGCTCTACCTGACTCTTCTACCTTTAGCAATTGATAATGGGCACTATCCACCTAACCACTGTCTGTCTGTGCGTGTGTGTATGTTTGTGTGTCCGTGTGTGTGTGTGTGTGTGTGTTTGCACAATCCTGTAACCCCCTACAGAGCCCACTCTTCATTTCTTACACATTGTTTTTTGTTTAGTTGAATGTATAGATGACCCTCTCCTTTATCTTCCCCCCATTTTCCATTTTCCTGCTCCTGTTTTATTCCCCACTCCTTTTTATAAACATTCTCTCTCTCTTTCACACACACACACACACACACACACACACACACACACACACACACACACACACACACACACACACACACACACACACACGCACGCAGGAAATCTTTCTCTCTCTTTCTTTTATTCTCTTGTGTGTCCATCTCCGTTAGCGTGAAACCACCTCCACTGGGATGTTCTGAAACAACACACAGCCTGAAGGGAAACACAAAAAACATAAACGATAACAAAAACCAAAACAAATGTAACAAAAGAAAACAACAACTGTAAATAATAATAATAATAATAATAATAGAGGAGAGGTCTAGTTGCTGGTTGCTTAGGAGAGGTCTAGTTGCTGGTAGGGTCAGTACCACAGAGAATACTGTTGCTTAGTATTTGTTATAAATGTTGTTTGTATAAATGCAATGTTTTACTTTGGGACGGATAAAGAACACAAGGCTTTTTGCTATTTGCTTGAAATAACTGTCATTTAGACATGTTAATTCTAAGAAAAGCTATTTTCTGTGGGGTTTTAATGCCACTCTTTCAAACACAGATATTTTTTAAGAACCTTGTATTGTTTTTCCACCCTTCATTTAGCCAAATGTACTGTGAGTAAAATGTTTTCTAGGTTAGGAAAAAAAATCTAGTATTAGAACAGAGAGGTTTAGTAAATTAGCCATGTGTCATTCACATCAGAGTAGCACCGGACTTTCAGCCACATGTATAAATAATATCATAAGATGTGACCAACAAGCATCATAGATTAACCTAATCTCCAAAGACAGATCAAGATTAAATACCTTACTGTACATAAGAAAGTCTAGTTGTTAAATTGGTGCTCACACTCCACACAGCATCTGTGTGTGTGTGTGTGTGACATGGTCCAACAGATTTATTAATCAGTTATGCAGCAAAGGTCACATTCACTGATATTTTATACAGAACTGCAGCTTCCCAGTAAACTGCTTATTTGTTTCAAAAATAATAGTAATTTACTCACAGTAAGGGTGAAGTGACCTTTTCCCAAAACATGAACAATAAACTCACACACATCTGAACTTTGCTATATAGCACTCAGCCTTCCCACGGTGACCCAATCAATGGACACACATACCCACTTATATTGTTACCTCTTACCAGAAAGTACAAAGGGATGTTTAACATATCCAACTTTCAGTCACACCCATGTGAGCAAAGACACACATATATAATTCATAAAAGATAATGAGCCGCATGTTTCTTTGTAAAATTACAGGATGATACCAGCACCTGGTATGTCACCGGGGGAGTCTGTGCCAGCCAAACATAACAGCCTTATCTGTGTCGGAGGATTATGTGTACATTACCAACCTGTCAGTTTACGACGGAGGCTGAGCCAGCCAAAAGAAATAAAACCTCCCCACTGAATCTGGCATTACGGTTCAAATGCATTCCAAATATCTGAGAGAAAATGAGAAATGTCACCAAGAAAACCTGTGGCCAGAGTCTGTGTGAGAGAAAACCAGTGGAAAGAGAAGTGAGTCATGTCTTGCAAAACATCAAAAGGATGAGGGGAGAGAGATAGAAATGAGGTACAAAGAGAATAAAAGTCAAATTCCAGGTGTGTCACAGCAGTAGTTTCAGTTTAATTTCATGTTGCAACTTTATGTCCTCAGGGTCTCAGTTACAGCTCTACTGATTTCCTGCTGCACTGCTACAAATGTCTAGCTAATGCAACAAAAACATTGCTTCTTATTTTTTGAACTACACATATTTTTTTTATTTGTGTCTCCCACTGTGTTTTAGAGGGAAGTTATGCCAACTCATACAGCTATTGACATTCAGACATTTAGTTTAACAGTGGAGGTTCTTGTTTTGGTAGCTTGTACCCCTCCCCAGAAAAAGAAAAGGTTATCTCAAAGAAGACAGAGAGTTGCACCTTCTGCAATAATTTTTAAAAATCCTATAGCCTGTTCAAACACATGTATGTCACGTGAGAAATGCTTTTGAACTCCATGTACTTCAATGAAACAACAATGTTTAACATTTTTAAAATTCTCCCTTTCTACCATATCTGCAATTATCACGATCATGAAAAGATTGTGGTTACAGCATGATAAGGGCACTGTGAGGTGCTGGTTTGTTCAGTATGGATGTCCTGTAATTCTGCATGGGCAACGGGATAAAGTCCTTAAATTAGACAGAAATAATTAGTGTAACTCCTGTAGCTCCTATCCAAAAACTAATGAGGACCAGAGGTTAGGAGAGTCTGGGATAGTGGTGATACTCCTCCTCCATTAGCATCTCTATTTGCTTATTGAGACTGAAAAACAGCACTAATGAATAAACATGCATCCAGATTGCGTTTAATCATACAGTCACTGAAAACATGCTTATTATGTCCTGTCCAAAAACAATATCACCATCGCTGCTGCAGGTCTGAGAGAGAAGGATGTGTAATTAGGGAGCTTGCACAGTGGAAATAAAGTCAAACTAAGCAAGTAATGGCTGAGACTTCTGTCAGGACAGGAATGTAAAGGAGAAAACCATTCGAGGCTGCTGACACTTTATGATAGAGGACAGGGTGAGGCGAGCCAAAAACAACAACCTGCTTTCCCCCTTAAGCTGGCTTTGTCATTTCTGTTTTGTGGAAATTGAGAGAGAATTGTGTAGATTGGCAGCAGGCTAAAAGTAAACAAGACAAAAGCAGCACACTCGTCACTAAAACTCACTTTGCTACCACTAGGCATTGACTGCAAAGACAATAACCCCACAGCGTAGCCCCCCTGAGGAAAGTTTCTTGAGATTCTTTGCAGTACTGCTGTCACACAGACACCTAATAAAAATCCACCAGAGACCCCTTTGAGGCTCTAATTTGTACCTTAACTCTAAGATACAATGATCCAGTTGAAAACTTGTGTGTGTGCACAGTGGAGGTTTTAGTGGATTAACAATCCCAGGACAAAGCAGAGGAAGGTAACATCAGAGGGATTTATTGGTATCACAGCAGGTTTCCATGTGATGGTTTATGCATTTAGCAAAGCCAGAACTGGGTCAGGGCCCAACTTCCCAACTGCAGAAGTACCTTTCCAGAATAGTTACTTTAGACCAGAACATACAGAATATAATGTATGTTTTTATTGTAGATGCCACAAATGAACAAAAGTCAATGACTACACCTCAGTCCAACTTTCTGACGAAAAGTGAAGTGAAAAAGTTCCCAAAACAAGCAAGAAGTGAAGATTGCTGTAATACAGACTTCACAGAGCATCACCACGGAAGATAATATCTAGTGATGCCTGTGTGTTGAAAATTGTCCAATTATTTTCTGTCCCCTATAGTTGGGGGTTTATATATAAAAATGGAGCTACAGCCCCGAAACAATTGGCCTGATGTGGATGTAAACATTCTCAAATTAAACCTGACAGTCAGCAAATTTACCTCATAATCACAGGAAGACTAAACCAATATGTGACTGCCACTATGCTTTATGTCTTGTATATTCAAATACATGAAATACAGTTGTGTTAAATGGTGTGTTGTTGAGCAATTGTGTAAATCTAAGGTGTCAGATATTAAATTAAATCAAATATACAGTAGCATCGGTCCCTGTGTGCAGACATCTTTTCCTTCACACTTCATACTTTTTATAGACCAGCACCTGTTAAGAGGTTTATACCAGCAGCTGGCTGTTATTTGACTTGCTGTTAACTATTTCAAAACAAATACATTTTGGCACTTGATGTGTCAGTTTTTTGATGCTCAGTATCTCAAAGGAGCACACCTCCCTGATTCAAAGTGACAATTTCATCCTCAAAAATCCATATCTATGTCATGTCTGGCTGCCAATCATTGTGAGTCCTTGTAGGAGGAGTGAAAAGTGTTTTTTCATCCTATGACTCACTTCATAAACAAAGCCAGCAAATGGGGCAAAAGATCTCTCAGCTTGAGGCAGCATGCTGCCGTAATGAACTCCGGCTTTACAATCTGACGTCTTTTGTCTGCTCCCATCTCAGTCTCGACTGCTGACTTTAGTCAGTCCCAGGTGTCGCTTCATGTCTCCACGTGTGTTTTTTTTTATTGCGTGTGTGTGTGTGTGTCTGAAGGTAGTGATTCACTCCTCTCCCAGACTCAGCTAGTGATAATGATTTAGTTTTGGAGCAGCGCAGGTTGGCAATGACGCAGGTTGCCATGGCTACAGCATGCGATGGGCAACGGAAGTCGACCATGTCATGCTGCAGACCTTCTGACAACTGCACACACGCCTGCATTTTCAGGCTGTATCTCTCACACAGACTCACTTTTTGTCTCTCACTTTCTACACACACAGACACACAAACACACACACACACACACTGCAGGCAACAGACCATTTGTCAAAGATATATGATGTATACGCAGGAAAGTGTCAACATACAGCTTGTTCAGTACTGAACACAATGCTGTCTTGTCTCACTTTTTGTTCCCTACAGACTTTCCCAATCAGACTTTGACAAACACTCAGAAAATGATACATCTCATCACTGTAGTCCGGCATTTTCAATGAGATGCTGGAGTTACAGC
Organism: Toxotes jaculatrix; assembly: GCF_017976425.1. Classification (NCBI taxonomy): domain Eukaryota; kingdom Metazoa; phylum Chordata; class Actinopteri; family Toxotidae; genus Toxotes; species Toxotes jaculatrix. The sequence continues at coordinate 12,395,053 of NC_054400.1, read as the reverse complement.
TGTGTGAATAACACAAGTCATCAGTTGTTGACTGTTTTGGTCAAACAATTGTTAATTTCTTATCTTCGACTGCCAAAATTTATTTTCATAATTGAATTAGTTTTTTGTTTGATTTATTGGTTTATTTATTCAAGTACATTCCAGCATCTCATCTGTAAATATTTGCTGGTTTTCTAAATATCTTTGGATTTTGAACTGTTGTTAGGACAAAACAAGCAATTTGAATAAATTAACTAGCGCTCTGGGACTATTTTCAGATATTTCATAAACCCAGTCATTCATCAATTAATCAAGAAAACGATGGTTGCATTAATTGATGAAAATTTTGGTAAATTTTTCGGCCCTAATTTGCGCATTCCTGTTCACACACAGCACCTTCTGAAATATGCTTTTATCACTCAGAGTAATAAAGATTACTCACACTACAGTACGTATATACACAAACACATACTTTTCCCTTAGTATTCTGTGTTACCATCTGTTTGTTTAATCAGCATTTTCTCTAGACAAACATTTGTTTTTCTGTGCTTGTCAGCTTCAGGCTGCTTCTTGCTTGGTTGTTAGTATTTTTTATGCTGTCTTATGTCAGCTAAGAAAACCCTGGACAGCTCAGCAAAATCGTAGGTCTTGGCACTCGACCATGGACTGGACCTTAGGAAACACAGTAATAAATCCACCTGGCTGCTCTCTGATGCTGCCAACACACAGTATGTGCTGTTGCATGCGTATGGTTTGGTTGTTCTGAAAATTAAGACTCTGTGAGACAGGCATGAGCATGTGCGTGTGCATAAAGAAAAGCAAATCAGGGCACTGATTGACAGTCTTTCTTCTGTTTCATACATACACTCTCTCCCTCAGACACACACAAACACAAGGCTTTCTCTCTACTTCTCACGTTTTCTTTCAGTCTGTCACATTCATTTGTTGATCTTTTTCTCCATCCTACACCAGCCAAGATTTAGCCCTGTTTTTCCACACACAATCATGTTCCCACTATCTTCCATCTCCCCTCAAAATACACCCACAAACACATAACACATTTTCTCCCTGTTTCACTCACACATCCCAAACACTGTCCTCTCGTTTCATTGAAGGTTGTAGTTTTCTGAGGAAATGAATGAGGAAATGAACAATTGCAGATAATCCCCTTGAAGATGAATACTGGTGTGGGGTTTTTTTTTTCTTATCATACACAATACAGAGTCAGTCAGCTTACAGTAGTCCTGCCACTCACATACTTTGTTAAAAAGATCTTTAATAATCATTCATTTGTATTATAATTTTCTTTAGACATTTTAGGACATGTCAGAGAAACTCAACATAAATTAAAGAGGAAGTAAATAAATAAATAAATACATAGGTATGCAAATGCACAAACAAGGTTTCTAGGACATATTCCATGACTGAATGGTCAACTCATTATGTATGTAATTATCATTATTACAATACTATGGTGACAATACTAGTCACCATAATCTCCAGTCAAAGCTGAAGTGCCCAGTCTTCTTTGAAACCAACTGGTCAAAAAAAACCCCCAAAAAAACCATGCTTTTATTCACTATTTTTGATTTGATCAATATTCTGAATAACATCAACAAACAGCAAGAGACAGCAACAGCAAAATCATAGGGGCCTGGCTCTGGACCATGGACTTCAAGAAACATAGTCTAAAACAAACAAAATCTAACTGGCCTGATGTGTCTCTGAAGCCTCAAGCAAATACCGTAATATAGCAAAGTTCAGAGTATTTTGATGTTCTGAAAATTAAGACTCTATGAGACATCACACAGGTATGAACATGTGCTTATACTTGAGGAAAAACAAAAAACAACTGTGATTGACAGTCTGTCTCTCAGACATGCACAGTACAAAACAGAGGGCTTACTTTCTACCTCTCTCACATTTACTCTCTGTAGAATTAATTCTGTTTTTTTTTTATTCTCTCTTCATCCTTCAAACATCTACTTTTACTTTGTCACTCACACACATGTGCTCCCCTATTCGCCATTTCCCCTCCACACACACACACACACACACAGACACACACACACACACACACACAAACACAAATGCTGCAGAACAGAGCTGCTGACCTTAGCATTAGGTAGTGATGGGAAGGCAGGGCCAAGAAGACAGAGGCATCCTGGCTCAGTCTGGACAGGCAAACGATCAATTAATCCATCAATAAACCCCTATCTGTTGTAATGCTGTTCCAAATCACTCCCTCTTTTTTCTCTTTTCATGCTGTGCAGAAAATGTTGCACGGATGCACAAATATAAAACACAAAAGCAGCCAGACACAGTAAATGACATTGGACAACTCTCATACATATTCAGGAAAACTGGGGACTTTTGTGTACGTGTGTGTTTGTCTCTTGAGCCACTTGAGTATCTGCCTGAGTGCAGCAGGACTAGGTGCTGATCGATAGCTAAAACCTCATTAACATAGACCCTGTCATACAGAGATTCACTGTACTGCCAAGAAAAAGGCACATTGATGCAACATGTGCACACTCGCTTTCAGCAGTGACATTTACTGAGCGACCAGCAGGGCTCTGAACAACAACGCACTGTCATACTGTGAGGAAAAACATCACACTGACACGATGTACACGTATACCCAGTATAAATGTCCACTTCCACAAATACTGGAGGTGCTGACTCACATGACTTGGTCTCTGTACTGATGACTTGAATTTGAACACTTTAGAGTCATCAAAACAGTCATCTTCATATTAGAAACAAAGAGAGCAGCAAGTCTTTCCTGAAAACAGATTTACTAAGAATCAGCCTGAAAGCAGCCAGGATGTAAAGGTAGAATGGTTTGTTATACGATGTGTTTTACAAGTGACACAGTATGTTTTACTGCGCAGTCATAATACGTGAAGGGATTTACAGAGTAGGTTTTATTTCACAAATGTTAACCTTCAGCGGTGTGATGGGAAAAAAAAAGCAACTGAAGGCTTCATGTGTGAGTAGCCACATACAGAATCAAACACTCCCTGCTTGTATATGTGGTAGATGAAAGTCATTTTCTGGCTTTTGCTGGATGGTATGTTTGTTATGATAAAACCGATGGCCTTCACATAAACATTGAAAATCTGTTTGTGTTTCTGAGAAAACTGAGTTGCAAAGTTTTTTCTCTGTGTTATTCTGTTCACGTCTCACAGATGAAATCATTGTCTTGGTGTTTAGTACAAACAGTGGCACCAATGAAAGGCTGTGCTGCCAAGCGAATATCAGGATACACCTGAGCAACGGCCAGTACTAATATTTTTTATTTTTACAAAATGCTTTTCAACAATCAAATTTAAGTCCTCATTTTGTTGCATATTAAGGTGATGTCTGTGCAGTGATTACATGACGGTTAAACCATTCTTGCTAGTTTATGGTTCATGGGCCATCTGAAAATAACATTAAAAAAATTACTTCCATTAAGGAATTACAGTTGCCGCCAGTAAACCTCACATTCCAGACTTTGGTATCTTCAGTATCCTAAATATGTAGATAAATATGTAGATAGTGCATGTGCTGGGTAAGCTTCATGACCCCCAGCTTTCCTTGTAAGCATTTAAAGTCCATTTATGTTCTCTGATATGCTTGTGGCTCGTCAATGAGAAAAACAAATATGGTCACGCTGAACATTTCAGAGTGCTTTCTTTCTAAAATGGACAATAATTGAATTTAAAATCACTTGTATTTCAATATTGAAACAAATTCTGAATCTTCAGCTGATCTGTGATCATTTCATCTGTGCCCAGCACAAACTGTACGTATACATAATGTCCTGTTCCCACACTGCACTCCCAGTTTCAACTATCTAATTTTGCACTGCTCTGGCTGTTCGCAAAGGTCAGGCCGACCAATACAAGGCAGGAAATGATGTGCTGCTGCACAATGGTCTCCCTGACAGAAATGAGAAGAGAGTCGCCAACTGATGGTCACTGCCAACTCACTGCCAGTTCTTTGACTCTGACCGCCGACACTTCCTCTTTTCAAAATAGACCATCAAAGCTTTTGATTGTCCGATTTCACACACGGGCGCTCTCACATCCTCTTAAAAACAACAGAAAATGAAATCATGGAGAGGTTCCATGCCCTGTAGTCACCAATTTCTGGAAGAAGAGTGGTACATTTGCCCAATCAGGTGAAAGAATGGTTAAGGAGTCAACAATTAGAGGACTTATCAGCCTATTGACCATAATATTTGAAATGACACCTCTTCCCCAAAAAATTCTGTTAAGTGTTACACAATAAGCAGAGCAGTGATAGTCCGAACTTCAAAAAATGCTGATCTTTTACATTTTGTAAATGGTCAAAACATAAGCAACAAATCTTGAGCAGCACCTGATGCGAATGGATTTTTACGCTTTAATAAACTGAAATTGACTGAAATTTTCAAATCAAAACCAGAATTTCTGATATTTCAAATTCAAGACGCACACACAACAAAAGTGAAAAGCAATAAAAGCAATCACTAATAAAATGCTGTGTGTACCAAAAGAGAAGCTGCAGTCAGGGAAGTGCACAGACAAGGTCTTCCGGCAACATTTCACTTTGGAAAAGAGCAGTTTCCATTTTCAGAGCGCTTCAAACAATCGCTGCCCTCAGGATCCGCCATAGGCATTTAGACTTTTCTTCCTCCAGCTCTTAACATTAAAATCTGCAAACAAACAAAACTGTTCCTTGGAAAAACTTGATCCAGGACATGAAGTGAAACAATAAACACCACCAGGACTAAAGCCTGGTTTTCTATCGATCTATCCATCCATTTATGTGCCATACCCACATAAAACCTGTCACACAGAGCCTATTCCAGCATGTGGAGAGCAGGAGGCTCAGCACAGGGGATGACAGGGTTCAGTTTACCTTATACATGTTTATAAATTAAATTTTTTTAAATTTCTAAATTAAAGTATGACAGTGTGTAAAAGTAGCAATGATTGTTAATCTTTTTAATTACTGCTTGTACAAAAACACCATGTTAGTTCTGACTAGGTGCAGTTGACATGATCCACCCATCTGATCTGACAGAGGCTTTTCATAAACAAGGTGAAGCTTTTTCTCATGTCTGCATCTTTGTTGTCGGTTGAGTTCAGAATAATAAGTTGCTGTAAAACATTAAAATTAACTGTCTTTTCTTTTGTTCAATCTGCAAAATTTTGTGTTTTCACACTTTGTTTGCAGACAGCTTGTTAGGCCCATAATGACTGCATGAAACTGTGTGGCAGTTCAAGTATCTATAGTTTCAATGCAGTGACTCAGAGTAATAAGAGCTTTAGGCTGTTTACCTCAGATGACCCACCGACCTGCAAACAAGCTGTTGCAGTTGCTAAAGAAATGCTGATGTAAAAAAAAAAAAACTGGCAGGCATTTTAACATGGGCTTCTTATTTATGATGGGCTAAAAAGTCATGAGGAATATTGTTGTCTGCTATTGTTAAGGCTTATATACAATGACACACAAACACACATATATACCATATAATCCCTGAGTGGAAAAAGATCAAAGATGTCAGACGTGCTATTGTCATGGCTCTGGGGAAAAAAGAAACTCAAACTGAACATGTCTGAAACATCGAAAATGAAACATCAAAATGTCCAATACTTTGGTTTATGAACAGATACCTGCGAGGCTAATAGCACTATTACTCTATTACTCTACTACTCTTTTCTACAAATTAAGTCAAACTTCAATCAGTGTTTACTTTTATCTCAAGAAAAGGAGCCATTCAAAAACATTCCCTGAATAAAATACAGTCTAAAATTACCATAAATACATTTTAAATCAGGTCTGATCAAACAATAAGACAAACAAAACTAAGAATCTGACTAGGCTTTCAATTCCAAATCTTTATCCTTCTGTAGTAGAATCATATATTACTTTTATCAGCCTCTTCACCTTATTGTTCAACTCATTCAGTTTTTTACTTCCTGTGCAAAAGTTTTGTGGGTGAGTGGTGTTCATCAAAAACCTCAAGAGCTGCAGGCAAAAGCTGCTTTTCTGTAGGGAGAGGAGGAAGAAGGAGAGGAGGGGGAGGAGGAGGTGGTGGGTACGCTGAGCATGCTCGGTAGTGCCTCAGGCCCACAGCGGAGCTCTGCTGACCTTGAGGGTGTCATATCGATCGATCAGCAGTCAGGAGCTGTGTGTGCATGTGAGCGAGAGGGGGAGAGAGATGGAGGCGTGCAACTCCACCAAACAAGGAGAAAACTGAAACCTGCGCTAATGATGAATCATTGATAAGTGGACAAGAGAGGACTTTCTCCTTCCATCTCTTTCGTTCTCACAGTTTTTCTTCATCTCTTTGCCTTGCTCTGTCTCACTTTTGCTCTAGCTATGCCGTGTTCTTCTTTCTCCATCTTTTTTCCCTTGTTTTCTTTTCATCCCTATGTTTTCTCTCAGTCTCTGTCAGTCTTTCTCTCGCTTCCTTACTGGCTTTCTCTCTGTTTTTCTCACTCACATTTCTTGTCAAATGTCAATGTTAGCATTCACCCTCTATTCCTCTCAGTCTGTCTCTCACTTTTTCCCTTCACTTTTACTGTTTCACTTTCAACCACTTTTTAACTGAGCAGACTGTGTTCATATGTACATGTAATTAATTTTTGATCTCTCTTACAAAATTAATCTTGAATTTAGTGAGACCGTTTGAATCAATAAAACTTAACAAACATCTTTGATTTTCACCACTAATATGACAAACCTTGAACGTCACAAAATGACCTTCCTCATGAGCCAGTCTTTGGGCAAAGTGGATTCATCCAGGATACAACTCCAAATTTTGTTAGGTGAAATGTAGTAGCCTTGGTGTGGTATTTTGGGCTCGGACCCAGACAATGTAGTTGCTTCCTCCTGTGGCAGACCACGCAGTAGAGCATGTAGTCTCACCAAACCTGATTTGCTTTCTCTCTGAGAACAGAAGGCTGTATTGATCAGATAGGTTTAGCCTAATTTGTGAGCAAGTTCAATCTTAAGAAATACTGACAAGTACCAGGGAAACAAAATGTGCAAGAGAAATTTAACTGTTAAGTGTCTCCATTTTAAATCCAGACCCTACAATGCTCCTATCTATCCAGAAACCAAGTCACAGTTCCTCCAGATAACACACACTTTACTGTTCTTTGTGTTTTTGCTCAACAGTCACCCAGTACCAATTGTTCACACCAAGGTCTTAGATTGTTCGTATTGACTGGGGAACAGAGTAGTTTCTACAAAGAGAAGCAGTTTGAAGAGTAATTTTTAAATGCTATGGCCACTGCAAATTAAATTCTTTTCAGCTCCATTATATAAGGGTGGTGGAAGTAATGCTAAAGTATCTTTAACATTAATTTTCACCTCTTGAAAATGATGATGGTGAAAAAATTAAAGCTGCTATAATCAGTATAAGTGGTTTTATGGCCCACAACTTTACATCTCACAGCTCTCATCACTGTCATGTCCAGCCACAGCAGCTGTTTTCTGTCAGACATACACATTTAGCAACTAGCAGGTGAACATAGTTGAGTATTTTAGCAATTAAAGAGCCAGAATGAGACCAAACTAGAGCTAAAAGATAATGTGTACTGGACTCATGTTCATCATGCGGCCACATACATTACTCATAATAAATTATGTACATATGAAGAGCAGCGACAAGCAAGATAGCCCAGTATTTCGACTATAATACATCTACATTCACTCTCTCAACACTATCCCTATCCATATGGTTAATCTTATATTTAATCCCATTTAGTTACACCCTTCTGCCAACACAAGAATACACACGGCCATAGACAGTGTATAAAAATAGCCATCCTGTGTGTGTCAAGAAGCAGCGAGGAGATCGTGAGAGGTAACCTGTACCAAATGCTGTCCATGTGTTATTGATGAGAGCGGCGCAGATTAATGCAGTCAATATGAATAATGTAAACCAGCCACAGCTTTTTACTGGCTTGTCAGATAGAGATTTGACAGCATCATCCAGAGTCAGTGAGGCAGGTTGTGCTTTTCTCATGCACACCTGTCCACCACGGCACAAGGCTTGACACTTTCTGATCACAAGTTCATCATCATCGTCAGCGCTTACTGTGTTCATGTGGGAGTGTGTGTGCGTCTGTAGGCACATGTTTATGATTTAGAAAACTATGTTGTCCTGACAAAGTACTGCTAGTTTTTAATAGGTTCTGATAGGCTGCTGCCATCTGTGGTTATATTTCTGTTACTGAGATGGTCTTTGGTCATCAGTCCAGCATAGGACATATGCAGAGGTTTTAAACAAACAGTGGTTATGTGGGCACAAGTGTTGTTGCTGTGGATTACTCACTGCTCTCCAACTCTCTGTCTGACTCTGCTGTTCATACTGACGCCACTATCTCTCTGTGTCTCTCTCCACACACTCACCCCAATGTCAACATGCTGCAGGGCACATACATCTGGATCTACATGGAGCATAAGGACGGGACCACATGGGGAGAGGAAGTTGTCAGTGGAAACAGAGAAGGATGAAGACTCAAGGGGAGCAATCAGAAGGGCAAAACCGTAATGTGACCTAACATCCTACACAAGAATAGAAGTGCATACACGTGCAAAAATGCTTAGACAAGAAAACCTGCATACACATAAATACAGATATGTAGGGGATGCCAAGAGGAATTAGAGAAATCATTTCCTTCAGAGCAACCTCATTCACCTCTCCCGGAAAAAGAAGAATCCACACATACACACTATACTAGCTGTTCCATCTGTCTTTCACCCCTCCTCTCAGGGGGGCTATAAATCAATCACTGCCAAAATACTGCACCTCAACAGTGCTACCAAGAGTCACACACATAAATGCACACACCCTTGGTTACACACATTTATTAAGTTTGTCTCTACATTTGCATTCACTTTTTAGTTTGGTAATTTGAATGTCAAATGTGGACCTCCACTGCATCAAATGCTAATGGTTCAAGCGGTGCCAAAAAGTTATTTATTCATAAAACAACCGTATCTTTAAAAAGCACAAAATTACTTTGTAGGAATGTGGAATTTTTGTTTTTCTTATTATGAATGCATTATACGTTTTCAACCAAACTGCACTAAACTAAAGTTAACTGAGTGAAAGACACAGAAAACTGTTCCTGCACCTACCTTATGTATTCTACATTTTCAAATGTACATTTAAATCTTCTCAAATCTAATCACTTTTTCAACAAAGAATGAGCCACTGGACACAAAGGATGAACATCTGCTCACAGTTCTTTAACTGCACACTGAATATGTTTGTATCCAAGAAAACAGCATAACCATCGTTGTGTAGAAATGGGAGGACTGATGGAGACGTTGTTCAGTGGTTATCGTTAGTTCACAAAGAATGAGAAAATATCAGCCACATGTCAATATGAGCAAAACAGAGACAAATCTGTTTTAGTAACTGATAAATTCTACAAGAGAAAATAGATTAGTTACACTTGTAGCCATTGTAGAAGTCACACATTGCTATAAAAACGGAGGTTTTACATTGACATGACAAAGACGACAGGAGTTCTGTTTAGTCAGCATGCATGTTATTCACCAGCACTAGAGACCCGATCAATCAAAAGCAGTCTTTGATTTAGACACCCAAACAACAATTATCTTTTTTTTTTTTTAACATTACTTCTAAAGTGTTCAAACTCCCCCACTGAGTGAATGCCACCAAGATAAAAGACAGGGGTCTTACCTTTGATGCCAAACTTAGAGTTTCCTCCAAACTTGAGAATAACCAACATTAGAAGGAAGCCAGTGAAGGCTACAGCGGCAATGCCCACCACCACGTAAACCTGCACAATGAGAAAGCAGAGTTATCCACTAAGTTAACCACTAAGAAGACAAACAAGCACACAGAGGCAACCACACAAAGCCAAATGCCATACACACCAGAAAACAAAAAGGTATAGGCCACAGGCTGTGTTTATATCACAGATTTTCTAAAGTACTGTTGTATCCTCATTGTGTTAGGTTCATTCAATTACTTCCAGGATTAAAAAATAGATCCAGCTCAGGTGTTTCTAGGCAAGTAACACAAATAAACAACAGAAAAACAAGTAGTCAGCAACAGACAGATGCAACTGGCAAAGAAATAGAGTTGGAGGAAAACATGCGTGACTTACAGCGACTCTGTCCTCAGGTGGTTCTACAGGGGGACCCTCTACACAGGAAAGAGAGAGAGAAGAATAAATAGAGAAGAACAGCCTCTCAAGAAGTGATGTGAGCGAGTGAAGGTCAGTGTTGTACTCATGGAATACTAACATATGCTTTCAAAAATTTCTTGAGTAAATATACATAGTATCTGACCTATCGGTCATCTGCTTTTGTTAACATTGACCAGCTTGCTCAGTGGATGAATCTAGTCAAGGTGACTTGTATTTAAGTATTTTCAGCAATTGTCAAATCATGGATATACTAACTGTAGCTCGGAAACAGCAGGACTGTAAAGCTTTTTAGATGTTGAGTATGTGTAGAAAGCTTTACTAAAAATACAAGAACAAACGTATAATAAATGGATTAAACAGGGTGTTTATCTTCTCACTAACTGCAAGTATTACTTTCAAAGCCAGTCTTGTGTGTCTGTTCCCCTGTTTCCCTCTTGTAAGAAAAACATTTCTATAAGTCCCCTTTAATTAATGCTTATGTTAGTTTAAAGTTATGTGGAGTACATAAAACTGATTGGGGTTAGGTAATGTTAGGTTAAGGTATTGACAGAGAAACAGACTTTGACGTAACAGTGGTCCTACATGCCCTCAGAGTTTAAGCAAATGTTAGTGGTCCTATCCAGCTCTGTTAGATTTGGAGAAGTCAATACTCCAACCTCATTATGTGAGACGGTCTTATATTTGTCAAACTCATTGTTGGTCCTCATCCTCAAATCTTTTTCTCTTGTTCTGTTAAAAACAGCTAAACAGATTCATCCTTACCATCCTGCAGAACAAGTCCATGCTGTTTTCTTTGTGTCCATGTACATGGACCATCAACCAGTGAGAGCACTGACTTTTTACCTGGAACATGCAGCTTTAGCCTCAGTATTTTAGCACATTATCCTGTATAGAGCCATCGAGTGCTCATTTAAGACCTTTTTCAGAGGGTTCTCATTTTAAATTGAGTCAGCTGGAAACATCAAAAAGTCGACCAGGAGACATTTGTCAACCAACTCATCGAGTTAAAGCTAGCTTAATAAGCCAGCTAGCAACAGCTGACCATTTTACCAAAACAAAACTGATGGTCACTGGCTAGAAATTAGAAGTCTGCTTTTGTCTACCTCTACCTGACTGAAATTAAGAACCCTTTTTTTTTTCATTACTAAGAGTTTTGATAGTACATCAATGTAAACTGCATTTGTGCCGTGCTAGTATTTATAAGTTCGACAGGCATAGCAACAGTAACTAAGGGGGATGGGGCTTAATGAATGGTCAGTTAATTAAGTTGTGGTGCTTGTGATTGGGATTGAGTAAATAAAAGGGATGGCAGTACCTGTGGTTAGATCTGCAGGAGGGAGGAGTTGTTGGAGAAAGTGACAACAGAGACAAATTAGGTTCTAAACATATCAACATATTTCAATTATAAATTCTTTGACATGTACCTCACAAATAATTTTATATGTCATGCCTGTTCTCTGAGCTTGTTTCAAAAACATGTTGATTACACAAACACAACACACCAAGCAACAAACAGCAAATATTCAACATGCACAACATCACAGTGTGGAAAAAGACATCACATCAGCCCTAATCCCTAGCTGCAAGGATGTGTAGGTATGTAACGCACCCTCAGCAACTTTAGAGAAAAAAGAGAAAGAGAAAGATTTCTAAAATGTAATTTGTGTTAATTAATAAAAATGATGAGATGTTAAACACAAAAAAACATTGATCTAAAAACACTGACACTCTGAATACACTATGAATTTAAACCTGATGTGTTAGATTTAACACTTTAACATTTGATAAAAACATGTGTAGGTATGAATATTTATTTCACTCACCATAATAGTATGGCTCCTTCTCATTTTCTGCACATTACAACAACAAAAAGATTAAATCTGATTCAATGTTCCCTTTGGTCAAACATTACATGGACAGTATCTGCACACTAGATTAAAGCTATATAGAAATATCATAAATTGGAAAAAAAAAATTGTTCTGTTTATCTCTAAAGCTGCAGAGAGTGGGTGGGACTGGACATATACAGCATGTGTCTTTTGTCATGTTGGTAATTTGCGTGATATACCCAGTGGGGTAGAAATGATGTCCATTAAAGTTTTTGGTGCTTTGTTCCAATGTGCAGATACTCTCCATTTTTATCTTTGTTGATACTATCATCCTGCATGCAACCACAGCTTCATGAAATGCTTCATGTCCATGTATATCTCAAGTCATTTGTACTCTCTCTCTCAGTCTAATTATTAACACAACACACATAATCATTCTTGAACATAAGTAAATATGGATAAAAACAGCCCCTCCTACAAATCTGGTGACTACCTTTAATTGGTGGTATGGTGACATTTTCAAATTACTGGTGTTGTATTTGACAAGCTGAAACGAGGGATTTTTATTTGAAAATTTTGATAATTAATTGATTATACAAATAGTTGCTGATTAATTTTCTGTCAACTGATTGACTCATTGGCCAATTGTTTCAGCTCTCACTCTTTAATGACAGTTAAATATATATTTTTTTAATTTAAAAGAAACGGTTTTCATAATCAGCACAATAGTATAGCTGCAACAGTATATCTTGATCATAATGATGTGAAAACAGAAAATGAAACATAGTGCTGTGCTACTCCTCACCGTCCCAGGGCTTGTGCATGAAGTGAGCCTCCACCTCCTTTTGGTCTGAGCCGTATTTGTTTTTAGCCACCAGCCTGTACCTCCCATTGTTGAGGTGTGTGGGGCTATCCAGCTGCAGGCAGCCGTGATACTCTGTCTCTGTGATGTCGTGGATTATGGTCATGATATAGATGTCCTCAATCACCGCCTCATCATCCAGAAACCATTGTAGTTGCGGCACTGGGTTTCCTGGAAAGGTTAAGAAGGCCAACAATCTCGATGTTATTAAACGATGTTATTTGTTTATATAGTCATTGCTGTGATTTATATATACTGTTATAGAGCACCTCGCCAGATCACAGAAAATTAAGTACCACAAAAAGATATCATGTGGATGTCTCTCTTACCTGACACGCTGAAGGGGATGCACCAGTGATGGTCTGGGATTGCATCACTCAGCTTAGTGATTTTGGGAGGAACTGAGGGTCGCGCAGAGAATAAAGAGTTTAGGATACAAACGAAAAGACAGAAAGTAAGATAAGGCGAAAGAGCAAATCAAAGGTAAAACTAGTGAAGCATACAAACACACTGATTAAAAGGTGAGAACAAAAGTTGTCTTCTACAGGTTTTAATTCACTGTTTGAAAGGCTATATGCAACTACACTAATTATTTGACACATTTATCTGTATTGAATTAGAACTGTTTGCAGGAGGGTAAACCTACAAAGTATATCCAGCAGCAGAGAGGATTCCTTCTCTCCCACAATGTTCTCAGCTGTGCAGCTGATCTTTTTGTTGTGGTCCAGCGACGACACGTTGGACAGTTTCAACACCGAAGTCTGGCCTGATGTCTCAATCTGAGTGTGGAAACCATGAAGGCTAAGTCATTTTTTTTTTCATCACAAATAAGATTAATGGTTGCTCAAGACCTCATGATGACATGATATTTCACTGTAAAATTAAATCTAAGCAGACATGGATAATGCACATGCTGAAAGATGGGAAGCACTGGAATCAGTTTATCACACCAGTGCAATCATCACTTCCATGGCACTGTATACAGCAGGCAACAGGCAATAGTACAAGCAGCAAGCAGGATTTACATTACTGATATAAATCTGATACATGAACTAAAATGATAGTAACGTGTTCTTCAAAAATTAATATCTGACAGGGATCATTTAGTTTAGGGGGAATTTACTATTTTGACCACTTATAGCTAGAGACACACAAAGTTATGGATTCCATAATGATGTGTGATGACTGCATATATAGTAACTGAACTCAGTTCAGTAACGCATGGAGAAGTAACCAGCATTTGTTTTGCCAGTTCTTTGCCAGTTAAATATCCTCAGTTAACTGATGAATTGATTGTTATTGATATAACTAATGACAATAAACAATTGAGATAACAACGGAAAGGTGAAAAATATCCATTAAAATTTTCTAGAACCAAAGGCGACATCTTCATATTGCTTGATTTGTCAGACTTACAGTCAAAACTTCACTGATACTCATTTTACTATGACATATTCCAGTTCATCAGGTACACATATCTGAAACAAATGCAGTCTAATACACTGACGGTTATAAAGTTCAGTTTTTGTTGAACCTGTTTTAGAGGCCATTTTGGCAGCTACATTTATAGTGCTGTTGAACTGTATCACACAACACAGGGATGTGTTTCTACTATACTGTCCACTCCAATCAATGACAGTTTATGCAAAACTTGAACATTATAATCTTCTGGAAGGATTTATTGCAGGGTAGTTGTGTGAGACTGAACTAGATATAGATTATTTTTCTGTCAATCAAATTAATGGATTTGTTGACTAACCTTTTCAGCTCTATATGTAACGTGGTAAAACTTACCTAATGTATTTGAGTTTGTGTGTGTGTGTGTGGGCGTGGGTGTTTGTGAACTAACCACATAGATGGTGACCAATTGCATTTTCCAAATCAGCTCAGGTGAGGGCACGCCAGAGGTCGTACAGGACAGCTGCATGTCCTCCCCCTCCATTACCGTCTCTTTAGATGGGCTCAGCTTTGCCATGGGAACCTCTACATATAACCAGGGAAAGGGGAGGAGGAGAAGAGGATGAGGAGGACAGAGGGAGGAGGATATAGAGGTGGAGAGAGTAGAGAGGGGGAGCAGAAAAAAAGGAAGGAAGCAAACTTAGGATTCAGGGCCAACTCTCTCAGTTGAAACACAGGGCACGTAACAACCTCGACAATAAGAGTGGAAGAGCAGACAAACACACACCCACTACCACAGAGTGAAAAGAAATGCCCACAAAGACAGACCTCGAATTCAATCTCCCTCTCTCTCTCACTCTTTCATTTAAGCACACTCACCCCAATCAAACAGACAGACAAAGAGACAGAGTTCAAACACAGTGATGGTTACACTGATTACTAGTGCATGTCTTCAACAGCCCAAGTACTAAATTGATTGGACACAGTCTGAAGCCTCTGTCAAAGCAAAGACACTGGTGACGGTGTGCGTGTGTATGTGTGTGTGTGTGTGTTGTGTGCACGTGCTTTTGTGTGTGTGTGTGTGTATGTATCTGTGTTTGTGTGTGTGTGTGTGTGCGTGTGCGTGCGTGTGTGTGAGTGCGTGTGTACGTATGTGTGTGTGTGTGTGCATGTGCGCACACGTGTGTGTACAGTGCTGACCAGGAGGTGACCTCAGCATGACCAATCAGACTCTACCCTTGCCATCCTTGTTCTCTGTCCAGTAACATCGCTGGTGAAGAAAGGAAAGAAAGGAAAGAAAAGAAGAGAAGAAAAGAAAAGAGAAGATAACAAATAAAAAAGGTGAGAAGAAAAGAATAGAAGAAGAGATGATAAAACAAATGGAAAAGATGAGGGAAGAAGGATGATAGGAGATGAGAACAAAAAGAAGACGAACAAAAAGAAGTGAAGAAGACAAGAAAGAAGGATAAAATGAAAAGAAGATGAGAAGAGAACAAAAGAAGATGAGAACAAAAATAAGAGAGGAGAAGAAATGGGTGTCAACAGCTACAGCAGATAAAACTGGACAGATTTCTTATCGAACCCTCTCCTCTCCCCTTCTCCCCTCCTCTTCCAACCTCTCCTGTCCGTCGGCAGAATGCTTATCACCAGGGTAACCCACTTATCACTACGGCAACCCACTCAATCACAGAGAGACGCACTAAAAACCAGTCATTTCAGTGGTGGCAGGCCAGCTGCCAAATCAGAACCACATATCTTAACAGACTTTCAGTAAATCAGCTCTCTACTGCCACTACAGCCATCTGCAGGCCACACAGACACACAGACACACACACGCACACACACACACACACACACACACACACACACACACACACACACACACACACACACACACACACACACACACACACACACACCTAAATGAAGTCAAGAAATCAGAATTAAACTTCTGGAAAGCTCCTTGCTTTTGATGTCAGTACACTGGCCATGGCCTGTCAATACACAGAAAATTATTTCCATGTTAAATTACTTACAAGCACAGCTTTGGTAGTCAAACCATCCATGACGCTCTGTGATTGTAATCCTTTAGCCACTCTGATGTGTTCAGAATCAACAAGTAATACTGAAGAGGAATTTGCCGTAATTAGCATGGTAGACCAGCTTGTGTCTGTGACAACACATGAGTCATTTCGTGGAAAAATTTCAGTATTGTGTGCTTCAGCGTTTGGCCCAAGCTACAGCCCACCTGCAGCCAGATGTAAACATATGGAAAATACTTGTCAAGTGTCTGCAGAAGATGTGCCAGCAACAAAATAATGCCCAGTTCTGTCAAAGCATATTTGACAGAACTGGACATGTAAAATGGTTGTTTTGAGTCTCTTTATAGTCATTCTGTGTCATTTTAGTTGTTTTGGAACTCACTGTAATAATTTTTGATTTGTTTTTGCAGTTGTATTGCATATCTTTGTGGTCATTTTGCACTCCTTTGTTGTCAGTTGATTGACTTTCTGACAAGAAACAGTCACTTCATAAAGGGGCTCTGGCCCAGGGCCCCCTGGGTTTTAAGTGTCACAGACTTTTTTCAGCTTTCTGTTTATTTGTTTTTGTTTTGTGTTGCTTTTATGTTTGTTTGTTTGTTTTTCAGTATTATTTCTTTGTGGGACTCACAATCAGCAGCTTATGTGCATTGTCTCAGAGTTTACTCAGTTTGTAGGCTATTACCAGTATTTTCTCATGTCAAAAATATTGAAAGGACCTTCTTTTCTGTGAACAGTGTTCCTGACGGGTAGAGAATTGGGCAAAATTGTAACCATGAAAACCTCATCTTATCAAGAATGAATGTGTGAATATTACATCTCATTAGCACTGTGTATATGCAAGTCCTTGACACTCCTTGACTCCTTGAATTCAGATTGCCTTCATTCACCAGGAGCCTGTGTTATGAATGGGGCGTGAATTACGAGCACAGCATCAGGGATTTGCCCAGTGATGTGGCACTGAATAGCTGCTCATAGCTCATATTTAAAAGGAAAAAATCCACTGCTCTCTGAATTGAAACCTCCGCACAATACGCCACAGCATACTTCAGCGTCATTGTTGGTGGTGTCATTGTTGTCAGCTCTTGTTATAGGCCACAACAACAAGGTCCATATCAGTGTTTAGAGAAGTGTTCGCACTTGTTATGTAACGCTCCAGCCCTTCCACTACACCAGAGATGTGATGATTTCTGACAAAAGGCAGAAGCAGACACGCAGGAGAGAAATCTACAACAGGGAGAGGAGCAAATGTGCTGGAGAGTCTCTGTCCCTGAGGTTGCCTCTGCATTCTTCTGTTATTCAAGCACAGTGAAGACTGTCAACACATTATGAGAAAGATTCACAAAATAATTTCTGCTCAACAAATTCAGAGAAACAGAGAGGAGAACATGAGCCAGGACTGGCTGAGCAGCTTTGAAACCTATAACAGATTCTTTGAAAACCAGAATCTGCTATAGACTTTTGATTTTCTGACCAAAACTATTGTCGGTCAGATTGACACCTGGCCTGCTCTGATAACAGATAATTTTTAGGTTTTAATTCTTCTCGAGTCTGTCGACACCTGCCTTGTCTGTATCTGTCCGCCTTTTACTGTTTTTATCATAAGGAGTGGTACAGTGCTACATTTTGGTTTTCATGGCAAGTGAATTAACATTGTTGTTTACAACAACATTTTAACACATTTATTGCCCTTGCTTTGAAGCTGATTTCCATTATCTGAACAGCTGAACCAGATTTTGTACAGTGATATTCAGTGACTGTGGTTTTTGTTTTTTTGTTTTTTTCTTTTGTCCAATGGTAACACTTTAAAATTATCACACATTGGTACATGACAAGTATAATGCTTAGGATTTGGAAAATATTGTAGTTATGGCATTATGGTACAGTGAAGGTTAGCCACTTTAAAAAAAAAACAAAAAACTTGGTGAAGATTAGGGGAAAGCACCTTGACTGCCACACCATTACTTAACACCTCTATTCATAAAGTACACACTTTTTCTTTCATAGACATGATACTGAACTGGTTCTGTGCACCACTTCTGTCATATCAAGGACCCCTGATAAAATATAAAATCAAAACCGCACTTTATTCTATACGACAACTTTTCTCCCCATAAGCAATTACTTTCTTCCCTTTCCCATGAAGATGATTTACTGAATAGTTCTGACCAGCTAAGCTCTTCTGTTTTTTAAGCTGTCATCCCTCTCAAACCCGCGAAAGCTCACTCGTAAATGACAGCAGCATGGCCTTAAAAGGAATGCAGGAGACCCAAATGTGGGTGGGATGGCACTAAACGTCATGTTCATTCATTCTCACATGCTTAACAGTCTCATAAAACATCAGGGTTGCAAGACATGAACAGCAGCCTAATCTGTTCCTGTCAATCTGCTCTGTGCTGATGTGCTTTGTGCTTTCTAACTTCTGTGTTGATTTTAAGTTTAGTGTTACAGCTTTTATGCCTTGTTTTTTTATTTAATTTGACTGAACTGAAAAAAAAAAACAGAAAACGAGATTATAAAGGGCAAAGGAGCCTGATAGACAGTTATTCAAGCCAAACAATTGGACAGGGAGACAGACAAACAGAGGGGGAGACAGATGAAGACAGAGTACATCAGTGCTGTGATTTCACCAACAGAGATCTGGTAATCCATCTGCTGTCATTTCCACAGCGCATGGAAAAAAAGGACCTTTGCTCCGGACAGCTGGTTTCAGTTATTAACATTTATGCCTTTTGGAGCATTTAGGAGATGCTTTTACCCACAGAAACTTAAAGTGTGATCAAAAAGCTTAAATTTTGTGATCTTCATGAACTAAAGTAATCATGCTACTTAAAGAACAACCATTAAAGGGAATTGTGGAGAGTTTATAGGTTTTTCTGAGGTTTTTTATTGTTTTCAATCGAGTGGGAGTGTAACACCTGCAGCTCTTCAAACTGTTTTTTAATGATTGATGCTTTTCACTTATTTTCATATTGCACAGCCATGGGACTGCAGTAACATCAGAGCAGTACTTTTCAGTAAAGTTTTGTCTCGATCAGCAGCAGGAGCAGTCTGTGTTTGCCAGCCTTTCTCCAGTAGAGATCCAGCAGTAAACAGTCCACAGAGAGGCACAGAGAGAGAGACATGTGCGGGTGGCCTGAGAGATCAGTGTCAGCCCGAGGGCATCATTGGGTACTTCCTCTCCTTTGTGCCTTCCTCATATGTCACTCAGAAATGTTCAGGCATACAGAAGGAGAAACAGTCGTACATGGAGCAGACAGATGGATGGAAAATGAGTAATAAAGAGGCGGAGTGGCCAGAGAGAGGGAGAGGCAAAAGATGGTAAAAAAAAACGACAGAGGGACCAAAGGGCCAGCACTCTGACCAGACAGAGAGGTCTTTTGGTGTATCATTGTTAGCCCTGGGGCATTATTTGGCACCCCTGCCCCACCATGTCCTCCTCCTCATATGTCACTCTGCCAGGGGGTCCCCTGCCCACTTCTCCAGGGGCCTTGCTGTAACTGTGCTAATGCCAAAAATAACCTCTTCTAATGGAGGGGAGGCAGAGGGGATGGATCAATAGAAGTTATCAATGACACTGTTAGCTTCCTGCGAGCAAACTTATTGTTTGTATCCTGTGCGTCCTGATCGTCCTGAGCTATTTTTGACCACATTATTTACACTGTCAACAACAGAGATGGCAAAAATGCTTTTTAGATTCATGTTCTGGCTTATTAGAGAAAAAATAAAATTTGATTACATTTCAATTTAGGCCTATAAAGCTTTTCCGACTGCTGATATTGTGTATTTTATAAATTTAAGTCAGACATGAAGTGGGTATTTTATGTTCACTTTCACTTTACAGTAACAAACCAGATTTGACTGGACTTACTCCCCTAAAGGCTGGAACAATCTGAGATTCATTTGTTTACTTGGGTCACGCTCAAGCTCTAAATTATTACTAAATGTCCATTTCAGCCAGATTTGTGCTTATAAAAACTAACAAATACAGGCTGAGTTTGGACAGATTCTTCTTGTGCGAATGAGAGCAGGTCAAGCTCAGACTTTCAGAGACAGGTCAAGCTGTAAGCTGACCCTGTTTATGAATAGAATAGAAGAGAGTCCAAAATAGAGAGATTCATTAAAAATTCATGTAGGAACACTGTACAGTAAAGCAGGGAAGAATAAAGCATCAATTAACTGCTGACATTTATACATCCAAGCTTGATAAAGACTCCCATAAGCAAGTACATTAAAGGTTTGTGGTCTGTGGAAGTTTGTACTGGAGTGACAGCAGGCTTGCTGGTTAGCTGGACATTACAGTTACACACTGTAGCAGGTGCTGTCCAGGGGTTCTCCAGGAACGATAAGAAATGTTTAAGGTATAGCATTTTTATGTTTCAAAATGTTTTGTGGTTTGTAGTTTCCTAGTGGACTGATAAATGATGATTCAGAGAAAAAGGAAATGATATCCGCTGCGTGACAGCAGGTCACCGGTGCTATAGGACAGAGTGCAGATGGTCTTTATAACACTTCATTTTACTGTGATACATGCGGTGAATTTTCTCCACTCAGCATCTTTTAGACGCACTGATGTCATCCGTGTGTTCAATCACACAAACGTTCCTTCGCAGTATAATATCTTTCTGCCTCTGTAATGTCCTGCACAGTGACCTTTCAACGCGTAAAAGCAAATGTCTCAGATGACTGTAACCAGTCTATAAGAAGACATAACCTGCCACACAGTCCACATACACACACACACACACACACACACACACTTCTCAGTATGTCACACATTTCTCTTTCCTCTGTCTAACACTTAATCTATGCTTCATGAAATCCCTACAGGACGAGATATAGTCAGCCTGTTTAGTGTCTGTGGCCTTTCAATGACATCCAGCGGAAACCAAACTACATTTTTAAGCCCTCTATAAAAGCAGGTCTCTGAGTGTGCTTGCATGCCTTCATTTGGTCATTTGCTTTCTTGTTCATGTGTGAGACATTGTAGTTTTTTTTGTACTTGACTGTTCCTAGGGAAATGACAACATACAAGCTAAGAAGAGCCCTGCAGAAGTGATGCACAATATACACAGTATACTATAGGTTGTAACCTGTGGAAATTCACATACCAGCGCGTATGTATTACTGATTACTGCAGTGGCTGTCAATGCATGAATTGTATTCTATGTGCAGATATTCTCAAAGGCTTTAACAACAAACTTCACTTTCTCCAGTCGTTCATCTCCCACGCCCCCCCCTGAGAACTCACAAAACATTTAGCCCACTTGTCTTTCAATAAAAAATTTCGTACAATATATGTCCTGCACTTAAGCACATTCACATTTATGCAAACACACACATGCAGCTATGCATGCACACGCAAACACATGTGAATGGAAAATTTTCCAAGGAGGAAACCATTAGGATTACATTTTTCCTCCAGGTGCTTCAACGCTTTGCACTCTGCCACAGCTTATAAATGTCTTCTCCAGCTACTTACTCAGTGAGTGTCCGTGTACGTGTGTGTGTGTGTGTGTGTGTGTGTGTGTGTGTGTGTGTGTGTGTGTGTGTGTGTGTGTGTGTGTCCTCACCACAGTTAGGCAGTGCCAATCTGGACAGCAGCTTGCGTCCTCCTCCATCCTCAATGCAGTGCAGCTCCTGAGTGTCTGCTTCCTCCCCTAACCACAGCTTTATCCACATGTTCTCACAGGAGCAGTGCAGAGGGTTCCCTGACAGGATCCTGGACACACACACACACAAACACACAAAGTCAAGAACCGTCAAGAACAATGAGTAGCTGACTGAGAGAACGTAACAAAAGATTTGAGAAAAGTAAGAAAGAGCTGAATTGCAACTATATGGCAACTGCCACTACACAGTGCATTAAATTGTATTACATTTAGTAAAATTAGCTGATCCACTTTCTTGCCCAGAGTTGAATGAGAAGATTGATAACACTCTAATGTCTGTTTTTAAATATGAAGCTATGGCCAGCAGTTGTAGCTTAGCATTAAGACTGGGGGAACAGGGGAAAAGCTAGCCTGGCTCTGTCAAATGATAACAAAATCTGCCTCCCAGCACTTCTGAGGCTCCCTAATTAAGATGTTATATCTCGTTCATTTAATCCAAACAAAAAGGAGGTGTAAAAAATAATGAGGGGTTTTATGTGCCTATGACTATTCCTTGGCTGGTTGCAGTTAACATCCAGGAGTGTTGTCATCACTCTGACGATGCCAAGGAGCAGTGGGTACTCCAGAAAGTCACTGCCCAGCACATGACACCCCTTAAAACATTTTACACTGTTTACACTTTAGTATTTGTACAGATTAGACAAGGTGGCGCTGATAGGCTAGTTTTGTTACATTTGGATGGGGTCAGGCTAGCTGTTTCCCCCTGTTTTCAGTCTTTATGCTAAGCTAAGCAAGCTGTCCCCCAGCTTCAGCTTTGTATTTAACGAAGAGATATGAGAGTGGTATTGACCTTCTCAGCAAATAAGACTATTTCCCTATGTTCATTCATCGTTCTTTCATTGCATGAAAAAACAAAAAACATTCTATTTTACAGTTTTTCCACTGCACTGAACCATCGGAAAAGATGTCCAAATTCTCCCTCTGGAAATACAAAGAGTATAGATTTTTTCTTTTAATTTTAGTGTCTCAATTATTGCTTCATTACAGTGATTGTAGTAAAAGGTATGCTTAGGGGGCATGTTTCCCTTTAATCACAGGTGTCCCAAGATGCCAAGAACCCAAGATACTGCAGCCAGCAGTAAACTCAACTCCAAGCTTCAAATCATCACATCAGAAACCTACAGGTGACATTACTGATGCTATAGGTCTATGTTTGTATACTGAGTATGACGATAACTGGAGGGTAAACCAGAGAGAGAGCAAGGAACAGATAGACATACAGACAGAGATGGACAGACTGATTATGAAAACTGCACTGAACTCACAGATAAGAGATGTTGAGGTGTTTGAATATCCTCCAGGACAGTGATGACAGGTTGTTATCTTTCAGATTCCTGGAAATTAAATTTGACATCAGAGAATGAGATTGCACTTATAATAGCACAACAAAATATTAGAATGATGTTACAGCAACTAACAGTATATTTCAATGTGTACCAATAAGCCTGCATTATTTTTCTCATTAAAAGTTTTCCCCTCTAAGGATTGTGACAATTAACCTGAAGTGGTGCATTTGAACAGTGTAATAAGCATCAAACTTTAATTACATTTACAAGGTCCCAAGATTGATAATCAATTATAAATCCTGTTCAGTGTGAACCTGAACTTGATTTCATTTTCCATCAACCTCTCAGCCATTTCTTTCTGGTTAAGTTACTCTCTTAGTGTATTGTGAAACTAATTATTGGGTTAAGCAATAAGTGATACAATATACTAATGAATTTAAAAGATAAACATTTCAAAGGATAAGTACATTTTAACAGAATCAAACAAATTACTCATTAAAAATAATAAATAATGGACGTACAGCAGTCACATCAATAGAAAGCAAAGAGTACACTGTTTATTAGGATAGCATGAGATGTTATTTTACTTACAGGTACTGTAACTTGATGTTGTTTTGAAAGGCCAGCTTCGATACGTATGTTAGCCTGCTGTTGGTCACCGTTCTAACAAAAAATAAATAAATTAGTTAATTAATTATACATTTCTCAACAACAGCAACCGCAGAAAAAAATGAATTCTGATCAGCTCCATGAAGTCTGAGAAAACACATATTGTAATGAGTCAGGATGTAGAGGCGGATTTATACCAGCAAAATAACTTTTTCACAACCTGGCAACCCAATTTCTGTTTCAATTATTAATAAAGCATAAATCAGAGGTGTCCAAACTCTTCCACAAAGGGCCGTGTGGCATTAGGTTTTTGTTCCAACCAAGCAGCAACACACCGGATTTGACTCATTTAATCAACTGACCTCAGTCTTCAGACAGTTGATTGATCAAACTGTGTGTTCTTCATTGGTTGGAACAAAAACCTGCAGCCACACGGCCCTTTGTGGAACAGTTTGGACACCACTGGCATAAATAGATTATTTATTAACATTAGTCACAGCTTATAAATGTTTTATAAATCATGTTTTTTTAGAAAGTGGGATGCTTTTGATTGAAGTTGCAAAAGCCAAAACTAGGGATGGACATTTAGGACACAAATATTATTGGCTTAAATGTAGCATTTGAATTCTGACATCAGAAGATTTTAGCAACGTAAAATAACTGTCCTCCCAACTGGAGCAACGTATGTTTACATTCAAGTGACAGAGCCCTTTAGCAGCCACAGTGGTTGTGGTTGTGACAAGAGCACAGGATGAAGTCAGGAGATGGTGTTACACAGCAACAAACGCTGTGTATGGAGTAGGTCAGGTTGAATGGATGGGCCAGAACATCTCAGCTTTAACATTTGAGACCGCTGTTCATTTCCTAGTTCAAACAAACAGTCAGTGTCGATTTTTCAAAGAATTACCACGATTGTTCCGTTACCTTAACCATGTGGGTAAATAGATAGATAGATAGATAGATAGATAGATAGATAGATAGATAGATAGATAGATAGATAGATAGATAGATAGATAGATAGATAGATAGATAGATAGATAGATAGATAGATAGATAACTTTATTAATCCCAGAGGCAAATTAGTTATATGAATAGAATAGACTGCCACTAACAATTATTTTTGTTATCAGTGATGGCAATCTTTTCTCTCTCTTTTTTTTTTAATCACAACCAGCATCACAATCACAACAACCAAAGGCGACACCATAAACTGTTTTGCTCAACAGACAGTCCAAAACCCAAAGACATTCAGTTTTCAGTGATGAACAAAAAGAAAAGCTGACAATATTTTCATGGGATAAGTCGGAAACCATTTTTTCACAGTTTTTGATTTTAAAAAATTATTGAAACAGTTTTTATTTTTCTTCCGATCAGTTAACAATTTACCCTCTAATCCTCTGGACATAAGTCTAACAGACATCTCAGCAGAAAGCCTTTTCATGTACAAAAACTGTTTTAAGAGCCAGGTGCCATTAACATTGCTACATACTGTACATTACTCAGCACTGTGGAAACCCAGTGCTCAGAGCATCTGTGCCCTTCATCAGCTGAGATGAGGCTGTAAGATATCATTATCTGATATGAAGTCAGTTTAAATTATGTCCTGTGAGACTGACTGATCTTGTCTGAAATGACTTAGACCGAGCAAGGATTTTCATATCACCATTTAAAAATGTGACACTTAACAAATGAGTACTCTAAAACCATTCAAACTGTGAAATAGTGAATAGTAAAATGGTGTCATATATTACACTAATAATAATATTAACTCTACACAGAGTGTAATTGTGTGTAAGTATTTCTCAGACACACAGGGCAATTGTCCTCAAACACAGCACTTGTCCTGCCTACATTTAGAGTTTTGCTCACACTGGATCAAACCACAGTTAAAAGCAGTGTGCAACATGCTTTGTACTAATCTGTCTACCAAATGGGATATTGGCTTGGAAATTAGGTAGTGTCTACTTAATAGATTATTGCGTTGCAAGAAAGTGCTGCTCGGTAGAGAGCTCTTTTTTAAATTAAGAAATAAAATGAGACAGAGAAGCATAGCAAAACACAGTAACTACAAACACCCTGGGACACAGCGATAAACACAGCAGGATTTTAAAGCAACAGATCTAGACAATATATTGCCTAAAGCAAAGAGGGAGAATTATCAGTAAAAGCAGAGTAAATCAATATGTCTCATATAATGGACTGCAATAAGCCGAAGAAGTACAGAAATACTGATAAAATGTTATTAAAAAGTAGCAAAACTTTTCTTCTACCTGCCTTTAAATGCTGCTTATGCTCGGACCCTATATTGACCATTATGTACATATACAGGAGTATTTTAACGCAATAGGTGGTGTGACTAATAAAAAAATATATATAAATATAACAAACACTGTGTGTAATTAGTTTTTTAGCAAATTTGTCCATTGACAATAACTCACAAGTTCCTGAGATTCTTGTAGTAGTGCAGGTCTTTGTCGTTGATGGAGGAGAAGCTGCACTGGTTGGCGATGTAACTGTCAGGAGATACAAGTGTGTGTCAGAAGGCTCATTTGTTAACGGAAGGAAGGACAAACAGCAACATTATAACAAGACAAAAGAACATAATAAGCCCATATAATTAGAGTTCAAAATTTTAAAAAATGAACTCCTGACGGACTGCAGATGATATATGGTACACAGGATGAACTGGAAGCAGGCACAGCCCCTCGCCTCTTTTCCTCAGCTGCACTTGAGCAGGGCATTCGACCTGTCAGTTTTAAAGGACCAACAAGAGATGACTGTAGGTAACAGACTGCTTCTGAAAAGCAGTACATGTGCTTTTCAAATATTACAGCTTTAGGATCAGATGTCTGAGAACATTTAGGGCTAAACAAAATCTCCTGAGTAAACTGAGAACAATCTCTCCTATACGTGTTGTAACAGTCACAACAGAGCTTTCTCTCCAGCAGAAACCCTGAGTTTTACTGTCCAATGTATTGTTTGGTTAAATCACAAGGTCACTGAATACTGTTTTTCATGTGGTGACATAAAGCCTTCGACCGGGAAACTGAAACAATAACTGTTCTAATTAGATTCATTGATTTCCAACATCATTACAGCGAAGGGCCACCGCTAATTATTTCAAATACAACATGTGTCTCTGAATTTGCACCAAAATAATCACATTTCAGTTCATGGAAGTTAAAAGATTGACAAGTGAGGGTTAAAATAACACCTAACCATTAGACCTATTTCATAGGGGTTGTCCTGCTGGCCTTGGGGTCTAAGACGCTGTAACACACCATAGACTATGTAATCACAACATCCCCGCTTCAAATCCGGCCGAGGACCTTTGTTACATATCACCTCTCTGTCTCTCCCTTCATTTCCTGTCAGCTCTCTGCTGTCACTATCAAATAAAGCCAGAAAAAAAATTAGAAAAAATAGTGATAAAATTTGATACGTGCCTTTCAATAATTGAAGAAGCTGACCCAGAATGACAGCAATTTTCAGAGCTTTACGCATAAAGAAACACTGATAAATGGAAGCCATTCTTTGAAAAGCTGCATCTCCAACACATTGTTTCATAAAATTACTTTCACTAAAGAGTGAAATTGCCCAATAATAATGTCACACAACTAAAATTCAACCCTAACAAAATGTTTTTAAGGTAACAATCTTATTTGTACTCTTCAAGAAATTACACTGTAAATCAGCGTTAAAGGCAAAAGCAGACCGTGTTCCAGTTCAAGTAAGCTTGATGAATAATAATTCAAAACACTAAGAGCATGCACATATATCCATCTCTGATTTCTCATTAGGTGCGATTAACCCTTCACTGCATGTTTGTCTTAGTGAGCGGGGAAGAATTAAGCTTACAACACCTACATGTGTCCATTAACTTAAATATACTATGATTGCCTGTGGGCAATAAATCAGTATTGTGATACAAGGTAGAAATATTATGGGAATATTTTTATAGGTCAAATGTTGTCTTCTCAATCTTAATGAAAGGCTGCATTACCTTTGTGTGTTGTTTCTCTTGAGTTAGTGTCTTTTAAAGGGGCAAACACCCACAAAATATCTCCAATATTATCAGTATTGGAGTTATCATTCAAAAAGAAATATCATTTTTTGTTTTGTCTGTGTCATCCTGACACCCACCTCCCCAACTCTGCTGGAGGACATTTTCTTAGCAGGTTGGGAATGAAATGATTTGTGATGGTTTGTCTGATTCAGCTTTCATCCATACAAATGAGACATCAACACAAAGTGTGAGAACTGTTGTTGAGTTTTTAGACCCATTCATACTCAAGTATTCGCACTGACAATGAAAGCCCACATTGTGTGGTTTCAGTGCAGATGTCATAAAATCTGGATGTCTGACCAATTAACGCAGACATGCAGCAGGATAACCTGTCTCCCCGTTTTTTGTTTTTTGTTGTTGTTTTTTTCGGCAAGGTCGTTTGGAATGAGACGTCGCCCGGTCATCAGTAACTTGTCTACATTAGCCAAGCACTCAGTGAATGCTTTTCACCAGATTGCTGGCTCATTTCAACAGCTTCCAAGGCTTCTCCGAGGCCGCCGATAAAGATTGTTTATCTCTGACAAGAGTCATTATGAACAAGGCCGTTTATCTTTGCCAAGAATGATACTGCTGCAATTAAATATTTTAATCTTCTGTTTAATTGCTTTCAGATAGAAATGCTTAGACGTGTTTCAATTTATTTCTAGGCCAAATGACGTTTTATAAAACGACAGTGAAAAGCTGAGGGGGGGGGGGGGGGTCACTGTACATTTCCAATGCACACTGAGATTTTGACTAATCTTGAATTATCACCCAGGAGTGGCCCAGGCTGACCAGTCTTCAAATGTCACGCAAAATGTTGACACTGACTAGAAAAATATCGTTTTTTCCCCCTTCAACATCGATTTTTCTCCGCTTCTCTGGTTCATTTAAATACACTAATACAAGCCATCTTGGGAAGTGTCTGTGCTAATATTTGGACAGTGATGTCTGGTGAGCGCGTGTCCCCGTCCACATACACACCGTAGGCAAGCTCACGCACACACTAGCGCGCGCGCGCGCGCACCCACAGACTAGGTTCCGTCTGTTTGTCAGAATAAAGTCTACCAAACTGCTTTCATTTTAAAATGGGCTGTTTTCACGCTGGTGTTGAAAGACTGATGTGCCCCATGATGGTAATGACTCTGTTATGCAATGTAGGTTACACATGATGCGTGTCTGAGCCGAGTCCGAGCAGAATAAATGAATATAACTTAAATGTGTATCTGTTACATTAGTGGATTAACATTAAAATACATGCATTAAAAATAAATTCATTTAAAAAATATAACCGGTTCTGGCTCTTTCTCTGCGGACCGCGTCTGCCAGTTCCAGACACAATTGGCAGAGGAGGGGTGAAGGATGGCATTCCTTTATTTGTAAAGTGTTGGAAATGCAGCCACTGTGGTAAAAGCGGAGTAAATGTGAATGTTTAAGGACCACTTATGAATCCGACATCTCCCTTTTGTAAATCTGATGCTTAGAGACACTCACATGTCGGTGATGTTCTCCATCTCTGCCTCGCTCTGCAGGACGGGGAAGGCATTGATACCCCGCTCCGGATCCACGCAGGAGATCCTGGTGCTGCTGCAAGAGCAAGACGACGGGCATGCCTCCGCGGCCAACCACGGATCTCCCGAGCCCACTGCCACCCCGACTGCCAAAACCCACCACCACCATAGGCACCGCCACGACCCAGACCCTCTCCCCGGCGAAGAGAGAGCCCCGCTCCCGGGTCTCAAGGCGCTCATCTCGGGTGCCAACTTCAGCTATAAGGCTCGCTGAACAGCCCCACGGCCCGGCCCAGGTTGGCTTGAATCAGTCCCGGTTCACCCAATCAAGGAGAGGAGAAATAAAGCAAAATCCGATGCTGAGGTGATTACAGGCGGCACAGCTAGAAAACCATCGGCCGTGACAACGCTGACAGACGAGACAGCGAGAAAGGTGTGGGAAGAAAAAAAAGAAAACAGGAGAACGTGTCGTTCCGTTCCTCCTGTGTTTCCTCCAGAATCCCCTGTCAGTCAGCCAGTCAGTCAAAATCACACTGCCACACTGACGGGTGTGTGCCAGGGAGGATCTCTCTCTCTCTCTCTCTCTCTCTCTCTCTCTCTCTCCCCCTTTCTCAGCTGACACGCACTGGCCGATGGCTCCTCGACACAATGTTCTCTGTGTGTATGTGTGGATGATTCTCGGGTTGGGTGGGTGGATGTAGAATAAATGACAGTCAGGATGGGAGAGCCGTGCCGTGCCGTGCCGTGCGACGCGGTGCGCAGGGATGAAGGCAGCGATGGGGAGAGAGGAGAGAGAACAGAAGAGGAAGAGGACGGGTACCAGCATCAAAGCGGATCATGTATAACGTGATACCTCATTGATCCCCCTTAGGGAAATGCTCCTTGCTCTGCTTGCAGAAAGGTCTGGGGGAAGGGTCAGGTGCAGAGCAGAGGGCTTTCTTAGGCATACCTGTTTACGAAGCGGCTGGACGAATTCGTGTTTTCTGTTTCAATTTTTGGGTCCCTGCGGAGGCAAAGTTCCTCTCAGAGCACACGGTCTGGGACAGGCTTGACCGGCCTTGCCTTGAGTTGTAAACGAGCTGTGAGCGTTCTTGTTGGGAAGAAAGAGAGAGAGAGAGAGAGAGAGGTGGAAAAGACTCCTTTGAAGAGGTTATTTAATTTATTTGGTAGCTGGCTTCAGATAATGCCTAAATGAGATATAAGGGGCTATCAATTTGCAGGCTCTAATTGTCATAATCATTCTCATCATCGCAGTCTTTGTCATTGTAATCATCATTATCTGGTTGTCATGCTAGGCGTTTCATAAGTAGACCTGCATATAGTTATTCAATGACAAACTGTCTGAAGGGTAGTTGGGTAGTGCCACATTTCCAGTCTTAACATTTTGCCCATAACATGGGAAAAATAATGAAAAAAAAACAGCCTGTTATTTCCCATTAAACAGCATGTTATAGTTTATTTAATTATCCTGCAAGCCTTTGTTAATGCCAACTTGGCTGATTGGTACTTCCATTGTAAATACCCAGGCAAAGAGGTTAATGTATTGTCTAAAGCAGCACACAAGAGAGCGAGAGAGAAAGAGGGAGCAATCACTAATCATCAAGTCTTTAGCTGGCGTGTACTAGACCAAGCGTCACCTTATTAAATCATTAGGCCATATTTCATAATCATATGGGGCTCTCGGCCAAAACCAGACTTGAATCAATAAGCTGTCATCTTAGAGTGGAGGCTATACGACTACAAGCCAGTCTCTCTGCTGCTATAGATGTTAGCTCCTACTGCTGGGTGCATTTCTGACACAGACGTTGATCTGTCTTTTGTATTGTACAACTGCTGGAGAACAGAACTACTTCTCCTCAGTCTTTCACCTTGTAGAGACAGAGAATGACAGCACATCTGCCAGCAACATCCCCAACACAACCACAGCTGTGGGGAGTCTTCTCCTCTCCTCCTCACTCCTCGCCTCTCTCCAATGTCCTGTCCCCCATGTGTAGCTCTAATATGACGTTTGCACTGACGCACAGGCTGTGCACTGAATAGCAGAGTGTAATTATGGAGCCCTGTCTGTGTCTGAACCAATCTGGTGGATGCCTGCCTCAGACACTGGGCTGTATGCACTCTGCACAGAGCAGTGTGGGCGCACCAATTAAAATATTGTCTCATAAACAGAATATTCCAATTACTCTCTGCTCCTTTGGAAATTTGACAGAGGTTGTAGCCTGTGTTAAAGGTTTTTGACATTTTAAACATGTAATCACCCTCCTGAACCATCTGTCATCCACAGACAAAGCATCAGTCATAATGTATATTATCCAACACTAGAATGGCAGACATATATAT
Organism: Toxotes jaculatrix; assembly: GCF_017976425.1. NCBI lineage: Eukaryota > Metazoa > Chordata > Actinopteri > Toxotidae > Toxotes > Toxotes jaculatrix. The sequence continues at coordinate 12,363,311 of NC_054400.1, read as the reverse complement.
CTTCTTGTGCAAATTATGCATGTTTGATGAGTTAGTTGCAAAACACAAATCACCACTTTCCAACTATTTATACATTATATACAATGGATGTTCCTATCGAAACAGCAAAAGTTTTTGGGTTATTTTTTGACTGATTTAGCAGTCAAAGTCCCGTGTTAGTTGCCATTTTGATGACTTTGTACCACAGTCATCACCTATGCAATCACTTGTTATTACATCATAATCACATCTTGCATTATAATAACCTGTTGTTACATCACAGTCACCTGATTCTAAATCCCAATCACCTGTTGTTCCATCACAATCACCTGTTGTTGCATCACAATAACATTTTGCAGCATTACAATCACATTCTGTTGCATCGCAGTCACTTGTTTTTGCATCAGAGTAACCTGTTGTTACAGCACAATCACCCAATGTTGCATTAAAATCACCTATTGTTCTAACATGTTTCATCACTTTTACCTACCTGTTCCATAACAATGACCTGAGGTTTTTTCACAGTCACCTGCTTTTACCTACCAAAGAGTCTCTGCTGTAGTTTATTTAAATAAAGTATTTGATTAATAACATGTATTTAATCATGGCAGTCGATTTCGATAAGGCTTTAGGTACTGAACATTTACCAGATCATTTTATGATTTATTCATGTGGGCCCCTAAAAATACACAAAGGCATTCACATCCTGCTTTACCCCAAAGCTTGGAGTATAGAGAATAGAGAGTTAGGGTCATGATTGGGACACTAGACACAATGAGTAGGTGCAACTATGTGCAGAAAACATCACACTGTCTCATTCAGTGTATCAAATGTTTTTCTTCCTTTACTTTGGCACATGATCTATGTATAAACAAACCTCAGCCTGTCAGAACAATTTCCCCACTCTGTTGGACTTCCTGGTTTAGACTTGATTAATGGTTTTAAGATGTGGATAGACTACTTCATAGAGAGTGGTCTTCAGTCTTCTTTGTACCATGTATCCTTGGTGCAAAAATCTCTGTCTGACTCTTTTTCTTTCTCCCTTTTTTTTTTTTTATTTATTTATTTTTTTGTTTTGGATTTAAAAGTGATTGAATGACACTCACTTTCCAAACTGAACTGTTGTTGCAGGAAAGATGATGATGATGATGATGGACCTTTTCTATATGAAAAGGAGTAATATCTTAATCATTCTTTATTTCTAACGGTAATCCTTGTGGAGCTTATAAAGGCTTATAAGGTTATACTATACAGTAATGATATGATGTGTTGTCTAATTATGTTTTGATAATTCAAGGTTTACTACACATTTGCACACAAAACACAGAAACGCTTTGAATGAAATCACCCAGTGTGTCACCTAGTATATATAGATATGTAAATATATATACTAAGTACATATATATACTGTATATTTATATATGAGTTCATGTGGACTCACATGAACCTGCTCTAACCTCTGCAAACCAGCCATGTGCATTATGGTCATCAGAAATTATACACTAGTGCCCTCTAGTGGTGGCTGGGATACTTAAAAGTCTACAGTGTTATTTGCACAAGCTGCATCCATATGGAAACGATACAATATTTCGAGAGAGTAGGGGGTTTTTTTCTATGAAAATCGTTTAATTCACGAGAGAGACAAAGTGAGCACTATAGACTAATACTGTGTCAATTATTTGCAAACACTGGGACATTGTACATGTACAGACTGTTCTTTCAAGGCGTTTGGGGTACTGGGAGAAATTTCTGAATTAGAGAAGTGAGAGGTCATATCATGCTGACAAGTATTTGGTCAGATTTTAGAATTTTTGTGCCAGTAAATGTTCCTGTTTGTAAGAGAACAGCCCCTTGCATGACTCGGCTGTACACATTAACTCTCCTGCATGTGTGTGCTTATTTGTCTGTGGTGAACTAATCCCCTAATGACCTTTGACCATTTAACTAGATGACAGACAAGGCATCAACAGAGACTGTAATCATTAATGTGTGTGTGTGTGTGTTTGGGGTTTTTTTCCACTATAGTCATAGGGTCCGAAAACCATATTCCCAGTAAACTTATGGGACAGCTTCATGGGAACCAAATCACTGGACCCCAAGTTTAAAAGGCTGTTTGAGAAGACTTGGTTTTAAGTTTGAGTTAGAATCAAGGGTGGAGTTGTAGGTTTCAGCCGTGAGGATCACTTCCGCGTTCAAAAAGCTGCAGTTCCTCGGCTGCCGCTGGGGGCTGGAGTTGTGGCTGCAGTTACAGCAAGCAGCAGCACACCAGACTTGACTCATTTAATCAACTGATCTCAGTCTTCAGACAGTTGATTGGTCACACTGTGTGCTCTTCATTGGTTGGAACAAAAACCTGCAGCCACACCGGCCCTTTGTGGAACAGTTTGGACACCCCTGCCATAGACAGGCACTGGCGGTTAGCTCTTTGCTAAAGCATCGGCTGGGCTAGGCGGCTACATCCAGCGGTTGACAGGGGCTGCAGAGTCCGTGTTTGTTTGCCAATGTTCGGATAGGTTTTAGTGACAATATGGCTTGTGGAAGTGTAGACTGTACTAACCGACCGTCGAACGAGTCTGTGTTGCAGTTTTTTCGGTAAGTAAGTTTCTCACTATTTTACCTGGATGTTTGCACTAATTAGCATGTATTAGCATGACTTAATTGCCGATTTGTGGTAGCTGCTGATACAAATAGAAGAGCAGCTAATGTTGGGAACGCTGTTGCGGTGAGTTCCGTGCTCTCAGAGTCCGTTTATTGCGGGAATTCTAGGCTACAATTTTATTTCGTCTCATTTTTCTGTTTAAAAAGTCCGACATTGCATGGACAGAGCAGCTCCGTCAGTAAGCGGCTGCTGTTGTTTGTGTGCTGCTGTAACTGAAAGCGGATAGTGGGTGGAGGCAGCTGTGAAAGCCGGTAAATATTAAATATTGCTCCGAGCTAAGTGGGCGGGTTCTCGGCCGGCTAACCGTAGAGTAACCGCCTCTCCGCCAAATATGGAAAGTACACTCTCACTAAAATCCAAGATGGCGCAGCTCAAATGTTTTATACAGTCTATGGTTAGAATTAGGTTAAGAGTTGGGATTAGGGATGTAATTGTGATGGTTAAAGCTATGGTACGGGGCAAGAGGAAATAAATTTTCTCAATGATGGGTCCCCGTGAATAGCAGTGTGTGTGTGTGTGTGCGCGCGCGCGCGCGTGCAAAAAGAAAGATCTCTACACATATATTCACACATATCACTTCATATTTGCCACAGTATACTAAAAACAAAGTAACAATAAGTCAACACTGGAGGAAAAGCAAGGAAAAGAACATAGACACAGGAAGACAGAGAGAGTCACAGAAGGAGGGGGGATGGGAGGGAAAAAGGAAAGGACAGGTGTGCTTAAAAAAAAAGTCTCCTTGCAGGTGTCTGGCCAGTGTCTGAAAAACAGCAAGAGAATGGAGCTGAATAGAACGGAGAAGAGTCAAGAAAGAGGGAGAAACAACAACGCGTTTGAGTCAGAGGTAGGCAAAACATTTGAATACAGCGTAGACTTGTTTCTAAAGCTATTCTCGTATAACACTTTGGATACATTTGAGAACCCTTGCAGTCACTTTCAACAGCACAGTATAGGTAAAACTTATGAAAAAGCCTTTATTTCAGCGTCTCTCCGCTGATTTTTACTGAATTGGACCATTAGCACAGCTAACCAAGCACATTTCCGATTTTACATCAACAGAGTTACAACACGTTTGTATTCAAAAATGATTAAAAAGCCATGGTAAGGTTTGATATACATAGACATATCTGGTGCCCTCAGCCTCAGGTTTGCAGGATAAATAGGCTGTTTCTGACACACACCTGTACATGCAGAGACAATGCTTCTGCTCAGTGTGCATGTGAAAAGAAGCACTCCTTCAGTGATTTCAACTTCGAAGTAAATTTGTGTCAAAAACTCCTAAAACTATTCATTGTTAAGATGTGTGTGCATGTGTTTTTGTTTGTGTTTGTGCATTAGGAGCAGGATCAGATATACATTGAAGTGGACAGTGCTTCCGAAGTTGCAGACAATGCACAGAAAGAGACAGATCAACAGAACAAAAGGTTGTTTCTTTGCTTTTGCCAAACACACAGTATCTCCTCATGTCAGATTTTCTCAGTGTCTTCTGCATTGCCAGCCTCCCTCTTGTCCCTTTGATGTAACATTTATGTGCTCTCTCCTTATCTACCCCCTTGTCTTTCTGTTTTTTTTTTTGTGTGTCTAGCTTGCTGGAGAAAAAAATGGAAGCAGTCCAGGGCTATTTGGCAGAGCACAGAGACCAGATCCGCCTGTTCATGCACCTGGTTTTAGCAGCAGGTTAATTATCTTTGTTAGCATCAGTTAAAGTGTAACTCAGGACCCTATAAGGGGTTGCAGGTCTCTGTCTGTGGGTCTCCATCTTGTTAACAGTGTGTTTACATGAGCTTGATAAAAGTGAAACTTCTTAAGTATGAGGAATGAAAGAGTTTCTCATTAAAGCTGAAATAGGAGTATACTGTTCTGGACAATTGATTTTCTTTGTTAGGTACTTTTGATTTTGCAGCCACAGAGGATTAAATTACCAAATCTAAAAGTATACTGAAAAATCTATTTCTAGTCTTGCTTCAGGATTTTCAGTCTGCATGAAGGCTTGTAAAGAGCTGTTTAATTTACCTTTGCAAACTAGTGGTGCTGGTTAGAGTGGACCTACATTCTCTGTGCCGTAGAGCATATATGTGTGTAGAATAGACTCAGAAAAATAGAGAAATAATAGATAATTTTTTTCTATTTAGGACATTTTACTGAACAATTGCTATGATTGCTAATGCAAAAATCAAGCCGTGGGTTATCACAGCATGTGTGAATGCATGTGTGTTGTGTTCCTGTTCAGACACACAAATACACACAATGACTTCTCAGTGCATTTGCTATATTCTATAGCAATTTTAAGTGCAGAATCAGTGCTATTGTGACACACAGATCATACAAAAGGCTATGACTTATACAACTTGTTATCCAAGAAGAGTTGAATCAAGGACAACTGGACTTGGTTGCAAATCCTTGAAGACGTTTTAAGTCTCATCTAAAAAGCTTCTTCAGTTCAGTTCCCAGAACTGAACTGAGTTTGAAATGTGTGACAATCCTTCACAGGAACTCGTGGATAAAACTAAACTCTGCTGTATTTGTTTTACATGTCACATATTTAAAGTGGATCCCTGAAGGCACCTGTACAACAGAGCAGTGGCAAAAAATAACTTGCATTAGCATGTGCATTTACTAGTACTTAAGTAATTCCATGCAATGCTACTTTAAACTTCTACTGCACTTGATTTCAGAAGCAAATGTTGTACTCCACTGGATTTATTTTAAAGCTTAGCTGTTACTTTGCAAATGTAAGTTATTGGTACAAATTATAATCAACAGTTATGATGCATTATTAAAGATTAAAATTAGCTCAACATTAAAGTGATACTTGTATTAATTACATTTGGTACTTTAAGTATATTTTATTGTACAATATGGTATTATGACTTTTACTCTAGTAAAAGATCTGAGCACTTGTTCTACCACTGCATCAGAATGATGGAGAACATGGAGAGTTTCAGTGGTACAGTTGATCTTGGTGGCAGGCCAGTAATTTTACAGCTAACATTAACTGCACCTCCTCATGGCTTCTTAAGTGGAGGACGTAACGCAGCAAATACATGTACGGATTAGAATGTTTTTTTAACAAGAGGTTTAAAATGTTGTCAGCACTGTGGGATATTATTCACATTAATTGTAAATTTATTTCAGGCTTCGTTGCCATAGTGATAGCGGCATGTGTTCTGAACTTCCACCGGGCTGTCGGGCTGCTGGTCATCTCCTTGGTAACCCTATTCTTTCTGGCCTGGGATTGGATGATGGAACGCTATGGCAACTGGGCGTGGGAAGAGCTTCATCCTATCAGAGACCTTCTCAGCAGAAACTGGTTTTGGATCAGATGGTGAGAAATGAAATGCTGTTCAAATCCACCTTTGTTATCAAAAGACAGATGTGTCCAACATGAACTTATTACAATGACATTGCAAACAAAGAACTTTGTCTTCTGTCCCATGCTCTACAAATAAAATCAGCCACACAAACGGTTCCCCTCCTGAAACACAGCTCAAGTTTCTTATGATCATTCAATCAGAAGAACTCATCTGACATTTTATTCCCTTAAATAATCATCACATAAATAAAATACAAAATGGACTTCAATGGATAACATGTTATGTTAACTTACATGTTATATGTGCAAGTTTACAACGTATATATTATGCAAGACAGTTCAGATAATTAGAGGGTTTCTCTGTCTCCTGGCAACAACAACGTCTTTAGACTGAGGAAATTCATTGTTTGTGAAATTAGCATGAGTTCTGAATTCAAACTGGGCAGAGTAAAGGAAACGAACAGCTCATAACAAAGTGTGAGAAAAACCGCTGCCTGCTACAGTGCACATAAAGTAACTGCACGAGCTCAAGGGCACTTCAGTGCCCTTTTCCTCAGCAGATGGATGAAGCAGACACACAAAATAGACAACAATAAATGTTATAACAACATAACAAAAATATAACAAACATGCAACCTATTGTATTAAAGATTCTCAGCTTTCCTGAGCATCCACCTGAAGGAGTTTGATGTCCTTCTTTCAGCCCCCCACTACAGGATTCTTCAAACAAAGACATGCTGCACTAGACTCCCTTCTGTTCCTGTAACTGTCAAAGACTGAATCTGTCAGTGTAAGACACGGACACCTGCACTTATGGATACATTAGTGACCCAGCCTGCCGGGCACAGGCCTAAGGCCCTGAGGGGTCAGAAACACGACTCCAAATGAATGTTGACTCCATGTCTGTTGGATGTGTAAATAAAGCCCTGTTTGCTATCGGGTTCACCATCTCAAGGCTGATAGTGTGTCTTTATGTTTACAGCTTTGCTCTGCTGCCTCCTAATGGCCAAAATGTCAGTTAGTGCAAGTTTGACTAAGAAAAATCTAAAGTTGGTAAAAAGGGGTAAGACAACAAATAAAATGAGGGGTTAAATGTCCATGTGAATATCTGTGGCTTTTTGGAGGTTGTGTTGCTCTCTTTACAAAGGTTTCACATGCTGCTTGAATGTGCCATAATGTACTTTAGGAGCTAAGCCTTTTCCACTAAACAGGATTTTATAAACACTATGTAAATGATTCAATCTACTTGACACAAGTGTTAAAAGACTGCAAAAGCTGTTGCAAGTCTTCTCCTTGTTGGCACTGTCTTAAAAATGTTGTGACTGAGTGGCTATCTACACAGTGTAATCCTCTGCTAGGCAATGCACCAGCTGAGTATATAAAAACGTTTTCTTATAAAAAATACGGAATTCTCTGTTTGTCATCTTGTAACTTCTTTACAAGGCACTTGCCTTCTTGTTAGCGATACATTACACTTATTACAGATTTGCAGACTGCCTGACTGTCTCTGTTCGTCTGTCTCCTCTGTCTTCCACCTCTTCCCTCCCTTCCTCTTCCTGCGTGGTCTGTCATTCTCTCTCTCTCTCTCTCTCTCTCTCTCTCTCTCTCTCTCTCTCTCTCTCTCTCTCTCTCTCTCTCTCTCTCTCTCTCTCTCTCTCTCTCTCTCTCAGGGTCGTATATGTGTTAGTGCTGGTGGCTGTGGTGTGCTGGCTTGCACTGGACACAGCCCAGCGGGGGACCAGACAGCTCGTGTCTTTCTTTGGTTTGCTGCTCTTCATCTTCTTAATGTTGCTGTTCTCAAAACACCCATTCAGGGTAAGGGATGCAAATGCAAGCTTTAACATGCACACACACAGACACATGCTAACATTTTTAATCTTGTGCATTTGCTTTGCAGTGGTCTTGGCGAACTTTGCTTTCTGGGACCGCGCTGCAGTTTGTCTTTGGTCTGCTGATTCTCAGGACCAAATTTGGCTTAGGTGCACTGGCTTGGCTTGGAAAACAAGTAGAAGTACAAAAATGCACACACACACACACACACAAGCATATTTTTTTAGTGGCTTGTCTGTGTTTTTTCAACTGTGCCAGCATAAATGACTTCTGCTTCCCTTGGTAAATTTTGGGATTTATCAGTTACTGTAGTTATGAAACATTCAAAATCATTCTTGTTGCATTTTTACTTGACTTTCAAAGTATCACAAGGTATAATTCTGTCTAAAGTTTGTTTCTGTTGCTAACTACTCAAAATTTCCTCCATACAGATGTTTATGTCATTCACAGATGTTGGGTCTAAGTTTGTGTTTGGTGCCAGTTACACAGACCACTTCTTTGTGTTTAAGGTATGATACACACCCATATGGTGTGCACAGGCACACACACAGGCGGGGCAACAGTAAAATAAGAACATCAGCGCCCAGTTATGATATTTGGAATATGTGTTTGGGCATGTAAATGTCATAGCCTGGCCTTCTGTCGTTTGGCATCCTTAGTTCAAATAACAGTAGTTGTTATTCATAAAACAAAAAATATAATCATAAAAAATTATTACAAGTCTGAATACTGTTAGAATCAGGTATATAGGAATGTGGAATAACAAAGTTTCTCATTTTCCATGTAAAATGTCATATTCTGAATATGGCACCAGGATAAGACACAAAATCAAAATACTAGTGTGCATATAAACATACTTATTAATAGTGATGCTGATGATGATGATGATTGTGGACTCTCTACAGGTGATGCCCATACTAGTTTTTTTAAGCTCTGTCATCTCCATCCTCTACTATGTTGGCTTCATGCAATGGCTCATTTGCAAGGTGAGAAATTGGGAGAATAAAGTGCATGGACAAGAGAAATATTTGATCATAGACCAGTTATTTCAAAACATTTCTTTTTAAAGCACCTTTCACAGAAGACATACAATTTAATGAATTAAAGACAAATAGCAACTGTTTAATATGATACTGGAGCACAATGAAAGAATGAGGACCTTGATTTTTAATTTGTGATTTAATAAAATATGTATCATAATTTTCATCAGTTCAGTTATTTTCTTTAGTTTTCTGTGCCATATGGATATTTTTTCCCCAGCTTGGACTCATAATGCAGGTTGCCATGGGAACATCTCCAGCAGAATCAGTGGCTGCAGCTGGAAATATATTCCTGGGACAGGTAAACAACAACAAACAAACAATCACTGATATAATCATATTAACCCAGAAATCCACAAACCTCAAATCAACTCAGCCTCTCTTTTTCAGACAGAATCAGCCCTCCTGATTCGTCCGTACATCAGTGGGCTAACTTGCTCTGAGATCCATGCCGTGATGACAGGAGGTTTTGCCGGCGTCTCTGGTACCATTTTAGGAGCCTTTATCTCCTTTGGGGTGAGGAAGATGTGTGGGAGTTGGGCAATGAGAGCATGAGGAGAGCACTGAGATTGTCAGTTTGGCCATTTTTAGCCAGTTTGGGGCTTAATGTCATCAACAGTGATGGTTGTCAAGAAGCAAAGTAGGACATGAATGATCCAGTTTCCATGAAGGATCCATGAAGATTTCTTTTATTAGTGTCAGGACGGGAATGCCAGTGATTTACCTGTAGAGTGTGAACACAGTGTGAGTTCCTAAACCAAATCCACAATTATATTATATATATATATATATATATATATATATAATTTGTGACACATCTTTATGACAACCAAAGCACAATTTTAAGCAGGAAGACATAAAGTCACAAAGTTATAAGAATAAGAACTAGGGCAAGAGAAAACAACTCTAGCAGTGCTGTGTAAAATTTAGCCTGCTCCTTTTCCATTCCTGGTCCAAGGAAATAGGGGAATTATTTAGTGTCAATTTCAAAACTTAACAGACTCTAGACTGACCTAACCTAACAGTTTACAAGGGACTTTAACAGCTCCCTCAGGCAGTGAATGACTGATTACTGAGTTTATGGAATCCTCTGTGTGCTTCTCTTTTGAGGTTGAGGCAACACACTTGTTGACAGCATCACTGATGTCTGCTCCAGCCTCCCTGGCCATCGCAAAGACATTCTGGCCTGAAACCGAGACCCCAAATGTAACAACCTGTGACCTCAAAATGGACAAAGGGTAGGAGAGGTTACAAAGGAGATACAAACTCTGTTGTCTGTTTAAAAATTGTTTAATTATCAACAGAAAATCACATTTTATTTTTTTCCCACAAGGTAGACTTGTAGAAACATTAAATCTTCTACAGTGACCTAAGCTGAACTTCTAATAATCAGTCCATCAACACCAGTATGCTGATGACACTGTAATATTTTGATGAGATAATGGTTAGAGAATTAAGTGTCATGTAATCTTTCAAGTGCCCATGTCTCATCAGAGAGAGTTCGAATGTGTTGGAGGCAGCATCCCAAGGTGCATCTTGTGCTGTGGGTCTTGTGGCCAACATTGTTGTCAACCTCATTTCCTTTCTGGCACTGTTGGCCTTTTTTGATGCTGTCCTGTCCTGGCTGGGTGGGATGCTGGACTGTCCACAGCTCAGCTTTGCGGTGAAGGACCTGACTACACACACAAACAACAACATGTACCTATAGTGAATACACTCAAAAATCGACAGAAGTGTAAACTCACACTGCCTTTTTTTCTTTCTGTCACTCCTTTAGCTCATCTGCTCCTATGTGTTCATGCCTCTCGCCTTCATGATGGGTGTCTCCTGGGAGGATAGTTTCATTGTTGCTGAGCTAATTGGAATAAAGACATTCCTCAATGAATTTGTGGCCTATCAGAAGTTGTCAGAGTTGATTAAGAGGCGGAAGGCAGGAGGGCCTGAATATGTGAACAACGTAAAGCAATACATTTCTGTGAGTCTCACTCATCTTACCTAATGTTGACTTGATGTCTAGTGTAAACCATGCTAAAGTCTTTTATCTGTAAAACTGAGCGTGGACAGTGGACATTGTGGACTCAAAGAAGACTTAAGAGCATTATTTATATACTAAGTTCTATAATGTGATACTGTTTGGTAATTGCACATAATTTTAATTATCAGCTTTAAAATGTAGAAGAGTTGCTGAATAAGAACTATATATACTATAGAATAAAGAAAAAATATATAGTGGTAAGAAGGCATCATAGTCAAAGTGTGTTTGAATATTTTTTTTCCACTTAACAATTCAGATGAATTCTGTTTCCTCACCTAGGTCCATTCCGAAACCATCGCAACCTACGCTTTGTGTGGATTTTCCAACTTTGCTTCACTGGGCATGTTGGTTGGAGGGCTGTGTGAGTGCCACCTCTGAGCTGTTAGCAAGGCCAACGGCAAACAGGAAAATCAAAGTTCATGAAGTTCCTGGCTAGTTTTACACATTGTAAAATTCAGATAAAGATGTTACATTTTTAATTTAATGTACAGGATGAAAAATCCAATGTGTCCTTGATTTTTTTTTGTCTGGCACAAGTGGGAGTAGGTGGTGAGAAATCCATCTGTTACATTTAAGCGAGTTACCACATGTGGGCTGAATGAGAGTTAAGTTGGTTTCATTTAGCCTGTAGCTGCCTTATAGCATGGGAAACAAAAGGACACTCAAATATTCCACCCACATATAATATCAGCAAATTTCCAAAACATAATGAATGCACTCATAACAACTGTCAACATATAAAGTAAGTGTGAGTATGTGTGTTCATGCAAAGCCTGGCATTGAAAAAGACCTTGCATGCTCAACAAAAGCCTCCACCAGATCATCAAAGATGTGAAATCTAAAAACCAAAGAGATGTGTAATGAACAGTCAAGATTTGGACATAGTTGTAAGTAGTTGCAAAATAACTATGAAAAAAATCGATGCTAAATAGAAAAATATGGCTATTTGAAACAAAGAGCTTTATTTGTAGATTCCATTTTTAAGAAGACACAAGTTGGACATTTCCTTAAATTTCATTGTCCTTGGTATGTCAAATGAATTGGCTGTCCTTGATAAATTTACTTTAAAACAAAGTCTCTTTGTGTAACAAGCTATAATCCACAAGCATGAACTCTAAAAACGACTGAAAGAAAGAGGAAACTGTTGATTATATAGTTGCAATCATTTGCCATCAACAGTAAGTAGCCTATTTCATTCAGAAAGAGGGTGAATCAACTGTGATAGTTTTATCTTTCATAATTTTACCATAAAATATATGCCATAATATAAAACCTGACTACAGTATATACATACATATTTTGTATACTGAATGAAAGCAAGAATTGTTGAAGTGGTTTCTTTTTCTACTATTTGTTTTCTAAAAAAAAATTGTTATGTACCTGTTGCTGTCAAAGTCTTTTTTTTTTTTGTTCCATGTTTTTGTTTTTTAACACATAGTTGTTGTTTTTCCAGCGGCTATGGCTCCTGATAGACGATCTGACATTTCCAGTTGTGGCCTCAGAGCTCTGATTGCAGGCAGTGTCTCCTGTTTCATGACAGCTTGTATTGCAGGTGACTCCTGAGTCCATCTATGCCTCTACCTCTCATTTACTGGATCCACAGAGTGCATGTGCTGTTTGCTGTTAGGCCTTGTTCAAACAGTGTGTTTCTCATCTTGACTGCAGAAACATAAAATTACATGGGCACTGTGGCGAGTTTATAGCCGTATTTATAATTCTTTGCAGCATCAGGCCCTGTACCCTTCCATTATAGGTGCAAGACAATTCACAATGTTCAAGTGATTTTATACTTTTTATGAAGACTTTGCTGTGTGGGTTTCTAGGTATGTTGTACATCCCTGATCTTCAGTGCCCACATTTCCTGAGCATGGAGTTCAACCACACCAATGTGACCAGCAGCACACAACTGGTCACCTGCTGCAGACTGCTGTATAACAGGTGTGTGTATGTCTGTACTTGTGTATTACTCCTACAAGTTGATGATTGGCCCCTATTTGTATTTCTCTTGCGTTAATGCCTTTGGAATTACTCATTCCCAGCTGCCATATATTTGCTCTTATTCGGCATATTTATTTTTTTCTTCTCTACTTCTTGATAAGGAACTATTTATGAAGGGTTTTCTAATGTATTTCTTGGTGGTGAATGCATCTTTTATTACTGGTTCATAGATCAGTTATAAGACATTAAGAGGAACATCTTTTGGGTCACCAGGTTTGTGGAAACCCTTCTCCATCAAGACCTTTGTCCTTGTCTTTCAAGCTACCTATGTGTTCATCAGACCTCTCTGATAGACACAAGCATGACACAGGCAAGGTGACATGTAAGAGAAGGATTTTCCACAACTAGCTAATCCAAAAGTTGTTTTTATTAATGACTTAGAAGTGATCTAAAAAGCTTTAGTAAATAATTTACCAACCATTCATAAAGCGATTAATTTCGGCTCATGAACCCTCTATGAATGGTGCATTATCAGAAAGTGGCAGCAACATTTTTTACATCATACATCATTTTCATACATCACAAACAACTTTTTCAAATTAGTACAGCTGATGGAGAAGAGACAAGCTGTGATTCAGTGTGTGTGTGTGTGCGTGCGCTTTTTTTGCAGTGTGACGGTGTATGAGCCACGGAACGTGACGATCGGGGAAGGATTCAGTCAGAGCAGTCTGCGAGGCTGCTGCACACTCACACCCCCTACACACTTCAACTGCAGCTTGGTGCTTTGAATCATTGTCCACACCTCAGTGGTCAAACTGTGTGTTGTTTTTTTACATGCAACATATAGTTTAAAATGCATTTTCAATAAAGCTGTAGAAGAAAAAAAAAATCAGTCTTTGTGTCTAGACAGAATTTAACCTTACAGAGGGATGTTCAAATGCCTTAATATTTAGACTTTGATCATTTGTATTTTTTAATTTTAATGAGTTAATACATATCTTTACTTGAGATGTTTAAATAAAGGTTTACATAAAATTCAAGTTACATTTATGTGAGGTGGAGTGGTTATGTCTGAATGTTTAAGTGCAACGTGGTCTGGAACAGGGATAAAAAAAAAAATAGACCATGTATTTCCTTACATTTCGTATATGAGACATGAACACATTGGGCATTTTAAAATATTCTGTGATTATCTCAGATAATCACACACAAAACACAGTTCCATTTGAGGTTGACACAAAGTTTGATGTAAAATTAGAGAAGCATGTAATGTGACTATCCAGAAACTGAGATTGCTCCAGAGCAGAGAGCAAAGGACAGGTAACTAGAGTCTTTCAAAGTAACTAAGTATATTTACTCAAGTACTGTACTTTGGGTACTTTCCTTGAGTATTTCCATTTTCTGCTGCTTTATACTTCTGCACTGTAATTCTAAGGCTAATAAAGTACTTCTTGCTCCATTATATTTTTTGATAACTTTAGTTATCCTTACTTTGTAGATTCAGATCAATAACAAAATATGGTCAATAAACAAATCATGAAGCAGTGCATTACTTGGCCACTGGATGTCAGTGGTGTCTTCTTTTTCCCAAAACGTACTGAAGTGCATGTCCTATTCATCAGGCCACCACAGACCAGTCAGTCATTTTAGCTTGACTGGCAGACAGATTGTCCAAGTGGCTGACTTATTAATGCTGACAGAAATGATGGACTCAGACCGCCTGCTGAACAAAGAGGAGGGTATCAAGGATGTGCATTTTCAACATCTGCACATGTGAGACTAGCATACAGTCACAGAGATGGCAAATGACAGTCTCTTCATTAAATCCACCACAAGCAAAAGGTCAGATGGCTCCCTTCTCGGTGGGCAGGAGGTGTGTTCATATGTGTGAATTTCACACACCCACAGAGAGGGAACATTAGACTCAGCCATCAGAGGCTTGACACATAGGGCGTTTTTAGGCTCCATGTTACCATGTGTCCCCCATAAAACAAAAAAATCACAGTGAGCTCATGTTCATTTTCTTGTTTGTCCGTATCGTCAAGGAAAACTGTCCTTCACAGAGCTGTTAGATCAAAGGGAAAAACAAACATCATGTATCTGGGAATTTTGAAGATTCAGGATGATTTGAGTGTCTTTCTGTGGAGGGAAAGAACTGAAAAGTTTGGAAACCTAAAACAAACTACAGGACATAATATTTTAAAGGTTCTTTCATTAGATAAAAAGAATGTTCAGTTTATATGCTACCTCCATCCGATTTGCTTTGCCAATCAAATTTGAATTCCTAGACCCTTTTGAATCCTATGTACATACTCACTGGTCAATGTATGAAAATAAACACAGTAGCAACATTTTAATAGCATAATAAGTATATGTGTGAGACTGTGATTTGGAAATTTGCCTTTGTGATAGCCTATGCTTTTTCTCCTGCACAGCTTGTCTAATGAGGCTGGTCTGTGTTTACTGTAAAGAAATACTGGTGACAAATGTTCTGTTTTTATTGGTGTTAGGATGACAGGTGAAAATCAGCTGTTCAGCCAACACTCACACATTTACAGTGATTTTTTTTTAAATGTGCATTATACCTTTTAAATTAAAAAAAAAAAAAAAACAATCTATAAAAACAAAGAAAGAACTGGCATCAAATCATTTGGCAGAACATTACAGTAACAGTTTCATCAAATGTGCCCTTGTATTCAAAATTAAATTGTTACCGAAATTTGCAGATATCCATAATATCTGCAAATATCACTAATAATAATAATAATAATAATACATAAATGAAAGAGACAAAAGGACAAATGATATTCACATTAATATCTCATTCAGTGAAAATAGCACGAGGATGCATCACTTGAGCTATTGTTCATATTTATATCTGAAACTTGCAATCTTGGAATAATTATCTGAAAGATTTAAGTAAATTTACCTTTCTCAGAACAAATTAAAATCTGTTCTAAAAAAGAGTCCGGTGAAAAATCTGTGAATATCAAGTGTGAGTACTGTTTGTATACATTACATGTAATTTTTTATTCTGCAGTCACTTTTGTGTTATTGTTTGTCTGTTGGGTATTTTCAAATCTAATAAAAAATTAGTTTAATTAAAAGTTTTCACTAAAATTTACATTTAAACATATTAAAGGTTTATTTTCAAGCACCAGGTAGAAATAAGACATAATTGTGAAATTATGCCTCCATATATTATACCAACATACCAACATGAGTGTATAAATTTGTTGGTGTAACATATATGTGTATATATCTATATACCACACGTGTGTGTGTGTGTGTGTCTGTGCAAAAGAAGAGAGTGAGTATTTGGAGGCTGAGACTGGTGGATATTGGATAGTCATGTAGCACCACTCCAACAGAAGAAGAGGGGGATGAAGAGGAGGACAGAGGAACTGAATGATGGAGATGAAGTTGTCATCCATCCCACCAGTACTCCAAAGAGCACACAATGGAAGAGGAATGAAGGGAGGGAGGGATCGGGGGAGGGAAGCTGCTGGGATGAAGGAGGCATATGGAGGTGGATCAAGGAACGGCAGAAAGCAGATTGATTGAGATTGGAGTTTGTAATGATTCACAGATGCACTTAGAAGGATGATTAGAAAAGACAGAGATGGTAAGAGCATGGAAAAAGGATCAGAGAGGGAAAGAAGGGCTGAAGATGGAAGGTGGGGGTGACACAATCAATGGTGGTGATAATTACACACAGACAGACAGACAGACAGACAGACAGACAGACAGACAGACAGACAGAGACAGACAGACAGACAGACAGACAGACAGACAGACAGACAGACAGACAGACAGATAGATAGATAGATAGGTAGGTAGGTAGGTAGGTAGGTAGGTAGGTAGATAGATAGATACTACTGTTACTAAATGTTTTTACATTTTTGGCTATTTTTAAGACAAAATTAATTTCAGTTTCAAATTCACTGTCTGTCGTGAATGTCAGTGCCCAGCTTCTTTTACACTGGAAATGTGCTGTAATACACAGCAGTAAAGAGAAGTAAACAAAAAAAAAAATAAATATGGACAGTAACATTACTGTCTGGTTTCTTCTTCTGCAGTGTACTGTGATTCACTTTACAGTATGCTAAAAACTGCTGTTGCTTGTAATTTCACTATACTGTGACTTATAGCCACTTACAGACTAATTGTGGCCAGTGAGTTATTGTAATTGTAATGATAATCCTTCAGCTGTGTAGATAATCAGCTTATTGACAATCTCATCAAGCTACACAAACATTTATGTGACTATTGTGCTTAATCACTGTTCTCCATGATATGCTCTCTGCTTAACAAACCTTAATTGATGCTTTAATTGCTCGTTGACACATAATTACATGGACGTGTCTTGGCTCAGACTGAGAAATTAAACAGGAGAATCCCTGACAAATGTGTGCAAACGAATAGATGCTCTGGTACATTAATTGTGGTGAATAGTGGCGAGGCACATTTCTCATCAGAAAATTACTCACAAAAGTAGTGAGCATGTTAGTCAGATTAACATAATTTATACAGAAACACACACACACACAGATTACAGTATCTGAAGTGTTATAAATCCAATAAACTGTACATAACCATGAGAATGGGATCATCACGGAGTGTTGTCTTTTCATTTATTTTTCAATTTGATATTCTCATTGGCCAGCATATGAAAATAATCATAGATTCACAAAACGGAAACAGCGTAATTTAAAGAAAATAATAATAACATTATGTGTGTGAAAATATGGGATTAGAGAATCTGCCTTTGGTAATAAACCTTTTTCAAATATACATCTAATCTATTGTGTGTATAAAACAAGAAAAGAGACAAATGATGCTTTTAGCAGTGCAGTGACTACAAGTGATTAAAAAAAACACTAAGAAAAATTATATTCTGTGACGAATTAAATAATAAAGCACACTATGGTGAAGTCTAATACTCTTATGTTTCAGTGCTTGAACTGATCAAAAAATGGAGAAACTGGTTTATAAACCTTTTTCCATACATTTTTTATCAGTTTATTTCTTATTGTTCTGTATAATGGAGCACTATTCTTAAAACACCTTAAAACATCTCTTATGAACACCTTCCATATATCCATCAAACTCTCCTCTCCGTGCACTAACAGGCAAGGTACACCCTGGATAAGACTTACACATATGGACACACACACACATTCACACTCTCAGTTCACACCTACAGGCAATTTAGAGTTTCTAATTCACCTAACCTGCATGCCTTCAGACTGTGGGAGGAAAAGTGGAGCACCCAGAGAAATTTACACAAAGCAGCGACGTGTAAACTCCAGAAATAGCATGTTTACTCATTTATTTATTTATATATTTATTGAACAGACTGATGCCCGAGATGTTTGAGTTATCTTCCTTGCTCTTGTCTCAACTGCTTGCCACTGACTGAGTAACAAATATCAGCTTGCACTGTTGCTTCTTTGATTTTTTTGCTGAGATTTAGATGAAAAGATTATACAAAAATGTAGCATTTTATGGCCAGAAACTGCTTGTAGTATCCATTGTTTTCCATTTGGTTCTGCAGCAAATTACTGTTCTTGTACAGATTAAAAAAAACACACATATAATGTATTATCAGTGAGCTTTATAGGTGCCGGTTGTTTTCTGTTGAGTAGTAGTTATATCAGTATAATGTGACTGAGAACAGTGAGCTTCTTATTCATGTGATCATTGTCTCTCTTTTTGCTGACCATCAAAGTGGGAATGTGAAATAGATGTTAGTGTTTTGAGAGCACTAACATTAAGATATTTTTATCAGAATCTGTGAAACACCCCATTAAATGTGCTACATACTGTTTTTCTTGAACAGCTGTTCTTTGAATTAGCTTGCCGTATAGTCTTTCTATGTACCTGGACCTTAAAGAAGAAGTGAAAATGATGCCCATTTAACCACTGAGATCAAGTTGCATTAAGGAGTGCTGGCGATTCAGGAGTCAGGAGTGTTTCTTCTTTGCCATTCATTCTGAGAAATGATGCAGCCTCTCTCCCCTTCAGCAACACTTGTTTGTGGCAGCTTCTGAGAAAAACCTCTGCCGAGCGACTGTTTTATGACTACATGTGTGTTTAGCCCCATGTGCCCTTCATCCCATGTGCTTTCACCCCTGCTGGGAGAGCTCACACACACACACACACACACACACACACACACACACACACACACACACACACACACACACACACGTGCACAAAAACACACCGATGCACATATGCTTGCTGACCAATGCACACTCTTTCTCTGCCAGTCTCACACACATAAATTCCCTGGAGGCCAGGCAGGGGGTCTGGCTGGGACAGAGATGGACACATGCTGGGATCAGAGCAGCAGTGTGTGATTCACATTTCTCTCTCTCTCTCTCTCTCTCTCTCTCTCTCTCTCTCTCTCTCTCTCTCCCTCTTTCTTTCAATCTCTTGCTTCCTTCTTTCTCTTATCACTGACACCCCACTCCCACCTCTCTCTGCTCTGTTTACCCCCCTGTGTCTTTGAAAACCTGAGTGTTTCAAATGTATTCTGCACACAAACTCATCAGAAAACTGTTCCTGAACCTATAGAAGCAATTAGATATTTGTGATTGAAATTTGGGTTTTTTTTTTTACTCTGTCTCCCGCTCTCTCAAAGAATCATGTGTTTTCTGTCTTGATCCTATGCTCCCCTCCTTCTGTCTGTCCTTTTTTCATGTAGCTAGCTGGGTACCAAAATCCTCATTACTTTAATTTAGAGAGCACGCCGCTCCCTTAATGGCCTTGGGGACCCGAAGAATATCAAGTGCTGCTTAATTCTTTAATTCTATTCAAGCTTTACATTCGTGCCATCCCTCCACCAGCTCTTCTGTCCATCTTTCCATCAATTCGGATCCCATTTAGTGTCCCTCCACAAACAGCTACTAAAAGATGGTTCAATCCTTTTTTTTTTTTTTTTTTTGGAGTGGAGGAAGGGAAAGATGTGAATTTTAAAAGCATATCAAAGCACCATGTCTAGTCCCTCTATTTCATGCTGTCCGTTGTTCCAGGCATCCAACAAGTGTTTACATGTTTTGCTGCTGTTCATGCTCAACTGAATGTGTACTTATTTAACCCTATCATTTGCTGAATTAGACAAATCTCCATGGTGACCGAAGCAGCAAAGAGCAGGTGGATGGCCCTTGAGGATGCATTAGGACCTTCTTGTGAGAAGGGGATGCATCTTAGCTGTAAGCTAAACTGTGCATCAGGCCTGTTTCAAGGGCCAATACAGGATTCATTGGCCCAGCCTGGAATCGTCTTCAGTTCGCTGTGCATCTAAATATGATCTGCACTGAGAACAATCTGAATGGCCAGGTAATGACTGAATATAGAAATTTGAATGTAAAACTGTAAGGTGAGGTTCTGTGAACAAGAAAGCTACTTTTCTTTTCTTTTCTTTTCTTTTTTGGGGGGGTGGGGGGGTATAAAAACTAGTTTCATAATAAATCTAAATCAAGGACTATGGGCTTGCAATAGATAATGATGAGTTACTTGAGAAAAACAACAAGGATTTACAGCTGAAAGAGAAACAGATGAAGAAAGTATGATCATGGTGGTCAGGACTGCATTCTGAACATAAAAAGAATAGATATGTGATGGTGGGAATTGCTTTTCTACAGGTATAAATGCAGCAGTAAATCAGACTTATTCTCTGTAGTTTAAGAGTAGTAGGCACTTTCACTCCTGATAATCAGCAACAGTAAAGTAACATCTGTTCCTTCCAGATGGTGGTCTACAAATTGAAATACAGTAGATAACTGATTGGCTTGTTTGAAATATATAAAAAGCTATAAAAATATTATAGGACATCTGTAAGTGTATTTGTTCCCTCCTTAGAAATAATAAAGAAAAAAAAGACTGAACAGGAAAGACTACTAAATATATGAGGGAGACCAAGAAAACTTTGAGCAGCTTAGAAAATATGGCATCATTTCCAAAAAGCAGCAAAAGAAAGAAAGAAAGAAAGAAAGAAAGAAAAGGTAAGGCTGCACGGCAACAGAAACCAAATGACAAATATAAAGGAGAAAAAAATGGGTTAAATTGAAACAGCCTTGATGCAGATAATGATATCAGTAAATTAGAAAATGTTGAGTGGGAGGGTGTGTGTTTAAGGACAGAAAGCAGGGAATACACAGCACATCACTGTGTGTGTGTGTGTGTGTGTGTGTGTGAGAGAGAGAGAGAGAGAGAGAGAGAGAGAGAGAGATGTGTATTAACACATTGATATTTGTACTAGTTAATTACTAGTTAATATACAATATGTGGTCGAACATCAACAGGGAATAAATTACTGAATTTCCAAAACCTTGTGTGAGGGAAAATGAAGGTTGTTGACTATCTGGTGTAAAAACCTGTGAATCTTTTGAATAAACATATGCCTGTATGTATTGATAAATACAATTACTACAGTTTTAATTTGTGATAACTGTCTTTTATGTTTTATAATTTCTTAAATATTTTGATCAAACTGCTGACCGGTACAAGAGTCTTCAGTAGTACAATGGCCTATCATGAATACACAGCAGTGAGGACATTGTCAGTTGTTTGCATTTGTCTAGTGAAATTATCCTGAATCTGAGTTAGCAGTACCGAGCCCTGCCACATTAAGAGGCTACAGTAGCTCCGCTCTGCTACACATCTGCACTGTGTTGAGATTTTATGCTACTGAATGATTTTTTTCTAATTTTCTAATTTTAAAATGTTGGAAAGTAAAGTTGTTGTCAAATTGTTCCAGAAGGCTGCTTGAATGGACAGTTTGATGCGACTGGTTTTTCGGCCGTGTTTTATCTTTCTAAAAAAATTCACCCAGAAGCAATGATGAATAATTACAATGAAGACGTAAAGAAGAGAAATAGGTGACAATTTAAGTGTATCCAGCTGTAAAAGGTAAGAAAAAAATACAAATAGCAGTTGTTTGTTTCAGATTTTTTTGTAACACTTGACTTCTCCTCTTTGCCTTCCTCTTGTTTCCTCACAAACCCTTGTCTTCTTCTTGTCCACTCTCCTGTCAACAAACACCTCTCCCCTCTCCCTCAGCCTCTTCTCAGCTTTGTCTGCACCCTCACCTCCCTCTGTCCATCCATGTTATATCCTTTATAATTTCCTCCCTCCCAGTCCTAATTCTCTTCCACACTCCTTTCCCCCCATCCACTGTTAGGCTCATCAAATTGGATTTCAGAGTGAGAGGCATCTCAGTTTTCTTCAGTAACAGATGATTGAATTGAGTAGCTTGAAAGCAGAAGGATTCAACATGAGATTCAGAACACCCCCAGTCATGGGGGAGGTGATTTCAAGGGGCTTCAAGGAGATAAAAGGGCTGCAAATAAACATAGAGACTGCAAAGTTACATCTGTTTAGAATAGGTAATTAAAGGTTTGCACAGAGCATTAATCTACTACAGCAGACAGTGCTGATGCATGATGTTTCTTTTTAGCCAAGGCTTGTGCAAACTGAGGCCGAACACTCCTACCAAGCCGAAATAATTAACTGCAAATATTTGCTTGCATCCACCTTGTTAGCAGTTGATTTAAAGGAAACAGGAGCAGAAGAAAAATTTGCCAAACCACTATTCCTAATGTTAAAACCGAATAAATTATCCACTAGATGCAAGATTTAAATTTGTTAACATTATGGGGAGCTCAATAAAACACAATTAGGCAGCACTGGAGTCAATAGAAAAACAAACATGGTTCGAGGGCAAGACATTTGCAAGAGTGTGATAATGCATTCTAATGGACAAGCAACAGTTAGCAGATCAGGTCCGTTAACAAGACTTGATAACGTCCCCATAGACATCTAAGACTTGTTTGTCATGTGTGTGAGTGTGCATAAATGAATGGCTAATTTTGATTGTTTGTATAATTTTTCCGCAGACAACATAACCCTGCTCTTCCGTAAGTGCAATAGCTTAATTAGCTTTGTGTGTGTGTGTGTGTGTGTGTGTGTGTGTGTGTGTGTGTGTGTGTGTGTGTGTGTGTGTGTGTGTGTGTGTGTGTGTGTGTGAGAGAGAGAGAGAGAGAGAGAGAGAGAGAGAGAGAGAGAGAGAGAGAGAGAGAGAGAGGAACCTACCTACAGTTGGTAGTCTAGGTAGTAAATACAAACATGATGCAGCCATCAACCTCTGTTTATATCTCGTTTGTCAAAACCTGGTAAGAAATTATTTTTAAAAAACTGAGATGAACCAAAGAAATGCTAGGCACAAAAAAAGAAAAGAAAATTACCACCTTCATGTCACGTCAAAGAATGAGCCCACAATCCAAGAGACAGAGCATGAGATACACTACTAATGTAGAAAACACCTTTTCCCAGGGTTTCAACCAGAAACATAATGAAACAACAACAATAATACCTCTTTGATACCAAAGGTATCAAAAGTCTCAGGTCCTGTCTGTTTGGCGGCATCTGAAAGTCGGTCAACGTGCTCCCCAATCATATTTGTTAATCCTGATTGATTGATTGACCCTGGAAAGGGGATCCCTCTTCTCCTGCTCTGTCTGAGTAGAACTTTTTTTTTGGAGTTTTCTTCATTATACAAATTGAGGGTCTACAGATAGAAGCTGTTTTGTGATGTGTTGTGTGATGATTGGTTGTCTTTTATATATTTGTCACATGACATGATTTGATTATGATATCTGCTTACACACTCAACATATGAATTTTTCAGTCCCTACACAGATAATAATCTGAGATTTTTCAGTATTTTAAAACTCAACACAGATAGGATACAACAAATATTTTCTTAGAGGCTAAAAGAATGCAATTCTGCCTCAAATGAGTTGTTGTTTTTTTTTTCAGTTAAGTGCAGTGTTGACAGTTTTTCCTGTCAATCAAAATTACATAGAATGTACAGAACATCAGACTAAATAGACTAAAAAAGAAAAAAGAGGAAGAGAGCAAAGAGACCAGAAGACTGGAAATAGAGAAATAAGAAAGAAACAATGAAGAGTGAATAAGAGATCAGAACAACATAACAGTAACATAAGAGTAAAGGCTGGGTGATGGGTTGTGACAGTGTGTTATATGTCTACAGCTTTTTTTTTTCCAAGGCAAGATGAGGGTAAGTTAAATAACAGAAATACCTCTATGTATAAACTACAGCCTCCACAATGGTCATAATGTTGAAATGACACCAGGATTTATTGCTGGACTGCTGTATTAGACTGTATTAGTTTTAGCTAGGTGTTCCTAATAAACTGAGCGTGAGTGTTTTGGTTTAATGCTGAAGTCACTTCAGCCTGTCTGTGCAAATGTGCATAAAACATCCTCAAACATCTTCTCAGACATTAACTGAAACATTAACTTTTTTCCTGTATAGACGAGCCTCCACTCAGGGAAAGTATTTTCTCTTTCTCGGTTTAACCTACATACCTCGCAATGTCTTCTGGTGGATCTCATTTCCCCTTAATACCTTCTTGTCCCAATGGTTTCCTGATGATGACCTTTTATTTCATATCCTGCTTCACGAATTAAAGGCATTAACGCTGCCAATAAACATGGACACAAGCATACACAGACAGGTGCACATACACATAAATTAACACCCCCGTGACATATACGACTGCGTTGCCCTCAACTAAAAATGTGACCAGATCACAATAAGATCAACTGCAGTAATCTCCTTTTTGAATAAAACATAACAGCAATTCAGTGACAGTATGCAAACCCTGAGCAGCTGGTTGATGAGTGACTGACTGACTCAATGTTCCAAGTGCCACTGAGTTCAGAGAGCCGTGTTGACCTGAACAGAACATACGTTTGACACACTGGCTGTCATTTGCCTTCCTCTGTAGTCTTTTCCAGCCTTAATATTAAGTAGGGGTACAGAACAAGGCTTCATGATGTTCAAGAGGTGTAAGGGCGCAGCGAAAGCACTCTGCACAGCTTGTCAAATTACCTTCCTAATGGCCAGCTTGTCAGACTGCCTCGTCTCTGTGGAGAAAGAAAGGACAAGTTGGGGGAGCGAACCATTCTCTTAATTGTCACAGCAAAATCACTCATTCATCTCTTTATATAGTACCTTTGCAATCTTTTCTTTTAAGTCCTGCTTCTCAAGTACATCCTGCTTGTATTCAAATGGATGTAATGACTTGGTAGTATGAGAGTAGGATGTAGAGAGAGGCCAGCTGTATTGTGGGCCTGTCAATCGTTTGTCTGCACTCATTCAGAGTTGCTTTAATAGGCTTTCCCATTAAGTCTAGTTCACCATCATTCACCTGAGTCATCAGTAAGAGGTCAAAGACCGGATTAATTGTTTCTCCTTAATTGCAAGATTACATCTTCAAAAATCATTATGGTCTTTTTCAGAGCTTATTCCTGATACATTGTCTAATGGTTTTATTTCAGGATTTTTTTGTCACAGAAAAGATGATGTGCTAAATGTTAGTTTGACGGTTAAAATATATAGAAACATATGTTTCGTGTGTGGATGTTTAAAAATATGTTATCTTCAAATGCTTGGAAATTGACCCATTGAAAAAGTGTATGTTTTTTTTAACGAGATAATCCATGAAGCTGCAACTCCTTAGACCACATTAAGTTGTAATAGGTAGAGATACCCGGTGCATTCAAGAATATTCACAAATATCAGAAATGTCCTGGCAGTTTGCAATCGGTCTGGTTCATTCCTCATTATGCATCTAGAAGAAGAGTTACTTCATTTTGGAGTTCTTTATACTGCAGGCTCCATCTAACCAGAAGCAAAACTTGTTTCAGGAGTAGGTATGAAAGATGCAGGTGTGATTCAGACAGCCACTGCCATATGTTTTGGCTGCTGCTGGAGCAGGAGGTATTTTGGACAGGGGGTTTTGATGTCCTTTCAAATGTATGTGGATCAGTTAATGGTTCTAACACTTTCAAAACCATATTCAGGGTGGTCCCCAAAGATTTAAAGATCACAGCTAACCAAGTCGCAGTTGTGGACCCAGTGAACACTCAGTGTTCATCAAACTGGAACAACAAAAGCCAACTACTTTTGGCCCAACGAGGAAGATGTATCAGATCTGCATAGGTAGAAAGTAAAGAAGTGTACTGTCCTCAAGTATAAATTTGAGGTACTTGTAGTTTACTTGAGTGTTTTTATTTCATGCTTTTTATACTCTGCTACATTAATTAATATAAATATTGTGCTTTTTATTCCACTACATTTATCTGGCAGCTTACTGTTTACTCATTTACTATTGCATATTCAGATTAAGCTTCCCAGAAGTATATCTAGTATACTATCTAGTCTAAGTATTTAAACTTAGTTAATGCTGGTAATGTTAAAATCAAAATATTTAAAAAGTAATTTTAAAAAAGTTCTCTTATTTCCTAGTAAATCTATATATTGACAGATTCTTTTACATATCGTTCCCATGATGCTAAAAACTTTTGTCAGCTAAGATAAAAAGAAAAAAAAAAACACAAAACTTTGATATGAGTACAAAATGGGTCCTTGCTTCATTCCTTTTTAAACCACAATAATCATCCCCTCCATCCACCCAGATGAACCAAAACAAAGTACGAAGGTACTTTATTGTTTCCTGAGTCCAATTTCCTCATAATTTTCTATTCCTTTAATGATTCACATTCTCAAGCCTTAGCAGGCATGCACACACACACACACATGCAAACACACACACGCATGTACACACACTCACACACACATGTAAAGAGGTATGTTTTTGCCATGAAGAGAAACCATTTGCTCATTTTGATGGAGGCCTAAAAGAGAGGTTGAGCTGTCTAAGTGGATTTTTCATTACTAAATGTAATAGGGCAAAGAAAATTACATCTGCTGCAGCAGGAGGGGTATTAGGATTGCTCATGTACTTTTTACATTGATATTTGTAATGACCAAAGAGGTACAGTGCAGCTGTATATGAGCATTAGCGAAATTAGCACAGTGCTCTCTCTCCCATGTGTGTGCTCTGTCCCTCCAGTCTCAGTCTCCTCCACTCGCCTGCTATCTGCAATTTGGAAAGGTACATCCAAACTCACAGGGGAATGAAAAAGCTTATTTTATCTCCAGCTACAGCTCCAGACTGAGACAGAAGTGGAAGACTAACATAATCGAGGAAATAATATTGCAAATGGAAAGCTATTAGGGCAGTCGAGCACTTTCTCATGCTGCTTCTGAAATATGTCATTTATCATGTGCCGCTGCATGACAAACTCAGACTCAAAAATGACAGACTCAGAAATCGTAATTTCCTCACAATACTGTGCAGTCCAGACTTTACATGAACCCCAGACCCACAGTAGACATGGAATGCATTCAGGAAGAAATGATGAAGGTCATAAGGTCATTAATTGAATATAATTTTTTAATTTTATTTAAATTTTTTTAATCGAAGTATGTGGGAAAGTGAAGAAATGCACAGTACATCTCATACATGATAATCCTACATGTGTTAGTAAAACCATGTGGTAAGATATTAAGAAGCACTTAGCATATTCTGGATAATTTCCTGTAACCCTGAAAAATACCTAGGCCACACCCCTTTGGACTCTTCAGCCATTTTGAGTTTTTTTTCTTATTTACTTTAATTTTTCAAAATTTCACTTACCTCTCTTTTGATTTAAACCTTGTTTTGGCTGTGTTCGGCATTCATCCCACAATTTGTGCTGAAGAAACCTAAATCAATACCAGCTCTGTAAGTATAATGGTACATTCACATAATAGTACTACACTCATTAATCTGATTCCCTCCATGTCATCCTTCTCTCTTTTCTGTCTCAGCGTGACTGCATATTAGCTAAAATTAAATTTAAAAAAAGAAAGTAAAGTAAACACACTTTTCATTATGTTTTTTGTCAAGGTGTGAACAGCTACACTGGGCACACACCATATAGTTACCTGTCAGCCTAATTACCGCTGAAATGTACTGTACTGTATCTGGTGAGAGTGACTGTAACTTCATTTTCCACTGAGACAGCACTCCCCCCTTGTTTCATTTACTCTATCACCCAATACTTATTCCACTTGTATCTCCCTATGCCCCCCACCCCCCTCCTCTTCCCACCCCTCCATTGTATCCAGCCTCATTAGCACATAACAGGCTATCGACATTCATAGCAGGGTCCTGATTTAGATGTTCAAACTGATTAGCCCTTAATGAACTGAGACCAGCCACCTGAATGGAAGTGCACACAGTGGCATAAAACAATAACATACACACATGTGCCCTCTGCGTGAGCACACAGAGAAACATAAATATAGACACACATATGTCCTAACATACATTTCTTGTGGTACCTTTATTAGCCTGTGTTTTGCTCATTATCACAGTGGACACATGCAGAGGGACTGCCATCTAATTATGCTGATAACGGACAAGATGTATTAATTTGTGTAGTGAAAATTGTTGAGATTTTTTTTTCCTAACAAGAGATCTCTGGCTCCTTCTATGCAGAGCTACAAGAACAGATTACACTGCAGGGCTACTTTTAATTACTATTATGTGTACTTAAACAGTGAATACGATCCCAAAGGTGCATTTAATAAGACTATTATAAACCAAATGAAACAGGAAAGGTAAAATTAGATGCGAACCCCTACTTCACACATTTCATTAAAGTGCAGAAAATTATAAAAACCTTCAGAACAATTTTATTTCAATATACAATAAATACAGGCAAAGCATCATTTGTGGTATATGTGTTCAATGAAGACAAAAACATAGATGAGGCTCTATAATGAACGGAAATAATCGAAGCTCATGGCCTCTCCTTTATCTTCCTTTCCTCTCAATCACAACTGGGGGAGTTTATTAAAGACCAATGCTGCCCTTGGATATTCAATCATTTTTCAGTCAGAAGTAATGGGTGCACTGAATGAATGCAAAGGCTGGAAATTCATTACAATAATCAGAGTAGGAATTATTTTTCCCCCTCCATTCCCTTCTCTCAACTCAATGCCTCACTCTTATCTTTGGATAGTTTTAAATGTTATAAACAATTTGAAATAATCAACTCTGGATTGTATGCATTAATGTGCTGATAACCACTCAAAAATATATACTATAGATAAAATGTGCCATCTTTCATTTGTTTACTTTGCTTGGCGATGATGCAGTGCGTTTCAAGCAGGAAATAGCTCTCTAAATAGATGAATGAAATCCTCTAATGACAAATGACAGAATGTCACATTCACATATACCAGATGGGATGCATTGCAACACACTGCTTGCTGATTATCAGACATCCAGTTCACACATTCTGCTCCCCAAATCTGAAGAAGAAGTGCAGGTTGATCACCAATCCTAAAAAAAAAACCCTTAGTTTCATTCCATGAAGGGAAACTTTTAAGGGAATGCTGATGTGAAGTGTTATATTTGCTTCGGTTTTGTTGGCAATTTTTCATCTCTACTCAAGAGCAATATATTTCTGTGCTACCAGCAATTTTCACCCACTTCCCCTAAACCTCTCCTCTGTGTTTATTTTCTCCTGTCTCTCACCCTCTTCTCCAGCTCCTGGAGTACTTTCTCATTGACCTGGTCAGCCTTGGCAACCACAGGTTTTCTGCCCTCTGGTTTAACCACGATGGTCATAACACAGCACATGTCCACCAGCTCTTCCTGACATCTCTTCATCCCAGCATCAAGCTCACCTCTCCGGGCTGGGTCACGCTTCAGAGCCGCCTTCTCCGCCACAGAGAAGCCCAGCAGGCCTGTCAAAACCTCATTGGACAACTCCACATCCAGGTAGCCAGTTCCATCAGATATTGATGCACAGACACTCCAAACGCCGTTGTTGCTGCTGAGTTTCCCCAAGAGAGTCACGATGAAAGCTTTGACACGGATCTCGGTGGTGTGGGGATGTGGTTTGGACATCAGCTCTTCTAACAGGCACAAGTATGTAAAAGGTGGAGAGGTCAGAGTGGGGACTGTGCTGCCACTCTGTGGATCCTTTTTAGCAGAAAGCCTTTCATAGTTTGCAATGTTTGAGGTTGGCCCCCGAGTTGTGCTGTGTGAGCTGTGATCTGTTGCACTACTTGATGATTCACTTGTAAGTGTGTATGTAGACCCTGAACTTTCTGTTTTGTTGGTAGCGTTCTCTTTGTCTTTTCTAGGTCCTTGTTGAACAGGGAGCTGATTTGGCCCTCCAGTACTCCCAGGTTTGACTCCATAGGTTTCTGCCTCTTCAAGAAAGCAGTCCATGTCCTCATCCAGAAAAATGCTCTCATCGTTGGTCATAAACTCTTCTTCATGTGATGGCTCTAAAGCTGCTGGGGAAAAGAGAGGTGTGGAACTTGCTGTGGCCAACTGCCCTGTAGCTCCTTTAGTACAGCCTTGGTAGTCTCTTTTCTGTGTGACGGATCTGGAGTTGCTAGAACCAAACCGTGACCCTGAGCCACTGTGCACAGTGTGCTGCTCAAACTGAGCAGTTTGGGCTTTTGTTGCTCTGTCCAAACTGTTAGGATTTCCTGTTATTCTGCTGTTATTTTGTGGTGTGCTCCCATGATTTTTGTCAGACTGCTCTGCAACATTTGTAGTTTGCTGAAAAATCACACTGTCCAACTCGTCCAGGGGAAGATCATCAAAGTCTTCATCAGGAAAGTCTTCTTCTGCCATGCTGTGGTCTTGGATCTCTTGTTGCATCTCGTGATCAGAAGGCAAGTGGTAAAAGGGGTAAGAATCCTCTTGTTCGTTATTGTGGCCATCACCTTGGACCGAACCACCTCTGCTGCTCTGGGACGTTATGTAAGAGCTGATGGAGGCTTCACTTCTGGAAGACAACAGCCAACAATATTGGACTGCGTTAACAGAGCTTTTAAACCATCTAGTTCTTTGAACACTGTTAATGATCGCATTGTTCCAGGGGTAATGCCAGATAAAGAGATTCAAATTCTGTTTTACACTTCAGAAACAAAATGGTTAATATGTCATATTTGAGCTCTAAACTGTTAAAAGAATCATTAGTGCCCTTCATCAAAAAAATGAACAAACTGGTGGAAAGGAGGAAACCATAAAGACAGCTACAATTACAAAGACATTATGTAAAATAAGTTTGCACATATGCTATAGAATGAAAGTGCTAAATGGTCCCTAATGTAGCTGAACAACCACCGTGCAAATTTTTTTTCTTAAAACAAACATTATGGTAAACTTCAAAATGTCAAGGTATATTTGTCTGATGATGAAAACTGAAGAATTCCAGCATCAAAATGTCAAGACATCAAATTGTTAACCACCCACCTGGATGAGGCTGCAAAGACGTGGCTCCTGACAGAGGAGCTTCTCGAGAACTGAGTGGAGGTCTCACTGAGTGTCCTGTAACCACTGTCTTGAACAGACCCGACCTGAACCCTTTCCACTCCCCCCTGCGCCTCCAGAATGGCCAACAGCTCCGCGTCATCAAGCCCCAGGTCCCCCATTTCCTCGTTACCTGAAGAGCAAAAAAAGACTCTGCATCACGACTATTTTCAATTATAAAATTGGTTGTTTTATGTGATTCAAAATGTGACATGAGTCCTTTAAGTCATCACAGGAATTTTTAGTTTTTAATTTTAATCAAATTTACACCAAACTGTGATGGTGTCATGCCATCCATAGTCTATACTCTCAGTGCCTTTGTAGCACATGATCTGCCATTAGAAATACACAAGTTCCTATGAGTGTACCTTGTTGTGGTGCTTGTGGGACCTCTTCTCCCTCCTCCTGCTGCTGCTGCTGCTGCTGCTGCTGCTGCTGCTCCTCCTCAGGAAGTCCCAGCGTCCGACACAACACCCGGCCCTGTCAAAGTTGTACAAAAATATGCCGCTCAATCTGTATATATTTTTGCATGTCAAACACCGTAAAAGAAAAGTTGGGATTCTGTCTTTATCCTTACTTAAAACAGTCACACAGCACCTAGATATACTCTCACTACATATGGGATAAACAGAAGTCAACAGGTGATTAGTTCCAGGTAATATTCATGACAAATGTGCAACAAAAATAAAGAAAAGACAAACATGGATTGGTGAGAACAAGCTTTTGACAGACAACAGACACCAACGGTTTACCCGGTTATTCCTTTCCACCATGTCCTCCACCTCACCACCCAGGACTTTGATGTTGGATGGCCCCAGCAGCAGCATCCCAAGTCGGCAAACCACCTGTCCTTGCAACTGCAGCTTCGCACCAGGCCTGGAAAAATCACCAGCACTTTAGAAAACATATAGCTCAGAAAATCCTTGTGTTTTTTAATTCATGAGAAACTGGCAATAAAATAGCTGTTGCATGTTCATTAACTTAAATTTTGATTTCAGGACATCTCCACCCAAACTGTAAGTAACGGTGGTCCCTCTGTTTTTCTAAAATGTGTTTGAATGCATATGTTACGATGAAACTGAGGCACAGTTGCTGCACTTTTTTAAAAATAAATTTTAGGAAGGCATGGTTCTTATTTTTACATTGTTAGCATCAAAAAGACATCACAAGTGTTTGACAGATCAATCCTTAACCTGAGTGTTGAGCTGAGTGCAGGGATAGGCTGATACTCCATGGCCTCTAAGTTTTGGACTCCATCTGTTACCTGTACAGAAACAGAAAAAGTGTGTTTGACCAGGAGCAACTGAACAGGGAAATTATTGTGAAATTATTACATTGTCAAAATATTCTAAAAGACAGTTCAACATTATTGCTGCCCTAAGCTTGTTTTTTAACTGTTTTAGATATTCTAACAGTTAAGAAAATAGATTAAAACTGACATGAAAACAGTTCTTTGCATTTTTACCTGTGATCTGCAGCTACTGTTGTATGTAAGTCATACTGCAGTTTGTTTAGCTGCAAGTCTTCCCAAACCTTTACTGCTGGTTTAAACCTAGACTGAGTGAATGTAGAAATAACTGTTTTATTGTTGTTGCTTTTTTCAATATATATGCTGGCTTGGACTTTTCAAGATGTAAACCTGCTCAAAGTTTATTGACACATACAATGTGATCCTTCCATGCATTTTAACTGCCTTGGACCCTTGCATCCCATGACTCCAGGAACTGTGACTTCCTCAAAATGGTCAAAGAAACAGTGAAAACATGGAGGAAAAAGCGAATGCAACGTTTCTAAGCAACACCAGCACCATTCTTGAGAAACCATAGAGCACTGACAAGTGTATTACTTAAGGTGAAAATTACAGTCTGTGCCTCATATTCCAGCAATTTACTCTTTCATATACTCTCACTGCTTGTACCTGACCACTCGGATTCAGTTGGGAAGAGAAGCAGAAGTCTTCTTTATTCTACTCAACCAAACACAAAGACTGTTTGTAGAGAAGGGCTGGACAACTAATTGAGTGTAATTGCACAGTACTGTACTGTATTTATCAGATCAAATACACTGTTGTCAAGACTAGTTCATCCATAATGTCAAAAAGTGCTGTAACATAATTTTGCTACAAGACTATTGTGATCAAAAACTTTTCTATTAACAAAATAATAATACAGCTCCATCCTTGACAATGAAAGTTTTCTGCAACAAAGATCTCTAAAAGGAAACATTGCAATAACTGTTTGTCTAGCAATAAGCTGTGAACTGCTACAAATGATTTTACTGGTGTTTGTTGTGAGGAAAAAAAATCTCTGCAAGTGCAAAGACACTCTCACAGTGTTTTACAGAGTAGGGGTGCTGATGCAAAAGTCACCAGTTCATTAAACACAAACAAACATACTAATAATAGATATCTACTTTGAATTGGATTGTTTTTTTGAAAATGAACTTGTGTTTCAAAACTGGAAATTCTAGGTTACCTTTTGTCACAAAGATCAGGTTGTCGTAGTTGAGAGGCTGATGACTTATTTGACATATTCTGTTCCTGATTTTTATGGTTAATGCAAGTGTTACATCAAGATTCGAGGGGGATATTTTTTAAAAGGACTTTATTTTATAAATGCCTCTGACCTGCAGCAGTAGCATACGGGTTGGTCTGGCTTCCCAGGGCCTCTGGGTTGTCTGTGTGACTGCAGACACCTCATCGTTGGCACAGTCTGTGCCCTTCCACTTCTGCAGCTGACCATATGCAGGCTGACTGATGTCCAGAAATGAGTCAACCTAAAACAGAGTGGGACCTTTGATTACTTTGCCATTTCCCTGCAAGTGAATTTCTTAAATGTCTAGTGATATAACCAATTTAATGGCTACGCTGTTTTGTATTTGAATTGCTAGTCTTATTTGTGAGTGGAACATGTATCTTGTGGCTCCCATCACTGTATGTTCCAATCATTTAATTACTCTGTCTCAGGGTTTCCAGCTGGGTTCTCCTATTTTCCATCTAAAGGAAATCCAGGAATCCAGGGGTGCTTTGTTATAACATGGCTTCTGACTGGACCCCAGTGATCTGTTTTCCATGAACTGCCCAAAAGCCTTAATTTTGTTACAACTTGCTGTGTGATTTTGTCAATAATTGGCTTATTGAACCATAATCTGAACTACACAAAAGAACACACCAACTGCAGACCTTCTTGCGATGGGATCACATCAGCTGTGATGCTGGTTAACATGCTGATGTTCTGACCCATGGGTACAAAATAGTATTTACTACATTATTATGTGAGTACTCAGTACTCACGCTCATAGGTTGGACCAAACTCATCCTTAAACATGGCCTTCATTTTAATCAAGAACACACCTGTACAAATCTGTCCACAAACATATAAACACGTGCCAAAGTACTGAGAATTATCTCAGTGGTAGTTACAGTTACAGTACGTGTCTCCCTTACCACATGAAACATTCTATATTCATGACTAACAATGTTTAATGTTGTACTTTTCAGGGAATATAACAGCAAAACATATGTCAGAACTAATAAAGGTTCAAAGTTTACCCTGCGAGAATGGTTAGGAATACTGAATAAATCTGGCAGAAAATATCTAGTGCTGTGACATTGTGCCTTTTAATATCTGGCCTTCTAACCCAACTCTGGCTAATTTATAATTTTCTGCTGATCAGTGGGCATTGTGCACAACATAAAATCTAAAAATACACAGGGGATGAATTATATAACGTGAAATATATCATCAACAAGCCTGTACCTGCACACAGAAGGTGCCACTGAGTTCAGTTTTCTGAGCCTCAGCAAGACCTTCGGGGAGAACAGGGTAGTCGAGGTCCCTCAGATCTGTCAACAGCCACTGGTCCAGTGCCTGCAATTTCACATCATGCAGTGAGAAGCACATTAGGTTTCAAGTTGCTAGCAATGCTGTCACTCACAGCAAGTTTATTTTCTACTGTAAGATGTATTTTATGACACACTGCATTCACATCTGTGACATGACAAAGAATTAGTTAGACCGACTTATGTGACATGAATCAATTTATGATACACTGAAATAAAGCTTACCTCAATGGACCAAGACTAGCCACATTTAGTTCTAGCTCAGATCTAATTTTGCCATTAGAAAAGTTTAAAATCTTCCAAGAAATTATTCAACAAAGAGATCTGTCACAGGGATTTTGAGGCATAGTGACTCAGTAGTGCGATAAAGTCTCTACAGATTTGGGTCTCTTATTCATGGTATGAACATGCTTATCTACATCATTCAAAAAGTGCTCTGAGGGATTGAGATCATGGGACCATGTGAGTCACATGAATGAACTGATGTCACTGTCAAATTTCCTGGAACCGTCACTAGATGATATGTGCTTTGAGAAATGAAGCATTATCCTCCTCAAATATCTATTTGAAAAAAAAAAAAAAGACAGACTTTGGCCATGGAGGGACACAGCTGTTCAGCAACAATATTTAGGTACACTATGGCGTACAGATGATGCGTCAGTGCAGGAAAACATACCCCACATGACGCCACCACCAGCTGGTACAGCTGACACCAGGCAAGATGGATTCATGCTGTTTACAAATTTTTGCCCTGCTATCAGCATGTTGCAACAGAAACCAGGATTTGTCAGATCGCCCACTTTTGCCGATCATTAGCCACTGTAGAATGATATTCTTGTCCTCAGCTGACAGCAGTAGAGATGTGCCTGGCCTAGGGCTTTTATTTCTTATCTGCGCTAAGGTTCAATGAATTTGGTTCGACAATATTTGATAACTGGGAGAGCCCCGCAGTGTGTGTAGCATTTTTTAGGTTATTTCACATGTAGTCATGTTCTCCCCATTTAGGACCGCCTGTTTTCTCGAGACCCAAGGTTTACGCAGTTGTAATAACTGAGTTACCTCCACATCACTGAGCAAACTCCACAAACAGGTAGAAACTGGACTTTGAGTAAACTTTTTTTTTGCATTCTTCTGTACAGTTAGACAGTCAGGCACCCTGCCTACCTGTTGGTTGATCTGCTGCTGCGACAGGTGACCTGCCTCTTGCTGTAGCCACTCCACACAGGCCTCCAGCCAGGCAAAGGGCACCTGGACATGCCAGGAGGACTGCAGCCACGCTTGGGTAGCACGTACCACTGCCTGGATCTCAGGGGCCATCCTCTTCCTCTGTGTGTATTCAACTTAGTCCACTTTCTGCTTCTGGTAGATTGTTATTTTGAAGCTGTTGCAGCCCAAAAGCTGGTTACTGAATTCAGTCAATATTTAATTACATTTATCAGTAATGACTCTATGTTGAATAACACATTCTTGATTTTATTTGCAGGCGAAATAGTTCCTGTTTACAACTATACTGTAAATACATCAAACTGTGTTTAAAAGGTTTGTGATGGCACATTAATTGTCAAATTTCAGTGGCTCAAATGCTTCAATTTAATTTATTTCATGACACAGCACCCTGAAATCCCTGAGGGCTTAAAGGGGTGTTTCTGTGTTAAGGGGTCATCTTCTCTCTGCATCTCTGGAACCACTTAATACCAGAACACAGACCATGGGAGAATTGCTTTCTGTTATTTTTCTGCGGTCACATCAGCTTGGATAAGCCCTGTGTATCTGCAGGCGGTCACGTCTAGAAACTGTGGAGAGAAAGAGAGAGACTGAGTGGTAAGTGCAGGCATGGGTAGTATGCAACACAAATATGAAAACTGAAAAATGTTTATGTTCAAGTAAGCGTTTTTATAAAGGTTACCTGAGACGCGGGGAGGCAGCCTCTACCACGAAGTGTTGCGGAAAGTAGTCAGGGCGCCAAAGTTGACTGCATCGACTTTTTAGTTTTAGTTGACACTGCTGTACCTTAGTTAGTGTCCGTACATGACCACAGAAGCTCTTAAATCCAACGGCAGTTTTAGTCAACCTCCACAAATTCATAGAAAGACATATATCTACAATACCCTTACAGATCGCAGCTGATTAACAGGATTAACTTGAACATCCACAATAAATTACCAATCTAACTGCATCCGGAAAGAGGGTTCATCGTATCACTTTGGAAACGCCTCCGATATTGTGATTGACGTCCCCTTTAGCCACTTGTGACTCTCCGTTTTTTGATTTGCTTTCTGTTCAGCCAATCAGCACACTTTTGCTGAATTTGTACATTTCCAGGTTCGGTAGAGAAGGAAGGGGGACGAGCGAGGTGTTGCTCCGCAGGTTTGTGTTTTGACGAAATTACCCCCTTTTTGTGCGATGTTTTTGTTTAATGCAGTTGAAGTGCCTATGTGTTATAAAAACAAGTATGTCTGTGGTAGGCACGTTGTTACTTATTTTGTGTCCGGTCCAGCGCTGGCTAATTAGCTGGCCTGGCTAGCTCCTTTTACGCTCAAACGAAATCATGGCAACATGGCGAAATTAGCTAACAGCTAGCTTAAGTGGCTAGGGCTGGTCTTTGTATTAATCGATTTGCAAGGTTTCATCAACACACTCGCTTTAGATCAGTGACCCATCGCGATGCCATGAATCGTATGCAACTAGTAGAGTGTCTGAAAAGAGTAGGACTGAAATGTAGCGAAATTACTAATTCAATTCTAAACGAAGAATCTCGTAGCCAGCTCACTTCCCTCCAGGCTAGTTAGCTATCCCCAATGCTAACACTAACCACAGTTACCTCCTTAGCTTTGAGTTAGCCTCAGTGGACCTAGCTAACTTTCGGTTTGGGAAATACCAGTATATTGTTATTATTACTCATTCATCACTCATCTCTTAACTGAAGGATCGTGCCCGTCGCACGCTTCATTCACACTCGGAAACACTGCAAAATGCCCGCTTCTCTCCACCCAAAAAATCCTATTAATTTGACGATCTGATAACTGAGATCATTATAATGATAATTGTGTCCCTACAGATAATAATGGGTGAGTTTTAATGCTTGCTGGGTGGATGACAAATAAGCCCAGCTGACCGGTTTTGTTAAATAACGTTATCGATCACCGAAGATAGAAAGGACATAGTGATCAAAATCGGTTCGTTTGAAACTTTGCTATCACTCAGCCTTTTTCATTTTACACTTCAGTATTTGAGCTAGCCTCTCCCTCCCCGGCAGGTCGCAGCAGCTGTTTGGTCCTTGCTTATTTAGTTCCGCCTATCAACACGCCCTTGTCCCTGTAATAAATATCGGTGAGTGCCGCTATTCCGCCAGTTTTTCTCGCAGTTTCATTCCGGGTTCTTCAATAACCAGATCTGCGACACACAACTTGTTTTGCCTAACTGATCCTTTCTCCTTCTTACAATGCTGACAGACTGCCACAGCTTACAGGGGCCAGTTTTCTGCTTCTCTCTCCCTGCTGCCTCCGCCTGTTCCCCGGACCGAGGTGCCCAGCCCATCTCTTCCACTGTCAGAAGACCATGGAGACAGAAATTGAACAGCAAGAAGAGACTTCATTTAGCAACACAGAGACTAACGGTATAAAACATAACTTCTTTATATTTCCTGTTATGTTGTCGGAGCATTGCTTTGTTGACAGGTTTAACAAATCTATGTATGAAATGTCTGTTATGTAATGAAAGGACAGCAGTGGCGGTGTTGTTGTCCCTCATTACTTACAGCTTGGATTTTTAAAGTAGTGTAAATTATCTATGATTTAAACATTTTCACATGGTATCCATCTTAGAACCCAATCTCTCATAATGATCACATAGTGATCCATGTAGATTTAGCTTATAATATGAAAACTGAAAATATGAGTCCTGTGAGTCTGTGCTTCACTGCTTTCAGTGGTCTTTTTGATTATTTAATTTTATCGTGTGGAAGACTATGCATGCAGGGTTGTCAGTGTGTGTTTTTATCTCCTTACGCCAGGTAAGCGCCCTGCTGAGGATGCAGATGAGCAGAAATCATTCAAGCGCTCCAGGAACTCGGACGAGATGGTTGAGCTTCGCATCCTCCTGCAGAGCAAAGTAAATCAGCTCCCCTTTCATTTCACATTTCATGTTGAATCCTTATTCAATTATTTGATTTTTTTTTCTCTCTTTTACACATCACTCAAGTAAAACTGCAGGTTTCATGTAATGTACTCCCTCCATTTTTGAATGGTTTTCTTTTTGTTGCCCTCATGACATCTCTGCCCTTTGAATAATTCATTTCCACCTTTTATTATGGGTGTTCACATAATCATTGTGTTTTCCCTGACATCAATTGTAATATTCTCTCACACCTTGTCTGTTAATTGCAGTACCATTGTTCACATTTTCTCATTTACATGTATTTGTTATGTTTTCAGTTTTTGTAAGTATTCTCTGTGATCTCAGAATGCAGGAGCTGTAATTGGAAAGGGTGGCAAAAACATCAAAGCTCTGCGTACAGACGTGAGTACAACTATTTTATACACGCTGAATTTTTATTTAGTTCAGAATTTTTATTTTGTGTTCTTTTTTTCCCCCCTCCACTGGTGTTCAGCTTCTCAAAACTACCCAGCCTCCACCATAGGACTGCAGTTCTTTTGTTTCTTTTTTTTTTAAATTAAACATTTACTTAAGGATGAATGATTAAAAACTTATTTTGGTATTTGGCAATGTTTTCTTCTATTAAACAGGGGTGTGGTTAGCTGTTGCCTGTGTTGATATTAGCCCTCTGTTCATGAGATCTTCTGACAAACCCTTTGGGGTTGGTTTTATGTTTTTTTTTTCTTCTCACATGAGCATCATGTGATTGCCTCAGCTAAACTGGCCCTAGGCACAAAAGTCCAATTTAATGTCCATTTGTTTCTCCATAATGATAATTTCTTGTAACAACGCTGTTGTGGCAACACTGATGCTCTCGTTAATTTAAATTTATGGGCACAGTGTTGTGTTTGAGGTCACCTGTAGCGCTAGCTAACATTTGTGTTAAGGCAACCTGGCCAGTTCTTAATTCATTTCAATGTCTTTGCCTCTTTCTGTAGCCCTCCACAATTTGTTCTACCCCTCTTTCTCACTGTCTCTGGTCTATTCCCAACTCTGAACTCTTTATGTTTTTAATATGCCATTACCCATTTTCCAGTGTCACCCTTTCTCCTTTTCTCTCTTTGACAATCCAATCTCTGAGAGAATCAAATTAAAGTCACGTTTGAACAGTGTAGAGCCTGTATATTAAAAATGTATTCCTCTTCCCTCTTCCCCCTCCCTTGTTTATTATTTTACTGTTGACTTTTTTGCCCACTTCCTCCTCTGTTGCCCATGTTCTGGATGGCCCCTCCTGCGCCCGCCCACCTGACACCCTGGTTGGCCCTGCCCATAATCGTGCCCTGTCCCTAAATGGGCGCCTTACTTGATTGACATCTGTGCTCGAATGGCCCTGGCCCCTGCCCATGCCACGCCCAGTACAATGCCAGTGTGTCAGTCCCAGACAGCAGTGGGCCTGAGCGGTATGTCCCTAAGCTCCTCCCTCTCACTGCCTGACAACAGGTCAAACAAACAAGAAGAAATGAATAATAAATTGTCATCCTGCCTCTGTCAAGTCACTGTATTTTAACCTACCTGTTCTCACAGTATTTTAGAGTCAAAATGCCTAAATACGTTCATGTCCAAATCTGCCTGTTGAGCCTGTTAAAGTCATGTCAACATCCTTTATATGCCATTTTTAAAGTCACGTCAACATTGAAGCATAGGCTGGTGTTGTCAGGATTTTTTTCCACAATCTGCCACTGTCTTTTTGAATCTCTGCTATAATCTGTGCAGTATGTCCGTGTTTTTTTTTTCCATTGATGATTATCTATCCTCTATCTTTCGCGTTTTCACCTCCCTCCCCCCTCAGAGTGGATATACTGGTGTTTTTGTTTTTCGTTAGATTCATGAGCTCACCTGCTTTTTGCACCATCCCATTCTTTCCTTGTGATGTCCTCATTATATTGATAGACTGCTGATCCATTCTGAAGCCCAAAAGGGAAGCTAGGAATTGTTGTGTGCGTGTGTGTCTTTCCTTTCCTGTCTTCTGCTTCATCTAAACATGTATATTGACTGCTGGAGCTATTGAAAGTACAGATTACCTCTCTGTCCCACTCACCTCTGCATTTCTTTTGGTTTTATGTTTCTCGCTTGTCCCATCCCTTAAAAAAGCATCAACTCCAGTGGTGGCAAACATTTTCCATGGTGTAATGTGCTCTGTTGCTCTCTCTCAGCTGTCTACCATTCTTCTTCCATGTACAAACTGTGCTTAAGTTCTCTTGATCAGTAAATTCATTGTGTTTATTTTATTATGTCACTAGGTGGGTGCAGACAACAAAATTTTGTTCACAATTTCTTGGTCAAAAAAAGCATCAAAAATAGATGTCCAAACCAAATTTTAAAGACAGGGCCCATTGCAAATGATAGAAATAGGAGAGGAGATTCATTCATTCTCTCCATCTTCCCTGATCTTTTAAAGTTGTGTTGGGCACCTTACTAGGGGTCTTTGTAGTCAGAGTCTTTGTGGTGTGCATCCACCAAATTGTGCTTTAGGACTTTAGAGTTCTCTCTGGCGCCATTGGTGCTTATTGCTGCCAGATCTTCCTCAGACTTCACCCTCCCCGTCTTGCCCCTTCAGTGGTCACCAAATGCAGTCACTTTTCTTTGGGTCCCTTTTTATTTTGTCTCTTTTCTTCCTTTCTCTGGACAAAAGACTGTTTTCTTTTCATTGCATTGTTTGGGTACCAGCTTATTCCCAGTTACAGCGTCGACCTAGCTTGTAAATGCGTATCAAACACCGGACCTCAACAGTTTATTTAGCTGTATTAGTCTCAGTAGAGAGTTGGTTAAATGGGGTTTGACTGTTTTTCTATTGGCAACAAAAGGGGATGTCATGAATTCTCTGATCTGAAATGTTGTTCCCTTCCTCCTGGGATGCCTTGCTGGCACCCCCCAACCCCACCCTCCCTGTGTGGCTGTTCTCTGCCTTGTCATTGGTGGGTGAAATATGAAGCATCCTGAGCATCAGCGCTGACATCGAGACAGTTGGAGAAATCCTGCTGAAGATTATCCCAACACTGGAAGAGGTGCAAACTTCTTGAGCTTATTTTCTTTCTCTTGGTATTAAGTTCAGTTGAACTCAGTAAATTAAAGTATTTATTCCTCGTATTTATGGTGAATGTTAGCAGTTCTCACTAAATTATCTCTTGTAAATTTCCATTGTTTTGCAGAGATGCTTTCTCAAATTGAATTTACAGTGTGTGCTTTACTTTTGTGCACTTGCTAATTTTACCTCTGTTTTCACTTGCAAATTAGCGGCCTAGGTAGGTTAAACTGCGCTGGTTCAAAACCCGTCAGATTACTTGTGTCTGCGTTTTGTTTTGAGGTTTAACTTGCCGTCATCTTTCAGAGACCTAAATAGATTGTATCATAGTATTAACACGCTAAATGTTCCCCTCAGTACCAGCAGTACAATGGTATGGATTTTGACTGTGAGCTGCGTCTGCTGATCCACCAGAGCCTTGCTGGCTCAATCATCGGGGTGAAGGGAGCCAAGATCAAGGAGCTCCGGGAGGTATGTTGATACAAGGGAATGGCAATCAGTAGTTTGTGATTAAATTAGTTGCAAAGCAGTTTACAGACTGAAATGTGAGTAATGTACAACACACAGCTTTGTGTGCTGGCAAATGCACAGAAGGATTAAACCCAGCTGGATTATACATTTTCTTATTTCTATTGTTTTAAATGTAATTTCTTGCAAATGCAATTGTTATTGAATTTTCTAAACTGTTAATTATTCCGTATCAATTTATGTCCTGGAAGACCTCAAAGACATGGAAATACCCGTAAAAAGACATAGTTGTGATTTGATGTGTAAATGCTCTGAGTTTATTTTTTCCACAGTAAAGTTAACTGCTGCATCATGTACAGACGGGTGAAAATTGAAGGAAACACCAACCTAACATGTTGTAGTGAGCTGTTGAGCAACTGTGTGCTACCAGAACAGCTTAAGTGTGCACTGGCATTGATTCTATTAGTCTCTGAGAACACCATTCTTCCAAAAGATATTCTCTCCTTTGATGTTTTGATGATGGTGGTGGAGAACGCTGTCCTCTTGCCATCTTGATGCAAAATCAGAATCAACTGGGCCTGCTCAGCATTTTTATGCTGCAGAGCATGATTGGATGTTAATTTCTTAATTGTACCATGCAGTGTGTGGAATCATCTGCAATCATTATGTTTCTCTGCTCGTTTAATGAAGTTTTTCCTTTAATCTGACACTTGTCTGTTGTAGCTTTCTATTCTTCTGTGCCCACT
This sequence comes from Toxotes jaculatrix, assembly GCF_017976425.1. Taxonomy (NCBI): domain Eukaryota; kingdom Metazoa; phylum Chordata; class Actinopteri; family Toxotidae; genus Toxotes; species Toxotes jaculatrix. Next base: position 12,320,019 of record NC_054400.1, on the reverse strand, counting down.
CATATGTCCTTGTGCCTATGTGTTTCTAGAACACAAAGACCAGCATCAAGCTGTTTCAGGAGTGTTGTCCTCAGTCGACAGACCGGGTGGTGCTGGTTGGCGGTAAAACGGAGAGAGTGGTGGAGTGTATCAAGACTATGCTGGAGCTCATCTCTGAAGTAAGAATCTTGTATAGTGTCCGTCAGGCTACCACCCTTTAGATGTTTAAGATTGAAGGGAGATGGAATGTTTTGAAGCCATTAATTGAATTCTGTTTATTCTGATTGAGGAGACCTTGATGTATGGAAATTTTAAATGTAGCTTAGTGTAACATGTCAACTGTATGTCATACACAGCTGATTTTGAGTTTTGTTGGAGATGACACATTTACACATTTGGACATTTAATGTCATAATTGACCAAGGTTTTTTTTTTTTACTTTAGGAACAACATTGTTGTTTGTAGATGCACGTTTTTTTCTTGATGCACCTGTTTCCTTAAAAACTGTGCATTACAAACTCTATTGATTGTCTGTATATCTCCCCCTGTTGTCCTTTTTAGGCTCCCATAAAGGGCCGCGCACAACCCTATGATCCTAACTTCTATGACGAAACATATGAATACGGTGGATTCACCATGATGTTTGAAGAGAGGGGGGGTGGCCGCAGGCTTATGGGAGGGTTCCCCATGCGTGGGGGCAGGTCCAGTGGTGGAGACCGAGGGTTTGACCGAATGCCCTCTAGCAGAGGGGGGCGGGGACCCATGCCTCCTTCCCGCCGGGATTACGATGAGATGAGCCCCCGCCGAGGTCCTCCTCCACCTCACCCTAGTAGAGTTGGCAGGGGGAGTAGCCGTGGACGCAACATTCCCATGGGACACCCACACAGAGGAGGGTAAGAGATGGATATAAGTGATATACAGTGAGCTGCACTTTTTTTCTGCTCTCATACTTTGCTTCTTCTGCCATACAGGAAGTCAAGTCCTGTCACAAGGCATGGTCACTTCATTTAGTTTGTTGATATTTGTGTTAATTTATTTTTCCCCAAAAAAATTACAGTTGGCATATTGTCAGTGCATACAGATACAATCATGTGAACATTTTTTGTTTTACTGAACACTATAGTGCCAAATGACTGCATGACCCCACTCATCAGTTTGAGGTTGAGTCCTTTTACTCCTGTTAACCTCTTGAGTTATAAGTGTTTGATAATTTAGACATACTAGGTTCTGTTCAGTGCTAGAGTTATATTTCTAGAGCACACGCTTTTTTCCCCCACTTCTCCATCTGCATATACAAGGCTTAATCCTTCTTCAGGTGCTTATTTTCCATTCAGGTGTGTTCTGTTCACAATTTCACTAGATTTGCCTTACAATGTCTAATTCATAGAATAAACTGAGTCCAGTATTCTGCATGTAGTACAGTGTCACACTGTGCACCCCTCTGGGAAGTATTTGTATACATGGTTATCATTCCATTAATTGTGTGTGCTCATCACTGTATGTCTGGGTGTGTTTGTGTGTCTTTTTCCCATCTCCATCTTGCCCACAGAGATGATCGTTACTATGACTCGTACCGTGGCTCAGATGACAGGTCAACGTAAGTTTCTGTCCCCAAACCTCTTATTAAAAGTCCTTTAATTTATCTTAACAGGGATACTTTGACATTCTGATATTTTCTATTTCTAAAAGTTGCCACACTATATGTGCTCTGTCAAGATAATTTATTGAAACAAAGATTCCTCATTAATATCATCGGGTGGTGCTTCCAGTAGAGTAGCAGGTTACCCATTGGTCTTTGTGAGGAATTAGTAATTTACTGTTGCTGACAGGTGTTTAGCACATCTTCCATTCACAAATGTGTCTAATGTTTAGCCGTGATGAATTAAAATGAAATTGTACTTGTTGAGGTATCCCTACACATCCCATATTTTCCTGCCTTACTACTTTATCATTGCAGTTTTTTTTTAAATATGCCTGGTTATTTACTTCTTGTCATGAGAAAATATCTCTCTTTGAAAACTTTTGCCCTCATGTCATGTCCTTTATCTTCAATACTAATTCCTGCCTTACAAACATCCCTTTTTCTATAGTCTGTTTGCCTGTGATGCCCTTGCCCTGCTCCCCATTTACCCATTTGCTCTCCACTTATTTGGAGTGCTTTGTAGGGAACTGCAGTAATGTTGGATGACCTCCTCTTTCCTGTGTTAATAACCCATCCAATCTGCTATTCACTCATAGTATTTCCCAGGTTGAGAGAATGTATTTGTGGTGGTGTGTATGGGGGTCATGTGCTGATATCAAGGTGATAATCATCACTGAAATCCCCCGCAAAACTGCTTGGTTTCACAAGCTGACTTGTAATCAGAGAAGTCATTTCTTTAATATGTAAAGTTGCACTTTTACATTAGTTTGCCCTTTCTAGTTCAGTTTCATTCAGCCCTTTGAAAGTAGAAAATAACAAATGCATAACATAATTTTCATTCACTATAAACTGTTTTGATTGGCTGTTCAAATAGATGGGAATCTCTGCACTCCCCAAAATCAGAATAATGCGGTCATGTCCCGGCCTTGGTTAGCTGTCCACACCTGGATAACGTACATCAAAATTAAGCTGATAAATATGGTTGATACAGTCTGTAGAAAAATATCATGGCATCCTTGTGAGATACTTAATATATTGGGTTGAATTTTAATATTTTTCTTGATTAGTATAACAACATTGCTACAGAGACATTGTCAAGCATATATGGCTATAGTTTGACATGACAGTGACATCCATACATGTATGTTCTTGAGGAACAACAAGAGTACCAAGTAAACCCAAACAAATTTCTTCAGCTAATTCCTTTATTTGAACTCAGTTTTGGGGGGAAAACGCAGCAGTCCTTGGCTCTGATCATCATCACCACCACCTGTCACTCCTCTCACCATAACACTGTCAGAGCTGTTCCTGTTACTGTGTGGGAAGATGGCTGAGAGGAAATGTGTTTATACTGTAATCTTGCTCAGCGTGTGTGTGCAGTTTGACCTAGACCAGAAATTTTCTTTGGAATGTTGTCAAGCATTTTTTTCTAAGCATTTTCTATTTCTTTCCACCCCCACCCACATCTCTCTCTCTCTCTCTGTCTCTCTCTCTCTCTCTCTCTCTCTCTCTCTCTCTCTCTCTCTCTGTCTCTCTCTCTCTCTCTCTCTCTCTCTCTCTCTCTCTCTCTGCCCCCCCCCCCCCCCCCCCCCCCCCCAAACGGCTCCCTGCCTGTATGGCACTCTTTCATCACCAGTGACAGAAGAGGCAGACCGGATCGCTATAGCGATAACATGGTTAGTGACCCTTTGCTAAATGCTTGCAGCTCTGCTACTAGTATCTCACTGGGCACCAGCATCCTCGGGCTAGCATAATGCTTGGTCCTAGCACTAGACAATATGCTGTGATTGTCCATTGTGTTGTCATGATGGTTGTGCTTTATTGACAATACAAACATAGCTGGTCACTCATGTGCACATGCATGTGCACATACTCATCAGAGCCCTGGCCATGCATCCAAGCTAGTTTTGGCATGGTGTAAGCCATCCCACCAAATGACCATAATCACCACAGCCGGAGACACCCCATAATAATCAGCTATAATTGCCCTCTTACTGTGTACTTTTCACGGCCAGCCTGTTTTTCCTGCAAAGAGCGGGAGGATGTTGGGGGTGGGGAGGGTGGGGGTGGCCATGGTTGGTTGCTAGGCAATAATAACGCTTTGTTGACAGACTGGAAGGTCTCTCTCTCTCTCCCTCTCTCTCCCTCTCTGAGAGCTGGCAGGATACTGCCTGCCGTTGCTCAGCAACAGCTTTTGAATTGCCTGTTGCCCTGGTGACAGCAGCAGCTGAATAGCAGGTGAAAATGGGGGCTGATGGAGATGCAAGGAGAGACGGGAAGGGGTGGAGGGAGGGAAGGAGGAGGAGTCTGGCTTATGGATGAAAACTGGGTGGCTTTTAGTTGAGTCTACTTCATGGATGAGGCTGCTGCATCATCCATACATTTACGCTTGCAAGCCATCATCCATTCATTTGGGATCTGTAGAAAGATGAAAGGAATTGGCTGTACTGTACGTAACCCGTCTGTGTTTCTGTTTATTTTTTACAGAGCGGAGGAGGATATGGTAAGTGCTCAGCCTCACATTTTTCTGTGGCATTATATGGATGTGGTTTCAAGGTTGTTAGTGTCTCAGTGTGGCTGAGAGTGCAGGCCTCAGTGTTCTTTCCGACATAGTGTAGTGTCAAGCTTTTTGTCTGAATGTGATGTTTATGGATAAAATAACTGCACTGTGGGTCACTCACGTTAAGTTGTTTTTTTTGCTATTGGTTTGCAACAATATTGTGCTTTTTATTGAAACAAGTGGAATGACTTAAAATATTTCTATTTAAAACAAATGTTGAAAGCACAGCTAATTATATATTAAACTTTTAGTTTTTTTTTCCCAGAAGCTTTTTTTTAACATATATGAGCCACATTTTTTTTGTTTAGCATTGAGGACAGGTAGTTTGAATATTTGTTCACAAATGTCCAAGAAATAACTTGTCATTGCTTATCACTGAGTCAGTGTACTTTGTTGCTTTGTTCCATCTTAGACAACAGCTCTTCCTGGGACAGCTACCAGTCAGGTGAGTCTTTGCACCTCATTGATAAGTATGATCAGAAAAATCTGCTGAGCCACGTGTGATAATGTGGGAAGCAAAGTATTGATTTTTCGTGCTATACTGATGTACCTTCTGTTTCTGCCCTTTTCTTTTCCCCTGCTCATATGTGTTGGTCTACACCTCTCCCCTCCCTCTTGCCATCAGGTGGACGTGGCTCCTATAATGACATGGGTGGCCCTGTCATCACCACACAAGTGACGATCCCTAAAGATGTGAGTGAATGACAGCAATATAACTTACAAACTGACACACCAAAGAAAGATACTTCCTTCTGCCACTACAACCTCATGACATAAATTAAGATTCAGTCAGACCACGTAAAACCCTACGTTGCCATAAATGTTCATGTCATCTGCACCCTTTCATTAAAAATGACATTTTGTCATGTGGGTGTATTATATTCCATAATGAGTGCAACAACTATAATTAATGGTACAGTATTCCAGTTGTAGGGAAGTTATGTTGTCACCCACACTAGATAAAGTCATAGTAGTCTTTCAGTGTCATTAACAAACATCATTTGACAAGTGTTATCATTCACCTTTTCACATATCACACTGTAATACGTGTTGTACATTTTTCTTTAGCATATCTGACTGCCATGCTTTGTTCTGGCTTAGTGTCTCCACCTCCTTTTTGCCCTCCACATTTTTTAAGCTACACAGTTGCATTGCCAGTGCTCTGTCTGCTTGTTTTTTCTTTCTTTCTGACTCCTCTCATTCTCTGTTCGTCCCACCAACAGCTGGCTGGCTCTATCATTGGTAAAGGAGGCCAACGGATCAAACAGATCCGCCATGAGTCTGGAGCCTCCATCAAGATCGATGAGCCTCTGGAAGGTTCTGAGGATCGAATCATCACCATTACTGGCACCCAGGATCAGATCCAGAACGCCCAGTACCTTCTACAGAACAGGCAAGTTCTGACTCGGCCTTGTTGTATTACTCTGACTTCCATCTTATTAGATGCAGAAATCCTTCATTCAGCCACTTGTTGTAACTACAAGTTGTAGTTGAACCATTTTATCCCATCAAGGTAGTTTGCCCTCTTAGAGTGGAACCATTTGACAACCTCCATGAATTTGCTCTGTGGGCTCTTAACCTGGCCTCAGCTCACCTCTGTGTGGCTGTTTTATAAAAAAGTTGGTTGATGCAACCAACTTAGAAACTGAAGTCTTGTCATGTGAGCTAAAAAGAACTGCAGCTACTTGAAAGATGCTTTCTCTCTTAACCTCTCTTTCAGTCCACTGAACCACACGTGTAGATTGTAGATTTGGTTAAGATTGTAAATGCATAAATGATATTCTGAAATTGCATCCTAATACTAGTTTACCCACTTTTAGTTGGGTTATGCATTTCTGTTGCCTGCTGTCTCTTCTTCACTAACCCCCTTCCTTTCTTCCCCATGCAACCTGCAACTTGTTCAAACCTTCCTCTTACATGAAATGGCTGTGATGGAGTAGGCAAACTTAATAGTTGTACTTACTGCATAACATTTTTGTAAAAGGGTCAATGTGATTGACATGTTTCTTTGACTGTCACATTTGTCCATTGAATGTGATTGATAGAAGGAGAAAAAAAATATCTATTTTCCATCTAAGCCGTTTCACTGTGAAGCAGGGAGTGGATTGATTCTTCCCCTGGCTGCTGCTGTGTGGAAGACTAGTGATTTTGTTGTTTTTAGTTAGATCAACTGACAACAAATCACAGTCTGCCAAACAGCACGGGCTCCTCCTCTTCTGTCTCCCTTGGCAACCAGTAGGCACGTATAATACACACTACTTCCTTGTTGATGCTATCTGAGCTTAGCCCGAATGCTAATACAGCTGTAGATCTGCCGCCGCCGCTGTCTCATGAGTAGTGTAGTGTTGCCATGGTAACTAACCCTGCCTACCTCTTCCTTCCTCTCCTCCCCCTTCAGTGTGCTGCACCTGCTTGGACACAAGGACTAACCACACCCCTTTTTTTTCCTCCTCCTCCTCCTCTTCATCTTCCTCGCTCTCCTTCAGCCACATATGTCACATCTCCCCCCTCTTCCTTTCTGCCTGTCTTTCTTACTCGCTGTCTCTCTTCCCGCTCTGCCTCCCCATCCTTCTCCTCCCAAGACTTCATCCTCCCACTGTTGCATAGCCATATATATTTATATATTTATACTGTCATTGACGTGTGAATTGCAGTTTTCCTTCTGCTGTATTTTATTTATTTTTCCACTCTTTTTATTTCAGTGTGAAGCAGTACTCTGGTCATTTGCTGTAGACCCAGGAGACTCAGATTGAAGCAGACTCAGTTTGCCCCCCCACCCCCACCCCCAACCTTTCTACCCCTGTCCGACATATCCCCTTCAGACTATTATTCTGGATCGTGGGTGTCCTTTTTGAATTTTATTTTTGTATTTTTTAATGAAATAAATGTCCAACATTCCTGTGCATAAAAGAAAATGTAGATGTTCTGCATTTTTAAGAGTGTAGTCCATTAGTTTATCAGATACACTTTGTTTTCTAACACTCACTCTATCAAAATATTCTTCATTCTCCTGATAGACAAAAATAAACATAACCTTTATTTTTGATGGTTTTGTTTTTTATGATTTTAATGTGTATGTTTTTGTGTCCGGTTTAAATCTGTCCGGTGTGTGTATGTGTGCGCGCATGTCGGCATGTGTGGGCTGGTGTGCTTTCTGTTGTCTATATCGGTCCCTTTGACACACAGTTGTACCACATTACCACTCTGTGCAACATGCAGAATGTAAGCTATGTTTCTTTTTTTATTGAAACCTTTTTTTTTTTGGTTTTGTCTTGTTTTTCTTTTTCTTTCTTTTTTTTTTTAGATGTGGTCATTTTTACCCCTCAGATTGAATTTTGGGATGTTTATGTTGGGACTCTTGTACACACCAGATACAGGACAGTTTGACTAATTTGTGAGAATATCCACAGTAGTTGTGTGATGAAATAAATATGAATCATTTGGGTAACTTCTCACAAATGGAATCATGTAGCTAGAAATTAGACATTATTGGAGATTTGATAAATGATGTTGAACTTAACTATTTTGTCCCTGCAATTTCCTGTGCTCTCCATGCTGTAGACTTCACATTGTCAAATTGTAAAATGAATAAAGATGATGCCACTTTTTACTGAACCAGGTTTCTTGCTGATTTATTTATTTTTTCGGAAATCCTTGCAGCTGGACAAGTTTTCTCTGCACTGATGATGCCATTTGCACTAAAGGTGGTATGTGATTGGTGGTATCTAGCTGGTACTTTACGCATGAAATGAATTACTGTTCTATCTAAAATGTCCATCACAAATTTCTAGAGCTGAAGGTGAAGTCTTTAAACTCTTTTCATCCAAAATCCCAAAGAAATTATATTTAATAGCAGCAAATTGTCACATTAAAAATGCTGGAATCAGCAAATTTTTGGCATTTTCACTTCAAAAGTTATTCATCAGTTACAGAATTGTTGTGGATTCTTTTATGGCTGGTCCACAAAATGATTAGTTGACTCACCTAATTATGTTGTTGAAACTTGAGAGTCTTGTTGACTTTCCTGGTAGCATTAAACTTTAATTTGTGTTCACTGGGAGATATTGCTAAAATTAGAACACCAATGGAGCAAAGTGGGCAACTGTCCACAGACAGATCGGAGCCAAATTTAAGGAATTGCGGAAAACATAAGTTAAATGCAAATTAGTTGGAAAATTGTACCACTATGACCTGTCTTCCATCCTCCATCTTGTTGTCCCTGGTCCTGTATAGGGACACTTGTTTGGTGTAAAAATTAGTTGTTTCAAATGCTTCCATTTTTTGTCTGAGCCAAGTAATTAACATGCAGAAAACCTTAGGCAAAGTGGTATTATTCCATTATAGGAGACCTGTAAGGCTGCAACAGTCATTTTCATTATATTATTCGACTGATTTCGCAGTGAATAAAATGTCAAAAGACAGTTGAAATGCCCATCATTGTTCCATGTAGTCCAACGTAATAAATTCAGGAAATCATCACAGAAAACTGGAACTAGTGAGTTTTATCTTTTTAGTAAAAAAAAAAAAATTTGAACAATTATCAATATTGTTGGAACATATTTTTCTTTCAGTTAATTGACTAATCCTTTCATTTCATTTCTGGCCAAATAATGAAACTGCCATGTAATTGGAGTTAATGGAGGACCTTGCTGGATGCATTTAATGACCCCACACCACTGACATTATAGATTTTAGGTCCTTTAGAAAATGTACAAAATAATTTTTATGTGGGATCAATAATTATTTTTTGCGTATTCAAAACGGATATTGTTTTTCGAGTTTCCTTCCTTGCCTTCTTCTGATTGGTCTATCAGTCTGTGGTGCGTATACAACGGAGGCTTTGATTGGTCAACAGCTCGAAACCAGGTAGTGGGAATACGACGCAGCACGAGTTTGCCCCATAGGTTTGCACAGTGCTTTATTTGCATTCATCGGTAAGTTGAGGAAAGCGTCAATTCATGAACGAATAAATAAGTAATGAATAAATACGATACAGGAAATTTGTATCTAAAAACGTATGTTGTTGATTCATGGCGTGGAAGCTCAGTTGTGTCCGTATTAGTGGCGAAACTCACGTCTTAGTGGACTTTGCTTGTTCCAGTTTATCAATGAAATGTAATGACGTGATATAACTGAGCCACTTACAGACACACGGATAATAGTGCTCTTTTTCAGGAAGGAAAAGAAAAAAAGAAAAACAACAACTGAGCTTTTTTTCGCAGAGTGGAGAGTAAATCATGTGACTCATCACAGAATGAGCAGTGAAAATGAATTTCATTCAGTAGGCCACTGTGTTTGTGCGTCACAGTGTCCTATTATCAGTCTGACAGAGAAGGCCTCATTAACTCACAGGCAATGGACACTTCAGGCAGACAGAGAGGGATATAATTTTCAGAATGGAAGGAGTTTGAAAACCAGCATCAATGTCTTGCACAAGTGACAGTGTGCATCTCAGAGCTCCAGCAACACTGTGGAGGTTGACAGTGGTGGAAGTATTTGGATCCTTTACTTAAGTAAAATTAGCAGTACTGTTTTTTGTTATTTTATATCCTTTTGGGTTGTTTAATTTACTGTTTAAAAGTGGATCATATCATCATCATGAAACTATATCGCTAAAGAATAGAAATATTTTCTTTTCAAAAAGAAATGTTTTTGCTTTGTTACATCTCTCCTATCTTCATTATGTTTTTTCAATGTGAATTATCTAATAAAGCAGGGAGATAATCTATAAAATGGCACGTCCCCAGAGATGAATGTAGGATATTGCTGTTTCAGTATGAAAAGGGCACTGGCATTCACACTCCCCCTACACCCACCCATGCATGCTCATAGAACCTGCTCCTGAAGTCTCTGTTTTTTACTAGAACTAGTCTACTCCAGGTTTATTTTGTCATGAATGTGTTTACTTCCTTAGACTAATCTAGGCACTGCTGGGGAATGTGTTCATATTTATGTTTGCTTGTTTTCCTTTGTGTGTTCCTTCAGTTGTGTCTTTGCTCCATACAGTATCCATCATGGAAACACCTCTGCTTCCTTATGAGTCTGGTCGGTTCATAGCAGAGCGGAGTCGGGATGTGTCTGTGGAGGAGGAAGGAGTGCAGAAGGCGGCAGAGATGCTCTACAGTCTCCGACATAGTGATAGTCTGTCAGCCAGTGGCTGGAAGAAGGCAAATCCATTGGCCCCAGAACCCACATCCGACCAGGGGAGTTTGTGAACAGCTGGTGCCAACCAGAGTGCTAATTACATGCTCTCATTATCCATAAGTAGTGAACAACGTGCTACATAGAAAATTGTGTTCAGTGAAAATGAAGAAGCAGAAATATTGCACAAATATTCAGTAATGGAGGTGACAGGTGATAAACCTTGGGGCTCACACGTAGAGCGGGACCACAAAAATCCTAGAAGGATGCATGATTGAATTACTCATGTCTACACCTCTGCTAAAATGGAATGAATGACAGAAATTTCAGATGATTTCTGATTGTCTAGCTTAGTCTGTATCTGTACATTTAGGACAATTTGTAGAAATGATTAATTGCTGCTTCTGACAGTTAAGAATACCTTTAACAATCGATTAGTCAATCAACAGAAAATTCTATGAGCAGCTTACTAGATACTTGATAAATTTTCTAAGGTGTTTATCGAGCATCGTTTGATTGTTCTAGCCTCTCAGACGTGTGAGGATTTGCTGCTTTTCTGTGTTTTGAATCATAAACTGAATATCTTTGAGGTTTAGACTTTTGGCTGGATAAAGCAAAAGGTTTGAAGAGGTCATCTGTTGTTCTAGGAAATTGTGACAGACATTTTTCACTATGTTATAAATTTTAAACACTTAATGAGAAAAATTATTGGCAGAATAATCAACACTGAGGAAAAACAACAAACTAAACATGGGCTTCAAAGCGGAGAAACCCTTCCAAAGACTTTATATTACATTGCATTAACTGCTCAGTACATGGTTTAAGCATTTTGGTGGCTCTCTCAGCTTCTCAAGTTCTCAGCCTTTTGTTCTGTCTTAATAACTTATGTCTTTCAACACTGCAGGCCTTGAACTGGGTGTTTGTGGTGGACACTATGAACTTCTCCTTTTGGCCAGAGAAAGAGATTCAGCAGTGTGAGGTGAGCTATGAAGGGACTACATACACAGGCTACATGACACTGTGTGCCGCTATCACCAGGGCCATGGAGGAAGGTGAGAGGATGTATGGTATATCATTAAATAAAAAATGATAACATGGACAGCAGAATTTGGCTTGTAAGTTGTTGTTTTTTTTGCTTTGCCTTTTTTTTAATCATAAAAAGGTAAATATTCGACCTGTAGTAGCATCTTTTTGTGTGAAAAACACTTTGGAGCCTGAACCAGTTCAGGCACACATCTGACCTCCTTTCCCAGGTGTGAAGTTGAGGTGATGAAACATGGCTGTTACTTACATTTGTTGAGCAGCTTTTCATCAAAATTACACAGAAGACAAACCAGATTCTACAAGCAGCCTGGGTGATACAAATGTCAGAATTATGAAGAAGAAGTAAGGCTGTGCTCTAACAGTGAAACATGACATCTGTGCCTTTTAGGTTGACTTATCCTTTTTGTCAGAAGCTTCGTCTCGGGAGGAAAAGATGTATATTCAAGCCCTTTTTGATTTCTCTTTTAGGTTATCTATTTTCTGCGCTTTTGTTTTGCACTGCTATTGCCAATTATTGTGTATGCGCCCTTTACTTGAACTTGGACTGCTGGGAAATTGCTTGTAGCTCTGCATGCGGCTGTGCATCATTCATAATTAGCGTGAATGACTCCGGATATGAATCAATTATGTCTCATATGGAATAGTGCTCTCAATGTGTGGTCGCTGTGGCCTTTATAATTACAAGAGAATCTCTCAGAAAAACACAGGTAGCTTTGCTCCAGAATGTGAATCTCAAGGGTTGACAGCATGAGATCAGAACAAATTATGTCTTTTGAGCCTCTTGCGAGAAATGGCTACTGTGGAGTTGTATTCCTGTTATTATGGGAAGCTGTAACTTCATAACTTAGTAGCTTTGAGAGTCCTCTTTCTCTCCAGTAGTTCCTGTCTCAAGATAAATCTGTCGAGCTGCTCCTCTTCTCCTCACTCCACAGGTATACCCATCACTGATCCCAAGTACTTCTCTCAGATGAGTGTGGAAGAGCTGGGACATGTTCTTCGATCAGACAATGAAACTCCAATGCCGATGCTTCAGGAACGCCACAAGGTTCTAACATTATCATGTTAATGAACCCATAGCCATGATGTCAGGGATGTAATGATACAGCTAATCCACAGGTCACATCAGTAATGTTACTTTGGTATCATAGCATTTGATGCACCTTCAGTATAGCGATGAAAAGGATGCCCAGAGTTGCGCCTTGCATTTGCAATTTAAGTGTAATATTTGACTCTTCTGAATGCACAGCTGACTTTTGCTGAAGCAATTACTAAAGCAGTTCTTTTCAGCTAAGAGACAAATAGATGTGGTGAGAAAAACAGAATGGATCATCTTATCTCTCTAATCAATAGACTGAATATAGAAGGTACAGTGAATCAAAAACCAACGCACTGTTACATTCCATTTTACATAACGTGTCTGAGATTTTATTGTTGTATTCATATGGCAGCTGTATAGATGTGTATTTTATTTTTCTTTGTATGAACCTTCAACCTACTATAATAATACTTTACAGATTAAATCATTTTATTATCTTTTTGGATAAATGTTCAAATTAACTAAGAAAACTAATAGGTCATGTAATTGCTATATTTTGTTTATGAGTGTTAAAATTGTAGTGTTATTACCTCAACTGTATTTTCTTTATGTTAAATGGAAAGTGAAAGTATGCAGCTTGACCTTCTGCTCTTCATCGTTGTCAAATTTGAACTGAATGTGTGTAACAAGGTGCTGACTGAAGGCGGCCGCGTGTTGCTGGAACATGGTGGAAGCTTCCGCAGTTTTATCAGCCAAGCCGGGAACGATGCCCGGAAGATGGTGGAGCTCATCGTGGAGAAGATCCCTTCCTACAGGGATGAAGCTATGTATGAGGTTAGAGATATACTGGACCTTTTCTAAAATTGTAAAACATTTCATGTTTGGGAATGGGCAGAGAAATGTACATGTTCCACAGAGAAGTTTTCTTTATTTTACTTTATTATTTATTTTCTGTAAATGCAAAGTTCAGGTTTGTAGAAATGTTGTCTAGTTGTTGAGTTGTCTAGATTTTAGTTTGTCTACGGTTTCACAGACAAGACATTGAATGTTTAAAACATTAATCTCAGATATTAAAATAATAATAGATAGATTACAAACAAAATATAGCTGCCAGAACATTTGGAAGAATTATCTTTGGTGTTCACGTCTTTTATTTTACAGAATAGAGGCCATTGGTTACCTCAGATTTCCTCTTGAATTCACTGAATGTAAAAGAAATGTACTGTACATGTGCAGACATTTTAAATTCATAGTCTAATAAAAATATACAATGTTTATAAAACGTCTTGAAAGCTTATAGGATGTGTATTTGATCTGAGATAGATGTATGCATTTGGAGAGGATAAATTGTGATGTTAGAGTTCCATCTCCTGGCCAAGGACAGTGTGGCAATATTTCTAACTCTCTCTCTCATAGTCCGTGAAGAAGCAAATAAATAATGTGCACTCTAAGCACACACATTGTTGCCATTATGTTTTTGTCTAGTAATAAACAACAATGGGTTAGGCACAAACAGATGTTTGAACAAACAGCACATACAGTATGAGTAGAGTATAATGTATAGTGTCCTGTTTCTTTTAGGGGAAGAGAGTCTCATTTTACAAGCGAGCCCAAATCCTTGTGGCAGATTTCTGGGGCGTCATGGAAGCTAGAGGAGAGGGCGATATCATTAACATGGACAGCCTCACGATGTTTGCAGACTACAGGGTCCCACAGGCCCTCGTCTACCTTGGAGTACTGCGATACTCTGACACACTGATGCAGATGCTGGAAAGAGGTGAGACGGGAGTGTGTGCATAAATAGATTAATCATTTAAAAATAGTACCATGTAATCACTCTGTGTTATGTGTTTGTCTCCCATTTCTTTCAGGCGAGCTGCTGTGTTCAGGGGACAGGAGAGAGGTTGAGATCCGAGGTTGTTCCATTTGGTCTGTGGAGCTGATCAAAGACCGACTTCACAAGCTGGTGCAGGAGAGAGACGGACAGACATGCAACATCAACTCCGCAATCATTGACTTCTACCTGTGGCCTTACGCCAAGCAGCACCACGAAGAGATGGCCCACATTCCCATACACCACACACGCTGTATTTACTACTGATGAGCTGGCTGGCAGTATTACATACAGTAGGCTGCACTTCTCAGTGTGCAGCCTTGGCACCAGTGCCTTTCCCTGGGATAAAGCCAAGCATGTCCCTGTGCCAGATATATGTACAAATTGGATTCTCTCTGGCTGTAATGGAAACAGGTGTGAAGTTTAAATGTAGCTTGTTTATCTATGTGGGCAGTAGCTCTGTTGTCCCTTTACAGTTAATTAAAGTGTTTATTGTTGATAAGATGCAACATTTTTAACAAACTTCTCGCTGTAATGGAGAGCAAGTGATTGTACATTCCATGTGAACATATACTGCATATCTGCTGCAGTTTTCATTGACACCAGACAGTGAAAATAAAATATTTTGGTTAGATATTTTTTCTTTTTTTTTATTATTTCTTTTACAGGAGTGTTGCGATAGATTTGTTTCTAGGGATCATGCTTCTGCATCCTTAAAGCAGGATACCTGTAGGACAGCAAAAATCATTTGTGCTAGCCAAAAGCTGCCAGACCGTATGGTAACTTTATCTTCTACTTTATTTCATTTTCTCAAATTGTTGAAAGGGTAATTTTATATATTATATATATTGTTTTCAAAGACAAGAAGCGGTAGCACGCTCAGAAGATGGCGCTGTTGCCATCACGTACCACTTGGTCCGCTCTCCATGAAGACTCTTGAACGTCTCGTGATTTCCTCGACTGCTGTGGCACCGCGGCGGCGGTTTCCCGGGCAACCGCGAAGCGACAACAAACGGGAGAGTGGATAAAGTTAACGACAACAGGTAGAACAGACCAAATGACAACGACGGTAGTTAAACACGCTAGGCCAAAATCAGACGGTTTAGCCTGGTAAAATGTAGATCACTGACTCGTACATTCCCAACAGGTTGAGGAGCGGAATTAAGAAGTTTCACAACAACTCAGCCGTGAGGTGCCGGGATGAAAGTCAAACTCCATTTCAAGGACTTTACCGTTAGTCGTTCTCAGTAACATTTCACCGTCATGAGCGAGGTGTTTGTCCGGGTGGCGGTCCGTATCCGGCCCCTGCTTCCCAAAGAAGTCCTCCATAACCAGCAGGTGTGTGTGCGGGTGGTGCCGGGCACCACACAGGTGATGCTCGGCTCCGACCGACTCTTTTCTTTCGACCACGCTTTTGGACCGACAGCCAGCCAGGATGAGGTGTACGAGTCCTGCGTCCGGCCGCTGGTGGAGTCCCTGGTCGACGGCTACAACGCCACCGTCTTCTGTTATGGACAAACGGGATCAGGGAAGACATACACACTCGGAGGGGGGAACCTGGGTAAGTTGTAGAGGGCACAAGTGGCAATTTTCCTCCCGGTTTGGAAAGGTTCAGAGGCGGGATTTTGGAGAAGAGAGATGAACGGATTAGTTAAACTGACTGGGAAAATGACATAAGCTGTATTTTGTTTTACTCAGAAGGTGTGGGAGACATTTCCTCCAATGTTCAAGAGTTTGTTTATAGTGATGGAACATGTATTGTTGAAGCCAGTATGGTTAAGATGAGAAAAACTGGAGGATCACAGCATCTTTACCGCATGTTTAAGATGATCTTTGCAGGCTTGTATATTAGTTACACATTTTTTAGTCTTTCAAGGTGGCACCCAAGGATTTTGGTTGCTGAAATTTGGAAGCAGAGAGTGCATACAACAATTATTTTGATAATTTTCAAAAGTTTTTCAGCGAAAACTAATGAAAAAAAAAGCTAAACACGTAAATAATTGCAAGCCTTATCATCCCTGCTGGCTTTACTGATATCCATTCATTCTATGTGTCTATTCCTACCATACAAAACCTCTGTCAGATGAAGAAGGAGGAATTATTGACCGTGTGGCCCAGGATGTGTTCTTGTTGTTGGAGGAGAGGAGAAAGAACAGTGATGGTGTGGAGGCCACAGTGCGGGTCTCATATATGGAGCTGTACAGGGAGGAACTGAGAGACCTGCTGGAGCTGCACACCATTCACAAAGAGCTTCATATCAGAGAGGATGAGAAGGGAAACACAGGTAATGAAAAAGTCTTTCTGACTGTCAGACAAATATGACAAAATATGGATTTTTTTTTCGACACACAAAGTCTGGGTAGTCTTTTTGTTAGACTCTCCTCGCTTAGTTATGTCCTATGTCTTTCAAACTCCATACCCCCAGTTTACCCCCAGGCTTTTGAGTTTTTGCCTCCAATTCTAACAGATAACCCTGTTGAGGTTGGTAGAGCTACAGTAGTCTGTGATCAGTCAAAATCACAGGCTGCGTATTACTTCCCATGATTAGTAAACTGATCTTAATGTGTAAAATAATTCACGTAATGAATGAGAGACATTATATCAGAGAGGATGAGGAAGTCACAGTACTGCAACAAGAAGGGGGGAAAGTTCAATTTCAACGCAGTGTAAAAGCTTTTCATTAAAAAGGATCATTGTGTGGTTCTGTTTGTGTTTTCAGTGGTGGTGGGAGCCAAAGAGATTGTTGTCACCTCAGCGGAAGAGCTACTGAGCATTCTAGATACAGGTAATGCTCTGCGCCACACCGGCACCACAGGGATGAATGAGCACTCCAGTCGCTCTCACGCCATCCTCACTCTTCAGCTCATCCAATGTTGTCACAACAACGATTCCTCCTTAAAGTCTGTCCGCTCTTCCAAACTCTGCCTCGTCGACCTTGCTGGCTCGGAGCGTGCTGGAAAAACTGGCAACACGGGGACACGGCTCAAAGAGTCTGTTCATATCAACACAGGCCTGCTTGCACTGGGCAATGTTATCCGTGCCCTGTCTGACCCTGCTCGAAATCGCCGTGGTAACAACTGCAACAGCGCACACATACCATACCGTGATGCCAAGATTACCCGTCTCCTCCGTGATTCTTTAGGAGGCACCGCCCATACACTGATGGTGGCATGTGTAAGCCCCTCTCATCACAGCGTCGCTGAGACTCTGAGTGTCCTGCAGTTTGCATCCAAAGCCCGTCACATTCGCAACCGCCCTGGAGCGATATCTGCTTACACAGAGGTTAAATCATGCCCCTCAGCCTGGGACCCCAGTGAGGCTCGACTAGGAGAGCTTGAGTATGAAGTACAGACACTGAGAGAACTGTTGAAAGAGAAGGAGAAAGAGATGGAGATGCAAAGGGAGAGGACAGGTGGAAGAGCTGGAGAGGAGGAGGGCTTCAGACAGTCCAGTCAGATGAGGATATCTGAGCCAGATCAGAAGAAGAACCAAGAGGAACCATCACAGTACCGCCTCCTGGCACAGGAAGCTGCAGCTCTGCTTGCAGATATCTCTGGCCTTTCTACAAGTCGTTCTTTCAGGCAGCGACTGAAGGATTGGCAGGAGAGACTGACATCTGTCAATAACGGACATCAAATTGATGATAGGGGCTGTTCAGAGGGGAATGGAGACCAGCCTGACCATGTTACAATATTAAAGCTCAGAGAAAAGCTCAACAAATGCCAGGTAATCACAAAAAGTAAAAAAAAAAAAACAAAAAAAACAAAACATCAAATCACCAATTAAGTTCACAAATGTTCACCTGATGGGAGCTGGTCCATAATCTATGTAAGACATTCAGAAAAATATACAGGGGATGGATTTAATGGATTTTGCTTTTGTTCAGAGTAACTGTGTTAAAGTAGATTATCCTTTTAAGATTATATAACACATTTCAGTTGTGCAATGGCAGTGTCCATCACAACTCAAAGTCACCAGCAATAAGGGGATATAAATACACTTGTATTTTTATTTATATTCATATAGCCTACTCTTGCTCAAATTATTTTATTCAGAATAGTTGAAGTTGATTGATACAGACAGGGTGCAGGCTGATAATTAATCTCCGTCATCAGCCTGTCATGTAACTCATTTCATATCTTTTAAAGGACAGTCACAGTGCTGTATAATGGAAACGCTTTAGCTGACCAAATTAAGGGAAGACTGCTGAATCAATTATGAAATATCCATCAATCAAGGTGAATAAAAGGACATAGCAAAAATGTCAACTTTTTCCTCTCTTACTCTTAGGAAACACTCAACTTAGAGGAGCAGCTGTTGGACCAGAAGGATGCAGAACTGAGGCAGCTACAGAAAGAAGTTGAGAAACTTCTTCAAGAGTGCAAAACCCACCTCAAAGCCTTAGAGGAAGAAAAGGAACATAATCGTATACAGGTGAGGAGAAGCACAGTTTTGAATGCAGTTCTGTAATATAGTAGAAAAGGACACTGGATTAAGCATTATAGGTTATCAGCAAATAAAACTTCCAAACTGTCCTAGAATTTAATGACAACTCTACTGGATTGTCATGTTTTGTTTAAATGCATGCCTGTGTGCGCTTTCAGACCGAACAACTGGTGAACCAGCAGATTCTGATTGATCGTCTTCGCAGTGACCTCATGACCTTTCAAGGTGCAACCTCAGGGGCACCATTGGAAGTAGTAGCTTCTGGGAACTCAGACAAGAGGCCCCATAGTGTCCCTCTGATCAGACACAGCTGTGGACACTGGCCTCCCAGGAAGGTAGTTAGCTGCACTGTTTTGTTCAGTGTGTAATTGTTACACTAAAGATACACTTTTGTGTGTGAGTTAGATTGTCGTAAGTACCAAACACTGTTGCTACAAGCATTCATATGTGCATCCACACACTATGTTGTTCATAGCAAAGCATGTTTCTGTCCAAATGCATGTGTATTTGTAGATTCATTCCAGTCCACCGGCCTACTCACTGGAGAGGGTGATGGCAGCCTTTAAGATGCGTGGTCAGCTCCTTCTGGCTGAGCTCGAGGAAAAGGATGAGGTGTACTGTCCATTCATAAAACAACCAGCAGAGAGCAAAGACAGGGGTCAGGAGAATGAGGAGGACGATGACGACTGTGTGAGCAAAATGGCATTTAGGTGAGAGTCTGTATAATACCAGCCCACTGGTTCTTTCTGTGTCAAGCCTCCAGTGATTCACTACAACAAAGAAGAGTTTAGTCAGTGGCTTGTGAGTCACAAAGTTTTTGTTAATGTGCTGCAACAAACAAATGCTTCACAAAAAAACAGAGTCACTCAATCAATTAATCAATGTGAAATGAAATATAAACTTTCCATGTTTATCAAGCTGCTTTTCTTCAGCTGTGGTAGCATTTATTCCTCGCCTGCTCCCACTTTGTTTAACAGTGACTGTCCATGCACCAACGTGGGAGGACAGGCACCGTAGGGGGTGTGTTGGTGGCAGTCCAGTGACACACTACAATTTTGATGTCAAGGATGACTGCATTTTGTGCTGTCAGCCACCTGCCTGTTTGAACGTGGTCAACAATTCTCTTGTCACTTTAGCTGGTCCACCTAAGTTGACCTCTCACAAATCACAAAACACCTGAATGTCACAATTATCATTTCACATTTTTAACACGTTTCAACTAGTAGAAACATAAAAAATGACAGCATGAATACTGTTTAATTTGTGGTAAATTTGATGGTAGTAATAATAAAAATAATGGTTCCATTTTTAGTCTCTAAGTTTAGTCTTGCATTTAAGTATAATGCATTACACGTGGCAAACACATGCAGTCAATTAATTACATTTTGTGCAACCAGCATCAAGCTTTTACAAAATATGTTTTCAAAATTACCACACTAACATCTTGTTCACCTCAAATTGGTTTAAAAATAGCTTGGTGTTCCCCACAGACTCCTAACTTATGGTGTGTAAATTCTTGGACATATAGGAGATGTGGGGTGCATTGTTAACATGACAGGGAGCATGTTGCTTTTAAAAAAAAAATGAAAGGAGCTGACATGGTTGGCCATTAATGATGCTAGGATCTAACATACTGTCTTAATGTATAACAGTTTTTTCCCTGCAATGCTGTCTCCATGTGTACTGCAGGTATGTCTTGTGCCACAGAAATACAGAAAGTGCTTGAGTTTCATGCATATCATTAATCTTTCATTCAGAAAGTCTGATTTTCTTTCAGCATCTTCAGAGTTAATCTGAAATTGATTAATTACTGTGACATTACTCTAGGCATTCCTTAAACCGAACATGGACCAGCCGGCAGAAGAAATCAGCTCTGAAAGAGAAAAACACTGCACTAGACCAAACATCTAATGGGAATCCATTGGTACAACAGCCTCAACAATCCACAGGTAAACTTTACCTGTATTAGACTTTATTTCACAGTCTTTTGTTTCCTTGTCTTTGTGCTGAGGGGTATTTCATGTAACCGTTATATTTCAAGGAGTTATTTTATACCCAGGAAGTTGTTTCCTTTTATATTGTGAGTAACTATTTCCTAACAGGGACCAAAGAGAACCACACCAAACAAAGCCATGTGAGGAAGGCCAGACTAAGAACCAGTGTTATTCAGAGAAGGATCCGAGATCTGTCAGTCAACATGCGCATGGAAGAGGAGCTCATCAAAGAGCTTCACAAAACTGGTATGTTTATGTTATTACCTACTGTCCATTCCTGTATTCCTGTGTGTTGGTTTGTAGTTTTACTCAAGATGATGCTGAGTTAAGAATAATAGAATAATTGTTTATGAATGTGTGCATGTTTGTGGTGTTTTGTGTTATCCAAGGTTAGTCATAACATTCCTGCGATACTTATGAGAACTTGGTGCAAATTCCAGAGGCCTCTGCTGAGTGAATTTAGGAGTTCATGAAGGACAACAGCAGCAGGGAGAAAGACAAAGTGTTATTTTGATGATATAGTAACAATACTGCACGGCCAGTTGAGGAATTATAATTGTTTTATGTTTAAGAGCAGAATATTTTTATAATGTTTTTATTTAAAGCAACTGTATGGAAACTTTCTGACTGAGGTCTGGAAATAACAGTGCTGTTGCAGCTAGGTTTTAGCCCTCTGAACCAAGGTCTAAATGAAGGAGCAAAAAGGGAAAAAAATACAGGTTTGAAGTCTTGTCCTGTTTTGATCAGAGTCCTGTACTGTTTACGATGGCAAACCAAACTCTTATTTATCTACTTATTTTTTCACTGGAGTTCCAGGCAACAACTGCACATCACCAGGGAACCATAACATAATCGTATCAGACCGCTGACAGTGTATTTAAACATATTATCTCTAATTTGGAGCGATGCTCATCCAGAAATGTCAGGAGAAATGTGTCTTTTTGTCTCACAGACAAGGAGATTCAAGCTGTGGAAAAACATGGCAGGCACAGTGGAGATGGCAGAGATGCTGGCATGTTGGCAAGACTTTCCATGCAGAGCCAACAGGTCCGAGCAGAGGTATATCGCAGTCTTCAGCACATGAGACTGCAGAGAGCACAGCTTCAGACCAGCCTCATGCAGCAGAGACAGAACGCTGGCAGCAACAAAGACCAAAGTTGGGTTAGTTGTACAGATATTAGAAAATGAACCCAGTCTAAGCTAACTTGAGTCAAGAGTAAACGTAACTTGTGTTTTTAATTATAGGAGCAAAGAGCAGGAGATTTGGCTGCATGCAAAAACAATCACCAGGAGGAGTCAAAGGAAAAGGTAAACCACTGTTAAATATAGAATATGTCTTTGCTCCTTTTTTCCACTCCTCACGCCCCTTCTCTCCTCCATGTCCTCACTATAGCTGTGTCACAGCAGTTGGCTGGAGCAGGATGAGGAGCAGGCGCTTCAGAAGAGAGCAGAGCTGCAGGAGCTAGAGGAGGAGCTGAGGAGGAGAGAGGAGGTGGTCCTGCGCAGAGAGGCCTGTCTGCAACAGAAACACAAACTGGAGATCAAGAAGCTACGCTCCAGTCAGGTCAGCGTGTATATATGTTTTATTATGATTTAGCTAATATTGTTAAATGTCTTTTTTGTTAAATGTTTATTATTTGGTGTCTGGAAGTTTTTTTATCACTAACTTTTCAGGCTCTGAGTCAGGACCTGCTGGATGTGTCAATGCGGTTGGAGTCCGTGGAGGAGCACCTGCAGAGCAGTACCAATACTAAGCTGGCTGGAGGAGTCACCGTAGAGGAACTGCAGAAGGAGAGAGACATGCTTAAAAAGAGGAGAGACACTCTGGATGCCCAGCTAAAGGAAAACAGAGTACTTACTGTGGAGGTCAGAAAGAAGGAAACCATGTGTTGTATTGCAATAAACATGACACCTGATATGACTTTCCTGATATATGAGGATTTCACGGGTTTTGGTAAACTAAAGCTAGACCAGATTTCAGTGTTCATCTTTTTTTTGTGCACTTTGATTTTTGTGTGTTCTCATGTAGGAGGAACATTCCCTGGTCCAGCTGGAGGAAGCTATTGAAGCTCTGGATGCAGCTCTGGAGTTTAAAAACCGTTTCATCCAGGAAAAACAGAAGAAATTGTTCATCAAAGACTCCTCTTTGAATCAGCCACAAAGCGCTGAACCTGCCCAACTTTGCAATGTAATCAGGAAGCTGAAGGAGCTCTCACCACCCGAGGCTTCGGAGCTGCTTGTCAAATATTTCAACAAGGTAAGATAAAATGCACACACACATATGGACATATGCAACATTTGGTTTCATAAAAAGCCAACATGCTTCCTTTACTGTTTTCACTTTCCTTTCCTGTCATTTCCTACTCACCATGTGTGCCTGGTGTCTGCCATTTGCTAAAAACATATTTTTGGGGGTTTGGGGACAGAAACTGAATGCTAACTTTTTCTTTTCTGTTTTCTGTCATTTACCTTCCTTTGCTTCTGTCTCCAGGTGATGTTCTTGAGTCAAAGATGAGTCAGAAATGCGGCAGAACTATTTTTGTAATGCTAATTAAATTAGACCTCCACCCTCTCTCTGCTTCCCTAATGTTCCCTTCATGTTTCCATCTCACACATCTAAATACCATTATAAACTATATCAACTTCTCTCTATGAGGTTTGTTTGCACCATGCTATACTATTACACCATAATAAACTCACTCCAACCTGTTTTGCTCTGTCCTTTTTTCTATGCAGTTGTCAGAGTAAACAAAGATACAAATTTCAGCCAGTGTCTTTATAATTACAGTTTATTGTGTACTAATATACACACATATGAACCTTTATCATCCTCTCCAGGTTGTTGGTCTTCGTGAGGTGGAGCGCCATTTGCGTTTGCGCTGTGAAGAGCTGGAGCTTCATGCTGGAGAGCAAGAGGTGGTGCTGAGGGAGATGGAGGCTGCCATGCAGCGCCTGGCCTTGGATACAGACCGCAGGCTCACCCAGCAGCACCGAGATCACCAGAACAACATCCATCTACTCCTGCAGAAACTTCAAGGTGAGGAAATTAGGTTAGCCTGCACAGAATGTTTTGTCCTATCCATCTCCATAATGAATATGTACGAATATTGCTGTTTCATTTACTTTTGTCTCTGTGTGTTGTGTGTATGTGTGTGTTTAGTGGGTGGTTCAGGAGAGCCACAGCAGGCTGTCAAAGACAGACTACAGCATCTGGAAAAAGAACTGTATTTCTACAAAAGCACCAGCCGGCAGCTCAAAAAGAAACTCAAAGAGCTGTTCAGTGGTGATCAGCCCTCACACAATCAGGAGCACACACAAACACACAATATGCAGATACACTCAAACACAAACAAATCCCAAACGAGCACTGAAGAGGTACTAACAAGGAAACATATTGCAACAACGTACACAAAGATACAAGCCGAGCAAACAGACCAAAAGACACAGAGCGATTCTCACATGAAGACAAATGCACACCTAACCCCCTGTCCTTCCTCATCTTCTGACCTACAAGCACACAAAAAGACCAGAATGCCTGATTACAACCAGATACACACATGCACACAGTCCAAGGGGAGGAATGAAAGAGGGGCTGGTGACAGTTTAGAGATGACGCCAGTCCGTTTGTGTCGCAGAGAGCTGAGACAGATCTCTCCAGCTGACCTGCAAATCTCTGGTTCAGCCACAAGGAGGCGACAGTCTGTCATGGATACCAGCACAGAGTCAATACTGGAGGACTCCATAGAAGATCCCAGAAACAGTGACAGGTGATATTGCATCATTTGCAGATCTATTCAGTGGCTTTACATAGATCATAGTATTTACAAGTCACTTGACTGCAGTAATGTGTGCAGCAGATTTCAGTTGGATGGTAGTAAGCAAAGGAAAATGTGTCATGAATAACTAATGACAAAATTCAGAATGAAACACTTTTCCTCTCATCTTAAGAATCTTGTGAAAATGTTCATGCAATACTGGTTTTAAGTTTTCAGTCCTTACTTTAAGAACTTTGTGGGGCTTTGAGGTCAGTGAGAAATTCCCACAATGAAATGTTTTTCTTCATAAATTCACTGTTCTCCTTTGCTGAACATGTAATACCACAGAATAGTGAAACCATGAATAACTGCAGACTGTATGACTTGAGGAGAAGAGAGTGTCTTTTAGATGGACTGAAATGTCTTCACAGTGAAGCAGCTCATTCTCTTGTCACAGCACTGTGTTCCTTGGTGGTCACATCTCGTCTAAGCTGAATGTTGTGGAGTTTTTCTATTCAATAAGAGAAGAAACACAAAGAAAGGCCAGTGTTCTATGGCACATAAAGAGAGTTTTTTTTTTAAATAACTTGGGAGTGCTTTTATATAGAATGAATCGTCCCATTGTGTGATTATAGATTTTAGTCTCAGCTCTTACCACACCAAAACACTGCACATTCCATGTTTTGTTCCCCTAAATTTGGGGAGCTTATGTTTCAAGCTCTTGTCCTAGATAAAGACAAACAAGTTCTAAAAATGATCTTTGTAATGTCTCAAATCTTTCTGACAATAATACACTGTATACATAACCTACAGCCTTCTGATTATTATAGATTCTTTAGTCATAATACAGTAGCACACCTTACAGTTATCAGTTAAAAACAGACAACAATTTGGAGAAAACATGTTTATCAGCCTGTTGTTAAATGTAATCAAATAGAGCCTGGAGAAGAGAACTTTCAGCACTGTTTAGCACTTAAAATGGCCAGTAGATACATGCTTTCTGCACTACAACAGCATGTGTTTTTTTATGCACTTGATTTTTTTAATACAGTTTCAATTATAATTTAAATCTGTGAGCACTATCTGCTATTAACTGTTGTGTGTTAATTATTTCTTATATGGGTGACTTTTATGACAGTCAAATTTAATAAACCTACTAATGTGATTATTTCACTGTTTTGTCTGTATTGTGTGAAGTCATTCCATCCCCTACCAATCAGCTCAACCCCACAGGTTAATCTTTTGACCCTCTGGAGAGTCGCCGAATTGCCTGAGAATCATCACTTTTATAAAGTTGGTTTCACTATCAAATGTATTCATTAATAGTTGTATGTACATCCGTTGGTGCACAGCAAACGGGCACCACCACCAGCTAATTCGGCGAACATAATTTTCCAAAATGTAATCGACTACAACTAAAACTGCCATAACACATGGAAGGTGGGGCGGGGGTTTAGACTCTGATTGGGCAACTTTATGTCAGTCAAATCTGGGTACTAGACTTTTCCCCTTTTTGGCACCATCGGGCTGCTGTAGCTGCACTTAGACAATCGCTGGTAGCAAACCAACGGTGAGCGGCTGTACCCTGACGAACAGGTGAAAGTATTCTTTAGCAACTTTTCATGTGAGTATTGTCTTTTTAGCAGAAGTCAGTCGGTGTATTAAGTCAACGTTAACCAATGTTTGTGTTTCTGACTGTCATGCATCCCTACTTTTGTACTTCTTTTGAAGCTAACAAAACCGGCTAACCCTTTCGTAGTAAGCTAGGTTAACTTGCTGCTATGAAATGCTAGCTGCCTCCGTCAGTAGACTGTTAGCAACGGTACACTTCAAAACTCTTTGCATTTATCGGTGTTATATCTGTTTCAAAAAAACATAATAACGATTCAGTCCGTTGCTTTAAATGAAGCTCTTGGCCGAGATACGGTGATGTTTTCATTTGTAAACAGGCTTTCTCTAGAAGCTAACTCGTTGTTTTATTACCGGCTTCAAGTTATTATCACTGAATTGTTCTTTATCTGTGTCTTTTGTCATCAGTTAGTTTCCTTATCGCAATGGCATCGTCTGCAATGATCACCGTCCCCACCACCGCCTCCCGCTTCGCCCTGCTCCAGATAGACTCGGATTCGGACTCCGATACCTCCGAGCCGGGGAAGACCACCACCAAAAGCGGACGGGACACCTCCGGCAAGCCCCGACAAGGAAAGGCAGGGGCAGCCGGGGGGAAGGCGGCCCAGGTTAACGACAAGAAGAAAGACAAGAAAAAGAAGAAGAAGGAACAGCAGCAGAGTGAGGCAAATGAGGTGACTGACTATTAGGGCAGGAGCATCTCACCAGCCCCCTCTTCATAAAGCACAAGTCTATGTTATTACACTGTATATTACATGACGTCCGTTTTGTGACAGGCAAGAAAGATTGTTCCTCTCTGTTGCTGTTTCACTTCACCTGAAATGAAACTGCAGATGTTGCTGTCAGTCACACTCCAGAAAGCTTTGTTTTGTTTACTTCTCAGCAGTGCAGGTGTTGCTATCAATTTGATTTGAGAATGGAGTTAGTGCTTTTTGTGGTGGGGATTTTAAAACAAGGTATCTGAAGAGGTCATCTTGGACTATAAAGAATTATTTCACTATTTTATTGACCAAATCATTCACTCACTAGCTCACCCAAAGACAGCAAGGAACCCTACAGCCAGAAACCACAGACATAAACATTCAGTCCAATCATACGCATGAGGAAGAAAGAAATTCAGTCCCTAATCACAAGCATGAGTAAGGAAGAAAAGCTTTCAGTGTGCTTTTGAAAATGGACAAAGTTTTGACACATCTCAGGTCATCAGTTTGTTCCAGAGAAGATGACCAAAGTAACAGAGAGTACCCTCACCAGTTTCTGACAGCCTCTGAAACTAACAACAGAAGACTGTAGTAGTTTATAATTGATCAGTAATGGTCATATTAGGTCACTGTTGGATTAAATTGTATCCCTCTTTCTATCAGCTACGTAATCTGGCCTTCAAGAAGATTCCTCAGAAATCTTCTGCCCAACCTCCTTGTATGACACTGTCAGGAATAGCCAGCGAACTTCTCAGCCCTGCATCAGGGGACCACAATATGCCTTCGGAGGGGTGGCAGCAGTGGAAGCAGAGGGATGAGCAGGTAAGAAAGAACACCCACTCCTATAACAAACGTGTGAGCTGGTTAGGATAACTATAGCACACTGACATTCCCTTTTGAAAGCAACTTCCAGCTCTTTTAAGTAGAGATGTTGAGACATCAGCAGTAGAGGAGTGGTTGTACTGGCAGCTTCCATGTGTGCAACAGTATGAGCCAGAAACAGAATATTCTTTGAATGGACTGATTGATTTTTAGATAGTGTTGTTTGTTACAGGCATTAGAAAAGAGCAGATTCATGAAATTCAGCATATTGTCTTTCCCAGATATAACTGCATTTAAAACGTGTCATGTCTGACTTTATGGACATCACTACATATATTTCCCAATTGTATGTTCTTGCACGTCTATTTTCCTCCTTTCCCCTTAGATAACAACTGAACTATACGAGGCAGACTTGGAAAAGGCCTTGATTCTAAGTAAACTGGAGTACGAACAACAGAAACAGGTACGTTGCCCGCTTACACACACTAATATATCCCTTTTTAACCAGAAGGTACAGGGCCTTATATAGCTTTTTATTTGGATCACCATTTATGGCACTTTTGGCTTTTATGAAATGATGGGTGTTCCTTGTAAAAGTGAGGTCCTCATGAATATTCAGAATCATCATCTGAAATTTGGCATAATCCCATTTTATAAGAAAAGACTCTACAGCCCTCTGACACACCTGTTACACACTCAGATGTGCAAAGATTTTAAAAGTTATAATAAGAGATGGAGCATTGTGCTATTTGTATACTGTCACTGTGAGCAGTCACATAGGCGCCACTGATATTGGATGCATGGTGCCAAAAAAGCATCATGCAGCTCCTCTGCAGCTTTCTCTGGATCTCTTGTTTCAGTTGCTGTGGAATGAAAGAAACAGAAAACGGCAATGCTAACAACAACATATTCTTGTTAACAAAATTAAACGGTGTTTATCTGTCTTTGCAGTGTAGAGCTTACAGGTATTAGGATGTTTTGTTTCTGGTCTTTACTCCAGTCCATTAGATCTGAAGTGAAACGGTGACTATGGTGTTAAAATGCTGACTTTAATGTGGAAATATTTATGGCTACATCAAATGAATCATAAAGAAATAATAATACTTTTCATACACAGACACTAAAGGAAAAATTAACCATCAAATTGTACACTGTTCACCCAGCATAGATGTGAACACACTTCCCTTGAAGCTGAGAGTCTGCACTTTAACCTCTTAGTCACTATTTCATTTCATATCCAGTGTGCCGGAGTAGAGCCCAAACAATGACGACACATCCTTTAAAATTGTATACCATAAAATTCATTTACATCTACAGTTACAGAACTTCAGTTTTATTTTAAAGTCCTATATAGTGTAGTTTTTAGTAAATTGTAATGATAAGCTAACAACCATTAGTTATAACCTTAACTGAAGTCAAATGATCTGCTTTCATTCAGGAGAACAACACAAACACATCCTCGCCAAAGTCACGAGGAGGAAAAGAGGGCGGAGGGAAGAAGGAGAAGAAGAAGAATCAGCAGGCAAAAGACAAAAAGACGGTTTCACTGCAGGATTTCCAGGCAGAAGGCAGTGTAGGTGAGAGAAACCTGTTCTTCATTTTCAAAAGCCAGTAAACGAGGACCTTGTGTGGTGCAGTCTGTAGACCAACATAGCCTATAACTGTACTGTTTAGGACTGAAAAAACTATACTACATGTTTTTCTCTCACAAAAATAGGTTTGAATAATAGTTATATCTTTGTCTCTTTGCAGAACATTCGTGTAAGAAACAAGAGAAAGAGGTGAGCAAGAATATGTACATGTATAAATGTACAGTAACAGTTCTAATTACCAATAAAGAATATGTGCAAGGTTTTATTTGGGCTTGAATACCATGAGTGATGTGGCAGACTACTGTTGAAACACTGGCCACATTCCCATCCAGGATGCCAGAGCAGCAAACCTGGCACTAGGAATTGGGCAGGAGGAGCGTTTTTTTAATAAACTGGAAGATGACGTCAGTCGGATCATCCAGCGAGAGAAAAGACGTGAGCAGTACGCTAACAGCCAGGGACAAGAAGTCAACACATCCACAGAACACGAACCAGTGAGTGGACAGACACCAACACACATGCGTCTCCCAGTGTTTGAGTACATGCAGCATCACCCAAGTGAAGTTTGTGAAATTTGGTAAATTTGTCCTGAATTCCTCTTTTCTCCCCGTTATTCTTGTCAGGACCCCCGGGCAGAGCAGCTGAAGTATGAGCTTGAGAAGAAAGACCAAGAAATCGATAAGCTAAGGAAGACAATCTCACAGTGGGAGGTCAGCACTTATGAGCAGTTACTCAGTCATAGTATCATTTTTTTGGCAAATTATACTATCACTTGTTTGGCCAGTTGTGGCATAGGTACTCTTTTGTTGCCTACAGCTCTTCATCTAAAGATCTGACTGTGGCTGCTTTATATTTTATCCTTCCTTCCTTGAAATATTTTAAACTGACTATCAGTAAAGTGCAGAGAAATATCCCTGCAGATCAGTTCTTTAAAAAAAATGTACATTGGACTATGGAAATGTTTAAAGAGGGAATGAGATAAGGTGGTGAGAAGGAATTCACCAAGGACAGAAAAGCTGGATTTTTTCAGAAGACACGGACCATGGACGGCTTAATGGAAATTTCACCTTAAAGTATCTAACACTATTTTCTTACGGACTTGAAATGTGGCTTAAATGGTTTTCGTTTCATAAACTCTTTTCAAAAAAGTTTGTTTCTCCTTTCCTCTGAACTCCTCAGGTGAAATACAAAGAGGTGAAAGCAAGAAATGCCCAGCTACTTAAGATGCTCCAACAAGGAGAGAGTGAGTTAAAAAATCAATAGAGCCTTCCGTCCTTTTCCTTCTTTCTCTGTCTTTCCTTTCCTAAAGAAGAATTAAAGTCATCTGTATCACACGATGTTTCTAATCTCTCTCCTTCAGTGAAAGATAAAGCTGAAATCCTTCTACAGGTAGAAGAGCTTCTACATATTAAAGAAGAACTGTCATCACAGGTGTGTTACAGTGAGATAAAGATTGCGAGTGAGGAGTGTGTTTGTGTCGGATATTTATGTGCTTTTTAATGATGCACTTTTGTTTTTAGGTAACATTACTACACGCTGCCCTTGAACAAGAAAGATCTAAAGTCAAAGGTCTGCAGTCAGAACAGCCAAAACATCAGGTGAGAAAACAAATGATCACTCACTTTCTCATTGTCTTGGTTACCTGTAAGTAGTGTGTGGAAATGTCACAGTCGAAGGAATATTAGACACAGATTTAAGTGTTGCATCTGTATTAATTCACTCTTTTCAGAGCTGTAGCATAGAGAGAAGAGATTCTGTCGTACATGTTAGAAGCCATGATCCGGTGTGTGGGTGGGATTGCCAGTGTATTAGCTAATGTTCATGTATGCGTATTTACGGGTTGCATGCATGTGCCTTCTTTCCTCCCTCTATAGACCAATGAAATAGCAGCTGGTAGGTCAGGTGAAGTGAGAAAAGTTGCAGTGTAAGTTAGCCACAGCACAGAAGCACAGTTTTTTTTTTTCCACTTTTAATAAGGCCACTGGAGAATTTCATTGCCAGTAAAATTATTGACCTTTAACTTGAGTTAGGTCAAGAAAAGATTTCAGTAAAATACTTTCTTATACTTTCTTTCTCTGCTTCTCTGGCTGGCAGGGAAACAAGAAAGGGAAAAAGGGCTCGGAGATGGATCTATGAAGGTACCAAAAGGAAAGGACCTAAATTGCAAATCTAAATGAACGAATGAACAAATGAAAAAAAAATACACTACTGATCATAATCAAGGTTCTCTTTCCTCTTTGGTTTTTTTTTTTTTTTTTTTTTTTTTTTTTAGCTTGGACTCCATGTCAGCATATAATGCATGCCCCCCTTAATTGCACACACACACACAGAATACACTCCAGGATGTATTACACAGCTGAACAAGGATTAAAGAAGCTTTTAAAATGATTGACTGAGTTTAAAGTTTGTGTTGAAATGGTGGCTTGGCACACAGTGCTGCCCTCTGCAGGCACAAGATTGCCACTGCATTTTTAGTACTGTTGAAGGCTGTGCCTGAACTTTCTGAGGGTTTTAATGCCAAAATGACAGATGTGAAATTTTATGCTTTTGTTTGTTTGTTTGTTTTCTCACTGTTAAGTAAATAAAATACTTTTTCAGTGAACAAAAATCTTCCCATTTTTATATATTGTCTTAAATGGAAAATGCAACTCTAAAAACTGTAAAAACCCAGGCCGTGTTTCCATATGGGTACAGTACATCCACACACACTTCCACAACTTGCTGGCTCCAGGAACAATAATAATAATGATAATCTTTATTCATAGAGCATTTTCAAAACTTAAGTTATGAAGGGCTTCACACAAGGCAGCACAAAACTAAATCACAAAAGCATAAGAGTTTATGCTAAAAAAAACTATTCTAGTAAGGTAAAATCAATAAGGATTAAAATATAAAATAGAATTCAAAGAAAATAACTCCAGTAAAGTCAGGATAAGCACTTTTTTAAAAACATGAAATCACGTTTTAAAAAATGATTTAAATAGTGTAACTCTTTACAGCCTGCTCAACCTCAGTCCCACGTTATATAGTTCGTAACACACAGAAACCCCCCCCCCCCCCCCCCCCCCCCCCATCTTTCTTCCGTTTGATAATGTAACAGTAAGCCCATGGCGTCTCAAAGTTCAGACCTGACTCCCACAATTTGTGCAGCATAATGTATTAAAGGATAAACATAATCTAAAAGAGAAAGGTCTACTATTTCTTTAAATTGAATGCGGTTACATAACTATAGGCGTGTGATTTAACTGCTGGCAGTGGCTTCTGTGTGACAAAAATGTAAATCATGTAAATCACAAGCGATAACAAGGCATAAACATTCCTTTACATACTATAAAGGTGTAGACTTGTATACACACCTCCCTGCGCAGGCGAGTCAGAGCTGGCACGCATCCTCACAACGCAACACTTCTGCCGAGTCATCGGGACAGACACGCACCTCCGCCCCGGGACTGTGCGCTCCACTCCAGGTCCGCTCATCACCATCGTCATCCCGGACCGGACTGAGATGTCAGGCGCAGTGAAAGACGGAGCGAGAGCACCAGGTGAAGGTCAGAGGACTGAAATGATCCAGGTTGCCGTTAAAAGTCTCACGGAGAGCAAAGACTTCACCGTTAGAGGAGACTGCACCGTCAGACAGGTCAGGACACCAGGAACAGCCGCTGACTCTGAACTGTTTGTCAGCTTTGTGCGTAAAATTGGTTTAGTTTGATTATGGATTTGATTTGCAGTGACTCCGGTAGATGGTATTAGAGCTACTGATGTCTTATTTTTGGTTGGAAAAGTGCGGTTGTATGTTCATTGTGTGTGTCTGTGGGTGCAGCTGAAACGGGGTCTATCAGAGCGCCTGGGAGCCTCAGCAGAGCAGCTGGTGCTGATCCACTCCGGCCGGGTCCTCAAAGAGTCAGAGATCCTGAGTCACCTTAAGGGACCGAATGAGTCGGTCAGCCTTGGCATGATCCGAAGGTAAACACACACATATGTTCTTATCAGACACACTAAAACGTCATAAATACATGTTTATTTGCGATAGTGTGCCGACCACACAAATAATAGATTGTGTGCTGAAAAATTCAGAGGACTGTGAGTTTAAAGGGGTACACTCCCTTTTTTAAATTATGCTGTTAAGTCACATGTTTCTGTGCCTCGTTTTCATCAGTGTTAGTTAACTGACCACTTTTGACCCAAACTATCAATCACAGGGACAGATTTCCAATTTGTAATGTCACAGCTACTGTTAGATACAGACCTGGATCATAACCTTGTGACTGTTAATTAAGTTGCTCTGAGTATATTCATTTTCTGTAGTACAGATTTTGTCTACAATATATTTGAATCAAGTCTTAATACTAGTATTTCTACATAATCGGAAAATAAAGCCTAGACACTAGAATCAATATCAGACATTATGTACGCAAATGTCACAAGATATAAGATCATCACACTGTCCTAATAGCTCTGTCAGTTCTGTTTAACTGAATGGGTTAGATGTGATCAGTGTGCAGATCTTTTGTCCAACTTCTGCCTTCATTTTAAATTTTTTGATCCAGCACTCGTAAAAGTATCTTGGATGTACACTCTGTTCATCACCACAATTATGTGTAAAATTGGACTTATGCCCCAAAACTCTATTTAATATGCATACACAGTTTTTTTGTAATCCGAACTAGAACTCCAGATTTAGGTTCAGTTCATCCTTCTCAGGCCTCAGTTTACTTCTTCACCGGCCACCGGTGATCCAGCTTCAGAGACGGTCCAGTCAGAGCTCACAGATGTTCTCGACCCTGATCACGATAACCTCACACCATCTCCCACCTCTCCTCTCTGCCTGGGTAAGAACTGCTGAACACAGAAACTCCCCTGACCTACAATTATTTTCTGCCTTTTCTCACATTTGCATTTCATATGCATTCCAGACACAGTAGTTTCCAGTCTTCATTTTTCCTTTCCTTCCTGTGTGGACTTGTACTGCTGCTATGGGGTACTAAGATCCTACTCCTGTGCATTTACATATTCCTGTTCTTTTGATCTGATCTTGTTCTCATAGTGGAAAGTCTGGACAGTCTTGGCCTAACAAACAGTGGGCCTGGCTTTTTCCCTGCACTCCAGCAGCAGATGGAGAAGCAGCTGTTGGCTGACCCAGAACTGATGCACTGTGTCCTGGGCAGCACTCTTGTCCAGAGCACCCTCTCTACCTCCAGCCCCCAAATAACCAGGCAGCTAATTTTGTCTAATCCCCAAATCCAGCAGCTCCTAGAGACAAACCCAGAGGTGGGGGGCATGCTTAACAACACAGACATCATCACACAGGTGGGTGTAGGTTGGGATAAAAAGTATGCAAGTTTCCATGAGGTAAATTAAAAATTTGTTTTAAAAAAAGAAAGAAAAAGATGCATATTTCTAAATATGCTTTAGGATTTACAGTAGGTGTATGATACGAATTAGTTAAAAGGAAAAAAAGGTTTTTCCGTTTTTCATTTCACTATGGCTTGAACATAGCCGCTCCCTCCTTAACTCATTTCTCCCTCCTAAGTTGAATATCTTCTTTCTTCCGTTCCCAGGTGCTGGAGCTCGTCCGGAACCCTGACATGATAGAGGAACTGTTGCGTAATGAAGACAGAGCATTAGACAATTTGCAACCAGAGCAGAACAACCCTGAAACCATTTCTGGCGACTCTGATGGCCTTCAGAAATCTGAAGGAAAAACACAGAAAAATACTCTCAAACTATCACAGGTACAACTTTGAAAATAACATTTCTCAGATTTATCTTTCTTGGTTTGGTCAAACTGATCTTGTGTATTTAACCAGTTGTCTTTCCCAGTCTATTTCTGCTCTCTCTCTTTTACATCCAGACACGAGTGTCTCCAGTGGGGACTACCTCATCTGGGGCTCAACAGACACCCAAAGGAAAAAGAGACCAGACACCGCCCTTCTCCAGTCACTCCACAGATCCTCTCAGAGACCTGACTGCCACACCCACAGCTGATCCAAACCCTCAGAGCACTACTACTGCAGGCAAGAAAATACACACCTACGTGATTTATCTGCACAAACAGAATAAGCAGAATCACCTGCCTATCAGTAACTGCCCATAAGTATTTTTTTGTTCTTTGTTGTATTTCAAGTTATTTTGAAGGTGCTGGCACTCTTTGCCATTTCATCCTAAACAAACCAACAAACAAATCATCAGTTTTAATCAGCTAAACTATAAATATACATACACATTTCTCCCTGCTTTTCTTCATTCTGTGTCTGTGGTCTCCTCCCTCCTGCCTCAGGCATGCAGTCACTGCTGGAGGAGATCACGGCCAGTCCAGGTCTGATGGAAAGCCTGCTGTCTGGGCCATACGTCAGCAGTCTTCTGAAATGCCTCAGTCAGAACCCTGACCTGGCGGCACAGGTGACTCATACACAGTTTATGATAGAGAAAATATGACAGGCAATCAAATCACTTATTTTCACCAGACAACTTCTGTGCCAGTAGTCTTTTTTTTAGGTTTTGCCATTTATGAGCATATGAATGGCTGAAAAATCATGTGGGCTGCTATACAGAGGTCTGGAACTAGGCTACAAAACCCTCCCAACCCCATCCCCATAATCTCCACTCACTCAGACAAGTCTTATAGCCCATACTGCTCTCATTTTCTGACTCTTTCAGATGCTGCTGAGCCACCCTTTGTTCTCAGGGAATCCTCAGCTACAGCAGCAGATGAGACAGCAGCTCCCCCTCTTCCTGCAACAGGTTTATTTTTATTCTCCTCACTGTTACTCTCTATTACTATGCCATCATGCAACTGGAAAGCATATTAAAATATAAAAATATCCTCTATTTGCTGCATTCATCATTGACTTTTTACTTGAATAACACTTCTTCCTGAATGGATGTCAGTACTTGCTCCTTAAAACATCTGTTTGAAGGGCGTTTGTACACATGAATAATCACATTTTCATACATAGCTTGTCAGAAATGTAATCTGCTATAGTGAAATTGCTGCTTAGACTCAATTTCTCACAGTGTTTATCATTCATTTCTTCATTATTAATTGTCAACTATGTGTAGATGCAGAGTCCAGAGCTGCTGTCAGCCATGTTGAACCCCAGAGCCATGGAGGCTCTGCTACAGATCCAGCAGGGTCTACAGACTCTGGCTGCAGAGGCTCCCGCCCTCATACCTGTGTGAGTAAAACCAGATTGTACACCTCAACCTAAAGAGATTTATTCTTGGTACTTTAGTTTCTAAGTAAAAGATTTGTGTTTTTAAATATACTGTAAAACTTGAGTAAAACTACATTTCATCTTGCAGGGCTGGACTTGGAAACACTGGAGCCAGTGTGAGTGTTGCCCCTGAGCTCGCATCTGACTCTGTCCTGAACAGCCAATCAGAAAATGGTCCTCAGGTCGCCACGGTGACAGAGCAGCAGCAGCAATTCGTACAACAGATGCTGCAGGCGCTGGCTAACACCAACAATGGGGTACCTCAGTGTTTCCTTATAACCTTGTCGTCTGCTTCTGTAAATGATTTGAACTGCTCCTGAATTTGAAATATCACCAGTTAGTAGCATTTTAAGGCCCAAAGCCTCTGTTTACACAAGCAGCACCACATGTAAGTAACTGCAGCCAGTCTAATAGTCCTCCTTATACTGACAGTGAATGGCAACAACATGCTTTTTCCACAGCCTGCACCATGTCTGGCCACATCCTGCTGTGATGTTTGGTGTGGTCATAGGTTTGAGATAAATTAAGATTTTAACACAGTTAAGATAAAATGACTGCATGACCTCCAAAAGGGCAGATTAGGAGAGACACGTGTGAATTTTTGTCAAATGGTATGGCACGTTTTCTCTCCCAGAGGCACAAAACCTTTTTACTAATCCTTTTTTCAATCATGTTATTATAATAAGATAAAACTTAAAATAATTCTCCTGTCTTGTCCTGTCAGGTCCATCATGAGGAGGCTGAGTTCCAGGAGGAGCTGGAGCAGCTGAGCTCAATGGGCTTCAGAGACAGACAGGCAAACCTCCAGGCCCTAATCAGCACAGGAGGAGACCTCAACACTGCCATACAACGTCTGCTCAATCTCTGACACACACACACACAGATGTTGATCTGTGCATGTATACATATGTAAGTGAACGCATATGCGCTAATATTTGCATATAATCACCTACACTCAATCAAAAATAATAAACTCAATATTAACAAGTTCAAAGTGCTTTACAAAAATCAAACACAAGAGACGTGCAAGCCATATATGTATTGCTGAGACATATTAATTCCATAACTTCCCGTACTAACCTCTGTTTACAGTAGAAAAGTATATTGATAAAAGTCACCCTTACTCTAGAATGTTCTACACTTGTTTTTCCTTATCTGAGTTGAAGGTGGATGCCATATCCTGAACAGAGTGTAATGCCCCTTTTGGCAAATCTGTGATTTTAGGCTCTATAAATACACGTAAAAACAGACTTTATTTGCTGTTTACCAAATGAGAACTGATAAAGCATGCATATTTACCTTTTTGTCCTTTCAAAGTGCGCACCTTTAGTTAATATTAAGGTAGAAATAAAAGAATAAATAAAGTACAGATACTAAAATCCATCTCACATACTGTAGACTTGTAGTAATTGCATAAATATTCAGAGTTAGGTCATGTATAGTTAATCTCTGTGCAGACACACCATGAAGCCCAGGCTTCTTTTCATCTTGCCACATGGACAGAGTTTAATGAAACCTTTTAAGACCCAGAGAGTAAACAGATTGAACCAGGAGCACAATCTGTTGTCTGCTGCAAATGATTATGTTCATTATCAATTAATCTTTCAATTTTATTTTCTTTTACGTTTAATATATTAATCGTTCAGTCTAAAAAATATCAGAAAATAGGAAAAATATCTATCACAACTTTTCCTAAAGTGACGTCTTCATCTTGCTCATTTTGTTCAGCTAGTAGTCCAAAATGCAGAAGATGTTCATTTCACACTTATATAACATAGAAAAGGTGCAAATCCTCACATTTCAGAAGCTCCAAAACATAATGTTGTACCTAGAGTTGGTGTAGAGATCAAGAGCATCACCCGACAGTCTCAATAAAGACATAAGTCAAACACAAACTGGTCTGCCATCCTCTTTCACTGATAAAAAGATCATTTATAATAAAATAACAAATGTTACTATTTTCATACATCTTATTTACCCTCTACTCATCAAAATAAGTTATTAATGATTCAAATTAGACTTTTAAAATAGGTATTTCACCATGATATTCTGTCTGCTAATATCTAAGCTTGGACTTTTCTACTCTGAACACTAGGGGGCAGTTGCACTTAACTTCTGCAGTACTATCAGCTATTTTTTGGTTTGTACAACTGGAATTATGCAGCCACAAAACATCACATTTTTGAGTCTGAAGCAAATCTCATCTATGGCAGTTTAAGCAGAGCAGTTTTCTAGGTTAATTCGTCATTATTCTCTTACCTTCAGTGTAAAGTATGAAGCCTGAAATCTGTATTTGCATGTTCAGCACAGCATTGTTGTTGAGCATCAAAGACCTGACATACCAGCAGGCAAGCAGCAGCTGTTATGTAATTCATTTATTGAAATAAACATCACATAAGCACAAAGTAATATTTTGAGGTGATTTTCAGCTACTAATGTGAATAATAAGATATGTGTGCTTGTGTGAGGGTTGCTCTGTTTTCCATTCCTGCTTTTGTGTCCTCACTCTCAGAGACCTAGTGGATTAAATGACACACAAGACACGTACTACGACATCAGATATGTGTCTATGTGATCCATTTGACAACCTGTGTGCGTTTGTGTGTTGCTGCCAGACTGAGGGGGTTTTAATCTCCAGTGGTGTGTGTGCGCGCTGGTTCGTCTGGATGTGTGAGATATGAGAGTAGCCAAGGGGTTTTTTTTCGGGATTAGAAGCTCCTAAAATATTCGGGTTGATGTTTAAAGATGAGTCACACCACAAAAACAGCTCTGCAGTGCTGTGTTGAGGTGTATGTGTGTGTGTGTGTGAGTCTGGTTGTAAGACAGTGTGGCAACATGGTGCTCATGGTCACCTACTTATGTTTGCATGTTCTCTGAAGATGCACAGCAGATCAGAAAACAGGAATCACAAAGCCTTGACCTTTTATCTGGTGACAGCCTACTCTCAGAAGAGCTAAACCTACCTCACAGTGATGTGTAGCAGTAAGGTGTTCAGTCTAAATCCCTTTAATCATTTAACGTTATTGTATTCAGTGTGAAGATTGTACTGTAAGATTGGCTGGTGCATTTGGCATTTGATGTCAGAGCATGAAAGGTGGTTTGACAGACTGAATGATATAAAAAAAAAAAAACAAAACTACCAAACTAATCCATTTACCAATTCAAAGTTGTCAGGAACTTCAACATCAGTGTTAGATGAAGCAAATGTGGTAAATCAATACAGCTGGCTGCAGAATGAATGTCCACCGGTTAATTGTCCTCTAAACCAAACTGAAACAAAGTCATACAACCTTGCAAGTTAAATTCACAGGGATAAAGAAAAAAAGGTTTATTTTCTGTAGATCTGAAGTGATTAGCCGATAAATCCATTGCTCTACATAAACAAGGAATCGTCAACTATTGTACTTTGATTTTGAATTTGTCTAAGAAATGAATTCAACTTGAACTGTGAAGATTTGCTTCTTGCTTTTCTTTGTCACATGATTAAAATTAAAATCTTTAGGTTGGCTTTGAAAAGTTTTTCAGACCAATCAAAAAACAGAAATGGCACTTTTAACATCAGAGCATTTATTTCAACTATTAAAGATCAACATTTGATGATCAGACATATCAAGCAATGGGAGAATGTCACCTCAAGCTTTAGGAAACTGCAATTGACATTTTAGTCATAAATGAAAATGACTGTTAGTTGCGGTTTTAATTCACAGTGTTATGGAAATGTCAGCACATGATGCAAATATTTAAGTATAACATCAAAATAAAAAATAAATAAAATCTAAAACGCAGGATTCCAAAACTTATAAAATATTCAACCAAAATCATCACCAGTTCATTTTTATTTCATTAACCTGTGCCAGTGCAATTGTCAATCAGTTCAACACAGTGTCTACAAAGCCAAGAAGCCAAATTTCCCTTATAAATATTGCCGGTCTCTCACAGACATGGAACAAAATAAAAATGAGTTGATCTAATCGGTAAAAAACCTTTATACATTTTTTTTCATGATCACGTTAAAAAATGTTTACTGTTGACTGCTCTTCTGATTTAAAAATGTTCCCAATGCATTTGTCCATCATAAATTCTTGTCTGTGCAGTCAAACAGATGTTATTCCACAACAAAATGACTGTGAAAACATTGAATCTTCACAGTGCAAACCTTTATAATGCTTCCACAATCCTCTTCATAAGTTTATAACCGACCTATAATCCAAACTCTCTTCAATGTGAATATCTGGCCTTTTTCTTTGTTGCATTTTATTGAAAGTTGCTGTCTCATTCACAAAAAAAGCCCTTCTTGGTCCCAATGTCAAACACTCTGTTGTATATATTAGAATGGCACTTAAGACCATTAAGTTTTCCGCTAACAAATTGTTTTCAGAATCTCTGTGATTTTACACCACAACAGCAACAGTGATTTACTTCCCACCTTCACTAAGAGATGAACTTTGGATCATGACAGGATTAAAAGTCCACAGTCATGCTATAGCAGTTCTGAGAACGTCCACTTAGGCACAGTGGTGTTCTGAGCTAAACATTTTGCTGAACATTTTGACAATATCTATCAGGCCTCTTCCCATGGTCTTTGGCACCAGTTTAATCTTGCATTTTTGTGAGTAATGCTTTTCTTCTTGAGGTTGACTTCCAGCAATGTCTTTTGCCCTGTCTTGTCTGTCACGCCACCCTTTGTACCCTTTGTCCTAACTACTGCTGATGTGTTTAAGCTTCATCCTATGGGCACAATGAATGTCTGTAAAAATTTCATGGCAATCCATCTAGTAGGTGCTGAGACATTTGAGTCTGGACAGACCAACATTGCCATCCCTAAAAAACTGAGAACACTTGAAAATATGATCATGATGGCCTCTTTTTCAGTCAGCTGCGGTGGTTACAGCATCACTGGTGATGACTTGAGGCTGAAAATGTGCTTTTCGACCTCTGTGGCCAATTCAGTAATGCTCCTCCTGATGTCCAGTGACAACACATTCTCCTCATCTAATGGAGGCTCTAAAACATCAAATTGGGAACGCAGCAGGTCTGCTTTCATGTAATGTCCCCTCCGGGATATCACCCTCTGGTAAATGAGATTGTAGTCACCATGTAGGAAGAGAAAAAAGACACTGGGAACGCTGGGAGGCAGGATTTCTTGGTCTGGATCGGTAGAGAAAGCGAGGGCTTTGGACCCATAGAGCAGAATCTGCCTGTAGTGGCGCTTCAGAGCAGAGCATACCACAAAAGCATCAGAGCCTGAACACCTTTCTCTGGGGTGGAAACACACACAGATGTACAGATAGTTAGTGAGGGCAGAAATGAAGCCTGACATATTATGTAGACAACAAAAAAATGTTTCAAAAAAACGCGGGCAAACAAAGTAAAACTAAACAAATGTAAAGTGAACTCTAGTCACAAACAGTGAAAGTGAAGAAAAGGAAGAACACAAGGATGATGAGATAGAGAAAAATAAGTGTGACTGAGCGGAAGTGTTAAGGAAAAGATGTCTTTGATGTTGCAGCAGACGTTTTAAGAAAGAGATAGCACACTTTTCAATTCTCCCTCACCTCTCCTCTACACTCTCACTCACTTAATCTGTATTCACTCTCCCAAACTGTCTTTCCCTGCTCCCTGGTTTTCATCTCAATTTTCAAAACCATCTTTGATATTTTTGATCTTTTTCGACAATTTCACGCCTGCATATCCTTACCTCGCTCCTCTGCTCTTCGGCTACCCCTCACTCTCTAAACCCATCATCTTTTTCCCTTTCTCTAATTAAAAACTATTTTGTGTTTTACATGTGAGGGTGTGTGTGTGCGTAATAATCTGTATGTGTGTGTGTGTATATGCAGCATTTATATGTATGCATGCACATGTAAGAGCTTTGATTATTCTTACCTCTGAATTACTTCATGTAGTTTGAGAAGCCAAGGAAATCTGTCCTGGAGAGACAAACATCATCATCGCCGGTTATATTTTTGTTATAAACAGCTTTAAGATATTAGATTATGGTGACAGGAGGTTTAGTTTTTCTTTGTAGATTTATCATTGTCTACAGAGGCAGCTCTTAACCTTTTAAAGAAATGTTCAAGGGCACCCTAGGGGTTAAAGTGCCAACTGTGAAACACACCGTCTCCTTTCTGCTTCCAGCTGAGGACCTCAGTGGCATGTCACTCCCATTTCTTTCTCCTCTCATTTCTCTTATTGTCTACTGTAATTTTTGGTTGAGAAATAATGCAGCTTAGAATCTCCTCCAAAATGTAAATAATATTATGAAGGAAAATAAATCTTAGTAAAGTTTCTCTTGCTTCAGGAAAGCAAAGGAAGGCACTGTCTCACTTTTGAGGTAACTATCATGAATACAGATTCTGGCCTTGTCCTTTAAGACAAGAGTGTGGGTGAATCTAATTGCATAGACTCCTGGTTTCAGCATATCATTGGCTGTCAGAGAGGCAAGCTGTGCTCTACAGAGCATCACAGAGTGAGCTCAGCCTGACTGCGTCATCAGGCTGAAAGTTATTCTAACCCTATGAGGAGATGTTGCTCCTCTGAAAATACTACATTCAGATATGAAAAACATCTGAAAAATGTATGTGAAATCTGAAAAAGATAACTAGATTCACGAAACTATGGAGAAGTGCCTAGAGTGGATCTGATTATTCCAAGTTGCCAATATTTTGTGTTTTAATGGACTTAACTCAAAGAATCTAAAGAACCAATCAGGGATTCAAACAGAGACCAGGAAGGCAGACATGGCAGCACAAACACATCTTTGATTACACTGCAATTAGAAATAGAATTAGTCCTAAATTGGTTACAAGTGGACTGGAGTCATTTCTTCACACAGCAATGCCTTTAACATGAAGAGCTGAACTCAAATGAGAAGAATCACATTCCCTTATTTCCAGGCTTCTGAGCATGCTCATGTCCTGTTTGGTTATGCCAA
Organism: Toxotes jaculatrix; assembly: GCF_017976425.1. Taxonomy (NCBI): domain Eukaryota; kingdom Metazoa; phylum Chordata; class Actinopteri; family Toxotidae; genus Toxotes; species Toxotes jaculatrix. The sequence continues at coordinate 12,276,696 of NC_054400.1, read as the reverse complement.
CCTCAACCTGCCAACTCTGATACCATCTTCAAAGACATATTTTTGCCACAGCCTGACGGTAATCCTGAATTTATATTTCCGCTTCACCTCATCATTTATTCTCGAACTACCAACTGTTGAGTATTTTTCAAGTATGCCAGAGCATTGGACAGATCAGGTCCCAGGGTAACTCTCCACCGCTCAGAGCAGATTTCTGAGTGGGAGGTTATCATCAGCCACCAAACACAGCTACCAGCCAAAGGCTGCCAAATGCTGGCTGCGCGGCTGCTCTGCCTGTAAGCTTGTATACTCATCTTTTGGGAGGCAGCCAGTCAATTGTTTGGAGGTCTCCCTTTATTTTGAAAGTCAGCATGGACAGGGAAAAGATAAATATTGAACCAATAAAAATAAATGACTCAACTGAATTGTAGGACTGTGGGTTGTTAGGAGTAGCTCAGTGTCCCTCCCTGCTGCTTTCACTGTCTGCTCTAGTGAAGCTCTCTACAGCTTCTTGTTGAACTTTCTTTGGCTGTAATTCTGAGAGAAAGACTTACTCATGACTAAAAAGAAATGGTGCATCACTCAACACACACACACACAAGCACACACACTTAGGCTGAACCCATCTGTGAGTGGTGCCTATCATGTTCAGTTTTTGTTGACACTGTCATAGAAGTGTATATTAAATTGCTGTAAATGCTTTAGGTCATAATTAGGGATGGTGTTGTACTGGACTGCATTATATACAGAAGTGACCTGAACAATGTACCCCCCTCATGAATGTATAATGTAGACTACTACAACACCACCTCGGTAACAAACATATAACTGAATTTATACATTTCTGACAATGTCAGCAAAAACTGGGGAGAATTATGTCAGAGCTGATGTATCACATTGCATTAGACTGTACAGGTATACCTAATAAAGAGCCCATCAAGTGTATTTAAAGGCCTGGTGCTCTTTGCAGTTGAGGTACACACTGTAAAGGGCTAGGGAAACTGAGGATTTATAGTAGGCTGAATGATTGGCACATCACATACATATATGAACATAAACCCTTCCTGTGCCTCATTAAACACACATTAAATACACCAGTTCTGTGTTGCAAAAAACAGAGAACCTAGTATAATTAAATAACCAAGTATAATTGTGGTCAGTGGAGTTGTGTGCTCTTCTTCTTGCAGGACATGAAGCAAGTGGTTAAAATCAACAACATTCTTTTTAAGATGTAGGCTGACCTTATCTGTGAGCGGTTCACCCCGAGCCATCTTCTCAACGTTCTCCCGTGGGTGGAAGTTATCCCCTTCATGCAGGGTCCAGCCCAGCTGATGAATGGAAACACACCAACAGGTGAGCAACAAGTAATGTGTGAGTACAAGCATGAATGGAGTGTGTGTAGAGGAGTGGGGAGTGGGTCCAGTTACCTTTTCTGAAAGAAAAGCCCCCAGACTGCTTCTGTATAAGAAAAGGAACAAAACTGAACGAATAAAAGTTTTTAAGTTACAAAAAAACTTGACATCTCTACTGCTTTAAGCCAAAGGTTTACTGTCATAGACATGCTATTGCTTAGAACTAAAATGACTAGTCGATTAATTGAATAGTGAATAGATCAACTAATTTTATATTTTAATAGTTGAGAAACTACCACCTACTAATCACAAATTTAAACAAATACCTAATTTATTTCCTCCAGAGCATTTACATTTCTTTCTTCATGTGACTTGGTAAACTTAAATATGTTGGATATATTCGTCTCAATGCGCTTGCACTAAATAAACAGATAGACAGATAGACAGTATGCATACTTTCCACAGCCTGAGACTCCCATTATGATGTAGATCATCCTGTCTGTGAATCTTCAGGAATCCAAAGGCAGGTCCTATGCTGACCTGGACAAAAGAAGAAATAGCACGTTATAACAGTTAACATGCTAAACTTCTCTTCAATGTCAACAAATCTTACATGTGATAACATCTCAACCATAGCAATATGTAGAAATAATATCAGTGCTCATGTAATGTTACCAATAGTAAAAGTGCTGATACCACTCTATAAAAATACTCCACAATATGTACAAGTCCTGCACTGAAAATATAAAAATATGTAAGTATAATTAGAAAAATTTACTAAAAGTATTAAAAGTAAAAGAACTCAACGCAGAAAAGTTAAAAAGCACAATGACACAACAATGGCATTTCATGAACAATGACTTTTGCCAATTATCAGAATAGTTGCCGAATACGTTTCTTTCAGTCAACTGTTTCAGCTTAAGTTGTGCATACTTCTGGGTAGTTTCATTTATAACATATAAGAACTCTGTGTGGTGCAAATCTTAATTTGCAAACTGACTAGTAACTGAAACTTGAAAAACCTGAATATTACCACTTAATAATACAAACTAAAAACTTATGACTGATTATTATAGATTAATACAAGACGTCACTGATCCTTGTGGGTAAAGTTCAAACGCCACCTATGAGTATATAAAGTAATTCAAATTAGCTCCCTCTTTACCGGCTACAACATTAAACTAATATTATTCTGATAATACTTTTGTACTGAAGTTAAATTTGAATGCAGGACTTTTACTTGTATCAGAGTACAAAGTCCCGGCGCCATTTGCAGAGAAAATACAGTAAATACATTCCGCCACTGGATGTTACCGTTATAATGAACCGGTGGTGTTGCCGTAGGGATCTTTAAGTATACAATCGTTAAATAATAAGAATACCCTGCACAGGTGTAGCCTACCACTTGCCATACTTCATTATTTCTGAGATGTTCAAACACCCTACAACTGTTTCGGCCGGTGACTCTGAGAATAAGAATTTATTTAATTCGATTTTAGCAAAACAAAACCCTCATAGTAAGAACTAAATAAATAAATAAATAAAAATAAAAACATGAAATCTGTCTGAAATGTCCGCTGAACCTGACACTCTACTGTCACTCCTGCACCATGGCCGCGGGTTGTTCCTCTGAAGTACGCGATGACGCAGGACGCACGTCAGCCACGTTCCCAATTAAAGGGGCCGCGCTCTGTTCGATAACGCGTTCAGATTACGTAGCAGCCAAATTGCATGTGACATCGTTACTTGTGAAAATCAAATAATATCACGGTTAGAAAAAGCTGTTTGCGTTTTTCGATCCCTTTGTGAAATACTATTAAACAATGTGATACTCATAGGTAGCACATAAATTAATGTGTAGCTGCACAAGTTAAAGGCAACGCTGTAAAGGTGAGCACAAGGTCCTGTTTTCTTCCACCCATATGACTGTTAAATACATAATTAATTCATCAATAGCCTATAAAATAATGCGTTCGGACAAAAGTTTGTTTTAATCACCCTTAAAACTTGGATGAACCCATCGCATAAAATCAATGTGTAAATATATTTTTATGATGAAAACATACATTTATTGTCAAAGGATGTATTTAAAATACCAAAGGGCAGGTAATTTACATTCAGCATCTGGCAGTCTGATACACGTGGGACCATAGCTGCAGTGTGAAGGTTCATGCTGAAATTTAGAAAGCGAGAGAAAAAAAGTGGGGGTGAGCAAGAGAGGGGGAGAGAGAGAAGGAGAGGGAGAGAGAGAGGGGAAAAGGGAAAAAGCCATCCTCCCTCATGTAGGTCCATTAGTGGGTAGGAAGGAGACGGATCCAAGCTCTCCTCTCTCCCGCTCTGTTGCATCCATCCATTCTCTTATCCATCCATCCATCTCTCCATCCATCCATTCATTTCCAAGGGCGTCACAAGGGGTGACAGGACCCGACTGAAAGGCACTTAAATGTATAGCCTGCGCGTGTATGCGTGAGTCCTCCGTGTCTGTGTGTGTGTACGTGAGCGTCCGGTCTGCCTGTGGATCCGCTGACATGAGGAGCTGAAACAGAACCGACAGAAGGATGAAAATGCTCCGGTTTCGCAGCCCCAGCATCCGCTCCATGGACCAGGAGATCCTCTGCACGATCCGGTTACTGGACGACTCCGAGATCTCCTGCAGCATCCAGGTAAACGAAAAGCCTCATCCACCTCATGCACTGTGTTGTGTGATTACTGCAAACAATCATGTGGACGCAGCAGATGAATTTCCTCATACGGGTGAATTAAAACTATTCACGTTCTGAGGTCGAAACAACAATGTATGGTCATTTTGTACGACTAAGGTCAGAACGTATTGTTCGTCTAGTTTCCATGCTGCTGTGATTTACTGGAGAGGTCGCCTGCTTTGCTTTATACTGCCTTTATGAGATATGTAGTGCGCGCGGAAGGGGGGGGGGGGGGGGGGGTTATATCCAACAGTGATCCCTGTATTTGTGTTGGGTCCACATGGAGAGAAGTTAGGATGGAGCTCCATGGGTGTGGTGGTGATAATACAAATGATAACAAGGACAGAAACGATTTCTGTTTCAGTTATTGATTGCAATCAGTCATGTGAATCTGTGTGTGTGTGTGTGTGTGTGTGTGTGGGTGTGTGTGTGTGTGGGTGGGTGCGCCTGTGTGGGAAAGAGGTAGGTAGACAGTTGTGGTTTATGCGTGTGCTCTCACTTCTGTTGTCTGCTCCACCACATAGTCTTCAGGTGTCCCTGCCCTACAGCCAAAAAAGTCATTCCTGTATATCACTCAGCTGATAAGTGGCTGCACTGTCAAGTTAAAACCAGGCATTTCTTATAAATTCTTGAAAAACAGACAGAAATACAGGGTTTTTACAGAAAGACAAGTTTTTACTCTAAACTGCTTGGAGAGACTCTAAAGTTTAAGTCCCCTGTATTCAGTATATAAACATTTTAATAAATGATTTATAACACACTAAAATGGAGTTGTAAGAACAGATGTGTTTATTAATGAATTTGTGATGTCATGTTGTGATCTGAGACAACATGAGGGACATAATAGATCTTTAACAGAATGACTCAGGTAGCCACAGTCCACAATCCTTTATGACTAATGATGAACTTCAACGCCCCCCCCCCCCCCCCCCCCCCCCCCCACTTCTTTTCATTGCTTTTTCTTTTCTTGTCAAAACCTGCTCAGTGTGGCAGCGAGTGAATGAAACAAGCAGGAGGATGTATTTCTGAGATGTTTGCATGTACTTAAACTGCTGTAATAAAATGTTATCATATGGTCAAGATCATGACCTGCTCTCTGCTCACGTTGAGTGGGATCAGGCTTTGAGCAAAAGAGTTGATCTGTGAGTTACAATCTGCAGCATAATAACAGGTGTTTTCTCTTTATCTTTTTTATTTTTATTTTGAATGGCTTTTGTGTTAATACTTTCCTAGAACTGCAGCTCTGGACTGTGGTTTTCTGATAAATTAGCCCGGCAACATTAGCAGTAGATCAGTGTTCCTGACCAGACTTGGATTTATAATGCAGGGGTTAATTTGAGCCCACAAGGAACTGATGCACAAGCCACCACCCTAAAAATGAAACCCAGTCAGTTGGAATACTGACATGAAAGGAATAAAACCTGATGATTGGATGCAGTTAATGGATTAGGTTTTAACGACTGACTCACTTGAGATCTAATTTTGAAGCCATTTTTGGCTGCATGAACAAAGGAAAATAGAAGTTTCTCTTGTTTCCACAAACAAATTATTGTAGATCCAGTTGTGTGGATCATGCCTGACTCCTGGGGGGTCTCCAGCCCTGAGCTAGAGCTGCTGCCAGACATGTAAAAGTAAAATCCAGTGAATCTGCCAAATTATGAATCAGAATTCTCATAATTCATTAATCACACGTTTGGTGCATAAAAACGTGCAGTGCTATGTTATATGGCTTGACATTTTTCTGTTCTATGAAATTCTATTCTAATACATCTTCAGCATTGCACCTAATCCTTCAAAGCAGCACCAGCTTGTTGACAACCCAGTGAGCTGAACAGAGCTGGGAGCACAATGAGTGAATTCAGATCCAAGGGGCACCTCGTTTCACTCTGAGCCACCTTCAAAAGAAGTTGTCAGCTGCCTTGTTGCCTGACCCTGAAAGAGTGAAAACACTCGCTTCATGTCAAACTAACTGTTTCGCTGATCTTCTACATGTACCCAATCAATGATTCACAGAACAGCATTAAGTGAACTGAGAGAAAAGGAAAGAGTCTGTTTCTTTGTGTTTTAGTGCTCACATGCATGTATACCTGCGTGCTTGTGTCTCTCAGTGCACAAAAAGTGTGTTAAACTCTGGGTACATGTCTGAGGACGTTAAAGTGTTCTTGCATGAGTGCAAGCTTGTGAATATGAAGGTGTGTCTGTGTGTGTGTGTGCTTTTAGCTGTGTGTCTCTGTATCTATGCATGATGAGGAAATGGACAGTTATATTTCTAGCTGAATGCATTTTCCAGGGCTTTCTTTAATGGCTTTGTGTTCCGGTGCTGAGTTGCTCCTTCCTACATATTTCATGACATCCTGTGCTCCTCATGCTACATTTCTGCTGCTCGACAGCACTTCTCCTCTTTCCACCGTATGGGGACTTCAATCTCTTACTTTATCTGCTTATTTTTTCCCTCTGCATTGTCGCTGTCTGTCTTTCTTATGTTGTCTGTTCTTCTTCTCTCCGTTGTACAGAATATGTAGGTCACGATGAGATGCCAGACTGGATTGAATGGCATCATAAAAATCTTGTGGTAAAATTGTTCTCAAATGCGTCACAACTGAACAGTTTTCTTAATATGAGTCTGTGATGACCTTATTTCCTTTAACTTTACTCTAAGGCATCAGTTCTTAACTTTACATAAAAGGCAGATGCATATTAGGCAAGTCCCCTTGGGGCAGAGTGTTTGGCACTGCATGGATAATCCTGACTGAAAGAAAACTTTAAAATATCTTGAAAAGCCGTGAAATAAATGTCATTATTTCCTGGGCAATAGAGAATGCAATTTTGCCTGCAAAATCGATTAATGGCCATTGCGCAACACGTCTCATTACTGCAACTGCAAAAATAACATCAAAGCCATTACTTGAACAGCACCTTTACGCAATGAGACAATTACTTTAAATTAAACATAAATGGCATTAGGACAAAATATAAAAGAAACGCAAGCTGTTATAAAAAAATATATTTAGAGTAAAATGAAATATAAAATGAAATGGAATGAAACAGAATAAACAGGACAATGAATATTACACAATGAATAATCCCAAATTTAATTTAATAAAAAGCTGTAAAGTTTTGAAAGAAGTGTTGCTTTAAATGTTACTGTATTATTTTCTCACAGTTCACACGCAGCTAGACAACACCAAGTGTGAGGTTCAGCACAAGTCCATCAGAATGAAAATGCGCCACACAACTCTTACAAAGAAATTGCAAGAGAACTAAAAATTAGGCTGCCATAAATACATAATCATCTTTCCAGATTATTCTTCATGTATATTTGTGTATCAGGGAAAGCTGGATCTGTTTTCTCTGTCTACATTCAGATGGATAACGGTGGTTTGGAAAAGATTTCAGGTTCTGGGTTGAAAGACATGATGACAACCAGCAGAGCATAATTGTTTTTAAGTTGTTTACTGTGACACTAAGAATAGCCTTACAGCAGAATATAAGACAGGTGGAGAGGATGTGTGTGTGTGTGTATTTGTGTTTGGGTATGTGGCTGTGTCTGTGCAGGTGTGTGTGTTTTGTATGTGTGTCTACAGCCTCGGGGGTTTGAGCGTATCCAGCCTGCTGCTCTCATGTTCAGTGGTAATGTTAAGTCAGACCTGCTGCAGGAGAGACACGTCAAGATCAATAGACAGTGACCTCCTCTGCTTTCAGCTCCTCTCCCCGTCATCATCCACTCGTTTCTTCTCATCCTCCCGTCTCTTTCTCTTTCCCTCTCTTGTCTCCTCCTTGCTCTCATCTGCTCATTCCTCCCTCTCCTGCTCTCTTTCACCCCCACTAATTCTCTGCTCCACTTTCAGCTTCATATTTACTCCTCTGACCACCTTTTCTCACTTTCTATTTTTACATCTCTCATCTATATCTTCTTCCTCCCTCTCTCCCTACCCTCTATCTCTCTCTTCCTCCTCCTTCTCTGTGACACATCATGTATAATTAAAGGAGATCACTGTTCTTCATGAGGCCAACATCAGTCAGTTGTCAGTGATGCGCTACAGAACGAGTGTGTGTGTGTATATGTGTGTGCACGTGCGTGTGTGTGTGTTTGGAGGGTGGGGTAACCATAGCTTGCTTGCATGAAAGATTTAAAAGTAGCCACTGAGCCAAAGTTCTGCAATTATGGACATTAATTCAGCTTACTTAGCAAGAAATTACTGCTTGGCACAAAAATAACCTGCAATAACTTGAAAGCTTGAAATATATCGTGATGATTTGCTCTGCTTCTATTTTTGTGCAGGTTACCTTATCAATACATCACTAACACAGACTAATTAAAGATGCATGTGGACACTGGTATTGTTTTTCACTGCATTTGTCTTTTACTCGAGCAGTGCGAGTGTGTGTGTAGCTGAGGTGGTGCAGTTATTTTACTTACCAGCTTCTGTTTTTTTTTTTTTTTTTTTTTAGTGGGTGGCTGTGTGCATGAGTGTGTGTGCATGTGTGTATGAGCAATGCTGAGGCATTGCTATTGTTTCGGCTGGTAGGCATTCTTTGGAGCAAGTTATAAATAGTATCAGTTTTCTATTCTTATCCCACTTGCCGGCGCCTCTTTGATGCTCCTCCGAAGATGACTAAAGAGAAATAATCCCTTTTTCTGACTTGTGCTTGCAACTGAGAGGAGCTAGAAAGAGATGAGATGGCAGGATAGAAGACAGGGAGGCAGGGACAGAAACATCAACAAAGAAATGGGTGAGGGGTAAAGAAAGAGAGATGGTTGATAAGACAAAATATAGGATGATATGGTGGGTTGCAATACGTGAGCTGTGAGAATGACAGCAACAAATCGGTAGGGTGTAGGAAGGAATAGGAGAGGAAACGAGGTGGAGCGACTGTGGAAAAAAAACAGATTAAGCAGATTAAAACATAAAACAGATTTGAAATGAGACTGGCAGAGCGGGCGGATTTTACAAAAAAAGAAGACAAGGTAGCGGCAGGAGGGAAGGGTGAACCAGGAAAGGAGAAAGTGTTGATAGAAGAGTGAAAGATAAAGACCTCAAATAAGAACAAGCAGACAATTAACAGCAGACAACAAAGAGTAAAGGGGGGAAAGACTAAGATAGGTCAGAGGTCACACACAGAGCTGATTGCTATTCATTGTCTTGCTCAAGGACACTTCCCCATCAGATCATCCATTTGAAGGACAGACACCTTACTCACTGTCACCAGGCTGCACAATAACGATATCTGCAAACACATAAAGATAGATATTTTCATGCAACAAGTACAAATATTACAAGCAGCTTGTTCACCTCATTGTTAAAATTTGCTCATGTATGAATGTGTTTACTGGAAGTATGTGGCGATTTGTTAGAATTACATTTGAAATAATTCTCACGTCAGTCAAAAAATTTGCATTTATACTGTCTAGAATTCTGCTATTTTAGTACAAAGTTTCTGGAGGAAAGAAAGTTATTTTCTGTTTCCTCCCACATTCACTCATCTTTTGCAGAAAGCAGGGACGAAAAAAAAAACAACAGCAACATATATTTATGACTTTTAATGAAACGTGGTTTAAAATAAGCTTTCTCAGTTCATCTGTTAAAAACAATATATATTAAACAAGCTAAACAAGAAGTGACCATGCAATACAGGAATAAGAACAGAGGGGAACACCCTAAGTCTTAATCTTTTGGGTATTTGTAATAGTTTTCCTCCCTTTTTAAATCAATAAATAGTTCTATTTTGGTGGTGGAGTAATGTTCAGCACAACATCTGGAACACGTGGTTGGAGAGAATGTCCATTCTCTGATGTTGAGAATTGTTAATCAGTTTGTTGGGTTACTTCTATTCCAGTTTCTGATGCCAGTAAAATCTGTTTAACGCAGCCAAGTCAGCGAACTGGAAGATAAATGACTGACATAATTACATTCATTGGAATTTACTTTATTTCACTCACTATCAACTGCCTTCAAGGGAGTCCTGGGTACATAAATGAAATACAAGCAATAAAACAATTAAAACATATGAAACAGTAATGATCTACACAGTCATGTTTATATTTTCATAGATTTGTAGCAACAGCATATTCCCAGATGTACCACACTTTGCTTGCTGGTACATTTTTCTAATTTTGCTATGGCTAATTGAACCAAACATCTTTTACTGTGGCTCAAACACCAGTTCAACCAAATATGCATTTATATTGTTATTTGCATTTTGTATTTATATTGGAATACAAATAGATAAAGAGCATTGTGATGCCATCTGTGAAGCTGAACATTATTTAGGGTACAGAATGTTCTTTGTGTTTGTGTGACCACATCATCATCATTATTGTGTTAGCGTGCACATGTGCCACATTAACCCATTAAGCACACAACATTGCTCATGGCATCATACTGTTAGACTTCAGAAAAAGAAGGAAGCAGGGGCAAGCACGTGTAGACAGAAACATAAATTTGTGCCAAAAACATGCAAATAAGTAAGCACACAGACCTTTCATGTGTTCAAACTCACCCTCTCTTTTTTACACACAGTCTCTCTTTTCTCTGTCATGGATTGTTTGTTTGACTGCCACTAAACGTTGAACATCCTGCAGTGCAAAGATAAGACAGCTGCTTCAGGGCGCCCACCATTTCCACACACTCATAACAGCAGCGCTGCAGCTACATTCATGCCATCATCATCATCACACTTTCACTCTCCTGCCATCCTTTGAGTTAGTGTCCAGCTGCACATAGAGTGAGAGTGATGAAGATCCATTATAATGGAAACTGGTTCTCCTCCATATATTGATAATTTACAGCTCCACCTCTAAGCTTATTAGGCTGTGTGCCCAGCCATGAACATGATGTGTGTGTGACATCTTTTATATCATGTGTGTTAATTTTAGCAAGCCTTTGTGCACATGTTATGTGTGTATGTGAGCATCTCTGCAGCATTGCAGGTGATGATAAGGTAATGGGGTTTGTCTCCTTCCATACTGGGACAAGGTCACAGTCACTGCTATGAGTCCTGTTTAGTATATGAATTATTTAAATGATAAGATTACTTGTGGATATATATTAAAAACATATCACAGTAGATAAGTGTTTTGTAAATCTGTGCCGACATCATGTGTTTGAACTTTATCCCATATAAACAAAAAATGAGCAGATGTAAACATCTGCTGAGGAGATGAGTGCTGATCACTTCTAAGTAAAGTATATAAAATTGACTGTACTTAATTTTTCTTATTTTTCTTATTTTTTTAAACAGCTACAAAATGCTTCATAATTTAAAACATTTTGCACACAACATCAAAAAAGCATGATCACAACAGGCACAAAAACAACAAAACAGCTGTATTAGTTTAGCATGTTGGCATGCTTACATTTATAATTATTTCTAATTATCATTAAAAATAAAAAGTACATCTGAGAGTGATAGGAATTCGTTTAGCAGGTATTTGGCTATAAACCAAAGTACTCGATAAATGTCTGACCTGGTGATGGCACTAGAAGAAAAGTCAGAGGATCAACTAAGTTATTAAATTCATCCTAAGGGGAACATGAATGTCTGTATCAAATTTCATAGCGATCACAAACCAATTGCTTAAAACCAAAAACAGGAACCTCTTGGTGGTGCTAGAGAAAAAGACACGGGATCAGCAAAGTCTTATTATGTCTTATGATTTATCTTCTGGGGATCAGGAGTGTCTGTACAAAATTTCATGGCAATCCATCTAGTAGCTGTTAAAATATTTCAACGGCTACTATATGGACCAACCAACAGATCGTTGATTACCATTCCTAGAATCTGAGAACACTTGAAAACGTAATGATGACGATGGCTAAAAAAATTGGCTAAAAATGTCCCTTGGATTGGATTACCTAACAGTAAGAGGGAAACCATTCCAACGTTTTTCAAATATAGGAAAATGTACTCTCTTTTTCTGGCTATGGTACGCTGATGATAAAGGAAGTCCTTCCATATGCCAAGTCTGCAGCTCTAGGCAAGAGTCCATTACTGTTGTGGGTCAGTGGTTGAAGAGGTTAAACCTAACACGCTCTGTAATGCAACTCATAAGATCAATACTTCAGTGGAGCTGTGTGGGCGTCATTCTGATATATGACATCCCTCCTTGTCTCTTCACACTGCTTGCCTCAGTTTTCCCTTTCAGATATAAAACAGGGACAGCAGGGATTTACTAATCAAACGTGTACTGATAAACTGTGTGATGATGGGAGACTATTACAGCCAGTGATGGTGGTGGTGAGGTCAAGCACCCCTTTCCAAAGGTTTCTCTCCTTAATATAAATTGGATGTGTTCCATAATTCAGCTCCCATACTGGAAGTGTTTGATCTCCCTTCAAATCTTATAGTCAGCGTAGCCTCAGAAGATGATTTGTATTTGCGTCCTGATTCTGTAGCTCACTTTTAAAATCTGTTTTAAGATATCACTATCACAGCTCTCTCTACATGTTTTCTAGCAAGCACCCTAACCCTTATCGTTAAAATAGTCATAAAAACACATTTAAAACACAATGACTTGCTGGTGAGTCAGTTGTTACAAACACATGCTGTGCAGCCAAATTGTTCAAACTTCATTTTAAAACCTAGTGGTGATGCCAAAGCTTTGAACTGTACCATATATATATATATATTTGGTATATATAAAAATGAATCTGGAGTTTGGATGTTTCTGTCAGAGTAAACAACATCATGTAGCTTCAATGAAAAGCTGGAACAACTCAGAATATGGTTCAGTCAGACAGTGTGGAATAAGATGATTTTTCTAACCTTACAGCTAAAAGAGAAATGAAAAAGGAAAACTGGATGAATGCTGAAGGGAGAGAAAGCTAATATGTTTGAGGAAAGTGCAAAAAAATGTGTTTTTGCATCCTGAGAAATGGAAATAGAAGAGCTTCTCCTCCTCTTTGATTATCTGCATTGCTTTTCCTGGACCCCACGTCCAGCACATTGATTTGTCTCTCTTATGTCCTGGTCAAGCCTCTGGATCAATCTATTTGTTGGCTCGAGGGCTCGAGTTTTGGGTGGTAAATACAAACTGGCTTTAGAAATATTGGCACTGTTAATAATAGGAGGACAATGTTGTCACACACGCACAAAAGCCTGCTTACACACTCATCCTAATTGGCAAATAAATCGACAAATTGGTCCACCAGCGTCTTAAATCTCCATTTCCCTAAAGAGAAGCAGCAGTGACAACAGAGAAAAGCCATGAATTAGTGTAGCCTTTGTCTTAACGGCAGCCTCTAGGCTTTTAAATTAGTTTGTGTGGAGGTAAAGAGGGGCATATCATTATCTTTAAAGTCCCACTACTCTATTTCTCTGTCTCCTCTCCTTCACCCCCCTGTGTGAGCTGATAGGATTGTAGGTTGGTTTCTTCACAGGGGGATCACAGGAATTTAATGCTCTTTCTCCTCACAGCGTTTCGGCCAATTAGGTATGCCGTGTCATGAAATGAATCGTGGCGAAGTCGATAAGGACCAGTCATAATTGAGCTGGCATGCATATTAATTAAACAACAAACAGTGTTTAACTGGGCCAGGGCACCCAGGGTCCTAGTGCTTGACTCGTAGTGGTTGTAAAGTCATGAGATGCTGATGATTGTAGGTCAGGACTCCGCTCAAGTCACTCACACACAGGCTTTAAAAGTATAAAAGTATGTGAGTTGTTTTATTATTAAAGACACAGCACTTAAGATGTTATTTTTCAAGATAACTTCAAGAATTTTTCATATTATTGGATAGCTGATCACAAAATCACTACATTGGAGTTACAGAGCTAAGCAACCTTTTTTTCTAAAACATAAATTCCTGGTGATCTGCTTTAACAACATGTATCAGAGTATGAAGGTATTTCCATAATCTTCAAAGACTCTCCTGTTCATCTGGTCAAAAAAGAAAAAAATCTTTTGTCAGCTGCATGGTGAACAAGATTTACACGTTTCCAAATTCATTTAGGCCATCACACAGAGGCAGAGCTGAACACAAACACATGGACACAATCACTGTGTGCGTTGCCAGTTAGCCTACAACTGATGTCTAAGTTGGCACATTAGTTTTTTGGGGCAAATAAACAAACACTCCAGCAGTGGAATTTGTGCAAATGACCTCAAATGCTTCACACCTTTAGTTTGAGTCTTTAAGGATTCTGGAAGCACTTTCTTCCAGAAAGAGTGATTGTTAGTTTGGTGTTTGTTAGTTTTAATAAAATTACATGAGAGGCACAAAGTGGGGTTAAGTTTGATCATGAATCTTTAGTAATTACAGTCCACAATTATTATGGCCGTGTGCAGTAAGGAGGTCAATACATCCGTGATTTTTCAAGTTAACAGGCATTTTTGAGAATTCAGAATAGATGTTGGAATAAATAATTGACTGATGTGTGTTTTTATACTCAGCATGCTGATGGTTTACTATTTTTTTTCCTCTTAGATTTTGTGTGGTTGCGCTGCGTCTGGACTCAGCTGGCTCTAAGGACGTTGCTTTATCGAGAAAAAAATGGTAGAGGCTGGATAGACACACTCAAACGCACACACACACGTCAAAGTGCACTTTGCTTCTGCTAAACTGAATACACTCTACACTGAGGCTCTATTTAAAGTGTGCGCATGTGTCTGTGTGTTCAAGCGAGGCAGAGAGAGAAGAGCACTTTGCCGTCATTAGGTGAGATCATGTAGAGACAGGATGACCAGGTTAATTTTTAATGCCCAGCCTTTGGATACATAAAATATGTATTCAGCCCTTGTTGGACATGACATAGACTCTTTATATCTCTCTCCCTCTCTCTGTCCCCTCCTCTCTGCCTCACTCATCTAAGTCAATCTTTCAATCTCTCTCTCTCTCTTTTTTTTAGATCTATCTTTGCCTACTCTTTCTTTCAGCCTCTAAGCATGTTTGGCCCTGGTTCACTCTCTGTCTGGTCTGTTCTCCCTTCTGCCTTGGCGTCAGATTGCCTCTCTTCTCACGATGAACGTCTGCCCTGAGACCCAGACAGAGGAAAGGTGTTGTTTGATGATCTGGCTAGAAACGGCTTGCAGCGTGGCTGTTTTCATTCTGTTTCTTTTATTCCTCTCCTCCCTCTGTGTATGTTTCTGTCTGTTTGCTCTTCAGATTTAACAGCTTAGTAACACTATTGTCGCGGATCAGCTGAAAATCCTAAAGAGATGTAGACAGAACCACACAAACACACAGGCGAATGCTGATGGAGACGTGCAGCTTACACAGACAGAGACTGACTTTTTACCTTGCTTACACACACACACACACACACACACACACACACACACACACAGACACACACACACACACACACACACACACACACACATATACATATACATACACTACAGGCAGGTCAGCATGGTGACACAGATGATCACAACTCCACCCAAAGGAATACACATTTGATTTACAGCTTAGTTGTGTCACAGTGATATAACAGTAAACCTGCACCAGCCAATGGGGACATGCTGTCTCAGAAGTCAATGACAGCTGATTGTAGCCACGGTGATGTAACAAAGGTCACAGGGGACATCCAAATGATTGTGCTAGTCATGTTTTTTAAAACACAGCAAGACTATGTTTTTGAGGTATTTACTGACCATAAACAGTAATGTTAGCCTCAGTAACTGCACACTGCAGCTCTCCAGAAGCTCTCCCTCATACTCACAAAAAATGAACAAATGTTTGTTTTTTTTAATGCATTTGTACCAGGTCCACACTGGTATGTATAGTTCCTCCAGGAAATAGCCAAATGCTCACACTTGAAGTCCAACAGCCCTGTATGTGACTTCACCACTCCGTGCACATAGGTTTCACACAGGCTTCTCAGTGCAAACTGAGTAATCCCTACTGGTTAATGAAAAAGTGATCACATTGTTTTACTTAAAAAACTGAAAACAAGACAGCTTGCTGATATGGCAACAATGCTGTGCTGTTTGTGTCTGACAGTCTACAGTAAAAATGGCTGAACAACTGGGAGTGTTGGTTAATTAAATATTAATATGATAATGTGCATTGTGTAGTGTGTTTTTGTGATCAGCCTATATATGAACTCCTTCTGTGTATTATGCACAGGGTGCTTGCTTTATTTTTAATTCTTCTTCATTGTTCATTGAGTTGACCTGAAATTGTTGTTTCTTTTATAATCCAGTGTAACTAGACCCGTGTTTTGTGTTTGTTCTGCTTTGGTTGGTGTGTAACACAAAGCAGCTGTGGTGTTCTGGACACTTAAGCCACTATTTCTACTCACTGTGCTGTTTTTGTTTTTACTGTTTTTGAGTTGATGCTGTGACATTTAGGGGAAAGATCTTGCTTTTTTTTGTGGCTGCTCTATCAACACCTACAGTATACTGCAATTACTGCGCATAACAGACTGTGTACCGAGAAATGGAGCATGACTCACCGAGGCATTTATTTAAAAGGTTGTCTCTGTGAGAGATTACAGTGTTTACCAAACGCAGCATATGCACAGGAATTCATGTTTGCGTAAAATAAAATAAGATGACTGGACACGAGAGGTGACCGACATACAAGCCACATCAGCAACTGAACAGGGTCATCTAAGGTGTTGATTTCAGAATCTGCCTCACACTGCTGTCACAATGGGCTATTTTACTTAAAAGAAAAAGGGTTTAGATGCTGTGTGACTCGTACTTCTAGGTATATGCTATTTGTACACAATCACCACACAACTTCTCTGCCTCCAAGGGAAGTAATTTTTTTCATCTGCGCCTGTTTTAATGAGATTGGTATCAATTACACTTTGACTAAGCATAGGCCCATAAAGACAGGAAGTCTAGATGTTGGTGGTGGAGTAAACCATGTAAAAAACATGGTGAAGGTGTGGGTTGCATAATAGTCAGTCAGAAAGGCATGATGAGAGGATTTCAGTGAGCAGCATCCAAGGACCAGTCGGGTCAAGGAATGCTGGCAGAAAAGTGATTGGCCGGATGTGCTGATGGAGGAATTTGTGAATGAAAGTAACAAGAGAGCAGAATTGTTGGAGAAAATTAGAACCAAAAGAAATAGCAGAAATACTCCAAAAGAGAAATGAAGGCAGAATGTGGCAGAAAAGATCTTCCTCATCTTTCTCCAAAACGCCACTTTACTTAATTTTTTTTCTTAAATCAAACAGGGTATAAGAGTTGCTTTAACGGAAGAAACTGCTCTTTTACTGTGAATCCTGAACTATCTCGAAGATGAGCATGGGCCTGATTGTGGTGGCCATCTGAGGCTCACAGCCTTTAGTTTGACAAACTGCTTGTCCAGGCAGGAGTGCTGGAAGTGTCCTTCTGCTACAACCATTGAACCACAAAGTCAGCTGCTGTCAGTCACTTACCCTGGTGCGTATCAGCTGCAAATGTCTGCACACAGAATTAGCGAACAAAGCAAATGACTTAAGTTGATGTCCTTAGCTTGCTTGCTGAGGAAGACTGAAACATACCAACCTCTGCTGACGTGTCATCCATTTGACAAAAGCGAAGACAGCAGGGATGTTGTGCGCGTCTCTGCCTCTTTCTCAGTCCTTTTCAATTCTAGCGGGAAGTGAGACACTGTTAGCAGAAAACAAGAAGCACCATGAGTGCATAAGAAATGTGTAAAATGCTTCACAGTCACAGTAGGACAAAGCCATAATAAGATATTGTTAGTGATGTTGAATACATGCAAGAAGTGATAAGTTGCCATGGAGACTGTTGGGGATTTTATGGCGTACGTAATGACATTAGTGTTGATTGGCAGTTTTACATGTTGTTTTACTGACAAGATGTGGCCAGAGAGACAGATGTGGCTGTGTGTGCGTATGTGTGTGTGCTGTGTGTACATTTTTGTGTGTCCCCCGTGGTGAGTAAATCACAACAAGGGCAAACGGACGATTTCCTACTGAATCAATCAGTTCTGCTTAACTGAGCACAGAATCCACCTCCATCAGCAGGTTATAGAGCAGTTATGGGACATGCACACACACACACACACACACACAAAAATAAAGAATTACAAGACTTGAGGGGGTCTGTGATGCACATATTTATTTATTTACTGAATATGATAAAGTGGCAATCTGATGAATATTGACAGCTTTAGTCGATTGGTTGAAGGTAGGAATGGAAAGTGTATTTATGTGATGTGATATAAACACATGTAAGTGTGCATATCATAAAATCAGCTAAACAACATCCATACATATACGTTTGGTTTTATGTGTGTGCATGCCTAATCATGACTCACATTCAATCAAAAGTGTTATTTTGTGCTAAGCTAAGTGTATGAGAATCCTTGTGTGCATTTCTATGTGATGAGAGGATATTGACTGAAGAGCAGGTAATAAATGCAAAGTAATTATTGGTCTCTCAGTGTCTGCACTGTGTTTATGGACTGCATATGGGCTTTATTTACTGGCGTGTCAAGATGCTGAGTGTGGAATATGACCATGGCAGAAACACTGTATCATCACCATGAGACCTACAAGTTGCTGATGTATTTCTTTCCCTTAACATGTTTTATCCTGATAAAACCATGTGTGCGTCACAGGAATATTGCCCAAGAGGGGTTTGTTCGCTGTGATTATGGCGCAGTGATGCAGCGGGTATCAGATGCAGCTGCGAGTTTTATGGGATTTATCAGCATGGATGAAAAGACTGCTTAGATGAAAATGTCTGACTGATACTAAAGTAATTTCCTGGACTGATGTGTTTTGTGTTTTATTTCTTTGCAGAGAGACACCAAAGGTCAGTTCCTGTTGGACCATGTATGTAACCACTACAACCTACTCGAGAAGGACTACTTCGGTATTCGATATGTGGACCCTGAGAAACAGAGGGTAACTATCCCATGCAGGCAGTAACCAATTCCAGCAGGTCTCCAGTATTTTCAACATGATTTTATCTGTCAGTTATAACTTTTTTACGCCCATCACAATTTCACAGAATTTCGTGTTTTGACCATCTAACAATCCAAAACCCACCGATATTCAATTTAAAATCATATAAAGCAGAGAAAAAAGAAAACAGATCTTCTCATGTAATAAGCTGGAATCAGTAATTGTTTGGTTAGTTAAAAACTCAATTGAGCAATTATCCAAACTGCTGACAAATACTTTTCTTTTTGCCTAATTATTTCAACACTTGAATTTAAGGATTCCAGTCTGATGATTTATTTTCTTGAGGCAGGAAAATTTTTATATTTTCATGTATTTTTCAAGTTTGTTTGCATTGAATGTTCAGGAAATATTTCAGTGAAAGGAAATATCAAAATGAGTAGAGGTGTTTTCCTTTTCTAGACCTGTGCAAGCAGCTTTCCCCTCTGTATATTTTGTATTATCCCCCTACACTTTTACCTTTGGAAGCAAACTGTACTTGTCAGTGTGCAAATGATACTTTACAGTTCACACCAAATTTGACCCAACCAAAAAGTTCTACATGGCTGAACATAATCACTGCAGAGGAACAAAAATAAAGGAACTGATGGTCACACCTACGAACAGGAAATGGCTCCACTGAGTCAGCAGAGACCAAAATGGGAATGTTGGATATTAGTCAGGAGGCCGTCAGTACATTACATTACAAGTTCAAGTGACAAATAACAACAAGATCAGTCTCCATATTTCAAACAGCCCACACACACAAAAGAGACCACTCTGTCTCAACAGAGGCTCAGCTGGCCTCTGCTGTAGCTGGATATAAAATTCAAAGAATAACACAAGCAAATATCTGCAAGAGATGTTACAACACATAACTAAAAACCAGTGCAATAGAATGCAATGAAGAGAACAGAATAGAAAAAACTATGCATGCACACTAGGTACCTCTATAGCTTTGCTATAGAGGTGCCTAGTGTGCATGCATAGCAATGCACCACTAATAAATTTGCATACTGTGTGTGTTATAAGCAGAGATGTAAACTTCAGCCATCAGGGCAGCAGGGTCAGTCTAGTCAGACCTTTATATATGTATAATTGGATAATGTACATAAAAAGAATTACATCCACTGATGCATTTAAATACGTGTAATTTTCTGATGTGATTTTAAATTTGTTTTGATGCTCTGTTGCCTCACATTGCTGAGTTTAAGCAATGTGTTGATCCATTATTCATCAAAAACATGAAGAGATTTTTGATTAGGAAAATGCGTGCGCTCGCTAAAGCTCACTGAAATTGCAACATATTTTATTTTTAACTGATCTGCTCTTACAAGTCAGCAGCCTTATTTTGGTGGTAACATTTGTCTTTTTACTTCATCCCTTCTCTCTCTCTCTTTCTCTCTCCCTCTCTCTCCTTCGCTGTCTGCCTCTCAGCACTGGCTGGAGCCCAATAAGCCTGTAGTGAGGCAAATGAAGTGTAAGTGTCCCTTCTGCTCCTTTTTGTTTTGTTTTTTTTTTGCATCAGAGTGCATGTATACAACAATGCACAGTGTGAAATGCATGTGCATGTGCGTGCATGTTCACACTGTTGTGCTGATATTTGTATGTGTATGTGTTTGTTTATGCCTTGCACGAGGGCCTGGACTTGTCTCCTGAGGGCCGTTTCAGTATGAGGGGGTCAAGCTCTACAACAAACAGACAACACCACAGGGACTCTAACAGGGTCATGACAGCACACACACACACACAATAAACTGTGTAAAAGCCACTGGATATACAAAAAACTAAAGAATTAAAAATAAGATACTTGCTTGTAGCATGTCACGTGTACAAGTGATGAGGTAAATTAGCTCTAAATTCATGAGTTTCTCATGGTGGATGAATAACATTTAGGAAACTTATTTATACACCTGTTTTACAGTCTTATCATCCACTATTTCCCCAGGACACACTGCTCACATTACCATTCGCCACAAGTAATGACAGAGCCAGACAATGTCGGCAGGCTACTTTTTCTCAGAAACACCACTGGGACACAAACAGATGCACAACAAAGACGGACAAGTGACAAGAGCAGGGTTTCTCAGAAACACATCAAACTACCAGAGGGACAAGTGTCCCAAAAAGGAAATAAGCTAACACACAAAGTAAAATATGCAGACGTGGCAGGGGAGCACAAGCTTGAGACAAAGAACTCAATTGTCAAACAAATAAACACACCACCTTCACCTTCTTTTATCTAAGCTAAATTTAAATTTTAAATTTGACTCTTCTCCAGGGTTGTTTCTTTATCTTAGCTGAGCGGTGGGAGCTAGTTCTGAGTTTGTGTTGGGCACCAAAAGTGAGGATGGCTTCAAAAATGATCCCATGAATGGTTTTTAAATGATCAATTAACTTCATACAAAGTGCAAGTAAAATAAACAGAGGAAAAGCCTAAATGAAATTAACATTTGGTGTGACTGCTCTTTGGCTTTAAAGCAGCGTCAGTTCACCTTAGTACATTTACACACAGTTTTACACGGTGTTCAGTAGGTAGTTTGTTCCAAGCATCTTGGAGAAATTGCCACAGCTCTTCTATAGATTTAGGCTGTGTCACTGTCTTCAGT
Organism: Toxotes jaculatrix; assembly: GCF_017976425.1. Classification (NCBI taxonomy): domain Eukaryota; kingdom Metazoa; phylum Chordata; class Actinopteri; family Toxotidae; genus Toxotes; species Toxotes jaculatrix. The sequence goes on along the minus strand of NC_054400.1, from coordinate 12,255,204 downwards.
CTCTTCATGTAGTCCCAGACTGTCTCCATTATGTTGAGATCAAGGCTCTGTGGGGGCAGACCATCTGCTGCAGGGCTCTTGTTCCGTTGAGTCTTATATGTTCTTCTAGTCTCTGAAGACAGTTCTCTATAACTCTTGTGTGTTTGAGGTTTCTGTATACTCCAGAATGAATTTGGAACCAGTCAGTCCCTGATAGTTTTTTTTTTTGATGGATGAGAAACTAAACATCTAAAGAGCCTGCAACATTTGTATGGGGCTGTATAAAGTGATGAAAAGGAAGCAAAAAACACTGCAGGGATGAGGGAAAATATGTTGTCTTTTGACAGTTTTGCGATATTCACAGCGGAACTTGAATTTTCTTTGCCTTCTTGATTTTTCGCCTGACAGACTCACATTAGACAAGACCCACCTTCTTTATCTTTTACGACCAGTCAGTAAGAAAGTGAAATGATTGTTGATATAGTTAAACATTCACGTGCTGCAGTGATTTGTGAGCTACACTTTATTCTGGAAGCAAATGTTTTATTCTCTTCCTGTAAAGGAGTAAGTGAAGGAGCTGGGGAGGATCAATCTGCCTGTGCTTCATGAAAAGCTGTCAGTCCCCTTTTACTTAGGGACTGTGGGATTTTCCTGAGAGGAGATAAAATCAAGAAGCAAACTTTTTACATAGAACCAAGTGCATCTTGTTGTCTGCCTCTTCTACACCTTCATTTTTATGTTTCTGTCTAGTCTATAAAGATCGGCTTTGAATAATTAAAAAGAAAAAATCTTTGCTGACGCTTTGCAGCAGAATTACTCAGTGTGATCAGCAAAAATACAGTCCCAAAAAAATAAGACAGGCCTAAAAGAAAAGAGTAAAATTTATTACTAAGAACTTTTAATATTTTGGGGCATTTTTCTTTTTATCCTTTATACCCTTTTAGATTTTTCTCTTTGTAATTATCTCTGTCCCACTCTTCTCCCTTTCTCTCTTCACGTCTCCGTCTGAAGTTCGCCCACCCTTTTAATGACTGTCCTGTTCTTTCTGTCTTGTTATAAATTAATAACGGAGCTATTAGCGGTGAATTCTGCTTCATCAGAACATGTGCAAGAGGACAGGAGGGGGAAGGCTGAAGAGATCAGTCAAAATTAGAATGAGAGATAGAGCTGGAGGAAGAGAGAATGCAGGGAAAAGAGTGATAAAGGGGACATGTGTGGGGAGCTAATGCAGAAGAGAGAGAGCAGACAGTGACAGATAATGTAGCTAAAGAAAGAAGTCAGATTAGGAAAGAAAAGAGGGAGAAAAGAAGAGAGTGGAGAGACCGTTCAAGATGAGTGAGGTTGACAGAGAGTGAAAGAAAGAAAGAAAAAGAGATGAGAGAGGGGAATGGAGGAAGAGTATTGAATAGATCTGAGTCGTACTGACACATCGGTTTCTCCCTGTGGCAGGATTTCTCTCAAATTAGGGATGTATGGCTGGTGTTTTATTTCGTCTTTGTGCGTCCAAGCTTACGTGAACATACGTCACATTTGTCTGTGTGTGTTTGTGTGCATATGAATGCTGTTGTGCCAATTCACTTTCTCTAAAATGATTTCCACAAAAAAAAAAAAAGCATCTCGGTCCCTTAAGCCTGAGCAAATAAGCAGCTCAAGTTCTTTGGGAGCGGGTGGGAGGACTGCGTCTTTCGTATTGCTCAACATGTATTATGTAGATGTGTGCTGTTTTTCATGGCTAAATAATACCGCAGAGGTTTCCCCTTATTAAAGACAGAGTGGTGAGGGCACACTGTAAAGATTTCTGATCCCATGTTAGATGATACTCGCTTTCTTTCCTCTCCTCTGCCACGTCCTTTCATCCTTGATGCCCACTCTGCAGTCATAGCTAATGTCAGATTGTCTGGCCTCTTCTTTTAGCATCTCCTCTGACAATAATTAATTGGAAAAGTTTGATGGGAATAAAAGAAATGCATGTCTTTGTGTTATTATTATTATGGTCATTGTATAATTGAATATATATGTTCCCCAAAAAATGAAAACACCCCAAGTTTAACTTTTAGTTTTATAAATTCTACGTCAATATGGAACTGACTCACTGAAAAAACTTTGAATCTTTTTGTGCTGTGTGTGTTTGTACTGTTTGTGTGCGCATGATTGTGTGTTTTTATGCAATTTTGTGAGATATGTGAGACCCCAGGAGGGAATTTAAACTATTGCTGTCGTTTGATCTGAGCCCCACAGCCTGTCATTGGCTGTGGGGGTGTGTGCGCCTGTGTGCGTGCAGGCCTGTGTGTGTTTGATGACCGTGTATTAACTGCCTGTGTTTTTTTCCCATTTCGAGTGTGTTTGTGTGTATGTGCACTTAAGTATGTGTATGTGTTACTGTGCATATTTTAATATTGTAAGCTCAAATCCTCTCCTGCAGCATATGTGCGCACAAACACCCACACATTCACACACACACATGCACAGAGTCAGCAATGAAATGCTTTAGGATCTTTAAGATCAAAGGAAAAGACACAGACCTCAGTTCAAGTGAGGCCGTGTGTGTGTGTGTGTGTGTGTGTGTGTGTGTGTGTGTGTGATGAGTAATTACTATAATTATCAAATGACTGATCAGTATTAGAGGCATACCGTGATTTCTTATTTTGTCTCCAACTTCTTTTTCCCTTCAGTTTTACATAATCCTCATTGCTCTGCTCCCCTTCTTTCATGTGCTCATTCATTTATCTCTCCTCTTCTTTTTCCTTCTCCTCTCTGACTTAAAATCATCTACTTTGCTTCTGGTTTCCTCCCTCATTTATCTCAACTTTCCCTCGTGTTGCTTCTTTTGCAAATGACTCTCTGGCTCCAACTCCCTCTTTAAGTTCTCCTCTCTGTCCTCGTTTAACATTTTCTTCTCGTGTTTGTGTCTCTCTTGACTTCAGCAGCTCAGCAGCCGTACACCATGTGCTTCCGGGTGAAGTTCTATCCCCACGAGCCAATGAAAATCAAGGAGGAGCTTACCAGGTATAAGACCTAAGACATCTCTCTCTCTTTTCCTTGTTTGAGAGCAGCTTTATTCATATGAACTAACACCGTAGCTAAATTTCAGTAGCTTGATAGAAAGTCAAGATCTCATCAAGGAATGGTTCAAAAATAATCCCAGACTGGTTGACAGTCTCAGGGATCTTAGGTTGTTTTTCTAACATTGCCTAAAGACCTACAGTGGGTTGCAAGAACAAAAATAAAATGTATGTCATTGACAGCCATAGCAGAGACTCACATGGTCTTTTGAAACTGAAGCAGTTTACATATATTATACATATATTCACTCTATTAAAACAGCACTTGTTTGGTACATTAAATTTAAACAAAACATTTCTGTTTCACTAACTTTGCTATGGTCCAACTTGTGGAATAACCAGCTGTCTATACAAACTATATGACAACCTCTCCCTCAATCTGAAAATACACACACACACACACACACACACACACCTTCTCTCAGGCATAGTGATAATTAGAGTTGCCACTCAGCAGGGAATCATGCTGTGTTCTCCATCCCATCTGAGCTGTCATGTTTCAACATCTCTGCTCCTCTTTATCGGTTACCATCCCTCTCTTCCCTTCTTACTTCTCCCTTTCTTCCATCCATTTCAGCTTTCTCCACTGTCTCTCTTTAATTTCATCCCTAAGGTGTCTCCTCCCTTCCTTCTGTTGGTCTCTCTCTGTCCTCTTTCTTCTTCCTCCCCCGTCAGTACAACTCCCTCTCCTCCTCCAGGTGTCTCTCCACATTTCTCAGCTCACATTGGCTCCCTGTTCTTTTCAAGTTTTATTACTTAAAGGTGTTTTTATCCATCAGCAAGGTCATTAAAACTTTCCTCTTCTTTCCTCTGTCTCTCAGTCCTCCTTCCTTGATTTCTCCTTCAGTTTCTCTACAATCTTCATTTTTCTTCTCTTGTATTTCAACAGTTTGAAAGGACTGCAATTTTTTGTCCCTGTGTCCATTTCTGGTCATTAGAGTTAATCTCAGATTCTCTAAGGAGCACCATTACACTGACAGTCCTCTGATGAGTTTGATGAGTGGACATGGAAGTTATAGTTGAGCTGAGTTTGGAAAGCTCAGAAGGAACGGCAGTCAGTGATGAAATCCCCTGCTCAATATCAAGTCTTTTTGAATGTTTTTTTTTTTCATCATCAAAATCGAAAACCTGTTATGCTAATTTCTGTGTGCTGCATGTGCTCCAGTTTTCAGGATGTTATTTGAAGTTTGTACTCTGCAATTTCCCCCCTCAACTTCACTTCTTTCCCCAAATATCAAAAAGAGATGAAACAAAAAACAACACAGGATTCGAAGGAATCACATCCATATTAGGTGATCCAGAGCCTCATAGTTTTCTTCTAATGCCAACGTTCAGTGCCAGCACAGAGGGTAGTGTACTTTTCATGTAGAGTGGCAGACTTTCATGCAGGAGACAGCAGTTCAAGTCTTATCACACAGTTACACAAATAATGTTTTCCTTTTTATTAACCACAATAATCTTTCCTAACCATACTGCATGTTCTATGTGCAGATATTGCAGAAAGCAAGAATTAAAAAACTTGAACATTGATCATAATCCAAGGTTTCTCAACAATTGTTCAAAGACACAAAGACATTTTCACAATAAGGTTGCAAAAAAACCCAAAACAAAACAAAACAAAACAAAACATAACAAAAACATCCAAAGTACTGTTTATATGGTCACTCTTTTGTCTTTTTGTTTCTTCTCCTATAGCTCAGTTGTAAAGTGTTCTGCATCCAACCAACTCGGTAATCCCACAGTGTACAGTCAAAGCACTGCTGACTTACACAAATTAAATCTCATACAGTAAATGAGAATGGGAATAATAAACCACAGGCTGGGATTAGAAGAAGCAGAAGGAGAGAGGGGGAGAAAAGAAGATGAGAGAGAAAAAAGTCTGCTTTTTATTTAAAGTTAAGATTGGGCATATGGAATTAATTAATTAAGACTCAGCATTTTGTGGTCATTATGACAGCTAATTCTGTATATACCAAATTCATTGAGTGAAAACAACACAACAACATGAGTTACAAATGAAGTAATAAGACACTATAACTACAGGATCAACACAAGAGTTCAGGGAAGGAAGAGGGAAGAAAACTATTTCGCTACAGCAGCAGGCTTTTCGCTCCATTCAATCTTTCATGCTTTCCCTCTGCTGCTTCTTACACTCAAGTTCAAAAACAAGTTCAATGAGTCAGTTGATTCAGAGATGTTGCCTCCACTGGAAACTCATCTGTATCCATGGCAACACATGTCCCTATAGTTTCAGCACCACTGTCATTTCTCAGCTCCTTGGTAACACGAGACAAATCAGCCTGTCAGGAGCATGCCTAAACTACCCTCCACTGAAGCCGTTTCCATAGTAACTACAGTACCAGTCTCTGCTACACGGGACTTGTTTCCCTGGCAATACTCTTGTTTTTTAATTGCCATAGCAACACAGACAGATTATTATGCTATCAAGGACTGTGGCTGTTTTGGTTTTATGAATCTTACCCTTTAGCCATCTTGAAATGTTTAATGTGAAGATATCACAATGATGAGACAACAGTGCTTCTTATTTATAATAGTTTATGTTACCTAACCTAATTTTGGAAAAAAAAATTATATTAAATGCACAGTTTGATGCAGTAAGGATAACCAATGACCAACATCCGAATGAAATGAGTAACAAATGTAAAGCACATTTAGGTGGCACTGTCAGTTTTTCTTTCCTCTTAACCGTGTATGTGTGTGTGTGTGTCCAGGTATCTTCTGTACCTCCAGCTGAAGAGAGATATCTACCATGGTCGTCTCCTCTGTCCTTTTGCTGAAGCTGCATATCTGGGAGCCTGCATTGTACAGGGTGAGACCCGATGACAAAGTTACTGACAGTGAATCTACTGATTTAGATTCCTACAATGTAATATATAATAATAATATACATATAGAAACAGAATTATTATATTACACAGTAATATATATTATATTACTGTGTAGTTTGCAGGGGTTGATGACATGACATTAATTATTACCTCTGGCAGTTTTCAGTTCCTTTCCTTATCACTCCGTATTTTCAGTAACTGATATATGCTTTCTGAAAAACTTCTTGTAAATCTCCTGTCCAACAGACACAACAGACATTTTTTCATGAGACTCGTGGTCTTTTCATTCATGATCTTTTATTCAGCAGTGAAATTGTCTCACGTTTTGTCCTGGAATCTCATGACCACTGCTGAAGAAGACTCTTCAAATGCTTTTATGAAAGGAAGCTTCAGATTGAGACTTTATTATCAAAATTACAGTCATTAGTGCCAGTATAGCTTTCTTTCTCATCGCTTCACAAGATGGCTCAGATTTGCCTTGTGCATGTGTCTTACCCTTTGATTGTTAATGGGAACAGATAAAACATCTGCCTACAAAGTATTTTCAGAGATGCTCCTCAGGTAATGCCAGGATGATATTTTTGGTAGAAACACCTACAGAGAAACAAATTCTGACAGTTATGCCACCTCAGTTGTAGATCAAGATTGGGATTCAACTAAGTATTTCTAAGTTTGTGTGGAGACTTCTTTCTAACTTCTTTGTCAGTTGATTTAGTTATCTATCTACACAACAGTTTCATCTTGCAGTTATAGGATGTAAGTGTTTAGTGACAACTAGCATTCATTTCTAATCTTGCGTGGCTTTTGATTTAGTGAGGTATAATGTTAAATCTCCATAACACTTACGTTTTAACAAGGCTCAGTCTGAACAAAGAGCTGGTGCAACCAGCTAAAGCACATCAAACTAAGTCTGACAATCAAACCAATCCCTCCATTTGTCTGGTTTCTGGCTCATTAGCTGGCTGCAGTTCAAGTCTTCAGACTGGTGTTGTAATCCCACATTTTTAAACACCACAGGATGTACAGTATATGGACTGGGAAAAGGAATAAGAAAGGATTTTTTTTTTCTTCAGTTAATTAGCAGTAACAGTCTAATGTTGAATCACAGTGAGGAGCCACTTGCTTTAATATGGATTAAGAAAGGAATTAGCCAAGCTGTATCTTATAAATGAACCCTTCTGCCTGATACACAAATCGCTGAACTGTGCTAACACTCTCTGATTGGCTCATATCCCCAGAGAGCACCGTGTGATTGGCTCATTTATCTCGACCCAGAGTCTGTCTGTAGCGTATCATTGGCTGCTCTGATTAACAAGGGCAGGTCCCTGTCCCACTTTGTCTGGGTGTTGATTATAGAGCTGGAGAATAGGTTGAGGATTACTGTTTAATTAAACCCCAGGCAAGTTTTTGATTTAACCTTTATTATGACTTCTAATTAATAACGGATTAAAGAGAGAAATCAGTGACTGATAGGACTTTGTACTTGATCCATTAAGGGAAATATTTATCTGTTAGGGTCATCTGGCTCAGCTGCTTATGAGTATATTCTCCAGTGGAAGTAAAAATGCAATGACAAAAAAAATTCTCTTTAAGCCTGGCATTTTGGTAAATGTGCTCATTCTCTTGCCTTTGGAGAGTTTAGAGCATATAAACATTTTCTGATGTGTTTAACCTGTTTTACTGTACAACTTCCACATTGATGTCACACTGTCTTCACAGCTGAGCTTGGGGATTATGACCCAGAAGAGCACCCGTCAGACTACATCAGTGACTTCAAGCTGTTCCCTAAACAATCCCTCAAACTAGAGAGGAAGATTATGGAAATACATAAGAACGAGCTCAGGTAAAAGAGATGTGTGCAGATATGTATGTCTGTGTGCGTGTGTGCGATGGGGTTATTTGTTGTCTGGAGCCGCGTCTTTGTTATCCATTTACTGTTTGATGTTGGTGACAGGTGTGGATGTTCACTCCTCTGATCTGTGCTTTCAGAACAGGCTACTGAGACAATTTTCTATTCTGCAGACAATAAAGTGCTTTCTGTCGTCTGGCAAGAGACAAAACTGGATGATACCCAGAGATTTGTGGTTCATTGCATTGCAGAAGGTAGTTCAATTTAGATTCAGCTGAAAGTAAACGAAAACTGAAAATAATCTGCAGATTAATGAGCGTGAATTATTCATTTTGGGTTTGCACACCTTGCTTGTTACTACAGGATTTTCAGAATTTTAATTTCAATGAAAATCAACATTACAGGATGGATAGAGTAAAATATGAGCTGAACCCTGGCATGTTAACCCTAGCCATGAAAAAAAACAAAACAATTTTCACCATGTTTCTAGGAATAAAATGTCATATAAATCAAGTTATGAATGATAAGTGAACCAACCCCTGCACAAACTCTCAGAACGTGGAATAAAACTGGACGGTGTGGTGTATGTAAGCGCTACAGAAGTGGATACTTCTGTCGCACAATACATGAAAAAAATTCATTTTGAGAAAATGGCCTTTAAAGTGATGCATCGTAAAATTCCATACGTTTTATCGGAAACCACTATTTACAGATACAATTTCTGATACAAAGGACCACGTTTGGATCCGATAACACTGTGTAGGAGAGAAAGAGTTTAACACTGATGCTTGTGATTACGTGGTGAAGACAACATGTTGCTAACTTTTGATGAATTTAGGTGAAATCTACAAATGCAAATAGAGAAAGTGTAGTAAAATAAAATATTTTTTTCCACTAGTTTGACAGAAGATATGTAATTGAAGCAAGATATCCCAAAATATCAAAACTGCCCAGTGCAAGAAAAAACAGTGATCTTGCCTGTCATGTCTGGCCTTATGATTACCATGCCTGAGCGCTGCTTGAGGAGAGAAATTGGTTGTGGAGTGAGAATGCAATATGAGGAAAATGCTGAATTAAAAGAGGAGATTAATACACCCAAGGGTTTCTGTATTAATATAATAATGAAAGTCAAGAAGATTTAAACTGATGTCCCATTTAAGGTCGTAAGTAATAAGATCACATAACACACAGGAGCCCCCTCCATCAGGTCGTTTGAGATTATTTGTATCATCACTGCTTTCCATGGATGTTGTTGTGAGGTTTTTGACCGTCACACTTACAGCGATTATAGAACATCAAAGACAAATCCTTCATTTCCCACAGCACAGAGGCAGATGATGCCAAGTGCCCTCTGTCTGCCCCGATGGATCTGACTGACAGGATTAACAGCATGTAGATTAATACTGAGCTGCAGAGAGAGACTTCAGGTGATTTACAAATGGGTGTGTGAATTTTATTTCCATAGTGGAGAAGTTCTTTAATGGGTTTAGCATTTTCCTCTATGTGCACATAGACAGACATACACTATGTATTTGCAGTTAATGTTGATTTATGTGTCTAGTGTCTTGATGAGTAGCAGCTTACATCACCCAGTTTCTTTGCAGCACTTAGACTAATGAGCAAGTAAAGCATCAACACTCCCACCAAACACTTGGCCTCTGTTAATATGTTTCCCTAAAATGGTAACAGATGATGAAATACTGGGCCAAATAAAATGATTTTAATTAGGTAAAACATATAGAAAAAATGTTTTCTACTGTAAACCACAACAATATTCATCTCATTCCCCAAAGCCTATTATCAGCTGTTGAGGCAAGTGTCCCCACCCTCAAGACCACATATCCAGCTCAGGATGGACATTAAGAAATAATTTGTGGACAATTGTTGGTGTTTCTTTCTTATGAACACAAAACAGACTTCTTCTACTTCACAGTCATACTGGGAGGTTTTCTGGCCAACTGGGCTGCTTTTGTTTAACCAGCAGTAATTTGCTTTGGGCAGGTTTTTAGGACTTATCAACATGATCAGTTGCAGCAGCGAGAGTGGGTTTTAATATCCAGACACACAGGGACATGTGTCAACAGCATCAGTGTGGTGATTTTTAAATAAATCTTTCCTTTCTTCTCCTCTGTTTCAGGGGCCAGTGTGCTGCATTAGCGGAGCTGAATATGCTCCAAAGGGCTCACACCCTCGAAACGTATGGAGTTGACCCTCACCCTTGCAAGGTAATATTAGTGTCTATTTTCAGCAAGTCTCCATGTGAGGACTGGTGCTATTGATATTGACAAGGTTTCACTGATCCAAGTGATGCAAATCTCTTTCTTAATATTAGCACAATTTTATCTCCAGTCCTCAGTAATCTACCCATATTATTGCTGTGTTATTTATTATTTTAGAAAAATATGTTTCATTTTATATCTCTGCCTTTGTCACAAATTGCTCACTGTCCCTCCCTCTGTATATACAGTATGTTCCTTCATAGCAGAACATGCATACATAGTAATGTCTTATAAGCTTATATCCTTAACCTTTAACCCACTTACTAGTGGACACAGTAATTGGTCCACCTGTCCCTATGTGAAACTTCTGGACCAAAGGCTCTGTCTCTTAAGTAAGAATTTACACTCTTTGTTGTCACTTTAAATTTAAAAAAAAAATTTAACTGCTGTTCTGAGAGCCTATAGTGAAGAAAACATCATTTTGGCATCATTATTGATTAAAAGCGTATTTTGCTTGCAGCCATTTGTTCACAGGTGTAAATATTCACCAAAGCTGTTTGTGCAGTTGTGTGGAAGTACAAACTCTGGCTTCAGTGCTATTTGCACATGTATATTCACCTGTCCTCTTTACCCTTTGCTTGTTTGCCCTTGATCTGCATATTAAATGGACGACTATACACATGATTAACTTTACCGACAGCAGCCTTTCAGCAAACTTGAGAGGTCACCAAGAGAGGCCTAATAACGGGTGAGACAGAGATGCGATGAGTGAGGGAAGGTCAATAGCTATCAATAGAATTAATCTTCTGGTTTACACTTGCACTTCTGGCAACTTTATCTTGGTAAACAAAAGAAACCTGCACAGAGATAGTCACTTTCAGGAATCAGTATTCTTACTGACTGGTCAGAGAAAATCATTGCTTCAGCAAGGCAATGTCACTGCCTGACTTGATACCGTTAACACTGCTGTGAAAGACTGCTTGTACTTTTTCTTGGGGTTTCTCTTGTACTGTTTTGATAGATGAAACAGACTGAATCCGATAAAGAAAAGCAATGTTTTACAACTCGCTATTCCCTCACCCTCTGTGTTTGTCAGAGTGTGAAATAGGGACACCCTCTCATGGACGGGCGTATCAGAGAATGCTAAGCAGATTAACGAGATATTTAAATTCTGTCTTTTGGAGAGGATCCCCTTTATCTGCTCCACTCTTGTCAGTGGGGCTGCTTTTAATTTGGTTTGCTGGAAATGGAAATGGTTGTGGTGTCATGCACATGCAGATCTGTGAAGATCAAAAATCAGCGAGAAAATGTGGGGAACACAGAGTAATTTACAGAGAGTCGCACAAGCAAATGAAGGAGATCTACAGATTATAAACAACAGCGTAGGAGAGTGACAGGAATATATTGCGTTCCCCTAAAACTCTGAATTTGTTGTTGGTTTCATTTTGCATCTCTAAATCAAACTGAATATACTTGTTCTACATATTCTGCACTTTGTTCTTGATGCCATTTACAGCAATATGGGGAGCTGGAGTTTGAAACAAGTGATTTTGTGTAGGTGCCATTACCATGGAGATTATTGATGGCCCACTTGCTTCCCCGCTGTTAGTCCACCTGTATCCCATAATTCCATGTGCTGCCTCTCATGCTGCCTGTGTGTGTGTGTTTTCAGGACTTTACAGGCTCCACAGCCTTTCTGGGTTTCACAGCCACAGGTTTTGTGGTCTTCCAGGGAAACAAGAGGATCCACCTCCTCAAATGGTACAATTTTTTTTGCCTAAGTCTTAAATGGAAACTTGTAATGGAAATTAAATGTAAATATATATCTCTCACTCTGTGTTCCATCTCAATGTGTTAAATGTAATATTTATTTAAATTGATGAACTTTTGCTTCCTAAGTCATTACAGAGCTTTGTTCCCTTGTGTGCTGAACAAATCAGCTCAGCTCAAAACTAAAAATGTTTATTTTCTTAGTATCTGTTATTGATAGCCTGTAAAAATACATAGGACAACAAAATTTACTGTAAAAGTAATAGTATTCATTATTGGAGTGTTGCACTATTAGAAATGTTGTGTTGGTTAGATTGTTATTGCTCATTATTGTTTATGTTTGTGGGTACATCATCTAGCAAATATAATGGTCAAATAAAAGTAGTGGAGTACAAAAACATTATTTACTTCTTTGAAGTACAAATAACATAAAACGGAAGCTAAGTAAAGTACAAGCACCCAAAACTGTACTTATGGACAGCACAGTACAGAACAGTACTCTGACTAAATGCACTTAAATACATTTTTCTGAGAATCTGTACGAATGTAGACTAAGGTAAATAGTAAAAATTGCAGTTTACAGTACTGTTTGTCAAGGACACACTTATAACACTGTGGTCTTATGCAGGGTGGATGTCAGCAAGCTGAAGTTCGAAGGGAAAACCTTTTACGTCATTGGGATTCAGAAAGAGGTGAGTGCGATGTTATCCTGCATGCAGCTTCTCCTAAACAGGGTTAAAAATGAAGAACAAAATGTTTCCTCCATGATGATGATGAAATGTGTAGTCTTGTACTAAACTCGCCATCATCGTGCTGACCTCTAAGATCCCAACCTTTAACATCTGTGGAGTTAAGTACTTCTGGAAAAGAAGAGCTCGACTTCGATGCAGATGCACAGTTACTGTCTGTATTCATTTGGATTCAGTTTTGTGTTAGTGGCTGTTTTTGACCTCTAAGTGTACTAGACACCCTTTGTTGTCTTTCCTCCCTTCCTCCTTCCTTTCCTTTCCCCCCTGTATTCATCTGTGTAATGTTTACATCAGAAAAATGTGCTATGAAACTGTACTGTTTGTCTATGTAATCTGGTCCACCATCACACACACACTGTAAATGTGTGTCGCTGTTTCAGATCTCCTTAACAGGCAGGATTCACTGTAACAGGATGGTGGGTGTGTTGCGACTAACCTCCTCACTCGCATTATGTGTCAGCTGTGGCCCAAATACGAGACTCCTTCACTACACCCATGTTAGGACACAAACATCCTCTTTGACAACTATAAGCTGTATCACATCTCTCTTTGAAACTGATACAGGCAGAAAATACTGACTTAAACTACAGCTAGAACAGGTGTCTTGCATTTGGGACACATGTTTCATCTGTACGCTCTATGTCTGTCATCCAGTGTGGAGCTGTGGTAGATTCTGAGCAGCAGTTTTGGTGCATTATGTCTCACGTATGTGTATAAAACCTTCTATTTTGCAAGAACTACAGCTGATTGTGTCTCATATTGCTGTAAGGTGCCCACAGAAATACTTGGAAATGGTCATTGGTGTCGCTGAAGCCAGGTTGCTCTTTAATCTACCAATCAGCCAATCAATCAGTCAATCAGTCAATCAATCTCATAACTATTCTCGTCATTACAGAAGCTTAAACCAGCTCTCTCATCCCTGCTTAACTTGTGAGTCTGTCTGCCTGTTTGTCTGTCTGGCAACTCATGAATGGCTGAAGATGCAGTTTTATCTTTGTGTTTCTGTCTCTTCTCTCTGTGTGTAAACATAGTCATCACTGGTGAGTAAATGCAAGCCATAATAGTAGCACAACACATTGTTGTACTTAAATCCTCAATGTGATGCCTCTCCCTACAGTCCTGCCCTCACCTCCCTTTATAAACTGGAGGAACCCTTTTCACCTTTTACTGTGTTCATTATTTGACTTGTTTTGTTTGATTTCATTTTATACAAAAGCTATCTGCGTTACCATTTCATTGTATTTATCAGTTATTTAACTCATCTGTGCAGTTATTTTGAGTCTTTGTCAATGAAAATATTCTGTTCTATGGTTGAAATGCCAATCAGTATGCCTCTCCTGTCCTTCCCCACACCACATTATCAAAGTAAGCTTCACATGTCCATAAACAGTAGATTATGTGATATTATGATGCATAATCTATAACTCTGTCCATACCATGTATCTAATGTCAGCAGTTGTGTTGAGAAACATGTTGATTTCTTCTCTTTGACTGTGTGACTTCTTACACACTGTGTGGGCGCGCGAGTGTGTGTGTGTGTATCCTGAATATATTCACATCATTTCTTTGAATAAGATTTTTCACAGTATTTTAGTATTTTAATTTTGTATTGATGTGTAGCCTGTTTTAAGTCTCTTGCTGTATGACAGGTCACTGCATGATTTCACTCTTTGCCCTCACCTCTGTTATTTACCCTGGAACACATTAACTTTACTGTCCCGCTTTGAGCTGCGTTTGAGCTGAACAGCTCAGCAGTTTTTCTATCTTTTTCTCCAAGCCCCTGTTTGTTCAGTTACCTATTGATGCTTCAGGTTAGAAATAAATTTTAATGGTTCATTTACACCAGGGGATAGCAGAGTTATTGGAAAGAGGTATTGGAAACAAAAGATGGACGTTATTTCTGTAAATGCTCATGTTACTCCTAAATACCCTGAGTAACCCTATAGTGCATGTAAATGTATTTATTCAGAGTTTAGGGGCAGTTAAATCATAAAATCTCATGTTATTCTTTGAAAACACTTTGCGTGCAGCCAAAGTGGGACCACAGACTATTTGTTAATAATATTTTAACATGCAGTTCTAGTATTTTCACATGCCTGTGACCACACACACATGGCCACTGCAGCACATGTGTGTAAATGAAAACTACGTACCTAATACAACTGATGTGTGACACTGAGGGAGCTGAGCAACATAGCTGACTAAGAGGCTTTAGGAAGGGGATCAGTGCACAGCTGTGGGGTGAGGTTTTCTTGACCATTTCACTATTCAAGGTCAATTTTTTTCCTTTCTTTCTTTTTTTTAAAAATAAAATCTATAGGTATGGCACAATATGGTTGTTACTGTTTACAGTAACTCTCTCCAATGTTATTGATCGCACTATGTCCTCTCTCTCCCCCTCTGTCGCTCACCTCCTCCTCCTTGTTGTTGAGCAGCATTGATCTGGGATCTCATATTACCAGACATGCAGAACTGAGAACTAGATTTACAGGAATATATCCCTCCTCCTCCTAGTCCATAAAAACCCATGTTCTGCTAGCAGGCCATTTCTCTGCTGAACACTAAATCACTATATCTTGTCTTGTATCTTGCTAAGCTTACGGCTTTGGGTTTGTGGGTCAGCGTTTTGCACAGCTCCCTCTCATCATGTTCAGCATTTCTCTCCGTATTCACACATCTTTTGGCAATCTCATCGCTCAGCCTCACTGCCTTTCTTTCTTTCTCTCCCTGTGTCTTTGTCCCTTTCTGTGCAGAAGAAACTGGTGTTGACATTTCACACCTCGACCCCTGCAGCGTGTAAGCACTTATGGAAGTGCGGGGTGGAGAACCAGGCCTTTTACAAGTGGGTCTGACATGCATTTACACACTCACACACACAAACATACTCAGGGAACCATTTGAACTGGTCTTTAACACAGAGATTATTGAGACTGTACAGGATTATTCCACCAAAAAATTATGAAGATGATGAGATGAGCAATAAGATTCATCATCATTACAAGTATTTAAGATGGCACTGATCTAGTGGGTTGCAACAGTTCTTAAATATATTTATTTTGAATTTGTTTTCTCCCTATTGGGTCAGGGTTGATTTGCTTTCCTTCACGTTCCACTTTTATTTTTAGTACTTTGTCACTCTTTTAACCTTATTTTACTGCCTCACTGTGGCACTGCAACAACATGCTGCTGTCCTTCAGTGGGGAGCAGCTGATTGCTCCGAGGCCGTCGCTCTGATCTGTGGAGACTATTGACCCTGCTGGTGTGCCAAGAACGGAAACAAGCTTGGGGTGAAGGCGAAAGTGTGAGAATGGAGATTAAACTCTCCTTTGTCTGACATTTTGGGAAACACGAGGTTGAGAGAAAATAAATTGAATGACCTCTTTGCCTCAGTCAGGGTTCAGTGGGAATATCAGAAAAGCAATTTACTGATAGTTATACAACAGCAGAGGAAGTTGTCAGACTCATGATCATAATGCTTGTGTTGCTGCACAAAACAACATCCCTGAAGCGTCATGATACTTGAAGAATTCCTCCTTTCTGCATCAGATTACAACATGATAAATCCCAGTTTTCAAGCTGAACATAGCCTTGAGCATATGTGGTCTCTTGTGGTCTCTTGACTTTAAGGACTTCTCGTCCACATCGGCTTAAAAGCTGGCATTTAAAGTTTCTTTTTTTTATTAACAGCAGAGGAGAAGAAGTTGTGTGGGCGCAAAATGAGGAAAATAATGGAGCAAAGTATCATCCACCTGTTAGAGAACTGAGTACAAACTGCAAAGGAGGCAGTGTGAAGGAGGTGTTGAGCTGGATGAAAAGGACTGCTGGCTGTAAACAGCTGGTCAGATGTAAAGTGGAGAAGTCATGTTGACATGAAATGGAGGCTGCTTTGTGATTTCTTCATGGTGCCCTTCCTCCTCCAGACTGTCAGTCACTCTGAAGGTCTACCTCACTCTATTTATTGCATTCTTTCCAAGGCTCTTATTTTCTCATGGTCCTCACTCATACTTTCTTTTTAAACACATTTTAGTTTTGAAATATTTCCACAGGATTTTCCTTTGCTACTTTTGCTCTATCCTATTTTATCTATTGCAGTGGACCAATGTCCTCATTGATCATCTTGTTGAAACACATAAACATGTAAAAAAAAAAAAAAAAAATCTTACAGAGACATAGTGATGAAGTAATAAAAGCTTTCTCATAATAAGCCTGGCCTGTATAAGCCTGGATATTGACTTCTTAATGACAGCAGCTCATGTGTCTGTGAGAGTCGAATGCAGAGGGAGTGGATGTCATCTCGGATGTCAGACAAGCATCAGAGCCCCTTAATCAAATCAGAGTGAATTGAGTTTGTAAATGGCAGCCAAGCAGAGCTTTGAGAACATATGGCCTCCCTCTCACAAATACACACACACACACACACACACAAGCTAAGCAAAGGTGTGTGTCTGTATTCTGGCACCATCTCTACTGCTCTGGAGCCTGGTTTCACATGACAAATGATTCTGAACAAAGCACGAAGGTTTAACCTCGAGCATAAATGTTTAAATTTGTACACCTTGAAACACCTTCCTCTTCTGCCTTTTGAGAACATAGACTGTGCAGAGCAAGTCACTGCCAGCCACTGAAAGATTAAGCTGAGATGCGTTGTGGCGGGGGTTAAAGTTACAGCCACAAACAAATCCATAAAAATATTTTTACAGGAATGAACTGTTCAGTGTTTGTGCTTCAGATGCTTGGTGAAAATGAAGTTCTTTGTGCACATCTCTTTTTGTTTCTTCCTCCCTCTCTCTGACAGGTGCGCAAAGTCGAGTCAAATAAAGACAGTTTCTAGCAGTAACATCTTCTTCAAAGGCAGCAGGTTCAGATACAGGTGAGACACTATTCAAGTTAGTTTTCATGAGAGTGGATACATTTTTTATGTCCCAAACAAAATGACAGAAGTTTGACTGCTAAAGATGTGTGTTAAAGAAGCCTCAGCAGGATCTATATGTTTGAAGAGAGCTGGGAAACAAGGATGAAAAAGGAGAATGGCATGAGAGAAAGTTATGCTGAAATTCAACCAATGACAGTAAGAGAGGAAAGATACAGTCAAATTTAGCCACTTTATAGGCTTTAACTCACTCAAATTCACCTGCAGTCTATCAGCAGCTTAACCCTCACAGTTACATCCTACATGTTAGCGTTGATAGCATGATTTCATTTCAAGTAGCCTATTTGCTGTTAAGGTGTGCGTTTACCTTAAGCTTATCAACACACTGTAGATACTGACTCTCGTTTTTGTACCTCAGCACCTGCATCCTGCTCAGCATTGCTTTCTGTGATTTATAGACTCTAATATCACAGGAAAGCTTTTACATAAGTCTGTTATGGAAACCATGTTAGCCTCAATTCTCATCTCAAACAAAGCTCTTTTACCAGGCTTACACTTCAGTCTGCTCCATTTCATCAGCTTGCTAAGCATTTTGGCTTAAGGGTCAAGGATGAGTAACAGCATATGGTAGTGTTTGTTCTGAAGTATGGGAATTGGTCATTTGTGCAAATGCAAAATTGGAAAGAGAATTGTGGTCCACCAACTAAGGCAATTTTTGTAAAGCAGAGCAGATTTTTATTAAAATTGAGTTGGATCAGCTTCTTCAGTATGGATGTGACTGTCCCTTGAGCTGTCAAGTGAATGTCTACCACTCCAGATATTCTATTTCACCCTCTAATTTATGACCTAACCATCAATCTCACCAACAATAGGCTAATGGGTAGGATGGTGGCTGTTGGCCTGAAACAAAGTAGTTGGAGTCCAGAAACTCCACTCACCCAACAATCAGACTAATGGAGCTGCTGGCTGTGCTGGCAAGAACATGCCTGTTCAGCAGAAACAGTTCTGATTATGAACAACAAATGCAAAGACAATGTAAAATTATAGGTTCTTATTTTATGACAGCAACTACTGCAATTATCTGTTGCCCAATATCTCACAGACACACTTGTCTCAACATGCACCATCTATAATTAGTGACAGGGACACAATGAAAAACATCATCTAAAATGGGGGTTTGCTATCCTTTTCTTATTCATAATACTTTTTAAAGATTTTGCCCGTCAGATTTTATGGCACACATGGGTCTGTCACAAACCCTCAGTGTAAACCTCTTAAGACAGTATCAACCTGTCTCTGCAGCCAGTGGACCTCAAGTAGTTCTTCTAAAATGTGATTTAGAACAAGAGGAAATTTATTGTTTTATAGACTCGGTTGTGTGCACGGTAATGACCTGTCAGTGTTACTTGTTAGCTGCATCATGTTCCTTTGCTGCTGTTTAATGTATTTCTTATCTTCTGAAGCTCTTGAATTTTGAAAAATGCCAAATAAAAATGAACCTGTGTTTCTTCCTGCTAGCGGACGAGTAGCCAAGGAGGTCATTGAAGCCAGTTCTAAGATTCAGAGAGAGCCACCAGAGGTGCGCAGGTAAGGACAAGAGGCAAATCTCTCACAGTTGGAAAACAGTTTTTAAAAATTGCCTGATAATTTATTCACACAGTTTATTCTACTGAGGGATAATACCCCCCCAAAAAAACAAATTATGATCCTTTTATGGAGTTCAAAATTTGCAAGGAAAGATTGGTAAAATAGGCAACAAAGATGTTTGTCTTTTCAGAGCCCAGTTTGGTCAGAGTCGAAGTTTTAACTCACTGAGCCATAAAAACCTCATCATGAACATGGAGCCTCTGGTACCTGCACTGCCCTCCACCAACGAATATGAAGAGACAGCCACAGACAATGGTAGGATATTACTTACTCCACACACACACGCACACGCACACGCACACGCACGCACGCACACACACACACACACACACACACACACAAGAAGACACACATCCCATTCCCTCCTTGCCACAGACCTCTGGAAAGTCACATGGGGTCTCCCTTGTGTAGGAAGAAGCAAATGCACAACACTCAGACAGAGAGTGTTAATTGAGCAGCTGATGCTCCCATCCCTCCATCAGTCTTGTCTCCCTGGAGACACCAATCACAGCATGCTAAAAATACCCTTCCCATGATCCTCCCTGAGGAAACCACCATGCCTGTGTGTCCATGTGTCTGACTTGTGTGTGTTTTACAGAGGAAGATACACTGTGTGGCATCATGGAAACAGAGCCACAGACCCAGCTTGTGTTATCGTTAAGGAAAACTCAATTAGAAGTTATTTGTTTGGCTCCAAGGGGTCTGTCTCTGTTTACGCTCTTGTGTACTCATGCACGCATTAAAAAATATATATATATTCCTGTATATGGGTGTTTGTGAACATTCGGTGGTTGCATCATAAAAGTGAAAGTCAAGAACACCTGTGCGTAGCTGCATCAGCTGCAATTTAACAGTGAACCCTGTATGTAATATGTGTCTACATGTGGCGTATGCATAATCACTCTTCTCAATTATATTTTTTTCTGTTTTTAGCATTGTTTCAGGGCATTAGCACATCTTAATTAACTTAATTTAACTATTTAACACTAAGGGACTGTCATCCCTTTAGAGAATGTGCATGTAGTAATATAAACACATTTTCAGGACAAGGCTTAGGATATAAAAGAATGAGCTGACTTAGAACTTAG
This sequence comes from Toxotes jaculatrix, assembly GCF_017976425.1. Lineage (NCBI taxonomy): Eukaryota > Metazoa > Chordata > Actinopteri > Toxotidae > Toxotes > Toxotes jaculatrix. The sequence continues at coordinate 12,235,122 of NC_054400.1, read as the reverse complement.
CAACATAGTGCATTAGGCAGTAATATTATTTAGATTAATCAGATAAAACAGATCAATTATATTTAATTTTCTGTTATTTCTCATGAAATTTCTAACTTCAGTTTCCTGGAAAGAAATCTGTAATTTGGTATAAAATACAGGCTACATTAGATTTTTAGATTACATATTAGTACAAATTTGTGCGTGCTCAGCAGACCTACTGCACACGAAATACTAAAAGACTCTAGAATCTAACCCATCAAATGATTGGAATTAATTAACTGGAAGTGTACCAATCAAACACTTTCGATTTTCCATGTAATTAGTACCATATTACCTGTTTTTTCCCAGAGAAATTTCTTAGTAAATTATTTTAAAATCTGGGACCTGCAAAATTAAGTATTATATAGTATATAGCAACGTCAGAAATGGGACTCAGGATGTGGCCACAGTGGTGAACTGTACAGTGAGGGTGGTTGCTCAGTGAAGTTATCCATCAGCTAGCCTGTTGACACCTGACTCACAGCTTAACGTGGATCAGTTCTCTCCCCATGAGAGGGTAGAATCAGTTTTTTTTCCCCCTCATGAAGTGACGTGGCTGAGAGAGCAACATTGCCCAGGAGAAAATCCAATGAAGCAGCACAGAAAAGTTGATATTTTAAGGCTTTTTCCCCAGGACACCACCTTCCCAGATTCGATTTACGCAGGCCAAAAAAGGTACTCACAACACTGTGGGTGTTCCTCTTGACATTTTTTGCATGTTATCATCATTTTTTGCTTTTTTGTCTAGGTTATTATTCCTGACACTCTCCACTGTGACCTATTATCTTAATGCAACATAAATCTTGTTGAGGAGAAGAAAGCAGGTAGGGAAGGGCAGGGGATAAGGTTACACAAGGCAGTACGAGAACCGGGATGGAGAGAGGGGAGGGAAAAGAGATAGAGAGAATATGAGAGAGGAGAAAACAGACTGTAGGGCTGAGAGAATGAACAAAGGTTAGGAAGGATGCAAGCCGAAAGGCTCTGTTTGGAAATAAGGATGTAAAGGGAGGGGAGGAGTGTGTGCACTAAAGCATAAAGGGAGGAACTGAGGCTGAATTTATGTAATAAATCGTATCACAGAGCGAATGAAGAAATGGAAGTTGTACACAAAGGTTAAAAAATTTAATTAAATTTAAGCTTAAATAAGATGTTAGTCATGATGATTATGAATACGGTATGTGGATGTTCTGCAAACAAAACACAAAACCTTAACCTATACTAGCTGGTGGAGCCCTGGAAGGAAAAGAAGAGAGTGACATTAATAGTGAAGGCATTTTAATATGAGCATATTACACTTTGTCCTACGAATGTTTCTCATTCACTTCTACTGAAGGCCAAATGATGGACAAAGTCAAGAATGCGTTTCCTGTTTCAGTGCTGTGGAGAAATCTTTATTCTAGTACGCTTCCTCATTATTTTTTAGTTCAGTATCACACAGCCACACTATACACTACTGGATCATTGTCATACAGGGTTTGTGATTGCTCTCATCAGTATGTATTTATTATCTTTATTTGTGTTACCATGTCCTTTTTAGAGGCTGATGTTGAATTTCCTGATGTTGCTTCTCATGCTGCACCTTAGCTCCTGAGTCAGGACATGTCCCTTTTGTCTTTCCCAAACATGGAGCCCTTCTTCTCCTATTACCTAACTCCCCTCCTTCACATCTTTTACACCCCTCCCTCATTCCACACCCTCCTCCACTCTCGCACATTGACCCCAGCTGTGCTATTTAGGCCTTCACACATGTACAGTACAATCATGCTATTGTGCCATCACTCTCTTCAAACTGTTGATGGACTTCTTCTCTCACGCCTCTCCTAACAGAATTTACGGTCATCCCCTCGCTTTCCCTGCCTTCCCTCTCCTGCTCTCTCTGTCTTTTTCTCATCTCCCCTCATCCCATTTAAAGGAAAATCAATTCTTACTTGGCTCAGCATCAAAGAGCTGCAGCAGTAACCATATCGGCTGTCTCAGTTTGTTAGTTTGGGAGGGACAGGAGGTAGTCATCAAATCATGGGCCTCGTGCACCACTGACAGGATATAGGCTGAGCAATGACACAAGATTCAATTTGAAAATGCCTTGTTTCCTACAGCATCTCCTACTCCCACTCTGTATATGCTATTCAGTAAAATAGAAAAGGGTTTAGTTGCTTATTATTTAAAAAATACTTGAACCATACAACTGTGGAGGAATAAAAACAAGCTACAGTTAAACAGGAAAAAAGTTGCTGATCTTACATTTCTCATTATCTTTTTTATGGCTTTGTCAGATTCTGCTGCAAAGACTACATTGTGTTTTGAACAATCAAAGGCCCAAGGCCAACCCAGAATTACCCAGATTTGAAAGATGACCACACAGATGGTCTGTAACCACCAAGTAAAAATCAGTATGTTTTGTGTTTATTTAATAGACGTTTTATAGACGTTCTGAATAGTCATGGAGCCGTTACAGAGATTGGCAAGACACAATGTATTGTACAAATAGGGATAATAACAGGCATAGGACTATTTTGTGAGTGTCTCCTCAAAGGCATTCATGGAGTTACTTCTGTTACTTCTGCTTACTTCTCTGCACAACATGCATGAAGTGGGTATGCCTTTCAGTAATTTCTGTGACCTTTTGAAACCATCAAACTGAGAAGCATGCCCAGCTCAAACTATGATTGGCCAGAGGAGAAAGTTTATTTCTCTCTGAAGCTCTCTTTTTTCATTTGTTGCATAAATAATACTGTGTTGTTATCCACATTTGAGTGGCTTGTCCTCCCTACAACAGCAGACTTTCACCCCACCTACAAGTTTGGCCTTTTGTAACAGCTGTAAGCATTTTTGTCTGTAGACATGGTTGGGCGAGTCGTCATACAAACTAGCTTACCCATACCTTTAAACAGTCAAATGCTGACTGTTATGAGAAGGCTGCTGCAAGGACTTTGGGATAAAGTGTTCTCAAGATGGTCTAGGATCACCGTCTATATTCAGAGCACTAATCTCAGCCATTAGAGGGGAAACAGGAAGCTGACCCAAGGACAGTGCTGACCTTGTTCTGTTTGTACAGCTTGTCTCCTTCTGATCCCCCCCCCCCCCCCCCCCCCCCAGCCTCCCACCCTCACCCAGCCCCACCCCACTCCCGTCTCACACACACACGTCATGTTTGGACTCACAGATGTTTCATGGGGTTTCAACTTCATTTTCGTGTCTCACACTCCCAATATCACTTCACACAACATGCCTGATGCAACAAGTGTTTTTCCTCAAGCAAACTACACTTAATGTGCTTGTAGTGTAACACTTGCCTGCCTGTAATCACAAATAATTGATTTTCTGAGTAAAAGAGAAATAAGTGTGTCTGTTAGAAGGGGATAAAGAAAGAGTTGACAAGAGGAAAAGAAAGTGATCCCAATCCCATCCTGGTTCAGGCCTGTCCCCTCTGTAATCAGAGTTAGATTAGCTGCTGCTGCATAGCCAGGACCATCTAGTTATATATAGAAACTTCAGCTTTGGGCCTGATCCTCCCCTAATGCCCCTCCACTCTTTGTTAAATTGCTGACATTCACAGTAGGGCCCACCATGTCTGTTCATCAGAGAGAGAGAATGTGTCTGGTGTACATCTCTCACCATCTCTCTCAGTATGTGTATGTATAGTCATGTGTGTGTTTGTGCACGTGTTTGTGTGTGTGTGTGTTCATATCCATCCCAGCCTCAGAGCTCAGCTGGCAACCCGGTCAGTCAGAGTGTGGGGGTCTTGCTGCAGACAGCTGGTCCAGGGTTTATCATCAGACTGAATGATGGAACTTCTTGAGCACAGAAACAGCAGTGATGTTGGAGGCAGCCTCATGCAGAGCGGTCTGGAGTTAGGAGTTAGCGACCGGCCAAATGTAGGCGACACCCGTAGCTGTGGGATCCGGGGCAGGGCAGGGGGACTTGGGCTGGACATGACACCCGAGAGAATGGAGGGTGAGAGGATGGAGGAGGGACAGGCCGGGCCTCTTGAAGTATTCCACCCAGGGGAGGCTACAGAGGAGCGGGCACCATCAATAATGGTAGCAGAGGCCTTGAGGTGCCAGGTGAAGATAACAACACGGCGTAGCCTGCATCTACGTATAGCCAATCACACGGCACGGGATGTTTACGTGCGACTGGTGGGACATGGGGCCTGCATCACTGGGACTAGTCCTGGACACCAAAGAAATACACTGGAACAAAGTAAGATGAAGTGGAAAAGACATGGTAGAAAAAAAAGACATTTGGTACAGTTTATTTTAGCCGTCAGTCCCTTAAAGTGCAAATATTGTTATATTTCTACAGTCAAACCAAGAGGTAAATGCTTGTTAAATGTGTGAGCTAGTTTAGCCTAGTTGTTGGGTTGCCAGGTCTGTTGTGGCAACCGCCTGGTACAAACTGTAAGTGTAATCTGTCAAACATCCTGAGACTCTCAAGAGACCTCTCCAGTGCATGCCTGTGTGTGTGTCTGAGTGTGCACCCATCTGGTTTAGTGGAGACAAATATCACAAATACTATGTGTGTTGAAGTATATATTTTTCTTTAAAAACTATTGAGCAGATAGTTTTTAAATAACCTTAATATCTACAGTATAATATAATGCCTTAGGATGCTATATTTTCTGTCTGGATGTGTAAAATACATAGAGAAAGGTGGTGAACAGATATGTAGTGAAACAGCAGACTGAAAGATTAAGGTAGGCATTTTAAATATTTCAGTGGTAGATTTGTGTGTTTGACTTGAGCACCACAGAAGAGAGCTGCTAAATTTCACGAGACCATTTATGAGGTGAAAAACTTGAAAAATCAGTATTAACAAAGGTGGGTTTAATAATAATGTCTGATTTCAAAAAAGTTTTGATAATATAACAATGATTTATCATATTTGAATGTGATTTTTATTTCATATCATTGATAATTTGATTTGCAGAAGGTTGGTAATTGCACATCCAGTACTACACCTAGAAATGTGTTTTTAGGAGTATGTATGCATTAAGACGGGAGCCTGAGGGTGGTACTTCACTCACTGGCTTCATTTTATAGTCCCCTTGTTGGTTCATCTCCACCTTGCTGAAGTGTCCTTGAATCTGACACTGAGCCTTCATCAGGATTAAGAGTGATGCTTTACATCTGATCCTGTTCATTCACTTGAAACTGATCAGGGAGGGCGAATCTAAGAGGTTGCTCCATGGCAGTGAGAGGTCTGCACAAGAGGAACACAACAAGGCACAAGAAGAGCTGAGTAAACAGAAAGTGCACTGAAAGACAACTCTATTCTTTCACACACGCACAGTCGTACAGATAAATATACTCCGTAGGTCTCTGGGTGTTGATGATGAGGTTACATGACTAAGATAAAGAAATCTGTCAACACTTGCATAACCTGGGAAAACCCTGTTCTATGTGTGCGTGTGCGTGTGTGTGTGTGTATGGTGGCCACACAGGAATCTAGCACTCTGTAGTGTGAATCACCTCTAAGGAGAGGCTTGCATCTGAGCTGACAGGACAGAAAGCACACAGCATCATAAATGGAAAAACATCAGAATAACTGTGTTGTATGTACGTGCTCTGTGTTCAGTTCACTGTGTGTTATGATTTTATTCCAGCCACACTCAGCCTGCGGCCGCTTTTGTCAAGAGCCTAATTGTTAAGGAGTTTTGCATTTTTGTATGAGTAGATTGTCTGAACTGGCAAAAGGCCAAAATAATATCAAATATTTTTTATCAGCCTCATAAGTTGGCATTTCACTTGCAAATTAAATTCAGTTAAGGAAACACATTAATGATCTTATAGTGGATCAGTTGCACAACACCAGTATCACCAGCATCATGCATCATATATCATATGTGCCATTTTTGTGAACTTGGAATATAATCTTTTTCATCGTAAAACAGCTAGTTTGACTCATCAAGCATGAGTCCATCATTCTGAGGAGAAAGATTCCTTTGAATCCTATTTTTTCTTTATGATAAATCCATATTTCATTGCAGTTCAGTTTTGCCCTGACTGTGCACTGCAAGAAGATGCCTGATAAATTCAGGCAATTACTGGCCAAGTCTGATGCAATGTTTTACTAAAGGTTGTTGAATATTTATGTCTGTTTTCATTACTCTATTTCCAGCTTCCTGACCTCTGTGTTGTTTTGCTTCTCTCGTTTTTCTTCCCAGTTTCTTAAATTTAATACCTTACCTCTTTTTCTCTCTCTGAGTTCACTCACTCATTGGCTTTTTGCTGACTGTTTCCATGGTAGCTGTCACCGCTCGCCCCTCAGGTTTTCCACTCTCTTGCTCCTTGGCTTGCTTTAATGTCTCTCAACTTGTATTTGAATGAATTGGCATGGTAACTGATTAGTCGGTTCGACCTTGAGTTTCTGTGGCTAGTTACATGTCTCTTTTGATAAATGGATCAAAGGAACATTGTGAGGGTATCAGGTTTGTGGCAAACAGACACCAACCTTACCAGTATATTTTCTATGATATTTCTCAGTCTTGTAAGAGGCTACACACTCAGAAATGTTAAATGCCAAATTTGTTGTTACTGTATGATTGCCAGTAACAGTGTGTGTGATCACGAGACAGAGTCTGGATTAGAGAGGTGTCGACAAGCTGAGGCATACGTCACTGGACATTTACCCCTCCCAGCTCCTGCTTAAGGCATAGCAGGAAGACAGCTGGGCTTATTTTTAACATTCACACATACAACAAACACATACACACACACACACTCTCGCACACTCACTTACAGATGCACATATTCGGATTCATCGTGTGCACTGAGGCATCAGTGATCTCTGAGAAACTCATCACTAAGTCAACACCTCAGAGTGAAGTACATCAACACACATACACACACACAGAGAACACACACACACAACCAAACTGCACAACCAGGCCATGACTCTTACACCGCAGTTTTTTTTATTTTAATTAAGCAATAAATTGAAATCAGCATGCATGAACACAGTTCAAACAGGATGATGAAGTTCATCACAGCCTGAACTGTATAACTCAAAGCTCACAGTTATTGTCCCCTGCCAGCATCCGTAGGCTAAACACAGTGATTAAAAGTGCCTTATGCACTTGGAGCAAAGACTACAAATATTTACTGAGGTACTGGGTATTTACTGACAATCAATAGATTGCTAATTTCTCATTTTCTTCTCATTCGTTTGTTTTATCAGTGTATCAGTGGATGGTGTCTGTGGGGGCTCCATCCTTAAGATGTAGAAGGGTGCCATCATGTGGCTAGTGTGTTCAATTGCAGCAAAGTCACACTTCAGTTGAGAACTTTTAACTCAAGCTGTGTAGCATCTTGTTTAAAAAGAAAGAAAAAATGAGACAGTGGTCATTTCATGTATACTGTAAACAGCCAAAAGTTAACTAGTTAACGGAAGTTACCCTTAAACTCAGTAAATAAATGTCTTTCTTTCTTGTCTTCTTCCCTCACCAGGTGTTGTTGCAGTGAAAGACTCAGTTCCCTTGTCTCCTCTGAAACCTTCAGCTACACCCACAGATACAGAGCAGCGAAGTACCGAAGGAGGACACTCCGCTTTGAACAACGACCTGCAGCCTCCCCGTATTTCCATGGAAACCTCAAATCTACGACCTCAAACGCCCAAAGCTGAAGATGAAGTGGAGGAAGATGACGAGGACAGCGGCGCACTCACCATTTCTGAGCTCGTCTACAGGTCCATAGAGTTTTATAACAAATTATTCTAAGCAGCTTCAGTCTAGTCAATCATTTTATCATAACAATACTTTATAGCTTCATTCAGATCATTGTTTTGATTTTCTGCATCACAACTGTTTAGGTTTACTACAACCACTCACATTGCATTGTTTTTATATGAAGCAGGCACCTGGTTTCAGTGAAAACACTCTAGATTAAAAACTCACTCTATGTTACCTTCCCAGAACCAAGCAGAAAACTGACAAAAAGAAAAGTTATCAACAAGCTGGTGAGCCGCACATTTCCTTTCAGGAGTTGGTGGAGATCAAAAATAGAGCTATAAGCATATTTATATTGATCCTACATTTGTCAGGTGGACAGAAACACTCGAAATAAATGATGCATTGGGATCTTTAGGATGTGTAAATAAGCCACAGTTTACAAACAAGTTTACATAAATGACATTATATAATATTTATATGGTTCTGGTGCAGCTATGATGGAACATTGAAGAAAAAAAAATCACCTATTTAATACATAAACCGTTCATGCCACCTCTCTGGAATTAGCAAACAGCCCTGTTGGAGCATGTATGAAATCACCACACCTAATGAACAGACAACACAAGCTGAAAGTTAAAAGAGATGTAGCAAAAAAGTAGCTTTTAACTCTTCATGTTTATCCAGTAGATTAACAAATTACCAGTTGTAGGTAACAGTGTAAGAGGCAGTAAAAGCACAGAACACTTCTGCTGTACTGCTGTCTGTACAAAACATACAAAAGATTCAACATAAATCCATTGTTTTCCTATGGTACAGTGCACTTGGCAGTCACTGTTTTTTGGAGTATGCTTTGGATTTTCAACACTTGCTCCTGACACTTTCAGCAGAATTGTTCCTCATGATACTTGGTTCCCAGGAGTGGTGTGTCCCAGATGTTTGGCCTGAAAGAGCTTGCCCTCCCTTGTAGCAACATGTAATTGTGTGATTGTTGCTTATGCACTGGAACTTTTGGTTGGTACAGGGAAACAAAATGTTCCTTCCTCTACTTTTATGTCCTTGTTCTTTCCTGCTTAAAATTTAATGATGTCTTTTCTTGAATATCTTCCCTCTCCCCTCCTCCCCAGCCCCTGTGCCAGTATGCTGCCCACCCCAGTCGACGACCGTCAGGGAGGCGTCGACTTGCTCTTCTCCTCCCCAGTCCAGAGCCCCGCCAGGCTGCTGAGGGAGCTCCATGCTGACCCTGACATCCAGGCGCAGCTGGAGGCTGAGAGGGAGCGAGACCGGGCCTACGAACGCAACCGACTGGCTGCGAGAAGTCGAATGGGTGGAGTGCTGACCAGCAGCCTGCGCCTGCTGTCATCCAATGAGCGAGTCAATGCATGTGTGCTGAGCGTGGCCCGTTTTGTTGCCGTGGTAATGGGCGTCCTGCTTGTCACTGTGCCCACACTGCTGCTACTCTTGGAGTCAGACATCGACGTGTCCTTCCTCCATGAGATCCGCCAGACGCCGGAGTTTGAGCAGTTTCACTACGAGTATTACTGCCCTTTTCGGCGCTGGATCCTGTGTAAGATCAGCATGGCCATGGAGAACCTCTGGTCAGACTAAAGAGGACAAGAAACAGAATGAAAAGGATAGAGTGAGAAGCCACTGTGGGGGAAAAAATATGCCTAAATGTCTGTCTTAACACGTAATTTAATCTTATATTCAGTCTTAACAACTGGTGTCTCTAGGCTGCCAATAGGATGAAATGATTTAACTTGTTTAAGAACAAGTCTACTTTATTTTATGAGCAGGTGCAATGCATCACTTATGAGGGCTCACAACATTGCAGTAGAATATTTTATTTAAAAGGGCCTCAGACTGTCAGGGTTCCCAGCATGAAGACGCCTCTTTGCACAACATTATTTTTGATCAAATTACACTGAAACAAGTAGATTTGTTTCACCTCTTGGGCAGCATGATTTACTGTCTTCAAGAAGAGAGATAAGGGAGAAATAAGATTGTAATCATAGTATGGAATTACTTGTTAAGATGACACTTTTGGCAGCAATGAACTGAAAAGAAAGAGGACAAGAAATATTGTGAGTGTTCAAGGAAGAACTCATGGAGGGAATAGATTCGTGAAAATCTAAAATGAGGGAGGTCATGAGCAGAAAAAAAACACAAAAAGAAGACAAGCAGTTGTTTTCGGTTTACTAGAAGTTTTAATGGTCTGTTCACTCCTGATGCTGACAAGTTGATGCAGAGACTTTTTGGTAAATATCACAAACCATTCTGATTGGTTTCTCATCCTCAGATCAGAGAGCCTGATTGGTTACAGAGCCTGTCAGTCATGATGGAGTGGGTGGGAACAGAGAGAGAGACGGATGATTGATTTGTCACTGAACGCAACAACAGCCACCGTCAGAGGTATATTATATATATTTAAAAACTACAGAGAATATTGATAATGAATACCAATCTTAAATAAGTTGTTTTTAATGTTTTGTACATTTTTATGTGATCCAGATCTTTCAGGAATTTTTCAGTCAGAGGATCTACTTTGATCTTATTTTGAAATTAAGAGTTTACAAAAGATTACAAAAAAAAAAAAAAAAAAAAAATCAAATTTATTCAAGTTTATCGGGGTGATGGGTGAAATTTAAGCTATTTTTTAAGACTACCGTCACTATTTGTTGACTCGGTAGCACCCTGGGTTTTTCCTACAGATGCTATAGCACAAATCTTTTACACAGACCACAGATTACAACTGTTTGAGATTATGTGATGTCATTTTGGAAACAGGAGGGTGGCATGAGAGAAACTTTAGTCTGTTCGTGATGATAAAACATATGTGTTTTGTTGAACTTCTAATTGTCTTCTGAACTAAATGTTAGATCACCGATTAAGGCTACTAGGCAGGAAAAGGTTACTTGTAAGTTAATGAGAAAAAGTCACTGCTTGGTAAATTTAACTGCGATTTTGGGCTTGAGGTGGGTCATTTGTTAGTGGATGGTGTGCTAGTTTGGGGGAGCTCTATATATGTTTCAGAAGGAATTGAAGAGACAGGATGGTACATTCAAAATGCCCAGAGGAACAAATGTGTAGGGACATAATACAGGATGGAGCAAGTGATGCATTTAATTGTCTAAATCTCTCATACAGGCTATTTTCTGTTGAAAAAAAATGTTGATCAGACAGGAGTGCAGTTGCAGATATTTAACCCACAAAGGCAGATCAGCATTTTAGTCACTAAATCAAATTAGGAATGATTTGTAGCCATTTGTAAGAAGAGCAGTGATAAGATTATGTTGGAGATCCAGTGTTTATCATTTAAATAACTGCAACTGTTGTACAACTGTACAACAGTTGTACAACATCTTTAAACAGAGGCAGTATTTTTTCATTTTAATGTCAGTGACCAACTCGACAGAGTTATCAGGACTTACAGATGGGGAAGATTTTTAAAAGTGAAGTTTGAGGAATGTGATTTTTAGTAGATACAGTATAAGACTGAGATCATGGACATCCACTGCTGACATGGCTGGGGTTCCCTAAAAGTCTAGAGACATGGATGAATAATATCAGGCTTAAACCAAGAAGGGAAAACACTGATTTAATTTAGTCTCTATTTGGTGCAGAAAAATAGAACATGGAATTAAATGTGAGTTTACTTCAGTGAGACTTCACACTAGGGGTTTATATGTGTCAAAATGTGTTGGCCTTTGTCATACAGTAAATAACTATGTATTTTGACACAAAATGAGGTCACAGTGTGAAACAAAACCAATAGTTAAACACTCACCTTATGATTTGACTCATCATTGGACTTAGGTTAAATTAGACTCCTGAAGCCTTGTAACGTTTGGGAATTCACGGCCCTCACAGTGTGATTGTTCAGCATACAGACCGTGCCTGTCAGTTATAGTATAGTGGCTCTGAATGGAGAGGACAACAGAAAGGTATAGTGATGAGAAATGACTTCTGATCAAATGAAAGTATATGTTGTTAAAAAAAAAAAAAATTCAAAGTTTGATGTGGATCAACTTCTCAGGAATGGGCATTAGCAGTTTATGTTTAAAATAACAAAAAAAAGAAAGAAAGAAAGAAAAAAATTGCATCTAATCACAGCATAAACCATATAGTTTATCCATAACATTCATATGTTCTCTATTATAAATATCCAAACACTGTATGTATTTATACCAAGTCTGAAGCCAGACATTAATATTGCTGCAGACTCTGTCCACTACATATATATCCACGTCATTCTGATAAAAATATTACCCAAAAAGTCTTTTCCTTTGAGCGCCAGTAATTGTAGTTTGGCCATCGTAGCTGAACTTCCTTACTGCTTAATGGCAAAGTGTGATGCCAATTTGCCAATTAATAGTTGGTACACTACTATCAAACAAACCTGATCTCTCTATCAAAGCTCCGTTTAGACTCTTATAAAGAACCGAACTAATGCTTTGAAGTTTATTTTCAGAAATCAGTCTCCATACTCTTTGTAGGTTGGCTGCTACAGAGGCCACTGCAATGCACATAACCATCCAAGCCCTCTCATTATACTCTATCCAATGTTGCTGTCTCATATTATCAGCTGTGTTGTCATGTAACTCTGTAGACTTTATGCATTAACAAGCTTTATGCATATAGAAAATATGCAGTAACAACAGAAACACTTATTTGAGACAAAGCATTTATTTTCCTACGACAGTACATGCACTGAGTTTCAATGCTGAAACCAAGCAAAGGGCCAAACCACTATGATGACGATGTTTTAATTTAACATCGCAGACTCTGAGGTAAGAACAGCTTCACTGTAGTGGAAGAGGTTGATCTGTATGCACTGCTAAATGATCACCATCATCTCATGACTACTAACAGAGGGGGATATGATCATGAACCATCATCCTGTCTTCATGTGTAACTGTTGCTCCTCCAGTACATGCACCAAAATGCTCGAGCAATTCATTGTACATTTAAAATAAGACTCTGTAAAGGCTTCATGTATACAGCTGTACAGATGTAGTTTGGTCCTGGCTTTGGTCCTTTATTTCTGTGCTTCGTCCTCCTCTTACTAACCCGGGAATCTCTCACTCGGCTCCTTTTAATTACCTCTCAATGCAAATTGCATGCCCTCATCTGTAAATACCGTGTTTATAGTTGTGGCAAAAAAAAGAAACCCAGTCTGGGTAAAGATTTCCTTAATTTCTACCCTCCGTGTGTCTTGTCCGTGTAAAGCGATCTAGATGTAGGCTTGGCTGTCTTGACCATCTTTAGATCAATGCATGTTCTCTGTGTTTTTACCAAGAGGAAGAAGAAGATGAGAGTTTGAGACATTAAAGGCTTTTCTCTCAATCAAAATCAGGCTTTGGTAATCTCAGCAGTTTTGTTACCACATTAAAAAAACCAAAACATGCCATTCAGTGTGTTTTGGGCTTCATTTTAATCATTGACTTGACAAGACCAACAAGTTTCTAGGATTTTCCAGGATTTTATCTCAGTTACATTATGTCTCAGAACAAAAAGTCAGACGTCTCTATAAGGCTGCTTGGACAAGAGAATTTTATCATCAATATTTGACTAGTTAGCTTCATTGTGCTTTTGCTGTGTGTGTGTGTAAATCATTAAAGCCAGATGCTAAGTGCTGATGCTAACACCTAACCTCATTGCAAACGGAGCATGCTTTTAACTGGATCAGTTGTTCAGTTTTTAAGAAGTTTAAAAACACCCAGCAGAGTGAATGGGAAGTAAAACTACACCTCAACTCATTGCAAACAACAAAAGGCCTTTCAGTTCTGTGATAAAACAGATCTTTGGCTCCATGACACTGTAGCATTATATTAGTTTGTAGCTCACTTATCAATAGCAGCCTTTATGAGTTTAAAAGGGAATTTAACCCCTTTGAAATTTAGCTCTTGTTTTGAGCTGCTGAACTTCTAGTTCCCGTGTTTTACAAACAGCATATAGATGGACAGAGAGAAAAACTTTTGTTGCCTGTATGAACATAAAACTGTGATAAGAACATCATCAAGATCACACACTAGTTGATGTCACGTCTGAGGTATTACTTAATCCAAATTCACAAGTTCCTGACATGAGTCAAGTATTTACAAACCTTAAATTTAATTACCTACCTTTAATTATCTGTAAAAAATAAAACTGATTTAAAGACAACCAACAACTGGAATTCAACTACTGAAACTACTACACAAATACTGCTTTTAATTTATTTATTTAAGATTTTAAATATTTGAACTCAGGTCTACTATATGCAAATCTATTGGACATCACATGGTATAAGAGGAAAATAAACAGTTGTTTGTAAATTATTTCAGTGTTATGTGGGCATGTACAGTAGCAGATTCTTTTGCACGGTCACTTTGTTGTTTTGATTGTTAGTCATACTGATTTTGTTGTTTTATTGGTTAGTCTGATTGTTTTTTTTTTGTTTGTTCTTCTTTTTTTGTCATTCAGTCTCTTTTAATAAGAAACTCTGGGAGATTTAAGTTAAGAAGAATCAGAAAAAAGAAAAAAAAATCCCTAAGTAATGACACCCTTTCTTCTGGGACAACCAAGCCTTATGAACTTTGTGAAGTGAAAATTTTGAATGTTTGTATGTTATAAAAGAAATCATGGATTGTTTTATATGTTAATACTGCCACAATAAAGCTCCCTAATGAATATATATTGAAATATGGTGCCTAATGTGTGAATTAATTTACTTTCACTAATTTTTTACCTATTTTGAAGCCTTACTATACTATGACCACTTTTATGACATTTTGAGGCCATACTAAAGTATGACTTTTTTGGCCAATTTTGAAGCCTTACTATACTATGACCACTTTTATGACATTTTGAGGCCATACTAAAGTATGACTTTTTTTGACCTATTTTGAAGCCTTACTATACTATGACCATTTTTATAACATTTTGAGGCCATACTAAAGTATAACTTTTTGGGCCAATTTTGAAGCCTTACTATACTATGACGTTCTTTTGGCATATTTTCAGGCCATACTAAAGTATGACTTTTTGAAACCTTACTATACTATGACCTTTTTTGGTCTATTTTGAGGCCATACTAAAGTAAAACTTTTCGTGGCCTATTTTGAAGCTTTACAATACTATAACGTTTTTTGGCATATTTTCAGGCCATACTAAAGTATGACTTTTTTTGGCCTATTTTGAAGCCTTACTATCAGGGGCGGGCTGGGGTTGAAATTCAGCCCGGGAGCTTGGTTTGGAGAGTAGCCGCCAAGCCCAGCTGATGCTTTAGCAAAGAGCTAACTGCAAGTGCCTGTCCATGAATCTGTTGCTCAACGTAACCATGACCTAATTTATGTAAGAATTTTAAGCTTGTGAATTTTTTTGTGCCACAACCGTTTAATTGTCTCACTAAAATCCAACTTTTTTTGGCATATTTTGACGCCTTATGGCCGTGTGACATATTTTATACCATTTTGAGGTCATTCTAAAATCAAACTTTTTTAGGCATATTTTGACGCCTTATGGCCGTATGATGTTTTTTGTGACATTTTGAGATCTTACAAAAATTTGGCTTTTTTTGTCATTTTTTGACGCCTTACTATAATATGACGTTTTTTTATGACATTTTGAGGTGTTACAAAAATTTGACTTTTTTTGTCATTTTTTGACGCCTTACTATAATATGACGTTTTTTATGACATTTTGAGGTCTTACAAAAATTTGACTTTTTTGGTCATTTTTTGACGCCTTACGGCCGTATGACATTTTTTGTGACGTTTTGAGGTCTTACAAAAATTTGACTTTTTTTGTCATTTTTTGACGCCTTACTATAGTATGACGTTTTTTTATGACATTTTGAGTCAAAAAGAATTTTGACTTTTTTTGGTCGATTTTGACGCCTTACTATAGTATGACGTTTTTTATGACATTTTGAGGTCAAAAAAATTTTTGACTTTTTTTGGCCGATTTTGACGACATACTATAGTATGACCTTTTTTATGACATTTTGAGGTCAAAATTTTTTTTGCCTTTTTTTGGCCGATTTTGATGCTTTACTATAGTATGACGTTTTTTATGACATTTTGAGGTCAAATTTTTTTTTTGCCTTTTTTTGGCCAATTTTGACGCTTTACTATAGTATGACGTTTTTTATGACATTTTGAGGTCAAAATTTTTTTTGACTTTTTTTGGTCGATTTTGACGCCTTACTATAGTATGACGTTTTTTATGACATTTTGAGGTCAAAATTTTTTTGGACTTTTTTTGGTAGATTTTGACGCCTTACTATAGTATGACGTTTTTTATGACATTTTGAGGTCAAAATTTTTTTGGACTTTTTTTGGTAGATTTTGACACCTTACTATAATATGACGTTTTTTATGACATTTTGAGGTCAAAATTTTTTTGGACTTTTTTTGGCCGATTTTGACGCCTTAGTATAGTATGACGTTTTTTATGACATTTTGAGGTTAAAAAAATTTTTGACTTTTTTTGGCCGATTTTGACGACATACTATAGTATGACCTTTTTTATGACATTTAGAGGTCAAATTTTTTTTCGACTTTTTTTGGCCGATTTTGACGACATACTATAGTATGACGTTTTTTATGACATTTTGAGGTCAAAAAAAATTTGGACCTTTTTTGGTCGATTTTGACGCCTTACTATAGTATGACGTTTTTTATGACATTTTGAGGTCAAAAAAAATTTTGACTTTTTTTGGCCGATTTTGACGACATACTATAGTATGACGTTTTTTATGACATTTTGAGGTTAAAAAAATTTTGACTTTTTTTGGCCGATTTTGACGACATACTATACTATGACGTTTTTATGACATTTTGAGGTCAAAATTTTTTTGGACTTTTTTTGGTCGATTTTGACGCCTTACTATAGTATGACGTTTTTTATGACATTTTGAGGTCAAAATTTTTTTGGACTTTTTTGGGCCGATTTTGACGCCTTAGTATAGTATGACGTTTTTTATGACATTTTGAGATTAAAAAATTTTTTGACTTTTTTTGGCCGATTTTGACGACATACTATAGTATGACGTTTTTTATGACATTTTGAGGTCAAAATTTTTTTGGACTTTTTTTGGCCGATTTTGACGACATACTATAGTATGACGTTTTTTATGACATTTTGAGGTCAAATTTTTTTTGGACTTTTTTTGGCCGATTTTGACGACATACTATAGTATGACGTTTTTTATGACATTTTGAGGTTAAAAAAATTTTGACTTTTTTTGGCCGATTTTGACGACATACTATACTATGACGTTTTTATGACATTTTGAGGTCAAAATTTTTTTGGACTTTTTTTGGTCGATTTTGACGCCTTACTATAGTATGACGTTTTTTATGACATTTTGAGGTCAAAATTTTTTTGGACTTTTTTGGGCCGATTTTGACGCCTTAGTATAGTATGACGTTTTTTATGACATTTTGAGATTAAAAAATTTTTTGACTTTTTTTGGCCGATTTTGACGACATACTATAGTATGACGTTTTTTATGACATTTTGAGGTCAAAATTTTTTTGGACTTTTTTTGGCCGATTTTGACGACATACTATAGTATGACGTTTTTTATGACATTTTGAGGTCAAATTTTTTTTGGACTTTTTTTGGCCGATTTTGACGACATACTATAGTATGACGTTTTTTATGACATTTTGAGGTCAAAAAATTTTTTGACTTTTTTTGGCCGATTTTGACGACATACTATAGTATGACGTTTTTTATGACATTTTGAGGTCAAAATTTTTTTTGACTTTTTTTGGCCGATTTTGACGCCTTACTATACTATGACGTTTTTTTATGACATTTTGAGGTCAAAAAAAATTTTGACTTTTTTTGGCCGATTTTGACGCCTTAGTATAGTATGACGTTTTTTATGACATTTTGAGGTTAAAAAATTTTTTGACTTTTTTTGGCCGATTTTGACGACATACTATAGTATGACGTTTTTTATGACATTTTGAGGTCAAAAAATATTTTGACTTTTTTTGGCCGATTTTGACGCCTTACTATAGTATGACATTTTTTATGACATTTTGAGGTTAAAAAAAATGTTGACTTTTTTTGGCCGATTTTGACGACATACTATAGTATGACGTTTTTTATGACATTTTGAGGTCAAAAAAAATTTGGACCTTTTTTGGTCGATTTTGACGCCTTACTATAGTATGACGTTTTTTATGACATTTTGAGGTCAAAAAAAATTTTGACTTTTTTTGGCCGATTTTGACGACATACTATAGTATGACGTTTTTTATGACATTTTGAGGTCAAAAAATTTTTTGACTTTTTTTGGCCGATTTTGACGACATACTATAGTATGATGTTTTTTATGACATTTTGAGGTCAAAATTTTTTTTGACTTTTTTTGGCCGATTTTGACGCCTTACTATACTATGACGTTTTTTATGACATTTTGAGGTTAAAAATTTTTTTGACTTTTTTTGGCCGATTTTGACGACATACTATAGTATGACGTTTTTTATGACATTTTGAGGTCAAAAATTTTTTTGACTTTTTTTGGCCGATTTTGACGCCTTACTATAGTATAACGTTTTTTATGACATTTTGAGGTCAAAAAATATTTTGACTTTTTTTGGCCGATTTTGACGCCTTACTATAGTATGACATTTTTTATGACATTTTGAGGTTAAAAAAAATGTTGACTTTTTTTGGCCGATTTTGACGACATACTATAGTATGACGTTTTTTATGACATTTTGAGGTCAAAAAAATGTTGACTTTTTTTGGCCGATTTTGACGACATACTATACTATGACGTTTTTATGACATTTTGAGGTCAAAATTTTTTTGGACTTTTTTTGGTCGATTTTGACGCCTTACTATAGTATGACGTTTTTTATGACATTTTGAGGTCAAAATTTTTTTGGACTTTTTTGGGCCGATTTTGACGCCTTAGTATAGTATGACGTTTTTATGACATTTTGAGATTAAAAACAATTTTTGACTTTTTTTGGCCGATTTTGACGACATACTATAGTATGACCTTTTTTATGACATTTAGAGGTCAAAATTTTTTTCGACTTTTTTTGGCCGATTTTGACGCCTTAGTATAGTATGACGTTTTTTATGACATTTTGAGATTAAAAACAATTTTTGACTTTTTTTGGCCGATTTTGACGACATACTATAGTATGACCTTTTTTATGACATTTTGAGGTCAAATTTGTTTTGGACTTTTTTTGGCCGATTTTGACGCTTTACTATACTATGTCTTTTTTTATGACATTTAGAGGTCAAAATTTTTTTCGACTTTTTTTGGCCGATTTTGACGACATACTATACTATGACGTTTTTTATGACATTTAGAGGTCAAAATTTTTTTTCGACTTTTTTTGGTCGATTTTGACGCCTTAGTATAGTATGACGTTTTTTATGACATTTTGAGATTAAAAAATTTTTTGACTTTTTTTGGCCGATTTTGACGACATACTATAGTATGATGTTTTTTATGACATTTTGAGGTCAAAAAAATTTTTGACTTTTTTTGGCCGATTTTGACGCCTTAGTATAGTATGACGTTTTTTATGACATTTTGAGGTCAAAAAAATTTTGACTTTTTTTGGCCGATTTTGACGACATACTATAGTATGACGTTTTTTATGACATTTTAAGGTCAAAAAATTTTTTGACTTTTTTTGGCCGATTTTGACGACATACTATACTATGACGTTTTTTATGACATTTTGAGGTCAAAATTTTTTTGGACTTTTTTTGGTCGATTTTGACGCCTTAGTATAGTATGACGTTTTTTATGACATTTTGAGGTCAAAAAATTTTTTGACTATTTTTGGCCGATTTTGACGACATACTATAGTATGACGTTTTTTATGAAATTTTGAGGTCAAAAAAAATTTTTACTTTTTTTGGCCGATTTTGACGACATACTATAGTATGATGTTTTTTATGACATTTTGAGGTCAAAATTTTTTTTGACTTTTTTTGGCCGATTTTGACGCCTTACTATACTATGACGTTTTTTATGACATTTTGAGGTTAAAAAATTTTTTGACTTTTTTTGGCCGATTTTGACGACATACTATAGTATGACCTTTTTTATGACATTTTGAGGTCAAATTTTTTTTGGACTTTTTTTGGCCGATTTTGACGACATACTATAGTATGACGTTTTTTATGACATTTTGAGGTCAAATTTTTTTTGGACTTTTTTTGGCCGATTTTGACGACATACTATAGTATGACGTTTTTTATGACATTTTGAGGTCAAAATTTTTTTTGACTTTTTTTGGTCGATTTTGATGCTTTACTATACTATGACGTTTTTTATGACATTTTGAGGTCAAAAAATTTTTTGACTTTTTTTGGCCGATTTTGACGACATACTATAGTATGACGTTTTTTATGACATTTTGAGGTCAAAAATTTTTTTGACTTTTTTTGGCCGATTTTGACGCCTTACTATAGTATAACGTTTTTTATGACATTTTGAGGTCAAAAAATATTTTGACTTTTTTTGGCCGATTTTGACGCCTTACTATAGTATGACATTTTTTATGACATTTTGAGGTTAAAAAAAATGTTGACTTTTTTTGGCCGATTTTGACGACATACTATAGTATGACGTTTTTTATGACATTTTGAGGTCAAAAAAAATTTGGACCTTTTTTGGTCGATTTTGACGCCTTACTATAGTATGACGTTTTTTATGACATTTTGAGGTCAAAAAAAATTTTGACTTTTTTTGGCCGATTTTGACGACATACTATAGTATGACGTTTTTTATGACATTTTGAGGTCAAAAAAATTTTGACTTTTTTTGGCCGATTTTGACGACATACTATACTATGACGTTTTTATGACATTTTGAGGTCAAAATTTTTTTGGACTTTTTTTGGTCGATTTTGACGCCTTACTATAGTATGACGTTTTTTATGACATTTTGAGGTCAAAATTTTTTTGGACTTTTTTGGGCCGATTTTGACGCCTTAGTATAGTATGACGTTTTTATGACATTTTGAGATTAAAAACAATTTTTGACTTTTTTTGGCCGATTTTGACGACATACTATAGTATGACCTTTTTTATGACATTTAGAGGTCAAAATTTTTTTCGACTTTTTTTGGCCGATTTTGACGCCTTAGTATAGTATGACGTTTTTTATGACATTTTGAGATTAAAAACAATTTTTGACTTTTTTTGGCCGATTTTGACGACATACTATAGTATGACCTTTTTTATGACATTTTGAGGTCAAATTTGTTTTGGACTTTTTTTGGCCGATTTTGACGACATACTATAGTATGACGTTTTTTATGACATTTTGAGGTCAAATTTTTTTTGGACTTTTTTTGGCCGATTTTGACGACATACTATAGTATGACGTTTTTTATGACATTTTGAGGTCAAAATTTTTTTTGACTTTTTTTGGTCGATTTTGACGCTTTACTATACTATGTCTTTTATTATGACATTTAGAGGTCAAAATTTTTTTCGACTTTTTTTGGCCGATTTTGACGACATACTATACTATGACGTTTTTTATGACATTTTGAGGTCAAAATTTTTTGGGACTTTTTTTGGTCGATTTTGACGCCTTAGTATAGTATGACGTTTTTTATGACATGTTGAGGTTAAAAAATTTTTGACTTTTTTTGGCCGATTTTGACGACATACTATACTATGACGTTTTTTATGACATTTAGAGGTCAAAATTTTTTTTCGACTTTTTTTGGTCGATTTTGACGCCTTAGTATAGTATGACGTTTTTTATGACATTTTGAGGTTAAAAAATTTTTTGACTTTTTTTGGCCGATTTTGACGCCTTACTATAGTATGACGTTTTTTATGACATTTTGAGATTAAAAAAAATGTTGACTTTTTTTGGCCGATTTTGACGACATACTATAGTATGACGTTTTTTATGACATTTTGAGGTCAAAAAAAATTTGGACCTTTTTTGGTCGATTTTGACGCCTTACTATAGTATGACGTTTTTTATGACATTTTGAGGTCAAAAAAAATTTTGACTTTTTTTGGCCGATTTTGACGACATACTATACTATGACGTTTTTATGACATTTTGAGGTCAAAATTTTTTTGGACTTTTTTTGGTCGATTTTGACGCCTTACTATAGTATGACGTTTTTTATGACATTTTGAGGTCAAAATTTTTTTGGACTTTTTTGGGCCGATTTTGACGCCTTAGTATAGTATGACGTTTTTTATGACATTTTGAGGTTAAAAAAATTTTTGACTTTTTTTGGCCGATTTTGACGACATACTATAGTATGACCTTTTTTATGACATTTAGAGGTCAAAAAAAATTTTGACTTTTTTTGGCCGATATTGACGACATACTATAGTATGACGGTTTTTATGACATTTTGAGGTTAAAAAAATTTTGACTTTTTTTGGCCGATTTTGACGACATACTATACTATGACGTTTTTATGACATTTTGAGGTCAAAATTTTTTTGGACTTTTTTTGGTCGATTTTGACGCCTTACTATAGTATGACGTTTTTTATGACATTTTGAGGTCAAAATTTTTTTGGACTTTTTTGGGCCGATTTTGACGCCTTAGTATAGTATGACGTTTTTTATGACATTTTGAGGTTAAAAAAATTTTTGACTTTTTTTGGCCGATTTTGACGACATACTATAGTATGACCTTTTTTATGACATTTAGAGGTCAAAATTTTTTTCGACTTTTTTTGGCCGATTTTGACGACATACTATACTATGACGTTTTTTATGACATTTTGAGGTCAAAATTTTTTTGGACTTTTTTTGGTCGATTTTGACGCCTTAGTATAGTATGACGTTTTTTATGACATTTTGAGATTAAAAAAAATTTTGACTTTTTTTGGCCGATTTTGACGACATACTATACTATGACGTTTTTATGACATTTTGAGGTCAAAATTTTTTTGGACTTTTTTTGGCCGATTTTGACGACATACTATAGTATGACCTTTTTTATGACATTTAGAGGTCAAATTTTTTTTGGACTTTTTTTGGCCGATTTTGACGACATACTATAGTATGACGTTTTTTATGACATTTTGAGGTCAAAATTTTTTGGGACTTTTTTTGGTCGATTTTGACGCCTTACTATAGTATGACGTTTTTTATGACATTTTGAGGTCAAAAAATATTTTGACTTTTTTTGGCCGATTTTGACGCCTTACTATAGTATGACGTTTTTTATGACATTTTGAGGTTAAAAAAAATGTTGACTTTTTTTGGCCGATTTTGACGACATACTATAGTATGACGTTTTTTATGACATTTTGAGGTCAAAAAATATTTTGACTTTTTTTGGCCGATTTTGACGCCTTACTATAGTATGACGTTTTTTATGACATTTTGAGGTCAAAAAAAATTTGGACCTTTTTTGGCCGATTTTGACGCCTTACTATAGTATGACGTTTTTTATGACATTTTGAGGTCAAAAAAAATTTTGACTTTTTTTGGCCGATTTTGACGACATACTATAGTATGACGTTTTTTATGACATTTTGAGGTCAAATTTTTTTTCGACTTTTTTTGGCCGATTTTGACGACATACTATAGTATGACGTTTTTTATGACATTTTGAGGTCAAAAATTTTTTTGACTTTTTTTGGTCGATTTTGACGCTTTACTATACTCTGTCTTTTTTTATGACATTTAGAGGTCAAAATTTTTTTCGACTTTTTTTGGCCGATTTTGACGACATACTATACTATGACGTTTTTTATGACATTTTGAGGTCAAAATTTTTTGGGACTTTTTTTGGTCGATTTTGACGCCTTACTATAGTATGACGTTTTTTTATGACATTTTGAGGTCAAAATTTTTTTGGACTTTTTTTGGCCGATTTTGACGCCTTACTATAGTATGACGTTTTTTAATGACATTTTGAGGTCAAAATTTTTTTGGACTTTTTTTGGCCGATTTTGACGACATACTATAGTATGACGTTTTTTATGACATTTTGAGGTCAAAATATATTTTGACTTTTTTTGGCCGATTTTGACGCCTTACTATAGTATGACGTTTTTTATGACATTTTGAGGTCAAAATTTTTTTGGACTTTTTTTGGTCGATTTTGACGCCTTAGTATAGTATGACGTTTTTTATGACATTTTGAGATTAAAAAAAATTTTGACTTTTTTTGGCCGATTTTGACGACATACTATACTATGACGTTTTTATGACATTTTGAGGTCAAAATTTTTTTGGACTTTTTTTGGTCGATTTTGACGCCTTACTATAGTATGACGTTTTTTATGACATTTTGAGGTCAAAATTTTTTTGGACTTTTTTGGGCCGATTTTGACGCCTTAGTATAGTATGACGTTTTTTATGACATTTTGAGGTTAAAAAATTTTTTGACTTTTTTTGGCCGATTTTGACGACATACTATAGTATGACCTTTTTTATGACATTTAGAGGTCAAAATTTTTTTCGACTTTTTTTGGCCGATTTTGACGACATACTATACTATGACGTTTTTTATGACATTTTGAGGTCAAAATTTTTTTGGACTTTTTTTGGTCGATTTTGACGCCTTAGTATAGTATGACGTTTTTTATGACATTTTGAGATTAAAAAAAATTTTGACTTTTTTTGGCCGATTTTGACGACATACTATACTATGACGTTTTTATGACATTTTGAGGTCAAAATTTTTTTGGACTTTTTTTGGCCGATTTTGACGACATACTAGAGTATGACGTTTTTTATGACATTTTGAGGTCAAAATTTTTTTTGACTTTTTTTGGCCGATTTTGACGCCTTACTATACTATGACGTTTTTTATGACATTTTGAGGTCAAAATTTTTTTTGACTTTTTTTGGCCGATTTTGACGCCTTACTATAGTATGACGTTTTTTATGACATTTTGAGGTCAAAAAATATTTTGACTTTTTTTGGCCGATTTTGACGACATACTATAGTATGACCTTTTTTATGACATTTAGAGGTCAAATTTTTTTTGGACTTTTTTTGGCCGATTTTGACGACATACTATAGTATGACGTTTTTTATGACATTTTGAGGTCAAAATTTTTTTGGACTTTTTTTGGCCGATTTTGACGCCTTACTATACTATGACGTTTTTTATGACATTTTGAGGTCAAAATTTTTTTTGACTTTTTTTGGCCGATTTTGACGCCTTAGTATAGTATGACGTTTTTTATGACATTTTGAGGTCAAAATTTTTTTTGACTTTTTTTGGCCGATTTTGACGACATACTATAGTATGACGTTTTTTATGACATTTTGAGGTCAAAAAAAATTTTGACTTTTTTTGGCCGATTTTGACGACATACTATAGTATGACGTTTTTTATGACATTTTGAGGTCAAAATTTTTTTGGACTTTTTTTGGCCGATTTTGACGACATACTATAGTATGACGTTTTTTATGACATTTTGAGGTCAAATTTTTTTTGGACTTTTTTTGGCCGATTTTGACGACATACTATAGTATGACGTTTTTTATGACATTTTGAGGTCAAAATTTTTTTGGACTTTTTTTGGTCGATTTTGACGCCTTACTATAGTATGACGTTTTTTATGACATTTTGAGGTCAAAATTTTTTTGGACTTTTTTGGGCCGATTTTGACGCCTTAGTATAGTATGACGTTTTTATGACATTTTGAGATTAAAAACAATTTTTGACTTTTTTTGGCCGATTTTGACGACATACTATAGTATGACCTTTTTTATGACATTTAGAGGTCAAAATTTTTTTCGACTTTTTTTGGCCGATTTTGACGCCTTAGTATAGTATGACGTTTTTTATGACATTTTGAGATTAAAAACAATTTTTGACTTTTTTTGGCCGATTTTGACGACATACTATAGTATGACCTTTTTTATGACATTTTGAGGTCAAATTTGTTTTGGACTTTTTTTGGCCGATTTTGACGCTTTACTATACTATGTCTTTTTTTATGACATTTAGAGGTCAAAATTTTTTTCGACTTTTTTTGGCCGATTTTGACGACATACTATACTATGACGTTTTTTATGACATTTAGAGGTCAAAATTTTTTTTCGACTTTTTTTGGTCGATTTTGACGCCTTAGTATAGTATGACGTTTTTTATGACATTTTGAGATTAAAAAATTTTTTGACTTTTTTTGGCCGATTTTGACGACATACTATAGTATGATGTTTTTTATGACATTTTGAGGTCAAAAAAATTTTTGACTTTTTTTGGCCGATTTTGACGCCTTAGTATAGTATGACGTTTTTTATGACATTTTGAGGTCAAAAAAATTTTGACTTTTTTTGGCCGATTTTGACGACATACTATAGTATGACGTTTTTTATGACATTTTAAGGTCAAAAAAATTTTTGACTTTTTTTGGCCGATTTTGACGACATACTATACTATGACGTTTTTTATGACATTTTGAGGTCAAAATTTTTTTGGACATTTTTTGGTCGATTTTGACGCCTTAGTATAGTATGACGTTTTTTATGACATTTTGAGGTCAAAAAATTTTTTGACTATTTTTGGCCGATTTTGACGACATACTATAGTATGACGTTTTTTATGAAATTTTGAGGTCAAAAAAAATTTTTACTTTTTTTGGCCGATTTTGACGACATACTATAGTATGATGTTTTTTATGACATTTTGAGGTCAAAATTTTTTTTGACTTTTTTTGGCCGATTTTGACGCCTTACTATACTATGACGTTTTTTATGACATTTTGAGGTTAAAAAATTTTTTGACTTTTTTTGGCCGATTTTGACGACATACTATAGTATGACCTTTTTTATGACATTTTGAGGTCAAATTTTTTTTGGACTTTTTTTGGCCGATTTTGACGACATACTATAGTATGACGTTTTTTATGACATTTTGAGGTCAAATTTTTTTTGGACTTTTTTTGGCCGATTTTGACGACATACTATAGTATGACGTTTTTTATGACATTTTGAGGTCAAAATTTTTTTTGACTTTTTTTGGTCGATTTTGATGCTTTACTATACTATGACGTTTTTTATGACATTTTGAGGTCAAAAAATTTTTTGACTTTTTTTGGCCGATTTTGACGACATACTATAGTATGACGTTTTTTATGACATTTTGAGGTCAAAAATTTTTTTGACTTTTTTTGGCCGATTTTGACGCCTTACTATAGTATAACGTTTTTTATGACATTTTGAGGTCAAAAAATATTTTGACTTTTTTTGGCCGATTTTGACGCCTTACTATAGTATGACATTTTTTATGACATTTTGAGGTTAAAAAAAATGTTGACTTTTTTTGGCCGATTTTGACGACATACTATAGTATGACGTTTTTTATGACATTTTGAGGTCAAAAAAAATTTGGACCTTTTTTGGTCGATTTTGACGCCTTACTATAGTATGACGTTTTTTATGACATTTTGAGGTCAAAAAAAATTTTGACTTTTTTTGGCCGATTTTGACGACATACTATAGTATGACGTTTTTTATGACATTTTGAGGTCAAAAAAATTTTGACTTTTTTTGGCCGATTTTGACGACATACTATACTATGACGTTTTTATGACATTTTGAGGTCAAAATTTTTTTGGACTTTTTTTGGTCGATTTTGACGCCTTACTATAGTATGACGTTTTTTATGACATTTTGAGGTCAAAATTTTTTTGGACTTTTTTGGGCCGATTTTGACGCCTTAGTATAGTATGACGTTTTTATGACATTTTGAGATTAAAAACAATTTTTGACTTTTTTTGGCCGATTTTGACGACATACTATAGTATGACCTTTTTTATGACATTTAGAGGTCAAAATTTTTTTCGACTTTTTTTGGCCGATTTTGACGCCTTAGTATAGTATGACGTTTTTTATGACATTTTGAGATTAAAAACAATTTTTGACTTTTTTTGGCCCATTTTGACGACATACTATAGTATGACCTTTTTTATGACATTTTGAGGTCAAATTTGTTTTGGACTTTTTTTGGCCGATTTTGACGACATACTATAGTATGACGTTTTTTATGACATTTTGAGGTCAAATTTTTTTTGGACTTTTTTTGGCCGATTTTGACGACATACTATAGTATGACGTTTTTTATGACATTTTGAGGTCAAAATTTTTTTTGACTTTTTTTGGTCGATTTTGACGCTTTACTATACTATGTCTTTTATTATGACATTTAGAGGTCAAAATTTTTTTCGACTTTTTTTGGCCGATTTTGACGACATACTATACTATGACGTTTTTTATGACATTTTGAGGTCAAAATTTTTTGGGACTTTTTTTGGTCGATTTTGACGCCTTAGTATAGTATGACGTTTTTTATGACATGTTGAGGTTAAAAAATTTTTGACTTTTTTTGGCCGATTTTGACGACATACTATACTATGACGTTTTTTATGACATTTAGAGGTCAAAATTTTTTTTCGACTTTTTTTGGTCGATTTTGACGCCTTAGTATAGTATGACGTTTTTTATGACATTTTGAGGTTAAAAAATTTTTTGACTTTTTTTGGCCGATTTTGACGCCTTACTATAGTATGACGTTTTTTATGACATTTTGAGATTAAAAAAAATGTTGACTTTTTTTGGCCGATTTTGACGACATACTATAGTATGACGTTTTTTATGACATTTTGAGGTCAAAAAAAATTTGGACCTTTTTTGGTCGATTTTGACGCCTTACTATAGTATGACGTTTTTTATGACATTTTGAGGTCAAAAAAAATTTTGACTTTTTTTGGCCGATTTTGACGACATACTATACTATGACGTTTTTATGACATTTTGAGGTCAAAATTTTTTTGGACTTTTTTTGGTCGATTTTGACGCCTTACTATAGTATGACGTTTTTTATGACATTTTGAGGTCAAAATTTTTTTGGACTTTTTTGGGCCGATTTTGACGCCTTAGTATAGTATGACGTTTTTTATGACATTTTGAGGTTAAAAAAATTTTTGACTTTTTTTGGCCGATTTTGACGACATACTATAGTATGACCTTTTTTATGACATTTAGAGGTCAAAATTTTTTTCGACTTTTTTTGGCCGATTTTGACGACATACTATACTATGACGTTTTTTATGACATTTTGAGGTCAAAATTTTTTTGGACTTTTTTTGGTCGATTTTGACGCCTTAGTATAGTATGACGTTTTTTATGACATTTTGAGATTAAAAAAAATTTTGACTTTTTTTGGCCGATTTTGACGACATACTATACTATGACGTTTTTATGACATTTTGAGGTCAAAATTTTTTTGGACTTTTTTTGGCCGATTTTGACGCTTTACTATACTATGTCTTTTATTATGACATTTAGAGGTCAAAATTTTTTTCGACTTTTTTTGGCCGATTTTGACGACATACTATACTATGACGTTTTTTATGACATTTTGAGGTCAAAATTTTTTGGGACTTTTTTTGGTCGATTTTGACGCCTTAGTATAGTATGACGTTTTTTATGACATTTTGAGGTTAAAAAATTTTTGACTTTTTTTGGCCGATTTTGACGACATACTATACTATGACGTTTTTTATGACATTTAGAGGTCA
Organism: Toxotes jaculatrix; assembly: GCF_017976425.1. NCBI lineage: Eukaryota > Metazoa > Chordata > Actinopteri > Toxotidae > Toxotes > Toxotes jaculatrix. The sequence continues at coordinate 12,205,922 of NC_054400.1, read as the reverse complement.
AAATTTTTTTTCGACTTTTTTTGGTCGATTTTGACGCCTTAGTATAGTATGACGTTTTTTATGACATTTTGAGGTTAAAAAAAATGTTGACTTTTTTTGGCCGATTTTGACGACATACTATAGTATGACGTTTTTTATGACATTTTGAGGTCAAAAAAAATTTTGACTTTTTTTGGCCGATATTGACGACATACTATAGTATGACGGTTTTTATGACATTTTGAGGTTAAAAAAATTTTGACTTTTTTTGGCCGATTTTGACGACATACTATACTATGACGTTTTTATGACATTTTGAGGTCAAAATTTTTTTGGACTTTTTTTGGTCGATTTTGACGCCTTACTATAGTATGACGTTTTTTATGACATTTTGAGGTCAAAATTTTTTTGGACTTTTTTGGGCCGATTTTGACGCCTTAGTATAGTATGACGTTTTTTATGACATTTTGAGGTTAAAAAATTTTTTGACTTTTTTTGGCCGATTTTGACGACATACTATAGTATGACCTTTTTTATGACATTTAGAGGTCAAAATATATTTTGACTTTTTTTGGCCGATTTTGACGCCTTACTATACTATGACGTTTTTTTATGACATTTTGAGGTCAAAATTTTTTTGGACTTTTTTTGGCCGATTTTGACGCCTTACTATAGTATGACGTTTTTTAATGACATTTTGAGGTCAAAATTTTTTTGGACTTTTTTTGGCCGATTTTGACGACATACTATAGTATGACGTTTTTTATGACATTTTGAGGTCAAAATATATTTTGACTTTTTTTGGCCGATTTTGACGCCTTACTATAGTATGACGTTTTTTATGACATTTTGAGGTCAAAATTTTTTTGGACTTTTTTTGGTCGATTTTGACGCCTTAGTATAGTATGACGTTTTTTATGACATTTTGAGATTAAAAAAAATTTTGACTTTTTTTGGCCGATTTTGACGACATACTATACTATGACGTTTTTTATGACATTTTGAGGTCAAAATTTTTTTGGACTTTTTTTGGTCGATTTTGACGCCTTAGTATAGTATGACGTTTTTTATGACATTTTGAGATTAAAAAAAATTTTGACTTTTTTTGGCCGATTTTGACGACATACTATACTATGACGTTTTTATGACATTTTGAGGTCAAAATTTTTTTGGACTTTTTTTGGCCGATTTTGACGACATACTAGAGTATGACGTTTTTTATGACATTTTGAGGTCAAAATTTTTTTTGACTTTTTTTGGCCGATTTTGACGCCTTACTATACTATGACGTTTTTTATGACATTTTGAGGTCAAAATTTTTTTTGACTTTTTTTGGCCGATTTTGACGCCTTACTATAGTATGACGTTTTTTATGACATTTTGAGGTCAAAAAATATTTTGACTTTTTTTGGCCGATTTTGACGACATACTATACTATGACGTTTTTATGACATTTTGAGGTCAAAATTTTTTTGGACTTTTTTTGGTCGATTTTGACGCCTTACTATAGTATGACGTTTTTTATGACATTTTGAGGTCAAAATTTTTTTGGACTTTTTTGGGCCGATTTTGACGCCTTAGTATAGTATGACGTTTTTTATGACATTTTGAGGTTAAAAAAATTTTTGACTTTTTTTGGCCGATTTTGACGACATACTATAGTATGACCTTTTTTATGACATTTAGAGGTCAAAAAAAATTTTGACTTTTTTTGGCCGATATTGACGACATACTATAGTATGACGGTTTTTATGACATTTTGAGGTTAAAAAAATTTTGACTTTTTTTGGCCGATTTTGACGACATACTATACTATGACGTTTTTATGACATTTTGAGGTCAAAATTTTTTTGGACTTTTTTTGGTCGATTTTGACGCCTTACTATAGTATGACGTTTTTTATGACATTTTGAGGTCAAAATTTTTTTGGACTTTTTTGGGCCGATTTTGACGCCTTAGTATAGTATGACGTTTTTTATGACATTTTGAGGTTAAAAAAATTTTTGACTTTTTTTGGCCGATTTTGACGACATACTATAGTATGACCTTTTTTATGACATTTAGAGGTCAAAATTTTTTTCGACTTTTTTTGGCCGATTTTGACGACATACTATACTATGACGTTTTTTATGACATTTTGAGGTCAAAATTTTTTTGGACTTTTTTTGGTCGATTTTGACGCCTTAGTATAGTATGACGTTTTTTATGACATTTTGAGATTAAAAAAAATTTTGACTTTTTTTGGCCGATTTTGACGACATACTATACTATGACGTTTTTATGACATTTTGAGGTCAAAATTTTTTTGGACTTTTTTTGGCCGATTTTGACGACATACTATAGTATGACCTTTTTTATGACATTTAGAGGTCAAATTTTTTTTGGACTTTTTTTGGCCGATTTTGACGACATACTATAGTATGACGTTTTTTATGACATTTTGAGGTCAAAATTTTTTGGGACTTTTTTTGGTCGATTTTGACGCCTTACTATAGTATGACGTTTTTTATGACATTTTGAGGTCAAAAAATATTTTGACTTTTTTTGGCCGATTTTGACGCCTTACTATAGTATGACGTTTTTTATGACATTTTGAGGTTAAAAAAAATGTTGACTTTTTTTGGCCGATTTTGACGACATACTATAGTATGACGTTTTTTATGACATTTTGAGGTCAAAAAATATTTTGACTTTTTTTGGCCGATTTTGACGCCTTACTATAGTATGACGTTTTTTATGACATTTTGAGGTCAAAAAAAATTTGGACCTTTTTTGGCCGATTTTGACGCCTTACTATAGTATGACGTTTTTTATGACATTTTGAGGTCAAAAAAAATTTTGACTTTTTTTGGCCGATTTTGACGACATACTATAGTATGACGTTTTTTATGACATTTTGAGGTCAAATTTTTTTTCGACTTTTTTTGGCCGATTTTGACGACATACTATAGTATGACGTTTTTTATGACATTTTGAGGTCAAAAATTTTTTTGACTTTTTTTGGTCGATTTTGACGCTTTACTATACTCTGTCTTTTTTTATGACATTTAGAGGTCAAAATTTTTTTCGACTTTTTTTGGCCGATTTTGACGACATACTATACTATGACGTTTTTTATGACATTTTGAGGTCAAAATTTTTTGGGACTTTTTTTGGTCGATTTTGACGCCTTACTATAGTATGACGTTTTTTTATGACATTTTGAGGTCAAAATTTTTTTGGACTTTTTTTGGCCGATTTTGACGCCTTACTATAGTATGACGTTTTTTAATGACATTTTGAGGTCAAAATTTTTTTGGACTTTTTTTGGCCGATTTTGACGACATACTATAGTATGACGTTTTTTATGACATTTTGAGGTCAAAATATATTTTGACTTTTTTTGGCCGATTTTGACGCCTTACTATAGTATGACGTTTTTTATGACATTTTGAGGTCAAAATTTTTTTGGACTTTTTTTGGTCGATTTTGACGCCTTAGTATAGTATGACGTTTTTTATGACATTTTGAGATTAAAAAAAATTTTGACTTTTTTTGGCCGATTTTGACGACATACTATACTATGACGTTTTTATGACATTTTGAGGTCAAAATTTTTTTGGACTTTTTTTGGTCGATTTTGACGCCTTACTATAGTATGACGTTTTTTATGACATTTTGAGGTCAAAATTTTTTTGGACTTTTTTGGGCCGATTTTGACGCCTTAGTATAGTATGACGTTTTTTATGACATTTTGAGGTTAAAAAATTTTTTGACTTTTTTTGGCCGATTTTGACGACATACTATAGTATGACCTTTTTTATGACATTTAGAGGTCAAAATTTTTTTCGACTTTTTTTGGCCGATTTTGACGACATACTATACTATGACGTTTTTTATGACATTTTGAGGTCAAAATTTTTTTGGACTTTTTTTGGTCGATTTTGACGCCTTAGTATAGTATGACGTTTTTTATGACATTTTGAGATTAAAAAAAATTTTGACTTTTTTTGGCCGATTTTGACGACATACTATACTATGACGTTTTTATGACATTTTGAGGTCAAAATTTTTTTGGACTTTTTTTGGCCGATTTTGACGACATACTAGAGTATGACGTTTTTTATGACATTTTGAGGTCAAAATTTTTTTTGACTTTTTTTGGCCGATTTTGACGCCTTACTATACTATGACGTTTTTTATGACATTTTGAGGTCAAAATTTTTTTTGACTTTTTTTGGCCGATTTTGACGCCTTACTATAGTATGACGTTTTTTATGACATTTTGAGGTCAAAAAATATTTTGACTTTTTTTGGCCGATTTTGACGACATACTATAGTATGACCTTTTTTATGACATTTAGAGGTCAAATTTTTTTTGGACTTTTTTTGGCCGATTTTGACGACATACTATAGTATGACGTTTTTTATGACATTTTGAGGTCAAAATTTTTTTGGACTTTTTTTGGCCGATTTTGACGCCTTACTATACTATGACGTTTTTTATGACATTTTGAGGTCAAAATTTTTTTTGACTTTTTTTGGCCGATTTTGACGCCTTAGTATAGTATGACGTTTTTTATGACATTTTGAGGTCAAAATTTTTTTTGACTTTTTTTGGCCGATTTTGACGACATACTATAGTATGACGTTTTTTATGACATTTTGAGGTCAAAAAAAATTTTGACTTTTTTTGGCCGATTTTGACGACATACTATAGTATGACGTTTTTTATGACATTTTGAGGTCAAAATTTTTTTGGACTTTTTTTGGCCGATTTTGACGACATACTATAGTATGACGTTTTTTATGACATTTTGAGGTCAAAATTTTTTTTGACTTTTTTTGGTCGATTTTGATGCTTTACTATACTATGACGTTTTTTATGACATTTTGAGGTCAAAAAATTTTTTGACTTTTTTTGGCCGATTTTGACGACATACTATAGTATGACGTTTTTTATGACATTTTGAGGTCAAAAATTTTTTTGACTTTTTTTGGCCGATTTTGACGCCTTACTATAGTATAACGTTTTTTATGACATTTTGAGGTCAAAAAATATTTTGACTTTTTTTGGCCGATTTTGACGCCTTACTATAGTATGACATTTTTTATGACATTTTGAGGTTAAAAAAAATGTTGACTTTTTTTGGCCGATTTTGACGACATACTATAGTATGACGTTTTTTATGACATTTTGAGGTCAAAAAAAATTTGGACCTTTTTTGGTCGATTTTGACGCCTTACTATAGTATGACGTTTTTTATGACATTTTGAGGTCAAAAAAAATTTTGACTTTTTTTGGCCGATTTTGACGACATACTATAGTATGACGTTTTTTATGACATTTTGAGGTCAAAAAAATTTTGACTTTTTTTGGCCGATTTTGACGACATACTATACTATGACGTTTTTATGACATTTTGAGGTCAAAATTTTTTTGGACTTTTTTTGGTCGATTTTGACGCCTTACTATAGTATGACGTTTTTTATGACATTTTGAGGTCAAAATTTTTTTGGACTTTTTTGGGCCGATTTTGACGCCTTAGTATAGTATGACGTTTTTATGACATTTTGAGATTAAAAACAATTTTTGACTTTTTTTGGCCGATTTTGACGACATACTATAGTATGACCTTTTTTATGACATTTAGAGGTCAAAATTTTTTTCGACTTTTTTTGGCCGATTTTGACGCCTTAGTATAGTATGACGTTTTTTATGACATTTTGAGATTAAAAACAATTTTTGACTTTTTTTGGCCCATTTTGACGACATACTATAGTATGACCTTTTTTATGACATTTTGAGGTCAAATTTGTTTTGGACTTTTTTTGGCCGATTTTGACGACATACTATAGTATGACGTTTTTTATGACATTTTGAGGTCAAATTTTTTTTGGACTTTTTTTGGCCGATTTTGACGACATACTATAGTATGACGTTTTTTATGACATTTTGAGGTCAAAATTTTTTTTGACTTTTTTTGGTCGATTTTGACGCTTTACTATACTATGTCTTTTATTATGACATTTAGAGGTCAAAATTTTTTTCGACTTTTTTTGGCCGATTTTGACGACATACTATACTATGACGTTTTTTATGACATTTTGAGGTCAAAATTTTTTGGGACTTTTTTTGGTCGATTTTGACGCCTTAGTATAGTATGACGTTTTTTATGACATGTTGAGGTTAAAAAATTTTTGACTTTTTTTGGCCGATTTTGACGACATACTATACTATGACGTTTTTTATGACATTTAGAGGTCAAAATTTTTTTTCGACTTTTTTTGGTCGATTTTGACGCCTTAGTATAGTATGACGTTTTTTATGACATTTTGAGGTTAAAAAATTTTTTGACTTTTTTTGGCCGATTTTGACGCCTTACTATAGTATGACGTTTTTTATGACATTTTGAGATTAAAAAAAATGTTGACTTTTTTTGGCCGATTTTGACGACATACTATAGTATGACGTTTTTTATGACATTTTGAGGTCAAAAAAAATTTGGACCTTTTTTGGTCGATTTTGACGCCTTACTATAGTATGACGTTTTTTATGACATTTTGAGGTCAAAAAAAATTTTGACTTTTTTTGGCCGATTTTGACGACATACTATACTATGACGTTTTTATGACATTTTGAGGTCAAAATTTTTTTGGACTTTTTTTGGTCGATTTTGACGCCTTACTATAGTATGACGTTTTTTATGACATTTTGAGGTCAAAATTTTTTTGGACTTTTTTGGGCCGATTTTGACGCCTTAGTATAGTATGACGTTTTTTATGACATTTTGAGGTTAAAAAAATTTTTGACTTTTTTTGGCCGATTTTGACGACATACTATAGTATGACCTTTTTTATGACATTTAGAGGTCAAAATTTTTTTCGACTTTTTTTGGCCGATTTTGACGACATACTATACTATGACGTTTTTTATGACATTTTGAGGTCAAAATTTTTTTGGACTTTTTTTGGTCGATTTTGACGCCTTAGTATAGTATGACGTTTTTTATGACATTTTGAGATTAAAAAAAATTTTGACTTTTTTTGGCCGATTTTGACGACATACTATACTATGACGTTTTTATGACATTTTGAGGTCAAAATTTTTTTGGACTTTTTTTGGCCGATTTTGACGCTTTACTATACTATGTCTTTTATTATGACATTTAGAGGTCAAAATTTTTTTCGACTTTTTTTGGCCGATTTTGACGACATACTATACTATGACGTTTTTTATGACATTTTGAGGTCAAAATTTTTTGGGACTTTTTTTGGTCGATTTTGACGCCTTAGTATAGTATGACGTTTTTTATGACATTTTGAGGTTAAAAAATTTTTGACTTTTTTTGGCCGATTTTGACGACATACTATACTATGACGTTTTTTATGACATTTAGAGGTCAAAATTTTTTTTCGACTTTTTTTGGTCGATTTTGACGCCTTAGTATAGTATGACGTTTTTTATGACATTTTGAGGTTAAAAAAAATGTTGACTTTTTTTGGCCGATTTTGACGACATACTATAGTATGACGTTTTTTATGACATTTTGAGGTCAAAAAAAATTTTGACTTTTTTTGGCCGATATTGACGACATACTATAGTATGACGGTTTTTATGACATTTTGAGGTTAAAAAAATTTTGACTTTTTTTGGCCGATTTTGACGACATACTATACTATGACGTTTTTATGACATTTTGAGGTCAAAATTTTTTTGGACTTTTTTTGGTCGATTTTGACGCCTTACTATAGTATGACGTTTTTTATGACATTTTGAGGTCAAAATTTTTTTGGACTTTTTTGGGCCGATTTTGACGCCTTAGTATAGTATGACGTTTTTTATGACATTTTGAGGTTAAAAAATTTTTTGACTTTTTTTGGCCGATTTTGACGACATACTATAGTATGACCTTTTTTATGACATTTAGAGGTCAAAATATATTTTGACTTTTTTTGGCCGATTTTGACGCCTTACTATACTATGACGTTTTTTTATGACATTTTGAGGTCAAAATTTTTTTGGACTTTTTTTGGCCGATTTTGACGCCTTACTATAGTATGACGTTTTTTAATGACATTTTGAGGTCAAAATTTTTTTGGACTTTTTTTGGCCGATTTTGACGACATACTATAGTATGACGTTTTTTATGACATTTTGAGGTCAAAATATATTTTGACTTTTTTTGGCCGATTTTGACGCCTTACTATAGTATGACGTTTTTTATGACATTTTGAGGTCAAAATTTTTTTGGACTTTTTTTGGTCGATTTTGACGCCTTAGTATAGTATGACGTTTTTTATGACATTTTGAGATTAAAAAAAATTTTGACTTTTTTTGGCCGATTTTGACGACATACTATACTATGACGTTTTTATGACATTTTGAGGTCAAAATTTTTTTGGACTTTTTTTGGTCGATTTTGACGCCTTACTATAGTATGACGTTTTTTATGACATTTTGAGGTCAAAATTTTTTTGGACTTTTTTGGGCCGATTTTGACGCCTTAGTATAGTATGACGTTTTTTATGACATTTTGAGGTTAAAAAATTTTTTGACTTTTTTTGGCCGATTTTGACGACATACTATAGTATGACCTTTTTTATGACATTTAGAGGTCAAAATTTTTTTCGACTTTTTTTGGCCGATTTTGACGACATACTATACTATGACGTTTTTTATGACATTTTGAGGTCAAAATTTTTTTGGACTTTTTTTGGTCGATTTTGACGCCTTAGTATAGTATGACGTTTTTTATGACATTTTGAGATTAAAAAAAATTTTGACTTTTTTTGGCCGATTTTGACGACATACTATACTATGACGTTTTTATGACATTTTGAGGTCAAAATTTTTTTGGACTTTTTTTGGCCGATTTTGACGACATACTAGAGTATGACGTTTTTTATGACATTTTGAGGTCAAAATTTTTTTTGACTTTTTTTGGCCGATTTTGACGCCTTACTATACTATGACGTTTTTTATGACATTTTGAGGTCAAAATTTTTTTTGACTTTTTTTGGCCGATTTTGACGCCTTACTATAGTATGACGTTTTTTATGACATTTTGAGGTCAAAAAATATTTTGACTTTTTTTGGCCGATTTTGACGACATACTATAGTATGACCTTTTTTATGACATTTAGAGGTCAAATTTTTTTTGGACTTTTTTTGGCCGATTTTGACGACATACTATAGTATGACGTTTTTTATGACATTTTGAGGTCAAAATTTTTTTGGACTTTTTTTGGCCGATTTTGACGCCTTACTATACTATGACGTTTTTTATGACATTTTGAGGTCAAAATTTTTTTTGACTTTTTTTGGCCGATTTTGACGCCTTAGTATAGTATGACGTTTTTTATGACATTTTGAGGTCAAAATTTTTTTTGACTTTTTTTGGCCGATTTTGACGACATACTATAGTATGACGTTTTTTATGACATTTTGAGGTCAAAAAAAATTTTGACTTTTTTTGGCCGATTTTGACGACATACTATAGTATGACGTTTTTTATGACATTTTGAGGTCAAAATTTTTTTGGACTTTTTTTGGCCGATTTTGACGACATACTATAGTATGACGTTTTTTATGACATTTTGAGGTCAAATTTTTTTTGGACTTTTTTTGGCCGATTTTGACGACATACTATAGTATGACGTTTTTTATGACATTTTGAGGTCAAAAAATTTTTTGACTTTTTTTCGCCGATTTTGACGACATACTATAGTATGATGTTTTTTATGACATTTTGAGGTCAAAATTTTTTTTGACTTTTTTTGGCCGATTTTGACGCCTTACTATACTATGACGTTTTTTTATGACATTTTGAGGTCAAAAAAAATGTTGACTTTTTTTGGCCGATTTTGACGCCTTAGTATAGTATGACGTTTTTTATGACATTTTGAGGTTAAAAAATTTTTTGACTTTTTTTGGCCGATTTTGACGACATACTATAGTATGACGTTTTTTATGACATTTTGAGGTCAAAAAATATTTTGACTTTTTTTGGCCGATTTTGACGACATACTATAGTATGACCTTTTTTATGACATTTAGAGGTCAAATTTTTTTTCGACTTTTTTTGGCCGATTTTGACGACATACTATAGTATGACGTTTTTTATGACATTTTGAGGTCAAAATTTTTTTTGACTTTTTTTGGCCGATTTTGACGCCTTACTATACTATGACGTTTTTTATGACATTTTGAGGTCAAAATTTTTTTTGACTTTTTTTGGCCAATTTTGACGCCTTACTATAGTATGACGTTTTTTATGACATTTTGAGGTCAAAAAATATTTTGACTTTTTTTGGCCGATTTTGACGCCTTACTATAGTATGACGTTTTTTATGACATTTTGAGGTTAAAAAAAATGTTGACTTTTTTTGGCCGATTTTGACGACATACTATAGTATGACGTTTTTTATGACATTTTGAGGTCAAAAAAAATTTGGACCTTTTTTGGTCGATTTTGACGCCTTACTATAGTATGACGTTTTTTATGACATTTTGAGGTCAAAAAAAATTTTGACTTTTTTTGGCCGATTTTGACGACATACTATACTATGACGTTTTTATGACATTTTGAGGTCAAAATTTTTTTGGACTTTTTTTGGTCGATTTTGACGCCTTACTATAGTATGACGTTTTTTATGACATTTTGAGGTCAAAATTTTTTTGGACTTTTTTGGGCCGATTTTGACGCCTTAGTATAGTATGACGTTTTTTATGACATTTTGAGGTTAAAAAAATTTTTGACTTTTTTTGGCCGATTTTGACGACATACTATAGTATGACCTTTTTTATGACATTTAGAGGTCAAAATTTTTTTCGACTTTTTTTGGCCGATTTTGACGACATACTATACTATGACGTTTTTTATGACATTTTGAGGTCAAAATTTTTTTGGACTTTTTTTGGTCGATTTTGACGCCTTAGTATAGTATGACGTTTTTTATGACATTTTGAGATTAAAAAAAATTTTGACTTTTTTTGGCCGATTTTGACGACATACTATACTATGACGTTTTTATGACATTTTGAGGTCAAAATTTTTTTGGACTTTTTTTGGCCGATTTTGACGACATACTATAGTATGACCTTTTTTATGACATTTAGAGGTCAAATTTTTTTTGGACTTTTTTTGGCCGATTTTGACGACATACTATAGTATGACGTTTTTTATGACATTTTGAGGTCAAAATTTTTTGGGACTTTTTTTGGTCGATTTTGACGCCTTACTATAGTATGACGTTTTTTATGACATTTTGAGGTCAAAAAATATTTTGACTTTTTTTGGCCGATTTTGACGCCTTACTATAGTATGACGTTTTTTATGACATTTTGAGGTTAAAAAAAATGTTGACTTTTTTTGGCCGATTTTGACGACATACTATAGTATGACGTTTTTTATGACATTTTGAGGTCAAAAAATATTTTGACTTTTTTTGGCCGATTTTGACGCCTTACTATAGTATGACGTTTTTTATGACATTTTGAGGTCAAAAAAAATTTGGACCTTTTTTGGCCGATTTTGACGCCTTACTATAGTATGACGTTTTTTATGACATTTTGAGGTCAAAAAAATTTTTGACTTTTTTTGGCCGATTTTGACGACATACTATAGTATGACGTTTTTTATGACATTTTGAGGTCAAATTTTTTTTCGACTTTTTTTGGCCGATTTTGACGACATACTATAGTATGACGTTTTTTATGACATTTTGAGGTCAAAAATTTTTTTGACTTTTTTTGGTCGATTTTGACGCTTTACTATACTCTGTCTTTTTTTATGACATTTAGAGGTCAAAATTTTTTTCGACTTTTTTTGGCCGATTTTGACGACATACTATACTATGACGTTTTTTATGACATTTTGAGGTCAAAATTTTTTGGGACTTTTTTTGGTCGATTTTGACGCCTTACTATAGTATGACGTTTTTTTATGACATTTTGAGGTCAAAATTTTTTTGGACTTTTTTTGGCCGATTTTGACGCCTTACTATAGTATGACGTTTTTTAATGACATTTTGAGGTCAAAATTTTTTTGGACTTTTTTTGGCCGATTTTGACGACATACTATAGTATGACGTTTTTTATGACATTTTGAGGTCAAAATATATTTTGACTTTTTTTGGCCGATTTTGACGCCTTACTATAGTATGACGTTTTTTATGACATTTTGAGATTAAAAAAAATTTTGACTTTTTTTGGCCGATTTTGACGACATACTATACTATGACGTTTTTATGACATTTTGAGGTCAAAATTTTTTTGGACTTTTTTTGGTCGATTTTGACGCCTTACTATAGTATGACGTTTTTTATGACATTTTGAGGTCAAAATTTTTTTGGACTTTTTTGGGCCGATTTTGACGCCTTAGTATAGTATGACGTTTTTTATGACATTTTGAGGTTAAAAAATTTTTTGACTTTTTTTGGCCGATTTTGACGACATACTATAGTATGACCTTTTTTATGACATTTAGAGGTCAAAATTTTTTTCGACTTTTTTTGGCCGATTTTGACGACATACTATACTATGACGTTTTTTATGACATTTTGAGGTCAAAATTTTTTTGGACTTTTTTTGGTCGATTTTGACGCCTTAGTATAGTATGACGTTTTTTATGACATTTTGAGATTAAAAAAAATTTTGACTTTTTTTGGCCGATTTTGACGACATACTATACTATGACGTTTTTATGACATTTTGAGGTCAAAATTTTTTTGGACTTTTTTTGGCCGATTTTGACGACATACTAGAGTATGACGTTTTTTATGACATTTTGAGGTCAAAATTTTTTTTGACTTTTTTTGGCCGATTTTGACGCCTTACTATACTATGACGTTTTTTATGACATTTTGAGGTCAAAATTTTTTTTGACTTTTTTTGGCCGATTTTGACGCCTTACTATAGTATGACGTTTTTTATGACATTTTGAGGTCAAAAAATATTTTGACTTTTTTTGGCCGATTTTGACCACATACTATAGTATGACCTTTTTTATGACATTTAGAGGTCAAATTTTTTTTGGACTTTTTTTGGCCGATTTTGACGACATACTATAGTATGACGTTTTTTATGACATTTTGAGGTCAAAATTTTTTTGGACTTTTTTTGGCCGATTTTGACGCCTTACTATACTATGACGTTTTTTATGACATTTTGAGGTCAAAATTTTTTTTGACTTTTTTTGGCCGATTTTGACGCCTTAGTATAGTATGACGTTTTTTATGACATTTTGAGGTCAAAATTTTTTTTGACTTTTTTTGGCCGATTTTGACGACATACTATAGTATGACGTTTTTTATGACATTTTGAGGTCAAAAAAAATTTTGACTTTTTTTGGCCGATTTTGACGACATACTATAGTATGACGTTTTTTATGACATTTTGAGGTCAAAATTTTTTTGGACTTTTTTTGGCCGATTTTGACGACATACTATAGTATGACGTTTTTTATGACATTTTGAGGTCAAATTTTTTTTGGACTTTTTTTGGCCGATTTTGACGACATACTATAGTATGACGTTTTTTATGACATTTTGAGGTCAAAATTTTTTTTGACTTTTTTTGGCCGATTTTGACGCCTTAGTATAGTATGACGTTTTTTATGACATTTTGAGGTCAAAATTTTTTTTGACTTTTTTTGGCCGATTTTGACGACATACTATAGTATGACGTTTTTTATGACATTTTGAGGTCAAAAAAAATTTTGACTTTTTTTGGCCGATTTTGACGACATACTATAGTATGACGTTTTTTATGACATTTTGAGGTCAAAATTTTTTTGGACTTTTTTTGGCCGATTTTGACGACATACTATAGTATGACGTTTTTTATGACATTTTGAGGTCAAATTTTTTTTGGACTTTTTTTGGCCGATTTTGACGACATACTATAGTATGACGTTTTTTATGACATTTTGAGGTCAAAAAATTTTTTGACTTTTTTTCGCCGATTTTGACGACATACTATAGTATGATGTTTTTTATGACATTTTGAGGTCAAAATTTTTTTTGACTTTTTTTGGCCGATTTTGACGCCTTACTATACTATGACGTTTTTTTATGACATTTTGAGGTCAAAAAAAATTTTGACTTTTTTTGGCCGATTTTGACGCCTTAGTATAGTATGACGTTTTTTATGACATTTTGAGGTCAAAAAATTTTTTGACTTTTTTTGGCCGATTTTGACGACATACTATAGTATGACCTTTTTTATGACATTTAGAGGTCAAATTTTTTTTCGACTTTTTTTGGCCGATTTTGACGACATACTATAGTATGACGTTTTTTATGACATTTTGAGGTCAAAATTTTTTTTGACTTTTTTTGGCCGATTTTGACGCCTTACTATACTATGACGTTTTTTATGACATTTTGAGGTCAAAATTTTTTTTGACTTTTTTTGGCCGATTTTGACGCCTTACTATAGTATGACGTTTTTTATGACATTTTGAGGTCAAAAAATATTTTGACTTTTTTTGGCCGATTTTGACGCCTTACTATAGTATGACGTTTTTTATGACATTTTGAGGTTAAAAAAAATGTTGACTTTTTTTGGCCGATTTTGACGACATACTATAGTATGACGTTTTTTATGACATTTTGAGGTCAAAAAAAATTTGGACCTTTTTTGGTCGATTTTGACGCCTTACTATAGTATGACGTTTTTTATGACATTTTGAGGTCAAAAAAAATTTTGACTTTTTTTGGCCGATTTTGACGACATACTATACTATGACGTTTTTATGACATTTTGAGGTCAAAATTTTTTTGGACTTTTTTTGGTCGATTTTGACGCCTTACTATAGTATGACGTTTTTTATGACATTTTGAGGTCAAAATTTTTTTGGACTTTTTTGGGCCGATTTTGACGCCTTAGTATAGTATGACGTTTTTTATGACATTTTGATGTTAAAAAAATTTTTGACTTTTTTTGGCCGATTTTGACGACATACTATAGTATGACGTTTTTTATGACATTTTGAGGTCAAATTTTTTTTTGACTTTTTTTGGCCGATTTTGACGACATACTATAGTATGACGTTTTTTATAACATTTTGAGGTCAAAAAAAATTTTGACTTTTTTTGGCCCATTTTGACGACATACTATAGTATGACGTTTTTTATGACATTTTGAGGTCAAAATTTTTTTGGACTTTTTTTTGCCGATTTTGACGACATACTATAGTATGACGTTTTTTATGACATTTTGAGGTCAAATTTTTTTTGGACTTTTTTTGGCCGATTTTGACGACATACTATAGTATGACGTTTTCTATGACATTTTGAGGTCAAATTTTTTTTGGACTTTTTTTGGCCGATTTTGACGACATACTATAGTATGACGTTTTTTATGACATTTTGAGGTCAAAAAAATTTTTGACTTTTTTTGGCCGATTTTGACGACATACTATAGTATGACGTTTTTTATGACATTTTGAGGTCAAAATTTTTTTGGACTTTTTTTGGCCGATTTTGACGACATACTATAGTATGACGTTTTTTTATGACATTTTGAGGTCAAAATTTTTTTGGACTTTTTTTGGCCGATTTTGACGACATACTATAGTATGACGTTTTTTATGACATTTTGAGGTCAAAATAAATTTTGACTTTTTTTGGCCGATTTTGACGACATACTATAGTATGACGTTTTTTATGACATTTTGAGGTCAAAATTTTTTTGGACTTTTTTTGGTCGATTTTGACGCCTTAGTATAGTATGACGTTTTTTATGACATTTTGAGATTAAAAAAAATTTTGACTTTTTTTGGCCGATTTTGACGACATACTATACTATGACGTTTTTATGACATTTTGAGGTCAAAATTTTTTGGGACTTTTTTTGGTCGATTTTGACGCCTTACTATAGTATGACGTTTTTTATGACATTTTGAGGTCAAAATTTTTTTGGACTTTTTTGGGCCGATTTTGACGCCTTAGTATAGTATGACGTTTTTTATGACATTTTGAGGTTAAAAAAATTTTTGACTTTTTTTGGCCGATTTTGACGACATACTATAGTATGACCTTTTTTATGACATTTAGAGGTCAAAATTTTTTTCGACTTTTTTTGGCCGATTTTGACGACATACTATAGTATGACGTTTTTTATGACATTTTGAGGTCAAAAAAATTTTTGACTTTTTTTGGCCGATTTTGACGACATACTATAGTATGACGTTTTTTATGACATTTTGAGGTCAAAATTTTTTTGGACTTTTTTTGGTCGATTTTGACGCCTTACTATAGTATGACGTTTTTTATGACATTTTGAGGTCAAAATTTTTTTGGACTTTTTTTGGCCGATTTTGACGCCTTACTATAGTATGACGTTTTTTATGACATTTTGAGGTCAAAAAATATTTTGACTTTTTTTGGCCGATTTTGACGACATACTATAGTATGACGTTTTTTATGACATTTAGAGGTCAAATTTTTTTTGGACTTTTTTTGGCCGATTTTGACGACATACTATAGTATGACGTTTTTTATGACATTTTGAGGTCAAAATTTTTTTTGACTTTTTTTGGCCGATTTTGACGCCTTACTATACTATGACGTTTTTTATGACATTTTGAGGTCAAAATTTTTTTTGACTTTTTTTGGCCGATTTTGACGCCTTACTATAGTATGACGTTTTTTATGACATTTTGAGGTTAAAAAATATTTTGACTTTTTTTGGCCGATTTTGACGCCTTACTATAGTATGACGTTTTTTATGACATTTTGAGGTTAAAAAAAATGTTGACTTTTTTTGGCCGATTTTGACGACATACTATAGTATGACGTTTTTTATGACATTTTGAGGTCAAAAAAAATGTTGACCTTTTTTGGTCGATTTTGACGCCTTACTATAGTATGACGTTTTTTATGACATTTTTAGGTCAAAAAAAATTTTGACTTTTTTTGGCCGATTTTGACGACATACTATAGTATGACGTTTTTTATGACATTTTGAGGTTTAAAAAATTTTGACTTTTTTTGGCCGATTTTGACAACATACTATACTATGACGTTTTTATGACATTTTGAGGTCAAAAATTTTTTTGACTTTTTTTGGCCGATTTTGACGACATACTATAGTATGACGTTTTTTATGACATTTTGAGGTCAAAAAAAATTTTGACTTTTTTTGGCCGATTTTGACGACATACTATAGTATGACGTTTTTTATGACATTTTGAGGTCAAAATTTTTTTTGACTTTTTTTGGCCGATTTTGACGCCTTACTATACTATGACGTTTTTTATGACATTTTGAGGTCAAAATTTTTTTTGACTTTTTTTGGCCGATTTTGACGCCTTACTATAGTATGACGTTTTTTATGACATTTTGAGGTCAAAAAATATTTTGACTTTTTTTGGCCGATTTTGACGCCTTACTATAGTATGACGTTTTTTATGACATTTTGAGGTTAAAAAAAATGTTGACTTTTTTTGGCCGATTTTGACGACATACTATAGTATGACGTTTTTTATGACATTTTGAGGTCAAAAAAAATTTGGACCTTTTTTGGTCGATTTTGACGCCTTACTATAGTATGACGTTTTTTATGACATTTTGAGGTCAAAAAAAATTTTGACTTTTTTTGGCCGATTTTGACGACATACTATAGTATGACGGTTTTTATGACATTTTGAGGTCAAAAAAATTTTGACTTTTTTTGGCCGATTTTGACGACATACTATACTATGACGTTTTTATGACATTTTGAGGTCAAAATTTTTTTGGACTTTTTTTGGTCGATTTTGACGCCTTACTATAGTATGACGTTTTTTATGACATTTTGAGGTCAAAATTTTTTTGGACTTTTTTGGGCCGATTTTGACGCCTTAGTATAGTATGACGTTTTTTATGACATTTTGAGGTTAAAAAAATTTTTGACTTTTTTTGGCCGATTTTGACGACATACTATAGTATGACCTTTTTTATGACATTTAGAGGTCAAAATTTTTTTCGACTTTTTTTGGCCGATTTTGACGACATACTATAGTATGACGTTTTTTATGACATTTTGAGGTCAAATTTTTTTTTGACTTTTTTTGGCCGATTTTGACGACATACTATAGTATGACGTTTTTTATAACATTTTGAGGTCAAAAAAAATTTTGACTTTTTTTGGCCCATTTTGACGACATACTATAGTATGACGTTTTTTATGACATTTTGAGGTCAAAAAATATTTTGACTTTTTTTGGCCGATTTTGACGCCTTACTATAGTATGACGTTTTTTATGACATTTTGAGGTCAAAAAAAATTTGGACCTTTTTTGGCCGATTTTGACGCCTTACTATAGTATGACGTTTTTTATGACATTTTGAGGTCAAAAAAAATTTTGACTTTTTTTGGCCGATTTTGACGACATACTATAGTATGACGTTTTTTATGACATTTTGAGGTCAAATTTTTTTTCGACTTTTTTTGGCCGATTTTGACGACATACTATAGTATGACGTTTTTTATGACATTTTGAGGTCAAAAATTTTTTTGACTTTTTTTGGTCGATTTTGACGCTTTACTATACTCTGTCTTTTTTTATGACATTTAGAGGTCAAAATTTTTTTCGACTTTTTTTGGCCGATTTTGACGACATACTATACTATGACGTTTTTTATGACATTTTGAGGTCAAAATTTTTTGGGACTTTTTTTGGTCGATTTTGACGCCTTACTATAGTATGACGTTTTTTTATGACATTTTGAGGTCAAAATTTTTTTGGACTTTTTTTGGCCGATTTTGACGCCTTACTATAGTATGACGTTTTTTAATGACATTTTGAGGTCAAAATTTTTTTGGACTTTTTTTGGCCGATTTTGACGACATACTATAGTATGACGTTTTTTATGACATTTTGAGGTCAAAATATATTTTGACTTTTTTTGGCCGATTTTGACGCCTTACTATAGTATGACGTTTTTTATGACATTTTGAGGTCAAAATTTTTTTGGACTTTTTTGGGCCGATTTTGACGCCTTAGTATAGTATGACGTTTTTTATGACATTTTGAGGTTAAAAAAATTTTTGACTTTTTTTGGCCGATTTTGACGACATACTATAGTATGACCTTTTTTATGACATTTAGAGGTCAAAATTTTTTTCGACTTTTTTTGGCCGATTTTGACGACATACTATAGTATGACGTTTTTTATGACATTTTGAGGTCAAATTTTTTTTTGACTTTTTTTGGCCGATTTTGACGACATACTATAGTATGACGTTTTTTATAACATTTTGAGGTCAAAAAAAATTTTGACTTTTTTTGGCCCATTTTGACGACATACTATAGTATGACGTTTTTTATGACATTTTGAGGTCAAAAAATATTTTGACTTTTTTTGGCCGATTTTGACGCCTTACTATAGTATGACGTTTTTTATGACATTTTGAGGTCAAAAAAAATTTGGACCTTTTTTGGCCGATTTTGACGCCTTACTATAGTATGACGTTTTTTATGACATTTTGAGGTCAAAAAAAATTTTGACTTTTTTTGGCCGATTTTGACGACATACTATAGTATGACGTTTTTTATGACATTTTGAGGTCAAATTTTTTTTCGACTTTTTTTGGCCGATTTTGACGACATACTATAGTATGACGTTTTTTATGACATTTTGAGGTCAAAAATTTTTTTGACTTTTTTTGGTCGATTTTGACGCTTTACTATACTCTGTCTTTTTTTATGACATTTAGAGGTCAAAATTTTTTTCGACTTTTTTTGGCCGATTTTGACGACATACTATACTATGACGTTTTTTATGACATTTTGAGGTCAAAATTTTTTGGGACTTTTTTTGGTCGATTTTGACGCCTTACTATAGTATGACGTTTTTTTATGACATTTTGAGGTCAAAATTTTTTTGGACTTTTTTTGGCCGATTTTGACGCCTTACTATAGTATGACGTTTTTTAATGACATTTTGAGGTCAAAATTTTTTTGGACTTTTTTTGGCCGATTTTGACGACATACTATAGTATGACGTTTTTTATGACATTTTGAGGTCAAAATATATTTTGACTTTTTTTGGCCGATTTTGACGCCTTACTATAGTATGACGTTTTTTATGACATTTTGAGGTCAAAATTTTTTTGGACTTTTTTTGGTCGATTTTGACGCCTTAGTATAGTATGACGTTTTTTATGACATTTTGAGATTAAAAAAAATTTTGACTTTTTTTGGCCGATTTTGACGACATACTATACTATGACGTTTTTATGACATTTTGAGGTCAAAATTTTTTTGGACTTTTTTTGGTCGATTTTGACGCCTTACTATAGTATGACGTTTTTTATGACATTTTGAGGTCAAAATTTTTTTGGACTTTTTTGGGCCGATTTTGACGCCTTAGTATAGTATGACGTTTTTTATGACATTTTGAGGTTAAAAAATTTTTTGACTTTTTTTGGCCGATTTTGACGACATACTATAGTATGACCTTTTTTATGACATTTAGAGGTCAAAATTTTTTTCGACTTTTTTTGGCCGATTTTGACGACATACTATACTATGACGTTTTTTATGACATTTTGAGGTCAAAATTTTTTTGGACTTTTTTTGGTCGATTTTGACGCCTTAGTATAGTATGACGTTTTTTATGACATTTTGAGATTAAAAAAAATTTTGACTTTTTTTGGCCGATTTTGACGACATACTATACTATGACGTTTTTATGACATTTTGAGGTCAAAATTTTTTTGGACTTTTTTTGGCCGATTTTGACGACATACTAGAGTATGACGTTTTTTATGACATTTTGAGGTCAAAATTTTTTTTGACTTTTTTTGGCCGATTTTGACGCCTTACTATACTATGACGTTTTTTATGACATTTTGAGGTCAAAATTTTTTTTGACTTTTTTTGGCCGATTTTGACGCCTTACTATAGTATGACGTTTTTTATGACATTTTGAGGTCAAAAAATATTTTGACTTTTTTTGGCCGATTTTGACCACATACTATAGTATGACCTTTTTTATGACATTTAGAGGTCAAATTTTTTTTGGACTTTTTTTGGCCGATTTTGACGACATACTATAGTATGACGTTTTTTATGACATTTTGAGGTCAAAATTTTTTTGGACTTTTTTTGGCCGATTTTGACGCCTTACTATACTATGACGTTTTTTATGACATTTTGAGGTCAAAATTTTTTTTGACTTTTTTTGGCCGATTTTGACGCCTTAGTATAGTATGACGTTTTTTATGACATTTTGAGGTCAAAATTTTTTTTGACTTTTTTTGGCCGATTTTGACGACATACTATAGTATGACGTTTTTTATGACATTTTGAGGTCAAAAAAAATTTTGACTTTTTTTGGCCGATTTTGACGACATACTATAGTATGACGTTTTTTATGACATTTTGAGGTCAAAATTTTTTTGGACTTTTTTTGGCCGATTTTGACGACATACTATAGTATGACGTTTTTTATGACATTTTGAGGTCAAATTTTTTTTGGACTTTTTTTGGCCGATTTTGACGACATACTATAGTATGACGTTTTTTATGACATTT
Source organism: Toxotes jaculatrix (assembly GCF_017976425.1). Lineage (NCBI taxonomy): Eukaryota > Metazoa > Chordata > Actinopteri > Toxotidae > Toxotes > Toxotes jaculatrix. The sequence goes on along the minus strand of NC_054400.1, from coordinate 12,184,434 downwards.
TGAGGTCAAAAAATTTTTTGACTTTTTTTCGCCGATTTTGACGACATACTATAGTATGATGTGTTTTATGACATTTTGAGGTCAAAATTTTTTTTGACTTTTTTTGGCCGATTTTGACGCCTTACTATACTATGACGTTTTTTTATGACATTTTGAGGTCAAAAAAAATTTTGACTTTTTTTGGCCGATTTTGACGCCTTAGTATAGTATGACGTTTTTTATGACATTTTGAGGTTAAAAAATTTTTTGACTTTTTTTGGCCGATTTTGACGACATACTATAGTATGACGTTTTTTATGACATTTTGAGGTCAAAAAATATTTTGACTTTTTTTGGCCGATTTTGACGACATACTATAGTATGACCTTTTTTATGACATTTTGAGGTCAAAATAAATTTTGACTTTTTTTGGCCGATTTTGACGACATACTATAGTATGACGTTTTTTATGACATTTTGAGGTCAAAATTTTTTTGGACTTTTTTTGGTCGATTTTGACGCCTTAGTATAGTATGACGTTTTTTATGACATTTTGAGATTAAAAAAAATTTTGACTTTTTTTGGCCGATTTTGACGACATACTATACTATGACGTTTTTATGACATTTTGAGGTCAAAATTTTTTGGGACTTTTTTTGGTCGATTTTGACGCCTTACTATAGTATGACGTTTTTTATGACATTTTGAGGTCAAAATTTTTTTGGACTTTTTTTGGCCGATTTTGACGCCTTACTATAGTATGACGTTTTTTATGACATTTTGAGGTCAAAAAATATTTTGACTTTTTTTGGCCGATTTTGACGACATACTATAGTATGACGTTTTTTATGACATTTAGAGGTCAAATTTTTTTTGGACTTTTTTTGGCCGATTTTGACGACATACTATAGTATGACGTTTTTTATGACATTTTGAGGTCAAAATTTTTTTTGACTTTTTTTGGCCGATTTTGACGCCTTACTATACTATGACGTTTTTTATGACATTTTGAGGTCAAAATTTTTTTTGACTTTTTTTGGCCGATTTTGACGCCTTACTATAGTATGACGTTTTTTATGACATTTTGAGGTTAAAAAATATTTTGACTTTTTTTGGCCGATTTTGACGCCTTACTATAGTATGACGTTTTTTATGACATTTTGAGGTTAAAAAAAATGTTGACTTTTTTTGGCCGATTTTGACGACATACTATAGTATGACGTTTTTTATGACATTTTGAGGTCAAAATTTTTTTTGACTTTTTTTGGCCGATTTTGACGCCTTACTATACTATGACGTTTTTTATGACATTTTGAGGTCAAAATTTTTTTTTACTTTTTTTGGCCGATTTTGACGCCTTACTATAGTATGACGTTTTTTATGACATTTTGAGGTCAAAAAATATTTTGACTTTTTTTGGCCGATTTTGACGCCTTACTATAGTATGACGTTTTTTATGACATTTTGAGGTTAAAAAAAATGTTGACTTTTTTTGGCCGATTTTGACGACATACTATAGTATGACGTTTTTTATGACATTTTGAGGTCAAAAAAAATTTGGACCTTTTTTGGTCGATTTTGACGCCTTACTATAGTATGACGTTTTTTATGACATTTTGAGGTCAAAAAAAATTTTGACTTTTTTTGGCCGATTTTGACGACATACTATAGTATGACGTTTTTTATAACATTTTGAGGTCAAAAAAAATTTTGACTTTTTTTGGCCCATTTTGACGACATACTATAGTATGACGTTTTTTATGACATTTTGAGGTCAAAATTTTTTTGGACTTTTTTTTGCCGATTTTGACGACATACTATAGTATGACGTTTTTTATGACATTTTGAGGTCAAATTTTTTTGGGACTTTTTTTGGCCGATTTTGACGACATACTATAGTATGACGTTTTTTATGACATTTTGAGGTCAAAAAATTTTTTGACTTTTTTTGGCCGATTTTGACGACATACTATAGTATGATGTTTTTTATGACATTTAGAGGTCAAAATTTTTTTTGACTTTTTTTGGCCGATTTTGACGCCTTACTATACTATGACGTTTTTTTATGACATTTTGAGGTCAAAAAAAATTTTGACTTTTTTTGGCCGATTTTGACGCCTTAGTATAGTATGACGTTTTTTATGACATTTTGAGGTTAAAAATTTTTTTGACTTTTTTTGGCCGATTTTGACGACATACTATAGTATGACGTTTTTTATGACATTTTGAGGTCAAAAATTTTTTTGACTTTTTTTGGCCGATTTTGACGCCTTACTATAGTATGACGTTTTTTATGACATTTTGAGGTCAAAAAATATTTTGACTTTTTTTGGCCGATTTTGACGCCTTACTATAGTATGACGTTTTTTATGACATTTTGAGGTTAAAAAAAATGTTGACTTTTTTTGGCCGATTTTGACGACATACTATAGTATGACGTTTTTTATGACATTTTGAGGTCAAAAAAAATTTGGACCTTTTTTGGTCGATTTTGACGCCTTAGTATAGTATGACGTTTTTTATGACATTTTGAGATTAAAAAAAATTTTGACTTTTTTTGGCCGATTTTGACGACATACTATACTATGACGTTTTTATGACATTTTGAGGTTAAAAAAATTTTGACTTTTTTTGGCCGATTTTGACGACATACTATAGTATGACCTTTTTTATGACATTTAGAGGTCAAAATTTTTTTTCGACTTTTTTTGGCCGATTTTGACGACATACTATAGTATGACGTTTTTTATGACATTTTGAGGTCAAAATTTTTTTGGACTTTTTTTGGCCGATTTTGACGCCTTACTATACTATGACGTTTTTTATGACATTTTGAGGTCAAAATTTTTTTGGACTTTTTTTGGCCGATTTTGACGCCTTACTATAGTATGACGTTTTTTATGACATTTTGAGGTCAAAAAATATTTTGACTTTTTTTGGCCGATTTTGACGCCTTACTATAGTATGACGTTTTTTATGACATTTTGAGGTTAAAAAAAATGTTGACTTTTTTTGGCCGATTTTGAAGACATACTATAGTATGACGTTTTTTATGACATTTTGAGGTCAAAAAAAATTTGGACCTTTTTTGGTCGATTTTGACGCCTTACTATAGTATGACGTTTTTTATGACATTTTGAGGTCAAAAAAAATTTTGACTTTTTTTGGCCGATTTTGACGACATACTATAGTATGACGTTTTTTATGACATTTTGAGGTTAAAAAAATTTTGACTTTTTTTGGCCGATTTTGACGACATACTATACTATGACGTTTTTATGACATTTTGAGGTCAAAATTTTTTTGGACTTTTTTTGGTCGATTTTGACGCCTTACTATAGTATGACGTTTTTTATGACATTTTGAGGTCAAAATTTTTTTGGACTTTTTTGGGCCGATTTTGACGCCTTAGTATAGTATGACGTTTTTTATGACATTTTGAGGTCAAAAAATATTTTGACTTTTTTTGGCCGATTTTGACGCCTTACTATAGTATGACGTTTTTTATGACATTTTGAGGTCAAAATTTTTTTGGACTTTTTTTGGCCGATTTTGACGACATACTATAGTATGACGTTTTTTATGACATTTTGAGGTCAAAATAAATTTTGACTTTTTTTGGCCGATTTTGACGACATACTATAGTATGACCTTTTTTATGACATTTTGAGGTCAAATTTTTTTTGGACTTTTTTTGGCCGATTTTGACGACATACTATAGTATGACGTTTTTTATGACATTTTGAGGTCAAAATTTTTTTTGACTTTTTTTGGTCGATTTTGACGCTTTACTATACTATGTCTTTTTTTATGACATTTAGAGGTCAAAATTTTTTTCGACTTTTTTTGGCCGATTTTGACGACATACTATACTATGACGTTTTTTATGACATTTTGAGGTCAAAATTTTTTGGGACTTTTTTTGGTCGATTTTGACGCCTTACTATAGTATGACGTTTTTTTATGACATTTTGAGGTCAAAATTTTTTTGGACTTTTTTTGGCCGATTTTGACGACATACTATAGTATGACGTTTTTTATGACATTTTGAGGTCAAAATAAATTTTGACTTTTTTTGGCCGATTTTGACGACATACTATAGTATGACGTTTTTTATGACATTTTGAGGTCAAAATTTTTTTGGACTTTTTTTGGTCGATTTTGACGCCTTAGTATAGTATGACGTTTTTTATGACATTTTGAGATTAAAAAAAATTTTGACTTTTTTTGGCCGATTTTGACGACATACTATACTATGACGTTTTTATGACATTTTGAGGTCAAAATTTTTTGGGACTTTTTTTGGTCGATTTTGACGCCTTACTATAGTATGACGTTTTTTATGACATTTTGAGGTCAAAATTTTTTTGGACTTTTTTGGGCCGATTTTGACGCCTTAGTATAGTATGACGTTTTTTATGACATTTTGAGGTTAAAAAATTTTTTGACTTTTTTTGGCCGATTTTGACGACATACTATAGTATGACCTTTTTTATGACATTTAGAGGTCAAAATTTTTTTCGACTTTTTTTGGCCGATTTTGACGACATACTATAGTATGACGTTTTTTATGACATTTTGAGGTCAAATTTTTTTTTGACTTTTTTTGGCCGATTTTGACGACATACTATAGTATGACGTTTTTTATAACATTTTGAGGTCAAAAAAAATTTTGACTTTTTTTGGCCCATTTTGACGACATACTATAGTATGACGTTTTTTATGACATTTTGAGGTCAAAATTTTTTTGGACTTTTTTTTGCCGATTTTGACGACATACTATAGTATGACGTTTTTTATGACATTTTGAGGTCAAATTTTTTTGGGACTTTTTTTGGCCGATTTTGACGACATACTATAGTATGACGTTTTTTATGACATTTTGAGGTCAAAAAATTTTTTGACTTTTTTTGGCCGATTTTGACGACATACTATAGTATGATGTTTTTTATGACATTTTGAGGTCAAAATTTTTTTTGACTTTTTTTGGCCGATTTTGACGCCTTACTATACTATGACGTTTTTTTATGACATTTTGAGGTCAAAAAAAATTTTGACTTTTTTTGGCCGATTTTGACGCCTTAGTATAGTATGACGTTTTTTATGACATTTTGAGGTTAAACATTTTTTTGACTTTTTTTGGCCGATTTTGACGACATACTATAGTATGACGTTTTTTATGACATTTTGAGGTCAAAATTTTTTTTGACTTTTTTTGGCCGATTTTGACGCCTTACTATAGTATGACGTTTTTTATGACATTTTGAGGTCAAAAAATATTTTGACTTTTTTTGGCCGATTTTGACGCCTTACTATAGTATGACGTTTTTTATGACATTTTGAGGTCAAAAAAAATTTTGACTTTTTTTGGCCGATTTTGACGACATACTATAGTATGACGTTTTTTATGACATTTTGAGGTTAAAAAAATTTTGACTTTTTTTGGCCGATTTTGACGACATACTATACTATGACGTTTTTTATGACATTTTGAGGTCAAAATTTTTTGGGACTTTTTTTGGTCGATTTTGACGCCTTACTATAGTATGACGTTTTTTATGACATTTTGAGGTCAAAATTTTTTTGGACTTTTTTTGGCCGATTTTGACGACATACTATAGTATGACGTTTTTTATGACATTTTGAGGTCAAAATAAATTTTGACTTTTTTTGGCCGATTTTGACGACATACTATAGTATGACGTTTTTTATGACATTTTGAGGTCAAAATTTTTTTGGACTTTTTTTGGTCGATTTTGACGCCTTAGTATAGTATGACGTTTTTTATGACATTTTGAGATTAAAAAAAATTTTGACTTTTTTTGGCCGATTTTGACGACATACTATACTATGACGTTTTTTATGACATTTTGAGGTCAAAATTTTTTTGGACTTTTTTTGGTCGATTTTGACGCCTTACTATAGTATGACGTTTTTTATGACATTTTGAGGTCAAAATTTTTTTGGACTTTTTTGGGCCGATTTTGACGCCTTAGTATAGTATGACGTTTTTTATGACATTTTGAGATTAAAAAAAATTTTGACTTTTTTTGGCCGATTTTGACGACATACTATAGTATGACCTTTTTTATGACATTTTGAGGTCAAATTTTTTTTGGACTTTTTTTGGCCGATTTTGACGACATACTATAGTATGACGTTTTTTATGACATTTTGAGGTCAAAATTTTTTTGGACTTTTTTGGGCCGATTTTGACGCCTTAGTATAGTATGACGTTTTTTATGACATTTTGAGATTAAAAAAAATTTTGACTTTTTTTGGCCGATTTTGACGACATACTATAGTATGACCTTTTTTATGACATTTTGAGGTCAAATTTTTTTTGGACTTTTTTTGGCCGATTTTGACGACATACTATACTATGACGTTTTTTATGACATTTAGAGGTCAAAATTTTTTTTCGACTTTTTTTGGTCGATTTTGACGCCTTACTATAGTATGACGTTTTTTATGACATTTTGAGATTAAAAAAATTTTTGACTTTTTTTGGCCGATTTTGACGACATACTATAGTATGACGTTTTTTATGACATTTAGAGGTCAAATTTTTTTTCGACTTTTTTTGGCCGATTTTGACGACATACTATAGTATGACGTTTTTTATGACATTTTGAGGTTAAAAAAATTTAGAATTTTTTTGGCCGATTTTGACACCTTACTATACTATGACGTTTTTTATGACATTTTGAGGTCAAAATTTTTTTGGACTTTTTTTGGTCGATTTTGACGCCTTACTATAGTATGACGTTTTTTATGACATTTTGAGGTCAAAATTTTTTTGGACTTTTTTTGGTCGATTTTGACGCCTTAGTATAGTATGACGTTTTTTATGACATTTTGAGGTTAAAAAATTTTTTGACTTTTTTTGGCCGATTTTGACGACATACTATAGTATGACGTTTTTTATGACATTTTGAGGTCAAAAAAAATTTTGACTTTTTTTGGCCGATTTTGACGACATACTATAGTATGACGTTTTTTATGACATTTTGAGGTCAAAAAAATTTTTGACTTTTTTTGGCCGATTTTGACAACATACTATAGTATGACGTTTTTTATGACATTTTGAGGTCAAAATTTTTTTGGACTTTTTTTGGTCGATTTTGACGCCTTACTATAGTATGACGTTTTTTATGACATTTTGAGGTCAAAATTTTTTTGGACTTTTTTGGGCCGATTTTGACGCCTTAGTATAGTATGACGTTTTTTATGACATTTTGAGATTAAAAAAAATTTTGACTTTTTTTGGCCGATTTTGACGACATACTATAGTATGACCTTTTTTATGACATTTTGAGGTCAAATTTTTTTTGGACTTTTTTTGGCCGATTTTGACGACATACTATACTATGACGTTTTTTATGACATTTAGAGGTCAAAATTTTTTTTCGACTTTTTTTGGTCGATTTTGACGCCTTACTATAGTATGACGTTTTTTATGACATTTTGAGATTAAAAAATTTTTTGACTTTTTTTGGCCGATTTTGACGACATACTATAGTATGACGTTTTTTATGACATTTAGAGGTCAAATTTTTTTTCGACTTTTTTTGGCCGATTTTGACGACATACTATAGTATGACGTTTTTTATGACATTTTGAGGTTAAAAAAATTTAGAATTTTTTTGGCCGATTTTGACACCTTACTATACTATGACGTTTTTTATGACATTTTGAGGTCAAAATTTTTTTGGACTTTTTTTGGTCGATTTTGACGCCTTACTATAGTATGACGTTTTTTATGACATTTTGAGGTCAAAATTTTTTTGGACTTTTTTTGGTCGATTTTGACGCCTTACTATAGTATGACGTTTTTTATGACATTTTGAGGTCAAAATTTTTTTGGACTTTTTTTGGCCGATTTTGACGCCTTAGTATAGTATGATGTTTTTTATGACATTTTGAGATTAAAAAATGTTTTGACTTTTTTTGGCCGATTTTGACGACATACTATAGTATGACCTTTTTTATGACATTTAGAGGTCAAATTTTTTTTCGACTTTTTTTGGCCGATTTTGACGACATACTATAGTATGACGTTTTTTATGACATTTTGAGGTCAAATTTTTTTTTGACTTTTTTTGGCTGATTTTGACGCCTTACTATACTATGACGTTTTTTTATGACATTTTGAGGTAAAAAAAAATTTTGACTTTTTTTGGCCGATTTTGACGCCTTAGTATAGTATGACGTTTTTTTATGACATTTTGAGGTCAAAATAAATTTTGACTTTTTTTGGCCGATTTTGACGACATACTATAGTATGACGTTTTTTATGACATTTTGAGGTCAAAATTTTTTTGGACTTTTTTTGGCCGATTTTGACGCCTTAGTATAGTATGACGTTTTTTATGACATTTTGAGGTCAAAATTTTTTTGGACGTTTTTTGGTCGATTTTGACGCCTTACTATACTATGACGTTTTTTTATGACATTTTGAGGTCAAAATTTTTTTGGACTTTTTTTGGTCGATTTTGACGCCTTACTATAGTATGACGTTTTTTATGACATTTTGAGGTCAAAATTTTTTTGGACTTTTTTTGGCCGATTTTGACGCCTTAGTATAGTATGACGTTTTTTATGACATTTTGAGATTAAAAAAATTTTTGACTTTTTTTGGCCGATTTTGACGACATACTATAGTATGACCTTTTTTATGACATTTAGAGGTCAAAATTTTTTTCGACTTTTTTTGGCCGATTTTGACGACATACTATAGTATGACGTTTTTTATGACATTTTGAGGTCAAATTTTTTTTGGACTTTTTTTGGCCGATTTTGACAACATACTATAGTATGACGTTTTTTATGACATTTTGAGGTCAAAATTTTTTTGGACTTTTTTTGGTCGATTTTGACGCTTTACTATACTATGACGTTTTTTATGACATTTTGAGGTCAAAATTTTTTTTGACTTTTTTTGGCCGATTTTGACGACATACTATAGTATGACGTTTTTTATGACATTTTGAGGTCAAAATTTTTTTGGATGTTTTTTGGTCGATTTTGACGCCTTACTATAGTATGATGTTTTTTATGACATTTTGAGGTAAAAATTTTTTTTGACTTTTTTTGGCCGATTTTGACGCCTTACTATACTATGACGTTTTTTATGACATTTTGAGGCCAAAACTATACTATAGTATAGTATGACTTTTTTTGGCCGATTTTTTGGCCATACTATAGTATGACCTTTTTTATGACATTTAGAGGTCAAAATTTTTTTCGACTTTTTTTGGCCGATTTTGACGACATACTATAGTATGACGTTTTTTTATGACATTTTGAGGTCAAAAAAATTTTTGACTTTTTTTGGCCGATTTTGACGCCTTAGTATAGTATGACGTTTTTTATGACATTTTGAGGTCAAAAAAATTTTGACTTTTTTTGGCCGATTTTGACGACATACTATAGTATGACGTTTTTTATGACATTTTGAGGTCAAAATTTTTTTTAAATTTGTTTTTTTAGGCTGTAAAGTTGGCTATTTCTACATGGGGCACAAAAGAGTACTGCTCACTTCTGGAGCCAGCCCCCAGTGGCAGCCAAGAAACGCGAACGCGGAAGTGATCCTTGGTTACCTTCCACTCTGTGCCACCTGCGGCTGCGAGGACACGCTGCTCTGGTACACTGATACTGCATTTTATAGGGTAAAAACACATTCCGACCACCGGCTGGGAACAGACCGGCCGTTCGGGAAACCTCCCAAACCTCCCGATGGCCAGTCCGCCCCTGCTTACCATACTATGACCATTTTTATGACATTTTGAGGCCATACTAAATTATGACTTTTTTTGGCCTATTTTGAAGTCTTACAATACTATGATGTTTTTTGTCACATTTTGAGGCCATACTAAAGTATAACTTCTTTTGGCCAATTTTGAAACCTTACTATACTATGATGTTCTTTTGGCATATTTTGAGGCCATACTAAAGTATAATATTTTTTGGCCTATTCTGAAGCCTTACTATACTATGACCATTTTTTTTTTTTTTTTTTTTTTTTTTTACATTTTGAGGCCATACTAAAATATGACTTTTTTTGGCCTATTTTGAAGCCTTACTATACTATGACCATTTTTATGATATTATGAGGCCATACTAAAATATGACTTTTTTTGGCATATTTTGAAGCCTTACTATACTATGACGTTTTTTGGCATATTTTGAGGCCATACTGAAGTATGACTTTTTTTAGCCTATTTTGAAGCCTTACAATACTATGACCATTTTTATGATAATTTGAGGCCATACTATTTAATGCAGACTCTACACTCTGCCTTTGTATTATCAATATAATTGAAATGGTTCCAGATGTTGCTTCTTTTCCTGGTGTCACTCATTTTCTTAACTATACCTTTCTAATGTGTTGATCATGTCTTTTCTTGGAGCCCCTGGCTCTCTATCTCTCTGCCCCTCCTGTTCATGTGCTACTGCTGCTGCAAGTATAACTACCGCCCCTCCCCCCTTTACTCAGCGCAAACACAGGCCGCAAACACATACTGATCAATCATGTGCGGCTTGAAGAAAAAAGAGAAAACGAAAAAAAAAAAACGGCTCCCAATCAGAAGCTGGCTCCCGTTGTTCACTTCAAAGTGAGCCGTTTCATTCGTGACCGACACATCACTAGAGACTGATACAGTTTGTTCCGTGGACAAACGTAGCTATTTCACATTTTGATGGCCTATCTGACAGGCCGGCCGATGGGCTTGATCGAGCACTTGTCTAACTGTAGAAATTGAAACCGCCGGCCAGGCGGCCTGGCTGGCTGGCCTGTCTGATAGGCCAGCTGACCAGCCTGATTGTTTTGTTGTTTTATTGGTTAGTCTGATTGTGTTTTTGTTTTTGTTTTTTTGTCATCCAGTCTCTTTTAATATGAAACTTTGGGAGATTTAAGAAGAATCAGAAAAAAGAAAAAAAACTCTAAGTAATGACGCCCGCTCTTCTGGGACAACCAAGCCTTATGAACTTTGTGAAGTGAAAATTTGGAATATTTGTATGTTATAAAAGAAAACATGGATTGTCTTATATGTTAATACTGCCACAATAAAGCTCCTAATGATTGAAATATGGTGCCTAATGTGTGAATTAATTTACATTACTTAATATGACTGTTTATTATGGTTTTTACATAAATTAAAGTTTTGGGTTTAATCTCAGTCCCTTATTTTTTTTAATTATAGTTCTCACTAATGTCCCTGTCCTTACCAAAGAAAAAAAAATCTCGAAGCTTTGTCTCCCTCATGCGGTGTAACAGAGTTACTGCAGTTTCTGTCTGTCTCTATAGTGATGTTTGTGTGAGCAACTGAAGATTTCAGGGATCCAAGGAGTGTTCAAACCTTTACTGTTAAGACTGAAGTTTATCCTTTGTTAGGTGAGAAATATTTAAACAAATCAAGTTTTAGCAGACCTCAAGTCGAATCCATCATAACTTATTTGTTACTGGGACTGTGCTGAAGTAAACAGAAGACAGGAACATCTTTCAGGTAAGAGTGACTATTCATTTTCCTTAGCAGGATCAAACTGTAGCGGTAGTGACTGTGGCATAAATCAAGCCGGTCTCATATCAAAATGTGAAATAGCTACGTTTGTCCACAGTACAAAACATATCACTCTCACAATTAGGGCCTGAAAATTGTGAAATGTTCTTTTTTTTTGTCCCATTCTTTTCTATTAGCCTGCCGACGGGTCACGTGACTGCTTGTAGCGGTCTTCTCAAAATCTATTGTTATTAAAAAATAGTTGCAGCGAGAAATATACATTAAAATGTCACAATATTTGTTCAGTTCTTGTAAATAATCTTTGGGCTGTTTGTTATTACGATAACAAACGAATCAAACCGTTGTTATGTAGTTGCTATGGATGCTGCCACAGACGAAACATGTGGCGTGTTTGTTATTGTATATATTCGTTACGTTGTGTGCTGTTGAAATATTTCTGTAACTGTTGATGATATCCGTTCAATAAACGGCTGGCTAGCTGGATTATCTTTTAGTCCAATAAAAGTAAAACTCTCTCTCTCTCTCTCTCTCTCTCTCTCTCACTCTCTCTCTCTCTCTCTCTCTCTCTCTCTCTATATATATATATATATATATATATATATATATATACACACACACACACACACACATGAACATATGAACATTTCACAATTTTCAGGCCCTAATTGTGAGAGTAATACCTTTTGCACTGTGGACAAACGTAGCTATTTCACATTTTGATATGAGACCGGGTTTCATAAAGGTTTCAAAAAAAGATGATTGTTGATTGTTGATTGGTGATTGTTTTTGTGTATTGCATAAATGTGGGTTGTTTTGTTTCTTCTGTTGGAACAGCACAGCACTAAGACATTACAGACACACACCACTGCATTATCTCAGAGCAACATGAAATGCACAAAGGCTAACTGAGGTGATTAAGAAGAGGATAACAACCCGCATGGCTGTTTGTGTGACTGATGCTAAGACAACCTTGGTTCAACTTTTCTGAACACTAAATGAGAGCATATGCAGTGGGAAAAGGTAGATAATATGATGAAGATATAACAATGGAAAAAACTTAAAAACAGAAACCACAAAAGACTTTTCAAGCAACAAATGCAAGTATGGAGACACATCATTCCACAAGAGACACACCTGCTGTGTCTGAACTTCTGGAGGCTTCTGGGAATTGTAGGCACGACATCAACCAGGAGCTGAACTTTCATATTCTCAGTGACTGTCTCTTCAGTGAGCAGCAAAAGCTGAGGCATGTGTTGGACTGGGCTCAGAGATTCCTTAGTAGTGGATCAGAGGCTTACCATGAATTTTGCAGAGCTGACAGTTTGATTTTGGGTGATGAAAAGGATGAAAAGAAGAGGGAACCAGAAACAAGATTGTCTGCATATAAACATTTATGTGCAGCAACGTACCATTGTTCAATCTCCTGTAATGCAGATAGTAATGAGCTATTTGAAGGAGGCAGCTCAGAGAAGGTTTGGCAACTTAAGCCATCAAATTATAAAAATAGTGAACAAAATAATTTCCTCTGTAAATGTAAACCTTCTTTAGAAGATGATCTCCATATTTCCTTCTCTTGTACTCCAGGGAAAGATGAGGTAATTTGGCCTGAGAACAGAGAAACTAAAAACATGAAAAGTATGGAGCTGCAGCACACCACTAATAAACAGTCTCCTAGCCAAGACAACTGCAGAACAAGGAGACTGCACATATCTAATCAAAGACACCAAACAAACATGTCTGACAGGAGCACAAATCAAAGGCTCGCATCAGATGATGCAACTTGTGTGACCAAAGAATTCACATCATGCCGGAGCAATGTCTGTTGCAAAAAGAGCACAGTGTTTGATGCTGTGGGCAACCGAAAACCGTTACTTGAAAGCAGTGATTCCACAGATATAAGTTATAAAACAACTCAGTCTAAAGAAGAAATGTCAGAAAATCAAAAGGAACTAAAGAAAGACGTTGAAGGGATGTTGGAAGTTGAGAAGGAGAAAATAGGTGGAAATATGCATGAAGAACATGAATCAAGATCAGATTTTATGGGATATGCAAATGATAAAATAAGCCAATGTGACCCAGAGAAGCTACCTGCACAGACTGTAAATCCCAGTTCTTCCTGTCACTTGAAAATACCATCAAATTTAACTGTATATGAGCAGTACCAGCTTTGTGTGTATCAATTGCATCACCTCAGAATGAGACGAAGCCAGCATATTGAACCGGGATGCTTTATGGAGTCACCTGTTAAAGACAGGAAGACACCCGAAGAAACTGCATTACCTGTTGAAGAACAAGCCCTGCCAGCAACTTGCTTTAATTTAAACTCTTCCACCAAAAACCCAGAGATTAAAAAACATTTTGATGAAGCAAGAAGCAAAAGGCTTACAGCTGCAGAAATCAGAAAGCAGAGGAGCTCAGGTCCCTTTAATAAAAACCAGGAAAGAACCACATATAATGGATACACTGAGTATGGGGAGACCAAACACTGTGACAAAGTGAAGAACACAGTCAAAGACAACAAACATGGAGACTGTATTAAGAGGACTACAGAAGACATAAACCCAACTGATAAGGTTATTAACACACCTGTGGAGAGCTCAAGGGTTGCACCTGATGATGCTCCCTGTGCGGAGGAGCACGCTGCACCTACTGCTAATTCAGGTATAGCATATCATTCATGCAGGCACTGAACATAATAAAGTTGAATATTGTGCAAGTGCAGAAAATTTTGAAGTTAACCCACCAGTCAAGAACAGTGGCTCCCAGTCTGAACAACCCTTCCAAGAAGTTGTTCAGACTGGGATAAACTTCCAGATAAACCCGAGGGATGGTAAGATGGAGAGAAGATAAAAAAAACAACAACATTTTTTTACAGTCTTAGAAGGAAGAATCTGATTTTGGTGAAACTACACACAAAACATAAACATAATCCAACATGTGATGAAGACAGTCTCTAATTCAAGGCATCATAAGGTAAAAACATCAGGAGCCACTGCTCTACGGCAAGTTTTTGGTTAGGGTGGTATGTCACCCACACCCTGATTATTTGAATTTGTGCATGATTGAGTATGTGCATGGCTATATTGACTATGTGTTGTCTTTCTTTATGTCTGTATGTGTGATCTGCTTCCCTCGCTGTCTATGGTTAGTTTTGCTGCCAAAAAAGACTGAACGTCATTCAGACCCAAAATATCATCAGAGTGGTATCAAAGGTAAAAAGAAGACAACTGGAGATCGAGATCCCCGGAGACTTTGTGAAAAGTCAAGCATGTCCTTGTCTTCACTCACAAACGGAAGACTATTGCCAAGGTAAACAATAAAGTAAATGCATGAACATTGATTAAGAGATTTTTGTGTGTGTAAGATCTGGATTTATTTTTATGAAGAAAAGCTAGCTATATTTGCCTGAATTTTGTTTATTATTACCATAAATCATTCTGATATTTTCTTTTTTTGTTTGTTTTTGAGTTTTGCTCAAAAATTAATTTTCACAATGAAAAAAAAAGTCATTACTGGTAAATAATTGAAACACTTTTTGGTAGTTTGAACTTGTTTATATGTTAGTAAACAAATCTTACTTTCAAAATATTGAATAATGAACATCAGATAACAATTGACAGCATGGCTCCTTAAAATTGATCTTTAGTGCCCAATGAAACATTTCTGTGAAATACTGTAACTTTACAAGTGTTTCACACTGAACGTCATCCTCTGTCTCCAGCAGACCTCAGTCAGCAGGTGCAATCACATGCACAAAGAAACCAAGCACACAAATATATACAAAGAGACATAGACCAGGGGACAGGGTGAAGCACACATCACCTTACAGGGATTCACACACATGCCTGCACCCTACAGTGACACACACGTTTCATCATGACGATACCAGACCAACATCACCTGCCTCAGGTAAGTTTTATTTCATTATTATTTTTTGCAAGGCTTTATTTGACAGGGAGACAGGAAATGAAGGAGAGAGAAGGGATGACATGCAGCAAAGGGCCTGGGCAAGGCTCAAACCCAGGCTGCTGCAGCAAGTATTCAGCCTCAATACACGATATGGTTCATACTCAACCAGGTGAGCTACCAGAGCACCCCAGCATCAGGTAAGTTTAACAATAAAATTACAGCCACACCTACAAAAACATTATGAAAAGTTACAAAGACGCTTTATAACACAAATAAATAAATAAATCAAAAAAAGCAAAGTCACCAACAGGTCGTATGACTGGATTAATTTCACACTTTATCAGATATTGATCCAGCAGCAAGTCATAGGATAAGATGGATTTTCATGAGAGTTGAAAAATAGAAATGTTTTTGTATCACGTTGTAGGGACAAAGATTTGTTCACACGGTCACATTGTGGGGACTCACCTCCTACAACTTGTCATGGTTATGCTAATGCATTAGTTCAGATTGTAGGGGTTAATTAATAAATGTCACAAGAGACAAAAACTAAAAGCGGGGTGGATCAAAATAAACTGATTATATGATTATGCGATTGCAAAAGTTTCATAAGAGATATCATGATATCCTAAGTCCTAAGAATTGTAAATTTTGTCCACTAAAAGAATAATGATATATAACTCTTTGTTTGCTTTTACAGATACAACAGCACATGTCATTGTGAACAACACTGATTGTAAATACAGTGTAAGCAATCTAATCTCCATACATTGTAGAACACTACAAAAAGGAAAAGTCTCATACCTAATTCTGACTACATCTTAAAAGATAAGGTTTCCACATGACCAAACATGGCTGTGCCAATGTCGTGTGTAACATAAAGATACTTTGAGTGATGTTTAAATAAGCTTTTTTTTCTGATGATTTTGCTAGAATCCTTTCTCTGTTTTCTATCAAATATTTTTCAGCCTTCCAAGTTGCTATGTGTTTTGTGTACTGACAGTGTATGTTTGTATTGTTGCCGTTACACCTGTCAGCCAGCAGGTGTCCCTGTATGCAACCGCTGGCTGTGTCTGCCTGATGAGGTGTGGCTGTCCATCCTGTCTCTGCTGCCTCACAGTAATCTGTGCAGAGTCGTGCAGGTCTGCAGCCGCCTGCACACACTGGCTTCTGATCACACACTCTGTGAGTCAGCCCACTGCTCTGTTAACAGTTCTCAACGATGCACATTAGTCAACACTTCTGCCAGCTGACAAATTTACAACTGCAGTCCTTTGGCAATATGTTCTGAAACCAGTGACGGTTAAAAGTTACAGACAGAAGACTGCAAGATGACTACAAGATGGTGCACAAGCGATGCACCACCGTTCCATACTTGCAGCCATGCAAGCAAAATACAGCCAAGCAATACAGATTATAACTGTTTTTTGACACATGCAGAGCAGCAGTAAGCAGTAGAACATAAATTAAATATGATAGTCATGATGTTTATGTAGATAAAATGTTAAAAGATGCGGTTTCAAGTTAGCATCACATTGCTAAAAACTGATCTTCTGAAAACAGAGGACATTGGACGAGTTGGCAGCTACTTAAATTTCACTAACAATAATAATAAAATGTCTGAACAGGCCTTGAGACAAGTCCTTAGTAGCCTTTTGCCTTTGAGGTTTTTCAGGTTTAGGTTAAGCACTGGAGTTAATGACCCAGGTTAGTGAGATGCCATGAACTTTTAAAAGTAGCATCACATGGTGTGTTCTCATGATGTAAGTTCTTCCAGTGCAGTGGTGCACTGTACCACTCCCTGGACAAACATACTATAAGATAACCACAACCTGCACCATCACATGGTCTCATATCTGTACACACACTGTAGGTCAGACCCAAAGTCCTGAATCACCAAATCACAAGTTGATATGCTGAACATGAAATATGTGTTTTGCTTCTTCTCTCTGTACCTGAAGGGAAAAATCTGAAGATTGAAAACTCCTCCCTGACAGAGCGGTGGTTGCTTTTTGTGGGCAAATGTCGTCCTCAGAGCCTGTGTCTGTACAGCTGCAGCAGCCTTTCTGTCACCTCCTGTGGGCTGGAGATGTTTTTCACTTTGAGTAAAAACTCTCTGGAGGTAAATAAATAAATAGGTGCTCATTGTGTCAAGTGAAGAGATTACTTTGTAAAACAGCATCTTTAACAAAGTCACAAAGTGCTTGACAAAAGTACAATTTTTTTTATCGTTTGCCAGTGAGATGCATTTTCTGTTTTCCTATTGACGCTGTGAATTTATTGACCCCACATCCTGAATCCATCTTCCTGCTGTCAGTGTCAACAAAGCACATGAAAGTACAGCAGACATAGTGTTACTGGAATGTACTGAGTCACCACAGCTACGGCCTTTGCTACATAATATTATGTGAAAAATATTAATAATAATTCAAAAATTAAGTAAGTTTTACACTACGTTACGGATGGATTACTGAACAGGCCTTCTGGGCCCCCAAGCACTTGGGCCCGTGAGTCTGAGCCACTGTTTGACTTTCATTGGAAAGACTACAAAGAGACCAAAAAGGGGCCCATTGTCTCATAATCTGTCTATATACCTACACTTTCTGAAACAGAGAAGAGATTAGATTTTTCACACCTACATTTTGATCACTGCAGACCTGTGCCCATACTTCGTCAGCACCTGCTTGAATCAGACTATATTAAATCTACGTCATCATTTGTCAATTGCAGGAAGTCAAGGTCACAAGTTGTACTGGTCCCGGGCTCCATGGTGACCAGATGTTGGCTCTGATTGGTCAGATGTGTGATCATGTGACCAGTGTGGACGTGAGCTGGAGTGGAGCAACGGACACAGGAGTGAAAGCTCTGAGCGATGGCTGCGCAGGGTCAGTTTCACACATTCTCACATGCATGCACACATTTTTGGGCACAGATGATGTTTTGTCTTTATAGAAATCAGTGTCTGTCATCAAAAACTCACGAGTTGTTCTAAAATCCACCATACATGTAGCTGAAACACTCCCACAGTGCACATGCGGAATGAAAGAGTTTAACTGGGTGGACAACTAAAGTGTAAGCATGTTATACAATATTAATGCTTCATGTATCTTTCCTGTAGGTTAAGACTGGAGTCAGTTGTCCTAAACGGCTGTCATGTCACTAATGAGCCCCTAAAGAAGCTCGTCATGAGACACAAAGAGAGGTCAGAATACTTTCCTGACTACAATCCATTGTATTTCTGTGTATAAGTATGTTCACATTTTGCATTTTCACCTGCCTTTTTAGTGGATAATCCATCCAAATATAATTAGTATGTGAACGCGTTTGTGCATGTATGTGTTAGTCTGTGCAGGTTGGAGGTGTTTGGCTGTCAGTTCCTCACTCCATCCTGTCTACACACAATATATGAGGTACTTTATTTTGAAAAGCAAACACAATTTGTCTTGTTTGCTGTGGAATTGTTTAGCGCCACATACCATGTGGTTATCACAAGTATCACATGTGCTTCAGTGATACTTTGTACAGTGCTTTTTCATTGTGTCTTCATATCTTTTTTCAAGAAATGTACATAATCTGTTTGTTTGCTGTGGAATTGTTTAGCGCCACATACCATGTGGTTATCACAAGTATCACATGTGCTTCAGTGATACTTTGTACAGTGCTTTTTCATTGTGTCTTCATATCTTTTTTCAAGAAATGTACATAATCTGTTATGTGACAATAAAATGTGTTTTCCATTACTTACATGTACAGTACATACACTTTTTCACTTTCTGTGTTTTAGATGTGTCCTGGCCTAAAGCATCTTAATATCGGACAGGTGCCTAAAGTCAACACACTCAGTCTTACAGTGATGACATCACAGCTCAAATGTCTCATTTCCCTCAATCTCACTGGTCTACAGGCGGTGAGTTTGAGCTTTAATTTAAAAAATATGTGATTAAAACCTTTCATATATGAACTTTAAACCAGGACAATGCCTCTGGTTTTTACTGTAACAGGTTACTGATGCCACGTTGGACACTTTGCTTCAAAACTGTGTCAAACTTCACAGTTTGACCCTCAGTTCCTGTCCTGGAGTCACTGACGTGACACTGCAAAACGTCAGCAAATACACACCTTGTATTAGGTACAGACACACATGCACACACACAGGAACTGTAACTGGAAGAAACTGTGATTCCTTGCATTAATTCCCAAAAGAATTACCATAAACTTAATCTAGTGTCCAACCTAAAGTAAACATAAACTGTCAGTGGACTTCATCGCAGCAGGAGGTGGTCTTGACTTCTTGAAAGTTTACAGCTCTAGCCTATGTGTATCTTTGTGTGTGTGTGTGTGTGTGTGTGTGTGTGTGTGTGTGTGTGTGTGTGTGTGTGTGTGTGTGTGTGTGTGTGTGTGTGTGTGTGTGTGTGTGTGTGTGTGTCAGATCCCTGGATATTAGTGGCTGTAAGGCAGTAACAGATGCAGGAGTTCAGTCTCTGACTCTGGGATGCAGAAGACTTCAGCAGCTGGATCTCAGCTCCACTGGCACAGGAAACAGAGGGTGGGACACAAATTAAACAACAAACTGAGCTGTGGTATATTTCTCTGTGTATGACTATGTGTGTGACCTATGTAATGGTAATGGTCCATGGTGTGACGCAGGGTTACTCTGTTGGCAAATTACTGCAGTGGACATCTCCATACTGTCAAACTCAGTTTCTGCAACATCACCTCAGAGAATATACTGAAGCTCTGCAGGTGCTGCAAGAGGTAAACACACACATGCACAAATACATTTTAGTCAATATTTGTCTTCCAGTTAATTTCACAGGACAGCTTAAACAGTCTCTGAAAACTCTGAGACTCATCAACACTTGAAAGTGTCTATGAAAGGTCAGTCAAGAGGTCAAAAGCTATCCACCGTTTCTGCTTTAATTTCAAAGCCATGGGAATAAAATGTTTCAACAGCTCTTCTATCTTGTGTAATACTATTTTTTTAATTGTGTTACAGAGAAGTCATTCACAAAACTGATCCTTGACTTTCAACCATAATGATTAGATGTCTTTGCTACCAGAGTGAACATATAGCACACAATTACATGTATTTGCTGCTTTCATGTTTCTCTCTCTTCAGGTTGAAGGTGCTCCATCTCTACGGCTGTGCCCATCTCCCCACTGAGGAAGAGATTAGAGAAGTTAACAATGTTGTTAAAGTTTACCCTCTGCCCTGACTCACACACAAACATCTGTACACAACCAGACAGACATGCACAGCATACCGAGGAGCAAAATGTGACTGTAATGTAACAGTAAATAATCTTTAAAGGAATCCAAATAAAGAAACAATATCACAACATTTTACTTCTATTACATTTATTTCTGTAATTATTACAGTAATGGGCTATATGAGGTTGGCAGGGTCTGAAGGACGATTATGGCTCAAGTTCACGTATTAATAAAAATGCATTTGAATGTATCTGCTTGTTTTTGGCTGTTTTTTTTTTTTTTTTTGGAGATGGATTTCAGATGTGCTATGCTGGGAATTCTTTCACAAACATTTAAAGACAATTTAAACAAACATTTGAAGGATTCATATACAGCAATTTGCAAACTGCAAGTAAGCAAAAGTATCAAATATGGTATTTTTATGGAATCATATTCAGAATTCACTTTTTAACCTGTTTGGAAAATAAAAAGTTAATTTATCTACTTGTAACTTCTGAAGATCCTGACCACACTGTTATTTCCCTCTTTTTGGTTTGCCTGGAGGGGCTTCTTCCACTTTGATGCCAGTCAAGGCTTTAACAGCATTTGCAACACCATCTTGAGAGTGCTAAAAAAGTTTGTTTTTATCAGGAGAATACACGAGTTAAAAAGAAGGAATGAGATAAGAGGAGGAGGGAAGATATAAAAGTAGAGGTAGCAGAGGCTTTGAGACCAATCCTGGAATTGCAACATGGAGCAAAATGTTTTACTTTCTCCCACCTAACAGCTGACTTCTTTTTATAACACTTTTATCTGATGTTTATTATCAGCAATCAACTGTAACGCTCTTGACTCAAGCAGTTGTTTGCTTTGTTATTTAAAACACCTTCTTGTCACTCACATTAAAAAGCAAAACAATGGCATCAGCAAAAGGCATGAGTGAGGAAGAACAGAAGCGCCTGAGTTCGCTCTTTCATGCCTACGATTTGGATAATTCAGGGCGGATTGAAAAAAATGAATTCTCTACTATTTGCCAGGAGCTCCACGTCCCATCTCAAGAAGCAGATGGCATATTCAACCGCCTGGACATCGACAAAGATGGCACGGTGACCTTAGAGGAGTTCATCAGTGGCTTCAAAGAACGACACCAGGGGCAAAAAGATGACACTAAAGCAGAGGACACGCACTCCTTAACTGTGAAAGAACTTTCAAAAAACAAAGACTGGGAAATTTCCAGGTGAGAAACAAACTAAGAACTACTTTTTTTTGAGGTTGTGGCTGATGTACAGTATGCTGTGTATATATAGTGTCTATGGTAATGAGTGCAGTGCATGGTAAATTACAGAGGATGTACCCTACACAGTCCAATGCATGTATAACTACATTAGTAAGTGGGGGGCACAAGAGGTTAAATAGGGGCCTACAGGGTCTTATAGTGGTTTCATCTAGGACTACATGGCTTCATGGTGCTAAGAGTACAGCCCTGTTACATAGTCATGTATGTAACAGGGCTGTTACTATGTACTATGTAACCCTGTTACATAGTCACGTAACAGGGTTAAGATTCCTAAACATCAAGTTTACTGTAAATACAGGTAAACTGATACCTCAGAGTTACAGGGAAATTTAAAATGGATTCAAAGAAAATACAGTACATTTTTATGCATATTGCAGGATTTTTTATTTTTACTTTTAAATGAGTTAAAATTGCTTCTAATGTTATAGTACTTATTTATACAGGGATAACTAAGTATAAATGTAGTGCAAAGTACCGTGAACGTGTGTATAAATGTTCTTAGAGGTAGTTTAAACAGGTTGATGAACCCTGGTTCTCTAATATATAAAGTTCATTCAGCCCATTACAGACCATCAGCCTTTCCCTATAATGAAAGCTCTTTCATTTGGCCTGAAGCCCAGACCTTTATTGTTGAGGAGAGAAAGAGGAGTGACACACACACACACACACACACACACACACACACACACACACACACAGGTAGTGATGGTTGGCGCGTTAGATTACCTGAGTCAGACACAACAGCTGTTCTGTTCGTCAAAAACAGGCTGCAACAAACCGGAAATTTATTTGGTGAAGACAACACAGGAGCAGAAGTGTTCACGTTTGATTTACTGAACACTGAAATCGTTTAAAATGGATTAACTCGTTATTTTTTCCCGTAAATGCCTAACAGCTGTCGAAATGAGTGAATAAGAGCGCAGAAGTCTGGAGTTATACTTTACGGTTTGCTGGTGTCCCGAGAATAAAACACTGGCAGTTCTTGGTTTCTTCGCCTCGGTTGTCGCCTTAATTTACTGAAACACCGTCTGTTTTTTTTTTCCTCCAGCCGGCCACATCCCTCCATCAAGGGTATGAGCGCAGAGGAGCAGGACCGGCTTCGCTCCCTCTTTCACGCCTACGACGTGGACAACTCCGGGCGGATCGAGAGAAACGAGTTCCTCACCATCTGCGCGGAGCTGCAGGTGTCCGCGGCCGAGGCGGACCGAATATTTGACCGGTTGGACGTCGACAAGGACGGGACCGTCACCCTGCTGGAGTTCATCAGCGGCTTCCACGACCGCTACGGAGACATGGAGTCGGACGGAGGAGACGTGTCCGCCGCCTGGGATCACTTCCAGAGGAGATTGGGCGAGCAGGCCAAGTTCATCCCCAGGTGAGGGCGCACACCTGTCCGCTGGGCAGTCAGGGAGGTTGTACCAATTGTTGCATGTGTTAAACATATGGAAATTCTTAGGTGATATGAATGTGTTCAACAGTGAGCGCAGTGTGCGTGAAGATGATAGCGAAACTTTAATGATCTCCACAAGGAAACGATTTGCACCGAACTTGATGGAGGGATGGGGCATGGGCTAGGGAAGAACCCATCAAATTCTGGGGCAGATCCGCATCATTGACTGTGAATTTGAATTTTTGTCTCTGAGTTTTGGTACATACTTTGAGACTCTGAGTTTTGGTACATACTTTGAGACTTTGAATAACAAGCACACGCTGTGACTTTGTGTCAGTGAATGAAAGTGACCTTATATGAGAGGTGTCAGTCTTGTGAATCTATTTGTCTTGAGTGTCCTGTTTCCTTCAAGACAACTTTATAAACCAAAGACACATAAAGACCATAGACTGATAAAGACTCTGGATTATCTGTTACAGTTTATACACTGTGTATAAGTTGGGTTTCTAACTCAAATGCGAGAGTGAGAGCAGCAGGTGACCAAAAGTTGGAACATGTTAAACATTATTCAACTGATCAGTCAAATGACAGTTTGATAAATTATTACTTTATATTACCACTTTGATAAATGATTTATTAATTAAATGATTTTTCAAGCAAAAACATTCTAAACAGTACTTAGTCCTAGTTTCTGAACGGAGAGGATTTTCTGCTTCTCTCTGTTTTATTTAATTGTAAACTGAATATATTTGGGTTAAAAGTCTGAAGATTTAAAATAAGGCCTTTTAGGGGAAACTGTGATGGAAATGTTCCACCATTTTTCAAACCATTAATCTTCTTTAAGAAAATAGTAGGGCAATTAATCAGTAGTGAAAACTTTTGTTTATCTCTACTGTTGAAAAGAAACCAAAATCCTCTTATCTTTGGTAAACATCTTTTTACAATAATACCAGCAGTTCTAACAGAAACAGAAATTAAACTGAATATTTACTGGTAGGATTATACACATCTGTATGTAGATAGTATATCTAACTTCTTTCTTTTCAAATTTTGTGTAGAGGTATAGGTCCAAATCTTCCCTAATTCTTTCCTAAAACTGACCTGAATTTTTACTGGCAGATCACATTTTTTGACATTTTCTTGTGAAAACTTTGTGAAAGCACTAAATAATTTTCCAGAAACAGAACCTGCATTGTTTTTTATTATTTATTAAGTTCTTGTGCAGCAACAGCTTCTTTTGTAGAAAGAAGGCTTTGTAGATAATCATGTCTTTTCTCTTGGTTCCTGTTTTCTGTATCAGCACCAAACACTCAGGAATCAAATTGGCTGTAGTATCGAAACATTTAAACCGGTAACATGTTCTATCATGAGCCAACATGTATAAGTGGGTCTCTTCATTTGTGTTTGTGTGTTTCTTTCATACATTATCTTTATTGTGCATATGTGTATGTGTGTGTTTGTGTGTGGCCCCAGGCCTGGCATGGGACTCGTCCTCACGCTGCTGTTCTGTGACATTGATTGCCTCGGTGGTACCATCTGCTAAATACACTCTCTTATCCTCAAACAGTTACAGTCACTGCGACAGCAGTCAGCTGAGAGATGACAACTTGGAAAATATACTACACAATTCACTTCAGACAAGTGTCTGTTTTTCAGGGGATGAAAGAATATTTTGTATTAGCACAAGATCAAGTAATCAGGAGCAGAGAAATCAATTAGGTTCCTATTCATAATTTTATTATGATTAAGGCTGATGTAATGAGACGTGTACTTTTGTTTTACAATATTCACCCTGGTTGAGGCAGTGACTAGAATTTACAAGGGATCAGGTTGTCCACTAAAAAGGATTCCTCTGCATCAAATGACTTAAACCATGCCCTCCATGTTTTCCCCTTTTGGTTTTGTCATGTTTTAGTTTTTAAATGTTCTACAAAAATGTTTTTTGGAAACTCTTTTGAATACATCTTAAATCTTTCTGCCAGATAGATGAAAGGTTGGTTATGACTGGACCTAAACAGATGAGGGTTGCACAGGGGGCAAAAAGAGAACAGAAAACCTGGCAATGCATAAAAAGATTTTATTTGGGTCCAGTAGAAGTATTTTAAAACTTGAGGTTTTAGGGCTCTTGGGAAGAAAGGGCAGCAACCTTTAGATTCCTAGCAAATGCTTCTGTTTATGTCAGTATATAATATCTCTTACCTTTGCCGATCTGACATTGGATTGTTTGTGCTTGTTTGTGTGTGTTTCTGTTATGATTAGTTTGTGTCACAGCTTATGACGCTACAGCAAGCTATGTGTCACCGTGAGTTATTGACACACAGGCAGCAGTGTCTATATGCTCAGGATTACAGGCAGCCCATCCTGTCACAAGGCAAACACACACACACACACTGTACACTTATATGACCCACTTTTACCTTTGTCCTGTGACGCAGGACATTTCAACACTGTAATAACTTCAGAAAGACATATACTGGATAAACTGTGTGATTAAATTGTAAATTGATCAAAATAATCAGTCAGTTCTTTTGGTCTGTGTCAAATCGAATATGGTAAATCAAAACAGGAGCTTTTTCATATTTACCATGTATTCAATGTATTAGAATTTTTATTATTATTATTTATTTTATTATTATTAATATATATATAATAAAAACAATATTATTATTAATATTATTATTATCAGCTAATTGATAATGGATATAAAATAAGTGGCTTATGCGGCATATTGTCTTCCATGGGACCACTTACATATTACAACATATATGTTACAACAGGACAGTGGAAATAAAAATAATATTTGGAATTTGAATGGTGGGTCATGTCTTTTTCATGACTTCCTTTCTTCAGTCATGAAAATGCTCTTATTTTTTCTGTAATATTGGTTTTACCCAAGCTGTGCTGCATTTTCATAGGCCTGTTTCAACAATGATACTCAAAGGTTTTAATCCTTTCAACTTCAATAACAATCCAGTTGACAGTCATTATAATTCAGTCTGACTTTGTTTGATTCAACAAAATGGCAATGTCTTTCCTTGAAGACACACACACACACACACACACACACACACACACTCACACACACACACACACACACACACTCAGCAAGGTCCAAGTGGTGATGTGAACAAAGCATGGTGTGCTGGAGAAGAGTTGTGCAGCATCTTTTAATTTTCATGGCGTACCCTGAAAATTCACCTGTCATCTACCACCCACCAAGTGACAACGCTGCCCTCAGAGCTGACGTTTTACAGCTGAAAGCAGTTAATTTGAGATCTTGAAGTAAAACAAAGGATTCTTCTTTGGTTCTGAAGTGTTCGTATGTCAGTGTTACAATACAAAAGATGATGTCAAATCCTGATTTTCTTGCAGGCATGAACAAGCAGCGATGTTGTACCAGAACATTAGTTTGACTGAGCCCAGACTGATTCCTCAGTTTGAAAAAGTCGTCATTAACTTCACCAAAGAGATCAAACAGCAAAACTCAGAGATGGAGAACCTGGCTCTTGCCATCAAACGGTGAGGAACATGCACGCACACAAACACACAGTCTACACACAGCCTTTGCATCCTTTACATATACACGAGTGAAGTGTCTCTCAATGACAATATGTCTGCTGGAAAGTCAACTCCACAGAAGATACAGATACGATGGCTGATGTCCTGAAGGAATTATGCAGTTTTTACTTCAGTTGTGTTAAATTGGAAATGTATTTGTCTTGGCTCAAATGTCAGGAAAAATGGTGGATGGGTGGAGGTTTGTGAAGCACAGTGACATTACCCTGCTGTCATTCTGCAGAGCACAGGACCAGGCCTCGATGCAGCTCAGTGAGATGGAGGAGGAGATGGACCAACGCATTCATGCTGCGGAGAGAAAAACACGGGAGCAGGTGAGACAACACATCGCATGCACGAGACCGCCTCAAATTCAGATGCACGCACAAACATGACTATGTGATTTTGTTTTAATAGTTCAGGCTAGTTGCTATGGTCTGTTTCTTTCTCTGGAGTTGGTGTAGGCAAAGCGAAAAGCAGGGTGCGTTTGTTCGGCTCTTCCCTCATGTCAAACAAACATACACGGCTCAATATCAGATTACTGATCCAGACTCAGACACGCCTGCTGATCAGCTGGATTTCACAACTCTGTGGATCCCAGATATCCTAGCTCACAGATATTCATTCAATTCAATAGATGTGGTAGAAAGTTCTGCTGCCCTGGTTATCCAGTAAGGTGTATGAAGGGTTCATGTTGTAGTCTCAGTCTCAGTTTTTCAAGATCAAAGTGAGAGAAGTAAAAAATAAGGGCCAGAGTGGCGAAGACAGGTAGTTGAGACAATTTATGAAATTCTTTGTGCTGCTGAAAACTAACAAAACAAGAGATTCATTTAAATTGACTTTTTGATGCCAGTCGAGTCTTTGTGAGGTCAAAATGTTAAATTGTAATTACATCTTTATACAGTGTATACAGGTGGACTGAGAGGCTCTATAGTGACATTAAATATATGTAGGTCTGTGTCACAAGCTGGCAACATGTGGCTGATATTTTAAACTTTAACATTAGTGCCCATATTTTATTACAGTGAGGCCATGGCCACCTGTTTTTAAACATTCCCACCTTTTTTTGGAGTTGGAAATATTTCCAAGAATCCAAGTGAACAGTGTGGTGTGTAAAATGATAAGATTTTATTACAATGTTTGTCTTTCCATGACATCAGATGAAAAGCAATAACAACTGACCTGCAACTATGGGGACTGCTTGCCGTATCAGACCAGCTGATTTATTTAATTTTTATTCCTTTCATTTTATCTTCTGTTCACAGTGTTTCTGTTTTTGAACCTAGCTGTGCGGGAACATAAACTTTGTCTTATCACTGCGTGTGCTTGTGTGTGTGCATAAACTTATGTAAGTGTACTACATTGACTGAGCAGCTGCTGTTTATTTTGTTGAAGAAAAACACACAAAATTAGAGGGCACTCACCTACATTCTCTCACACTGTAATGTGCACACAGTCATGTTTTGACACCTATAAGAGGAATTTATTTTGCTGATACACTTATCGATTACCCAGCAGCCTTAGTCTGTGTTTCAAAACCTGCCCTAAAATAGCACAGATTAAAGCGTCAAAGAGAGCAAACACACACAGACACACATACACACACTTTCAAGTTTTATCATAAAGTGTTATCTTAGCTGTTTGATGCATTTTTTGGTGTTTGTATTTGTTTGTGTAGGAGAAGAAGCGAACAGAGGCAGCACTGAACGAGTTACGAAGAAGCTATGAAACTGAAATGTGTGAACTTCAGTGTAAGATCCAGAGGATGCAGATGGTAAATTTTTCACCTCTTTGACTGCACTTCAATTTCACTATAACACCATCAACACTGCAGGTCAATACAAACTCCTGCAGTCATATGTACAATCCACTTGCTGTACATTTAGTTTGCTCAGTGTTGTGTATTTGTCTTAAATGAATCAACATCATACCAGCTCCATGAGACTTGTCTTCACAAACAAAACAGCATATGGATAATAAGTAATATGTGTGGTAGTAATGTTATTTTCTAACCTAATTATTTTTTCTTTGTTGTATAACTGTATCAATTGGAGATAAATATGCAAAACTCAGATCAAAGTCCTAAAGAATAAGCACTTCAGAAAATACAGCGATGTACTGTTTTACTATCCCAGTGGCATGGGAGCTCAGGCTTCATAACAAGGAGCGCGCTGCTGTGAGAGAAGCTGGACTTTGACCTATTTAAATACAAACAGGCTCTTAAAAGTCAAATGTGCTGTATATATTTGGAAAAAAACAGGGTTCTGCTGAACAGTGGAAAATTGAGTACGTTATGAATAACACTGACTGCATTCAAAAGAAGTTAAACCAGGACTAATTTATTCTTTTGACCTCACGAAAACACCAGTGTCAGCTGAGCAAATAACCCTCACTTGCTGCTAAACATAAAACAGAATATTACATAAAATAGTATATTTATTCACTTTAAATAGTCCAAAAACAGCTGAAACATAAATTATATGTAAATTTAAAAAAAGCAAGAGGGAGCACGAAGCTGCATGTGATCTAACGTGTTTATGCAGAATTTACTCTGGTTTTTATGTTTTTCTTATTTTGTTGAATCTCTGTAAGGATCATGAAATAACTAGAATCCAAACAATGTGAACTTGTCCTTCAGATAGAAGAGAAGTACAACAGCATCACTGTGAAAGACGAGAGCCCGGCGTTGAAGAAGAAGATTAATGAGCTAACACTGGTGAGACTGAATATGCAAAAAGTTCTGTTTAAGGTGTCAGAAGCATATTTTTATTACAGGTCTCTCTGCAACTGGCTTCACACACTTCTCTCATATTCTTCAGTTTCTCATCTCCCTCTTCACCACTCTTGCTTCTCATCTCTCTCTCTGCAGGAGAACCAGCGGTTAAAACAGGAGCTGCTGAAATCTCAGACCAAAGTCGCCTGTCTGCAGAGTGAGATGGACTCGCTGAAGACAGAGTTAACCGATCAAAGCATCAACTCTGAACGGTGAAGTTATTATAGTTTGATGTGGTTTTGTTTCTTTGTATGTATGCTGTGTGCTGTTGTATGCGTGTGTCATTCATTTAGATAAATTTTCAGTTCCAGGGTATTTGGCTGGATTTATCTTGAGTCAAGCTGCATTGAGTTGACCTTCAATCCTTTTTTGCAGACTTTTTTTATTTTTTGCAAGATGATAATGCAAGTTTCAGTGCTGTGTAAAAGGCCTCAGCATCAAATTTTACTATCCAGATTTTTCCTCAGCTTTATCTGTTGATCATAGGTTAGGGGACGCATTTTAGTTTTTCACTGTGAGAAGGAAATAGGATTGTTACATTATACTACACATCCTCTTCCTCACTCTACACACACACACACAATCGTCACTTTCAGTGAAACCTTTGAAAGTCTAAACCTAGAATTACTGATGACATGAAGTTGTAGAGCAGGTTTTCTCCACTTTTTTTCACCTCATTTGTTGAATGTGAACTTGTGAATAATAAATATTTGTTCACCATCATGTGTCAAAAGCTGCAAAGGCTTCAGCTTACATACATTTCAAACCTATTTTAAATTAAAAATACATTTGTTTTAGAACAATCAGGTATATCATTTGTCTGGCCCTTTATCAAACGGCCCCACCCTTGAGAAATTTCATTGCAGAGGGACAGAGACATATAGAGAGAGACAGGCGGAGAGAGACAAAGACCACACCCCCCTCTGGCCTGTTCATTCCCGGGGGGTGTTTTGGTTTTGTCACAGCTGAAACAGGATATCCTGGAGCGACTTCACACTGACAATAACTTCTTCAGATGCGTTTCTTAGCAACAGAAGCAACAGAGCCACTAGCAGGATAACACCCCTCCTGCTTAGACCGTCTCATCATGTTGACATTGTTGTTTCTGCATCTCTGAGGTGTGTCTGGTGTTATTCATAAATTAGGTGCAAAGTCTGTCAGCAACCAAGCAAATGCACTTCTGTGCTGGATATGAAAAAAGGAAAAACAGTTCTCAGCTTTACTGACATTAACTGGGACACAGGCAATAAAAAATATCAGAACTGATCTGTTTTCGAAGTTAAGATTACAGTTTACAGGCTTAATGAGCTGAGATATGGTGATTCTTCAGTTTATGTCTTTCTTCAGGTACTTTTTTTTTTTGAAAATACAAAATACGAAACACTAAGTATCATTCCCCTTCGAGTTATTTATCGAAGAAGAATGATTTATTAATTATCAATTCAAATGTATATATTTTAATAACAGCCACTGTAGACACTGACCACCTTTGTTTTTGTAGTATGAGCTCTGTTTTGTGCAGGAAGTGAGGCTAAAACAATAATGACACTAATGATATTCTTTACTGTTACAAATTCAGACTGATGTAACTCTAGTTGATTAACAGATCCCTTAAGGTTCATGTTTCTATTCAAATTCAATAGGTATGTTCATGACTGTGTTTTATTTCAGAGACGAGGAGCTCATGAAACATTTCTCTGATGAGCGAGACATCCTGGAGAGTCAGATCGAGATTCTGCAGTAAGTTAGACTCTAACACACATACAGGCTAGAGATGGAAAGAGATCTTTCTGCACTCACTTATAAAAGAAATATATTCCAGGACAAAAAGTAATAATGTTGTTTATTTTTCTGTGTGTGTGGAAAGGACAGCCAACAGGAAGCTCCATGACAGTAACGATGGCCTGAGAGCTGCTCTGGAGAGGGTCACAAGGGTAAAGTTGCACAGTTAATTAAAAAATAATCAAACTTCAAGAACTAGTTCAGTTGCCAGATTACAAGAGGATGAACTTATTTCATGGTAGACTCAATTTTTCATTCACAGTAAGAAACTGAACTTATTTTCTGTTCTGAGGCATAAAACATATATCCTCCTGAGACCCAGCAATTCATTTTTGTCCTCTGTGGGGGACACGAGTCTGAGACCTCTAGGTCAAAATATATTATTTATAGAATCTATATATTCAATGTCCTTTGTAGTGGACAACAGGACTTTGCTAAGAAGTTTCAGAATTCATCAGAATTGGAAGCCCTCTGGCTACTTCCAACAGTACATCGATGAGAGTTTGAGTACTCAGACATTCTTGGAAATTCTTGGCTTTGGCACTAACTACCTCGGTTAGTTAGACTGAGGAGTTTTAATTAATTTTGTTACATAAAAAAAAAACAAACAAAAAAAAAAAAACATGTTCTCTCCTTTGGGATTACATTGTAGCCCTGATTTGCTAGCTGGCATCTTTCATCTTTGCACACAGACCAGCTGACAAGATGCGATAGTAAAGGTCTGACCAAAATGTGCTGATTTCCTCCTTCATTTAAAATGATATCCATACAATTAGTTCAAAATTCAAGTGTTCAAATATATTGTTCATGTAACTGTTTTTATCTACTTTAATGTTCATGAAATGAACATAATTTTTAAAGGAAATCCATACAGAAATGATTGCAGTATCATAACATTACATCATGACATTATGTATGAAGCAAGACCCGATGCCCACTACAAGGTACAGCTGAAAAAAAAAAAAACAAGCCGCAGCACCACAAGTGAAGAGGCTGTGAACTGTAAATGGCTGAGAGGCAGAGCGTGCAGGCCTCGAGACCTGGTGAGGTTCTGTGAATGCATTGTGAAAACAATACAGCAATGTATCGACATTAGTAATGTACTTTGTAATTTGCACTTTTGAATACTTAAAATTTTGAGCAGGCATGAAACACAAACAATGAAGAACTCACTTTTTATTGTTGTGTTTTACAGTCTGGGAACAGTGGATCACCAGGTGAAATAAAGGACAGAAACAGAAGTAAAAGCATCTGCTACACGTCACCATACACATTAATGGACAGGTAAGATCGACAAACAATGCAAATGGTTTATCACTGCTAGTTATGGTGTGTAAATAGTGTAGTGATACACTATAATATTTTCTTATTTAACAATTTAATTGTTCACTTAGACAGAGTCTGGATTACTGAGCATACACTTATCTTTAATTTATTAGTTTTACTTCAAGATGAACTAGTTTGCAGCTTCATGGGTTTTATTTAAGACCAGGTTTATCATCTCCAATTCAAAAAGGATTAGAGTAAGATGCTTTTTCTCAGAACTGAAGTTTTTTTTTTCCCTAGAACTCATAACTGTCTATTTACACAGTAGTAAGGTAAATGTTAAATGTGCTGTGAGATATTTAAGGTGCTGTCCAAGATTATGTGCTGACCATAGACTGTATAAGACATGGACGTAGCACCCGTGACATCACCCATTGGTTTCAGGGAGTCGGTTTTGTGCTGCAACACAGACTCCTTCGATGGTCGGTTAGTACAGTCTACACTACAACAAGCCATACTGTCACTAAAACCTATCCGAACACTGGCAAACAAACACGGACACTGCAGCCCCTGTCAACCGCTGGAGGTAGCCAGAGGCCTCTGGATGTAGCCGACTAGCCCAGCCGATGCTTTAGCAAAGAGCTAACTGCCAGTGCCTGTCTATGGATCTGTCACTCAACATAACCACGCCCTAATTTAATTTAATTTAATTTAATTTAATTTAAGCCTAAGTAACACTAAAACGCCCACCCCCACCCCCCTACAGTGTTCACGGAGGTGGAAACTATCAATAGAGACCAAAAACAAAAAATGTACCAGGCTGTAAATGTGTTTTTTTAGGCTGTAAAGTTGGCTATTTTAACATGGGGGTCAATGGAGAATTGCTCACTTCTGGAGCCAGCCCCCAGCAGCCGCAGCTTTTTGAACGCGGAAGTGATCCTCACTGCTGAAACCTACAACTCCCCCCTTGGTGCTGACAAGCTTAACCATATGACTCTGTGGTGTCTGGGGACAAAGGTTTTGTCCTCATATAATTAAGTTGGATGTACAGCAGTCAAATAGATATTATGGAGGTTTCTGTGTTAAAGCGCACTGATTATTTCCTGACCTCTTCCTCAGGTTCTGCCAGCGCATG
The DNA here is from genome assembly GCF_017976425.1 of Toxotes jaculatrix. Classification (NCBI taxonomy): domain Eukaryota; kingdom Metazoa; phylum Chordata; class Actinopteri; family Toxotidae; genus Toxotes; species Toxotes jaculatrix. Next base: position 12,150,636 of record NC_054400.1, on the reverse strand, counting down.
GACGATTACCCTCTGTACAGCCGCCGGCCCAGCTGTGACACCCTGGCCTTGGCCATGTGTGACCCAGGCCTGAGGCGCAGACACAGCAGTGAGTGCGAGGAGGACAGCCTGCCTGAGATCTACGTGGACAGTGGCCTGTCAACACTCAGAGGCTCACATGGAGGCTACGACTCTGAGCAGGAGGTTAAAGGTCAAGAAGAAGAGGAAGAGAGAGAGGAGCAGAAAGGGGAGGATGACAACAATGACAGTATGATGGAAGAAAACTCAGACGCTGAGGTGAGACGACAAGAAAGTCAAACACATAGACACACATATACATGCATATATGTTATAAATATCATGTAAGCATCCAAACATTTGCTAACTAGCACTAAAAGGGGCTGAGGGGAATCATTTAGTATAAACCAAACCATTGGACAAAGTAAAACTTTGACCTGATGGTGACGTTGGATGAAAAGTAAGGCAATTCCTGAGTCGTTATCTTCTGGGTACCTTGAATATCTGTCCCACATTTCGTGGCAGTATACTCAACTCACAACAAATCAGAAATGTGAAAGTCTGGAAGGTGACACTAGAGGAAAAGTCAGAGGATCACCAGTCAGTAGGATTTATCCTCAGGGAACTATGAATATACAGTATGTACAAAATTCATACTTATCTGTCCATTAGCTGTTGAGATAATTCAGTCAGGACATGCCAAGGGCATCTGCCTCTAGAACTTGTAAAAAAAAAATTAATATGAGGAATATTTCATGCTGCTGCAAAGATTTTTAGGTGGTCAAGTGAGTCTCTCTTTTTGAGGCTCTCCTTGAGAGTTGAGATCACACATTCAGACTCTGCTCCAGTGCTGTCATGTCAGATGAGACATATTAAAGCTAAGATCTTTTGTGTAGCAGGACTCTAGCTAGATTTCAACAACTTGCTTATGGTTACGCCTGCTCTAAAGGTTATAATGTTGTGAGTCCTGGTGATAACATGAATTCTTTGAGCAGATTTTTGCTTTGCTGTAATGTTAACATCTGCTACTGTGTGTCTACATCACAGCCAGTAGAGACACAGGACGGCGAATCTGCATTTGGGTCGGACAGCAGCTCGGTTTTGGACTGGAAGCCATCTGAATCCATTAGTGTCACCACAACCCATGCTCCAACAACACGAAAAACCCTCAGTGCCATCAGTGTTCAGGTAAGAGAGAGATGGAAGAAAAGAAAGAGGGGAGGTTATCCAATAGAAGATAAAAAAAGGGACATGTTCTGCCACCTTATCTTCTCTGTTGCTTATGTTGCTCCAAAGCAAAATCCCTTGACAGTTAATGGTCAGATTTCTATCAAACTGGGTATCCGATATTCATGTAAGTTTGATGACTTCGTGACATTTTGCCACTATCATCTCAAAATTTCCGATACGAATTTTCAACATTTCTCGACATGAAATCTCAACATAAATCCCTCTTGATCACTGAATTGATCTGATGATGAAGACAAATATACATAAGAGAACCAGCAATTACAAAACAGGCCAATGCCAAGCAATAAATGAATTTAACCTGAAGTAAATGTGCAGAATATGAAAACAGTCATCTTAGCGCTGCATGAGTGCCTCACTCTCCCTTATATTCACTCTTCCTCTGTCCCCTCTCCAGAGGGAGGACAAAGATAGCATTGACCTGGGCTACATGACATCAGAGAAAGCCTACAGGATCGTGTTGGCTGGAGATGCTGCTGTAGGAAAGTCCAGCTTCCTGTTGCGCCTCTGCAAGAACGAATTCAAACTAAACTCCGGCACTACTCTGGGTGAGCTGGATTAAATCAATTTTCTTGTTCTCTCCTCTTTGATCTGTCAAATTAAGGCAAAAATGAATCCCCCAAAAATCTTGAAAATAAATCTTTGAGGAAGTGTGAGTGTGCTGACTGATTAAGTTCTTCACATGATAACATGAAGTCATAGTTTAAATAAATATTCTCTTAATCTGATCAGGTACTACCACTGAGCAAGACCGCAACTTAATACTGCCATATAAAACATAGCATTCCTTTTTTTTTTTTTTTATCAGCTTAGCGGTGTTATGTTTTGATTGTGTCTTTTGTGTGTTCAGGAGTGGATTTCCAGATGAAGACACTAATTGTAGATGGAGAGCCTGTTTTACTACAGCTATGGGACACTGCCGGACAAGAGAGGTGTGTGTTTGTGTCGGTGTGGATATTTTAAAAAAGTGAGAGTGAGATTAACTTTTCAGTGATTTGTTTGTAAAGCTAAAATTGTATTAAAGTTAGGTTAGGTTAAGAAAATAAGGGTTTGAACCATTTTCTCCACTTATCTCAGGTTTCGCAGTATTGCAAAGTCTTATTTCCGCCGGGCGGATGGTGTGTTGCTGCTATACGATGTCACGTGTGAAAAGAGCTTCCTTAATGTTAGAGAGTGGGTGGACACAATTGAGGTAATGCATTACTCTTCTCTGCTAAAAAGTTACTGACTAACACTGTAGTTAGCAGAAAGAATTCCAGGCTTCTGTACAATAAACTGAAGGTGAAATTTGTCAGCCTTTCTATCATGGCAATTTGTTTTGGCAGTAGTTTGTGTTATTATAAGACACTGTAAGCAAAAGTGTTGTCACATGTTCATTTGACTATCAAACAAAGTGATCTTGCTTGTCTCTCTCTTTTTACATGCAGCAGATATGTAAGTGTTGGGTGTAAGTCATGTACAGATTGTGTTTTGTTGTTGGATTGTGGGTATGTTAAAATTTCTGCATGCAGTACAGTATGTGAGTCAGGTGTGAGTCTGATAAAATGCACTGTGTACATACTGTGGTGCTTAATGTCAAACTGATAGTTCCAGGCTTTAATAGTTTATTTTTTCATTTTGTTTATATGTACAACAGTAGAGCAGTTAATAACACAGTAATGCAATGTTTTGCTTTCTATTTCATTCATTTTTCTTTCTTTTTTTAATTTTGCATGGCAGGATGTGTCCCAGGAGGATATTCCCATCATGCTCGTGGGTAATAAGTGTGATCTTAGACGAGATGAAGCTAACTGTGTTCCTACCAGCTATGGAGAAAAATTGGCCATGGTACTTACAAATTAACGCACGCTCATCTCACTGTACTTGAAACGACATTTTAATAACCACCGAACTGAACATTTGGTACAACTCTTCTCCTGTCGTCTCCTATAATCCAAAGATAAATCCAAGTCATAACCCTTAACTTGTCACTAGGTAAAGTGTTATGACTAACAATAAACAAAAATGAATGATTTCCTTTCTTTACCCAACAGACCTACAACACTCTGTTCTGTGAAACTAGTGCCAAAGACGGCTCCAACATCCTCGAGGCTGTGCTGCACCTGGCCAGGTGAGACGTCAGCTGAATGTACAAACCCCAAACAACAGTGGATGTTTAAATCTTGAAAATGTTTCCAAGACAAATTGTTCTCATTGAGGAGCTGATAGCCTATTACTCTCTTAAAAGCTGTCATTGGTATGGATTAGAGGGACACTAAAATTGAACACGTTAGGGGAAAAAAAAATAAAATCAAGACTCTTATACACAACCTTAGCATCAAATAGTCTCTTTAAATTGTGACCTTTGCTGCCCTCTGGTGTGTAAAACCAAAAGGTTTGTTGCAAAGGAAAACTAACTATGGGGTCAAAAATACACACATGGGTATCCACTGGGAGTTGCAAGAGGTTTGTCTGTGTGGAACAGAAACCAAAAACAAAACATGCTTAAAAATGTTCCTAGCTGAAACCTGCTACTGTAGTTCCAGTACCATTAGGTGATTGATGTGGCAGCAAGCAACCATATAATAACACTATAAAAATGCTTTAGTATGAATTTGTAGTCCCAGAATCTCTCACTCATTTCTCTTCTCTCCAACCCACAGGCAGGTAACAGCGCAGGCCAGCTTTGATGAAAAGAGCCGCTATCAGTCGTTGCCCAGCTTGGATGCTCCCAGGAATAAACCAAACTTCTCCTGCTGCACCTGATCAAACTCTGGATGTCTACATCTGACTTAATGTGAACTCAGCAAAGGTGGAACAAGGACAACAAAATCAGAAACCTGACAAAACAGAAATGAGACGTAATCTCTGAATACATACAGCAATGGGAACAAATCGTCATCGTTGAAAACCACAACAATTTAACATATGGATTAAGTGAGCAAACAAGTAACATGGGATCACAGCAGCATATCCACAACTTCACATTAGCTTAGATTTTTTTTGTTATTCAGGGTTATTTAAAAATAATGTATTGTGCTGCATTTCAGCCCCAGCTTGAAGTCTTACTGTTCTGTATTTTATGAATTTGAGAATTCAGTGAATTCAAGTTAGTATAAACTTTCATGCCATGTGACAGTAATGTTCATTTTTACTATGCTCTCGCACATATTAGCATAAACTCCTTCCACATATTTAAAATGATTTAAAGAGTTAGCCCAGACTGGCACTGCCATGATTTGACAATAATCCTAGAAAATCATGAAACGCAAAAGAAAGCTGTGAAAGTGAAGTATGTGTGAGAAGGATCTGAAAGTGAAGCCAAATATATGGGCATGTTTTTTTTAAGTGATAATATGTAATGCTGACAAATATCTGCACATGACAGAGGGCAGAGGGCTATTTTAACATGTTGTTAGGGTGAGAAAATAAGACTAAGAAGAATGAATTCTTATCTGGTAATTTAACTGTGGCACTTATCTAAATACTTCTGATACATCAGCATAAGTGCAGGTTTGAAAGGACATCTGCAGCATGTTGGTGAACTGAAAGGAAACGGAAGTTTGTTGTTTGCACCACCCAGAACCTCAGACATTATTGCAAGTGATCGATTGCAGACCGACATATTGCTGTGAATTGTGGGAGAATTTAAAGCAAGAAATGCTCAGCCTCATATTTATTCATATATGATGAACCCTGGTGCAGTGTGTGATTGTATGAGACTTTATGCTAATGTAACAACCCATCGTCTTTATTATATTACCCACAGTGTTAGATTTCTCTTCATTTGACTTCCCACTGAGGATGACTTTGTGTTATTGTGTTATAGTTTATATGTTTGAAGTTGAACATATAGCCGATCATTTTCAATTTGCACAGCTGCTTTAAATAGCTTATCATCTGGAAAAATAATTTATCATCTGGTATGAGTTATGAAAATTTGTTAAGCATAGAAGAGAGGTGGCAGGAAGCAGAGCTCGTATTTTTATCCCTCTGATCCAGAACACATCTGTAATTCTATTTAAATGTGTACATGTGAGCTTGGCAAATTATCACTACTGATGATATAGTCTGTCTTCTTATTTCTTAATAATAATTCTGTATTATCAGGCTGCTGAATGGCAGTATATAAAGGAGTCAGTATGCTTCAAATGAAATGTATGTTGGATTCTCACCATCTGAAACCCCTCTCCCCAGATTTACTGTATATACATACATGTAGTAGTGGACATGACAATGAAAGAAAAAAAGAAGTGAGACAACAGTTTTTGTAACTTTTCAGTGCTCACAATCTGACAACCACGTTCACCTCACACATCTGATTGGCCAGATGTGCAGAGGTGAAAAGAAATATGTATCCATTTGGACCAAATATAACTACTTCTGCGTTTAGATGTGTTTGGATACCACTTTGTAGAAACTAGTTCATTTGAAGCACACTGAACCCTTTAAATGCCACATGGGGCACAGGCCTGTTTGTGATGTTGTCACACACCTGACTAGATGTCAGACTGTGTCCTCAATTTTGTGGCAAGAGGGGCAAAAACCCCAAGAAAGACCTGTCATCGGCAGTAAAGGTGCATGCAGCTGAGAACCTGTTGCTCATCTCTTTATTTCCTCACAGATTAAAATTCTTTTTGCATAAATGTCTTTGCTAATGTCATAAGACTTGCAATTGCGAAGTCACTGCCTTTGTATCTAAGGTTTCTTTGTGTCTGTGTTCAATGAAAGAAAATAAAAGTGTGAATGTCACAACATCATAAGACTGGCCCAGATGAAATGATTAAATCTTTATTAGGAGATTTATTCAGAAGATTTTTGAACATTTGTCACAGTCTATTACTGAGGGTAGTTTGACTTTGCCCAAAAGCATGGCAAACAGGCGCAGTAGGGTAGTACTTCATGATACTTGATCTACATTGTTCATCATTGTTAAAATTTGCTCAAAGTGTCAAAAGTAAACATGCACATTACGCTGAATGGCTACAATTGCTCTAACATGCTAACAGTGTCAGACTCATGATGGGCAGCTTGTTCTAAAAAAAAAAAAAAAAAACGGGGGGGCGGGGGCGGTAAAATTCAGTTCAATTAAGAAAAACCAGAGATATCACCTTTTTTGTTCCACTCAGTCTTCTTCCTTGTCAAAAACTAGCACCTACATTATCCACAAAGCAACTCAACCACCTACAGTAGAGTCGGAGATTCGGGTGTATAATGCTAGCTGTGGCTAATGTAGCCGCTAGCCTGAAGCAGAAATATGGAGTGGGCTTTTCACTTTTAAACTTGTGGTCTTCACGTGATATTTATCAGGCTTCACACAGCTCCGTCTGGAACACTGAAAAGCTTTAAATAACTTTTTTTCACATATGCTACAGTACTCTACTCCATTTTCATGAATACAATCTCCACAACCTCAGATCTATTTATCTTTCTATCTGTCAATCAAACTGTCAATCTATCGGTCTGTCTGTCTGTTGCTTTCTCTCAAGTAATCTGCACTTCCATTACAAAGCCACAAAGGAGGAGACAAATCAATAAATCAGATAATTTCTCCTTGATTGGTGCTCTGAAAGACCTTCCTGTTAGCTATACTCCCCGAGGGTGTGCAAGCGTCTCTAAGCGAAGCTGTTTGAATAACTGCAACATATGTTAGAGATTTTACACTGTGTGTGTGTGTGTGTGTGTGTGTGTGTGTCTGTTACCTATCCAACAGTGGACATCCCCATCATCACACACTCACCAACAGTGGACAGGTGAGTCAACCTGGGACATTTTGGAGTAGAACTTTATTTTTATTTTTTTAAGTCCCAACAAAACCACTCTGATCAGATTTTCTAAGGTATCCATTTTCAATAAAGTTTAAAATTTCCTCACTCTAATCATAAAGGAATATAATTTGTTGGTTATTGCACATAACAGGAAAAAGTTCCATTTTATTGTAAACACAGGAATCTCCTGTTCATTAGAACGCAATGACACAAATTTCTCAGAAGACACTGAAGAAGTTGTGGGTTCAATCCTCAGTGAATTTTGAAGTCCTGTACATAGATGAAAGACTTAAGGACTCAAAGAAATGGGTTACAAGTGTCTTTGACCAAATAACTCAACTTGCATTGAAAGTGAATTTAAAGTGAATACTGAAAATCTTTCAGAGAAGCTCCCAGTCCAGTTGGTAGCATGGTGGGTTAGTTTGCAGCCATAAGGTGGATTTTTGCAACTATATTCAAACACTAATTCTAAACTTGTCACTACTATACAAGCCTCCTACATTAATAGCTGCTTATATCCACTGTATGCATAATATTTAATCATGCATTACATGCTTTAACGGTTTTCTAAATAGTCAAGCGTTTTTGCCACTCTAGTGCTAATAGAGTGCAACACTACATGAGCAACATTACTGTTAAATATAGAACATGATTATTTTCAAAATAGTTGTTAAGGCAAGATATTTAAATGTTAAAAACAATATAGTTAAATTGTCTATTAAACTATAAATACTTTAAAACATGACAAAAGACTTTAAATTAGACAGTCCACTGTTGGTAAGACAGGAAAGTGTGTGTGTGTGTGTGTGTGTGTGTGTGTGTGTGTGTGTGTGTGTGTGTGTGTGTGTGTGTGTGTGTGTGTGTTTAGAGCTGGCAGGGTCCCTGTCTCCACCTCCCATCTGTTTACATTGTCATGTGCTTGATGAGGCGAAACCACTCATTTGTCAAACATGTGGGGTAGTGGAGGAGGGGTTGGGGTAGAGGGGTGGGGGTAGTAGTAGCTGAGAATTATGTGTGTGTGTGTGTGTGTGTGTGTGTGTTCAGTGGTAATAGGGGGATAATTAGATAAGGGGACTGTGTAGCAGAAAGGTTAAAGACAGTAATGAATATATTAGTGTAGAGGAGAGAGAGCAGGTTCTCTTTTCTGTTCTACACCTACAGGTCCGTAAAACACAAAACCAAACAATTCTCATAAATTATTTGATGTAGTTTTGTGTAAATGAATGGTTCTTCCCAAAAGCCAGGAAAAAAACAATTAAGTCTCATATGATATCTGAAGATTCTCCACAGAGGAAAATATAAACACAATAAGCTGATAAAGCTGAATTCATCAATGATGCTTTCTAGAAATATTGAGTAGGATATTTGTTCTGTTCAGGTTAAGGTTTCAAAGAAGCATCTTTTAGTCTGCTCACAGGCTGTTGTGAAATCAGAGATTTGACTTCTGTTTTCTGTTCGCATTCTCACAAAGAGGATAAAGTTCATTATGCATTACATAAAGCAGCTGTTGCAGTCAAAGTTTTATGCTTCATTTACTGTAAAATACCAGTTTAACTGCTGCCGCCTGATTAATCCAGTCAATGCACAAAATTCTATTACTGTAAAATGTTTTAAATTGAAAGCCAAGTGGCATCAGCTTTACATAAACTCAGGCATCATTTTGAAGCTTTTATGTTCTATGCTCAAAGTATTTGAGTAATTAGAGAGAAAAGGAGCTGTTTCCTGCTTAAATGTCAGGTTGAGCTTCATCTTACATTTCAAGTTGCAAGATTTGCCCACACCTTTACTAAAAAAACAAAAAACAAAACAAAAAAAACCCTGACATTTTAGGTTAGAATTTCAATTAATTGAAACCCTTGTTAGTCAGTTTTTAAAACTTTTTCACGCACACACACGCACACACTGTAAAGGGTTTATGAGGGAGGGAGTGGGGGTGTCACCATCTGGAAAGGTCAGAGGTCAGAAAATGGGACCACTGGTCACTCTGATGACATCTGGGGCGGCAGACTGTCTGTCCAAATCCACCTCCACGTCAGACACATGCAAGTCCACGCAAACACACACATATGTGCACCCCTAACACACACACACACACAGTCTGGTGCACCCGCTAGATATCTGTCATATTATTTGTCATGTCTGGTTTTGACAATGTCATCAAAGACACAAAGCGTTCAGCTGTGTCTGGTAATCTGGCACACGCTACATGTGTGTGCACTGGGGGATGGGGTGTTGGGGGGGGCTGTAAACAGATCTTACGCTTTCAGTATTAAAGGTATATTTAGTGTCACAGCATCTGTAACTGGAACTGTTTCTGAATTCATTTTAACTTCACACAGATTTTGATCTTGGAAACATTTTTTAAAAATATTTTGTTCTCTAAATTACTACTGTTTAAAAAAAAAAGATGTAAACATCAGTTTTTCTGAGTTTATGTAAATTCAGCTGATTGTTAACACTATTACACACCACAACAGCACTGTTATTCCACCACTGCAGGCAAGAGGGCAGCAGCCTCCCATAATACAAGACTGGCTTGTTGTACTGTGCCTGTAATATTTACAGTCCAGTAGTATTCTATATGTGTTGACCAAATACTAAAATCTGTCTAAATGGATAAGTTTGCAAATTTGCGAAACCAACACCACATTTAAGTTTTATTTTTTGGTTTTACAGAAAGCAAAACATCACAGTATTTCTCTCTGTTTCCTGTTACATGTCATACCTCTGAAACAACTTACACGACAATAAAGTGATGATAGGTAACAGTTTTGTTCGTTCTCTAACCAAAACCATCGGCCTGATTTATAAACTTTGTGTGTTTTAGTCTAATGACAGAGGAGATGCTGCTCTTATGTTTATCTCAGCGACCGCTCAGTTAGCTCTGTAGAAGGACGGATGGGGATTAGTGGCCATTTTATAATGTGTGTTAATCTGACAGATTAGCTTGATTAGGTTAATCTGAGAACACTTTTGTGTGTGTGTGTGTGTGTGTGTGTGTGTGTTTGTGTGTTTGTGTGCGTGGCGCTACTTCAGTACTGGTGTATTGTTCAAGTCTATACAGTATTTTTAAAAGTCTTTGGTGGGAAGAATCAAAGTCGACATGACAGTATTTGATGGGCCGATGGCGGGGGTTGCCAGGCTGTATTATTCACAGTGTCTAAACAGTGTTTTGTTGATGTCTTGTCAATGAGCTCCAGCTGCAGTCGATGTCCACAGAGTCCCTCTCAATAAACTGAATCCCCCTCAGAGACCAGGCATCAGTATTCCTGTCTGAGGCAGCAATTCCACCTGGAATTTAAAAATGACCTTTCAACTGCTAAAAATCAGATTCCATGTGGATTATCTGAGCCACAGTGTAAAAAAAACAGATTGTGTGCATTTACATTCATCTATCAAACCCACTGGCAGCCCACTGACATCTGTATGTGTGTGTGTCTGCACACAGTGCAGTCACCTTCCGACACTATGACCCTCCGTGCCCACAGAACAATATAGAGATTTTGTCTAGAACTGTATTGACGTATTGACCACCCTCATCACAAACGATAGCAGCCGATATCGACATGTTGTTCACACAGGAATGTAACCTAGATTTGGTCCAAAGCAGCTGCCATCACAAATACTATTACTTTGCTGAAGGAAGTCGGGGTGACACTGTTGTCCAGTTCTGAATTATTAACATTAATTTGATTCACTATGGCCAGTTTTAGCAAATAAAAGGGTGTCCATGTTCATCATAATAAAGAAAAAATACATTTTAACAGTTTTTGGACAACATATTCTATGGCACAGAGGAATAATAGAACAGATAACAGACTTACACTACACTATAACTTGTAAGGATCAAGTTATTGTTTGTTTTTGTGTTTTCATGGGATTTGTTGGCAGTCAAAAATATATAGAATATTGCCAGCCTATCCTTTAATGTGTCCCCCCCCCCCCCCAAAACTATTAATAGCAGACAAAGATTCAAGCTGGGTTTTAAGCACTTGATCTCCATAAAGGGATGTACTGAAAAACAGTGTGTAGTGTTTCTGTTTTTCCTCCATTGTTGATGGATAAGAAAAATATTTTTCAGCACTGGCTACATTTGCATTTTGCATTCTTCAGGGAGAAGCTTACAGCACCACACAACCTTATACACTCTTTGGTTTATGCAAAAGCAGTTGTAAACTAAACAACAAAAACATGGTTCCTAATAGAGATACTTGCAGATGAAACTCTAATTATCTGTAACACAAATACTTGTCTACACATTACTACATTCATTGTTCTCATTGATGGACATGCCAATCACTTGTTTGTTTGAATCCCACCGAGGTCAAAAAAATATCCAACCATCATTTCTTTTGCTCATTCTTTCTCTTTCTTTCTTACAGATGCACACGCATGCACACACGCACTGTGCCACTGCCATCTTGCCTGATGATTTGGTGGCCTGCTGTTTTTCTGTACTCAATTACACTAAACAAGAAACAATAGCTTACACACACATGCATGCACCCACGCAGACAGTCAGACACACACACACAAAAAAAAAAATGAAAACACTTGTACACACAGACACACGCACACGCTCACACAAGCATAACACACTTATCAAGTGATTAACTGTCAAACTGCACAGCCAGAGTTCAACAAAGGTCAGGATTGATTTACATAGACAGATGGAGAGCCCTATTAGTGTCTGTGTGTGTGTGTGTATGTGTGTGTGTGTGTGTGTGTGTGTGTGTGTGTGTGTGTGTGTGTGTGTGTGTGCGTGTGTCCAGTCCCCACCCCCTTCACTGATTGAGCGTCATCACACACACAAATGCACAAAAAAAGACACACACACACACACACACACGTGCAAACCCTCCCCTGTGGTGCTGCTCCGTGCAACTAGTTCATGTTACCATGGAGATGATGAGCTTGCTGTACATCATCATGATGGGGTCGTGGCACAGTGAAAGGCCAAAGGTCATGGGTGGCATGGTCTGTGGTGTGCTGTGGTGTATCAGGGTGAGGATTGACCTGAGGGGAGAAATCTCACAATGTGAGAACATTTTGTGCGAAATGAACCTAAAAAAAAAGCAATTTGAAGCCATTCACATGTCAGAGATAGAACCAGAGGTTGTATTTAGAGAATTTTGACATATTAAAATGAGTAGCAATCACTAGTGGAACACATTCAAGGCATCTATTCATCTGTTCATCTATTCATTCATTGTGAGATTTTATCTCAGCTCTGAGATACTGACCATTTGTTATACTCTCATAAAAGTTTTGTCTTCAGTGCAGATGTTCAGCACTACAGTTATGAGGAAATTTCAAGTCACAGTTTTTATCAAACATTATACACAGAGTTGTACTTACTATGTTTATGACAAATAAAACATTTATAAGACTACAATTTTCGTTTTATATTTCATTAATGTGCGATAGACATGTGTAGGATTGTATGGCCTTGGTGGAGGTATGTGCGCTACTGAGTGCCATTCTAGTTTGTCTTCTTCAGCATGAGCGTCCTTTGCTTCTGCAGAACATAAAGTGATGCTGATGTGATTCTCATGCGGTGCTCTGATGTCTGTGTGAGGGAGTGTGTGTGTGTGCATGTGTGTGAGAGAGAGGGAGAGAGATAAATGCTGCTGTTGTGCTGTGCTGTGCGCTCTGTCATTTTGATAAATCTCACAGTGAGCTGACGACACCTGCTGACAGCACGCTAAAATCTGATTGGCTGGAACAGCTCCAGGTCAGGAGGATGCTAATGGATATGATGTGGACAACAAATTGCACACAGCAAAGCAGACACACGTGCACACACACACACGCACACACACACACACACACAGAGAAAAGGACACATGAACAGCTACTGTAGGTCACACACACACAAATGCATGTATGAAGAATATCCTGCACACACACACACACACACACACACACACACATACACACACACAGTGAATAGATGCACCAAAAAAACCCTGACTGACTTTGTGTGTATCATTAGCAGGGCAATTACAGCTAATGATGGAGAGTCGCCACTCTGACTCACCTGATAATTAATTAGCTAATTTGCAGTTATTTTACATTACACATCTATTTTCAAGTAAATGATTCCTAGAAGACAATTAGACTGGAAATAATGAAGCACAACTGTTCACTTGAACATGAGCATTTAAACATATAGTATATAAAGTATCTGATACACACATACCGTATGTCAAGCACGTAGCATCTGTTTCCTTCTTGCCTTTACACCCACATACACACAGACATATACTCTCCTCTGATCTCTGTTTTGATTTGTTGTTCATCAGGGAGGTTGTGAAGGCTCACGCTCTCCCACACGACATCCTGCACCTCCTCTCTTTGCGTGTCTTTTGAGCAACACGGATCGGTCACCAAGCATCAAATGTGATTTGATTTCATTCTGATTTGAGAAATATCACTGCTGGTAGAGAAAGAGCCAGAAAAACGGGGTGAACAGAGAGAATACAACATGAATGAAGCATCAGTGAGAGCGGAGAGGAGATGGAGAAAGTCATGGTGTACAAGGGGGTGGGGGTGGGATGATGAAACGCAGTTGCAGTCTGACCTTTGAAGAGCCGGTGGAAAATGTAGGGACAACTTCAAAAGAGCACCATGAAATATACAACACACCACTGCTGGTGTCGCTTGAAAACCTCGTACCTCCAGGTGTGCTGTTTTTCAGCTGGTTGTTTTCTCCTCAAGCTCACCTTTGATATTTTCCTTCACAGGTTGGACAAGCGTTGCTACCTCAGAGGCCCCTGTGAAACACAAGCTGTTGGAATACAGATTGTTGTCTTTTCGTCTCCTGAACTTTGGCTTGTCAGAGTCTTTTTATCTGTTGTTTGAAAGAATATGACAGTGAATCAGATGCTGCTCTTCTTTGTGTCTCCCTCCCTCTTTAAATCCATCTCTTTCCACGCTTCACATCCTTCACTTGCCCTATCTGCATCTCCACCTCCGCGTGCACTGGTGTGCATGTGTGTGCGTGTGTGTGTGTGTGTGTGTGTGTGTGCCCTCTCTCTTGATCCGTCCCTCTATATATCTGTCTGTCTCACTCTATTTTCTTTCTCTATGTGTGTGTGTGTGTGTGTGTGTGTGTGTGCGTGCGTGGTTGATGCAGATGAGACAGTGATACATGATTTGCTGCGAGTCTTTCTGTCAGAGGACATCAGATCATCAACCACACACTCACACTCTCATACACACATGCAGGCAAACACACACACATATATACATGCAGCGTCTGAGGAGATAAGGGAGTCTTTGAAGGTGGAAATTAGTTTTGGCGCCTGGCTGCTCCTGTCTTGCAGGTCATGTGACTAAATCCTCCAGTCACACCAACATAAACTGATAAGACAGCTACTCTGTGAGTGTGTATTTGTGATTGTGTGTGTGTGTGTGTGTCCTGCTCACTGTATGACTGTGCACATTTACCTGAGTGCATGAACTGAATGAGTGTGTGTGCGCGTTTGTGCCTAAGTTTGCCTGTGTTTCTGTGTGTGTGTGTTTATTGATTCCATTTATCCAGTGTGCGTCTCTTGTGGCAGGGCGAGGTAATTGGTGGCAGATAAACACCGCTTAACACACACAGACACACACAGAGACACACAGACACACACACACAGTAATCAGAGGGGATTTACAATGTGTAGTTTGGAGCCTAATTGCTCTTCAGGTCCCTGTGAGAGTGCTGCCAAAGCCATTAGCCGCTGCTATTCTCAGAGTGTTCTGTGTGTGTCACTTGAGTGTGTGAGTTTGTGTGTGTGTGTGTTTGGTCTCTTGAAAATGAGTGTGCACATCACTTCAGTGTATTTATGCATGTATGTGTGTGCCTGTTTTGTTTCAAGCGTGTGTGTGTGCTTGCTCTTCTGTGTGTATACCCTTATTTGCTTCTCATTGGCGCGCGCGTGCCCGTAGCTTTAGTGTTTTTCTCGGGGACTTGGCTCCCCTCCAAGCCTGGAGAGCTAATTGGAATTAGAATAACATTCCTCAAAGGCCACTCATTTAGTGCCCGCGCTGAGTGCTAACAACGGAGTAGTGGGTGAGAGAGAGGCGGGAGAGAGCGCCCTAACGATCTGCGCTAACAATGTTTTATTCTGATTTTTAATGAGGGGTAATCACTCAGCTGGAGAGGAAGAGCAGTGAAAAAAAAGAGAGAAAGTTGAGGGAGGGATGGAGGAGGTGGAGAGGAGAGAGGAAGAGAGGTGAGGAGGAAACAGTAATTATCTCCTCTCTGAGCTGTGAGTCACAGCCTGTCTTGCGGTCTCTCCTGAGGAAATTAGAGATGCACACTAACTGCCTTTATTCAGAGTCAGTGCTACCTGACAGCATCACGATAACAGAAGAAAAAAGCTTTTCTATCACTGGAGTCTCAAAAGAACAAACACTGCAGCCACCACTCTCTGCTTTAACTTACCTGTGCTACCAGTGGTATAATGTAATTTTCATGGCGGGTTTGTTGACATGAATTTCCTTTAGCAATGAAAAGTTACATAAAGAAACATTTCCTGTAACATAACTACAAATATAGACATTTAAATTTCATTATGCAGCCGAGGAGTGAAAGGTTTTTGCCAATAATGAGGTTGTACTGATTCACTGATTCAAGCACACTCATGTGATAGTGATTATTTGCAGGCTGTGCAAAGCTACTGTAGCTGGTTTTGTTTATGGCAACATGGATACAAGACAGCCATGAAGAAAAGGTTGTGCTCCTTAGCTATTGTACATGTAATATGAAACCTTCCTGGACAATCGTTTGTTTCCTATCTACAATGGACAGTCAGCGTTCTGTCTCTTAAGCATGACCACAATTGTCTTATAACCTTAACATAGCTCCTAAAAGTTTCTGCCAAGTTGAAAAATGGATCATCAAATTTTTTTCTCATGTATTGATGTTTGAAATGCTTGATTTGTTTTCCCTACAATTTCCACTCTTACAACAACTTGTGTTCATAAAACACAAAAAACCTTTTTATGGTTCTGTTTAGCCATTGACAGCACTTGATAAAGGCTCAGTAAAGATCGCGGTTTGGTTTAATACTTAAAAAGCCAACAGTGACTTAAGTAACATGACATGTTTACTGAATTAACATTTAATGGAAACCATGATCTTCCCCATCTGGCCAATGGACTAGATCAGTCATAGGACCATAAGCCATTGAACAATTAGGCTTTTTAAACCCAGGATCCCTCCAGGAAGCCATCAAAACCTACAATTAAGCCCCTATTATCGATGTACTGTAAACTCTTACGATTTTTCACTCAGTCCAACTGAGCGTTAATCAATATGGAGCACAGAGGGGGTGGAGAGAGAGAAAAAACAGAGCGAGGCAGAGGAATTGAAATAAATCAGATTTGCAAAACAGAGTGTGAGAATACGGGAAGCAGTAAATGACAAAAGAGAGAGGGCAGCCAAGGAGAGAGAGACATATGAGGCCTCAGAGAGAGAGAGGGGGGAGAGAGAGAGAGATGGAGTGATAGGGCATACAGCAGTAGTGAAGTGTGAAACAGATGCTGCTCAGTGGAGAGAGAGAGGCCAATGGAGCTTGTAGAATGCTTAGAAAGGGCAGAGGCTGAATCAATTCACACACACGGACACACGCACATTAGTCTACACTATCTGGGCATGTGTGTGTGTGTGTTTGTGTGAAGTGGGAGGAGTGGGTGTGAGGAGAGTGAAAAATGTAGGTGAAAGCAGTGGGGGGGGGGGGGGGGGGGGGGGGGGGGGGGGGCGAGGTGAGTGATAGTGGCAGGGGAGAGATAGAGGTGGAGATGGATCAGGAGAGAGATGGAGGCTGATTATCGCTGAGCACTGACAGAGTAAAGGCCCTGTGGGTGTGATAGTAACACACACACATTTTACACACACACACGCACACACAGGGTCTTCAAGTAAACACATGCGCTTACACACTCACCCACAAAGTGATGGAGATGGAGCTGCCAGAGTGTAATACAGTTAAACCCCCATTTCCACCGCCATCACCACTGAACGCCTGCACTCCCTCTCTGTCCCTCCTCCTTCTTTCCTCCTCTCGTTCTCCTCCCCCCGTTAGCCTTTTTTCTGTCTCCCCTCCCCTGATCATACTCAACTCCCTGCCTAATTCTCAGTCTTCCTCTGCCTCCAACATCCCTACCTCCTCTCCCTCCTCCCCAGAACTTCCCTCCCTTCTCTTTTCCTTTTTCTTTCCCATCTCCTCGCTTCCTCCCCCTCCCTTCCCTCTCCCCCTCCCTCCCCCACTTCTCTTCTGCTTACTTTATCATAGCTTCTCTCCACATGAGGGGATTCTCCGGACCCTCGGAGCAGAAAATGGAGGCTAGTGGAGAGAGACAGCAAGAGATAAAAAAAGAAATCACACTGGCAAATGCATGGACCAACATGTGCACATACAGTACATACATTCAAAATGCTGCTTTTTGAGGTGATAAAATGAATGTTTATGTGTTTTAACCCTAATTGTTATCATTATGATTATGCTCAACCACCATCATCATCCTCACAGTCAGCATTATGATCATGGGATATGATGCTACCAGCAATTTGGAACCTAAAAACTCATCTACACTGAATGCTTTGTGTTAAGAAAACCAATACTTCAATTGTAAAGTGTTACTCAGCACTCAGAGTTCACATTACTCAAAGCTCTGAGCAGCTAGTCGTTCAGGATTCAGCTCTGACAAATATACCATTAACACATCCCACACCTATTCCACATCACTTCCAACTACTAATTGTTGTAAATTCTAATTTATTCTAAATTATTCTAATGCATTTGTACAACAAAAATAACAAATGTAAAATCAGTAATGTCAAAATAAACCTGAGAGCTAGTAGCTCTGTGGGGCTCTACTTTGAGCTAAATGCTAATATTGGCATGCTCACATTGGCAATGCTAACATGCTAACACTATGCAGGTATAATGTTTACCATGTTTGCCATCTTAGTCTAGCATGTTAGCATGCTAAAATCTGCTAATTAGCTCTAAACATAAAGGACAGCTGAGGATGATGGGAAAAAAATTGAGATCTGATAATGACTTTAGATCAATCAGAAAATCTATTAAAATTCATCCTATGTGTTACATAAATGTCTGTACAAAATTTCTTAAAATCAAAACTACAAATGTCAGTCTTAGGTAGCAGTAAATGTGAGACTTCGGTCACACTACTTGATTAACTTCAGAATTATTTTGCATTAGATATTTTCTGTCATGAATATGTATAACTACACTGATTACATTTTATGTGAATGATTTATTTACCATGGTCGAATCTGGTTTGGTCTTGTTTTATATAAAAAGAAAATGTGCTTGACTCCACATAGTCCACATTCTTCATATACTATGCACCATTCAAATATAGCTACCAATTTCATTTTCATCAAAACCCCAGTTTCAATTAACATCACACAGCAGAGACAAAGGTGACTCGCAGTATTAACAATATCAAGAAATAACCAAAATAATAATAATAGTAAATGTTTAGAATACAGTGTTTGATATCCATTAAGATTATTATGAGGTCAAGACTGGCTGAATGAGACACTGAGTTTGTCTGACTCTTTAGAAGAAGAACGCCTTTGGAGTAACTACACCCGAAAAATAAATGAAACAAATAGTGATGTTTCACAGTCTGACAAAAGGACAGGATGGGGGACAAACAGACTTTTATCAGAAGCGGAGGATTATGGAAATCAGGTTGTGATCTGTGGTGCGGTAATCCCCGCCGCAGCGAGCAATCCCATAAAAAGTGTTAGTGAGATTAACCAGCAGATTAGCCACGTAGCCACGCACATATTTAACTGATTAAAACCCTTGAAAATCCGGACACTGGGGAGGACCCACACCGTTTAGGATCTGTATCCGCTGTTAGCTCTTTCCTCCGGTATAATTATGGAAAATTTTGTCTGTTGCTCTCTGAGTGTGTGTGTTTAGCCAAGTCTAAAAGAATAAAGATAGAGGATTAGCATGGCCCAGAGGGTGACAAAGGAGTTTTCATTTCCTTTGTATCCTGATGAGAAAGTTTCTTATTCCTTTTTTTTTTTTCAATCTACTGTGGACTATAAATGTGTGTGTGTGTGTTCAAGCGTTCACAGTTGGTATTAGTTGAAATGATTCATGGCAAAGATTATCAGTGTCTCTGATCAGCAGACCCTAGTTTATAGCTATGACTTCAGTCCTTAGGTAGAACTGTCCTGGAGCTGTGTGTCTGAAAACTGCTCACCAATTTTCTGATCAATGCTACAACTGGGTGTTTTGTTGTCCTACTCACAAAAAACGAACTCAAGTTTAGTCTCATGAATCACAGTTATTGAGGGAACTTACGTTGCTGTAAGATTAACGCAAAAATAAACAGTAGATAAAGTTAAATGTACTAGGACTAAAGAACACAAATGGGATTTCGATGCACACACACAAATTAGAAAAAGTGTGTAATAAAATCATAGAAGGTTGATAGAGAAAGAAACGTCACTATACAACATGTTTTCTTGCAAATGCCATTGGATCTAACAAAACAACAAATATACAAAATATATTGTGGATATCAGCAGATATTTTCAATGGGAAATTCTTTTAGAAGCTGTTCCTTTGTACACATCCCTCTCCTCTCATCCACTAATATTTCTGACAATTTGAATTGAAAACATAATCTGATTATTTAACCTCTATCATCACTGAGCACCACAGTAAATACATATGCCAACATATTTTAATTAGTTTTCTAATTATGAGGATAATAGTTCATATCAGTAGTTTAGGTGTTAGAATAAGTGACGATAAACTAAATGCAAGACTTACGTGACATTTATTTACAATGCATGGAACATTTGAATCGGAGTACATCTCATAATTGTATACAATAAATACACCAAATGTGAGTTAGAGAGTAGCGGATGTGTGCATGGTGATTATTAGAACATCAAATAATCCAGTACAGTTTCACCTGAACCCTCGTGGATCTTCATTGTATTCAAAAAGAACTGGCTGTATAATACCCTGTGGAAAAATTGGATTATTTTTCAGGACAGCTGCTCTACAAAAAGACAGAGCTCTATGCAAAATCGTCAACCACTGAGAAATCTTTTTTTTTTTGCTGACAAGCCTGTGGAAAGGCATTATGAGAGTTTATATTAAAAACCCATTCACTGTAAGGAACACATTTTGACAAAAAGAATTCCTCTTTGAACCTTTGACGGCTCAAAGTAGGAGGAACAAACTCTGCACGTTAGTCACTTGCAGATAACAGGCACATAAAGGACCCACATACATGACAACAGGCAGATTTTGTTAAATGAAATCTTAATTTGACCGTAACACTGTGACGCTGCTTTGATGAAGATGTGAGCTGGAGGCTCTTTTGTGCAAAGAGTTTCCCTCTTGACAGATAAATATGATGCAGTCTTCTCTGGTGTTCCTCTGACTAAATGAGGCTTGTTCAGGTTGTACTTCTTAATTAAGACTTAGTTGCTCTGGCAGGGAACATTTCAGCAGCTGTAGGTTCTCTGGAAAGGGGCTGGGCTGATGTGCAGCTGCTGGTGTAGACTGGTGTGTGTGTGTGTGTGTGTGTGTGTGTGTGTGTGTGTGTGTGTGTTTTCAATAACGCCGACTGACAGTTAGCTTCAGGTGAAGATGCATATTAAAGATGGAAAAGCCTCACTCACTCTCTCACTCACACACACGCACACACATACACACAAACATGCACAAACCTTTATCTCTGTCCTATTGAATAACTCTCTGATGCTTTCCATATTCCATGCGAGGGATTATTACAGCTTACCCACAATCCCCAGCAGCTGATTATCCTGCATGTTGACAGGACAGAGTTGTGCTATCGGCCTTGTGCAGCAGTCGGCTGTGTGTGCGCGTGTGTGTGCGTATGAGAGAGAGGGAAAAAAGCGTACTGTATTTAATGCGTGTGTGTGTTTGTATTCGGTTTGTGTGTGAGAGAAAAGTAAAGATTTATTCTGCATTTAGATGTGTACGAGAGAAGGAGCTAGGAAATTATTTTCCTCTCATGTATGGGTGTGCATGTATGTGAGGGGAAATGACTTTGTGTGTGTGTGTGTGTGTGTGTGTGTGTGTGTGGTAGTACTCAACCAGGCAGGTGTTTGTGGTTGATACCTGCAGCTCCAGCAGTGCTGATCACCTCAGCATGGCACCTCACCTTGGGAGGGAGACAGCTCTAAGCTCATTAGCACACACTCACACGCACACACACTCTCTCTCTCTCTCTCACACACGCACGCGCGCACACACACACACACACACAGGTGCAAAACACAGTGGACTACCTAGGGAGGTTGGGGCAAAAAAAAAGGGAAGAAAAGGGGAAAAGCAAATAAGCTCAGGGGAGATAGAGGAGAGGAAAGGAGGGTGTACTTCCTGAGAGGAGAGGAGGGGAGAGAGGAAATCGGTTTACCACATAAGAGATAACTGGGGACTTGTGGAAAACAAAGTGAAAGATGAGGGAAGGAGGGAGTGTGGGGCCTGGAGGGACAAAAAGAGAAAACATAAGAAAAGGAAAAAACATCTTGGTAGACAAAGTCTTTGGAGGAAGGTGGAACAGAGGGAGGAGGGAAACATAAATGAGACTGAGAGGAGGACTAGAGAAAGGAGGAGAATGAAAAAGAGGAGGAGGAGGATTGAAGACAGAATAACAGGATGTAATGGTTTTAAAGGCCCGGTTTTATTCATACTGGCAGCAGCTGCGCTCTCATTATCGCCTTACTTGTATTTTTGTGAATTGAATTTAATCTGGGTGTATTGTAGCTTTTCTTCCTTCTACTGTTCTGCTCCATTTAAGTAATGTCCACAAAACTCAGTGAAGAAAAGTTAAACAGTAGAACAATGATGACTAAGTCTGACTTTCATTCTAAGCGATGAAAAACTACATGACACATCTCCAGCTGAAATGCAGCTGCAAAATTAATAAAAGCAGCAATCTAGGACTCCACGATAATCAGAAATATGGGTTGTAGGACTTGCTAGTAAGTGTCAATTATCAACTTGAAGCTGCATTAAACAGCATTTTTATGGTAAGAACAGAACAAATTCTGCATGAAAACAACACAAAATTTGAGAAATACTCTTCAATAATCCTTTATGTTGGGTGCATCCTTTTTATTAGATACTTTGTGATGAGGTGTTGTTACTTATCTAATTTAATCTTATCTAATCCAAATGAATGTGTATTTTTCATTCCAGTTAAGTAAAGTCGGTTTCACAGTATTTTATTTATGCCAGTCTTTACTATTTGGTTTGACTCAGGCAGCCTTAAGAAAGAACATTTGGAGCAAATTAAACAAATAATGATGAACAAAAATTAGATGAAATAGTGTCACTAATAACATTCCATGCATGCACACACTAAAACTTAACCTTAAATGCTAAACCAAAGCATTTTCAAAGTGAAAACAACCTGAAATGTCACTCTCATGTCCTGAACTGGTCCTCATAAATGTGGAAATACACGTATGCTCACATCCATACTGTACACATAAGCTGAGCAGTGGGAAGAGAGCACCTTTTTTGTGTGGCGTTGAGATAAATAGGATTAGGGATTTTGGAGATTTAGAGGGAATAATCCATCTGTGTATCGGAGAGAGGCAGCAGCGGTGATGATCAAAAGAGAATGCTGTGATTCAGAGCTCAGAAATCTCTGGATAGACTGAAAACTTGGAGTGACATTTTCTCTTTTTTTTTTCTCCAAGGATCAGCTTTCATTTTGTCACTGTGGCTGCTGTAATTGCCATATAATCACCTCATACAGTACAACACTCTGTGTTCGTGTGCGTGTGTTCGTGCCAGTGTCTGCGTATGAGACCCGCGGATCGACAGAGAATTATACATTCACAGTAATTAATCAGATTTACAGTTTACATCAAGGGGGAGAGAGAGTGCTGGTCTGTTTGTTGTGGGTGTTAGTATTAAGCAGGGGATTGGACTTGGTTATTTAACACACAGTTGATTTGAACAGCTGCTCTGTTCTGCTACTATCTATACCTCCATATCAATACCACATAGGCTAAAAAAAATCCACAAAACTATCTTCACTTTCACACAGACTGAAACGTTCCTGGTTGGTTGAGTGGGCCACCCAGCTTCTTCATTCCTCACCTTTGCCCAATTATTGCTATTCAGGGCCACAAGAAGCTGAAGCTGAACCCACAAGCAGTGGATAGAGCGCAGAAAAACATTGGAGACCAGTCACTTGTTTTCATATGGCAAACACAGAAACAGTGCCACTGCATTAACTGTAGGAATGAGCTGTCATCTGATTCCTCAAAAGTCTGTGTAAATGCAAAACTAGGTTTCCTTTCTCAGTCTAAAACCTGGGACAAACCTAAAGGCCAGGTGACACCAACGAAGACTGGACGAAGCACACATAACGACTGATTCCTTTTTTAGTCTTTGACACCAAAGAAAGAGAATAAACCTTGCAACTGAGTAAATACACCACAGACAATTCACTGAATGATGGTCAGTAACAACTGGAGTTCGGTTTGGTTTGAATATCCTGCAAGAACACTAAGTGGCAGGTGTTCTTGAACCAAAACAAACACGGATGACAACCAGCAGCTTGCGCTGTTTGGGTGAGATCCTCCAGGTCAGTTGTTTAGCACCACCCACCTTTTTGCTCACTTTTGTTTTGTTTATTACCCCTGCAAAGGAGGTTATGTTTTCATGCATGTCTGTTCGTTGGTGTATTTGTTTATTTGTCAGCAGAATTTCACAAAAAGTAATGGACAGATTTGCACCAAACTTGGTTGAGGGATGGGGCATGGGCCCAGGAAGAACACTGAGTTTGGTGAAGATCTGGTGAAGATCTGGTGAAAGGGGATCCAGGATTTTTTATTTATTTTAATTTATTTATTTTTATCAATTTCCTTTACATTGCAAAATAGAGCATTTTTAGTATTTTATGCTCTTATGGGTGCTATCTTACTTTGCCACTGTCTCCCCCTCAGTGTGGCTTTATCTGTCGCAAATGCCTATCAACATGTTTTGAAAAATCTTTATTAAAACAGCTGGCAACGACTGGATCTGAAGACCTAAGATTAGAATCTTTACTTGTCAAACACTATATGATTTTATCTGTCGACTGTCAACACTAGTTGACCCAGACTGGGACAGAGCTGCTCCAACTTGGTCCAATCAGTCGTCAAGACCAAATCATATTCATAATGAACAGTTGTAATGTGTGTCACTGCCTTAAGGACTTTAAAAACCTAAGACTGCTAAGACTGAGATTTGCAGGCGAAACAATGCTGAGACTGTGGGGCTGGACACCGGGCGAGAGATGGGGTACACCCTGGACAGGTTGTCAATCCCAGGGCTGTGTCAATAATGTACACCCTAGCAGCAAACCACTACGCATACTGCTGGATCCTTCCACACTGTCTACACTCATGTAGAAATCATTCACAGTCAAGCTGCTTGCTGTGTCAAGTGGAGTAACACTCACATTAATTCCCACAAAAGCTTGATCCCATTCAGGTACAATTCTGGCTGATATTAATCTCACAGTGAAAGTGCTAATCCAGTCATACAAACAATATTCAGGTCAAGCGCAGGTTCGTACACAGTGCACCTTCTGTTCATCTTTAAACCCAGAGCTTGACCTGTGTTGCATCATTACTGGTCTCTCCGTTTAGAGACCAGTAATGAGACTGTAGACTGTAAGTAAGTAAAGAACTAATATGGAATTTCATTCTTGGGGTGTGGTAATTAGCAGGACGTGGCTTACATAATATTGTGGGAACATTTTAGTCTGACTCACCTCAGTTTGTGCTGACACCCCACACTCACGCAAATATCACCTTCACAATGACGATGGTTGTTCACATTATGCAAAGCAAACAGGACTCGGGGCTCTGCCACTGAAAAAAAAGAAAGAAAGAAAAATTGGAAACTTGGGCGAAGATTCAGAATTTCAGAATAAGTGGAGCTAATGATGATTTTTATCCACACAAAATGAGGGCAACCATTATCTTCCCTAGCCACTGAAGTGTCTGGAGTTTCTCTAATACATTACTTTGCAAGAGGGGACTATGAGGAAGGATTAGTCACTAGTTAAATTTCGCTATCCAAGTTTTATTTGCAAGTCTGGAATCTAAACTGTCTTTTGTTCACAATGCTAATTCTCAAAATTTAGAGCTTCCTTCACAATTATCTATAATGGATCCAAACGATTTTATCAGTGAGATCCTAATGTGTTTATGTGCCAACCCAGAGAGTCAAACACCACCCTGGTTACAAAAGAACACATTTATTGTCTAGACATTTCAATCATTATAGATTAGCTAGCATTAAGACCATTTAGTATTTCTCCTGATTAGAAGTTTCTTTTCCATGTAAAAGACGTACAAAAAAAGTTTGTTATTTCTAAAGCATGTCCTGTAAGAAAAAAAAACATATATACATTTTTACATTCAACAGACAAAAATAGATTAAAAAAACCCAAAAAAAACCTAAGCACAAAGTTGTGAAATTAACGAGTTTAAAATGGCTGACACTGATTCCTTCCTGAAGCTGAAATACTATTGTACCTCTATAAGACTATGTTGACAAATAATTTAATCCTGCTTGTTATCCTAAAAGCTTCTTTGAAAAAATTAAAAAAAGGTTTTACTTCTCAAGGCTATTTAGCCAATGTCCCAGTTTCAACAACACGTTAAAACAAGTGACAATATATGGCAAAAATGGCAATCTGTTTGGTGAATATGCTCCAGAGGATTTTTCACTTGTTCACATAGGATTTCCAATAAATACAAGATTAAATCACATGTTAAGATAATCTTAATCGGTCCCTGTTTACAAAGTGTGATTAACCATCCATACAGTAAGACATCATGTGTTTCAAAGAGTGATAAAGGCAAGGTCAGGGTGAATTTATAACACTAAAGACAGTAATCAAGTGGGTTTCAAATTAAGGGGAAAAATTTAAATTCAAGACCATTTATGTTATTATTACGACCTCAACCAGTGAACTTTTTGTAAAAGAGACCACAAACAAATGAACTGCATTAAAAATAACAGCAGGGCCATGTCTAGATTTCAACACCATCTGTAAATGTGAAACTACATCCAGCTGACCAGTGATCA
The DNA here is from genome assembly GCF_017976425.1 of Toxotes jaculatrix. NCBI lineage: Eukaryota > Metazoa > Chordata > Actinopteri > Toxotidae > Toxotes > Toxotes jaculatrix. Next base: position 12,124,517 of record NC_054400.1, on the reverse strand, counting down.
ATACTGAGTCTCTGAAATATTCATTCATTAATGTGAAACCTCATCAGCATGTGCAGTTGATAACAACCACGGCTACTCAAGAACAGGGTGTAAGGGCCAAGAAATTAACAAAACAAACCACAATATGAAGGCTTATGATGCTGCCTTCCTTTTCTCTCTCCTTGTTTTGAAATGTAGTTTTATATCAAACATTTCTATGAATATCCAGGAGACTTCCGAATTTGTGGAGAGTGTGGAAAAAAAAAGTAAGGAAATAATCTGTTGAAACAGATACACTAGAAAAGGAGAACTACTGCAATCTGAGTGCCTCAGGAGGATCAAATTAACCCAACACAGACTTTAACAGTAGTGTGATGCTAGACAATTCAACGAGGCCTTTAGCATGTTTAAAAAGTACTGTATGGGTATTTTGTAAGTTTTGTGTGTGTACTAAGTGTGTAGGTGGACAGCTACCACTACAGTGCAGTTAGTGAGGATTGGACTTACAGTTAAGACAGAAAAGGTACTTTTCAGACAGTGTAGGCGTATCAGAACAGCAAGCTGATGTTTTAAGGTCAAAGAGTCAGAGCTGAGAGATAAACAGGCTGCGAGCATTATCTGTCAAGAACAAAATGCAAACCAACATGTTCTGCATTCACTGTCTATAAAATGTTCATCCATCTGTTCATCTGCTGTTGCTTCTCCTCCTTTGTCTCTCCAAAATTATATCCATTTCTATCCACCTTCTGCTCTTTCCGTCTGCCGTTTGTTTACATATTCTACCCTCTGATCTGAGTGTTTGTTCTAGGGTCTGTGTAGTCACACCGAATGAAGTGTCTCAATATATGATGTTGAGAACGGTCTTTTCCAGAAGAGGTGGTCCCAGTCAGAACAATGCAGAGCCGCTTTCGGTTCAGACATTGTGTGGTCCCTGTAAATGATCCCAGTGCAGTCCATAGCAGAAAAGAGTAGAGACAAGAACCATCCAAATTGTTCCTCTCCTTCCATTAACATCCAGCTTCTCCAGTTAATAGCTCCCAACTGATTTGGAGTCATTTAAAATGCTTCTCTCCTGTTTGTGTCTTGTCGGCAGATGTAACAGAAACAGGAATGTGCCATCAAGGTCATTCTTGTCTGCGATTTCTGGCTCCATGTGAAAATTTCTAGAAACATATCAGTGTGTGTGGGCGGGGGGAAACAGGTGTCCTTGCTTTCTTTCCATATGTTTAGTAGATGACCTCGTAAACAGTGGCCTTCTTGTCCCCTGAACCGGTGACAATGTACTTGTCGTCCACAGATATGTCACAGCTTAGCACTGAGGATGATTCTTTAGACTGAAGAGAAAAAAAAAAGAAACACCAAATAGGAAAATTTAAAACTACATATCTTTGAAAATCTCATTCCAATTATTACTGCTGGATTTTTTTTGATGAACTTTGCAAGTTTGATGTGTCACAAAAACTGTAAATGAACATTAGCGAATGCTCTCTTTGAGGATAATGCCAGTGACAATTTCATGGTATCCACCCATTCACAACACTGATGCAATGCAATGCTGGTGGAAATGCAGTGTGGCCTATTAAAGCTGAAAACGCAACTTCAGAGGTGGCAACTTTATATATTATCTGTATTTTATATTATGAATGTACTGATCTGTTGTTCCAACCTGGAATATGCTGGCTCCATAGGGTGTTCTCCATGCATTCAGTAAGTTATCCTTTCCTGTGCTCACAAACCATTTACCTGGGTAGAGAAAAAACGCAAATACACATGATAAGAAAGCTCTGGGCAAAACAGACAAAGACATCATCAACAAGATATGGTTAAACAGTGAAAAAGCCTTTATAGAACAAACAAAATCAATTTAAAGGGTAACATTTAAGTAAAACCACTAAGGTAGAGGCATCCTTGCAGCCTAACGGTTAAGGTGCCTTCAACATAACTGCAACATTCAAACCCATCTATCTCACCCCTTGTTTCCTGTGTACCTCTTTGTTGTCCTATCTAATAAATGGAGAAATACAAAAAAAGAACTCATACCAAGTTACAACTAGGTCCCTGGAGCCTTCACACATTTTAATCACTCATTTTAAAGAAGTGAAAAATTAGTGAAAGGACAGACAGTTTCTTACCACAGTAGGCAAACTGCAGGGAGAGTACACAGCTCTCATGTAGATGAAGCTGGTATTTGTCAGGCTTGGTGACATGAAGGACCTCAACGTTGCTGCTCTCCATTCCCACAGCAAGCCACTCTCCTGTCGGACAGTAGCCAAGGGAGAAGATCTGGGCAGAACAGATAGGAAATATTACCTGTATTAGCATTAAGCATTTGACCATCTGTAAAAATTTAATTCAGTCTTACTGGGAATTCTACTTTTAATACAAAGGGTTAGTTGAAGAAACACTGTTTGCTGATATGAGTGTGCACCTGTGATGTAAAGTCATGCTGCTGCAGCTGCCGTCCCTCTCTCAGATCCCAGGAGCGGACAGTGTTATCGAGGCCTCCGGTCCACAGCTTGGTGCCATCATTGGAGATGTCAATACAGCTGGCTCCATCTGTGTGGCCCTGAAACTGCCTGCAGGATACACACATAACATTCTGAGTTAAATAAAGAGAGAGATGGTTAAACAAAGACACGAGGGATCAGATTGCCCAGGCAGTTGGTATGCATCACAGACAACCAAATGTGAAGAGCTTACAGTTTTTTCTCATCAGCAGCCAGTCTTGTGGTGCTATTGCTCAATATTCTGCCTCTTGGTGCTACAACTTGTAATCACAAAGGTTAAAACAGCCAGGGCTGAGAGTCTGCTAATTAAGAAAGGTCAATATTGAGGTCAACAGGTGGTTAGAGAACCCAGGCAGTAAATGCAGATGCCTTTAAAATTCAACTGAGCCACACATGTATTTACACTAATCTTCTGCAAAGACTGACACTGAAAAAAAGCAGACTTTGTTTTTCAAAGCGTACACACAAAAAGTCTCTCTTACCTAACGAGTGTCTGGTTGTGTAAATCCCAGACTGCGATGTTACCATCACTGCAGCAAGAAAAGCAGACCTTGGAGTCTGGGCTGATGGCCAGAGCGTAGCATGCTGGTGCTGATGATGTTAACTCTGCCTTGATCCTAGGAGTAGGTGTGGCCAAATCCCAGATTGACAACGTGCTCGCCTCACCTCCTACTATCAGTGTTCGACCATCAGGAAGCAGGCGGCAAGAGCGGATGTAGTTGTCTCGGTTCTGATGTGACAGGCACAAAATAAATGTATTTAATGCTTTGCATATACAAGGCTGTATTTTTTCATTGATACATTTAAAAATGAAAGAAAAAAAAACATCTCTCATTCATAACAGACACAGTTGAATGCACAAGGGAAGGACAATGATCCAAAGCAGACCTCAAAATCCCCCCATGAACTACTTCAAGGAAGACAAGCTGCCAAGGCAAGGTTGCTAGGCACTGACTTAGCAGGGTGTCCAAGCATTTACACATGCCCTACAGACAGATTTTTTTTACTTTACTGAAATTTACCCCAAATCTTTGCATACAGCTGTATTTTAAACTGTACATTCATCCCACAAAACCCACCACCTCACTCACCAGACAGTCGAGCTGTGACACAGGGCTCTTGTTTCCTGGGTGACTAATGTCCCAGACCTTGACACAACCCTTCCCTCCTGTGTAAACGTGTCGGGTGGGGTTACTGATGGTAACAGCGCACACCACCTCTCCGTGGTTCAATGTGTTGATCTGACGGGCATGGCGAGGAATCCCTGGGCCCACCAAAGCATCCGGAGGGAACGGCACGGGCTGCATCTGCCCGTCAGCCGCCACGTGAAAAGAGTAGGCGCTGATGGTACAAAGAAGGAGGAGAGTAGGTTAAGCATGAAGACAAAGATGGAAAAGGAGGTGGATTGAAAAAAAGGGGAAGGATGAATAAAGAGGTGGGAAGAAAAAAAAGATGTTTTTCTAAAACATATCAGTTGTTCCACAGGGCAATGTGAGCAAACAGTCCTCAAACATACAAGAAGCCGCAAACACACTTACGGTTTGCCGCCAGGAATTCCTGTCAGACTGGGAGGCATTCCAGGAACTCGCATATGAGGATGAGGATCAAAACCAACCTTGAGGAGAGAACACAGACATTTTATGATCACAGTGCAAACACACGACCATTGGCAAAACGCACACAGGTCAATACTAACCTGTGGAACAGAACACAAACACTCATGAGCACAAAGCAAACAGACTCTCTTGAGCACACACACTCTCTGAATCTGAATGACAAGTGTAAGAGTCAGCAAACACACAGAGGTAGAGCTGTCAGTACTTGTGCCCCCCAATCCAACACACACACACATGCAGCTGGTGAGTACACAACCTGAGTTTCTATCAAGTGTTGCCCAGACACAGACACAGCTGTGAGTCTACTAAACCTATTTAAACAGTGTAATGAACACTATGCAAATACAGCCAAGAGCGATGAGGTGACTGAATGTAATGCACGCCAGCATACCCACTGTACAAATACTATCACACAGACAAGAGAAATACAGCTGTATAACTATTGACACTTTACATACTTCGTAATATAAAATATATAGTTTTTACGAAAAGTGTTCACAAATCTTAACTTCTGGTGGTTTCCTTATCTTAAAACACTGAGTTTCAGTGGACAGTTATGATTTTTCAGGACTGATCAGCATTTACACAAGTCTTTACATAAAAGTAAAACTGTGAAAGTGAAATTCTGCAAATAATAAAATAAATTAAATTAAAATATGCAAAATAGTATTATAATATATAATTAAAATAATGCATAATTATAGTTATAATCATAGTAATATATAATTATAATAATATATAATAATTATGATCAAATATAATTGACTGCATAAGAATTCCCTCTGGCTTTTAGAGCTTCCTAAAGTCGGACAGAAATCTCCAGTGTTTTATCAAGGCATGACAAGTGATTTTAATTTAAACATCTCGAAGGTAAAACTATTGCAACTGGTGCAGCCATTAGTCACTTTCTCTGCAAAAGCGACATTGTGAAGACAAAAGATTAATCGATCTGCTGCGAAGTTACTGAAAAGTACCACTCAGGGGAGGGATACAACAAAATCTCCATCACACTTCCTCAGAGTAGTGTAAGGTCATAAAAAATGGAAAGAACACAGTAGAGCTGTAAATCTGCCTGGAGCAGGTTATAGGGGTTTCATGGCTGAGTTGTGAGCACTGGGCATACAACAGTTGCCCGGGTGCTTCAGGGAGAACGTCAAAGAGGAAGCCACAGTTGAAAAAAGTCATATGAAGGCAGCAGAAGTAGACTTGAAAATTCAGTCTGTTCTGTTCGCTCACATTTGCCATGCAACTTCACAACGCTTGGCGAGTTTTACAAAAAAGAGTGGAATAAAAACTGAAGGGTCCAACACCATCCACACAAAGTCAAGGCAAGTTTCCCTGTCACAGGAGACTATTAAAAATGGTCTTGAAGGAGGTGAATACCTATGTAATGAATAATTTTGTGCTTCATATTTGTACTTAATTTAAATACATTTCTAGAGATTTGATGTGTGGTTAAAACTTCATTTCATCTACTAGTAATATTTAAAAAAAACAAAGACAAGCATCTAAAAGCAGGTACAGTTAACTGCTTATATAGGTTTTGTTTGCATAAATATAAAACATCACGCAATCAAAAAATAAGTCACCCTTTTCCACTTACCATTGGTGAACGGCCATATGCAGCCACAGCGGCTGCAGCAGCAGCACTCATCTGAGGTGACATGTTGTGCAGTCCAGCAGCATAGGCCGCAGCCCCGGCTGCACCTGCCAGCTCCCCGTTCATCCCTGCTGCGTGGGGCAACATACCAAATGCACCCGGGTATGGACCTGGTACTGCAAGGGGTGTCCGCAAACCTGCAGCTGAAGACAAGAGAAAGCATTCAAGTTCAACATCCATTACATATCTAAGTATACAAGTCTTGATAAGCAGAGATTCCAAAACAATGATTGCTGGCGATCAGTCTTAACCAATCTTTCCTATCAAGCAGACTCCGCACAGGCAAAGGTCTGCCATGAAACATTGGTGACTAAGCCTTACAACAACAGTTCTTTTGGAAGCAGGCAAAACATCCTGCATCATTTTGACCCTTAACTTTGACCCTTAACTGTAAGGTTGAATTTTTCCTGGAGACAATTTACAAAAACATAACTTGATGCCCTCCTGCTAAAAATTACATTTTATAAATAAATACAAAAACATTACAACCTATCATATCATTCAACTACAAATCCTAACAAGTCCTGTCCTGGACTTACTAGGTGGATGTGGTATCTCCATGGAGGGAGGTTTGGATAGACTGGGCCGGATTCCAGGTGTGGAGCTCGGACCAGGAGTGGAGTCACCTCTAGGTGTGGGTGTGCTTGACTTTAGCCCAGGTGTACCTGCCTTATCTCGCTGCCAAACAAAGAGAGAGAAACTTCAGAAATACACAGGAAATATGTGACTACTGACAAATGTATTCACCATCAATCCATCCATCTAGTTTATCCATCTACATGCGTAAATAACATATCCATCCCTACCATTGCCATCTCTTTGGACTTGAGAGAAGAGGAGCTTGCTGATGATGCAGTAGAGGCTGGACTACAGGGGTCTTTCTTGAGAAGACGCGATTTATCCAGGCCATTCTCTCTAGGTGAAGGGAGAGGCGTGCCACGAGGGGAGGTTGGATCCTGGTGGAAGGACAAGGATTCCATAAACTATCTGAGAACAGAATTACTGCACAAAAGTGATGCTGACAGTTAAAAAAAATCTAAACATATACTGACCTCATTTGAGACATCCACCACTAAATTATCATCACTTTTCTCCCCATCGCTATCCTGAAAAGACAGACCATCAGTAAGACTACCATTAAATATGCTCCTCCTTCACCTCCATCTGATAATTTTCTTTAACAGAAGATTGTCACAAATGTCCTTGTTCCTTTATTAACTGAAAAGCAGGCTGTTACAAGGAACTTACAAGTGAATACTCAAGAGAAAATACATTCCAAACTCTTAACGTTCTATGTGTGGCTGTGATAAATGAGCAAACACTAAAAATGCCAGTTTCCACATTTAGGTATTTGCAGAGAACAACACACACAAACAGCAGAACCATTTCTTACATAGTGGCTGGAGTCCTTGTCATCCACCTTGCGTTTCTTAGTATCATTTGGAAACTCAGGTCCATTGCGTCGCTTATCTGAGTTCCTAAGACTTTCTGGCAGCAATGAGTTACTCTGCAGATGAAATCAGGAGGAGGAGGAGTAGAAGGACAGAACACAGTGAAATGGGAGAAGAGAGAAAAAAGATTAAAGAAGAAAGGTAACATAAAAAGAAAATAGAAAAAAGAAAGGAGAGTTTGGAGGACAAAGAAAGAAAAGAAACAAGAAAAGGGATTTGCAGAGGTGAGACAATTATGCCACTTACAGTTCAGGTTGTGATTTATTGTGTGTTTTGTGTTCTTTCAGGACTATATTATTTTCTTGGTGTGCACCAGACCACTGGTCAATAATATGGTGAATGATGACACATTTGATCATATCACTATTTTCCACATCTCTGTAGACCAGTGCCTTAGGTTTTTGCACCACTGAAACCTCAAACGTGAATTAATCTTAGAAATGAGGGCTTATGCACCCTTCTATAATGTCCCTCTCTATGTAATTGTTGACAGAATGTTCTTTCTGACAGCCTGATCACGTACTGTACTGACATTCTCACCTGAGAGAAAGAGTTGCTGTTCTGTTTTTCCTTGCATATCACATCATGGTGATCAAATCTAAACATCCTATTTACTGAGGTCTTCCAAATAGATCTAAATGCAGATGTCACTTTAGTCACTGTTCTTATTGAAACACTAGCCAGTTGAGCAGTCTGTGAAAGAAGCTCCTACCATCCGTGCCCCAACATTGAATGAACACTCTCACAAAGTCACTCAGATCTTTTCCTCTTGCCACCTTGATTCAAAATCAGAATTAACTGGGTCTGCTCAGCATTTTTATACATGCCACAAAGCGTGACTGGATGTTAATTGCTTAATCGTACCATGCAGTGCACCTGTGTGGAAGCATCTGCATTTGTTATGTCTCTCCGCTCATTTATTCAGGTTTTCCCTTTAATTTGTCACCCGTCTGTATGTGTAGAGCAGGTTAGAAAAACAGACTCTTACTTGCAAATAGGTTAATAGTTCACAGAAGCGTGAATTAAGTAGCACTAACACTTAAACAGCAACCTCTTTTCTCACTTGACCAAAGCCAGTCACAGCCACACACAAACACACGCCTCTGAAGTTGATGATTACATTAAGTGGCTCTCAAAATCTATCAGTGCTCCCTCTCCTGGCTCTGACAAGCTGCACTGGCTGCAGTATATGTGTGTGTGTGTGTGTGTGTGTGTGTGTGTGTGTGTGTGTGTGTGTGTGCATACAATGTGTAATTGACTGTGAAAGCCTGTGTGCTGTGTGTATGATGTGTGTAACAGACTGTGTGTGTATTACTTGCATAACACTCATGTGTCCCTCTGTGTCCCAAGACTACACACACACACACACACACACACACACACACACACACACACACACACACACACACACACAGACACACACACACAGAGCTGCCCCCCTCTGGCCTCCTGACCAACAGATCCCATTGTTAATGGATTAAAGCTTCATGTTGAGTCCATTATAGTCTCAGCCTGTCAATGAAATGTGCATACAACATACACAAACACACATGCGCGCGCACACACCTAGCAAGGGAGTGGGCTTTGAGAAGGGGAAAGGGTAAATGAAGGAGGAATAGCTAAGACAGGAGGAGCAAGGGAGGAGGGTGAGAAAAAAGGGGAAAGGGAGGGGACAAGATTAGAGCACAGAGAGGATGGAGGGAGGGTGTGAGAGTGTGGAGGAGAAGAAAGGGTGACAAGAGATGAGGGAGGGAAAGAGAGGCGTGGGGGGGGGGGGGTGAAAATCTGTATTCTGCCAAAGGCCCCTTCCTTCACGGCCTCCCTTCTTCCTCCCTCCCTCCCACCTCCTCCCCTTTTACTGAAAGGTTTTAGTGAGCTGAGCACAAGAGCACTGACCCGCAAAACATAAGCAACCCCCCCAACCCCCCCCCATTCGTCCCCTGTTCGCTTTTAGCATAGTCTCTCTCTCTCTCTCTCACACTCACACACACACACAAGCTCAGTGTCATATGACTGCTGCTCCCTCAACCCCCCTCAACCCTTTCCCAAGCCCTCCCCTCTCAGTGGTGGTGATATTAAACACAATGAGTCTTTAAGCGCGGGATCAGGGGCGGTTGGGGCGGGGGGGGCGGGGTAATCTGCTCACTGAGGTGTTAAATAGGCACAACAATGCAGGCTAGGCTGGAGGAGTGTGTGTGTGTGCATGTCTGTGCGAATGAATTTGTGTGTATGTGTGCGAGTGTGCGTGCGTGTGACCATGCTAAAAAGCTCATTTGGAGGAGAAAGGAAACCTAACAGTTCAGAGCAGATCTAGGGCAGAACTAAACAGGCAGGCCAAAGCTCTCCCCGAGAGATCCCCGAGCACACATAAACACGCACACACACTTTGGAACTGACAGTCAAAAATTCACATTTAACGATATAAGCTTAACAGTGGTTTAAAAGAACTGCAAGGTGATTTTTTCATTTATTCTATATTATTATTTATGCTAACATGGTGAGATGAACTTCATTGATCCCTGGGGGGAAATTAGATCACTACAGCCTCAGAAATTTGGATAACAAATACAATTCCATTAAAATGGCAAAAATAAGCCTGCCTAAGCAATGGGTGTGGTTTACTTGAAGTCACGAGTTCTAAGTCTTAATTTTCATGTAAGTTAGGACAAATGTGCCTAGATTACTTTTGTCTGTATCATAGCAGGGATTAAAGAGACTCTTTCTTTTTTTTCTGTCTTTGCTGTTTTTCCTACATAACCATGGGTAGATAATTTCATTAGTACAAATCTGAACAATTACATCATTACTTGGAACAGCTATATGTAAATTAAATGTAGTTTACTTAGAGCAGACCGTATAAATTTGTTTTTCCTTGAGTTTGAGTGGAGCTTACTGATCCCACAGACGTCCATCAACAGAGCTAAGACAGACTAATCTCACTGCTGAGCTTAAGTCAAACTGCATGCAAACTGCTTTTAAGAACAAAGTAAAATTCCCCCAAACCACACCATCTCTTTAAGAAATACAAGAAAATAAACTGAGTGGTTTGTTAGAACAGTAAACATTACTGCAGAAAGAGGAAGTACTTACGGTGCCAGGCTCTCGCTCTATTACCATTGGAAATATGTATATGTGGTTGAAGTCACAGGGTTGCATGTTGAGTAGAACAGAAAACAAAAAAGTGAGAAAGGAAGCGGAGTGAATTGGAAATGTGAAGTCTTGTACATTTCATTATATTTATAACTAAAAACCCTTTAGAGGAAAAACAGACTCAGAAGCAGCACCAGAACTTTTGTCACTACTGGAAAAAGGAAACAATAAATGCACTAAAACAATGCATCTCTCAAAAATACACAGTCCAAGTTGAATGGTATGATAATTTGGTTATTCACAAACTTCAGACAACTTCGAGACAACTAATATATAACAATTCCTCTGTCTATTTAGAATTAGACTTTGAACAATGTCCAACAAAAATTACTGTGCCACATCCCTCTAAGGTGCTTGTGTGTAATAAGTACAAAAAAGAAAAGAAATATATATATATATATATATATATATATATATATATATATATATATAGAGAGAGAGAGAGAGAGAGAGAGAGAGAGAGAGAGAGAGAGAGAGAGAGAGAGAGAGAGAGAGAGAGAGAGAGAGAGAGAGAGAGAGAGAGAGAGAGAGAGAGATAAAAATATGAAGTAGAAAAATCAAAGAAGGTGTTTCTGAGTATATAATATAATATTAAAGTGGTTTATCTGTGCTGTGTGTCTGTTCACCTCGCAGGTGCTCGGGTCCTCCAGTGTGTGAGTCCGGTCCGGACAGGTGGGGCTTTTTATCACCACCGTCTTTTCCCGCCAGATGGGGAGGAACGGCACCAAGTGCTCCTGATAGAGCCAGGAGGCCAGCTGAACCACCCAGCTGAGAGGGGTGGAGACCGGCAGGGTGAGGGGTGAGGGGCACAGGGGCACCACCATGGTTATGGGATAGATGCTGCTGCTTTAAGACAAAGAAAAAGAAAAACAGAAAGAGATGGTTAGTTGAGTTGAAAAAAGAAGATGTGGAACATTCAGCGATGCTGCAACACACAGCTGTCACTTCTTCAGGTGTTGTTAGTCTAAAGCTGGCAATATACTGCAAAACACAAAATAAAGCAGTGATTTGCAACTTAAACAAAGCAGTGCATTTTGGGCAGTGTGCATAGGCTGACCAATAATGGTCATAGTCACCAGCAGTTTTGCCTTTGAAAACAGACCTAAGTTAGTTTTATTTGGACTGTGCTGCTCGCCTAATTCATGTTGGCAAGTACTATAAAGATGAGAGGTTGAGCTCACTGGATGTAGTCAAAAGTCTATAATGTACATGCAGCTGCCTTAAATGTGCCAAACAGTAACATCTGACTCCAAAAGCTCAAATGTCAGTGACTGAAACTGAGCCATCAATAGGTAAAAATCAATAGCACTCTGAAACCTAATCAATAGAGATTTCTGGCCCTATTGAAGTCTTCAACAGATGGGACAGTTTCTTCAGTGTCTGGGTTTACACCACCTCAACAAGCTGCTGCAGTCTACAAGGCAGTGAACACATCCTCTCCCCCTACACACCACCTCTCACACACACACACCAGTGCACACCCTCCTCCCTCTGAGGTCAAACACTGAACAATACTGACAGCTGGGATCACAGCCCAGAGCCCGGGGATGTGGTGGGAGAAGAGGGGGGAGGGAAAAGAGGAATGACGGAGAAGTGGGGGGAGAGAGCCGAGAGCCCCAGCTGCTGCCTGCACTGTCAGGTCTTGTGAGGGTGTAAGGCGGCTGAGGAGAGAGGGGAGGAGAGAAGAGGGTGAGAGAGAGGGAGAGAGAGTTTGGCTGGCAGCCCTGCTCTCTCTTTCACACCAAATCAGGCGCTCGTCTGAGCGTGAAATGCCTTTGTGTTCCAAAACATCATTATTGCCTCCTCAGACAGTAGCCGCGGGAATCCAAGCTCACTGATTCGCCGTGGGGAGGGAGGAGGAAGGAGGGAGAGAAGAGGAGAAGGGGGGGCACAGGAGGCAACTCGGCAGGGGTGGAAGGAGTGCTGAAGGTCAAACCGACTTTTATCTCACCTAATTGACTAACCCACTCCCCCTCTCCTGAGCCCCCGCCTTCTCTTTTCCACTCTATCCATCCTCCTCTCTCTGCGTCCTGCCCCAATGAATGAAAGCAACACAACGAAATAGTCTTTTAGCCTCAGCCCCCATGCCTGCCTGTACACACGCACACACACACTCAATTTCTCGAGTTGGCTCGCCTGCCAAACAATCAAACATAAACACACCCACACGTCACACTTGATCACACTAACATGCATACACAGAGACTAGATAAACAAGGAAGACACACACACCCTCACTCAACCATCCTGCCCCTGACTGTTGTTTTCTGGGGATAACAGAAATGCACGCTCTGCTACACACAGACGCACCCACAAACAGATGCAAAAACACACACACGGAAACACAAACAGGACCCCTGATGGGAGTAAATGGAGGGGAAGCATTGGTGGAGGCAAGAGAGCCTGGTTTGTCATGGGATGTTAGTGTGAGCCGGTGTGTATGCATGTATGTGTGTGTGTTGTGTGTCTGTGTGTGCGTCTGTAGAGGTAGGGGTAACATGCTTCATTACACTCATTTAACTCACAAACGGGGTGAATGACAGGGAAGACGGGAAGAGGGGAGTGTAAGGGCAACGCCGTGACCCCTCCTTTTACAAACACTGAAATCCGGCAATTAAGACTCAAACAGCAACTGCCAAATCCACCTCTCCCCCCATCACACACTAAAAGAGTCCCCCATCAGTCCACGCCAACTAACAAGCCCACCTCACATCTAACCAAACTACCCTCCAAGCCCAGTGCCACTCTTTTCTAAGCCAAAGCTACGAAGACCCCCCCCACATTTCCCTTAAACTCACCCCCTGGCCTCCCCTATGGAAACTATAAAGCTGAGTTTTCTCAACCATTCTCCAATCCCACCCAAAAAGTCACCACCAACAGCTCGACTCAGTATCCCACATCTTTTCTGAACTGAAAGCAAAAAGTTTCTGTTTTTGTAACTTCTTTTCACTCTCACCGTATCAACCCCCTTTCAGCTCAAGTCTGAATAGCTGGTCATGCCCCACCTTCATCACAGGCTGACGACATCTTTTCAATAAAAACCTCTCATCACACTTCTCTGAACCATGTCCTTTTCTCTCCACTCACTCACCATAAAAAAGATCATTTCTATTAATCAATAAATCAATTAATCCAATTTTATTTCCAGACCCATAGTCTACAAAAAGAGAATCTATGCGTGTCCTTGGGTTTCATTTGATTTCATTTCCTACCAACTCTTTCATATGTCTGAAACATGATTCCACAATCCCAAAAATACTGTCAGGGAACTATGCTGTTAGCCTGTGACCTTGAGATTAGTTTGGTGTTCAAGGGACTGAAATAATCACATCTGCTTTAAAATACAGTGTCAGCTATATGCCTAAAATGTACAATCAGTGTACACTTGTTTGTACAGGTGTATAATATATAACACCAGTACCAGTGTACATCTTTAGCATTGATTCTGAAGGTTTCAAGTGAAATCTGGCAAAAACTGTTTGCTTACAGAATTACTTTGACTTACTTGGGTGTTGTGTTTGAATTATGTCTTCATTCTGTGCTGTATTCATTACTAAGTAAAGAATTCTGAATTTTTCTCTACAAATTGCAGACAGACCTGTGGACACCCTCTTCTTATATGTGAGCTTATGAAAAGGTATAAAAATAGCATATACACAGGTATTTCTAGACGTTCTAACACAGCTGCACGCCTTTTAATGTGTGGAGAAGGAACATGGAATAAACAGGCATACAGACACAGTCAATATAAATAAAGAGGAAGTAGAGGAATACACACGGTTGGTGGAAGACCTGGCAGTCCGCGTACCCCGATGACAGCATTGAGCTCTGCCATGGTCACCTGTTTGGCCCGCTCCACAGCTTGGACCACCTGCTGCTGATGCTGCAAAACACACAAACACACACAGTTTGACTGAAGACTCAGAGTGAAAACTCGATTTATCAGTAAAACTAGCAGAGAAAACTAGAATGTATAAATGGCATAAAAATCAAAGTCACACATACTTACCTCCTGTGAGAGGAAGGGAATGACTTGTGCACAGATGGTGTTTAGTCTCTTGGCAATCTCAGTCTGATGAAGGAAGAGACACAGAGACAGAAAGAGACTTAATTGTTAATAACATAATTACATTCATTTAGAAAAGACAGCTGTTCCGTAACACCACTAAAGTAATACAAGCACAGAAACACAAACACACTGGAAACTGCCATCTCCACAATAAACCAACAAACACACATACACATACTACCTACCAGTCGATATCATAAAGACAGTCCTCGACTTCTCTCTACACACAAATCCAGTGTGCGCCATTTTCAGCATCACTAACACACACACACACACACACACACACACAGCACGATGAGATTTTCCTTTCTAATCATCAGTGTGAGCTCAAGTTTCTCTCTTGCCTGTTGTATTTCTTTTGCTCTCTCTCTATGCTCTGTGCTCTTGTCCCTTTTCCCATCAGCACTTCAACATAATCTCATCAGCTACTAACTTCATTTGCTCTCACCCAGTATCCATGCCAACACATCCGCCCGCCCCCCCCCCAACCCCCGGAGGTGGCTACAATTGGCTGAAACCAGATACCCCCACAGTGGCATTAAATCAGATAAGAGAACTCATATTACATATCATCCAATCAAATTGATACGAAGAAGGCCAGGGTGAAGAGGGAATTGGAGGAGCCATGAAACGTAGTAATGGCTCATCAGACACACACATCCCACATAAATAGATACACAGACACACACACACACTGGATGTGAAAGCTTCAAAAGGCTGTAGATTGTTGTTTTGTGAAAACCCAAGAAAAGCTGGATGGTTTTTATTACTATGGGATGAAAACTAATGATACTTTGGCTGGTGGAAACTTTTTAAAACTCTTTGCAAAGGCCACAGTCGTCAAGCTAAAAAGATGGTATCTGTAAGCACAAAATCAACAATTTGGGGATTTAACTAACCCAATATTTACGTCACCTGCTGCAGAAGTAACTGGTTACATAGGTTACAAATTCCCCCCTTTAAACAGTAAAAACAGTAATAATTCGCAGCTGTTCCTCTTTCCAAGAGACTTTAGGTTGCATTGACTTTACGAGACATACATTGCTCCAGTTCCCAATTTCAATTTTGAAATTTGTACTGATATCACATCAGTTTCCTTCCACCTTCAACTGTGCAAAAGACCTGTGTGTTGCTGCAATTGCTGCGTCATTAAAAGGTCAAGTCTGAAAGAATGCTAGCAGTTCTGCACCTAGGCACAGTGGTGCTTTGAGCACGCTAATACTTCTTGAAGTTAGAACATTAACATAACACAGGACTAAATATGAACTACAATGGAAGATGATAGGAATGTAGGCATTTAGTCATAAACCAAAGTATTGGACAAATTAAAATTTTGACCTGATGATGATGATGAGAAGTCCAATAATTTTTATATAATAAGTTTTTACAATTCGTCCTGGGAGGGACATCTGGACAATAACAGCTGTCAAGATATTTCACTCAAAACTACACGTCAACCTCATGGTGGCATTAGAGGAAAAGTCCAGAGTCATGGTTCATCTTCTGGGGAACATGAACGTCAGAACAAAATTTCATCTCAATTCATCCAGCAGTTGATGAGATATTTCAGTCTAGACCAATGCCTGGACCAAAGGACAGTGTCATCCCTAAAGCCATGTCATTAGCTCTATGTATTATTTAATGGGTTCGATCATTCCTGAAAAGGTCACATTGTGAAGACTCCCTTTTTAGCTGGAACATACTTGGTCTCATTAGACGTCTAAGTCACACACACCGACCAGCGCACAAAAAACTGACCCTGCCACAGTTCAGCCAATTATGTACTTGGATAAGCTAAATGCACCACTAGCCTATTCAAAAATGAGTCCTGAACTAAACAAGTAACGGGAGTATAACTAAAAAAAGAAAATTCTTGGCCAGATTCAAGTTGCATGACACTATGCGGAAGAATGTAAACAGGGCGGTTAGGTATATATTCCAAGTAGAAATAAGTAAAGATATAAGTAACACATAGTGTTAAGTAAATATGGAATAGCTTCAAACTGAGAACGCTAAACACTATAAATAATTGACACTATAAATAATTGGCTCCTGAATCAAAGAGAATATGGAATCAAAAGAAGTTATAAGCCCTCAGAGCGCTTGTAGTTCTGTTTGTCATCTAAAACGGCATGTGTGACTGTACATGACATGCAATATAACACGTCTAATAAGGATTTGATAATGTGAGAAGCTTAAAATGCTTGTTTAAAGCATCTGGGTACACTGGAGACTATAGCAGCTGCATAATGTGAAGAGCCATCAATGGATGATTTTATATCTGCTTATTGCGCGAGCGCTACATTTCTATATCGCACCACCCAGCTGGTTTGATGTTTGCATTAAACTGCTTTCGCTTACCAGCAAGGGCAGCATTTGTGCGATATCTCTTCCGATTAATCTCAGTACTGTGTGTACAGATGTGCACCTGATGTACCCATTACTTCAGCCTTTGTACAATGCATCAGCATGACGGACCTTAACACCATACTTTCAGCACTGCAGACATCCGGCCCAGTTCACAAATTGCTGACTTCCGCATACTGTAACTCAATCTCATAATGCCCAACTTATACCATGCCTAGAAAGCTTTAAATAAAGAGCTATTTCAGTCAGACTATACCTGCATGTCCATTCTCAGAATCCTGATTTGTAAGCCTATAATTAGCCTTGTATAAAGGCTCGCTGATTAGGCCGTCTGAGAATAGTCAACTACTATCAGGTCAGCTCAGCTAATCCAACTAAACTAACTGACAAAAACTAACAAGGATCAAACAAACAAGGCGGCAATCCCTAAGTAAGGCACCGTTACCAATCATGTCTCAAGAAATAAAACAACATGAATCAAGGTAATAAAACAAAGGTAACAAAAACTCAAAAGATCTTGTGTGTCCTAGTACTTCTAGCATTTTTTTTTATCTCAGCTCATGAATAGGAACATTGGAGAATTGCTATGATGCTGTTATTCATATAATTGTGAGAGTAGGTAAACAAAAGTTGAGGACACAGAGAGAAGATGCAAGTATACCCACACAATGTGCTGACAGAAAACAGGCTTCCCATTACAAATATAATTGGAGCATTACTGTCACACTACACGCAAACACACACCCGTACCTCCCCAGCAGGAGGTGGGTTGTTAGTCTGTATCCCCCGTACCCCCCGCACACAGAAGCTTGTTGCTCTGACAACTGCAGCCCCAAGCTAATGACCTCCCCTGGAGCTTTAGTGTGTGTGTGTGTATGTAAGTGTGTGTGTGTGTGTGTGTGTGTGTGTGTGTGTGTGTGTGTGTGTGTGTGTGTGTGGGTGTGTGTGTGTGTGTGTGTGTGTGTGTGTGTGTGAGTGTGTGTGTGGACAATAGGAAAGAGATGAAGCTCTCCCACAATGAAAGAACAGTAGCTTCACATGGACATAAAACGAAAGAGGAGCCAAGAAAAAAGACACAAGAGCGGGGGTGGGGTCCTTGCTCAAGAAAGAAGAAATCCCATAATTGTAAATGGAGAGTGAGGAAAGCAAAAAGAAAAGAAGAGAACCTGGGGTATAAAAGGGGGAGAATAACACAAGAGAAGAAGCAGAACATGAGGGGAAAAAAACATTAGGGAAGGGAGTGTGAAATAGTCAGAGACGCATCCTCACTCTTCAGTGAAGCAGCCAGGCCAATCCACCTCCAATTTCCTCTGGTCTGACTGGTCGATAGCTGTGGTAATTACTGGTAAACGCTCTGAGCCCTGTGCCACTCCTGTGGGAAAAGGTGTGTGTCTGTGTGCATGAGAGAGAGTGTAAACGTTTTCCTTCCTCATTCATGTGTCTACATACTTAACCAAGTGAATAGGTTTGACTTTCTGTGCTTGTGTGCACATTACTGTGTATGTATCCAATTTTCCACGTACTCGTGTGTCTGAAGACATTTTTTATGGTCGTACGTACACAGGCAAGTGTCCTTGCCTTTCTGTATGTGTGTAAATTACAATCAAGTGTCCTTGTTACTCTGTCTTTTGTTTTTTTTACTCACACTTGTGCATCTGCCTTACTAAAGTGTGTGTTGGTGCGTTTTTGCCTCCCTGCTTCTAAATGGGGGAGCTCCACGGTCTCTCCTCTCTCGGCTTCACCGTGATCGATTCCTCTGCCCTCCCCAGCCCTGCCCCTCTAATGTAATAAAGCAGGCCGCTCTCCTAGACAGCACCAATCAATCTACAGAGCCATTCATCCTGCCTCTGGGCTCAGCCAGCCGGCCCTAACTGGGGAAATGGAGACAGAGCCCCATCGATCACAAATAAACACACATCCCCGCACACACACACAGGGATACAGTAAAAGACACACACACAAATGAAAGAACACACAAGTGCATTTGTGCACACACAAGGACACGTCAACAGCCACACAAACCAAATACATCAAAATCCTTGCCACGAGAGAGAGAGGGACAGAAAGAGGAAGAGAGAAGAAGAGAGTCAAACAGGAAGATGCAGAGTGGACAAGAGGCAGATAGATAAGCATCCGTACCTGTTTGTGCATTTCGATGTTGAGGCCATATGACATCTCATAGTACTGTAGAACAGAGAGTTAAATGTTTAGATTAGTGAAAAGCTTAAACTACTAAGGGAATTTGTGCAACGTTACAGATGAGGGTGTTTTATTGGAAAAACCAGACACGAAGATCTTTTTTTGAATGGAGTGTCACATCAGGTCATTGTTGCGTGGGAATCAAAACACTTTTAAAAGACAGAGCATCTAAATCAAATGCTTTATACCTGAGCAGGAGCATCACTATAGAATCAAGGTAGTTAAGTGTGCTTGCAAACAACTTTGCTTCTGTTTGTTTCTGTATCAGCTTTAGGCTTGACACTTGCTATGAAGCTAGGAAAGCATGTACTGTAACTTTTATATTAATTGCAAGCATCTTATCATGTTGTGTTGTCCTTTGGTTCATTATGTGAAAAATACACTCAAGTGCGTTTGACGATTGAAACATATGAGAATTCCAGTTTCGGTGTGTTTGACTTCAGAAAGAACAGACAAATGCAGAACGCCATCTATTCAGCCTAGTGAGGTGCTGGGTTTGCTGAAATATTGAAACATCTGCATACTGACAAGTGCAAAGTTGAAACGCAGTCAAATCTCACACTTCAATCATCTTCACTGAAATGTCTGAGTAATAAAACTACACAATAAAAGCAGGTGTAACTGCCAGGTTGCTGCGCAGTTTTTTCTTTCCATTATGCCTGTTTCCGTCATTCAGGTGATTTTACAGTATTTCCATTTTTCACTGGTCAGTCTTTGTAAAGGTGAAGGTTCACAGATGAAGATGTTAAGGACACAGCATTGTCCTCAAAGACCATGACTGCAGGGTTAACAGCAGTATATGATGTGTTATGTTGTGGGTCAAATGAAATGAGTGCAAGGACCTCACCATGACATAGTGTCTCTGCATCTCCGTCTTTTCACTGGCCAGCTTCTCACACTCCAGTTTGAGACTGAAAAACAGAACAATTCAACTTTAACTTTAAAAAAGCCTCTCAAGTTACTGATATATAATTGTCACCCAATGTAGATAGCTATTTAGTTGTGTTGACCTTGGTTTTGCAGTAAGATTTTTCACTTCTGAGCTCAGTCAATATAAGCAAGTATTTTGGACAAGAACAGATGTGACTGTTCTTTTGTCTTAAACATCTAGTCAAACTAAGAATAAACAGCAAGGACGTTGAACAAGCAATTTGTTGATCGTCCAGCTGTTTTTCAAAAATAGATAAACAACGGTGAAGCATAAAACTTGGTAGACAGGTTAGTCTCCTCTGATCCCTCTTTCTTTTTGCTCACTCATTAAAGCGCCAAGAAACGAAAAGACTAGCCTAAACAGTGCGGGGCACAGAGCAGGTTTTCAAGAGAACGAAAGTGCAATGCAGAAGACGACGACTCCTTATAACCATGACGATTATGATAACCATGTTGGCAGTAGGATGTTTAGTTTAACCCTGGTCTCTCTGTGTGTGTGAATCAGGATGTGAATTTGAAACAAAGCAGCCTGTTTGTAGGCCAGCAGCTTTCACCTGTTGTGGCCCACCCTCGCTGACAACACAAATAAGTGAAAGCACATACACAAAAAGCAAAGAAAAACACAACTGCACACATATGCAGGCCGTCTCTTTTCCCAACACACAGCCACACATACACACACACAGGGGAAAATAAGGAGTGATTTATGAAACCCTGAGCCCACACGCCACCCTCTGGCTCTCACCCATCACCAAGACTTAGACCTACCGCAGTGTAAGCGCTAACACTGATGCCCGGATCTGCTGCATGTGTGTGCGCACTTTCTGTGTGTATGTGAACCTAATCCAGGTTTATGGGTTAGTATGAGGCCAGAGTTGGGGTTTTGTTCATTATGGTAAGGGGGATGACTGTGGTTTGGGCGAGGTTTACTGTTCGAGGGTAGATGACAATGAGAAAATTGGCCAACCTGCTGCCCATAAAGGCAGAGGTGCCTTCCATGTGAATGTGTGTGTTTGCATTATCCACCTGTGGTACTGTGCCTGAAGAAACTGGAACTCCTCCTTGATGCGGTCCAGTGACTCTGGGATGGTGAACTTGAAGGGCTGGCCTGGAGCCTGGTGGGGCGTCTGACACACACACACACACACACACACACACACACACACACACACACACACACACAGAGGATTATTAACATCATAGTGCCTCATTATGTGGCCTACAAATGCATTTGATCCTCTCCAGGCTAGCATGTAATGTCAACAACTTTTAATTATTAGCCGTTATTAAACAAACAATATTATCAAACTCACAAGGCTGTCCTGGCAGATGCAGATGCCCAATTAACAAGAGAGAAAAAAAGAGAGAGCTTGATATAATCATGTACTTAGCTTAAGGCTGTTAAAACTAAGAAAACATGAGGCGCGGGTAAGACAAAGAGGTAGTGTTATCTCCCGGGCAGCGGACACCCGGTTACAGCCAGGTAACTACTGTTAAAGCAGGAAGGGAAGAGTCTTACCGGGTGTCGTCCCTGGGGAAACATTGTTATCTCCGGGAGGATACAACCGTTTCCTTCGTAAAACCCCGCTTCGAGGGATCAACTAGGGTACAGTAAGGATGTGGGGCGCTCCCGATCACGGAGACGAATCCATCCGCCGTTATTATTAGGACTAAGTGTCGTTAATTTCAAACAAAACCGCCCCACTCCGCTCCGTCCGAGTTCACCGACCGTTTAATGTGAACCCCTGCTCCTCTCTGTCTTTCTGTCGCTGTCTCTCCTCCGCTCCACCGGTAGTGCGGCCGTAAATCAACCGGAAAAACACGGGAAACGGCTCATTAGCCGGAGGCGGCTAAATGGGGGGAGGAGGAAAAGGGTACGAACCAGGTAAAAAATGAAAAGCCTGGACCTCAGTCACTCCAGCGTTTATTTTGTGTAGAATCCGATGTATCCCGAGTGCAGAGAGTCGACCAAACAGACAGGACATTTAAGCCAATAGACCGTCAACAGACAGCCGCAAACTGTCGGCTCTCAGTCGGAGCATCAGAAACAAATCCACACAAGTTAATTGCAGTGAAGAGTTCCCACTTGACTCGCCGCGGTCGTTAGTTGGCGGTTGAACAGTCAACAAAAACAGAAATATTTACTTCCCCGTTGAGTTTATATGCAAACCTGCGTCCAAAAAAAGATTTCAAGAAAAAAGGAGAAACGATGTTGTTAGTTTTGATAACAACAACTCCCACCGCGGGGACAACAGTCTACCGCCTAGCTCTGCTTTACCTCAATGGCAACTTTCTCACGCGGTTTCACGCTCCCCGGCTAACCGAAACTGTGGGCCGGCCCACAAAACGGCGCCGGACCAATCAGAGACGCCGCTCCACGTGGGGATAACGATGTGGAGTCTCAAGATGACCAATAGCCGTTCTTTAAACTGGCCCGAGTCTCTTGACCTGGTTGAGCTACGCGGTGTCTGGCCAATCAGCGTGTCGCAGGGAGCTACCATTCCGGAGGCGCGCAGGGCGGGCAGTGCGGTGGGCGAAGGCAAGTCTCACCTGTCAATCAAAGTAACGTGGGCTCAGCAGGGTTGAAGAGGCGCGCGTGCACAAACACACACACACACACACACACACAAGTGAATCAGCCCTCACACACACACAAAAACACAAATACTGTCTTTCTTAGTAGCTGCTGTGAACCTTCCTCACAAGTGTCAGTGCAAATCAACTCAAATCTCTCTTCCTCTTCTCTCTATGTAACAATATACAGTGTGCAAATGTATTTAGTAGGACTTGAAGTCACTTTGTGTTCCACTTCTCTTAAACCAAAAAACAATGTAATTATGCCTCTGGTCTGCTGACTACCATAGACTGTATTGGCCATGCTTATAGTTGTTTTCATCTACATTCAGTCTACAGAATGAGCCTATGAGATACAGACAGATGACAGATTAAAGTGGAAAACCTGAAGAAATCACTGGAGAAATATAATGAATGCAGATGCTTCCACACAGGTGCACTGCATAGTACAATTAAGCAGTTAACATCCAATCATGCTCTGCTGCATGTTTAAAAATGCTGAGCAGGCCCAGTTAATTCTGATTTTGAATCAAGATGGCAAGAGGAAAAGATCGAGGTGACTTTGAAAGAGTGTTCATTGTTGGGGCATGGATGGCAGAAGCTTCAGTCACAAAGACACTGTGGCTAGTGTGTCAGTAGGAACAGAAACTAAAGTGACACCTGCATTTAGATCTATAGGAAAGAAATTAGTAAATAGAGCAGGAAATTGTGGTCGACAGCGCACATTTTATGACTGTGATGCTCATGCATTAGTGTTATATGTAAGGAGAAACAGAAGAGCAGCTCTTCCTCAGGTGAATGTGAATGTCAGCGAAGGTCATGATCAGACTGTGTCAGCAAGAAGAGACTGTCAACAATTACAAAGAGACAGATATTATAATAGGGTTGCCTGCATAAACCCCACATTACAAAGATGAATGCACATTTGAGAGTTCAGTGGTGCAAAAACAATAGGCGCTGATCTACAGAGATGTGGAAAAAAGCGATATGGACAGATGAGTTATCCTTCACCATGTTCTTGACAAATGGGTGAGTGCATGTGTGGCATACACCAAGAGAACAGTACAGGCCTGAACATTTGACCCCATACAGTGAGGGGATCCGATGTCTCTGTTATGCTGTGGGGGGCATTTTGCTGGCATGGTTTGGGTCCACTTGTCCCCTCAGAGATAAGTTGAACACCTTTATCCTGTGATGAAACAGTTCCATCCTGATGGGAGTGGTCTCTTCCAGGATGACAATGCCCCCATCCATAGGGCATGAGGGGTCACCGAATGGTTTGATGAGTATGAAAATGATATGAATCATGTGCTATGGCTTTCATGGTCACCAGATCTCAACCCAGATGAACACCTACGGGAGACTTTGGACCCACATGTTAGACAGTGCTCTCCACCACCATCATCAAAACGTCAAATGAGAGAGTATCTTTTGGAACAATGGTGTTCATCCCTCCAGCAGAGTTCACAGAGATTTGTAGAATCAATGCCAAGGTGCACTGAAGCTGTTTTGGTGACTCGTGGTGGCCCAACACCTCACTAAGGCACTTAATGTTGGTTTATCCTTCAATCTGTCGCCCGTCCGTAAATCAGTTTGCCTCATGTTTCCACTGGCATAGGAGTCCTGGGATAAATCCAAAACCTCAACTTCAACTGAGTAATGTGAGGTCCTAGTAGTTATGTCACTTCAAAAAATTATATTGGTCGTAGTGTGAAAACTATCTCCAGGCAAAGAAAGGAAACTGTCCAGGGGAAATCCTGATTTGTGGTAGTAAAGTTCACAGAATTGTATGCTTTTATCCAAGCACATAAATACTGACAGAAACACTTTTGATAAAAGGATTCCCAAACAGTTTATCAGTGCACATAGAAAAAAAAGAGAAGAGCTCTTAGGTGCAGTGAAAAAAAAATCATTTTAATAGTCTCACTTACACCGCAAAAATACAGGTTCTAAGAGGCAAAATGAACACAAAAAGGCTTGGACTAGCAATTACTTTGGATTGCAACATATTTCAAGCCACTCTTCCTCAAGCAGCATCAAGATCCTTGTTGATTTATCTTTAAAAGAAAGAAATAAGAATGAAGTGACATTATAATAACATAATTTGGTTAAAATTTCTGAAAAAAAAGTATTTATCAAAATAAATTGTTACAGTATAAAATTGTGTTTGTGGGAGTTTATAGCAGCTAAATTGCAACCAATGGCTCACACAATCTATTTCAGCTTTGGTTACGTTTCAATAGAGCAGAGATTCAGTTAAGAGCAAAATATCTGTGTAGTCTTTGTCATTTTGTATCGTGGCATGGGCATTAGGTCTATAAGGGAACCCCAGACTTCCTCTGAAATCAACTGCACGTAACATGAATCATGAATTATGTTATTTGGGTAAACGAGATAGAAGATATCCTCATTTATTAATCTCCTTTGAACTGTAGATTATACCACTCAAGCCACACTGGCTTAAAATAAAGCAGGCCTTTCTGTGCTCCACTTATCCAGTCTAAGCACCGCTCACTTCACATGGATAGCCCCTCAGCCCCACGCACGACCTGTGATTGGCTTAGAGAGCTCAGGCCCTGACCCTGTGACCTCTGACCTCTGCAGCGGCTGATCCAGTCCATATGAGAGACTTCTGACTGTGACCAGCCGTGACCTTTTTCCAAGGTCTCAAACACACTCACACACATACACAGGTGCTATTCAGTGGGTGGTAATGCGAATCACAGTGGCGTGCACATACAACCACATACTGTGTGTGTGTGTGTGCGTGCGCGCGTGCGTGTGTGTGTGTGTGTGTGTGTGCGTATGTGTGTGTGCGTGCATGTTGGATCCCATTTTGTCATTCTCTGTGTTTGTTAACGCTTGTCTTGACTCTTGACCTTCCCCCTCCATCACCCCTTCCCCCCTGAGCTGAACCAATCAAACTGTCCTGTAATATAAGCCAATGACAATGTTTAGCTATTTGCTGCATTCACAGATGTGTGATTACAGTGTGTGAAGGATTTCCATTAAAGGAAGAACTCACAGCTTGAGACTTTCCAGAACCTGAACTTTTGAGAACTTGTGAGGCTTATAGGCATAGGTTATTTCTCACATTTCCATTGTATTTTTACGTTTTCGCAGTCTCCGATATGGAAAAACAAGGCAGATCATGTTATGCGAATGGTGTTCAGTGCATTGATCCACTTAGTTAACTTGCAGTTTGCTTAGCTGCCTGCATTATGGTCCTTGATTTTCTATTGTTTTCATTTTCTTAGTAATTTCTCTGCAAGGCACTACGCAATCTGTATCATGAATGATACTAAATACTGTGATGTCCTCAGTTGCACCTTTTTCATTTCTTCCAGCTGAGTCCTCTCTCATGGGCTCTCAAAATACTTCACAGCTCAAAAAGTCCAGAATTCATTCATGGCATAGGTCTTGTGTTTTATTTTATTTTTTTAAAGGTATTTCAGATGCAGAAGTAAAATGGTGTTTTAGCACCACCTGAATGTGCTTGAAATTTAAACTATTCTCTGACAAAATTTTGTCAAAGAACTTCTCCTTGGAGTGTGGAAATGGAAATAAAAGCAGAACCTGAGACAATGGCAACATGCTACATAACATTTGCCCAAGTTCCTATAAAAAAGAGGTAATCATTAATTTTTTTTTTGGATCAGTGCTTTCTCAGTTCTCTAAACAACACTTTGGCATGGCAAATAACAAGAAAGTGTAAGGCTATCACCTCCTCTCCCACACAGGCATGCCTCTGCTGTGCAGCATCACATTTGGATATTAGTTGTTCAGTTGGTCACCTCACCTCAGCACACATCAGTCCTCAACTCACCTCAAAACCTCCCATCAAAACAAATCTCCCGATACACCAGACAGCAGTCGGTCACATATCAAGCTGCAGTAAGTTGGCTGTGGAACGATCACATGTCACTCAAATATACTACTTGGGCTACTTGCCCAGGAAAGCAAGTAGCATTTCCCTGCCCCAAAGAATAGCAAGATATGTAAAAAAAAAAACTGAGAAATCTATTTAAACTGCTTTTTTATGAGCAAAGCAAAAGATCAGGGTTTCCTGTCTTTAGTGATTTATTGAACCATCTATTCACTAAATTTAATTGCACAAAAGTCATGAAATGCTGTCCTCTCACAAAGAGTTTTAAGACCTCCCTACGGGGCATATACAAATACGACATTGCAAAACTGTTTGACAGTGATGCAAGGTCCATGAGATATGGACAATATTCACTGCCTTTACTTGCAAAACAAGTTATTTCACAGGTAAAGAAACAATATAAAATGTTCATAGAAGGTGAAAGGGTGCTCAGTCTTTTCTGGAAATAAGCTTTTGATATTATATTTTTCATTTATACCTTGATCAGCAATGGAAAGGTTTGATTTTCCTTTTCAAGAGTTCCTGTTTTAAACTGCTGGGAATGGGAAAAAGGAAAATAAACATAATAATGCTGAGAATTTTCAGAATACTCAATACAATTCAAAATGTTGATGCAGTAATGCAAGGAGATGATTGTGATGTAATGTATTTTGAGAGGGTGTCTTATACCAAAATTAACTGCTTACTCTACACATGATCTTCAGTTCAATGAAGACATTACGTAGCTCAGAACACTGCAAAAGCCTCTCCTTAAGGTCAGGTTGGCAGTACATTTTATTAACTCAGACTATGGCCTGTACAGCGAGTACAACACGATTAAGATTATAGGATTACGACTTCAAGGTAACCATTAATGGCTTAGATAGCTGGACAATATAGACCCACTTAATGAACGTATTCCAGGAGGTCCTGTGTGTTTCCACACTGTGTGACACACATGTCTCAAATCTGATAATAGAAAAGCAAACCTGTAAATATCCTGTGTTTTTGAACTGGTCCGAATGGTGATAGTTTACGTTCTGCTTTAGTGATCAGACAGCGACAGTGACCAAGAAAATAGGTAATTGCGCATGAGCTCACTGGCCTCCTGATTTCCTTAACAAATAGCCCTTCCCCTCGTTCACCTCAGAAGTCTCTCACTCTCTCCCCCTCTCTCTCTCCTAGTCATTTGTTTAGAGTGGAGAAACACACAATTAGCCTCTGCTTTGGATGGGGTACAAGAGCCTGCCATATAAGCCTCATTTGGTTTGCAAATGCCCCATTTCTTTCTGATTTTAGTGGCTAAAACAAATGGTTGAGCTTTGTTTACAAAAGAGGTGGGGGGAGGGGGGGGGGGGGGGGGGGGGGGGCGTGGAGAGGGAGAGGAGCAACATGAGGGAGAAGTGGCTGTTTTAGCAGTGACCTGGTCAGCTTGCCTGTAGAGGAGAGAAGAGCCTCTCCCAGATAATGACTTAACAAGCAGCTTTGTGTGGGACAACAAATGGAGTGATCCTACTCTCGTCCCACTCACCACAAGAAGAGCGTTGGTGTGATGTGTGTGTCTTTGTGTGTGTGTGAGCGTATATGCAAACATATGTGTTTTGTGGGGCTGTATGCTATTTGAATGTGTGTATATGCACATTTGGTTACTTTAGTTACTCACTGTATGTGTGTGTGTGTGTGTGCGCATGTGTGTGTGCGGTTGTGTGTGTCAAGAGAGGGTGTTTAAGAGTGTATTCATGGTCATGAGGGGGTGTGTGTGTCAACAGCAGATGATTTGCGTGAGGGTTCTGGCCGAGCTGTCCCATGGAGCCCTTTTGTTTTGTTTTGACTCTTCTATTTTTAATGGACAACCAAGGACACCATTTGAATACCATCAACCCCGCCTGTCTACCACTTTCTCTGTATTTTGGTTGAGGGAGTTGGGGGCACTGGTTGGTCTCCTTTTTGAAAGAATTTGAATCCCTTTGTGCCAAATCTTGCGCCCAGTTTGAACTGAGGTTCTGCGTGAGAGCAGGAGAAGAGGAGCTGGGGTATAATACACAGTGGCCTCACTTTTTGCATACTTTATTGTGTGTTAGATTTACTTGTAAATGGATAAAATTATCATTTTTGCTCATGAATCTACTCTAAAAATGTATAATGACAAGGAGCAAAGATGTTTTTAGAAAATTTTTGCAAATTTATTAAAAGTCAACAACTGAAACCTCTCATTTACATAAATATTCAGACCCTTCGTTGTGGTACTCCAAACTGTGGTCAGGTGCTTTCTGTTTGCTTTAATTATCCTTGAGATGTATCTAAAACTTGATTGGAGCCCATCTGTGGAAAATTGAATGAATTGGACAGTTTAGAAAGGCACACACACCTGTTCAGATAAGGTCCCACAATTCACATTGCATGTCAGGACAAAAACCAAAGCCACTGCTTATTTCAGTGCTGAAAAGAGTGCGCTGTCCTCAGGTGGATTAAGGTTCGAATCTATACACAAAGCAGCACACTTCACATCTCAGTATTTGGCAGGATCAACTTTCACCCAAAGATCAAAACCAGGCAGGGGACAAACACACAACTCTGCGGTGTCAACACAAACTGTTGCCAGTGAGGACTCATGATGCAAGTGTATTTACTTTGCTCTTTCAAAACTTTACCCTTGTGGCCATTTCAGTTGACATGTCCTTGGGTCAAGCACACCAGTTATGTATTTTGTCTATCTTTCATTTTGTGGTCCACAAATACACCCTACCGTTACATATTTAACACAGTCCCCCTCCACTACAAAAACATGTTTTGAAGTCTGTTACTTCATTTGTATGTTTGAGCTTCACTGAGCAGAATGATGCTGTGCAGAGTTTGGCACTAGAAGTATGTTTTCACATTCACAAGACTGTTCGGTGACAAAACAAGCCCACTGGTCCTCTGTGCAAGCAGCTTCTTAGGACCTATAGTTACGTTTAATTGTTAGGCAACCTCTAGTGGCCATTGTAGTTATGGCAAAGGAGGAAGTCAGGTGACGTATGCATAGTAACAAAGTCTTTGGAGGAGGAGGAGGCTGGGTCGACAAAGCACAGGTCTTTCACATAAAAGAACACTGTTCGTTTCCCGTTTGAAACAGATACTTGTTGCTGTTTGTTTTATCAGTGACCGTTCCACAAACTTAATTGCGTGTTTATTATTGTAACCATAGCAACGAATATTCTCTAACCTTAATAAAGTACACATTTTAACCACAGAAACCATGACAATAAAGGTACCTGCTGCTATCTGAGTAGATGCTCCCATGGGAGCATAGGAGTATCAGGAGGTAGGGAGATGAGACCTAATTATTATTCAAAGCAGAGTATTTTTATTTTTACCCTTCTTTTGTGAACAAATGATCTTTCTAAGTTATTTGAATGTGACAGCACCTGTGATGATAAAGCTAACGTTGCTTTTTTTGACACTTGAGGCTTATCAGATCATGTCATTCAAATTTTGTCCCAGATATGTTTGGTGCTAACGTTCACAGGGCTCATGTGCATAACAGCCGATCTTTTTTCTAGTCCACCTTGAGCATTATCACGTCCTGTCTAGCCATGTTGATTTTTGACATTCAATAAACTGTTCACCTCATGAAAGTGTTTATGAAGTGCAACTTCAGTTGACTAAACTCACTGCAACCTTGTTGGATTTTACTGTGCTGCCTTCAGGTATGAACCTTCTCCTCCTATACCTTCAGTAAATCACAGCTGTCATGTGTCCACAGAGTATCCCAAACTCAGCGCTGGTCTGCACATGACATCACCCCCACAGTCTCTGGTTTCAAGCCTTCAGAGAGCGATGCTGTGATCGTTGACCAAAACTGAAGTATCACAGATGATGGAAATAACATATGTGAACATAATACTGCATACTTTATTACAGGTAACTTGTCAAAATTAGAAAAGGGGAAACACCTATGTAAATACGGGATGCAAATCGTATTGAAAATAGATAGAAACTGTCTCTGCTGAGTGTCAGGGAGATATTTTAATGATACCTATGAGGTCCTGTTTCGCCTTCATATGGGTCTAGAATATCTACAAATCTTCAACCACTGTTAATGATCGCCGTCATGCTTTTGTCATGCTTTACTTTATTCACATGTGCGCTTTTACCTCATTATTAGACATGCTTTATCTTTGTGCTGTAGGTTCTGATTTGACCCAAGGCTTAATTTAGCCCCAGTTTCCTCTCTTGATTCCTGCAGGGATAACTCTGCGAAAAGGTCAAGATAAAGTCTGAAGGAATCAGCATTTTGTTCACAGGCCATGCCTTTAATTTACTTTATTTCCATGTAAAACAGACTCTAATCCTTGGAGGGACTGTTTTATAGTTTGTGTGCTGAGCTGATAACAATCATAGAAACTGATTCATTGATTAATATATAATCTGCAATAGTAGTGTTTTATATACAATGACAAGAGCACCATGAAGTGGGTACAGACAAGATCTTAATTTCTAGAAAGGAAAATGAATCTAACTTAGATTTTAATTGTATTATGGAGAAATAATTGATTATATATGGCTAATTTGTTACTAAATATGTAAATTACATGTAGGGAATTTTCAGTTCGTTGGGACTGTAAGGGTTTTCTTCTTATCTCTGGGATTAAAATAGCCAAGAATTCACTTATTCTATAGTTTAAGGGCGTCCAAGCTATGTGAAACAGGTTTTTGGCATTTGTTGAGGTTGCAGTATGGTGTTCATTCCCAGTTTGCCGAGTTCTTGTATAATTTATGACTGTGCATTAAACAGCCTAGCACCAGGCAGCCTATCATGTAAACAGATCAGGGCTTTTTACAGGCAGCTTGCCGGCTGTTTAAACAGACGAAAGGAAAAGGGGAGAAGGAGGGAAATTAAAACCTAAATCGAAAACATGTGCGGCTGTGTGTTTGTGTGTGTATGGTGGGGGGGGGGGTTGCAACTAGACAATGTGGAAGTGACACAGTGTGAGGCGAAAACGCACACATAAAAACTTGCAAACACATATAAACGCACACATACAGACAAGCACGCACGCACACAGACACACACATATAAACCTACACACCACAAAACCTCCAGTTTTATCAAGTCCAGCTGTGAGCAGAGTCGAATCAAAGGCAGCATGTGGAGCAGAGCTGTGGTGCTGCAGAGAAGATCAAGTCCAGATGGGTTTCAGTCTGTCAGACGGACCTGCTCGCCTCTTCTGTTTTATCCTGCTTTGTTAAGCCACATATCAACTGATCTTTTCTCTTCTGCTCTGTCCCTTTGTTTTATTTTATGGCTTTCCTGTTTTAGTGAAGTCAAATAGGAACGACAGGGGTGACTTGCACCAAAAGCAATGAGCCGGTTGCAAACCCACACTGTGTGTGTGTTGTGTACCTTGGCTCATAGCCACCAGGACATCCGTCTGTGTTTCTGATCACAAAGACAACAAGCTGAACCAAGACTAGATATTGTCAGGGGAGAATAAAGAGCGCAGAACTGTGTGGATCGTGTGGATGTTTTTTTAAGGGGTTTTGGCGGTTACTCTGTGTGTCCCGACATGTGTAGTGGCAGTCAGAGCCATGATCTACAGCAGATGGTTGAGCAAAAGGCTGGCTAATCAAGACACAAACACACACACACACATGCACATACACACACACACACAAGTTCAAAGCATTGTGTGGGGAGAGAATGGCTCATGGTATATATCACAGTGGAAAAAAAAATAACAAATCACTTTAAATGCTGAAAAATTAATTCTAATGAAGACACGATGTAACTATGAAGCCATTATACAGCGATTAGCATCGACCACATCTGGTCACATTCATGGTGTTTGATTCTAAAGAAAGAAGGGGACCCTGAGGCTACCTTTAAGATGAAACTCTGTATGAACGCATGTGATGATAACAGTGAAATGGTCAAATGTGCTGTCAATTTGCAGTGGTGAAGAAATTGTGCTGCCGTAACTAAATGGTGAATCAGGCATTTATCTTAAAAGTACGATTTGGAGTAGGACTATAGTAATTCATTTTTATGGTGTAAACTTGTAAAAGAGGTGTCTTGTTCCTCACTATGTACAATCTGAGTATAAACTGAATGAATGAATGAAATGATGCGAGGTGTGTTTGCTTTGGATACTGACCTTAACTAACCTACTACATGTTCCCTCATCATCTGGC
Source organism: Toxotes jaculatrix (assembly GCF_017976425.1). NCBI lineage: Eukaryota > Metazoa > Chordata > Actinopteri > Toxotidae > Toxotes > Toxotes jaculatrix. Next base: position 12,091,976 of record NC_054400.1, on the reverse strand, counting down.
ATAAAACAATGTAAGAAGGTTGTGCTGGCACGGGCATGTTGTTCCAGGTATCAGTGGGATGATGAAATGCAATATATGAAGGTCGGTTTGAGTAAGATTCATGAGCTTGAAAGCTTATCAGATGCCAAAATTATGCACATAGCGTTATAATACTAAGACAAGATTTTACTAGTCTGTTATCATTTTATCTTCGAATGCAACACCTGCCAGATAAATGGTAGACATACCACAAAATAGGTGAACGTTTGATTGGCCATTGTAGCATAATGTTGCTTTTCATTTCATCAAAATGTTCTACCTTTTCTTTTTTTTAAACAGCACTGTTGTGTGTTTTAGTACAGGCTTAGAGAAACTAGACAGAATTACATTCAATATGTTTCACTAAGCTGAATGATTTATTAAACACTTAAGATACTCAAATGGTGAAGGAAAGCCTGAGGTGGAATGAAGTGAACGAGGTGAGGAGACTGTTTCCAAATAACTCATCATGTGAGCATGGGTAACTGTGCAGCCGAAATGCAGCCAAAACGTGCTCTTGAGGAGGAGTGTTGATCACACAGGAACAGCCCATAATTAAAATTTGTACATTCACTGCTGTGTTGAGAGCTAAAGATAAAGTCCACCTCCACCAAGTGCTCTATGTTGTGTAAGATCATGAGAACATGTGAGATCAAAAGTCAGGGCTCTCCTTTTTTCTCAAAATGTTCTCTGACTGCTTTGTAGGATTGTACACCTCTATGTTCACTTTATTTTATTCCATATAGTAGCTCATGATTTTACAGCAGCTAGGAATGTTCAAAGTCTAAAGCAGAGAGTCAAACTTTATACCACTGGGGTATTTTGATCTGTCTTTTTGATCTGCGTGTTTGATCTGTCTATTCTTTTTGAAGCACTCTCCTCTCGTTTTCCTCCTCACTTTAACAAGGATAAAACAGAAAGCAGAATTGTAGCTGCCAAGTCGCTCAGCCATGAAAACATGAAGTCTTTTATGTCGAGTGTAGAATGAAAGATAAAGTTGATCTACTTCTGCAGCCTCTGAATTTGAGACAATATTGCTTGTTTAAATGCATTCTCTTTGTTGTTGTGTGTATGAGTTTGCGTGTGGGTGTTGTGTGTGCGCCATGCGCTTGCGCATGCATTTTATTATCGCTGTTGCTGTTGGGTGTGTTCTCCGCATTTGTGTGTTTTGTTTATTCAAGGGTGCATACTTGTAGGTGTATGTCAGGAAGGAGGTGTCAGGAGTGTATTCATGGTCATCAGGTGTGTGTGTTCTTATCACGCACTATCAGACAATTATGTGTGGATGTGAGCTATTCATAGATGGCCCTTTGTGTAAAAAAGGAACAAAGATGCCTCTCTAGATACACCAAGTTTGTTTAACAGCCATGCAAACAGGCTTGAGGGAAATGCCCACCACGAGTGATAATCAAAGGCTTGTTATGGTCATGGGAATGCAAATAGAAGAGTGTGTGCGTGTGTGTGTGTGTGTGTGTGTGTGTGTGTGTGTGTGTGTGTGTGTGTGTGTGTGTGTGTGTGTGGTATATCATTGTGCTCTATGTGTGTTGTAAAGGTGTATGCAGTTTTATAACCAGTACTCGCACATTTCTATAAGATATTTTGATGTTCAAGTCTGCATGTTTCAATAATTTGCACACAGTTTGTATGACAATGATCTCTGCATACAGAAAAGAAATGCAAATAGAAGTGTGTGTGTGTGTGTGTGTGTGTGAGTGTGTGTGTGTGTGTGTGTGTGTGTGTGTGTGTGTGTGTGTGTGCGTGTGCGTGTGTGTGTGCATGTTTGTGTGGGGTCTCCTCGGCTGTCATGCTAATCCAAGAGATGGGCTTAGACACTGAGACTCTTGCGACCCCTTAAGTAAGCACTAATACCGTTAAACCACAACTGAGCTCTTACACACATTGAGAGAGCAGATAAAGATAGAAGGGACTTTGGTGTGTGCACACTCCCTCACACACACACACACGTACACACAAACAGACGTAGATACACATCCACATTTAGTGTAAGAGCCTCTAATTAACATCTTGCATGTTGAGCAAACCATGCCTTTCAGTTGTGGCGGTGGTGGTTTTGAACATGTGTACTTTAAGGACCTTTGGGTCAATGGCCAATCAGGTGGTGACGGTAGAACAAAGAGGGTTTAAGCCCTCATGACATAGGCATCCACCCTGCTTACGTGTTCTTAAGCAAGACAGGGAAGGTCTACAGGTCATGTCAGGACTTTTGAATTTTGATGTTTATCTGCATGTAATGGAACAAAATTATTATGAAGCAGAAAACAGTTACAGTTCGAGGCAAGCTAATTAAGATTAAAAAGTATTACTTTATCGTCATCATTAAATGTAGATTAGCAGATTTTATGCCAAGGCCAATACTACTACATCAGCTAGAGCACAAGGGAGAAATGAATCCAAGTTAAAATGCCAACTGGACAAGCAAATTTCTTCATTTAATTGTTCTTAATAATAAAAAAAAATATTTTACTGGATTTATAGCCAGTGTTAACTGAAAAGTGAATACTTATTCTAACACACCTTTTCTCTGTTTTCTCCAAGAAGCAACAGCAAGATTTTTCTTCCCCTCCAATTCTTTCTAACCACAAAAGAGCTTCGTTTCTAGTAGTTTGAGTATTAAAGCACTTATGTTCAAGGTGAGTGTGTGCAAGTTCATGAGGCTTTTTAAATAATGTGGGTATGGGCTAAGGAGATGAAAGTGTGAAGAAAAAGAGGAAGGATTCGTGGAGACAAAACGATACGGTGACAGAAAAAAGATAAAGGAGAAAGATAAAGGATGGATGGAGGTCATGAGAGAGATGAGATGACAGAGTGATGAAGGCAGTTGGTGAGAAGAGACTAAGAAGATTTACTGGAACTGAGTTGTTCAACTCTGATGTTAAAGAGGCTTATGATTCCAGCATTGCTCCCACCGACACACATACACACACACAAACACATGATTGCTCTTGGTTTTCAACCACTGCAATACATCTCAAATTTATCTGCAGGCATGTCACCAGTGAGTGGACATGCTGTGGCTGTTAAAGCAATTAACCGCACACGCTACACTATCGTTCTTCAGTTAACTCTAAGTTAACGTGCATGTAAAGTTTTCACAAACATAATAACTTCTCTTCAAATAATTATCAGCCAGAGGAGGGGTGATGTCCATGCTCTTCAGTCTTTATCTAATCATCTCAGCATCAGTCGTGTCAAAAACACAGTCAACACTACATTCATCTGGAAGAAGGCTGAGGGACAGCAGGGTTTTCTCGTCTTTGAAGATTTTCTGGGTTCTCTTGCAAGCAGGCAAAGCCTTGTGAGAGCACCTGATCAATCCAGGCCTTCAAGACGGCAGGAACAGTGAACCAGTACATGATGAACTGAAAGATGATTACGTCTGCCTCAGTGAGTTAATGTTGTTCTTCTGTGATATCACCAGACAGTTTCCCTTCCACCCACTCGGTAGCCCCTTTCATGCACCTTGCTACGTAAAGGTGATGGCAACTTTCCATGTGAGCCTCATGTCTGAAAAAAACATGGTCACATGTACATTAAAGTCACTTTTAGTCTTTCAAACACAGGACAAGTCTGGATTGAATAGCGTCATATTACTTTACATTTATAGCAGTGATACAGCTCCCTGTTATGTACCAGGTGCCACATGTGGTGCAATCATGTTGGTTCTGTTCATATTACTTCAACCATGTCTGACAAAAGGCCTAATGAACATTTAAACAGTGGAAAACTATGTCTGAAGCACAAAGTCATTACTTTAGCAAACAGATGAAGCCAAGAATGCTGCATGGTCCATGTCTAGTAATGGATTTTATGACACGAGCAGTAAATAATGCATCCACATAATAATAAACTTGTTGCTAATATTGCATTAGCTGAATGAAGAAATTTGATCAGAATTTCACTGTTTTACTGCCTCCATTGTCATTTATTTTATTATATATATTTCCTCTTTGAGGCATTGGAGGCATTGAACAGACAAATTGTGTTTGTCCACACACTAAAGGGCCGCACCAACGTTTTCCACCAGTAAAATGTGCAGCACTGCTAAAAAAACTGCATGTCTGGTTTAGTCCAATATGTATTTAAATGTGTCTGTGTATAGTTTGTAAAATTGTAGCTCTGTTTTGTCAAACACACAGACACTACTGCAGGGCTGAAACAGTCAGCGGCAAAGAGAAAGACAGCAAGTGATTAGACAGCTTTGGTCTGTCTTCATTAATACAATGAAAGCGCTTTGGTGACAGCATGAAAGCACACTGCAGCAAAGTGAAAGATGTATATTTAAACTCATTCTACCAGAGCCCTTCATGCAGCCCCACAACACAAGAGAACAAGAGAAGGGATTAAACAACAAATACTTGGTGACATAACACCAAAGAAGATACAGGAAATGAGCAACAACGAAGACTTTAGGGAATTTTTCAGTCTGTTCTTATAAAAAGCACATTATGCCTCTGGTATCCACAGAGCAAATGCATGGGATGAGGTCATGTTTAGCAGTATAGCCTCAGTTAAACACCTAGTCACCACAGCAGCTCTTTTCTTTGACCTTTTATGAACCTTGCTAACCACTTTACAGCCTCACAGATCAATGCTAAATCTATTAGAACAGATTAGCATTAAGGCAACGTGTAATGGCTAGCCCTGTATCTATTGGGATCTCAGATGTAAATACAGACTAGTGCTAATGCCCCTATTGGCTTTAGACCCGTCATGGCCAGCGCTGAAAGCCATTATAAAACCGAGGTTGTTTTAACAAGGTCAGCCAATTATGGCCAATTATGAGGCTTGGTAAGGTCACGTGACAAAGTTGGTGAGAATGTAGGTGAGAGGAGTGAAACTGACAGGACAGCAAACATGACATCTAGGTCAAAGGTGACACACACACATGGGAACACACAAAATCAGACTGATGAGAGTTTCTTCTTATCACTCACACACACTCCTCTAAACACACTCCTTTCCTGGCTGTCTTCTCGCTCAAACAGGATATTGAGCCATTGAGCTCTGAGACTTAAAAGCAGAGGACGAGCCTTTTCTGAATTAGCAGCATGTCTTTAATGTGGAGCAATGAGAGATGGACTGGGAAGAAGAGACGAGAGGGGAAGAAAAGAGATGAAGGAGAGACTTCAGCAGCTCCGTGGTTTTGAATGGAAAACCACAGTCCAAATTTTCAGCCCTGTTTTAACCATAGCAGTTAACTGACAGCACATTTGCATTTACAGTAACAGCCACAGGGAGAGTCTTGAAAGGAAAAAGAATCTTTTTTCTTATGAGTTTAAACAACCTGGGGGAAGGTTTTGGTTAATTCAATGTTGTTAGCCTGACTTACAGAGTGGCACTACGGATGACAGTGTCGGCACGGCCAGTACTTTGGTCCAGACTGAAATATCTCCAACAGCTCCTTGATGGATTGCCATAAAATTTAGGGCAGATGGATGAATCCTAAAGACTTTGATGATCCCCAACTTTTCCTCTAGGGCCACCAGCAGGTCAGAGTTTTTATTTATCCAATGAAATATCTCTACATCTACAAGATGGATTGGCACCAAATTTGGTCCAGACATTCATCCACTCTCCCCCAGGAATGTATCCTAATTAATTTGGTTATTCCCTTACTTTTCCTCTAGCATCACCAAGAAGTTGACGGTTCTGAGTGAAATGTTTCAACCACTATTGGATGAATTATGACAATATCTGGTACCATCTAGCCTCATCATCAGGTCAAAATTTCACTTTGTGCAGTACTTTGATTTACAAATACCTGCATATTTAACATATGTTAGCGTGCTAACATGCTATAGGAAGGTGGTGAAATCAGCAAATCAGTCCATCTTGATTTGCACCAGAATTTTATGTTGCATCCAAATGCTATTCTTATTAGGGGTTTATTGTTTTATCGTCATAGTCACAGGGTTTGTGGTTTGATCCCAGCCTGTTCACATGTCAAGGTCTCCTTCAGCAAGATACTGAACCACAAAAGAACTGAAGCATTTTTTATTTGTCACACTATCACATCACAGGCTGCACAGGGAAATGCAAAATGATAAACATGTCACTCTATTCGTGTGTGAAAAAAATGTTGGCCAAAGCGCATCAAATGCCAAATGAATGTAATCTAATGTAATGATTTGTGTTGACCCCATGTCCAGTCAGACCTCAGGATGTATAGCCATCAAAGGAAAACATGTCAAATGTTGAGCTTGTTCACGCTATATAATCTAATTGCCTGGCTAAAATTGTCTAATCAGGCTCACAATCAGCATAAAAATCAATAAGTGTGACCAAGCTTCAAGTGATACAAAAGTTGAGGAGGACAGAGAATCATTTATATTTCCTGAAACCTGGGAGGTACTTTACAAAACAAGATGAGCAAGTTGTTCAGATAACTTAAACATGGCTTGTAAAGTCTCCTTATTAGCTTCTAGCAGACTAACAGACTTCTAACAGATACAAAATCTTGCTTTATAAAATATCCCCAATCTGGTATTGTGCACGTTGACATTTGAAAGAAACACTAAAACATTATGAAGACAAAACTAGGGAAAAGACTCATAGAAGTGGAAAATTATGATTTTTAATGCCTAACAGTGATTATTTACGCTGTGTTATCAGCATGACATTACAAGAACACAAAGGGTCTCAGTATATCTACTGTTACTGATCAGTTACTGATGATTTGGTATTTTTTGCTGCCAGTAATACTGTAAATACCCATTTTCAAGGTCGTCGATGTAGAAAAGCATCAGATGTTAGCAACAACAAACACAATCATTGTTCTCAGTGGCTGAAGGCAAAGCATAGCTGTTAAGTGGCGTGTCAAAGCAGTTTGATTCGGCTCCAAGATTCAGTTCTCCAAGACTGAGGAGCGCCCAGGTTTTATTTCTGAGGATCAACAAGAGGAACAAAGACTCAAAGCAAGGATCTTTGAGGTGAATTTCACCCTCTGTCAAGTCTCTCGCATGCAGGGTGAAGGAGTGCTGGTGTGTTGAGCTGCTACATCCATACCGTCCACTGTTCAACAAGTACGGTAACACAAACACATGGAAACAGATCTTGGACATCTGTCCTGAAAGATGACTATTTCAGATAAGAAGCTGTATCTCTGCAGTCAGTGTGTGTTTATGAGTCTGCACAATTTTCACAATGATAACGCAACCAATCATTGCTTCTTGTAGACTGGAATAGAAGTTTAACAACTCAGCTAGCTACCTGTACAAGATGTGCAGAAAGATTTGTCCTCCCAACGGAGAAATACCAAGGATCAGTTGTACATATTCAACTGACCCTGTAATGGACATAGTAATTATCATGGGAGCAAAGGAGCAAGTGAGGAAATGTTGTTATTGACCGACAGTCTTTTATGATATGACCATAACATGGTCATATCATAAAACAGACTTTTATGATGTGACATAAAAGAATTTTTGCACACTTTATTGTATTATAGATTTAATTTTAAATGATAAAATAGATTTTTTTTCCTATCAATCTACACTCAATCACCCATAATGACAAAGAGAAAACATGTTTTTAGAATTTATTTTGCAAATTTAAATCAAATGAGTGCTGAATGTGTTTTCATTTTTAATACATTTGCAAAACTTTCTACAAACATGTTTTTAGTTTGTCATTATGGGTTATTGACTGTAGACTGATGAGTGCAGATTGAACAATTATTGACATTTCAGCACCTATTACTTTCTTTGCATGTAGGGAATGAACTCATCATGTCCAGATTTGAAGGTCCAAACTATTGCTGCTATTAATTATTAATTTTTGGTGGGCAAAACTGTAGAGAAAGATGCATAAATAGACAAATCTCGATGTGAACATATTTTTTGTAATTCAGCAAATTTATCCTAAGTTGATACACTTAATATTTTTGTATATTTGTGGACTTTTGCAATGTACTTGGCTGCCCCACCATGTGTTTGTAGTGGTGGACTCTCTGGTGGGTAAGCAGTATCAATAAGCAGTGGCAATGTGATTGCTTCAATAAGTAGTGAAAACTAATAGCTAACTAAAATATTCTCTTTTGAGGGTGAGACTATGATTATGAAAATTTAAGGAAAGTCAGCACGTCCCAGCTTTGAAGAAAGGCGGGCTACAGTCAGGGCTTAGGCAACAGTTAGTAGCAGGCCTTTGTTGGTCAGAGCTATTGGTTAGGGAATTATTAGAAGCAAACTTAACGTCGTAAGAAGTTTAATAAAATGCATGTGTCTGATCTGATATGCATGCAGGCAGCATATGGACATACTACATACTACTTTTCTTTTTTGCAGCCTTATTTGTACCCTGCTGCTGCCTAATCATCTACTGAAGAGCAGTTGGGGCAGTAGATGTACAGTGGTGTGGGTGTGAGTGTGTGTATTTGTGCACGTATATTAGTTAAAAGGAGATTTTCCATGTTGAGAACAAAGCAGTACAGTGGCCGGGAAAACGGCAGCAAACACTGCTGACACATTAAGTGGGGCTTTGTGTGTGTGTGTGTGTGTGTGTGTGTGTGTTAAACACTCCTGGGGGAATTAGGGTCTAATGAAAGGCAGACAGACTAAAATCCCAGGCAGACTGTGAGGTAGCGTGACAACGTGCTAATGACATTTGTTGCCCCTAAAATGCAGATTTTCTTTTCTTTTTTTAAACTTAAGCCTAAACTCACATGAACATATGAACTTCACAGAAGAAAAATAAGAAGCAACTCTTGTTTTGTAAAACCCCCGATGAAACTGTGAGGAGTAAAACCCACAATTCTCAGCCCACAATCTGATAGCTGAAAGCACTTTAGAGGGGTTGGATGGTCGAGTGGTTAGCAATGATGCATGTGACACCAGTGGTGCCGAGTTTAAACCCCACATCAGTGAAATTGCTTTTCCACAACCAAAAGCGTTCCAGAAAGAAAGCTGTTGCTCAGACAACTGAATGTCCACACATGACAGAAATCACCATCCTAACACTGCAAGCTTAAAATTATAAGTTTTCGAGGTGCTTCTGTGGAGAATTGAGAATCAACATTTCGATGTCCCAGTTGGCAAAACTTTTATGAACTGAAATCTATCTCTATAATTCAGCAAGGCCTGCACCCCAGTTGTACTTTCAAAGCAAAATGCTATCAAAACACTCATACAATTACACATTTTATATGGTAACAGGGCCCAAAGCAAACAAAGATACAGTATTCTATCTAAGCGGATTTTGGCCCTCATATTCAAATGTGGCTGAATGGAAAAGTTAGAGGAAGAGTAGAATGAAGTTTCACTCTCAAACTGAAGTTAGCTGTCAAAAAAAGAAACACACAGAGGCACTTTTAAATTCAGGCAACTATAAGTAAATGTTTGCAGCTGCAAATTTTTTATTTTTTTTGTACCATAACCATTTTAGTGTTATTTAGGCTTACAATTTTTAAATAAATTAGGGCGTGGTTACGTTGACTGACAGCCCCATAGACAGGCACTGCCAGTTAGCTCCTTGCTAAAGCATCGGCTGGGCTAGGCGGCTACATCCAGAGGCCTCCGGCTACCTCCAGCGGTTGACAGGGGCTGCAGTGTGTTTGCCAATGTTCGGATAGGGTTTTGTGACAATATGGCTTGTTGTAGTGTAGACTGCACTAACCTACCGTCGAAGGAGTCTGTGTTGCAGTTTTTTCGGTAAGTAAATTTTCTAACCCTATTTTACCTATTTTACCTGTCACAAAACCGGCTCCCAGAAACCAATGGGTGACGTCACGGGTGCTACGTCCACGCTTTATACAGTCTATGACGTCTGCATGTCTGCAAGATGCAGACACAAAGTACACAGGTAAATATGCAAACAATGTTCCTCATGTCACAGTCACTTGACTACACATATATGTATATGTATACACGGTATGTCATAAAACTAAGCATGTCCAGGTATTTGATTGTCTTCAACATCCGTTTTTCTCATTAAACACTAAAGCAAAGCTGCAAAGAAACAAATACCACAGAGATTAATCTCACTGCTTGTCCATTACTAATTAAATAATGTCTATTTTCAAGTCTTCTACAAAAACATCATTGTATGTGTATGTTCATGCAGGTGTGTGTGTGTCTCTGTGTATATATATTTCCTGATTGAGGGTGGGCCCATTAGCCCACAACCTCTCATAGATTATGGGTCAGTGGTTTAGGAAAAAATGTTCCGAACCACAACCACACACACACATACACACACTGGCTAACCACAACACACATAACCACACCATTGTGCCAGACTGTATATACAGACACACACACACTGAGAAAACACCCTGATCGTGTGACACACACATCATTGCTCACATAAACCAAACACCCTGACTGTGTGAGTGTGTCACTGCGTGAGTGTATGTGTGTGTGTGTATGTGTATGAGTGTGAGTCTTGCGTTACAGAAGTTTTATGATGAAACATGAAGACTGACCCTAATTCAAACCATATGACGGCACCAGCGTTTGATCTCCGCAAGCTCTCTGAGTCACAGAGGAGCTCACGGTGTGTGTGGTCACACATTCACTTTACACATGTGATAGGTTAATGGTCTCGCACACACACACACACACACACACAGTATATTTGAGCAACTACTACTACTGCACATACACACAGTATCTTTGAGCAAAGTACTATACAACTACTGATCTAGGAACATTAGCCTGCAGTTGAATTGATAACCTGGAAAATGGATTATCTCAAAGGATCTGACTCTTGTTTTTGCATATTTTTTTCCCAAAAGTGTGTCACAGTATACTTTCCTTCAATAGTTATTCACTTCATTGAATAACTATAAATAAATTTTAAAAAATTGTATTTATCTTGGTTAGAAACAATAAAGTTTGAGAATTAGCTGTTGATAAATCTTGGAATTCATGAACTCTGATATTGCAAAATGAAAACCACAAAGTCAAACAGTAACAAGAACGAAATATGGAATTTTACAGAAACTGCATTTGCACCTATGAACTGTCTATACACGTGAAAAAGTAGTTATATCTAAACAAATATCATGCGGTGTAATTATGTTACATAACATGCTGTATGTATAGAAAATAGTTTTACACGTGACTTGATTATTTGAAGCCTGAATACAACATGGAAAGAAGTCAACACCTGTGCAAGTGTTATCATGTAAATCCAGCTTCACCCCGTCAATACTGACATCAGGAACATTGATCAAAATAGTAAAATGTAGGAACTTTTCTGTCCAAAATGAACTGGTAATAGTCGATAATGTTACCATCTGTTTTTAGTCCTAATGGCTAAAATAGTTCTCACACAAATATTTCCCAAAATGGCTATTTAGCATTAACCCCTCAGACACTCCTGTCTGCTTCACTGAGTGCAAGATCAAGACGTAATATCATGTTAATCGACACACATGCTTTTTAAATATGCAAGTGAGTCTGAATGGGATTAAAACAACCCTGGAGTTAGGAAACTTATAAGTCTATTGCATTTTGAGACAGTCATCACCAAATGTTGGGTTACACAGACAGTGGGGAAAAGCTGCTGTCACTGATGATCATGATGATGACGGTGTCGTGCAGTACCCAGCATGCTCAGACTAGAAACATGTGACTGTCTCTGTGTCTCCTAAACAACACACATGTATGTGAAGATCGATGTTTGTGTATGTGAATGTTTGTCTTGTAAACTCTTTAAGCTACTCTGCATATGTCTAGCATGTGCTCAACCTTCTCTCTTCTCTGTTTGTTTGTGAGTAGTGCTGGTGTAAATATGAACAAACTCATCTCTTCTTCTGACACTTTTGCAAGTTTGATATGTACTGCGTCTGCACTGCTGCGTGCTGCTTCCAGGAAATAGCCCACGCTGTACTGTAAATGGAAGAATAATATCCTTAAATAGTGTTCACTTTAGCTTGCTTAAAGCAGTTTGCACATTTTCCCCTTGGGGATTACCGTACCTGTGTACGCTCACTGCTGTTCAGTACTACAAACTTGTGCAAACTAATATACTCCATTTGTCTTGGCTGCTGCTGATACCAGCTCTTGTACAGACTCTTTCTTTCTAACCACCATGCCAAATGTCCAAGATTGATGCACTGATTGATAACTGACGTGAACTTAATATTTAATAGCACCCTTGTTAGTTGTTGAGCTGAAGAAATGCTATGTTTCTCTGTCGGCTCACATACACTGTTCAGGAAACAGAAATATGAAATAAAGACAGAAGTGCGTACAGCAATTAAAACAAGTACCTCTGTAATATAAGTCACAAATGAGCTGCAAACGTACTCAATAGACTTGTAAACACATCAAAATGTTGGCTAAACAGCTCTTAATAATAATGAAATGTGGCTGCTGAAGGAAAGTGCACTTTTGAAACACTTCTAGTTTACACTGGGATGAAAATGTGATGAGCTCAACTTCAACAACATCCACATCCAGTGAACATCTGGGGTTAGAGGTGCTCAGAGGAGTTTTTTTTTCCACTTTGAACAGAGTAACTGTTTCCTCCTGCCTTCAGGCTTTATGCTAAGTTAAACATCTTTAGTTACAGTAACACAAAGACATAAGGCTGGTCTCAATCTTCTAATCTCACTCTCAAAAAGAAAGAAAATGATAACGACCAAAATGTTTAGAGCTTTTTCACTCATCTCCTCTCTTCCCTCGTCACCTTATTTTCTCTTCCCGGCTTTTTTTTTTAACTTTCTGTATTTTGCTTTTTTAATTCACTTTTCTTACTTCTAGAGTTCGTTCGTCCTCATTCCACCTTCTTCCTCACACCTTTTTCTTCTTCTCTCCTGTACAATCTACCTGGCTGCCCCTTCTTGCATCTTTTCCTTTCCTGTTTCTCTCTGACTCTCTCTCTCCAGAGATATCGCTCACTCCCCGTCTCTCTCGCTCTCTCCTTGTCTCCTTCTCATGTTTTCTCTCTCGGTTTCTCACCGGTGGTTCTCTTGTGCTGATAGTCTTTTCTCAGGGGAAATCTCACAGAAGAGCAGTACAAAGCTGCAAACCCCCCATGACTCTGTCTCTGTTTCCTATCGTGGTCTTACAGGATTCACTGTGCACAGAGAGCACACAATGGCAGTACACAACCATGCAAACACGCAGTAACACAAAGACACAGATAACGCACACTGTCTCTCTCACACACATTGTATCAAAGGCTTACATCATGGCAGCGTGTGTAATAGAGCGAAACAGAGAGAACACATCTATCTGTTTGTATTTATTCCATGTTGACTCTGAGCAACACTGTAATGATGCTTGTCATGTTCCACTGGGGAAAATGAGCTTAGTCTCTCTCTCTCTCTCTCTCTCTCTCTCTCTCTCTCTCTCTCACACACACACACACATACACACACACACACACACACACACACATTCACACAGAGTCAAAACCACATACAAAGACATAGAAACATATACTCACAGATACAAAATAGATATGGCTTGAACACGCATGTTCTGGCATACAGCTCTCACTGTTGTCAGTTAAATCCAGTGGGCTTCAATCCACATGCAGGTAAATCTGCTCAGAGCAGATGAGGTGAGATTTTAGACCTGTTTCAGAGTTGAATTTTTATTCTCAGTAAGGATGCTTTTTCTAGGAGAGTATAAGGTGCAAGTGAACAAACCCCCATGTTTAGAATTTTTAAATTTCTCCAAATACAACAAATTTGTGTTTTTAATGTGACCTTTACTGGCATGGTCAGTGTCATGGTTTTGAGTTTTAGTCTGTTCATTTATCCTTTCATTCATTTATTCCAGCTGTTTGTGCATACATGTTCTAATTCTGCTGTCATTTCAGACCCTGCCACATCGACCAGCCTGCCTTTCCAACCAGCAGAATCACCTCACCCTCTTCTCCTCCCCACTGCCCAGCTCACCTGTTCTCTATTCCCTCATTAGCTCCCTAGTATCATACTGGTCCTTTTGCTCTTGCTCTCTGCCAGATTGTCTTTGTGCCATGTGCCTTAGCTTTCCAACACTGTTCTTTGCCTGTCTGTTTTGATCCTGATCATGTTTTTGACCTTGTCTGTGTTTTTTTTTTTTTTTGGGGATTCTGGCACAGCCTGACCCTTTGTACTTTGTCTGCTTGGATTTTTTGGGTATTTTTGCTTTTCCAAAGTAAAGACTTTTTACTTTTACATCTGCCTCCTGAGTCGTGCTCTGGGTCCCTTTTCTGAGAAAAGGGACCCATTATTTTAGTATAATACAGTGAAATCTGATTGGTAAGAAGGTAGGCTTTCTGTAGCCATGGTCAGTTACCCTATGCATTGGTTTTAATGTTTGGAGCACACAAGCATCTCAAAACTACTCTAAATACAGATGGATGCATCTCATTTGAAACTATGCCTGTCTTCAAGCTGTGCAAGTGTGTGTGTGTGTGTGTGTGTGTGTGTGTGTGTGTGTGTGTGTGTGTGTGTGTGTGTGTGTGTGTGTGTGTGTGTGTGTGTGTGTGTGTGTGTGTGCATGGTTTCTGTGTGCGTGTGTGTCTAGCCCTGGGCTGATGAGGGGAGGCATGTGGTGGCCATTTAGAAGGATTAGAACTGTCAGAGACATCAAGCACGACTAATTATTCTGTTAGCACACTACACTGCAGGGATACAGGGTGTGTGTGTGTGTGTGCGTGTTAGTAAAGAGAGCTGCAGGCAGGGAGGAAAGATGGAGGGAGAGTAAAGCTAGAAAAAGATAAAAAGAGAGACGGAAGACAGATGGAAATGAATCGAGCCAGACAAAAGAATGCAAGAGAGGAGAACTGAGAGCTACTGTTAATACCCAGAGAATATATATTCTGTATGAAAGATGGATTGATGGCAACAGAGAGAAGGGCAGATTTGGAGATGTCTTAATGAAAAGCCTTGTGGGGAAATAGTTATGTCTGTAGGTATAGAGCCAAGATTGAAAAAGAAAGAGTGAAGGAGAAAAAAATGAGAAAAGGATGATGTAAGGAACGAAAGAGGAAGGAGATGTTAAAAAGGAGGGATGAGAGAGACAGAGAGTAGAGGAGTGACCTACCTCATGCCTTCATGGATGACTGCATTTGTATCCAAACATCCCAACATGCACTGCTTTGCCACTCAGGGACAAAATCAGCCCGCAGCATCCAATCAGCCGTGGCCTTTTACCACCTTGCCTTGGGGCAGAGGGTGCACTAGTGAGTAAGTGACTGTATTTGTGTTTGTGTGTGTTTGCATGTGTGTGAGTTCAAGCGTGAGTGCACACACACATCTGCTTGTGTGTGTGTGTGTTTATGGATATAGACCTCCTCACAACACTGCCTCTCTGATTTATCTTCAAACAGACAGCTCACCCATCTCCTCTCCCACACCTCCTTTTCCCATCTATCCCTCCGTGCCCCCTCTGTCTCTCTTATGCTCACAACCAATCCATCCATCTTCCAAAATACCTTCCCTCTCTCAATCTAACCCTCCCTTCCTAAATCCATCTCTCCTTCCACCCATTTTACTCCTCCATCCGTCTCTCCCTGTTTCCATCCCTCCATCTGCATTTACTTCCCGCGGGGTAGACAATTTCCTGAATCTCACTGAAGTGGAAAGATTTCAGATTTAATACATCCCCCACTCGTGATGTGCTCAGGCGTCAGAGGAAGGGCTCAGGGGTTCAAAGGAGAAGAAGGCAGGAGAAGGAGCAGAAGGTGTGAGGAATGTTTTAGGATGAATAGATGGATGGAAACGTTGCCCAAAGTAGTCTATCCCATCATAATAGCCTTTTCTCTTGCATAAACTTAAAAAGTAAAACATATTGTCAAATAAGATAACTGTCTACAGCCAAGCTAGCACCTCTGTGAGGGAGTACTTAGGCACAGCAGTGCTTCCAGCTGAACGCAAACATAGTAGCACGCTAACATTTTCTAATCAGCACTAAACACACACCACAGGTGAGGATGATGGGATCGTCATTAGGTCTGCAGGTATTTGGTCATAAACCAAATCAGTGGAGAAAACGGGGGAGGAAAAGTTGCGAATCTTGTGCTCCTCCCTTGCTTGTCCATTTGTATTTACATTTGTGTGTCTGGTGATGGATGTACAGTGCAAGGCCCACACACTCATCAACACATACACTGAGCAGTCATGTGTCTTGCCTCAGAGGGATGGTTGTCAAGGTGATAAACAACGGTCTGATCAACCTCAGCATCATCACTGTGAGGACCCTGAAGACAATCAGCCTGAGCCAATCACGCTGTCTCGCTTGTTTGTGTGCGTACGTGTTACACTTTGAAAATCCCTGTCCCGTGTGTTCTTAAATATGTGCTGTTGTAGGTATGTCCTAATCAATTAGCTGCCAGCTGCTCCACAATCATAAAACTACACAACCACAATAAACTGCTTGGAAAGTGTCTGAATAACCTGGCAACAGCTGATATTTACTCAGTAATTTCTGTCAGCTGTGTGAGGTATGAGATAAACTTCACATTTAAAGTGTAATTCCCTGTTTTTTCATGTGATATCCAGATGGTCTGGGTGGTAATGAAAGCTATGGCTACCGCCAGACAAACATCTGCAGAATTACATCCTCCACATCTAATGCGGAGTGGATGGCAGTCATGAGGACAACGGGCACATTTCGCTGCATGATCAGTTCACGCCAAATAAATTTTAGCGGCAACTTTGATGTCTACATTTTGTCCGAAATGTGAAACATGCATGTCACGGCTGCTCCTATGACTGCCATTCATTAAGCATACTGGGAGCTAAAACTGAGTGAAATTCAATTTGTATGGTTCTTACCAGAAAGTGGAGCCATTCATTCTACTTTTAGATGGATCTAAAACTACCTCAAGGTTAAAACATTCAGTAGTGCTGGTAGTTTACAGACAGATTAATTCAGTGGAAACTGAAGACAGAAAGTGTCACCTGTGTGGTTTGGATGAGGCCGAGAATGAAATTTATTTTGCATTAAATTGTCCATTTCATCATCACCACGACCTTTGTGTTAAGCTTTTCCTGAAAATGACAAAAATCCAAATCTGTTTTGATATGACAGATGAATGTGGATTACAATGCATGTCTACATATAAGGTGTTTAATATAACAAGCATCAAAGCATGTGTTGTTTGCTGGCCATCTTTTTGTTTTCCTTTGCCTGTGCATGTAATGTAATAACATCTTGAAAGCTCACATGGGTCTATCTAATTCATTCAGTGCACTTTGTCAGAGGCTGTTTCACTTCTGTAAAACTAAAGACCTAAATTTGATGAGGACAGAACATTAATTCAGATATTTTTCTCACTAAATGAACCATAAAACTCATTATAAAATGATTACACTGAATTTCTCCCACAGCCCTGCTCAGAAGATTTATAGACTGGTGGTTACTGCTCTCTGCTGGTCAGTATAGGGAATTACTATATGAACAACCAAGTGTGAATATATTGTTGAGTGTGTATATGCCTATAGAGGGGGGTTTATGTTTTCATCTTGTCCCACAATGTCATTTTTCAGTATATTCATGCAATATAGAAGATAAGAGATATAAAAGAGGCAATGGTAAAAAAGGGAAACAGAGAGAAAGTGAGATGATAGACAATTAAAGTCAAATTATGGGAGCATGCCAAGCAGATTAGCTATCAAAGCAGATAATTAATCATCATTGTGCAGCTTGTCAGTGGGTAATATTCACATCTGTAACTGGGACAAATTGGTAACCAGTGGGGCGTTTAAACTTGAGTGTGTGTGTGTGTGTGTGTGTGTGTGTGTGTGTGTGTGTGTGTGTGTGTGTGTGTGTGTGTGTGTGTGTGTGTGTGTGTGTGTGTGTGTGTGTGTGTGTAAGCATGCTTTTGTACTCTCATTAATGGAGAGAGGGTAAAATGAAAGTGCCACTGAGAATAAAGTGTCAACTTCTCATTCCAACTAAACATCAGAGCAGATGATTTCACTTCACTAATTAGCACCTCGTTAACCACAGAGGATAAAATAATCTGTGAAAAGAGAAGCTGTGGTGTCGCAGCTAAAATAAAACTGTCATGTTTTACTATGTCATAAATACAGTAAACTCAAACTTCAGTATTTCCTTCTGCTGAGGGTCCCATGTTCACAGTTGTTAAACACTAGCACAAAATAATTCTGTGGTATAACTGAGGTCCGTGGAAGCTGCATGGTATTTGTAGTTAGATCAGCTGACACTGGTTGATTTGTTAAGTCCAGGACAGGATTAAAAAAAATGGCCTACAAAGCATGGATAAAAATCCATAATCGATTCTGCATAAAGCTGGACACAGATAAACAGAACTGCAGCTCATTTCTCTACAAAGAAAATCCACCTCAGGCTAAATATCTGTCACCTCAGTAAAGTTCACCTGACATTACGATACCAGGGTAGACAACAGTGTGGCTAGAAGCCCCCTGTCGCTCACAAATGGGAACCAGAACCGGGATTGTGACTGTTGTTACACATCTTTGATACTGTAATCACCTCATTAAGGTGGAGCTCCTTCTGATGTCTCCAAATGTTTCCTACCAAAATCAAACAGTACAATCTAGAAAGTCACAAATTTGGCCTAACATACCTTTGATTCGTAATGTATTGGCAGTTGTTGATCAGTGGTGTAGGTTTGCTTGGCAGCATTGCAGTGTGCCCTTCAAACTTCCGGACACACTCAGCTGGAGTGTGTCCGGACTTGATCTCAGGAGATAGAGATCAATGTGGAGAGACTGAAAGTGAAACCCAGTTTGGTTTATTGGTATATTACAGGTTTTATCAGGCAACAATGCATCTAACTTGTGCTTTAGAGCAGTTTATATGCATGGAAAATGATTACCATACACAAAAGACTTTCTGGTTTGAGGGTTTGTAGCATCTGACCTTTTGTTCTGTCCATTTCCATCAGTTCTCCCAGGCCTCACAGAGTTTGGACAGAGAACAGCAGGTCTTGCAGGACCGAGTGTTCAAACACATGAACCAGCGCTACATGGTAATGCTGCAGGAGAGACACCCACACAGTGCTGTCACAGGTTAGCTCATCATTATTTTCTTTCTATAAACAGACCAGAGGTTATACTTAAAATTGCATCTTCTTTTTGGCAACACAGTCCTATTTCTATGTTTTTAATTAATGTTAGTTTTCAACCGAGTCACTTATTTAGTTTGTAAATCAGTATCCATTTTAAATATGTTCTTGAGGGATAATTAGATCACCGCTAAGAACACATATATAACAAGTTGATTAAAACACCATGCAAATGTAGTTGCCATTGGCTGGAAACAGAATGTTTACTGGCAGAGAGGAGCAACCTGGTGGTATCACACAGTCCCCCTGCCTCTGTACTGCCCCAGGACATCCTGACTGTGCTTCAGGTCCACAGCTACTTGTGGTTCAGAACATGAAGACTCACCTGTCGCACCTGGCCAGAGAGGATGAGCACAAGTTGCATTATTTGCATGCTCAGTTCTGCTTCATGGCAGCTGTGTCCTGTTAAATTAATTAAATTATGATAAATCATTCAAATGTATTGAACTGATGGCAAGATGGCAATGCTTGTCATTAGAACGAAGTCTAGACCAACTGCTAACATAGACAAAACATAAGACAACACATGGAAGGCTCAAATTAGTGTTACAGTCATATTATTCGTGCGCTAATTAAGTTATATGTAAGTATCTAAAATCATGAACACTTTACAACCCCTTACATGTTACGCATGCGCAAAGCGCCATCGACGGGAACGGTGTGAAGTGAGTGAAGTGGGTCGAGACTTGACACGAAATCTGAGATTTGACTCTGGCTTCATCTGCGCTTTAGTTCTGGGGATGTAAGGCAACAGCTTGCGGACCAGGACGTTTTTACACCACGGTTATGTAAACACTTGGTGACATTTCTGAGGATAATCCAGGAGGTACACAGGATCTGCACAGCTCCACCGCTGGCACGGGAACTTGGGACAGAGGCAGGGTTCTCTCGCTAGCTGCCACACCAGCTAACTCCAGGTAGCGTAAAGTGCTAGCTGTTTACATTGCTTTAATTAGTCTGCAATTTGAAACTACACAGCAACCACTTACCAACTAGTATTTTTCAAGGTTGTACAAAATTATCTGCTGCTTGCTATTAAAGAAAATGGTTAACACGTTTTTGTGCAGTGGAACTGGCTATGATAAACACCCAGCTAACCTAATAGTAGCATGCTATGTTAGCAAATTTGCTATCAACAGTCATCGGTGCTAGCTGATGTTTTTGGTAGCAGGTAGCTAACCAGTCCGGCGTCAAGTTATTCCAATAACATATTAAATTTCCGCTTACGGTCTTCAAAATAAAATCGTACTTGTGTGGCAATGCACGTTGTTGGACCTCAGAACACCTGAAAGAGCAGCTAAAGGTATATGCTTCAAAATAGTTCAGGCAGCCCAAAAGATAATGACTTTCATATCATATATGTCAGAGTAAGTGATCAAATGCTCTCATTTGAAAAGGTGGAACCATGAAATGTTTGGCACTTCTCCTTAAAAGTGGCACTGACTTTCATAATGTCTTAAAAAAAATGAAAAAATGTGAAATTTACATAATTGCTATTTCATATTTTCCTCAAATATTAAGGGACAAAACAAATGATCTGATGCTGATGTGTTTGTCTCTTTGAGAGCTCTGAGAGGTTTTAAAATACAGTGTGCAGCTTGTATGACTCAAGAAGAGGAAGAGTGGACTGGAAGTTTGCAACACTGGTGATGCTGGAGGATGAGTAGAGTCCCTATTATACTCTCAGCTGTCCTTCCGCTCTGTTGTAGGTTTGCAACTTTCCTATTGATACCACAGAGTCGGAATTGCCCTTTCTCTGCCTTACACGTGGCATTAGGTGTCATATATATATATCAGCGTGTCTACAATGAAGTACACTTTGTAAGGGTGTTTGCCTTCTTGCCATTAACACATTTCGCTTTTATTTTGAAGGCAATAAGCGCTTACTTACGGTTAGTTTTGTACGTTTGCAGTAACTTCATGCAATTTCCTGAACTAACGGCAGCCAGAGTGGCGCCGCTAGCTAGCGAGGGAGAGACGAGAACTTGGACTGTATATTTATTCTAGAATATAGTATTGCGTGTTTTTCTAAACTCGCCTGCAAATGTAAAAAATGCTGCTCCTTCATGCCATTAAGTCACAGGTAGGCTGCCGTTATTATTTCACAACTAATAACTTCGTTAAAACGTTAGTTTGTGGTTCATGCCTCCTGCCAGCCAGACTCAAAACAGTTGTGGAAGAAGTATCCAGATCCCTTACTAAAAAAGTGCTCATGTCACACTGTAAATATACTCCATCACAAGTCAGGGTCTGCCATTTAAAATCCTCCTCATGTAATAGTATGCAGGAAAATTTATTTAAAGTATCGAAAGTAAAAATACCTAGATTGTTTTGCCTAAATCAGTAGTCCCAGAAAAGCAGCAAAAACTTGGAAAACTGAAACCTTAACAGACTTGGCATTATTGCTTGAAAAATAACTTGATGATTATCAGAGTAGTTGCAAAGTTTTTCTAATCGATTGCTCATTTCAGCTGTTCTTGTATATAGAATAGATGTACTTTTTGCAAAACATTAGCTTCTATAAGCTCTTTTTAATATTTTGCTAAAATCTTAATTTGTAAAATAGCAAGGAACTAAAACTGTCAAATAAATGTAGGAGCAGTTCCCTTTTGAATGCCTCTACTCAAAAAAAAGTGTAGAGGTTTCCTGCCAGTTTTTGGATGAACTAGCTCAGTCAACTCTGCTCGCTTTTGTCAGCTTATTAGATTCACCTATCTCTAGCCTACATTATCTTATACAAGAGTCCTACAATAAATACCTAAATCCTTGCAATCTTTCATGTAGGCTGTAATATTCAATTAATAAATGTTTTAAAATGGTGTTGATTCACCTTTGTGGTCATTAGTTTGTGGAGGTTAACAGAACATTAGAAAGACTTCTAAGTTTAACATTATACAACATTTCTTTGAACAGTTTCATCAGAAGCTTGCCTGTTTTCTTCTCTTTTCAGATCTTATCTCCTTCTGATTCTGAGAGGTTTGTCATCTGCCTGTAGTGCAGCTCAATTGCTTTTTCTTGACCCCGTTGAAGATCATCTCTGCTTCAGCTTCCTGATGATGTGAAACTGTTGACAACACACATATTCTCAGAAATTGCAATCAGAGATTAAAAAAAAAAAAAAGCATCAAGATGTCTATCACCAACACACCCACCAGCAACGATGCTTGCCTGAGCATTGTGCACAGCCTGATGTGTCATAGACAGGGTGGTGAGAGCGAGACGTTTGCCAAGCGGGCCATCGAGAGCCTGGTTAAAAAGCTGAAGGAGAAAAAAGACGAGCTTGACTCCCTCATCACAGCTATCACCACCAACGGAGCCCATCCCAGCAAGTGTGTGACCATTCAGAGGACACTTGATGGACGGCTGCAGGTAGGACAATACAACCGCATGGATTATTCATTTAACACATGCAGATACATTAGTGCTATTTGGTTTTTACAAACTCAGGTAAATAATACATTTGTTAATGCTTGGAGATCATTTTCTAGTCCTTTACACCTACAGTAACCTGTCCATCAAATTCAAAGTCAGTTCCTTCCAGTAATTGACTTTACACTATGTTTGACCTCAGCTGTACGGACAGAGAGTTTACAGATGAATTAACTGTGTTTCCCTGTGTGTGTCTCTCTGTGTTGTTGTTCCCAGGTGGCAGGACGTAAAGGGTTCCCTCATGTAATCTATGCCCGGCTGTGGCGGTGGCCTGACCTGCATAAGAATGAACTGAAGCACGTCAAATACTGCCAGTTTGCCTTTGACCTCAAGTGTGACAGTGTGTGTGTCAACCCCTATCACTATGAGAGGGTGGTGTCTCCTAGCATTGGTGAGTAACAGGAAGAGGATTTCAGTTAGGAATTAAAAAAAATATATTAAAAAGCCTGGGGGCGGGGGGGGTCAATAGAAGCCTCTGAAAATAAACAGAGCTGTAAGAAACTCTAAAATTTGTGCCTCAAAGTTTCAGTTCTCTGTTTGTCATAGTGTGCTGAAGTGAACTAAGACCAAAAACTGCTTTGAAAGGAAGAAACTGATGTAAACACTTGTGTTTTCTTGCACCAGTTTCCTCCTCCTTGTAGTTTAAGTGCTAAAACATGTAGAGTTAGATGTAGTTCTTGTCCAGCCCACCTGGGATATGCATTAGCAATGCGGATTAAAAGTTTCTACTTTCAGTAACCTCTTTCCACGTCTTTATTTCCTTGGCCCACAGACTTATCAGGACTGACCCTGACCAACTCTGGAACCAGCTCAGGGCTGATCGTTAAGGATGAGTATGATTTTGATGGACAGCAGAGTCTGCCCTCCATCGAGGGAGGGCACTCCATCCAGACTATCCAGCACCCCCCATCTAGCAGCCGCCCGGCCCCCTCTGAACCATTTGCAACCCCAAACCTGCTCCCACCCGCTGAGGCCTCCACCTCTGCCTCAGCGTCATCCTTCCCTGCCATTGCTGCTGGATCAGGCAGTAAGATACAGTTGTAATTAATTTGTGTGTCCATGTTTGTTCTGAGGTCTTCGTATGTTTCTGCATGCGATAAGTGTCTGTAATTGACAGCTAAAGACTTTATTGTGTCATTTTAAACAGTTCATAAAGAGTTCATAAAGAGAATAGCTTTAGACACATTTACTTGAAATCACTTTTCTGCTTCTGTTTTGTGAATTGTTGCTGTGTGTGTTTGTGAAGGCAACCGCGACAGCGCACTTGTGAGTTTGTATGCTTTAATCATCCATCTGTCGATCTCTGACTTCTGATCAACTTTTCTCCTCAGGTGCCAGCTCCACCTGGTCCAGGAACAGCAGTTTCACCCCAAACATACCCCACCACACCAATGGTCATCTACAGCACCACCCTCCTATGCCACATCCGACACATTACTGTAAGTACACTCTGTTACTGTAGCTGAAAGTTAGTCCATGTAAAAAAAAAAAAAATCACAAATGTATTTCTTTAAAAGTAGGTGCTCACCACCACCACTGCTCTTTGTTCCTTTCAGGGCCAGTGCATAATGAGCTCGCCTTTCAGCCTCCTATATCCAATCATCCAGGTGAGAACACACAACCCTCAGGTGCATAAACCCTGGACCAAACTTTCAGACCCGCTGTATTACAAAACTTGTGAATAGATTTGACAAACAATGCATCCTTCCTTTCCCATTTTTATCCACTGTAAGATTAATCACAAAGTCCTGCTGTTGTTGGCTATCATTCATCTTTGCTAAACACAGCGTTGCCCCTTTCAGCTGCCGCTAAAGATGTGAAACAGATATAATCGGCATTAAATGCTCAGTTAGACTGCTTCTTATTTAACTTTTTGGCAAATGTACAAACACCTTTAGTGTTGAAACAGCTTCTCAGTTCATCAAAAACACTGTCGCTTTTAGTACTTCAGCTTTCATAATGAAACAAATTGATTGATTGAAGTATTGTTGATTAGTCATCACACTTTCATAAATGTGAAATGTTGCTCATGTTTCTTTTGTTTCTTATATATAACATCAGGTTCTTGCCTTTGTTTCAGCTCCTGATTACTGGTGCTCCATTGCCTATTTTGAGATGGACGTTCAAGTCGGGGAGACCTTTAAAGTGCCCTCTTCTTGCCCCATCGTGACAGTGGACGGCTACGTCGACCCTTCGGGAGGAGACAGGTTCTGTCTGGGCCAGCTCAGTAATGTACACCGCACCGAGGCTATCGAGAGAGCAAGGTAGGTGACGCGAGTAACAACTCAAAGAATGAACTGAAATAAGCCTGCTAGCATACTTTGTGTATTAACACTTGATATTTTTAGGTGTTGCTCGTTGTCAAATAATATCTGCCAGTTCATCACCTTCACCATCACCTGGAAAACATTTTGGGCAACTGTTCTCATTTACATTTGTTTCCTGTTTGCTTTTTTTCTTACTTTACTCCTTCCTCTCTCGCAGGCTTCACATTGGTAAAGGTGTCCAGCTGGAGTGTAAAGGTGAGGGAGATGTGTGGGTGCGATGCCTCAGTGACCACGCAGTCTTTGTCCAGAGCTACTACCTGGACAGAGAGGCAGGCCGAGCCCCTGGAGACGCCGTTCACAAAATCTACCCCAGTGCTTACATCAAGGCAAGGATGAGGGTTTCACTCCGCACATAATTCTGTAATGAACTTGCTGGACTGTAATAAGAGGATACTGCTCAAGGCTGACATTTCATAAAATGTTTGTTTGTGTCTTGGGAAACTGCAGAGCCCAAACTGCAGACATCCCTTTCCATCCCATCATTCTGCACCTTCTTCACATTGAACTTTTACTGTGTGTTCCACATAAAAAATGTTTCCCATCCGTCTTTACCCTCTTTTCCACTCGTGTTTCTCATTTGAACTAATCATGTTCGTACATCCTCACACAGCCCTGCTCTAGCTGGGCTCCTCCCTGACTGGCAACCTGAGTTGGTATTTACATTTCTCTCGTGCAGGGGGCTAATTGCTGCTGAATGTACAGTATTTAAAGTCTCATCTCTCCTGCCAGGTGTTTGACCTTCGGCAGTGCCACAGACAGATGCAACAGCAAGCTGCTACAGCTCAAGCAGCAGCAGCAGCCCAAGCAGCAGCTGTGGCTGGAAATATTCCTGGACCTGGATCAGTAGGAGGGATCGCTCCAGCTATTAGTAAGATACAGCAACTGAAAATACAGATGCGCATAGAGACAGTGGGAGGTAGAGGCAGCGTGGCAGTGATTCCAGCTGTCAGTAAGGCTTATGACGATAAGTTAGATGGTAGATTTTACTGCCAGTGAGTGGTGAGTGTGAGCTGTGTACTTACAGATGAATTAAACAAAGAACTGCTCAAGTTGTTCTCAAGTTGTTACTTTCACACACTGTGTTTTTACTTGGGAACATATGGTTCAGAGTAGAGCTGCACCTATTTTCATTATCAGTTAATCTCCCTTGATTATTCATTTGGTCTATATTCAGTTTAGTCTCATCAAAGTCCAGGAAAACCAGCAAATATGAACATTTGAGAAGCTGGAACCAGTGAAACTACTAATAAATTACTATGATTGTTACAAATTAACTGACGAATCAAATAATCTACTAATCGTTTCAATTGTAGTTAATAGGAATCACATGAATTCACAATTTGTTTCTTATGCATTGTATTCATGTAATTGAATAATATTCAAATTTGAATGAATAGCACATCTGGTGTTGAGTTTGTCACGCACATGCAGCACCACACTGACCTGACTGTCACTCCTTGTCCTCCCGTCCTCTCAGGTCTGTCAGCAGCAGCCGGTATCGGGGTGGACGACCTCCGAAGGCTGTGTATCCTCAGGATGAGTTTCGTTAAGGGATGGGGACCCGACTACCCCCGCCAGAGCATCAAGGAGACCCCATGCTGGATCGAGATCCACCTGCACAGAGCTCTGCAGTTACTGGATGAGGTTCTGCACACTATGCCTATAGCAGACCCACAACCCCTGGACTGAGGTCTTAATAACCGCAGCATCACACTGCAACATACAGTGGCGATGGATAGTCTTCCTCAGTGAACTGTTTTGGGTGGAGAAGCCAGTGAAAGAGCTGTAAAGCAGTGACACTGGTGCTGTCCCATGTGAAAAAATACTTAGTCAGGTGTGTTTAAGGCACCTTTGTGCACTGTGGCCCCTACTTTTGCTTTTCGAGCAAGAGTAACACAAAATCCAGTAACACCAAAGCCGTATATTAAACATATGTTTATCTATATTTTTGATAGATGGCTTTGGTTTGTGATGACTGGAATGGTGAACTGTAGGACTAGAAAAAACATGTCACAAGTAACTACAATTATAAAGCATTACAACATGCACATAGATGACCTGCAGATCCCATTAAACTGGAATGTACTCAAATACTCAGCGTCCCAGGAATCCACAACCACCAACTACTGACAGGCATTAGATTCACTGAACAATACAAGAATATGTGAGAGCTGTGCAGCTGTGGGATGAGATGCCATGCGCAGAGGTTCTCATACCCAGTGTCTGGACACCAGAGTACTGCTGGTTTTCTGTTGTCGGTTTTCTTTGAAGCTGTTACAGACTGTTTTACACCAGGGATTACAGGCAAGTTGAGTCGACCGTCAGGCTGAATAGAAAAGCAGCAGCACTCTGAACTGGAAGGACAACTGCTCGGCATCATGCTGATCGCTGCCTTTCAGCCGCTGGACAGCATTGGGGACCACCCAGCTGGATCAGGTCATGCCAGACACTCACCACCATCCAGGAATGTCACAGAGAATGAAAGGACATGCACCATGCCTAAAGCAGACTCTCAAGCCTCTGAACTGAAACAGGTCAAGTGTAGGGACTTTTCTAGATCAGGTATTGCCAAACTACGGGTTTGGCCTTTAAAAGATAGTTGCAGGGGTGTGTCTGGTGGGTGTCCAGTGACAAATCCCCCCCACATTACACAGAATGTGGAGCAAAACACTCGGTTGAGAATATCCTTCTTTACCCATCATAGCTACACTAATGCAGGTTGTTTTTTGGGTGTCACAGCATCACGACATACAAAGTTAAATTACCCATTGGTGGTATATCTGTCTTTACTGACTTACTGTGATTTTATAATTTCCCAGTCAATTAAACAACAACAATAAAACAATGATGGCAAGATGCTCATACAGGCGATCACTCATCACTGGGCACTGTCCACTATCTGTTTCAGGTATGGTTACTGTTTTGGAAAATGCCCTCTTTTATGCTGCCACAAAGGATGAATCTCATACACTTTCCGTGAATTCCCCTCTTGCCTTTTCTCACTGTCCCGCTGAGAGCAGAAAAGAAAACAGTTGGGATGCTTCTGGTTCAATAAGATTGAAGTAAGAGGCAGACAGCTGATGTTCGATGTGTGAGATTTAATCTCAGCACGATGAGCAGGGTTGATCCATGTCACGGCAAACCAAATACATAGTTTAAGTCTAGTATGATCATGGGAGCCACAAGTCCAGACTGCTGCTGGACTTTGCTCCAGTTACTTTAATATGGAGGCTTCTTTAATTAATTTAAATGGTAATTACTTTCATTTGTATTCATTTCAGTTTTATTGAGCACACCCAACAGTCTCTACACACTAGATGAGAATGGTTATACTTAAATATCCTATGACTTGCAGCCCACTCATATACTACTTGATCCAGGTCTCTTGTGTATAGTTTACTGACTAAGATGAGAGAGTATAAAACAGTTTCCCAGCAATATTGATATATTTTCTTGGTTTTTATTTTTGTTACTTTTATTAATTGCATTATATATTTTTAGCACTTTACTTTTTTTCCTTGATTTTAATTAAATAACTCTTATTTTGAGGTGGTTGTCCTGCGATATAATAATAAGGGAGTGAATAGGTTGGTGTATATTTTGTGTAGGATTGTGAGCAGAGGCAACATTGTGATGCATTTGTTTTGAAAACGTCTGTAACACTAAGACACCTTTGTTTTTTGACCTTTCACTCTATAGACATTTACACACATCTGTAGGGATTTATTTGGCTTCTGAGTTGTCTTTTTCTTTTTGATTTGCATTTTTTTCTTTTTAATCCATGTAAATAACTTTGTTTTTGAAATGCATGTCAATGTTTGCATGAATTCTAAGGGCAAATAGACCCCTTTATCTCTACCCCCTATTTGAAATATAGTACTTCACTTTCCCTGCATTACAGGGGGAAACTGGACTACGAGGAGAAAAAAAACCAGCACCTGCTGTACACGGGTGTGTTGTGTGTTGCTGCTTTCTGAGAACAGCAGAGAGGGAAGCGACATAGTCGCAATTATATAAATTCAACTTTTTAGAGCAAAGCTCCTAAAAAAGACAATTTGTCACCCAAGACTTAATTTTGAATAAGCACAGCAACTCCTTGAGTTATTATCAGCCTCTCTTTGAAAGTAAATATTTTCCCTCTCTGCAGTGTTCAAACAGGTGGAGGTTTGACACACAGAAATAATTGGATTTCAGCATGAGTGCTCTCCTCAGCCCCGCACTGCATGTGATCCTCTCTGTTACACTGTTTTTAAAGGCTTTTCTTGTAGATTACACACATTGATTTGGGAATATAAATTTCATTATTCTCCTCATTTTGAGACTCACAGACGTGTTCATGCTCAATATTTTTCACGCCAAACTGCCATACATTATGTTCTTTCTGATAATCTGGTAACACAGCTACATTACTTTTTAAAAAAAATCAATTTGTACTTTGTCCCTACACAGGTATGTTTTGTTTCTTTTTTTAAACAATGCTATTTTGGCAGGTTGCTGCTGAAATGCATAAATACTAATTGGATTTGTTCAAGGTTAAGTTGAATTTTGGGGTCTTTTTTTTTTTTTCACAGGATATTATCAACACCGGTATCCAGTTGATTTAGCAAAGCTTGGCAGAGGGTTGCTTTGTCCCCTCTCTGTCACATTTTTGATTGTTTCACTATAATTTGAAGAGGATTGTTAAAAAAAAAAAGTTTATCCCATATCAGGGATTAAAAAAGTAAAACTTTGGGATTTATTCACATAATTACGCACCTGATTGATGGAATGGCAAGAGACAGGATATTTTCTGATATGTTACTGATGCTTACTTCTGTCTGGAGAAATAATGTGTTATACTCTGTTGTGCTTTAAAGTGGACAGATGTTTTTATATTATTTGCAGTTATTATAGGAGCCTAAAGACACAGCTCAAACGAGTTGATGTTGACTACTATGACAGATTGCAGATATAAATTTTACTTGTATTTCTTATGTGAGAGTCTATAATTAAACATGGCCTGATATTCTCTAAGTGGTGTTCATTTTCTCAACAAGGTAACGTGTTTACAGGGATGAAATTAGTAGAACTTAGCTAGAACTATTAGCTAGAACACTTGTATTTAAAAGGAGGATGTTAAACTGCACAAACCTGTTTTCAATTATTCTGATAACACCTCTGCTCAGGTTCAAGTTGGGAATTACATGAAGTTACTAAACTCAACTGACATGTTGATGCCACAGACATCAGACCTGCGGCAAACATTGACACTACTGAGCTGACTAATAAGCTCATTCAATCATAAACAGCAAGTCCAGAATTTATCAAGAACTTAAATTAACCTGTGTTTATTATTAAAATTTATTTGGTTAATCCATCCATCAGTTTTCTGCCGCTTGTCTGGTTCACGGTCACGGTAATTGATTAATTGCAATCCATACAGCTTGGGAGCACTAACGGAAATGTGATATGAATGTCAGTGAATCCATGTACTTAAATAATTCCATCATTAATGTTATTAAATACATCTGTGCTTTTTCCTGCTATGACCTGTTAGAATGTGTAAAGGTGTCACCTTAACACAGAGGTGTCGAAACTGTTCCACAAAGGGCCGTGTGGCTGCAGGTCTTTGTTCCAACCAATCAACTGTCTGAAGACTGAGATCAGTTGATTAAATGAGTCAAGTCTGGTGTGCTGCTGCTTGGTTGGAACAAAAACCTGCAGCCACATGGCCCTTTGTGGAACAGTTTGGACACCTCTGCTTTAACAGGTACAGGAGGAGAGTGATGAACACAGTGTGTGTGTGTTTGTGTGTGTACACCCTCAAGCTGAGGCCTGACATGAGGTCTAATCAGGCACCAAATAGAAAGCACCTGTGTGTGTGGATAAACAGTTCAAGAGAGCAGCCCGACCAGGTGCTTTTCACCGTTTAGTGAAGTCCAAACATCTGTTTTAATAATATCACATTGGATTAAAAACCAGTAAAGACCGGTGTTGGAAGAAGTGCTCATAATACTTTAATACAAGTAAAAGTCCTGCATTCAAAATCTGACTCAAGAAAAAGTAAGTAAAAATTTAAATTTAAAGCGGCCCCAGGTAAAAACTGTTAGAACCCAGCACCATTCTTAGGCCATGTGTGTGAAGTTCAGAGAGTTTACTCAACTTTAAACCACAAACACAAGGGGAACACCGTACTCTCTCCACACACTCATGGTAAACCCACACGTTGATGGCTGAATTCCATTTAGCTGCCTCAGTTTAGTTCAGTGCAGTCAGGTGGTAAAATAATTTCAATTCTAACCACACAGCGTGGTGGGTGCCACACCTTGTATTGTTGTTCAACAAATAATTCGGCAGCAGTTAAAAAGGTACTTTTTGCCCACAGGGACTTTCTTGTGGTAGGAACTGTGTCCAAAAGAACCACAATCAGAACCGGGGGCCTGTTTCACAAGCACACTTTACAAGCAGATCGAAATGATGCCAGCATCACACGCGATTGTGGTTTGCAAATTGAAGATAAATGTGCAAGTCCTTCAGGGCTCTCACATGCTCAGGCATGGGTCATAAGTATGGAGTTGATTTTTATTAGTTAAACATGTCGGAACAAGGAAGCGGAAATTCTGATATTGCAAATCACAACATGAGGAACCTGCAGAATATGAACGTACAGACATTAAAACACTTTACATAAAGAATCACAGTAGTCCGACATGGCTTTAAATGAAACAGTCTTTATTAAGTAACTTTAATATCAGAAAAATAAAACTCTTAAATTCTCTTTACAGCAAATATATAATATCAGTGCTTTGGCCGCAATAACTTAAAAGGCCGTTATAAAATATAGTCTGCTTTTAAACTCCTGACTCAATTTGAAGAATTTATATGCCATAAGACTCCCCCCACATATACATAACAAAAGTGTAGTAAAATTAGCAAATACTTTGAACTGTTGGTACAGCTTAACAACATATGTATTTATATATAGATAATCTAAGATACGTTTTACAGTATACCGTTCTTAATTTGGTGGCGTACAGACATGACAGGCAGCTTGAATCCTTGGCCTTTTTACAGTTGCAGTGTGATGTTTTACATTGGCGGTACATTATGAAGACATGCTCGTGATGCACATTCCATTTTCCACTAGGTTAAACGGCAGCTATCAATACTATTATCATCAATACTGTAAACTAATAACTAGACTACAAGCAGATAGCATTGACACTCTTCTGCAACATTTCTCAGTTTCCAACTCTTCATTCACTTTATCACTCAGAGAAAAGTAAAAAAAAAAAAAAAAAAAAGAATTAAAAAATCTTATTGTAAACATTTTAATATAGATATATTTATGTATATATATGAAATGTAACAAAATAAAAATAAGTTCTGTATATTTATCAGTCATTAACAGTAATATTATATAATACATACACACAAAAATGTCAATAGATTCATGTCAAACTGAGGGCTGACAGTGTATTGCATTCCCTCAGAGAGAGAAAGAGAGCAAAGAGAGATCGACCCTTTGTAGAGCTGCGAGAAGTAAAATAAAAGGACGGATAGAAGACCCGAGGGAGCAGAAGCAGATGGGTTTTTTGCACTTTTGGGACACATTTGGTTCCATTTCCCCAAGAAAGCTCAAAGATCCATGTAAGAGAAGATATTTAAGAAACAGGGCTAAGCGATGAAATAACTCCCAAATACTGTTCACAGCTGGAATGCAAGGGGGACTGAGGTCCAGAGTCCACGCAGTAAAGCAACAGTATTGACCTTATGTAGTGTCGGCACACTCCAAGATGAAATCATTCCAGCTGGTTCACCTTTGAAAAGTCCATCAACTCATTCAATCCTGTAAAACAAAGTCTGAAGAAACACTGGTGTTTAAAGCTAAGATTTGAGATGATTTCCACCAATTTGTACCTTTTCTTCACTTTCCAGGAAGAAGAGTGGACAGATGCACAAGCAAACAAACGAAAAATCTGAATGTGTCTGGAGTCCCAACCAGTCAATAGTGTGATAAGGTATGGGGAAGGCTGTGCTTAGCTGGGCACAGGACAATAGCAGAAGGAGCCGATGAAACATAAGAAGCAAAGTGTGTACCATTGAAACATCTCTTCAGTGCATTAAAGCAGGTAATGAAGGTTAACCCCGACTGAAATGTAGTAGGAAAAAAACACATAAGGGATATGTCTGTCCAGGAGTTTAAGTCCAAAAATTGTTTGAGATCTGTAAATAAAACCCAGGGAGTTTAATTTATCTAGTGCTTCCTCCAGTAGCTACTGGAGGATACTGAGACGATTTTTGCATAGGCCTGGTAGATGAAACATGGGATTAAATAAAAACAGTAAAGTGATTTGGGGGGGAGGGGGTGCGCCATCTCAAATTTTGCATCCCAATGGAATTATTTTGCGGACTGCTTACCAACAAGGACACAAAATGGCTGTGACGAGATGGCCACAGGGTGGAGCAATCCAAGGGAAAGAACATTCAAGTGAAAGAAAAGGACACGACTGAGATGGCTGAAAAGTCAGCAGCCTGTCTGTACAGTACGGGGATTTGTTCCAGATTACATCTGTCTTCACAGTATAGTTTGACAGAATCTCATCTTTTTTGGCTCCCAGGTGAGGATCAAGTATTAATTGGCCAAACTTATACCATTTACAAAAGTAACTGCAATACAGGGGAGGAGGAATGTTACCAAAGGTACAAGCTGTGCATTTCTTCCTGGCTGAAAACCAGCACATGGTTTCCCAAACCAGGATGTAATCGAGATATAAAAGAATAAAAAAAATAAAATAAAGCGAGAGGAAAAAATATGAAAATGGGAGTGTTCTGCATTAAAAAGATAAAACAGTAGGTGGTAAATACTTGTGAAAGGCTCAACAAAATAAGCAAAAGAGAACATCCCTGTGATATAATCTTTGTTCCACCGAGATGCGTTTAAGAGATTGAACTTAGACAAATACATTAAGACTTCAGTCTGTCAGCTTGTGTTCTTTCAAGCCAAGATCTGGATTTGTTGATAGTGTTGTCAGTTAATTACAGGCTTTCCAAAAAGGCCACAAGTTTGTTTTAAGACAGAGCAACACGGTGTGTCTGCTGAACCAGTTGTTTGTTTTTGTTTACTCAGAACAGAATTAGGCACAAGTTTACCGTAAACAGTTTTTTTTCTCTTTTAAGTAGAAATGGAAAGCAACGTGGCGATACTGAAGTAGCGCAACATCCTGGTACTCTACAAAAAGGAGTTACCCACTTGTTGGTTCCAGTCTGGTAAAGAAAGAAACCTGTGGCAACAAGAGGGTGCCACTGGGGAGTGACCACTTGGTTTAAAAACACTCTGTGGGTGTGTTTACATGTGTATCAATATGCTGGTAATATCAGCAATTATCAAAAATTCTGATTTATAATTTTGAGCATGTAAACATCATATCCTTTTTAAAGTAGCATAGATACACTTTTATAGCCTGATTATAACAATGCAAATTATCTTGGATAGAGTGGCATTTGCCAGGATAATGCAGTGTGTCCATATCCAGTTTACTGTGGTAGGCATTCGAATGCTGTGGTAACAAGGGGAATACTATTAATTTATGCATATTCATACGTGGGACTCACTATATGTAAACATGCTCACCTCTTTTTTTTTTTCCTCAGTTTCCTGCCATGAGCACAATAATTGAGAGGCAAAGGAGTTGGGCCACATTTCAGCACATAAAAACAACTGTAGCAGCAAAAGTTTTTAAAAAACTTTTGAGATGTAG
Organism: Toxotes jaculatrix; assembly: GCF_017976425.1. Classification (NCBI taxonomy): domain Eukaryota; kingdom Metazoa; phylum Chordata; class Actinopteri; family Toxotidae; genus Toxotes; species Toxotes jaculatrix. Next base: position 12,057,448 of record NC_054400.1, on the reverse strand, counting down.
ACAAAAAAAAACATTGTGTATCTAATGGAGTTCAATATAGATTTCTAAGAGTTCAAAGGACTTTTAAAAAAAAATCAGTAAAATATAGGTAGGCAAAAACTGATAACTAGATGTTTCAGGGAGAAGAAAATGCAAAACGAAAATTATGATGAGAAAAAAATATATAGATATATCCCTTCCCACCCCACCCGATGCTACATAGAGGGCTTCCAACCCTCCCATTGATCACTCAATCAATCAAGGAAGAAGACTTCACAATAGCAGGCACATGAATGGGCTGAAGACTCAAACCCATGCCCTAAATACAGATCATTCCTTATTCACCTATTCTTCCTCACCTTTGTCAACACCAGCTTGGACAAAACTGGGGTGAGGACACACCTTAGACACTGATTTGGGGTCAGTTTTGTAATTTCCCCCACACACACATTATGAATTGGTAGTGTTGGGGAGGCCGATCCCTCATCAGCCATCAAGGTAAATGGATTAAAAAAAAAATCACATGTTGCGGAGCTGAATGGCCTGTGTGACCGGGGACGTGCACACAGGGCACACAGCTTCTGGACCCTGGCATATCTGGGTGGCACAATCTAGACAGAAGAGGTTATGGCCGCAGGGAACCAAGGCAGCGATCACCTGGTTATCCATACAGTGCATACATATCTCCTGTCCTCTCCCTGCCGCTGACCCGAGCCCCGGTCGAAAGGAGAGGGAGGATTCAGGAGGGGAGGAAGAGGAGGCGGTGCTTTCACTGGAAGAGGAGAAGGCCGAGCTGTAAGAGGGGAACCTGTGGGCATCAAGGGTCCCAGCTGAGCCAAAGGGGCCTCGGTGAACACGCTGGGCATGAGGGTGCTCCAAGGCTTCCGTCCCAGAGAAGGTTGGAGAGAGCCGGGGCGTCCCAGGTTGACTGGTCTGGAAACAATGATGACAACAGTCATTAGATGACTATGATCATAAGAAATATAGCATCTTAAAATATTATGTTTAAGACTCAAATCACATGCCTCTTGTCAACATGAATATTAAAAAAAAAAGGACCTTAGTGTTTTCTTTGCATCTGTAATCACAGTAGTAACTGTGATAAAGAGCCACATGCTAATCAGGTAGACTTCTTGTGTTTTGCTGATTCTCAGATTGAACATACAATTAGTAAAACAAATAACAGATTGCTTTCTAAGAGAAACAACCATTTTGGTGGATTCAGAATTGTAAGAACAATACTTCAAATTTCATACCAAAACACCCAACGCAGAATTTCTACAATCAAAGACAAAAGCTCACACCTAAATTGCTCTTAACTATGGTATGATTCCTTAATGTCTGTTGAATTTCACCTACCTGAGACTGAAGAACATCAAAGGCCTGGAGGGGCTGGTGGTCCACAAACGGGCTCCAGATGTGTGGCTGTGCGGCAGGGAGCGAGGCTTGGGCAGTGGAGATGGTTAATGGGTCAAACCCTGAGGAGGAGCCTCCACCTCCCAGGCTGACCAGCTCCTCAGACCCCACAGGAAGAAGGTTCTCGCCAAACCATAAAGTTGTACTGCCAGCATTAATGTTGTTGTTGTTGTTAGCATTGGCATTAAACGGAGAGGTCGGGTTGAAATCTGCCAAGCGATTACCATTCCCGCTGCCATAGAAAGAATCAGCTGAACTGGAGCCGCTGCCCAGGGAACTGGAGCTGTCATTGCGGTAGGTGGAAGACATCCTGACACCACTGTTTATATTGCTATTGATTCGCTGAGTACCGTTGATGCTCACTGGCAGCAAGCCACCACCACCACCACCACCACCCGGTGACGATGCACCTGTATGAAGCCACCCAGCCTCCCCCAACCCGACTGGTGCTGCAGAACTCTCGAAGCTCACGTCTGTCCCGTTGAACTGAAAGTCATTGTTGTCTACACCTGGAGTCTCAATACCCCCACAGGTTCCAGTGCGGAGGGCGATGTGCGCCTCTATCTCCTCCCTCGCCCGGTCCACGTTCTCCGGCATCCCGGTGACCTCAAACACAGGCTCTTTGTCTCGACTCGGAGTCACGATGTAGGTGTGTGTCTGTTGCTGAATGCGTTTGATGGTTGCCCCTGAAAGATATAACCAGACCAAAAAAATTGTCAGTTGAACACAATTTTTAAATAACTGCTCTGGTCCCACATCAGTGTCAATTTGTATTGTATAGATTGACTGTCTGTGTGCAGACTGCTGTGTGACTCAACTGGCTAAAGCACATGCCACCTAACCACAACACTGTGAGTTTCAGTCTACAGTACTAATCTTTTCAAAAGTTAACACAATATATATTAAAAGAACAGATGTGTCACATTTTCTTTTAATACATGGCTCAGTGGTAACCATTAACAAAAAGAAGAACAGAAACAAATTCTGGACTCCACTCACAAAAAGAATGCTCCACAATTAATGGTCAAGTATCAAGACCCCTTTTACTTCATTTCTTGTGCCTGAATATTGAACACTGAATACTGATAACTAAAACACCATGCCGCCTCTTACTTCTGTGTGTGGCACGGTGTTTCCTAACTCTTTTCAAATTTGTTGTCATTTTGACTTGTTACCCCCTCCAGCCTAATGGCACATGGTTGAGAACTTCTGCGGTGCAATTTACAAATCAACCCCAGGGCTTCCTGACACTGAGGTGGTAATGTCAACAGGGCAATGGGTTAAAGACCTTCTGGGGCAGAGCTGAGGATATAAAAACTCTTTGAGAACCCCTTTTTTGGAGTTGAGGTTTCCCACCCCCCACACACCTTTCATTTAAACACATTTAAATATATTGCTATACTGTAAATACTCATATTGTTCTTCCATCATGTAAAACAAATCATTTGTCTTAAATTACAATTTGGCTTTGTTGGTGTATGTTGGAGCACACCATATTCGTGTTTGCCAGTATCGCTCAATATTGTTGTTTTCCCATTTGTGCTAAAAATCACTATTGAAACAAATACAAAGCATAAATCCTATGATCGCTCTTTACAACAAGTCCAGCTACTGGAGCAAACAACATTTATCTGAATAACTTAAAGACCCACCTTTGGGACCCACAACCAGCCCAACAACACGATAGGGTACCCGCACCTGTAGGGTTGAAAGGACACACGGTAAAAATACACACTTTGAATGCTACACACAAACAATAACATAAAACAAATGTACTTAGATGGTAACATACACAACACTTAATGTGGTTCACTTCACAAGAATGTCTGTGCCATGTCTTTAACACGGAACACCACTGTGGCTCATAATCACGCGCTTACTGACCTGAATGGTCGTCTGTCCAGGTAGAGTGGGAGTCCCTGGACCAGTCACAGCAGACAGCGGTCCTGTCTTGTTTCGAGAGGCTCTGATAAGGGAGAAGTGCTCGGCTGCAGACAGGATCTCCCTCTTAGCCATGGCCACATCTTCTTTGCGCCCTGTCACGACAAAGACCGGCTGCTCGCCCCTCACTGGTGTCTTAATGTAAGTGTTGGTTTTGGCTCGAAGTGCCTTAATCTTACAGCCTGTTGGAGGCAAATTAAAGGGATACAAGGAAAGATGGGGAAGTTGGATTATTTCCAATTAAATATGTACTACATTACATTACATACAACTATTACTAAACTTTGATACTCACTATCTCCTAATTGAACTAATAAAAGATCATTGCACATGCAATTTAAGTTTCCAGTCACTAATGCCATTTAAGAGTTGGATAGCTTATAAATTAAATATTCCTTTCAGCTGTGGTTGAGAGTCCAACATCATTACCAGAGCCATTTCCTGTTGTTGTCAACACTGCAGTGTGTGCACCCTCCCCCAACTGGTCTGAAACGCGACAATATCACTCTCCCAATCCTACACCATTGAGTTATGTAAAGTCAATGTATAAAACCAGTTAAAAGCGTTATATCTAAGAGAAGACAGTCGTGTTTAGTTTATCTCGGACGCCTTGGGAATGTCACGAAGCTAACTATAACCTACAGCTGATGTGGCAAAGCAATGGTGACCACCACACTGCTCTTCATGTTCTCCTCCGAGACAAAGCCAAGCTTGGTTTTAGCACGACACGGCACGGCTGGGGACAGGCTCACTGTCAGCGAAGCACAGTCAAAACACTCATAGTACAGACGAGCTGTCAAAGCGAGAGGACATGGTGGGGTCTGCTGGTTGATGTAAAACTTGTGATGTAAACTTTTGTTGAGGGTATTGGGCGAGGGTGATGTTGACCCAGTTATGAGGGGTGCTAAGCTAGCTGGTTTGAAGCTAACGTTAACTGTTGTAGGTGAACACGCTAAATGATAGTTTGAGTTAATTACAGATCATTTTAATGCTTACTCTAGACACAACCAAGCGGCGTCCTATATCAAAAGATTGTAACTTTTTATAACGATTATGTAAAATAGCGGGCATTTATGCGGCCATCAATGCTACTGCGGTTGACAACAATAAGTTACCATTTGGCTTACGTTACCGCTCACAGTAAGTAAGCTACAACTTAGCAACACGTTTTATTGTAAATTTTCGTTTGACTGGTATTCTAACGTGTGTGTCCATACCTATTTCTTTAATTTATATATATGCGGTTCCATTTTTACTATCGTTTATATCTTATTTTGCGTACTTTACAGCTGCCCGAGCTATCTTTCCACCAAGTTTCATCCCAACTCCCCTTAGCAACTTTAGCTCGTGAATCCAACTAAAACCATCCGACAAACAACGGCGACTCACCCTGCCTGCCCACAATTTCCGCGACGTGCTCGGAGCTCGGCACAGCCACGCACTCGGTCGTGTTGACGCTCTTTCGCCGACTCAACAGCGAGGGTTCGGCCTCGTAGCCCGACTCCCCGTACACACCGGACGGCAGCATCGCCATGCTGCTAGCTGGTGGTAGGGCGCTGCCGCCGACCCCGGTATCATCCTGCTCGTCTCCGTTGTACAACAAGACCGTCTCGACGTGCGACGGCTCCATCCTGGACGGCACCACGGAGCCACCCGGCCCCGAAGGGAGGTGATGGTGGCGCTGGGCCTGCGCTAGCAACCCGGTGCAACCCGAGGAGTCGACGGCGGCTATAACCTCCGGCTCTTCGTCCTCGGGCGCTGGCGTTGTGTTCACTTCATCTCCCGAGGGCGGCCGATGCATAGGCAGGGGCTTCAAGTCTAGCACCGTACCGATGAGGTTTAAATGAGAAACCGGGGGGAGCTGGTGGAGGTGGTGAAAGGAGAGGTTTTCATCGCCTTGCTCGAGAGTCTGGCTCTGGGTGCCGTGGTGCTCATCAAGGCCCATACCGGCGAAAGCGTGCACTAGCAGCGGTGGGACCTCGGACTCTCCCTCGTCGGCCTCCAGCAAAGACGTGCTACTGGGCATGATGCAATGTTTTTTTTTTTTTTTTAATATTGCCGTTAAACAGAAATCGATATGAATACTGAATCAAATTTGTTTTGGTTTACAAAAAATAAAAAGCGACCAGCGCCTGTTGGTTGAAATGTGGCTTTTGTTTTGTCTTTTCAGCTCCCCATGCAGCCCTCCCTACACTGTGATCTCACATTTCTTTTTCACGCGAGACTTTGTTTTTGGGGTCAGCCGCAACTGTAAAGAAGACACACCCAGCACGCACCATGCAGGGATGGAGAGCCATGATCATATAATTATTTATTATGATATACATCTACAGGTGCCCTGCTGCCATGGGTTACACACGAACTGCGGGAGTAAATTCATTGAGGCCAAAACACAGACATGCACCAGGAGATATCAAAAGATAACAAGCAGATAAGTAAGCTTAGATTGAAGGCTTATGTTAGTTTATCAACTACCGTGGCTGCATGGTCTCTATTTGCAGCAAAATACTAGTTTGAAAACAACTGGGTAGGACCACAACTTGACCACAACTCCTAGGAAGGAGCAGTCAAAAGATCAAGCTTTCAGGGAGTTGATACAGATGTTATCCATTCTTACAAACAACTCAAATAACATGCTGGAGAACTCTGACAATGCAGATTTTCAATGACTTTGTGGTGGCAACAACCATCTTCTATGCAGTCTGCTAGACCAGTGGCATCTCAGGCTCAAACAGAGGTGGGAGTACACCAGGACAGCCAGGTCTATCCTCGGGTGTTTGATAGACTACATGGAAGAGAAGAGAGAGAAAATCACAGTTGACCACTGCTTTAGGACTTGTATTGCTGCTTTTGGTAAGCACTGTTCTCAGCTGTCCACAATAATCCCAGAGTGTATTGTAAATCAGTCATTTCATAAGGGTTAGTGTTGGGTATTTTGCTACTGTAATCACGGTTTTAGCAGTGACAGGAATAGTGGAAATGAGTACCTAGGGTCCCAAAATGTTGTGGGCCCCCATTAGCCTGGAATTTTTTTTTTATCTACAATTATAATTTTTTTATACATTTTTACCTTACTAGAATAAACTATTTGACAGACCTGTTTCATGTCCCTCTCATACATGGGCTCATATATGGTATCGTGTAAACTGCCCATCACAACATGATTTTTAGGTGTAGTATTACACCTAAAGTATCAGCCACGTTGGAGCGTACTATTAAGAGAGCGATACGTTTCCTTACAATGAGGACGTAGCCCACGTGATCCCACAATCGCCCCTCCTCTCCTTTGTTGACCAACGAGAGAGAGAGTAGGGGGCGGGCTTTCGCTGATGACAGCCAATGCCGTGTCACGTTTGTAATACGTTACTTAGAATTAGTCGCATCCGGGTGAGCGTTTTGAGGTGAGTAGCTAATACTAACTGGGACAAAATAATGAATTAAGAAATCTTAATATTCGAATTCACTTTAACTTGTTTGACCACGACTGTTCTCAGAATATACGAATACACTAGCTATAGGAAAATGTTACAACTCCCAAGAGGCTTTTTGTCTCTAAAATATAGAGGGTAGTCTGCTAGCTAGTTAGCTTTAAGCTAAGTACTTGTCGCTGATATCAATGTCCGGGTTTTTCTTTGTCACAATTTTTGTCTTTTAGCCACCATCGGTGTTGAGTTCATGTTAGTTCATGTTTATTTCGGCAGGTCCGCTTAAGTTTTCACTTTGAAGCTGTTGGTTTTCAGTCTTCGGAATGTACGGATCCTTTCGGGTGCTGCTGCGGGTGTTGTGGGCCCAGCTGCTCTGTGGGTGGGTGCTGGGCTCCGAGCTAACTTTTGAGCTGCCAGACAACGCCAAGCAGTGTTTCTATGAGGACATTATCATCGGCACTAAGTGTACACTGGAGTTTCAGGTACGTGGGTCATCTTTCCAGCATTATTAATCGTCCTGATGAGAAGTGGTCATTTTCAGAGTTGAATAGAGTCCGTACTGTCCTCAACAATATCAGGTTTCAGAGATTAGCACTCCAAGGCTAGAATCAGCTTTATATCTTCTACACACAGATAAGTTTTTGTCTAGTTTTTGAGAATGAATTTAGTAATGGTCATACTATATTACGTACATGTACATTGTATGTACATTGGGTACACACTACTACTACTACAACTACTATTACTTTATGCATTAGGCATCCAGATGTTCAATACATAAACTGTTGTTGGCCAAAATAGGTAGATTTTGTCCACACAAGCAAAATTTCTGTCTCTGTAGAAAACCTGATCTAGATCTGAGTGTTGCAGTAGTAAGTAGGTTTTTATATACCACATGAATCATATGACTTATACATATTTCCATATACATCTGTGAGAGTGCTGGTTTGCATGGTTTGTCTTTATTGTTTTGTTAACGCACCCCTTTATAATTTCTGTGACAAGATGAAGATGCCAAAAAATTATTTCACTGCAAATATTTAAACTGGATGAGCCTTTAGCTTTCATTAGATTTGTCTTTATTGAGATTAGGTGGTAGCATACAGCCACAAGCCACTGTGTTGTCCTTTTCTGTTACTGAGTGATAATTCATTGTTAACTATATTGTTTATAGTCTCCTCACAAATTGTATTGTGACATAATTATATTGACGTATCATCATCCACAGCTTCCATGACTCAGTAGGACCAAAATCTGTGACAGCTCAAGATTTTACATACTCAAATACATATATTTTTAGAAAATTATACAACTGTGTTCATCACAGTTTTGTCCATATTGTCCACCCCTCTTCTTTGTCTATTTACTGCTTGACAGAGTGTGTAAAGAAAAAATGTTGTGTCATTATGTTACTGAATAAATGGTCCTTATGTCGTTATGGTTTCCCAGGTGGTGACCGGTGGCCATTATGATGTGGACTGTCGTTTGGAGGACCCTGACGGCAGTACACTCTATAAGGAGATGAAGAAGCAATATGACAGCTTTACCTTCACAGCATCCAAGAATGGCACCTACAAGTTCTGCTTCAGTAATGAGTTCTCCACCTTCACACACAAGACGGTTTATTTTGACTTCCAGGTCGGCGATGATCCTCCACTTTTCCCCAATGAGAACAGAGTCACTGCTCTCACCCAGGTGAGTTTGTGTGTATGAAGACGTGCATGCTTATGTGTTTGCATGTGAAGGATGGAATGTAACATTTTACATAACACTGACATGAGCCCAAATTTGTTTAATATTACCTAATGGAAGCTCTTTCTCCTCATCTCCTCATCTCACTCTCCCTCTCTATGTTGGTTTCATTGCAGTCATTAGGGCAGGACAACTTGGATCTTTGTGGTTTTTGTTGGTCCATGTTGTTTTGCTATTTACAAAATCTGTAATAATTTTTATGCTTAATTCCATTTTTACCAATTTATGAAGCAAAGTGATCTTATTTTGTCAGTCATTAATTTCTAACCACAGTCTAAATATTCGTCTTGGGTTCCTTTATTTTTATTTATTTATTTATTTTTGACTATTTCCAGATGGAATCAGCCTGTGTGTCCATCCATGAGGCCCTGAAGTCAGTTATCGACTACCAGACACATTTCCGCCTCCGTGAGGCTCAGGGACGCAGTCGCGCAGAGGACCTCAACACCCGTGTTGCATTTTGGTCCATTGGAGAAGCTATTATCCTCCTGGTGGTCAGCATCAGCCAGGTTGTTCTGCTGAGAAGCTTCTTCTCTGACAAGAAGACCACTACAACACGTGTTGGATCATAACAGCCTCTGAGCTCTGGGATACAATTCATCACTTTCTTTATCTTTAACTGGGCTTATGTGCATGGAGTTGGTTAGAACAGCAGTGCTGATGTGCAATTGGATCATATCAAACTGCCAGGTCATACAATCTGACATGTCATCCACATTCAGCACTTCTGTTCTTAGAAACTCTGTGCAAATTAGTCTTGAGCAAAAAGGTGATGTGTTTAAATTGTTTTTGAGGGGTTAAAGAAGAAACCTGAAGAAAGGCTTGATTTTGTTGCTTGTAACTATCTGTATTTAAGGCAGTTCAAGCAGCTGGTCATATAGTTATGGCAAACCTTAAGTACTCTGGATATTTGAAATTATTTCTAAATGTGTTCTTATTTTATTTGTATTCTTTTCTGCCCCCATCATATCATACCCTCTCTCTGTCATCTGTTCCATTTTACAGCCCAAATTGTGCACTGAAATAACTAAGAGAGTGGAAATTGTAACTAAATGTACTCGTAAGGATACTGTAGATTTCTTCCCTTATCTGCGGAGCATTGGGTCTCTAAAACCACATTAGCAAGGCAAAGATTGCATTTTGATATGAAAACAAACCTGTTTTGTTTTTTCTTTGTTATTAAACCTCACTGTATTTAGTGATAAGGACTAGATATTTGTTTGCTTTTATCAGCTTTGTCATTTTAGATTAGTTATTTGAAGGGATGTTGTATAGACAGTAAGCCATGAGAGTAAGTTTGTGTTTGGTTTGAGTTATTGGTGGTCTCCGTCAGTGCATCAATTTGACCACACCTAGGTGAATTTGCTCTTACAAATACTTAAATACATCCATGTGAATCAGTGTGGCAGGCAAAAAACTCTAATACTACTCTTGTGTTTGAAAATGGCACACTTTGTGGCAATGCCAACAGTTTTAAATGCACCAACTTTGTTTCTCACTGATGTCCACGCAATGTTATATCTAGTGCTGCCTTTGCTCTGCTGTTTAAAGTGCAACAACTTATTTATGTTTTGGGCCGATTTGTCCTCTTTGTTTTATACAGTACTGTTGTAAAATTCATGTTGTTTTGCAAAATATTGCTTAAATATAAGATAATTCTAGTAACTTTGAGTTGTAGTTATAATTTAAAATTATATCCCCTTACCAACTACTCAGTTCAATTTCAAAAGAAACAGAAAGAAATATTTGGACAGAGTGAATGTAATGTCTGTAGCTATGATTCGTTCCGCTATTATTTCTTCATCTGATCCAATTAGCAAAATTCAGAAAAATTCTGAACATGCAAGTTTCAAGTTTCTTAAGTATTCAATTAAACATTAAAGCTCACAGGAAACACTGCATATAGTGGTCGCTAACTTAACTACTCATTTTTTTCCCTCACTATTCCTTAACTAATTCACTGATTTAGTTCTTAGACACAGGCATGGCTGAAACATGAGTTTAATTTAAATGAGATCCAGTCACCTCCTGGCAAAACTAGAAGACATTGTGTAATGTAACAGGCTTTTACATCTAACCCACTGAAAGTTACTAAAAACTCAACACTTTTTTCTTGTTGATCTGTGTAACTTGGTCAGAATTGATTCCAGAGACTGTGTTAACTCGTCAAAAACAACTAAAATCATCATAATAATTAATAGTTTATCTATTTTTAATATGTTTCCAGTCATAATTTCTGGTTTGACTTTGCTTCCTTTGTCATACTCTCCCCCTGTTATTATATGTTCATTGTCAGTTTTGGTAGGTGGTGCAGTGTTGGCATTTCCCTTTAGGTTTGTGCCCTTTTTTCTGGGGGGTGGGGGTCATTTTTGGACACAAATTCAGCTCCAAGACATTGTGCGAAGGTGTTAAGTTTTTTGGATGGCTGAATAAACGTTCTGTTAAAATATCGGGGCATGCATTTATTTAATCATCATTAATAAACACTTTGTTTTTCAGTGAGGGATGACATTTCTGGATTCATGCTCTAGTCATGCTTTTCATCCTTTCAACCTGTAGGGAGTGATATAATCAAGGCCATCACAGTCAGCATTTTTAGCTATAGATTATTTTAGATTATGTCTTAATCCGGCAAATACAGAAGCAATAGTCGTGTTTTCTATAGACGTTGGTTTCTCTTTCCATGGTGGGCATTTTTTTCTTAAAGAAAAGTCCCAGGGGCTTGAACAGGAACTCTTACGCGTTTTTGTTGTTTTTAATAGCATACGTAACAGTCTAGCAGCTCTGTGATTGGCCGTTAACATGTCAATCACTTGCCGTACTCGAGAAAAAAGACTGCATTGCGTTTGCGATTTGACAGAAACTGAGTCGTGATCATCCGGTCGAGCCGTGGGTGGATAGCCTTCCCTATTTACCTTCCCCTTCTCTGAGATGACTGTCGTGCCATCTCGCTGAGTGGCTACATGGACGACTGTTATTCGCTGTTTTCGGGGGTAACGTCTGTCGTTTGTTTCTCGACGTGTGTGTGAAATAAAAACGGCCTGGATATCGGGGATATCCCCTGAGCGACAGACCGAACGTCGTTTTCCCAGGCTTAGCTAGCAGCAGCACGTCGCAACGGGTGGGGGTGGATTTCTACATTTCGGCCCTCGGAAAGCGAGTATAAATAACGTCTCAGGAGTATGTTGTGGAACAATGACAAGCGCAGGAGGCAGATGTAATGGAGGAGAGTTTCTCGGAGGGGAAGAAATGTCAGTGGCTCAGTATCGGCTGAACGGTCAGTAACGAGGTGTAAAGTGGTTCAGCTCAGCGGAGCTAGTCGGTTAGCTAAACTGATCGAGGAAGTTGACTAGCCACCAAGCTAGCTCGGCGACAAATGTTTTACTGGACCAAGGGTCTTCTCAGACGCCTGAGTTATTAATACAGATGAATATTTACACAGCAGACTGGTGATGCCAATTTTCGAAAGCTGAAGTTTAGAAAGTAGCGAATTGCTTTGAGCTTTGAACCTAAACGCTACCGTTAGCTAGAAAGTCGGAGGTTGTTGTAAACAAAGGGTTCCGAGCTCCACCTGTCCACGGCAACCTTACACCTCGAGTTGTCGTTCACCGATTGTCTCACGGACATCGTTGCCTTTTTATTTATCAGTGAAACCAACTCTCAGAGATGGATTTAAAGACAGCAGTATTTAACGCAGCCAGGGACGGTAAGCTACGGCTGCTTCAGAAACTGTTGGAGAACAAAGATGGACACGAGGTGACCAAGTTGATGGGAGAGAAGACAAACGGGGCCACGCCGCTCCTGATGGCCTCCCGGTACGGCCATCTAGACCTGGTCGAGTATCTGCTGGAGTGCTGCAGCGCTCCGGTTGAGGTCGGTGGATCGGTGAACTTTGACGGAGAGACCATCGAGGGAGCGCCCCCTCTTTGGGCCGCCTCGGCGGCGGGTCACCTGAAGGTGGTCCAGTCCCTGCTGGGCCACGGAGCTTCTGTCAACAGCACGACCCTGACCAACTCAACTCCTCTGAGGGCAGCCTGCTTTGACGGTCACTTAGACATTGTGAAATACCTGGTGGAGCACAAAGCTGACCTGGAGGTGGCCAACAGACACGGTCACACGTGTCTCATGATTTCCTGCTACAAGGGACACAAGGAGATAGCGCAGTTCCTGCTGGAGAAAGGTGCAGATGTCAACAGGAAAAGTGTAAAAGGTGAGCGGGCAGCACACTCACAGCTATCAGCAACAAACAGATAACACACAGTGACCTCCTTTATCCACATTATCTCTGACCATGAGATAAGATAAACTGGTTCAGTAGATTTTTACCTGTCCAAGTTTAATATGTTTTGAATCCCCTATTCCACAGTAACTCAGCAGTGCTGTGAGACAAGTGATAGCTGAATAGATCATTAAGGTATTTTATAGATCACGCAGAAGTATTCTTTGGGAACAATCAATCAATAAATGAGGATTATTATATTGTAAGTAGCTAAATACTCCCTAATACTCATACCCATACACCACAGGTGATTACATAGAGAAATCTAAAAGTACACTTGACTTTAACCAGTAGAGAACTACGGTATGAGATAATAATTAATTTGCATACTTCCATCTGAGATGACTCAACAGAATAACGTGATCTTCTGGTTTCACAATGGAAAGCTGTGAAGCTGACTGTGTCACCTTTGACGTGTCTGTGGGTGTGTCTGAACCATTTTCTCCCTTGATGGTATTTTATAAATACACAAAAAGCAGTGTCCATCTGTGGTTTTAAAGAGTTGGCTTTTATGTGATGACAGACCTCAAAACTGCTTGAGAAGAAATGCATTTTAGTATTATTCTGCAATAAAAACAGGAGCTGGAACAGTTGTATTGTTCCTCCTTTCATGGAGTGGGTTAGCAGCAGCAGCAGCTATGTGTAAGTTAAACTGATGCTTGATACAGTAGATTTAGCCAGTTTTCATATTAGGAAAAAGAAATCAGGATGGTCCTTTAAAAACGTCTCAAACTACTCCTGAACTTTAGTTCACTTCTCCTCTGATCATCTGTGTGTACTGAAAATATGGCTAGATATGTGGCGTTTTCATTAATCCTCATGCATGACTGTCAAATCTTTAAACTATTACTTTTACTGTAACAGCTGAACCAACAGGAAGGACTAGATGGTAAATGTAATGATGGAGGAAGGAGAAAACGTGGACTCCACGCACAGCTGACTGAATAGCTTTAAAAAAGCTGGGATCAGCTCACTTCTTACCCAGATGAATCAACATTTGTCAGTTTATTAAATTCCTTCAGAATAACACCTACTAGTGAGGTGCCCACCTCTCCTGAGCTTAAGGTAGCCTAAATTCTGTTTGTCCCATAATGAGTATTCAGACTAATCCCTGGCTTTAGAAAGGATTTTTAAGTTCTGGGATTAACTTTTTTTTTTTTTTTTTACCTCGGAGAAAATGATATTTAATATCTGAAAAATAATGAAATATGCACTGTTTTTCTTTTGTTTTTTTTTCAAAGGTAGACATTCAAAGCTGCAACAGCATTGTTAAATAGTTTTTCTGAAATGTTAACCTATCTTGTCTTGTCCATCTTAAAAAAAAATAAACTAGAAGAAGAGCTGCAGCACTGTTGCCCCCAAAGTTTTCTTTGTCAACACTTGGCCTGTATGCCGAAAGAATCCGATCAGTGTTAGTTTTGGCAGAAAATGAAGAGTGTAAACAATGATTAATCCCCGACAAACCCTATTTGGTCTCATCTGCTTGAATATGGATTAGCTGCCGGTGTATAGTGAGGGGGCAGGCTAGAGGCAAGCGAGGGCAAAGCAGCATTACGCAAAAGTGTTTCATTGAAAAGATAACTGGGTAAGGATGAACATGAAGTGTTATGAATGTGTGTTTGTGATATGTCGAATTAATTTGTATGAGATAATAAGTGCTGTCCCAGAACACTGTCTACCCATGTTTAACTCCAGGAAGCTATGGAAACTTCTTCTCAGTTTATTGGTTGATAATTGACCCTGACTTCCAAGGCTGAGTGACCTATTGGAAAGAGAAGTTTGCAAGACACAGATATTCAAGATGAGCTTGGCCTTAAAAGTACTTTAGCTTCAGAGCTTTGGATTCATGTCCTTCAGCTACTTGTTAGTAAACTATAGGCTTAAACCACACGTTTAAGTGTTATTCAGAGTGCTTTGTCTGAATGCACAAGGTCTTGTTTGCCTTAACACTGAAAAGATGTCAATGGGCATCACCATCGAGGGAACCCTATTACAGGAATCTAGTGTCTGGAGATAAGTTTAGAGTTGCTGTATTTATTAAAAAAAACAAACAAAAAAAAAAACACATCAGACAGCTTCACTCCTGACTAAAAGTAGTAATATTGAATTTGGGCTCCCTGAAAATATTCCTTCAGTCTTTGAACTCAGACAAGGATTGCATTCATCATCAGCACTGAGTAAAAGTAAAGAACCTGAAATTTGCATTTAATGCGCACTCATTCGGGAATTACCAGAACATTAATACGTCTCAGTTAAAAATGTTCTCTGTTATATGTTTTGATAGCTGTTAAATCACAGCCTTGCCAGGTTTCACTTATGATGTGCCACACACACCAAGTGAAAGCAAACAAGTCACAGACTGTGTGGGGAGGAAGCAGATTTTTCTGTTTAGAATTTTCAGTTTAGAATTTTTTCGCACTACGTGGGCCCCGTTTTGATATCTCCCTCTGGAAAGTATTCTTTTCAAAAGGTTCACTCACTCACATAAAGTTGTGCTGCAGCTATAGACAGCATGACCTGCGAGTTTCTGTCCAAATGAGAGTAACCCTGGGAATTTCACGCACATACTGTAAACAAGGTTAATTTCACCTGAATAGCTAACATTGGGTGGAAATGAGCACAACAGAAAAAGTGGTTCTGTGGCACTATCCACAATAATCCTGTTATCAGCTGATCTGTATTTTGAATATGTTCAAAGTAAAAGGGCAGTGTGCAGAGTGAGTAGTACCCTTGTAGTTCTTGTGTAGCCCTGTCTCCAGGCCTTAGAAACAATTAAGAAACGTTGGTTAATTTATTTTTTTAAGCTCAAAACAGCATTTTCTTATTCAAATGACAAGTTTTGTGTAGATTGTGGAGAATCCTTCCAGCCTCCTGCACACCAGCCGGTACATATAAAAAAAAAGAAACATTTCTGCTTTATCAGAAAAGTGCTGTGGCTCAGCTGGGGTTTTCCAGTGGTTGTATAACAGCAGTGTCCACAACTACCTCGTTCTCTAACAGCATGGCTATACTAACGTCAATTAAATGTGTGTGTCTTTCCTTTACATGTTCTCTACTTGTTTATGCTGGCTACACATGTAGCAGAAAGGTTTCCAAAAACTGTCAAGAGCTGACTTGAGTTAACTTGAAGTAAATTTTATTTATAGCATTGAATGACTATACTTGTCCCTGAATCCTGGCCAAGCACCTGTGTGGTGTCTTTGTCTGTCTTCTTGTGTATCCTTTTATTAAAAGATGTGTATTCTCTCTGTCCACAGGCAACACAGCCCTTCATGACTGTGCAGAGTCAGGCAGTCTGGAGATCATGCGGATGCTGCTTCAGTATGGAGCTTCCATGGAGCAGGATGGCTACGGCATGACCCCCCTTCTTTCTGCCAGTGTCACAGGCCACACTAACATCGTAGACTACCTGACAACGCACCAGCAGGTCAGGCTTTCTGTCGTTTACAGATGAGAGTTTGTGTGCATTGATGTGTGTGAGGCTGTGGTTATGCAGTTTTGAATCTGTTGAATATTTATCTTGGAGAAATATGAAAAAATTATGTCCTTTTTTCTGCAGACGAGCCACATGGAACGCATCGATGCCCTGGAGCTCTTGGGAGCCACATTTGTGGACAAGAAGAGAGATCTGCTTGGAGCTTTAAAATACTGGAAGAGAGCCATGGACCTCAGGTACATGGACAGTAACAACATAGTCCATAAACCAGAACCCAAGCAGCTGATCATGGCATATGACTACGCCAGGGAGGTGAGTCTGTCTTTTCATTCAGCGCCGTCCTGAGGTGGTTCTGCACTGTATTTTAATTCTCTCGAAATAGGATTTATTATTGCTAACTTAGTCAGATTTTGGTCAAGGAAGTACAGGCTAAAGCGAGGTGACTTCTTTTAAATTCGCTGTGCAGGGAAAACCCTGGAAGTCACACTCTTTAGTATTGGAGACACATGCTGTAAAATTGTGCATTTTCTGTGAAGGGATGGAACAAAGGAAGCTGCGCATTTAAGACCATGCTTGCTTTGCAGAAAGGGTTTTCAGGAATTAAGGAAACTGACAGATGAAAATTGAGCGTAATGCCAGGAGTTCCAATTCATATCTTTGTGTTGTTGACTTCATTGCATGTACATGGAAAATCTCCCAAAACATCTCCACCCTTTAATCATCTTCTAGGTAACAAACGGAGAAGAGCTGGACGGACTGATATCTGACCCGGATGAGATGCGCATGCAGGCTTTGCTCATCCGTGAGAGAATCCTGGGCCCACAACATCCGGACACATCTTACTACATCCGTTACCGAGGCGCTGTCTATGCTGACTCTGGGAACTTTGAGCGCTGCATCAATCTGTGGAAGTACGCGCTGGACATGCAGCAGAGCAACCTGGACCCCCTCAGCCCTATGACAGCCTCTAGCCTGCTGTCATTCGCTGAGCTCTTCTCCTTCATGCTACAGGACCGGGCCAAGGGGCTCCTGGGGACATCGGTGTCATTTGAGGACTTGATGGGGATCCTGTCCAAGAGTGTGTTGGAGATTGAGAGGGCCGTCAAACAAAATGGGCCGATGCCTCCTGACCCTGCCCAGCTCAGCAAGGCCCTGTCAATCATCCTGCACCTCATTTGTCTTTTAGAGAAAGTGCCGTGTACTGCAGAGCAGGACCACTTCAAGAAGGAAACCATCTATAGGTGAGTTTCTGTGTAAAGTACCTATGCTGGCAACAGTTTGTCTTAAGTGAGAAAAATCTATTGAAAATGATCTCAGGCCACTTACGTCTAAGTGTGCAATACAAAAAAATAGAAGTTTTGAGAGTGGAAAAAATAATCTGTGACAGTGATTTTCTTTGACCTCATTTCTGAAAATAGCTTTGTCATCCCCTGCTCGGTATTTGCTTTGGTAATGTGAACTTGCACCAGTCAGGATCTCAAGTTTACAGCCCCATTTTCCTCAGAAAAAGAGAGTGTTAGTTCAACTAAACAATACATTTCACCAGTGCCAAATGCCTTTGGTGACTTTGTCAATAAATTGTGTACATAAGGGCGTCTGTCTCACAATCTGTGTCGCAGTTCAGTCAAACCTGAAGTCCTCGTTGTCAGTTGGTAAATTGTCTTGTACTCATGCAGTGCTGTTACCATATTTGTAGTACTTTGTCACCTTGTTGCTGTTTCTTGACCCAAAAGTTGACATCTTTTCACATCTTCAGATTCCTGAAGCTCCAGCCGTGCGGCAAGAATGGCTACAGTCCGTTACACCTGGCTGTCGACCGCAACACCACCTGTGTGGGCCGCTATCCCGTCTGCAAGTTCCCCTCCCTCACCGTCGCTTCCATCCTTCTTGAGTGTGGGGCGGATGTTAACAGCCGAGATGAAGATGACAACAGGTTTGTTGATTTTGTTTTTTTTAATCCTCATGCTCTTGTTTTACCTGCTCTGTTCCTTTACCTCTCCAGGTTTATTGAAAATAAAGGAAGCATGCTGTAATGAAAATGTCAGACCAGTCTATGGTGCTGTATATTGAGCAGTATAAGCATCTATTATCTGTGCTCTCCCCAGCCCCCTGCACATAGCTGCATCCAATGGTCACCCTGACATCATGAACCTGCTGATTTCCTGCGGGACTCACTTTGACAGCACCAACGCCTTCCAACAAACGGCCTGCGACCTCCTGGACGAGAAGGAGCTGGCCAGGAATGTCATTCAGCCCATAAACCACACCACGCTGCAGTGCCTAGCCGCCAGGGCTATCGTCAAGCACGGCCTCGACTACCGGGGAAACATCCCTGAGAAACTAGAGGCCTTCGTCTTGCTCCACAGATAATGATCGTGAAGGAGTAGAGGGGAATGGATGGATGGTTGAAAAGCGGGGCTATGATTTACATCGAGTGGAACGGACAGACTGGAGAAGCATTGTGGTTCCCTGTCAGACCCACAAGGTGTTTGTGGAGCTGAAAGACACAGTTTTGTGGGTTAGGTTTGCAAATTCAGACTATTTGGAGAGTATGAATTTGAAGATCCTTGTGCACAAAAATGTCCTCATTCAACCAGGATGTTGTGAAAAATGACTGGAGTAAATAGAGGAATGAGTGACCGTTTGCTTCCTCTGTTTGCTGTTTCATGGTGCCACAGCTCTGACTGTGTGGCTGTATTAGAAGTGGATTGCAACATGGACAAACACAGTTGTATCTCTGGATGAACTGAGCAAAGGGTTTACGTATTTTTGCTTTAGAAAACATGGATTTTTTTTTTTTTTTTTGCATATTCCACAATGCTATTTATTGAATGAAACTTGAGAGATTTTTCTCCATGCTGGCTCCAACACAGCCTCATCTTTGCCTGTTAATGTCCTCTCAAAGCAAGGATTGAGGCGTTTCTACATATGCTGGGACTTCAGGTTTTTTTTTTTTTTTTTTTTTTTGTCCCATCACTGCTGCCAACAGTCATGGACCCTTCCTCAGTCATCATTAGGTTAAAGGTTTTTGTACTTTTACAATACATTTAGTTATTGTCATGCAAATCTGGATATCTGCCAAGTGTTGTGGATTCTAGACTCATTTGTCGTTCCCACTTCAGTATATAACAAAGCTTTACGAGAAGGGTTTAATGTGTGTGAACACCATAAGTGCTTTATTCTTCCTATGCACAGGCGGGGCTGTTGGAAAGAGAGACTGTTGTATTCTGTGCCGGCACTTGTCTGTGCAATATCTCTCATGAGTTTTTGTGTTTACCTCATTGCTGCCGTTTCCTTCAGTATCTCCCTACTTCACTCAAAGAAGGGGGGACATACAAAACCATTGTACTGATTGTTGTAAAAGAGTGAATGAAATTCGAGTGATTGTGTATGTCTGTATGTGTGAAAGAGTGAGTGCCACACGGTGTGTTTCTTGTATGCAGAGTAGGTTTTTTTTTTTTGAGCTGACACAAATTATTGATGACAAGCATTTGGTGTAGTGGCACTCATGGAGATTCCATAATGCACGACTGCCACTAGAAACCACAGCGGCCGAACTAACTGTCTACAACCGCTGGAGTGTGCAGGCTTGTACACAGAAGTGACCTCTTAACGTTCATACATACATGGCCGACCTTTAAATGCCATCGTTCTTTAATAATCTTGATCAAAAAAGAAAAGTCTGGGCAAGGTTACCAACACTGGCCCACTGTGCATGTGCAGCAGCAGCATATCGACCAACCAATCACTGCAGAAAACCTTTCATGGGAACTCCCAGACTCCAAACTAGGCTAGAGCTAGGGTAGTTCTGCTCATTTTGTACAACTGTCGTCCAATTGTATGAGAACCGAAGACACAAATGAGTGGGAGGACATGTCAACATACAGATTAGTAAAGCTTTGTGAATTATCTTGTTTGCACATTAGCTTTAGATGTGTGGGTTGAAAAAAAAGGGCTTTTCATAATTCGTAGGATTTCATATTGCAGTCTATTTAACCTGACAGTTCAAAACCTGACATAGAAAATGTATGACTCCCAGGGCAACTTGATTTGAATCTGCACTTTACTACAGCGGAGTTTAAGATTTGATATGGCATTAATCAAGTTCATGTCTTAATAACCAGTTTGACAATAAACCCATGTTGCACTTGTCTCCTTGTCCAAATGTCTTTTATTTCCTTCTTTTGTCTATATGTGGGGGTTTTGCTGATGGAAATTTTGTATAAGGTTTTTTAGCACTGTGTAGGCGTCTACGTTTCAGTTTTAATTGGTGCCATTTTCACATGGCCTAATTAGGCTGGAAGACAGTGAAACCACATGTATCCTTCCCTTCAGGAAAGTGGTATTTCATAGGGAAAAGGCTGCTTTCAGTCCATTCAAATAATTTTTTTTCCCAGCGTATAGAGAAAATTTAAAATTGGACAAGTATGGTTGCTAAATAGTGAAGTTTATAGTCTGTAACTCGTCTTGGACTACATGCAATTACAACCACAAGTTAATCTTCAACCAGTTGGTTTTGCTGCTTCTTTGAAGTCCATGTTCCTACTACTTTTACTGCAGAGTCAGTGGGCGGTAGACTCATTCCAGATTCTTGAACTGGGAGCGGGTACACTGAGGACCCCTCTGGACTGGAATGTCTCCAGAGAAACCTTTGACATTGCAGGAGGGCTTGCTCATGTTGTGCATCCAGTTGTTTCCAAGAACTGTCCCAAATAAAAACCTGCCGATTCATGGCTTGTTTATTCAACACTTGCTGCTTAAAGCAATTAAAAGAGCAACAGTGGCTGACTGGGTCCTCTGCTTGGGCTGTTTTGCCTTGATGAGTGATGGACTGACATTATTTACCCATTCAGTCATGGGAACTAATTAAATGTGTCTGCTTTTAGCCATACACCAAGAAATGAAAAATAGATCCCAGCTTTGTCTTTGAGCTCAGAAATAACATGAATTGATCCTATCAGGTACAGTAGCTGATACATAGTATGTTATTGAATCTGGCATCCCACACAGTAAAGATAAAATGGTTCAAGGGTAAGGCTGATGATATTCTGTAACACAACATATCAAACTGTGTCTGTGAATCTAAAGCCTGATAAACAGTGACTGTTCCCTCTGAGACATAGACCTTTTAAATTCATCAACGTGCCACACTGTTGCAGCTGGTGACATGTTCCTTCATAAGTGTATTCATTGTGTATTAATCCACGACCGAAAATAGTCCCCAAAAATGCGCCAAGTGAAATATTTCAACAATTATTTGATGAATTGTGATGTTCATATGTAATATGTTCAAACGTTCACTGTGCCCAGAGTATGAACTCTAATGACTTTGGTGAACCCTGGGCTTTTTCTTCAGTGCCACCAGCAGGTTGACGCTTTTAGCTTTTAGTGAGAAATTTAGTTAGAAACACTTCTGTTTCATTCTCCCTCTTTTAGGGTTGAACTTCATTGATATTCCGGTTTAAACCTGTGAAAGGATGACGATAAAAGAACTGTCATCTAACAACTTGATGATGGAGCTATTCATATGCAAAGAGGCACAATACTGTCTTGGTTACACATCTGTTGCGTTTTATTAAAGTCACAATTGAAACAGGTCATTATCTTCAACAAATTTTAATGCAAATACAAAGATGACTTTTCCTCCCTCATCTTTTGTCACTGTGAGGATCTCGCCACCTGTTTCGTCCACACGTACAGCGGCAGCAAACAGTCCCAGAATGTCACACCTATCCTGAATGTTCTCTGATTAGTCACTGACAGGATCTCTAGCAAAGTGGAGAGTGGGAATTACTTAATGAGTCACGATCACTGTAGGTATGTGTGTGCGCATTCAGCAGCTGAGGCAGGACGGAGCAGGCCTGGGTAGATCGTTTTCACCATCTACGTGTGTCATAGCAGAACAATCCATTTCGTGACATACAAACAAGGAGTTCCTTACCTCAGGGGACCTTTTTCAAACCACCGCTCTCTATTGGAAACCATGCTGTTTGCTTTTACACAACAAAAACTCGTTTAGCTAACCTGAGAAAACTTCTTGGAAAGAGAGCAAGAAGGAGATAAAGGTGTAAACTGGTTGTTTTGGGATGTGTCTCTCACAAACAACAAGTTCACATGATTTACTGGCAGGGCCACTCCGAGCAGTGTCATTGAACTCTGCTATTTTGCTTTATCATAACCACACCCAGGATTACCTGCCAAAAATAGCACAGATTTTATGAAGTGAAAGAAGACACTTGGTTATTTGTTTTTACCTGGTGTGAGGACTGACGTACTACTGGGAACTGTATCAGTTGGAAAATCAATTCGGCCCCATCTCTATGACTCTTCTTCCTTTCCAGCCTGTTATCTCAATTGTGTTTCTGTAAGCTCAGTTAACCTAGATCTCCTCAGAAATGTTAACATCTCTCATTGACGGTAATTGTGAAGTATATAGCATAGGTGTTTCTGTGTTTCTGGGTCTCAGTACCTGGAACAAGTCGAGGCTTGTCACAGCGCAGTGTAAAACATGCGAGTGTTCATGCGGGGCAGTCCCACTTAAATTGCCACTGGAGGTTAACAGTGCCGTCAGCTCTGTGCCGAACTAGACGTTGACATAAGGAAGGAGAGATTAAAAAGGAGCAAAGAAGAGAGAGAAAGGAGTGCAGCTGAAATGAGCTCTGTGCCATGTGAGGACTCTGTTTGTCGGAGGACTGTGTCTACAAAAGCCAGATTTTCTAGAAAAATCACTTGTCAGCTTTGCAGAGAGGGGTTGTCCGTGAGTCAGAGGGTTGCCCATAAAGTCCAAGCAATAAAGCTGGTGAGGATCTACTTTGCTGAACTGTCTTTGAGTAAGATGCAGACTCCCTGCCAGCTCCAAAGAGAGTGATTGTTGTTGTTGTTGTGTTGTTTTTGTTGTGTTTGATGGACAGGATACAGTGGACATTACCCAGAGGCAGGAAGCTGTGCAAACACAAACATAAATGGCTCTCATAAACTTCGATGTTCTGTTTGGGATCCTCTTTAAGAGCCCAAAAGATACTTGAAAGATGGGTTTACAGTTTGAAGCCTGTCTTAAAGCAATAATGACATATCGATGTGTACATTACAAAAAGTAACGAGTCCTGTCCTGTTAAAAGATCCTGTCTCAAGGCAATTTCAGTGTGACGTGTTGTCGGGGACAAAATCCACAGTCTTTGTTCTGTACAACTCAAGGCGTCAACAGTCTGAGTTAGTCAGATGAAGTGGATATCTTCCAAAGTTACTGTCATTTTCGTACCAAATTTCCTCTTTTCATTACTGTCCATCTGCCATCTATGCAAACACAAAAAGGGAATTTTGTGGAAGATACCCACTTAATTTGTCTGTCAGTGTCTTTGATGTACATATTTATATGTAAGTTATGTTTTTAGATAGGCTTCAAAAAAATGCCTAAATATCCTTTAAACTGTGTTTTCTTATATCACCTTCATACCTTGTAACTTTTCTGAATTTCATGAGATATGATAAATATGAATTTGAGCTGATGACATGTTTCAGAAGAACACCACAGAAAATAGCACATTGAGACATTCACACAGACTCTAGCTGTGACACAGTCAACTACAGTGGGTTTTCATCTGCATCATATCTGTGATTGTCTTGTTGTACTTTTAATACTGCACTACCACTCCAAAGTCCCAAGTAAATGAGTTTGGCATACTGTGAGTGGAGACACTTATATACATATATAGGGAGTTTAGACCTCTCTGGGGACCAAACAAGTAAAATGTTTATGTATTTGGTGTAATAGCAGTGTTTTTCCACATATTGAATTCTGATAAGGTCAGAAAAAAAATCAAAGGCAGAAAAGTGTTATACACATAGACAATGTGCCTGTAAAGTTTACAAAACATGAGGGTTAAATGTGTGAGTGAACACCTTAAACCTGAGTCTCCTGACAATATGAAAGCCTATCTCACACAGTCTTCATTCACCGTACACGAGGCTCCACTCCATGGCTTATTTTGTGGCCTTTTGGCAGTTCTGTCAGCTCAGCCTACTTCTGTCCTGTCTATATTTAGGGCTGAATAATGCCCTGTTGGAAAGCTGTCCTACATTAAGCGAGCTGCTCCATCTCTGAATACGTGCAGGTGAACTCACCTCAAGTCACCAGACACCTCTCCTTTCCTCCCGTGCCTCTGCCTATCTCCACGTGCCACCCAGTCCATCTCAGTCCACTTCAGTGAGGTTTTACTAACGTGGCAGACAGGTACAGGGGTACATTTTTAAGAGCAGAAACAAAACAAATAAGATGAATTAATAATGAAAATAATTGGTAGTTGCATTCCTAAATACATTTTAACTGTGGTTCCTTTCAGGTTAATTACGTTGGCTTTCCAATCATTTATAACTTCTAGCTGTCAGATGTCAGCATCTGCCTCCTTAGAACCAGCCTGCTTACTTCATTGACTTGAAAGAGGATCTAGTTCGTCCAGCACTCCAAAGTTCAAATACATTTCTACATTTCAAGTTCCTTGGTGTGAATACGTGTTAAACTCATGGCCTGTGCTTTGTTTTGGGACTCCAACCCTGGGACAGTAAATCGATCAACACTGTCATTTTCAAACCGAGTTTTAAATGGAGGTAGATTTACCCTCTGCACTGCTTCACCAGAGCGACGCTCTTTGTTTTCTTGTTTACTTTGATGCTCTGACAGTGCATCACTATGGATGAGAGAAGCACCTGCTGAATGTAAAATGAGAAGGTGGCGACTGAGAAAGTGGTGTTTGGAGAACGTGACCGATTACATAAGAGACTCAGCAGCTAAAATAGATAGGCAGGGTATTAACATGGGGATCACTGTGGACTGAATCTGAT
Organism: Toxotes jaculatrix; assembly: GCF_017976425.1. Lineage (NCBI taxonomy): Eukaryota > Metazoa > Chordata > Actinopteri > Toxotidae > Toxotes > Toxotes jaculatrix. The sequence continues at coordinate 12,032,382 of NC_054400.1, read as the reverse complement.
ACTGGTCTGGACTGGACGCCACAGTCTCTGCCTCACTCATTCTCTTTCTGTCTAACAAACACGCACACAGACACACACAGTCCCTGACTGAACCAGTGGGAACTGTTAATTGTGTGTGTGTGTGTGAGAGAGAGAGAAAGAAAGAGTGATTGCTGCTCTCCAAGCATACTGGCACCAAGACTTTCCACTTTGAGTCAGCTGTCAAAACAACACTCATATAAATAGAGGGAGAATTAGCTGGCATGGCAGTGATTATAACAACAAATACACAAATTCAACACACACGTGTGCAAACAACAACGCGCACACAGTTTAGAGTTAGATCCTCTTTTGACTGTGGATTTGACACTCTCTCAAGCTAATTAATGTACAGTGCTGAATCATAGGGAATATTATTCTGACACTTGAGGAATCATCTAAAGAAAGTACAGTATAAGAAACACACACACGTAGAAGTACACACACCTGCACTTACACAACACTTCACCCACACATGCTCACTCCTTGTCACTTTTTTTTTTATATTATTATGTATTTATTTATTTTTGTGTATTTTTATTTGGTACCTTGTTGTGTAACAGGAAAGATACAGACAGAACATTTGGAGCAACATGTAGATATCTGTCTGGAATCAAACCAGGGTTGTTGCTTTCTCAAGTTGCCTGGTGTCTCAGCCACCAGGCCACCAGGACACCCCCTTTAGGGTCTATTTTAAACTGTCCTTCCAGTGAGAGCACCACACCACACAAGTCCTGATTCATTTTAATTCAGCCAGTGCAGTGCCTGTGCAGGTTGCTTGGCCTGTTGGCCCATGTTAATACCAGCTTGCAGCTTTCTTGAGAGCAACAAACCCCCTCATGGTGTAGTTCCACCTTTTTTTCTTCACGTTAAGTAAAATGTAGAAGTTTTTGAAGCTCATCCAAAATAACACACTTTCTTAGGTCCTCAGCAACACACCTGCAAACTCTCAAACTGATCGGATGAGCAGTTCTCAAGAAAATCGACAGAGATTCATCCATTTACAGTTAGATATATTAGATATTAGTTAGATATTTTGGCTATTTTTCCTTTTCCAGTACTCTTTGATGTGATTCCATGATCAATCAAACCTGCCCCTCCAGCTAACTGACACAGAAAGACCTATTGCTTACATTTTTAAATCATGCTGACTTAATTTTGACGGCGAAAGGCGTGACTGCAGTGAAACATAAGAAGCTCTTTGAGAAATACTTTTTCGAAATATTTAAAATGTAAGAATACTATAACCTATGTTAAAATCATTTCTTGGAAACCAATAGATAAAGAGCACAACCGATAACACCTCTCTTGCCTGACATGATCTTTGTGCCAGGATGGTTTTCATACTGATGAAAACAAATCATGAGCACGTCACCACTTCTCTACTAAAGACACTTCAGTCAGCTCAGGAGATAATAAATAAATAAGGATGGATCTGTTTCTCTCACTGGTTCTCTTGCTCTGTAGCTACAGTACAAGAGGCATTTAGGGCAACCAGGGCAGCTGGTGTTGGTGGCAGTCCAGACGTGAACACACACAGGAGTGGGCGTCCTGTAACTTAAGTATTAAGGCAGTGACAGTTGGCAGCAGCGATAGTAGCCATTTTACACAAAGATTAATCAGGAATTTGTTACTTCACAGTCCAAAAACCAGGCACTGTTTATAACAGTGTGTGAAGCTCAGGACTTTTACTTTGATATTGAGAACCCTAGCTCATGTAAACCACAAACTATCTTTATCACCCACATCAGTGCTTCTGACTTTACTGTGTTACATCCTCACGTTCACACATATGCTAGTATCCACCATGGCTGTGTGAGCTGGGGTTTTATTTAATCCATAAAACAGAAATGTGATGAGTCCTGAAGAATCTCAGTCTGGGGTTTCACTGACCCTAAGTTAAAGTCACATTTAAAGGGGGAAAAACACTTGTTCTTGCCTAAAGACTGAAGGAAGGAAGTTGTAAACTGTGCTCCTAATCTGGAATGCCCCATGAAGTTCAGCTAAGATGCAAGACTGTCACGATAAATGTAACATGAGTTTTGTTTTTATATCATTTTGTACATTTTTTTGTGCATGTTATTTTACATAGTCTGTTGCTGTACTGAGGTAGCTTCCTCTGTAAACTGCCCTTTAGCTTAGATTCTGTAGACGCGTTGAGATTGCAGACATATATAATAAAGTACTTAATATCAAGCTGAAATTACACTTCAGATACAAGAAGCAGTTTTATTAGCATTTACAGCACATGATTGCTGTTTGGCAGGCTGGATGAGAGTAATGAATCAGCAAACATGAGAAAGTAAATATCAGAGTCGACAGCGCTACTTAGCTTATCATGATGACTTATCCTTAGCTGTACTAAATGCTCACGTTTAAGTTTTTATATCTGGCAAACAAATAGTTGGAAAAAAGATCATGTCATATTCTGTATTTGTCTCTCATATTTTCCTACTTTAAATAAGATGCTTTCCTTCTCTTTCTGATGAAATGTATGCAGGCTAAAAGAAATGTGTTTCATACTTGATCAGGATAAAAAACAATCTCATTTTTCTTGTTTAAAATGTGCCGTGCACAACAGTGATTCCTCTTGATCAGTTTGAATGTTTGGCTGTGCCCACATTTGTTGCCAATGCCAAACCATCTGCCACAAAGCAACACTGACTCATCAGGCCCGCCTACGTTCTTTTGAGAATCCATGATTTCCACAAGGCGCCTCCTTTTCTATCTAATCACCATGTACTGTACCTTCCCTCGGTATTTCACTGTGGCTCTGCAGTACTGAATCAAACACAGACCTGAGCATGTGGGCGCAAAGTGTTGCAGATAAAAGAGCAGTCATGGCCAGAACTGCAGCATTGCAACAAATGTGTGAATGCATAATGCAGATTTTTGTCAAAGCTTATTGAAATTTCTTATCTTATGGAACAAGGTTAGGTTCTCTCTTCTCTTCTCTTCTCTTCTCTTCTCTTCTCTTCTCTTCTCTTCTCTTCTCTTCTCTTCTCTTCTCTTCTCTTCTCTTCTCTTCTCTTCTCTTCTCTGTGCCTTGTCTGGTATTGTCCAGTTTGCCTGTTTGACAGCGTCATACCTTCAGTGGACAGACACGTAGAGACTTTCATTCCCTGGAGACTTAAACTAACCCTAACCATAACCACTTACTGCCTGACACAATGTGACTGTGTAACCAGATTTATGTCCCCACTATAACAACACACACACACACACACAAACAGTCTCTCTCTGTCAGACCTGACACCTATCAGCAGTTGGTAATTTACACAAAGAGTGAGGGCAGCGTTTGCTCCGGTCCTCAGCTGCCAGAGACAGATCCAGTGTCCAGAGGATAAACTAGATGCTCCGGCCTGCTGGTGTCCATTACTCATGATCACACTGATACAGATGATGCCTCGCTTTAAAACCTTTGATATCTTTGTTTCCTTCTCCCTCTCTCTTTTCTTAATATAGATCTCTTCTTTTTTTCCATGTATATCCCTTTATGCAAACACAGATAGACATTGTGTTTTAAAGAAGAAATCCAATGATTCTGCACATCAAAGTCTATTTACAGCTCTCAGGAAGACTTACTGCCTATGTGAAGAAGTACAAAGTCTTTCCGGGGATGTGGAGTTAGAAGAAAGGTCACCAGATCTCTATAGCCCGCTCCTCATCTCTGCTTGAGGCTAGCTGCAGGGGGCTACATTAACCACAAATGGCACAAGTTGCTATGTGGGTTATGTAGGTGCCAGGTTTTGCCAAGGACGAAAAATGTGTTTTTTATTTTTTGCTTCTACTGCATTGATTTTGAAACATTTTTTTAATTTACTATCCATGAGTGGGCCAGACACTGTCATAATAGAAGTGCACCTAGATAATATAGGTAAATGTAATAATAATTGTGTAGGTATATAATTTAAGTGTATCTGCTGAAGGTTTGCAAAAATGTTCCCAGATCATGAGAATATTTTAAAACATTTTAGATATGGAGATTATTTGGTGGAGTATTTAAGATGGAGTCAGTAACAACTCCAGACTCAAGCTTGACCACAAATAGAAGGTAGTGTTAAATCTACTGGCCAAAACATGTCCATCTTCTCAGGGTATGTGGCCACGGTGGGAACCAGGGGTTTTACACCGTTTGACGTATCATCCCACGCAGGGAGCGTCTCAGAGGTTTTCCCAAACCGTTCTCAATAATCAAGGGCGGTGCACTAAATTACAGCGTTGCGTGTGTTTTGCCTTGGTTTGTTTTCTGTCACTCCCTCATGGGGCTCATACAGTCAGAGGGAAAGTCACTGGCGTGGCAGCAGGAGGGGAATAAACAAGAGCTGATCTGCCCACATGCCCAAATAAAAGTAGAAATCCCAGTTGCCGATCAAAGCTCCTGTCAGTCAGAGCAATCAGAATATATATATTAAAAAATTTTTTGTTGTTGTTGAACCTTTGCTCTCTGTAGCTGATGTGTAGGCACCTCAGAAATCCTCAGGGCATGAAAATCCTTTAGGTATGAAGAGGCACAGACTTCCAAAGGTTCCTCCAAAAACAGCAGAGACAGGAACAAACTGCTGCCAGTAGTAGCTTTCAAAGGCACATTAAAGCAATGAGGAGGTTTTGAATTCAAAATGGAAAGATAAAAGTCATAGCAGTCATCTTGTATCCTGCTGTGCAGAACTGCCATTAAGAGGTGAACTTTCTATCTGTGAGAAAGGCACTTGCTCTGACAGTAGCAGTATCCCTCCTGATAAAAACACCAGGGGGTAGGGTGAAGCCTGAGTGTCACGTCTGCAACCAACTCCTCTCTTAGCCCCCACAGGTCATCTCTGTAACTTTAGCACTTTCTCTCTCTCTCTCTCGCACACAAATAGGAAGAAAGGCATGAAGTTAACTGTGGTCAGTCCCAGAGCTACATGGCAAAACCTCCTCTAACAACATCCCGGGCTCAACGTGTGACCAAACCTACACACAGGAACCAGGTCACAGCTGCTGATCCTTCTTTAACAGATGCCCTGACATTTTACTGTAATAGACTTTATCACGTCAAGAAGAAGTCAGTAAAGATGATGTACTGCACATGGATATTTTGGGTTGACAAACACTTTCACATGACATTGCTTCACTGTTTGAATTTGTTCAGGGCGATTTGGGGACTGTTACATTCCTGTGGCTTGCAGACTTGATTCACTGTAAAAAAAAAAAATAAAATGCCACAACTTAGAATCACAACTGAAAACTGAGCAAACTCCAGGACTGAAAGAAAAAAACGATTGAAAACTCCAGAACAGCTGAAGCAGCTTAAGGCAGCAGAGTAAGAAACACAGCACTCCCTGAGCAGGTCATATGTGGACAGCAGTGTAGATCACCATGTGGAGTGTGTGGGTGAGGTAAGGCCTTATGTCACAGTGGATATGTGAGAGGCGCTCTAGATAAGAGCACCACTTTAAGGCTGGATAATTCAAGTGATATGACAGTAAAAAGATCCATAAAGGGAGCTACTGAGTGGTGGCAAATAGATTATTCCATGATAAATAAAATGCATAGCCTTCCTCATCAAATCAGCCAAATAAATGTCATCTGACTGAAGGCGTGACTGGCTCTCAGTTTAGCTCATTCACACAGAAGTTACATTCAGAGTTGTTAACCCTCTCAAGCTTCACCTAATTTACGTTTAACATCCATTGAAGCACAGTTACAAATCTCTTTTTAGGCGTATAATTCCATAACCTGCATTTTGGATAAAGTTTTCAAGCAGTAAAGTAAGTTTCAGTGAGAAAAGAAATAAGGGAAGAAAGCTGAGATTATAGGTCCATGACCAGTTGTGTATGCTTTTTTCTTCAGCTGTTATTGAATGTGAACATGTTTTCAGAAAGTCCTAGAATTTTACACTATTCTGCTTTTTCTGTAATGATGCTCAGATGCTGCAAATGCCACAAAATCAATACCAACATTTTTAGAAACACACAAAGTCATCACAATATAGATGTGCATTAATACTACAACTCATTTCAAAGTGTCCTGTATGAGCTGAAGTGCTGGACAAGTGGAAAAATTTAACTGCTGGTGGTGTTAGATTAAAGGTTACAGGATCACAGAAGTAATCAGGATTCAAACTCCAGGGACCATTAAGGTCTACGTGCCAAATATTCATGGCAGTCTGTCCAAACTTAGTTGTGTTATTTCTCCCTAGTTTCGTCAGTATGAACCTTTTTTGCCCAACAACCTATGATAAGGAAGCAAAGTCACGTTGAGAACCCTTTGTCACGCACAGCACTTGTGTGAGCAGACACACATTAAGTATGAATTACAGAAGACATGTTCACTTAGACCAAAAGGCTCATTCGGAGAAATGTTGACGTCACAGAGGGAAACAGGGAGAGAGAGAGAGAAGGCAAGAATCTGAAGCCCAGCTGGAAAAGCAATTAGACTGATCACTTTCCCCCTGCCTTCCCAAGCTCTTTACCCCACACTGCTCAAGTAATTTACTGAGATGTACACACACACACAAATGCATGTGCAATTGCCTGAGCCTGAGTCTAACATGTGCAGGACGTAGCCAGATCATGTTGCTCTTTTACACCGTATACAATTACAGTGCTAGTCAGGTGTCAGAACAAATTGTGTGTGTGTCCGTGCGTGTATACGGTCTATGGTTTACACACAGACACAGATCTATCTTTGTGAGGGCCAATTTCAGCATAGACCTTACAGACATTTTGGTTGGTCCTCCCAACTTTAAAGGGCTGTTTGAGGGCTGGTGTGCGTGTGTGTGTGTCTGTGCGGGCAGGTATGCATTTTTTTGTGTGCGTATTTTGTCTATGTGTGTTTGTGTTTGTCCACATAGTTAACCCTTATCAAAGCAGACATGTTTACTGGAAACACTCCTGTTTAGTAACAGCCATCAGGGCAGAAGGTTTACACACATAAACACACTCACCTGTGGTGTAAGAGTGGGAACACAACTGATGCTTTCCCACTGGAAACACACACACATAGTTACACACACACACATAAGTAAACACAGTGGCAGATGTCATAAATAAACATGTCTAATTCAAAGAACTGGCAGGAGGGAACTTCAGAGTTTCACCGTCCATGAATGCAAAACTGACCGCTCAGTTTACTGGGATCATGTCTCATAACATTTCCCAATAGACTATTAGCTCCTAAGAAGAGGTCAAGGGTCATGTGCTTCTTTCTCTCTTACTTTCCCTCTTCCCTGTACTGGCGAGTCTACATTACACTCCTCAGTTCAAAGATAAACTGTTTCAACTCAAGCTTTGATAATAGCATGAAAGCTCATACTTCACAACTGTAAATGTCAAGTTTAAGTCCAGTTCATAAATACATGTCTCATCCCAGTGAATGAGAAGATTTTCTGTTGTCCTTTGTGCCAAAAAGGACTAAATTGATTATTAGTTTGACAAAAGAAATTCCAGGGCTTTGTAATGTATCTTCAGATCTTCCTCAGGAGATAAAGTTTGCTCAGTTGTCCTCATGTGGCCTAAGTTTTACTCATGGTCATGTGCAATGCTGATGTCCTTGTACTTTTTTAGTATTTCCATTTTGTACTACTTTATTCTACCACTCCACTAAATTTATTTGACAGTTTTACTTTGCAGATACAAAATCTAATCAGCAACTAAATTATGATATAAGATTATTAGATTAAGCTACACAGCAGTATATAAAGTAGTTAAAATTATCTTGTCCTTTGTTAGCTTTGACATGAATGATGCTCACACATCAAAGCAACAATAATTATGATCCAATAATGCAATACATATGATTCTGAAATGGGCCGTTCTGTGTAACTAATGTTTTAGTTTGGTACTTTAAGTATTTGTATGATGCTAATACTCATGGGGTTTTACATGAGTGCAAGTTTGAATGCAAGACTTTGACTTGTAACAGAGTGTTTCTGACATTGTTGTATTGATTCTTTCTGATCTGAGTACTTCTTCCTCCGGTGGTCAAACTAAGCTTTACTTAGTTCCATCACAAGATGTTATCACAAAAAAAAAGATGTCAAAGTGTTTGACTTACCAGGGACATCAAAAGAAATTTTCCTTTACAATGGAATGAGTTCTATCTTAGAGCTCGCCTAAAACATCACAGCTCCTAGTCACTTAAATTTTTGTGCCCAAATATACCTCGCCTGGTTTGGAAATGCCCTACTCTGTAACAGCATGTTTCTCTGATCTGTTATGCCAACCAGCTGATAGTTCATCTGATTGTCTCATTTATCAAATTAAGTGTGTCCTTTGGCTGAGCGACAAGACAGGAAATTGTAACACTCTTCAATAAGGAGAGCGGTTGCTATTTATGTTGCGACGACAACTCTGCCTCTGCACCCATGAGAGAGACCATCCCCAATATCTGCACTCAATAATGGATTCAGGTTTCTATTTATACTCGCGCTCACTCTCCCATTCTCTCTCCCTTTTTCTCTCTGACTGTCACTTGGCCAGCTCTCATAATAATTATAGCTGCTGGCCATCATAAAAAGGCTGTTACAGAAATAACCAAGGCCTCGGTAGACAAGATAGGCAGTTATTTGAGAGAGTGAGATGCGTCGGTAACTCTAACCATCTAGTTGAAGAACGGTACGCTCAGATATTCCTGTATATCAGACACTGCTCTACATCAGACACTGTTCTACAGAAGGTATATCAAATACTACTTTCAAGTAGAAACTCTTTTAATAATACAGTACTAATGATTCCCAGTGATCATCACAAAACCATTTATTAAAAATGTAGGTCCATAAGCTTCATTAATGGTTAATAAATCATTAACTATACTTTGAAGATCAGTTATAAGTCATCAATAAGAACAAATTTTAGGTTGCCAGGTCCAGGTCTGGCTTGTCTTCTTCTTCTTTTTTTTTTCTAAATGTTGAGTTTACTGTTATAGAAAAGTAGCAATTGTTCAAATCGGAGAATCTGAAACCGGTGAATTTTTGGCATTTTTGCTTAAAAACAACTTAAACAATTAATCAGTTATCAAAAGTAAAATAATCTTCTATCAATCATATAACTGATTGTACTGGTTGGTTTCTGGGGACCAAGGGAAACAGTGCAGCAGACATGTACTCTATAATGGGGGTCAACAGGGGCACGAGAACAAGTCTTTGATTTGATGAATGCGAAGCAGCGACCTCTGCCGGTGTGAATTACTAACTACAGGACAAGCCTGCTTTGTGTTTTTAAATAAAGTTCGTTTTGTTTACAGATTCATTAAACATGGCTACCCTAGCAACCGCGCGGTGCGCCGATAAACATTGCTCGGTAGGTCTTATTTACTGCAATTGTTCTAAAATTGTAATAAATTAGTCGGTCGACAATATTTAATTCTCTTAAATGGCTGAAACTGAGTACTGTCGGACGAAAGACGAGCTAGCGTTCGTTAGCTAATGCTTAAACTTATAGAAGAACGAAGCCGCTTGCTATCTTTGTGGGTTTGTTTTGTATCCACCAGCCACTTGCATAATATAATCCAGTTGTTATAAATTAGTGTAACTACTTTATAACTACTAGTTTTTCCCTGATAATTGATTAGATATTTGTTATGGTATTTTTCAAAACTCCCACCAGCGCCTGTCCGATAATGGGTGTCATGTGTGTTATTTGATGGCCCTGTACGCTGTGGCTCCAGATTGAGGACGATGATATATATTACACTATGACAAGCGTTTGTGTTTTGCTTTCACTAAATGAATGTGAGCAGGGAGATGTCAAAGGCCAGCAGCCCTGCACATCATCCCCGGTCAGCAGTGACAATGCGGATCACAGGCTGTCCAGACAGAAAGCTGCACAGTTCCTCAGGGAAGCTGAGAAGAACAGGAGGCAGTAAGTGAAACTACTCAGGCCTATTTCACATTTAATTCTAAATCTTCAAACACTTAACCTTGATTGCAGATGTACAGTAGGTTGACAAAATGACATGAACACCCTGCAAATCCAACATTACTACAAACTACAGCCTCATAAATAAACTACACAAAATTAAATTTACATTATATATAAGCTTCTGAAAGACAGGTGTTTACTGTGGGACTAATGTATTGGACTGCATTATGTTATGTGGTATTTGTTTTGTTTTATCCATCCCTGTGTTTTATGTGTGTCATTTTCAATCCCTATTGGAAGATAATTCTCTCATATAGTCTCAACAATTGCACAAATTGATTGCAAAACCTATGTAATACTTTTACTTTCAAGTTTAACATAAAAATAAGTTGAGAACAGAAAACTAAGGCACGTTCCTTATCTGTGCTGTGTTCATGTAACCAATCGCTAAACCACTGTAACATATAAAATCTATTGTTCAACTAATGTGAAGCCCTGAAACCATAAAATCCACGTGTCTTTGCTGGTTAGTGATAAAATACACCCATTTTGTTTTTGTCCTCCCTCTTCACAGGATTGAAAAGTTGGAGAAAGAGAGAGCACTAAGTGTTCTGTGCAGAAAGAGTGGCTGGACAGATGTGTCTGGAGAACTTGAAGAGTATGAGAAAGTGCTGGAGGAGGAGAGAAACACAGACAGTAAGTTTTCATTTGTATTACAGCCGTCTAGTATTTCCCCTACACACTTAAGGTGGAGGCCACTGCATGTTTCAGACAATTTAACATTTAAATCAAAAAAAGGATAAAAGAATGTGACTTTTTAACAAGCTTTGTATTTACCTCGTAACACTTCTATTCATATTCAGATGCACAGTCACACATCACCCTGTCATGTTCCCTGTCCATCCCACACATTAATCTGTTCAATTAAGCAGAGATAAACCTTAAAATAACTATTAAGGAAGTAATAGTCTGATTTGTTTTTCTTCCTGTAGAAATTAATCTTCAAAAGCAACTGGTGAAGATTCATAACGGTGTGAAGAAGTTTCAGAGGCAGCTAATAGATGTGAAGCCAACTCCTGAGTGTAAGTCATGTCAAGGAAAGTTTTCTTAGGCACTCAGTGCTTATTTGTGGTCATGAATGTGGTATAACTATTTTTACCATTACTTTCTATTCATATACTAGATAGTTTGTAATTTTATTCACTGTTCAATAAAACAGCTGTGATTTTTTTTTTTTTAAATAATGTGTTTTGTATCTCTGGTTGTGTTTTCAGTGATTGAAAGACTGAAGGAAATAATGTCAGAGGTGGAAATCTCAATCAACACCCTAAAACAGGAGCAGCGCTCATGGTAACAGGATACACTAAACAAATAAGGACTATAGGATAAGGATGTAATGCACTTTAACACAGAAGCCCTTCAACAAACAGTAGGTTTGTGGTTTGAATAATTCTAATAATTCTCCTCTCAGCTTTGAGGAACTTCTGAAGGAGGAGAAGTCATACAGACAGGAGGTCTCTGCCTATGAGAAGAAGATTGAAAACTGGAGCCTTGCTCTCAAATCAGACCCCAAACTACTCTCAGCTTCCACTGCTAAGGTCAGTCTCTCTTCATCTTCCTCCTTTCTGTTTCTCTGTTGTTCATCATTTATGGAATGAAAAGGGGATGTGTTTGAATACAGACTTTTAGAATTAGAGTGTGATAAATAAATATCACAAGGTACTTCTGCTTTTGAGCTCAGAGATGTTGAAAACACGTCTCTGCATACATAATATTCAACAGAAAAACATTTATCTGGTCCCCAGTATCTGTTCCTCTTTTTTTTCAAAATGCATCTAAAATTCTGTCTCATTCAGCATTTCACTCATAGCATTTTCTTTTCCACAAGCCCGGACCCCCGGACAGAAACCTCCCTGCAGAGGTCAGAGCACTGGAGGCTTTCCTGCAGAAGACAGGAGGCCCTTGTGGTGGCTGGGACCAGTATGACCACCAAGCCTTCCTTAAAGTAAGACGTTATTGTCATTCTGTCTCGATAACTTGTCTTGTAATGGGAATTCTTGTTTCTTCTGGCACCTTCCACTTGCACACAGTCACTGAGCACCATTCTTTAAACTAACAGTGCTCAATGTTTTCCTTCAGGCAACTTCAGCAGATGCCAAGCCAAAGGTCGACTGCTGCAAGATTCTTGTCTGACTAACTCTAATCTATTTGATTTACAGGTCTGGACAAAGCACAGTGGGCAGCCAGCCTACAGGAAGGAGGCAAAACTTTACTTGCCTGGTAAAACACTGGATGAGATAGAACAACATGAGGACTGGTATCAAGAGCTGATCTATCTGCAGGACAGAAAGAGAGAGGTAGAGAACTTTGATAAAACAATTCTGGGTAAGAATTTCTGTTATATTTAGGTATTTTACTATGGAGGGCGACAGGCTGCTGATTTTTATTAAGGGCCTTTCCACAGCCAGACAGTTTAGTCACTAGCCCACCTTTAGTTAGAGATGAGGTTAGCAGATGTACAATAATATTCCCACAATGTTCATTCCATGTTGAACACCTTGATTATATCGGTCTCTGTTCTATATAAACATGATATAGTCGGGAGATCAGAAAGAGTTTTTCTCTGAAAGCTGTGTTACCGTTTTCTAAATATTTTGTGGTAATTGTCTTCATACCAGGCTATTCAGCGATGGAGAGCCAGCAAGCATCAAGAACGCCAGACCAGCATACAGAGTCAGGAGGGGGCAGAGGAGGCTGAAAGGAGGGAGAAAGAGGCCAAGAGCCAGGCCCAACAACAGAGGTGAGTCAGAATAGAATAGAAAAGAATAAAAGACAGAAAGATGAGGTATATTGATTCTGTGTGGAATGTAGCCCCAAGTCATAAGATCCCATGATGAGTACCTAAATAAGGTGAGCCTGGGGGCTTCATTTGCTCGTAGACTTTGTTGTTGTCGCTTTGGTGTCATGTTTGTTTTGGTGTGTTGTCTTCTGTTCTAGGACTGAGGAGGAGAGGAGGGAGGCGACACGGCGACTGGAGGAGTGGAGGGAAGAGAAGAGAAGGAGAGAGGAACAGGAAGAGGAGCAAAGACTGACTGAAGAGATACGAAAGAGGAGACAGGCACAGGTGATTTTTTGTGTGTGTAAAGTCATGTAGCTGAGGTTATTTACTTTTCGAGGTAGTGCTAATTTGCTGATATGTACTTACTTATGTGTATTGTGTAATTGTGTAATTTATGGCTGGTGCCCTCAGCAGATATTTACCTTTACCAACCAAAATTATTTCTGTTATTTAGGAAGAGCGTCGTCGCCAGCTTGAAGTGAAGCTGATCATTGAGGAGCAGTTACGACTGAGGAAAGAGCAGGAGGAGGAACATCAGAAAAGGAGAAGAGAGAAGGAACAGAGGGAGATGGATGAGAGGAGAAGGGAGGCAGCAAAGGGCATCAAACACTTTAATGAAAGGGTATAAATTATGAGAATTACAAAGACATCAACCCAGACTGCCTGATGTTACTCCTTTCAAAGGCCAAGCTTTCTCATTAGATTACAGATGTTATACAGCAAGTCTGCATGGGTGCCGGCGGCCAAGGGATGTGAGGTTTTACCACAGTTTAAAATGTTGTCCAGTGCTGTGTAAAATACAAGGTCTGTCTCTGCTTTTCTGCAGGATCTTCACAAGGTGGAGGCAAAGCTTCAGGAGAAACAGCTGAGGGAGCAAGAGGAAGAGGAAAGACAGAGGAGGATCGCTGCTAAGTTGAAGGAGAAGGTAGGGGTTGTACAGTGAACAACTCAGCTACATACAACAAGATCACTGGAAATTATTAACAAAAAAACATGTTTTAATCATCAAATTTTGAAAATCTTTAAAATCATTAATAAATAGGGTTGTGGATTTAGGTAGAGGGTGATGTTTACTTGTTCCCCATTCAGGTGGATGGTCATGTAAGCAGAGACCCCTCCAGGCTTACCCGTCCCACAAAGGGATGGGAGGAGCGAATGAAACACATCGGACCTTCAGGAGGAGGGCCTGTGCTGCAGATGTTTCATAGGTCTGATTGACTGATTGCTTTTTTAAAATAGTCACTGGTTGTAGGTAATAATTGATTACTAGCTGAATCACTGAAATCTCCTGTCATTTTGTTGCAGAGCTGTTCCCACTTGGAGACAGGGCCTGTGATGAGCGACAATGGAAGCCAAGTGAAAAGTCCTAAAATGCATTCAGAATGTCTGAAATTAGATTAAATGAAAATTTACGCAGTGGCATCTCAACTCCAGATTTTGCCTTTATTTGAATCTACTGTGTGATACTTGTACGTTATTTGAGTATTTTATTTACATGCCATTTCATGCTTTTTTTACTACGCTACATTTCAGTGGGAGATATTGTACCACTACTGCTACAAAAACTACCCAACGGTATGTACACATAGAGCTGAAATGATTAGTTGATTGACAGAAAATTAATTCACATCTGCTTTTGATAATCATTTCAGTCACTATTCGTGTAAGAATGTCAAACACCATGGTTCCGGGTTCACAAATGTGAGGATTTTGTATTTTGCTTTTTAATTATTTTTTTAATTATTTATTTTGAGTCATTTTGAGGCCTGGGTTTTTAATTGGACAAAAGAAACATTCTGAAGGTGTCACTGGGAGCTCTGGGTATTTGTGAGGGATATTTATTGAATTTTTACAAACCAGATAGTCAATTGATTAATAATCATCAGATTTGAAGAAGATTCTCATGATTATACTAAAAAAAGTAACATTTATGATGTGAACATTTCCTCCACCGCTGCCTAATAGTGGGCTATTTTTCCCTGTTAAAATGTAGTGAATGTTTTGGTGGACTGGTAACTGGGTATTCACACCTTCCCTGCAGTGTATATCCTGGAATATCAATTTCAGTACAATGTGTTCCGGTTTTGTCCAATCCAGACCTCCTCTGCGCAGTGCTCTGTAATTTGAGTTTTATTTTGAAAAACAAACGTACCGGAATAGATTCCTCTTAGGTGCGGGTGCAAAGATGGCGGAAGAGGAGAACCAGTTTGAAGAATTTGAGCAAATAGACTTTTTAAGAGATCGACATGTACGATTCTTCCAGAGAACACTTCAGGTGTTACCCGAGAGATACGCCTCGCTGGAAACAACCAGGTAAGTTTACTAGAGTGAAAAACGCTGCCCTGGTTTATGTGTTTTGTTGAGGAAATTAAGTAGCATCCTAGCTAGCCGTGGTTCACCAGCCGTTTTGAATGGAGGCTGTTGCTACTTAGCTTAGCGTGCTTACTAACATCAGCCAGGGCTGTGAAGTTATGACAGACTGGAGTAAAACAGGAAACTAACTGTGCAGCGGGGCACTACGCCCTTTGTTAGTCAGCATTTGTTGGTCGTATTATCATGGTAAAACGGCTCATGTGAAAGTGAACTTTAAGCAAAATGGACTGTCAAGTTGGCTAAGTTCTTCAGTTGTAAACTTTAGCATCTCACTAGTTCGCCCGGCTGCCTTTACCAGCTGAACTTTACCAACACAGTATGAGATACTGGTTTAAGTTTTTGTCATACAGAAATCTAATGTGACCATTCACAGACACAGCATAGCTCCGACCACAGTTCTTGCAGCCCCATCTATATATATATATATATATATATAAAATAAATAAATGAATGAAAAGGAATAAATTTGCTCTCTGCCTTCTTTCCAGGTTAACTATCATATTCTTTGCCCTCTCTGGTCTCGATGTGCTGGATGCCCTTGATGTGATTGATAGGAACGTCATGATTGAATGGATCTACTCACTACAGGTTCTGCCCACAGAGGATCGTAAGTGTCATATCCTCTCACTCTTCCACACCTGACTTTTAAATAAAATAAGTTTAAACTGTTAATCAAATCAAAAGGTTGATGTCAGTGCAACTTAACTATATCATGAGTAGGTATGAATGAAGCACAATCACAGAACTTCAGAAAACAGGTCTTGTAATAATCAACTATGCTAACAACAAATCCTCAGCATAGAAACAGAAATTAAGTTGGTATTGCCTGATTAATTAGAAGCTTTTTATTGTCATCATATTAATATTATAAATTTTACAATGCTACTCAAGTTAGTAGCATTAAGTCCATTAAGTATAGATCAGTCCAGTTTCCCTGGGGTTGCCTTCAGCACTATAATTGTTTGCCAGTTTAGGACCTAAATTCAACAAAACAAGAAAACAAATGAGAGTCAAAAATTATTGCCGTCAGAGCCTCATGGGAGTTGCATCAAATGGCTTGGGATACTGTTTATGGACAGGAAATCCCAGTATTGTTTCAGCTTTTGAGAGAGACAAGAAAAAAAATCAGTCTATGAGAATATATTTTTATTAATGGAGGCTAGTAGTGTAGAAGCTAGCACAGAAAAGGTGCAGGAATAATCCTCTTTATTGCTGTAATGGGCACACTTGGTGCACACACACTGACATACATGGCTTCTAATTTCCAGGGCAGGGAGCTTAGTTGGGGCGAGTGATGGTGTGTGAATTGTCACACCAGAAGCTGAAACAGTGAATGATACACTTGAGATACATTTTTCTATTAATGTTATGGAATGTTTCTGTGTAAGGGTTTAGGTTTCGTCAGGGTGCTAGGAAAGGATGGGGCGTTCAGGTTACTGCCAATTTGAGATTTTCTTCAGGGCTACATTTCAAGAAAGTCTCATCAAGTTGTCAAACTTAAAGTCTGTGAATAATTTTAATACTTTATCATTCTCCTCACCTAACCTGTTCCAACTGAACCTCTGTTCATTAGGGAAAGTTGGACTCTAAATATTTAATTACTTGTTTTTTTTTCTGTCTCCTAACAAGCCACTCTGTGCCATCTGTTTCGATGCCCAGTTAGTTAATTATTCAAGGCATCAACAGAAATCATGTCAGGATAGTCGTGCTTGATTGGTCTCATTTTTGCTGCTGCCATATGTTTGGTGTCTGGCTGGTTTCTTGTCATTAGATGTGAAAATACAGCTTCAGAGGCACTTGAGATTTCCTAATGTCTCATCAGTATGGAAATACTTTTTTTTTTTGTTTGAAGCTGTTAAGACTTTTAACAGTTGTTGATGGATGTGCTTTTAGTGTCCAAATGAGCGTATGCATGTTGAATTTAAATACGTTTACAGATTAGTTCTGTCAAGGCAAAATGTGAATTAAGCCTCTGACAGACCCTACAGTTGCTGTGTGATTTGAAATGGAAATGACAGCCTCTCAGTCTATGGTCAATTAATGACACAGTGAAAAACATTTTGGAAATATTTGGAAATGTATTCCAAATCTAAAACTAAAATCTTACAAAAGTATTTACTTGTACTGTCTCCATTTTGTCATTCACCCTGCTGTAATCACTGGTACCGTGATGACCACTAGATGGCAGCAGTACACTTTATTTATAGCAGTAGGTCAGCAAGTGGTTTGTCTTTGCAGTACCTTGCTGAAGGTCAGTAAAAACAGCTTGAGACCTAGTTGGTGAGACAGTAAAACAGAGCACTGCTTTCTTGTTCCAGTTTCTCTTGTTGGCCTCCACTATATAAATCTGAGTATTTCTTACACATCTTCCTGTCCTCCTCCTGTTATTCTCTTCCAGAATCTAACCTAAGTCGTTGTGGGTTTCGAGGATCGTCACATATTGGAATTCCTTACAGTACTAAGGTATCCATCCCAGCAGCTGTAATATTACCAGTCATTATGATATTTTCGTTGTGATATATCTGTTTTATGCCCATGGCGACATACAGCAGTTGTGGATGTAACAGCAGTACTTGTTTTAAACTTTTTGATTCTCCAGATGTTCACTTTCCTTCCACTTCATTTGTATGAATAATATCTCCTTTTGACTTGTTCAGGGTCCAGGTGTGCTCCATCCATATGACAGTGGCCATGTAGCTATGACCTACACTGGGCTGTGCTCGCTTCTAATACTGGGAGACGACCTGAGCCGGGTTAACAAACAGGCCTGTCTGGCTGGTCTCAGAGCACTGCAGCTGGAGGACGGCAGGTCAGTACACTCACACACGCGCACACACACACGCACACACACACACACACACACACAAATTTGCACTTATGCTCTGACTCAATTATACCTGAGATCATGTGAACACTAGCAGTCTTAACAAGGACAGACATTAATTCATGTTAGGTCCTACATCAATAGCTGCTTTGTCCACAAGCACAGACACAGAGACACACACATACGGACACTGTGTATGTCATGTCTGGGAGATAACACTATCCTCAGACATAAATATATCTGATTAAACACTTTTTTATTGCATTTGGTATAATGGGACTTAAATGCTATAAATCCCGAATGGAAACCATCAGCTAATTTCCTGTTGTTTGTCTAACTGGTGTGTTTGTCTGGCTTTCTGTGTCTGTGTCTTCCTGCTTCCAGTTTCTACGCAGTGCCAGAGGGAAGTGAAAATGATATACGCTTTATCTACTGTGCAGCCAGTATTTGTTACATGTTGGATGACTGGTCAGGCATGGACATCCAGAAGGCCATTGAGTACATCAGAGGAAGTTTGGTGAGTAGATTTTAAAAACCTGGAGTGAGGTATTAAAGTGTGGGGAGAGGGTTAAGTTTGTGCTGCACCCTAAATCTATGAGCACAATGAGAGTGGTATTCCAGGCCAAGGGGACTAAGCACACAACCAGTGTTTCTGCACCATTCAGTGCCTCTACACTTGAACGAGGAGAATAGGCCACCCACCTTCAGGAGGTGGCAATCTGCCTAGGAATACTTCATTTATAATAAATGGAGGGGGTTGAGTGGTGCATCATGGTCTTAAAGCTGTAGCAGAGGGTTTTTCCTCTCCACCGGGAGAAAAACAAGCTCCAAGTTTATGATGTGGCACTTGAGTGATATTTTTGTCAGACTGTTGAATGATGGTTAACTCAACCCTTACTTCAGCCTCAGCGTTTGTTTTTCTATCAGACGTGGGTTAGATGCATCAAAGCAGCCGGGGTGATGGATTGTCTTCATGCTCATCATCTTGGTCTCTTGTACAACTCCAGTCTCCAGAGTGTTTCATTACATACTTGCTTTGTTGTGTTCATGGGTGTGTATGCAACATACCCACTCCCTTTCTCACACACATACACACACTAAGGAAGAGAGGGAAAGGAAATGTGTGTTGATTACTCTACAGATAACTGTAAATCATCACCAAAAAAGTATATTTATCCACTGGCCACATACTAGTGGGTGGATTCCAAAATGTCTGTGGCAAAGCAAGTTAGTTGTTGGTAAATGTAAGTATACAGAAAGCACCAGATGATGGGTGGTTATGAGTTAGAGGGCCTGGAACAGCAGACAAGTTTACCAGCCACACTGAATGTTTCACTTACATTTAAATGGCGCCAGGTATCCATTTCCTAACCTTATTGTTATGTTCTGATCAGACCAGACACACAGACTGAAAAGGACTTCTTTTTTTTCCCAAGTGACTGCCATCTGTTGTGTATTTTCATAGGAACCACTGCTTATGATAGGTAGTTGTTTTTCCTAAAATTGCTTCAAAACTTGTCACAGTTTCAGGGAAAATGGGGTTGTTCTCAAGCAAGTGTCCATCTTTTGCAGGTTCATGAAAACTTATTCATTTTCTTTCTGTGAACCAAAATAACCTGATCCCCATGTGTAGATCCACAATAAGGTTGTAGAGCATACTCCTTTTTAGCTGCTCTGTTCGAATTAAAAAAACTGGGGCCATTGCAGCTTCATTCACAAGTTTTTTTTTTGGTGAAATGAAAGAGTGATGCTTAAAGATGGCAAATATATATATATATATATATATATATTAAAAAAAATTGTGTTGTGTTATAAAAAATATTTTTGGACCATCTTACCTATCCTGTTAAAGCAGGACTCTGTCCAAGGATGCTGTCTCCTTAGGACCCAGACCTTTCTGGTTTGTGTGTCCTGAACGAAACTTAACTTACATCCATGCCAATTGATGATGCATCCAGTTGTGACTTGACCAGTAAGAACAAATGGGAAGCTTCAAGATTTATTTTGCTTTACTTCTACTCGAATGGATTTTTCTTTGTTCTCTCCACAGTCATACGACAGTGGGTTTGGCCAGGGAGCTGGACGAGAGTCACATGGTGAGTGTGATCAGCTTCTAATGGTTTATACAGAAATCAGAAATGTGTTTGAAACGTTTATGCGCATTGGAAGGATGGCATGTTAAGTCACAGCTGTGAGACTAAAAATGAACACACTTGACAGCCCAGATTTAGAAGTCTGATGTGAGAGCTGCGATTTTGGCTTTCAAGTCAAAAGGTTCATATCAGGTCAAAAGGTTTGTCGGTGCGTTGGCCGTGTCATCGTAGAGGGCATGAAATTGGCCCGACGAGAGTAACTGGTTTAGAGGATTAGCCATCAAAATCCATCTCTGTAGATACATTGTACTCA
Source organism: Toxotes jaculatrix (assembly GCF_017976425.1). Lineage (NCBI taxonomy): Eukaryota > Metazoa > Chordata > Actinopteri > Toxotidae > Toxotes > Toxotes jaculatrix. The sequence goes on along the minus strand of NC_054400.1, from coordinate 12,012,080 downwards.
TTAATCCCTACCCCACTCAAAATAAACCTTATTATTCTGACAAAAAAAAGCCTTCATCTTACATACACACACTCACACGTTTCAGTGGACAATGTGGAAGAACTGGCCAACTCTCAGATTCACACTCCAAACAAATAGGGGGCAGCATACTACCAGAACGTTGGGATGTCTGTCCCTATGATAAGAAACGGGCACCCAATTGGGCACCCAAGGACAAATCCCAGTGAGCTGGCAGACTGTCAAACAAAATCCATTAAGTTTTTACCTGCCCTCTGTGTGTGCTCGTCATTCATGTGCATGAGAATGTGCTGCATGTGTGTTCCGGGGCTGGGTTCACTGGCCAATCACAACCAAGTTTCAACCCTCACCCTCACATTGAGCTAACATTAAACGTAAATCTAACCTCAGCATAGGGCAGTTGTTGACATGTGGCCAAACCACGTGTGTTTTCCACACAGGTTTACCTTGCAATCTGAGTCTATAACTGTTTGTTTCGTTATTGTTCGCCTGACAACAATTTCTTAACATTCTGTTGATAATGTTTGTTATTTTTTTTTAATGTTTTAAACTTAAATACTTACATATTGCCCCTTTCAAAAGCAGTGCTTGAAGCATATCCATATTCACCTTTTTGACACAGTAAAGGCAGCATTTCCTGTTAACTTTATGACAGGCTGTGAGTGCGTGTATTAAGTCTATAGAATTAAAACAGCTTGAAGGGGCAGATCCCAGTGCGTCTTGGTAATTTCCCTCCTCGCGATAAATTCAACTCTGTGATTATAGACCTCAGTGAGACTCTGCTGTCTTCTGCAAGCCAGCCAGCTAACTGATTACACATCAGTAGAGATACACAGTAGATGCCCATTACCCATCCACCCTTTAACTGTGTGTTTGTTGAGCACCCAGACCTCCCACACTGTGTGCTTGTGCACAGATTCTTACACAGTTTTTGTATTTAATTGTGTTTGAGACACCGTGTCGTTCAGCATGTGAAACATGGTATTACTGTTACTGTGTGCCAGCGTAAGAAATGAATTTTTTATATGTATAAAATGTATTTTAATTTTCTTATAAAGCATATAATTGCCACAAACCGGCTGTTAAGAATAAATGGTTTTGGAATCCCCACAGTTGTGTTTGATTCTGATTCATATTTATCCCCTCTCATCTTCCTGTGCCTCCAGCAGATAGTAAGCTAGACGTGGCTGATTAGAGGCGAGTGTAAGACGTCGGCAGATTTACACCCCTGGCCGACACATTTCACCCCACTTTTTCTTTGTTTCCCTCCCTCACACACAGACACACACACACACACACACAGAAACACAGATAAGCGGACAGGGATGGTGATAATGTTAAGGGCTGAGTTTAAAATCTGGTGATAATGAAAGCTGCTGACAGGTTGGGTTGTAGCAGGTGATGGATAGCTGCTGCTTGTGGCTGTTCTGATAACAGCCTGTCATCAGTCAACAAACACACTCATGTTTTTATGACTCTAGCTCTGCAAACACACTGCTTTCAGTCCCTAAACTTGAAGTTGTAATTCTAATAGAAGAACTCAGGATATTGCCCTAATCAAACGTCAGAAGGCCTGCCTAAAAAATCTTTATTCCACTCAAAAGTCTTCAGTTATCATGCAGAAAAGTATAAATGTTCAGCCATTTTCCTCACTCGCTCACATTCCTGTATATTTATACAAAACATAAGGTAGCTCCACACTGTCATTACTTACAAGGAAAGGTGGAAAGTGAGCGTAGCAGCATGCTATCAAGTATTTGGCAGTAAAAGGGCCCACATGCAGTCACACCCTCTGTTTTTACTGTATTGCCCTGTAATCATCTAGTCGTCTGTCATCAAAACACGTCAAGGTGAACCACTGGAACCACTTTTCAATTAGTCTGATTAAACTGGATTCATTCGTGTTATGCATGGTCCATATCCATGGTATGTGTTTCACCTGTGTGCACCTGTCTGTCTGCGTGTCCAGGTGGCTGGACGTACTGCGCCATAGCTTCTCTGTGCCTGATGGGTCGGTTGGAGGAGGCGCTGAGTCAGCGGGAGCTGGACAGGATCCGGCGCTGGTGTATCATGAGGCAGCAAAGCGGCTTCCACGGGCGCCCCAACAAGCCTGTAGACACATGCTACTCCTTTTGGGTGGGGGCAACTCTAGAGGTACAGACTGGCGCTCCAGCATGTGTTAACTTGTTCAGTTCATTTAAGTATTTTAGCCCTGATTTTCAGCACCTTTGTACTATTTTTTCATGGGATAGAAGAAGTAAGATGAAGATGTTAGAATGGTGTAATTGCACTCAATAATGTAATGCATGTTATATAAAATTGGACCAAATTATAGTCTCAATGTCTAATCAACTGGGTTTATAGTCCATATCTCCATATACACACATTCCCAAAAAACCTGTGAGCAAACCTTTCAGGAAGTGGGTCATAATTATGCCACGGGTACATATATGCACACACGTGATCCAGAAAACTGAGCTAAGACAGTTATGAGTAAACCAGGGATACACACACACACATAAGCAAACCTAATTCAGGAAAACTGTGAATTTCTGGGTCACAATTGTGCCACGGGGACAAATGTGTACTCAAACAAAATATTTGTAAATTGCAAAAGTGCAGCGTTGCTAACACTGAGGCTTGATGTTGTCTCCACTAGTATTTGTATAAATGCAGAATATCAAGTGTTTGATCATTGGTTGCTGTAATGATATCTCCTCAAACACAACATGCCGTTGAAAATGTAGAAACAACTGATTGAAAATAATCGGCAACTTTTTATGGAATTTATATGGAATATGTGTGTTTAGTTTCTGTGCTTTCTCCCACATCGTGGTATAACTTCCTCGTTTGCTTCCTTCTCTGTCACACATGCTCCTGTCCCAGCTTTTAGATGTGTTCCAGTATACCAACTTTGATAAGAACAGGAGCTTCATCCTGTCCACGCAGGATCGGTTGGTGGGAGGATTTGCCAAATGGCCGGACAGCCACCCAGGTAAAGGATTTGACTAGCAAACATTGATATCACAAGAACATCTTGCCGTATATGCTCACAGACATCAGAAAGAAAGACACTACCGGAACGCCAATTACAGAATACTGCCATGCTTGTTTATGTAGGTATAGTGTCAGTGTGGCTGTATTTTTGTATCTGTGGGGTGATTTCTGAAAAAGTAAAAGAGAAATAGAGAGTTGAATGACCAGTTTAATGTCCATCTGGTGGAAACAAATGGAACACAAATGGACAATATTGGGGATGTTTATTTTTCCGTAGCTTCAAAGATCTTGCATCAAGGACGAAAAGATGCTGGAACTAAGCAGTTTCAACTTCTTTGTCTCTTTCTCTCTGTGGGATGAACAGTTTTTTTTACCCTGCCCTCCACAGGTGCAGAAAGGTCTGGGTGGAGTTGTGGTTGGCAGTTTTGCTTGAGATCAATGGAAAAGCTCTTGTAACCCTAACCTTCAATGGTGTACATGCTTGTGTGTGTCTGTGCTCATGTGTTCTTGCTCGCCCTTGTAATGTGTAATTGATGAGGTGATTGTGCGTAGGTGGCCCGAGGACAAGGGAGAGCGAGCTCCTCACGTTACAGGAACAAGGCAGGGAAGATAGGCTGGAAGAAACAATGAGGCAAAACAGACGCTGCATTGACAAAGCCTCGTAAATACTACAGAACAAAAAGGGAGTTTTAGGTAATAAAAGGAGCTGTGCTGCAGTATGGGTACAGATAACATTGGACTTGTGTGTACTTCAATAGTGCAGCCATGCACAGCTACTGCTGCACAGGGACTGCTCTGGGAAGATAAGGAGGTAACAATAATATAGAAAAAAAAAAGAAGGTGCTGTGCATTTGTCAAGCAGATCTGGACCAAATATAGCCAAATGTACTTTGATGCGAACAGTTGGCATTACGTAGAGACGGAGCGGTTATAATTTCAGCCCAAATTGATTGAGTCGTAATCAAAGCATCTGTCCTCATGGCCCCAAGAAACATTGCCTGGTTTCATGGCTTTAATAATGGCTGAATACGGTAAATGACCTAGTGACGGACCACAGATCAAAATATCCTAAGAATTTGCTGTTGTCATTGCTCTTGTAAAGAGTAATGAATTACCAGTTTGAACAGTTAATAAACAATGATGCTGCTCCTTAACTGCTGGATGTGTTTGCCATATCAACTCAGACTGTGATGATGTGTCAGTGTGTGGGTCCAATAGTCCAAAGGGGACGCTAGCCCATTAGTTTGAATGAGTTGAATGTTAATCTGATGATGTTAATCTTCTGCATATTTCTGTTGTCCAAATGAGTTATTCTGAACAAGTTGTCTTCTGAAATATCAGTTTTTGTTTTGTGTGTCATTTTGTATAGAATTGCCATTTGTATAATTTGTATGTAAATCCAAATCAAAAATATCCTTATTAATTGAATCTCACCTCAGACTTTAGACTGGGCATGTCTTCTGAATAACCATTGAGTCCTGACTGACTCATCTAATGGTAGTTTGATTGATTCTGATGTCTGTGTCCAATCATCTGTCATTTCATTATAATTCAATTATTGCTCCATTTACTGGCTTTTACAGCTTTTACGCTGGTCCCGGGGGAGGGACAAGGTCTGTGGGGTCAACAAATGTGCATTATTTATATCTGCTTAAAGGAGCAGTACTGCAAGAACAGTGCTTCTGCATAATGATAGTTTTTTTTATGTGAACATGAGATGACCACCATCATGTTTGTCTTATATCTGATTATTCTAAATGCTACAGACCTGTCACATGCAGGTGCTTCTTCTGTGATACATGTTACTGTCTCTGACCTAGATTCTCGCTTTTACCCCCCCTTTTTTCTCACTATTCCCCGTTCCTTCCCCTCTACCCTTTTCTCTCTCTCACCCCCAGACCCTCTCCATGCCTACTTAGGGCTGTGTGGTCTGTCTCTGATCGGAGAGCCCAGTCTGAGGAAGGTCCACCCAGCTCTTAACATCACCCAGAGAGCCTTTCAGCACCTCCAGCAGCTGCAGCAGACATGGAGGAACAGCACTGGCAGCTGTAGCAGACAGCACTGATAGCAGGATGATCCACACGTTTGCCTCTGAACAGGTTCTGGAACATCTAACAGTAGTTACTCAGAGGCAGCTGGACTTTTGCTGTGTGTCTTGAAGATGTTTGACTGCTCATCTGAGAGGCCTTCTTATTTCAGGAATCAAGAAGGTTTTTTTTTTTTAAACTCCAGTTGCAAAGTAGTAACTTCCTCATTTTATGTTCATCTAAGTCAACATTTCTGTTAAGCAATATACGCCACACTTTTTTTTGTTGCCTTTTTATTAGTAAACCATAGTAAATAACAATACACATTGTGATTTGTGATATAGACAGACATAAATGATGTGCCAGAAAGTCAAAATTTGAGACTGGAGACTTGAAAAAAAAATTCCAGATGCCTCAGTTTTGCAAACCTTTTTAGATCATGAGATTTTGGAAGCTTTGTGCTCCTCAGCCTCATCATCACAGTCAACACCAAAATCTGCTGTAAACCACGTGCTAAGGATGAAAACTATTGACTGACTTCACATGGTCATAAACATCCTCTAAGCAAACGTCATTCACAGTCTGAGGAGGGCCGAGGGAACATCTAAATTATCTTTTTAAATGGTTGTGGAGTAACTGAAGCTGCTCAAGGTTTTAGAGCTGGCTGGTTAGATTTAATGACCAGCTAGGCTTTTGCAGAATAATTCTCTTATAAATTCTATATAAGAAATAAATAAGATTGATTGATTTTCATTTTTGTTCACAAACCATAATGAGCCCAGTGGTAATTTTAGGAAGAAATGTGGAAACTGTTGAGACTAGTATTCAGGTTTTCTTTACATTCCTCCAATCTCAGACAAAAAAACAATTCAAGGCACTGTACCTCAGACAGTATATATAGTATTTTTTTCTCTGCCTTCATAACATCTCCATCCTTAAAATGCACTTCACCCTCTTGAAAGCCTCGAGCTATCCATTCCCACAGGTGATACTAGCCTGGCAGGTTTATCCTCCTGAGTTTCTCACTTCAGTATCCTCCAGTTTCACCACAGCAGGCTTTGTTCAGTGGTCAAGAGACATTTAAATGATAATACAACTGCTGGAGGCGGAGAATTCACTGGAAAGGCAGCTAAGAGCCAACAGCCACCTCTGGCGTCAAATATATGATTGTTGAGAAGAAAAAAAAAATCAAAAACGCCTAAAAAAAAGAAGATTAAAAAATAAATTTAGCTACAGGCTTTTATCATGCCAGATCACAGAAAATATAATTCATTGTTCATATTTCTCCAGAAGCTAACAGAAAACTAGATTGGAGAAAATCCCTTCTTCCCTTCAAGGGAGCAGCAGTCAGTTTTAGCAGCAGATCTCATCTCGATATCCCCGGACTCCTGAACCCTGAACTGATCTGAGGTACCCTCCTTCACCAGCTTCCATACTCCCTTCAAGGCACTAGCTGGTCTGAAATCAATAGGAGAAAGACAAGACAGTGGGAGCATAACTTGGGGAAATGTATTCTTTTGAGCAGCAATGGGGAATTGACATTATTTTCAGAGCAGAAAAGGATGCAGGAAAAAACAAAGAACAGTGAACGTGAGCAGATTTTACTGAGAGTCAGGTTATAGAATCAACTGTTATTCAACATGCTGGTCACATCTCTTTGTGTCCTAAAATGTTGACCTCCACCAAGACTTGGCCAGGGTTTGTAATCCGACCATCTACCCTTGGATTTTCTCAAGTCTCTGAAGTGCTACCCATTGTCTGCACTAGATGCCCACAGGCATTAAAATCCACTTGCAGCTCATAGAAGCGACCTTCCAGCCTTCTTGCCCTTTGTAGCTGAGCTACAAAACTGGAAAGTCTAAAATCCTAATTAGATCCTAAGCACTGAAATTCAGAGCTGAGCTCAACTGGTCCCTCTTGTGCTCGCACTTATCACATCAGTGCTCTGATTCCAAGCTCCACAGATTCCTCCAGCCCCCTGCTGAAGCCACACCCTTTCATTATAAGATCGCTGCCACGGTAAACACCTGCTCCCTGACATGACAAGCGAGGAGGAGACAGTATCACAGCAGGGCAGAAATACAGTGGCCTGTCTGCAACATGTTACCTGCGGGCGTCTATTGTGTGTAGCCTCATTTCTGACTGGGTAAAAAAAAAAAAAAAAAAAACAATAATATTGCCTTGGTGCTTTTCTTTCCACCGCCTAAAACGAAGCTGTACCTGGCCTCGTCTCCTTTCCCGCCAAGTTGCCCTCTTTTTCAGACTTAGAAACCAGACCAGTCAGACAGCGGAAAGGAGAGAAGAGAGGAGGAGAAGTGAATAAATAAATAATTTGGTCCATCTATTATTAAAAGTAAACTGTCAGAGGCTGGGATCACCTCTCTGAACCCAGACCAAACCTCCAGTGTTATGTAGCCTTGTTTTGATGCAAAAACAATGGCTTTTTTTTTTGCCGACTGCATCTTACGCAGCTGTGTTATTTTACACGACTGTTTTGCCTGAGACAATAGGCTTTGCTTTCTGCCACATCTGACTTCTCTCCTGCTACTGTTGTTTTTACATACATTTTGTTAGTTGACATAAAATATAATGTAAATGACTTTGATTGCTGCTGCTGCTGAATTGAGCCTCAGACACAGGAATAGCACGATAATGGAAGCTCAACTGAAAGAAAATGGCTACTACTGCACCACCACTGTGAAGCCAGATCAGTTGCAATGGAATGACCACGTTTCTCATGCGTCTCTGATGTGATTTTTACTACTTCTGTGACCTCCTTCAGCTGGGTTCTGTCAGTACACAGGCCAAATCACATGGCAAGACCACTCACTCAGACTTGAATCTGAAATGTGCCTCACGTAGCGTTGTTCTGGGTCACTGCTCTCTGAATGCTCTCTAACTTCTGATTTCACTACATGTACAGCATGCTTAAATTGGGCTTAGCTAGACTGTTTCTGTCAAAAACGGCACTGAATAGAAATGTTCTCTTGAGGGTGGGAGGGAGGAAGGGTGCATCCTAAATCCGTGTAAACATTCAGGAGGTGGAGCAGGTACTCTGTAAACTCCCATCTTCTGTTATCCAGTCAAACGTACAAGTCGCTTTAACATAATCTGGCCCTATCCCTTCTCTGTCTGATTGATAATGTATTTCCAGAAGGTGGAAAGAATTCATCAGAGCAGAACCCATAAATGCTTACTTGACTTTAAAAAGGATGAAAGATTGGATGGATGCATCTGCCACTTACTGCAGATGAAGGCTGCATCTCAGCAGTTGTTATATTCAGTCTCCTGTTTTTTTGTTTTTTCTTTTTGGCCACGCTGCAGTCAGTGCTCTCGGTCCCCACCGCATGAATAGAGGGGACAGAGGCTTAACTCTTTACAGAAGGCTGCGGTGCAGGGTGTTTTGGATGGTGCAGAGATGTGACAGGATTGTGAGATGCAGCCAAAATGCCACATGTGGACGATCATGAACCATTGCTCTATCACCAACTAATATACATATTGTAATAATAAATAATGTAACAATAAATGTAATGGAATTTTTATTTTTTCTATGCTTTGTAGAAATATTGAGTGTAGATAAATATGTAAATGTCTATAAATATGTTCTATCGTGCAAGTGCTCAATATGAAAATATGTTTACAACTACGTCAGAGCGACAGAGCAATTGGATATGCAAATGTTCATATGTGATGTATTATAGTACTTCAGCTTTGAATTTGAGGACAGTAATGTTGACTCTAGCTTTGCAGTGTATACTGTATTTATGGTGAATAAAAACACGTACTAACTTTTACAGTAGCTTTGGTTTCTCTGGGTTTGTTTGTGCGCTGCTCACTTTTTTCTTTTTTTTTTTGCATAAACGTTTCAGATTTGCTTCTGGTATCAAGGGTAAAAGTTGAAGGCTGTGGGTACATTGAATTACTGGGCGTTTATCTCCTTGTCTGACGTGAAGTACTACTTTTTCCTTAAGGAAGGAGGGAAAAAAAAGAAAGAAATCTTGTCATCGTTGGTTTGGGTGTTTTATGATGGCCCATAACAGCTGAGTTTCTGAGTAAAATACTAAGTCCCATTTTCCTCTCACAGTAGGCTGTGTGTGTGGCTGGATGACTCAAAACTGTTTTTCTATTTTTAACTTCAACGACAACAACTGGTCAGCATTTTTCCTAATTTGCCACAATTGCCTTTCATTTGTCTGCGATGTGGATGAGTTGTTCTTTAGACTAACACTGTCTGATGATGATGATTTTTTTTTTCTTGTTCTTTTTGCTAGGTCAGTGACTAAGACATAATTAAAAGCTTTGGGGGAAGGGGAGTTTCACTGGCTACAGAGCTCACATGCATAAAGTCCCACCTGGGAGCTGCATAGTACAGTCACAGACTTCACTGTTGGCACTGATTAGGAAATGTGATCCTGACAAATGTGGCCAAGTGGCACTTGGATATTCAATCTGGATGCAGAAGTAATAAAAAATTAAACAGCACATGATCACGTTTTTTATGTTTTTTAAGTTTAGAAAGCAATTTGGAAAAACAAGGAAATGTATTTCTTTCCCCTGTGAATTGAGCCCAACCCAGACTGAAATTGTCTGGAGATGCTCCCTTGACAGTCAGCTGCAGCTGTAGTTTGGGTGTGGTTCTGGTTCCTTGTTCAACAGGAAACTTATACATGTGTGGCACCAGACTTCTCAGTGAGACATGTAACCCTATATTACCACCAACTGTGCAAGTGTGGAGGAGAAGGGAGAAGTCAAGTTTAAATCTGGTTTGGTAAACTTTGATGACTCAGATTTTCTTCTATTCTTGCTGATCTGAAGCTAAGATCATTGTCAAGTTACAGTATTTTATTTGTCCAGCACATGCAAACAAAGCCAACGTAGGCCTTGATGTTTCCATTCTCTGCTGTTTTGATGTTTCTTGAATGGAGCTGTTGCTACCACACAAGTACACAAATACAGTGTGTATACCGCTTTGCACCATGTGACATGAGTGACTCATTTTTAATGATTCACAGGTCCTTGGATGAACTTATATGTGCTTATACCAGATCTACATTCTCTATAGTTACTTTCCTTCAATCAATTCTGCTTAGTAAAACACACTAATCAATGCATTCTATTGATTATCCAGTCAAGTGAAGGGTATTGTGACTCAGTTATGTGGCTTTTTATGAGGCAGTCAAGTGTCATCACCACAGATATTACACACAAGCACTTGGGTCATCTTTGCCCCCAAGAGTCAATTCAAATGGTGGTGAAATGCTGAATATAGCCACTTCAATGCTGCAGTTAATGGTTAATAGCTTATTTGCTAATGTTCATAACCCTTTAGTAAGGAAATGTTTCAGGTTACCAGGTAGTGGGAAACACTTACCTCATCTTTATTGCTCTTTAATTAATCATGAGCACCACATGAATGGACCTTTCAACTGGACCATTGATTCATAACATTTATAGGTTTAATGCACTGTTGTAAAGATCCTTCAATTATAATTGACCTATTAACATCTAAATGGGAGGATAAACTCCCGCCAGAGTGAAAATTTGTGGAGACATTCATTCATATTCCTCCATGGCTGAATGGTACCTTTGGTAATCCCTTAACTTTTCATCTATAAGATTGTGTTAGTTGTTCGTAATGATGGCTTATAACTATAAGCATTAGTAAATGCCTTAGAGCCAGTTAAAACTGTTGTAAGTTGATCTGGCACAGTTACATTTTGTCCCACTGTCTTTCATTTCTTCATCTGTTTATTGATCAGTGCTGAGCACCTTATATTTATGGGCACATAACTTTCTTTATATATCCTGTAGTTTAAAAATGAATTTTGTATTTTTAATAATTTATAGGTATGCACAGATTTTCAATGAAAAACACACAAAACACTGGTGTATATGTGTATATGAAACAATTATTTTTACAACCTTGTACTGTGCTATAGTAATATCTTAGGTGATAATCAAGATTTGTACGTTTTTTCAGGCGCCTGTGTCATTGTTCTTGTATATTTGGTTCCTGGCACCTTTATACTTTGTTAAATTGGCAAAATGAGAAGTCAGAAAAAAACATGTTTAAAATGGAGGGTTAAGATTTAGAGATGACAGCTTTTCCAAAATCAAACCACGTTGTTCCACTGAAGTCAGTTAACAGAGATCATCTCAGTGTTTGGAGGCTTTTGGAAACACTGCTCAGTTGGTGGATGACTTTAGCCTCTTTTTTCATGCACCGTTTTCTCTGTCGGGGCAGTCTGCCCGTTTGCCCCCCTCCACATGCTCAATGGGGTGGAATATGCCTGCGTGAAGCCATGAGGCCATCTGGTGACGCGGAACAAGTGGCATTGCCAGAAAAAAATTAAAAACACGAACTTAATCCGGCCTCACGCAGTCGATTCACATTCCGGCTCGTGCATGAAACGGGTCTATTTGAATCTGTCACATTCACGAGGGGCAACTCCTCCCAAAAAAAAAACCCCGCTAACAGCAGAAGACAAACTACCTTTTGAGACCAAAGAGCTGCAGTTACATATTTGGGTCGCAGTGAGCAGAAATCAGCCTATATAAAGCAACATATGCGCACATGAGCGCGCGGCCAGCCGTGCGTAAACGTCCAACTTGACCGAATGCATCACTAATAGATTTACACCCCCCCTCCCCTTCATCCGCCCCACCCCTTTAATCTTCAGATTAAGATTATTATGATTATTCCTAGTGACTGATGGACAAAAGAGGAGGTATTCACTGCGGGTTGATAAATGACAGATCAGGCGGATACAAAGGGCTCTGTGAGTCGAGACATCGCCGCTGAGGGATGATGTGGATGGAGAGAGAAAGAAGGAGATGGTACAGTACTGAGGAGACGAGGGCGGGGTTATCCTTCCAAGATGAGGCAAACTCAAATAAAAATTGGCTTCTCGCTGCCGGCGCATGTACTGTAGACTCTATACGGACAAACATAAGCCTGTACGGAGAGGGAGGGAGGGAAGGAGGAGGAAGGATGGTGATGGGGATGTGGTCTGAGGAGCGGCTCTTCTCTCTTGATACTCTCTCACCTTCCTCTGTGAGGCTGGGAAGCTTTTGATCCAACTGTTTTAAGCTGCAGCTGCTTTTTGTGTGTTTTTCTACATTAAAAAAATATATATATATTCCCGTGCATCTCGATCGGTCTGTATACTGTACATCTATCAACATCTTCATCATCTGTAACCATGTCGGACTCTGAGGACATGACGGAGTTCGCCAGCATCGTGGAGCGGATCGAGCGGGGAGAGGTGAGTCCCATCCGGCTGATTTACGGTTCTTCTGACAGCAGCGATCTGCCTGTCAACATGTTCCAACAGCAGCGGCGCCGTGCCGGCCTGCAGAGCTGTCAGAGGACGGAGAGGGATTCTGACAAACCCACACCTCTACATACTCTGTTCTATTCTTTAAACATATCAGGGTCAACTGCTTCTATTCACTGATATCACATTATAATATTAGAATAATATCTTCTCTATTCTGATATTGTAACATGATCTAAATTATTAATAGGTTATCTCCTGTCCTATTCTTTGAATTGCCTATAGTTAGATCCACACCTTTTCTACTCTATTCTATTTCTGTAACACGATTTCGAGTGAATGCCTCTGCTATTGTAATCACATTAATACAAAACCTATTCAGTTAATTCCAATTCTACTGCCATTTATTACATTATAATGTATTATATTATATGAAGTAATTATATACAACCGTAATATTATTCTGTTCTATGTTCTTTATTCTAACATTGAATTGAATAGTAATATACCTCTTTCTGTTCTAACAAATGAATAGTCTATAAATAGACCCACACCTTCCATTCTATTCTATTCTATTCTATTCTATTCCTGTAAAATATGTCAGGTGTGTGCCTCAGCTACACTAACCACATTACTACCAATGCTGTGCAGTTTAAAAGAATTAATGTTATTTCACATTTCAGCCTATTACTTTATTTTATAATATATTTATAAGTACTATAACCCGCTAACTCTATTCTGATATCGTATGTAGATCAGACTTTTTTGCTGTTGATAATAAAATTGAATAACCTTTAGATAGAGCCACACATTCTCTATTCTATTCTGTGTCGAGGCTTTGTGGCTTTAAGGCACAGGCTTCCCTTCTATTCATAGAAAAAAAAACGTGAACATAAAGAGTTTAATTAGAGGCTTCCGTTGCTGAGTATCTTGGTAGTAAGATAGCGCTGCAGGCAGATCACAGACTCTTTTCAATATGTGGGACAGTTGGCAGCAGCTGTGTGGTGAGACAGGGTACCAGGGTTACTGAGGTGTGTATGTGTCTGCATGGGGGGGGGTCTTTGCCCTTTTCACCCATTTTCAGACTGACAGAATGTGTTGAAATGCACCTCCCCTGCATGCTCACACAGTCTCACAAAGGTCACACACTTTGTGTTGACAGCACATCATTCTAAAAAGTGCATATGATGTGTAACTGTGTGAAACAGTAAAATATATCCCATGGATTTGGGCCATTGTTACACAGTCTGTGGAAATGCACCAAGTTCCATACAGTTATGTGTTAAACTTTGATTTGTTAAACAAACAGCAAGTGCTTTTATTGTACGCACAGAACATGCACACGAAGGCTGAGGTGAAAATTTAGAAAAAATCTAAATAGAAATAGACCAAACACTGCGCAGAATTTTTTTACAGGGCCATTAGGATGTTTTAGTGAGCAGACAAGCTCTTATCCTTTTCCCTGTGTTTTTACTCCCATGGGTCCTAGAGGTCCCTGTAGGCTGCACCCACACTACAATATTCACAATATTCAATTAAAACATTTTACTGTTGAAAAACTGTTGATACTGGGTAGGAATCTAGAAATGGATGGGACCTCTGTTGCCTGCTGAAACTGTCTGTATTGTTTGCTGTCAGCAAATGGTGTTGGAAAAGTGAACCTGAAAAGACAGATTCCTGCAGCACCTTCAGTGACTGCAGACATTTTGGTCTTTCTTGTGTTGCTGCCCAGTTGTCTATGCTAAACTTTCCTAAATAAATTACAGCTGCCTCCCCAAACTCCCAGAGGATGTTTCATGGTCCATTTGGTTCTTTAGCCAAAACATTGTTGGGTTGACCTGCTAGGGGGCCCCAGTGTTCTATAAGATGAACTGCAGACCTTATACCAACAGACATTGCAACAAGCAATTAGCAGATAATAAATCTCTTGAAATAATGGAAAGGACTCTGACACTGGCAAAGAATGTCAAGTGAACAGAAGTTGTAGCTTTCATTGACTCATTTTGTAAAGTGTAGAAACCTTTTGTGAGGGCTGAACACAGTAGCCTACTGTCAAACCAGAGACTCTGAAAACCGAGCTAGCCTATTTCATAGAAACACTAAGCAAGGCTGTGTGGAACCTGAGAGCTTCCTTGTCTTCTCACTTTCTTTGTTACTGTTTTTGTTTCAGTGCACTCGTGCTTTATTCTGTGCACAAGTGCTTATGAAGCTTATAGTATTACAGTTTTTAGCCATGCTAATAGTTATGCTGATCAGGCCACCACTGTGGTCCAGACTGAAAAATGTACACAAATGTTGGATGAATGGCAATATAATTTAATGCAGAGATTCATGGTTCCCAGAGGATGACTCAGACGGTCTTTGGAGACACCCTGACTTTAGCCTTAGTGGCAACAGTGGGTTGACAGTTGTGGTTCGGAGTGAAATATCTCAACAACTGCTGGATGGATTGCAGTGACATTTGTTACATATATTCATGGTTCTTAGACAGTGACTGGAGATCCCATGACTTATTCTCTTGTGTGAACAGCAGGTCAAGGTTTTCACTTACAGCTTGGGTTGAATTAGTACAAAATTTGGCCCACACATTCATACTTGCCTCAGGATGAACTGAAATCATTCTAATGTTGCCTTGACTTTTCCCCTCCAGCAGCTTGACATTTTTGGTTCAGTGTGAAATATCTCAGCAACTGTCGGATGGATTTCCATGACATTTTGTACAAACATTCATGTTCCCCAGAGGATGACGTGGGCTGACTTTGGCAATCCCTTGACTTTTTTTTTTATCTAGAGCCACCAGCTGGTCAAAGTTTTCACTTATCTAGTAAAATATCTGAACATCTACTGAATTAACTTGTGCAAAATTTGGTATGGACATTCATCCTGCTCTCAGAATGAAGGGCAACAATTTGATGATCCCTTTTCCCGTTTTCTCTAGCGCCACCATCAGGTCAATTTTTTTTAAAAACACCACCAGCTGCAGCCTATTTTCTGTTTATTCTACCATACTGACACTAACCCAAAACGGTGTGGTAAATCTGCTGAACATCTGCACGTTGGCGTGTGACCATCTAGCTCAAATCGCACAATAAAACACAATCAAGCTGAGTTATTTAATCTCGTCTTGTATCTGGCTGCAGATTTACCTGCACGCAAAGAAAAACAAAACACAGTTGCTGGCTTTCACCTGCGCCTGATAAAAGCAACTGTGCAACACAATGGATTAAAAAAATGGATGATTTGAATCAAGTTAAGAGCACATGAAGGCAGCAACGGTTCCTATGGTGATTCAGCCCCCTCCCCTTTCCCTCTCTCTCTTTCTCTTTCACTCCCCCCCTCCTGTCTCTCTCCACCCCCTGTGTCGGTCCGCCTGCACGCTCACTGCAGCAGTGAATTGGCTGCTGATTCACCACAGCGCTGCGTCTCTCAGCAGCGTCACTCTATTTAAATTCATTCAGCCGTCCGCTGTCGGCATCTCAGCTGCTCGAGTCCGACGAGTTGTTTTTAGGCCGAACAACAAAAGCGCCGGTTAAGGCGTCTATTAGTATTTTTTTGTGTTTTTATTCACACGCATACATCGCCTGTATTTTGTCCCCTCGGTATGTCTGCAGAGATGCGGCGTAGCAGCACAATTGCGGTAAGTGGGGGAAAGAGAGGATTTCTATGGAGTTGGGAAGATGATAAAGAAAAAGACTCGTCATTGTTTAACAGCCTGTTGCTCCTCTGCTGTGCATGTGAAGAGACCGGACACTGTAAAAAGTTAACCACAGTCAGTAGATCTGTAATTTGCTGCAAGTCCGTGCTGATCCCGGTCATTGTTTGAACACACTCGGGAGCAGCGATCAGTCTTTAAACTTCCTCTAACCGCCTGGGTATTGTCTTTTTTAACACGTGTGTAGGCGTTTTTCCCTTAATTGTTTGTTCAAACAGACGGAGGATAAACTTTATTGGGATGTTCTTTTTTTTTTTTTTTAATCACACCGCCTGAAATAAATGAACCAATCAGTCGTTAAATATGAGAGGACGGGTTCGGTCCGGGAGCTTGTAGAAACGTTTTCTAATCGTCTTTTCATTGTTAAAACGTGTGCTGCTGGAATCGTGCATTTAACTGTTTGGCTATATTTAGCCGGGCTTAATCCTGTCTTATGTAATGTATCAGAAACATGGTAAAAGCTGTCATCGTAGCAGTATCAGTGTTTTATTGTTTTTCTTTTTTTTCAAAATGAAGTTGAAGGTATGCTCAGGTCGGGTAAAGAATTAAAATGCATCTTCATACTTACCTGAATCTACTCACCTAACAGGCCAGTTTTTCCTTCTCATTGACACAGAAAGCCATTGTTTTCCCAGCTTGAAGTACAGACAATAGGCCTATTTTAGCTGCATTTGAAATGTCCTAATAATAGGTTTTTGTTCTGAATATCAAAGAAAGCTGTATCCTTGTCTCCACACACTGAAGTTGTCATTTCCGTCTGTGGTCACCTTCTGTTCTTTTGTTTCTAAGTCATCTTCATCCCAAATATGAAGGGTGACAGCGGTTGTGGTGGCGTCTCATGCGAAAATCCTAAATTTAAAAGTCCAAATATTGTTCGTTTGGCAGTTCTCAGTAATCCTGTCTCCATCACCAGGTCCCGATCAAGAACATCGAGAGGGAGCTGATATGCCCCATCTGCAAGGAGCTCTTCACCCATCCACTGATCCTGCCCTGCCAGCACAGCGTCTGCCACAAGTGTGTCAGGGAGCTGCTGATGCAGAACCATGAGGACTCTTTTGATGCTGGCTCAGAGTGTTCCTTACCAGGCAGCCCCAGGTCCAGGGTGCCCTCCCCTTCCATGGAGAGACTAGATAGACTAGTCAGATCAGGTGGGTCTCGGGGTAAGGAGCCAAAACTACTTTATTTTCTCTGTAGATTTGATTTTATTGTTATTAGTGCAGGGAACTGGAACTCTCATTTTTTTTCTAAAGGTTAAAAAGCATTTCACAAGAGCTTGTTGAGGCATTAGCAGGAACTGTGCCCATGCTGTTGTGGAGCTGGCCGGTCAGCCTGATTATCGGAGTTGTTATGTGAGCTGATGGGAGCTAATCATCAGGCATTTTCTGCAAGTATCAAATCCATCTGCCATTAGTTTCCAAGGAAGGCTATACGAGCTTTGTGTCTGTAATGCCAACTTCCTGTTTCATTGTCTTCCTCTAAATTCCCACAACTTCAGTTTTTAGTTTTGCTGTCACCTCAGTGGCTGCATTCAACAGGTTTCAATGGTTTGATCCTGGGATTCGCCTTTATAGAAAAGGGCAAAAGGTTTAAAATTACTTCTGAAATAAGGAAATATGTACTTACAAACTGAAGGTCGTATTTGATTCTGCCATGAACCAAACTGGTAGTGTCACTGTGAAGAGGATTTCATGAACCAATAAGCAAATCTTTAGCCGATGCAAATTTAAGGGTGATAATGAATAGGCTTATGGGAACTCAGAGCAAGAAAAAAAAGCATTATTGTATGATATCTGGGTTTTAGTGTGGTGCAGACGCCGCCCCTCCTCCCACTCGTGTCCTAGATAAACTAGAACAAACAAAATGATTTGATAATTCTACTTCTCAGCCATGATATGGTCAGCCACAGTGTCTTGTTTTAATCCCGCCTGCTTTTACAGGCTTCATTAAAGAGACAGCAGAGGAACTTGACAAGCTGTAGTTTTGTCTGCCAAGAGAAAAGAAATGTTGACAAGCTCTCTCAAGCCCTAACTGTCTTCACTGTCTGCTTCTAATGGCCCAGGGGCATCAAACATCTCCTTCAATCATGCAGGGCCTCATGTGTTCATTTGAAAATGTTTTTGGAGCAGAGAGAAGAGTAGCTATCATTTTCACTCCACCTTTAATCAGATAGACAGGCCTTTGTGTGTGTGTTTATCTATACATGTGTGAACAAAGCACATTCGTAATCTCTTTTAAAGTATTTTAAAGCTCTTAAAACTGAGCTGAGCTGGAGGGAGGGAAAGCTCTGGGGCGAGGGGGTGGGTTGGGGTTGGGGTGCAGGGAGCCAGTTTGAATTGTCGCATTATTTTTAATTTCTTTGCTAAACATATGGCTCTACTGCAGCCAAGCTTGAGTATATCGATGTCTAAGCTTTGGGAAACATCATGGTGGGACTCAAGGCTACCTTTCGGAGCTCTGGGCAGCAGGCCATCTCCATAAAGATACTGTCTCATTTGTACTCTTGTCCGCTCTTGTTGACGAGGCCAGATTTGTGTCCAACTTGTGCTACTGTAAATCTAAGCAGGTTTCGAGTATGTACTAGAAAAGTATTTAAATTTAAAAACATTTTTGACTTTACTGCCATGTACGCTGTTGTCATACAATTAACAATGAAAAAGAGGCGCCACTTGAGGATGGTAAGACGGCTACAAAAACATCTTCCAAAAAAAGTGTCATTTTCTTTACTCTTACTTGGTGGAACTTAATGGCAGTGATGTCGACCAGTATATGAATTAATCAACATATTTCACCACTTTGTACTAAAGTGCAAAAGCAGTATGTTAAGACAGTTGCTATATAATCCTGTAGATACTGTATATAATTAGTATGGAACTGGGACACAACTTAGGAAATTGCAGTGTGGACATAAATGGCCATTTTATCACTGACATACAGTGATCTACTTTGCTTTAAGACTTTAAATGCATTTTTAGGTGTGGTCCTGAAGATAAACATTTATGTTTATTCAGTGGCTGAGTCTCCAAACAGGTGTGAGAACACACTAAAAACACTTGTTTTTTGAGTGTGTCTTGTTGTACACTAATGCACAAAGAAAACTGGAGGTGGTCTCAGCTAGAAAAAAAATACAAGTAGTACTGTATACTTTCTTGTTAGTATAACACAGTTATCTTGTGTGGTTAATGAACATACAGTATATAACAAAAACTAGTATATAGTTCGTACACTGTTGTATAGCAAGGATTTGGGACACAGCAAGTTTGTTGCTACCTGGTCTCCATTTAACTAAGATGTCAAGTGACCTCAGAGCAACCCCGTGAATCTAAACCAGAAGAGCAGGGCCAAAAAGATCCCCAGAGTACACTGAGGTGAACAGCTTTCTGGGAGCTATTCAGCCACGGTTCAGAACCACTGAGACTGGGCTCTCAAACACAGCCTCCCTCATTCAGACTCACCCCCCTCCCTTCAAACTGAATAGGTTCATTCTTCACTGGCAGGACTGCATCTGTTGACGCAGGAAATAATCAAATCCTGCTTCTGAGTAAACAAATCTCATGCAAGTTTGTGCACAGGGGCAACTTTTGTGACAGTGTTGTCACTCTGACCTAATGCAAATTGACGCAATTTATTTATTTTCATCACTTAAAGTTTGTTCACCGTTGGTTAACGTAAAGTAAATTTAAGTTCACGTTAGTGGTGTGTTTCATAAAGAAACTTTCAGCTCAGTCCATTAACATGAAATGTTAACGGATCATGTACAACTGGAATTCCCTTGGGGATTATTCAGTAAGGTTGTTCCTGTGTTAAGTGCATTTAATCTTCAGATTACAAAACACAAATAATCACTGTGTTTGAGAATATTTAAGAAACCTTGATGGATGTTATGAGCATTACGTCCAAAACCGAGCACCCGAGTAATTGTGCAGACTGCCTTCAACTCCGGGAGATCAGATCGCTGGTAGTCATGGTGACGCAACCTGCCTGTAAGGAATGAATGAGGGATTAGGTGAAGGGAGAGACAGAAAAGACTTAAGGCTATATTTATCGGTGTGCAGCTTGAACAAGCCTTGCTGTGCTTGGGCAGAGGAAGTTGTTTACTAAAACTTCATCAGTTTCTCAACTTCATCTTTCTTTTTATGTTACTGGGGCTCAAATGGAGCTTGAGGCATTAATGTTCAGCTAACTCTTGACAGGTGCACTTTTAAAGTGGTGTAAGTGCTCATAAAGGAATGGTTTGACATGTTGGGAAATATTCTCATTATGTTTCGTGCCAACGGTTGGAGAAGGTTGATGCCACTCTCGTGTATGCTGGCTAAATGCAACACAAGCGAGTTAATTGATTTTTGCTTACTGGTATGATGGCTATCACTGCCGGATTGTTATCAGCTGTAGCGAGCTAGCTCTGTGAATTGGTTAAATGCTGTCTACAGCTGTGATTCGTTTTAAAGACTGGCGCTAAAGCTGCATGTTCAAGGAGAGGGGCTTAGTGAATGGTCAGTGTAGGTGCATCTAGTTTGTTTGATTTGTACAAAAAGTGCAGTGTAAAAAGCTGGTAATAGCATAATAGCACTGATAGGACGAAGTTTTCACCTTCAGAGCCGAGCTAACTGAATAAGAGTATTTCCCAAAATGCCAAACTTTTCCTTTTAATGCAAATTGTAGACCATAGCCTGATTGGTGTCTGACAAGTGCACTTATTTTGCAGTAATGTAATTTTTCCAAAACAGTCCTAGTCCTGAAAAGATTCAGGTTGCTTTGCGTGGCTTTTTACTCAAATGTAGATCACATATGTTAATAAGTGCACAAATCAAGAGTTAATTGTACTTTAATAATTGTTCACATCTTATGTTTTTTTTTTTAACGCTCTGTTTTTCACTCTGAACTGCATTACCACATTTTCTAACTACAAGTTGTTTTTGTTTAAGTTGTCTTTTTTTCTCCAATGTCATGATGTTATAAAAAAAAAAACTGGTTTCACATCTCACTTCACATTATGTATTGTTTCACTTTTCTTGTTGGTCTCACCTCACTTCTCTGTTCATTGCTTGCAGCCACAGTGCGAAGGTCGTTTGGAAATCGAGGTAGACGCGGGCTCCGTGTTTTGAGTAGCTGTAGTGAGTACAGTGTTACTAGAACCTCTGTGAAACCCTAGTTTGGTTCTACCTTTTCTCTACTTAGTCTACTTTAGCCCTGTCAACACAACCATATAAACTCACACCACTCGTTAGGTATAATTTTTTTTTTTTTTCAGGAGAGTTAGCACTTGAAAAGCATGTTATCGATTCTTTGTTAGACACTGAATGCTAGGTAATAATAGTTGAAAATTAAAGGCATATGTCTTTTTTAAAAACATCCACTGAGCATAAACATGTTTTAAAAAGACAAAAGTTTTCATCTGCCATTTTTTCTAACGTGTTTAATTTTGTAGGTTTTGAAAAAATGAGTGAAAACAAATGAAAGGGGGGGACACTGAAAACCTTAAAGCGACGATGAGTCTACATCTGAGGAGTCCGGCTCCGCAAAGAGGAGTGGCATGGAGAAAAGCAGGATAGACGAGATCCGAAGGGAGGTAGTGTCCTTGACAGGGAAGTTGGCAAGCAACAAAAAGGAGCTGAAAGGAGCCGAGAACTAAAATTAGTGAGAAAGGGGTGAGGATGTTTCCTAGGAGTTGAGGGGGGACAGGAATGTGTGTGCGCGCGCGCGCGCGTGTGTGTGTGTGTGCGTGCGTGCGCGTGCGTGTGTGCGTGCGCGCGTGCGCTCTAACACCCTGGTCTGTCTCTGTACACTAGTTAAGCGTAGCGTTCATTTTATTTTAAAAAAAATGGAGGCAAGTAAAGCTGCTTTATTGCGACGGAGAACTGTAGGTTTCTTTTGTGTCTGAGTTAAACACACACTCACACACACAAACTGAGGGAAAACCTATAATATGTTTGGGCTTGCTAAGATTCTTAACTGGCTTTTTATGACTGATACGTGTGCCTCTAGGGTGCTGTTCATGCTTCACTTGACAGTCATTACTGATGGAGAAACAGTTTGTAAGAACACAGACTTGTTTCAGCTCACCTCTAATCATTTTGGGCATGATGAATTTAGAAGCGTCAGATTGCCGTCCAAGTACAACAGTACTGAATGCTATATTATTTTTGTGCCTGATTGAGCCAACTAATGCAGTTATTTGACATGCTCAGTGGATGTTTTTAAGAAAAAAAAATGTCATTATCTTCTGCAAATAAATCACAGGGAAAATCCTATCTCTCAAAAAAAAGCCTCTATACAAATTCTCTCAAAGAACAGACAATAACAGGAGCTACCTGGAAAATAAATTGAATGGAAGCAAACAATGAAATAAGATGTGGTGCAATCACGCACGTCTTATTATTTCAAATAGTCTTTGAAAAAGAAAAGCAAGAGAAAATAAGTTAATTCAAACCTAATGTCATTTCATTTTCTTCGGCCTTTCAGTGATTGGACAAATGTTGGGTTCAAATTTTATATTTGCATAATGAGGAAATATTTCCTGAATTTCCCATTTATTATTAGATTTTTATCCAAATTACAGTCATGTACATCCCCCTCAGGCCACTGACAGAACGAAATGTCAGCACAAATGTTTGGATAGTAAAATAACAAGCTTAAACAGAACTCCATGGACTTTTATTTGTAAGAGAAACAAAAAATGTAATGATAAAGTGTCTCTGGATACTTAACAAGATCACCTCAACTGTGTCAACATATTCATTTTTTTAAAATATTCAGTTTACTTAGTGTTAATTGTGCAGACACGATCACATTACAGTAGAAATGAACTGTCGCGACTGACTGAATTACAAAAATGCTGCATCAGGTCAAACATGGCTGAGGGTTTGTGCAGGGGAGAAAAGCCAAGCCCTTTTTTTCCCCACAACGAGAGCATAGCAGCTCTGCAGTGACTCGTCAGTTTCTGCCCACGACTCCCTCTGCAGACAATCAACACACAAACACACGCACACACGCTCTGCTGCAGGCATCTCCTGTCTGCTGCTTGTTCTCTCACACCTGCTCTCCTGACCAGACAATGTGAATCACTGTGTAGTGTCCCAACACGACACGCACATGAATAAAATACTTACTGTCTTTTCAAGGTTAGAAACTCATTCACTGGTTACATATGAAAGCTTTATACCAGGCCTGTTCTTTCATCCAGTGACTTCATTTGTCTTAACAAGACCATGTCACCTTCATTACCATCATCAGTTTTTCCACCGTAATGTCACGGTATAATGTTAAATTCACCTTTGTCATATGAAGGGCAATCTGCGTGTTAAACAAAGCTCAGTAATTCAGTTTGTTGACAGATCAGACAGATTTTGCCTCTAGGTAGTAAACTGTCACTGTCACAGTCTTTAGTTCTGCTCACGTCACTCAGACACACGGCATGCACATGGCTACTCATATCACATAGTTTATATGTTTGCTGTTCTGCCACTGCTTTTCCCTCAGCTGCACCTTCTTTTTTTGTAAAAGTGCTGTTTTGAAATCATCTTCCCGTATTTCGCTGACCTGAGGAGTGTTTGATTTAATTTTCAGGTCCTCGGAAACGGAGTGGAAATACTGGCTTTCAAACTGAGATAAATCCAGCACTCCTCGCTTCCCCTGTCCCCCAGAAACGTGAAGCTATATTTTTAATTTCTGCGTGTATTGACTTCAGTTTGCTGGCTTTAAACGTGTCTCTGTGTGGTAACAGTGTTCTACAGACCTTGCTTGTGTCTGTAATGTGACCCTGTGTAACAGTTCCTTTGTTTCTGCCTGTTACTGTGTTGCTGCCTTGTTATGATGCTGCTGCATCAGTAACAAGCACAATGTTGTGAGAAACTCTTGAAAGCAGTTTTGCTTTGAGAGGAGCTTTGTTGTCATGTAAAAGTGTTGATGCATTGAACTGGACGTGATTAAAAATTCTCAGTTGCTAGATTTCTTTTTAATTTAAAGCTTTTAAGTTGTACTTCATAGTAAAGTAAGTAATTTAATTTAAAATACTGCTTCAGTTTATCATATTTTTATGTTCTTTATGTTTCTTTATTCACTCATTTGAGGAAAATATAATTATTTCTTTAGTCCAGATCATTGTGAGCACTTGAAATACTCTTCCCTCCTGTGGTAAACATCGAATGACTTTCAGTGTAAAATGGATTTCTCATCAAGAGACAATGTATTCTCTGTAAGCTCCAAGGGTGCTATCCTCACCATGACCGTCCTGTATCCAATCACTCCTCAATCTGTCCCAGTACTCTTGGGTTGTCTCTCCTCTTGGACTTTTTTCCGTGTTTGACGACTGCTCAGTACATTGCCTGATTTGGTGTTTTGCTCCTTACATCCACATCTCTATTGAGTAGTGGTCATTGTGGAAATAAAGCACAAAGGGAGACATGCTGAGGCCCTATTTGTGAAGGCTTGATTTTTCTGCGGGCTATCAAAGGCATTTTTGCCTTAAGATCATACTTGGCAAGTCAGCGCCGATGATGTAATGCTGCTTTTGTGAAACTCGGCCCAGAATCTGTTGAACACAAACGGGGCTACGCATTTTTCAAACCCCCTACTTGATTCTCTTGGAAACTATTCCTTCACTGTAATTTAAAAGTCAAAGAACATTGTTGTTCACATGTCAAAATAGAGCCTCAAACAAGATTCAAAACTGGGTGACCCAAGGCTATGAATCTGTAATCTGTACGATCCTTTCTCACTTTTCTTCCTTGGCTCTCCTCCAGGCTCTATCTCGTCCCCGGGGTGGCGCAGAGGGTCTGTGACTCCTCGGGTCACCACCATCCCATGCCCAGGCTGCCATCATGACATTGACCTCGGTGAACGTGGCATCAGCATGTTGTTCCGCAACTTCACCCTGGAGAGCATCGTTGAGCGCTACCGCCAGGCTGCCCGCGCTGCCGTGGCAATCATGTGTAACATCTGCAAGCCTCCACAGCAGCAGGAGGCTACGAAGAGCTGTATGGACTGCAAGGCTAGCTATTGTAACGAGTGCTTCAAGCTGCACCACCCCTGGGGCACGCCCAAAGCTCAGCACGAGTATGTTGGTCCCACAACGAACTTTAGGCCGAAGGCAAGTATCACCACTGATCATCATCTTCTCTATTTATCTGTAATTTAAAGACTCAAGCACACTGAAACCAAGTATCTTCATTCAGGTGGACTATGAACACTCTCCTGTGATAAGCTGTCACATGAGTCAAAGATAAACATGAGCACATAGACATTTGTCTGTAAAAAGTTGAACTGATTCATACATTTAGAATTTGGAGTCTTGTTAGAAACTGTACTATATTGCGCTGCTCTTCCTGTTCCTTTGCGGCTGAAGAGCTAAATGCTGCGGCAGATTAGCTTCTGATGGGGATTTTTGCAGTAAAAAAGTGCTGAGTTAAATTCTATTTTAGGACATTTAAGGAAATGGCTCACAGAGAGATGTCCAGATACTTTTAAAAGTCAGCTTCCTGTTTCACTTCAGCTTGTTCTTGATCTCCTGAAGTGTTAAACCTACATGAAGTAATAAAGCGTGTGTGTGTGTATATATGCATTTGTTAGTCTAATTTTAATTTTAATTTACTGTTGTTCTGTTAAATATCCTAGGTGCTCATGTGTCCCGAACACGAGATGGAGAAGGTGAACATGTACTGTGAGGTCTGCAGACGACCTGTGTGTCACCTCTGCAAGCTGGGAGGATCCCACGCTAACCACAAAGTCACCTCCATGAGCAGTGCCTACAAGATCCTCAAGGTGCCAGAATCAAACACTGTTACACTTTGAGAACAGATAGTTTGACTACTTTTGGTGTGTGTGTATGTGACTGTGTGTGTGTGTGTGTTGGGGGAGTCGGTTGAATACACTGGAATTTGTTTTGTTGTTATCTGTGATGACTAACACAATAGTGGCTTATGATAACAAGGATTAAGCTGAGCTTGAATACAATGCAACTGTTAACTAATGCTTGCAATAGAGTCATGGCCAAGCAAAGCAGCCTTTGGAACTTGGAATTATTCATGTTTTTACACTAAATTGGCCAATAACTATTTTGTGATCGTACTCAGTAGGTTTTACATTGTACAATGTAAAATGTACACCTTAGTTGTTAAATGATGTTAACTCCTCCCTCCCCATTTTTTTTTATATTCAATTAATATTTAGTTTACTTAAGGACCCCCCACCCCCCAAGGTAGACTGATCCTCAGTCTAATGACACTAATTGCATTTAATAACCTGAAACTGAGTAAAAGCCTTTTGATGAGCAATATCTTCCCATTCAGTTGAGCTCTTCTATTTAAGAGAGCTAATCTGTTCAACAAAACCATAAAAGCAGGGTTATTTTGTTGTGCTGTGCCACCCACTGGCTGGTCCCTCAATCTCTCATCTCCTGCTGTAATATTAATGCCTGACCTGTACCTGTGCCGACATGCACAGACGCTCGACTGCAGATATCATTCTCTCTTTTGTTGGAAACTGAATCCCAGGGCGGGTAACTGGGTTAAAACTAATTGGCCTCGCGTGTGGTCATCAGATTTTTGCCAGTCAGTAGAATTTATTTCAATCAGTTTGAGTGTTTGGTTTAGCTTATGTGCAGACAAAAATGTCAGGAGGTTGTGCTTTAGGACGATCTGGTTGCTATAACAGCACTAAGCCACACAAAAGGACATCAAACCTTTGACAGAATAGGTTTTTAAAAAAGTATACTGAATAGTAATTTAATCTTTTTGGCACAAGTGCTCCAGTTTAGTCTTCAGCAAGTCGAGGCAGAATCTGTGTGAAATTCAATCTTCTGGTCTGTGTTGACACAAACACCAAGATGCTTAATATTTAATGAGACCATTTGTTCCCCATGATTTTGTGTGCATTGTATCTTCAAATTGCTGGAAGACATATCAGATGTCCTGAAAGGTCCCGGAAACCTTCGCCATTCAGGAAGTAGTTTGGTTTCACTTGCTTTGATGAACAATAATGTGCTGTCGTATCACTGTGATACTGCGGTGGATGTTGTTTGACATCTACTGGAACAGGCTCTCACACTGCGTCATACAGGGTCATACAGGGTCATACAGGACACTCTGCACATGTCCAGAGCTTTACATCCATCAGGGAATACTGCAGCTTGCAGCTGCAGCCGTGAGACGTCAGGGAAATGTTGTGACTCATGTCAGAGCTGAAGCTTGGGAATGTGAGCACATAAGTAGAAACTGATGAAATCCCATCCTATTCCTCTCAAGAACATATATTTTAATGAGGTTTTGTGTGTATGCAGTGTTATAGGCAGATCCCTTCAGTCACGGTTGTCTAAGTCTTATCTTGTCTTCTCAGTGATGTCGATGGCGTACGTGCCTCAGGCTTTAAGACCTTATAAAACTCACTGTAAACGCTGCTCATCTTTTCTCTTACCAGGAGAAGCTTGCCAAGAGTATCCATTACCTCATCAGCAAAGAGGACCAGGTCAGGACTCAGATTACTGAGCTCGAGCTGCTCATCAGTCAGACCGAGGTGAGAGAGCTGACTCATGCTGCTGCAGCTCCAGCATCCTTTTATTTTTCGCTCCACTCTTGAAAATTATACAGTAGTAGTACAGAGTTTTAATTTTAATTTGATTTTTTTTTTCATTTGTTGTCCTTTTATTCCTTTTCTTTTTTTTTTGTTAGTCACTCAAAGGATGAAATTGCTTTTAGTTTTCACATTCACATTTGTTGCATTTAACCCAGCATGTTACAGTCAACAGGTTGAAGGACTGGATTTGAAGCTTTGTCAAGCCATTCCTAATTTTAGACCCACTCTTTCAGGTCTTCAGCTTCCCCTCTTCTCCTTCTCAAAGTGAATTCTCATTAGTGGTATTAACATTTCTTCAGTCCTTCCTAACACTGATCAATCACATACACACACTCTTATACCCACTAGCACTATAGTTGTTAGTAAAGAATGAACGTGTTAATCCCTGTACGCAGATATTTTCTTACAGAATACCAATATTTATATGGATTACTCAAAACCAGTCTGTTAAGTTGAGGAACAATTACACATTTCTCTGTGTACGAATAAGGAAGGTCACTGAACAAACAGTGTGCAACACAAACACAAACAAGGGAACACTATTTGCTTAATAGCATGTCTGAGTTTCAGCCTCTGAGCTTGTTCCCTTTTTACGTCAACGCTGGCCCTAAATGGCTGGTGATCAGATGCGCCTACGCTCTCAGTCTTTGTAAAAGCAGAATGTGTGTGACTAATGGAGACGGTTGTTGTGTTATGGATGTTCTCTTGTTTTTGGCACTTTTTTGAAAAATCTTTTTCTTAAGTTGAATTTGTTATGTTTCATAAAATTTCATTAAAAGCCAGCAGTGAAATGTAACGCTGATGGAGAAATAAACTAATCCTGCTAAAAGTTACAAGCTGGAGCTAACTAGCCTAACCAAGCTTAGATATCCTCTACATTATCCAAACATTGATTGTCCAGTGAGATAATCGTCCTAAAAGGCATAAAGTTAAGGTTTTCCAACTTGTTCAGCTGTTACACATTGCAGTTTCAGTGTGTGAGGTAAACCCTTTAGGTTTCTACTTCATGGAATATTACCCACACCTACACCTCGACCTATAGCTGTTAACTGTTTAACTCAAGCATCTATCAAACAAAGTCACAAATCGATAACAAAATTCTCTCGTCCTCCTTAAAGGAAAATGGCCAGGTCGCAGAGCGTCGAGCCAACGAGCACTTTGAGCGTCTCTTTGAGACTCTGCAGGAGAGGAAATCAGAGATGCTGCGTTCCATCGAACAGTCTCGTAACAGACGCCTGGACCACCTCAGGGCCCAGGTATAAAACACCAGGACTGAATTTCATTTCCACTTGGTATCTTTTATATACATGCGTGCTTCTTTACTTGACAGTGTAGAGTACTTGTTTTTTTTTTTTTTTTCAAGGTGCTCTTATGATGACGATAATTACAAAATGCAATGTTTTTCTTTTTTTTAATAATACTTCCCAGGTGGAGGAGTACCAAGGCATGCTGGAGAACAGTGGTCTAGTGGGCTACGCTCAGGAGGTGCTGAAAGAGACGGACCAGTCCTGCTTTGTACAGACGGCAAAGCAGCTGCATGTCAGGTACTGCTGGGTGATATTAAGTTAATTGTGTATGACATTACTTGATATACATTTATAAAACACTGTATAAGTGTGACTTGAGCCGTTTTCACATGTGAACTCCGGAAAATGTCTGAAGAATCTGGTCTGTGCATGGACCAGAGTTGCCCTTTCATGCAAGAAGCACACAACCGGAGAATCTCCCACTCGCTCACTGTGAATTCTCCGGACAGTGACCTGCTTCACACATTGGCTCAATCAGACATTACACGGATTTTGTACTAGGGAGCTGGCAGTGTAAAATCTGTTTAATGTCCGGTTTAACTGTGTCAGACATTTGACATCACACATACCGCTCCTCTGGGTAGTGTCTAAAAAAGGGTGGCAGTGCATGTATGAAAGCAGCTTTGGTCAGTTTTATTTTAGCGTTGAGAGCATCAATCTGATTATGTGTGTGGGGGACTGGAGTGTGTCAGGAGCATACAAAGCCACGTGCACACAAACCCAAGGGCAATTAAGGAAAGGCTTGTGCTGCAGTGTCCAATCAACACTGCATAGTGTCTTCTGCTCTAAGCTGACTAATTGATCTCCATTAGCAGCTTTGGATAATCGGGGAATCTTTTCACTGTTAAGAGCATGATACTGCGGCCTGCTTGGTCCCCTTAGACGAAGATTTGGTTTTTTAATCCTCGTTTTACTTATGAAAGACAATATAAATATAGATAGAGCTGACTGAATGAAGTTATTTTGAAAATACCTAATGTAATTGAGAGGAAAAGTCTGTCTGCAGTGGATAGCAGTCCTATGTTGTCACCCCCAGTGACAACAGTTTCATCATGCTATGTTTGCCCTCTATCGTTTCAGGATCCAAAAGGCCACAGAGTCTCTGAGGACCTTCCACCCTGCAGCTGACCCCTGCTTTGATGAGTTTGTGCTGGACACGTCCAGAGAGGAGACTCTTTTGAAAGAGATGTGTTTTGGCGGAGGTACGACCAGTTTTATTTTCAGTTAAATGATATGAGATGAAAACATAATCTTTTTCACTTTTATTTTCATGCTTTAATTTACCCAGGAAAACTCTTGCATGACAATTGTACCAAAAGCAAGTTTCAGAACTTGAATGTGGATTTCAGAAATTTTGATCCTTCAGCTGAAAACATGTTTACAGGCTGCTTTGCGAACTATGTTTTGAGGGGGTTTCTGTCCTCAAACATTCTTCCGTTGATAGGTTTCCACATATCATTTCCTTCTGAAAAACAAGCTATTGGAAAAAAATGAGCATCAGCTCATGCCAGGAAAATATGGCGATGCTTTCTGCTTCTGTTCATCCCCGAAGATGAAGACAGTCTTTGTTCATGTGCCCTCTAGATGTGTCCTGGCAAAATGTGGCTGTTTGTCAATGTCAAGCCATTTCAAAAGTTAGTTCAACAAGTATGTTTGTTCTCTAAAATATGACACTATGGCCATAAAAAGTAGTTTATCATCCACTGTCCATCACATGCAAGGCCCTGTGAACTGTGCTGTCCTAAAAGGTCAGAGGTCATCTGTGGGCTGTTAAATTGGATAAACAGGTAGAACCCTGGATATAGTCAAGTGGATTTTACTGCTCTGTGAAGCTTTGTTCTGGTCTGCTGATTTACAAAGGCTTGTTATGTAAAGGATTGCTCAGGTAGAAATTTCCCAGGGGAGAAAGGATACGTGCTTTTCTGATTGCACTTGCTTTTTCAATAAAATGAAATAAATTAGAAGGATTATTTCATACTATTTTATATTTACTCAGTTTAATGAGACCATGACCTAAAAGTAAAATAAAAGACTGTGATGAAGGTACAATCATTTTTCCAGATACAGTTTTAAGAGTTAAAACATTTTTCAGGTGATTGACAAGAGTTTCCTGTTTACTAAACTGTGTTAATTTGACTTCTATGAATTTAAATCTTGAGACAAAAATCTATGGACAAAATTGTTTGCTAATATAGCTAGAGTTCAATTTGTATATAAATATACATTGTATATATTTATATACTTAGCTATAGCTGGTTATGCTTCCTGTAACTGACCATTGTTGCGTTAACTTAAGCAGAGCATGATGTTTATATCTAATTCACCGTACTAACACTCCTACCTTTAACTACATGATGATAGGACTGGAGATTGAACCAGGCTTGTTACAGCTGAGTGATGGTTAGCGACATTTGGCTGGATGTGGCTGAAGCTCATTTCAAATGCCTTTAGTGTGCCTCGTATCTAACGTGACAGCATTATGTGTCAGTGACTGGGAGGAGTAGCAGTATTGAATATCATTGTTGCATGTAGTGATGGTAGGTCGTGACACTTTTAGTCATAGCAAGTCAACAGTCAAGTTGACTGGTATTTGAGGTTTGGTGCAGCCTAAGAAATGAGGCCAGTGTAAACAATATGCCGGTCAGTGTCGACTCTAAGAAAAGTAAATGTTAAATTTTGAGTGGGAGCTGTGCCTCCAGACCTAAGCCTTCAAAAAATGTTGAAATTAGCGAGGGATTAAATGTTGCTGACATTGCAGACAAACCTGAGGTCACTCTTGGCGCAGAGCCATTATCCCCCCCAAGTGGATGCAAGTGAACTACTGACAGTTATTTCAGTGGCCGTTAGTGACAAACAAAGCTGGGAGTAACATGAGTTTGTGACTGTGGGCTTTTGTTGCCACACTGTAGAGCACCCTGTTAATTTGTTTAAAATCAGTGATGTGAGATTCATCTCGGAGGCTGCAGTTGGCTCTGTCGTTCTGTACTTTTTGTACAGCTCGTGAAAAGAAATGGTTGGATGTTGTGTGCGCTGTGTTCAAGAAAATTGGATACTTATAAATGGATAGAAAGTGTTTCCGTCACAAGCCCACACTTGAAGCGAAGAGAAATGGTGGAAAAATTCAGGTTTTACAGAGGGAATTCAACACGTGAACTTATGTCTTTGAAAATCCTTCTGGGCAAAGTCAGTCATCGAAGTGTCAAATAGTCAATGGACACAGTGGAAAAAAGCAGCAGCATATAATAAGAAAGGAAAGCAGAAAACTTGTGGCAACACAGTGAGCAACTGTATCACCAAAACATACTGTGCAAAGAAGAAAACAGCTGCTTAGATTCAAATAATCTTTTGTTATTGCTGAATTGCGGTGAGTCTGTCATTCTTTTGTGGAGTTGATCTGTGTCATTAACAGTTTGAGATGTGAACTCTAGATGAGGCAGAAGTAATAAAGATGAACACCGTTGCTCCATAACAAGTTTCCAAATTAAAGTTTGGTTGAAGTTATTCTATAGTTCCATCGTCTGTTCTGCAGTTTTCTATCACCCAGATTAAAAACATTAAAAAAAAAAAAGAATTTACTCCATCCTCATCTTAGGCTCATCTCAGGCTCAACTGTTCTTAAAATCCTGAATAGTCATCATTTTTTTTCTTTGGAAATTGATTCTCTTATAATGCCTATACTGTAGAAAATGGGTTTTTAATATGTACAGAGGTACCTTAAACAAATCACTGCTGTGTCCTTTTTGGGAAAGTGCTGCATGCAGCAGTTGGGTGGCAGTCGTATTGATGTGTGTCTTTAATCTAAGTGGCCTGCGGCACATAATGATGCTCTTAGTCCAGGCTTAGAGAGAGAGAGGAAGCTGTGGAGACATTTATATACAGCAGTAATTTAATTCAAGTCTTGGCAGCAGTAAAGAATTGCTACAGTGTCTATGAATAGTGCCCCTAAGCTCTCATACACTCATTACCCAGGAAACTGAAAACACATTTATGTTCAATGATATGGGTGTTTTGAAAAACTTAAGACTGATTTTTAAATCTGTGTCTGAACTGACTGTAAAGCCATTTTGTAATATTGCTGTTAATGAGTATTTCTTGTCCTCCACTCAAGTGTAAGAGAAAAAAAAAACGACATAATATCCCATTTTCAGGTTTTTTAATATGATTAGCAGCCATTTTGTTTACGTACAAAGCTGTAAGTGTTCGATTTTGCTTAATGTCTATAGCTTGCCCATATTTTTTGAGTCATCCCTTCCTCTCTTGGATAACGGCGTGTTTGTACTCTCCCATGTTAACCCAGCTGTGGCCTCACTGCGGGTTTTGACCCCGTTCTCTGCTTCTCAAGAGGCTTTGAAAGCCTGTGTTGTCAAGTGTAAATGGCCATTTGTGATCCATTTGAGATTGGAGTTTCCTCAGAGTATCAGGCTGAGAAGAGTGCCTCTCTCGGTTGTTTTCAACTTAAAGTCGGTTTTAAGGCTGTTACAGCACAGGGTACAGTTTATTTGAGCAAATCATACGGAAATGACAAGTTGAGCGTCCAGTTGGCTCAGGTTTGCAGAGGGAGCGGTGAAATGAGAAAGACACAGGAGAAAGCAACTCCCTGCAGTGTTACTTGGCCTTGGTGCTGTCTGTCTGGCAGAAGCCTCTTCTGTATGTGATCAATGGTGCTGTTTTTTTCTCTGAACTCTGGGGACTGCTGCCTGCTGTGCTGGATGGCTGACTGCCCCGTTTGGTCCTTGCCTCTTGGTCCATCTGTTTGAAACAGGTGGAAAAAAATTAGGGCATTATTCATAAGCCATAATATAAGACAATATCTTATTATATTTATCATTTTTCTGTGATTTACACTTGTTAACTACTCATTTAACATTAGGGTGAGGGGTAGGTGTAACTCCGTTGTTGGAGGGGTTACAATAGAAGGAATGAAAGTCTTGAGTGTCTCTCTCCTGCATTATTTAATAACACACACTCCATAATGTGTCTGCATGTTATAGTATGTTAACAGCAAGGCAGTGTCATTTCAGAATGAGAGCTATGCGTGGGAGAAACACAGCCTTTGGAGGCTCAGAAGGCTCAGCAGCAGTGGTGACACTGGTCAGAGAAGGGAATCAGTCCATAAGGCAAAAGAGCTTTAGAACTGGGAGGAATTGGGAATGTCAAAATATGAAGAAGATAGGAAGAGTAGAGAACTAGAAAGAGGGGATTATTACAAAGAAGACGAGGAGGGGAATTCTCACAGGGGGAGTGTTAGATGTGTGTGTAGGAATGTCTTGATCCTAGACGGTGACCTACATGGTTACAATAATGTGATTCTGTTTCTGTAGAAAAATTAAGCTGTAAATGATAAAGTAAGAGGGATCCTTACGTAGAGGATGCGGCAGACATAAATGAGAGTACTTATGGACTGTAGGTATGTAGATGAATGTGAAGTCAGAGCTGGACTCATTGATGCTTCATAGGAAATCATTACAACAATATGGGGAAAAAAAAAGTGTCCATGTGATGATAAAGTGGAGTGGGAGAGAGGTGGGGGTGCTTTACAAAGTGCATTTCCGGGCAGTGAGGCTCTGTGAAAACCTCTTTACAGACTCCATTATGCAACACAGTCTCGTCCATTGTCCTGAGTGGACAAATCTAATCTTTGCCATGCTCACACTTACACGGCTTCATTTGCTTAAACTCGTTATGGAGCTGAAGTACTGTACTTAGCATGACTAAGACACAAGAGATCTTACTGGAATTGACTTGTGTTCATAGTAGTTTTTCCATTTATGTAAAAGGTCTGTGACATCTTGCTAATCACCACAAATGAGTTTTTCAGTATTAACCATTGTCATGTGCAGTGTCAATAAGTTTTTAATGCCTGTACCAAAAAGCCTTTTATTGCATTTAACCCTAACCCACAAACACACACTGGGGGAAAAAAACACCAGGTCTACTTGTTTACTTACTACAGAGCATAATTTGTTGGAGGATGGCCTATACTGAGAGTCTCTGATTTCCATTTTATTAGCTGGTAATCTTTTTCTTCTTTTCTTTTTCTTGTGCACTTTCTTACTCCTCTCCAGTTCCGGACCCTCCTCTGATTGACCTGTCCCATAGCAGAGTCTACAATGAGGCCTCAATCTGCTGGAGGCTGTCGGATGATCACCTGCCAACAGATCACCACGTGGTTGAGTACCGCAGGTGGGTGCAAACATACAAAAACATAACAGCAACATCAGCAGATAAGCTACCTGGGATGTGGAAAAATTAAAACTACTTGATTACAATCTGCGTTCGCTCCAGACTCGGGGGTCCGCGCCAGTCCCCATCCCAGGAGGATGGTGAGGACAGTGGGGTCTGGAGGGCTACAGACAGGGTGTATGGTCCCAGCACTGTTGTGTGTGACCTGGAGCCCGACAGCCTGTACTCCTTCAGGGTCCGAAGCTGCAGGAACTCCATGTTCAGCCCCTACAGCCCTGAGGTCACCTTCCACACACCACCTGCACCTGGTAAGCCTGACGGGCGTGGTGAAGTTTTCCATATAGATGAAATTTTTTTTGCTTATGTCTCTACCCTTGTTTCCCCATGATGGGTGTGTGTTCTTTGTCTGTCCTCTGAGTCTTTAGCTGGATGCCAGTAGACAAGGGAGGAAGGGGGGGGGTTGAGGCAATTTGAAGATGCTGAAAAGAGACTGAGGCCAAGTTCTTGAAGACGAAATGAAGGAAAAAAATAGTTGATAAGCTCAATAAGCTCAATCAAGACGAGCTGTGTATTATGTTTGTTGTTGATACCAAGTTCGTTAATTAATCCTCAAAATGTTAATCATGTATGGGATTAAACTCCTGACTATCGAAGAACCATCCCCTGTTATTGGGCCTCTTTTGGCCAAGCTCCAAAGGGACAGACCCTTTTACTTTTCAGAGCACGTGTGCGTGTTTAGCACTGTCCTCAATTTTAGGAAGATTATCAGTTGACAGATGCTTTTTTGGCGGGGGGGGGTTCTCTTGTAGCTTGGATTTTGGAGGTAATGAAGCACAATGGTGCTTTATTTTATCACCATGGTAATGGATTTTGTGTTTCAGATGCCTGAAACCAATATAGCTTTTATCTGCGTGTGTGGGAGTAGAGGGTGTTGTACGGTGTCACAGCTTGGACGAAGAAACCTGCAGTTGCATCTGTTGCTGGCATTTTAAGCCTGCCTGACAGACGCAAGGTGGAATTCATTAAAAGCGATCATCATCCCCAACCATCTGGTGAACTTGAATTCAGATCATATTCCCCAAATAAGGGGCTGTATCTCTTCAATTAATATTCTGCATAGCAGTCATTATATTCTCTTTATTTTGGACTGCTTGCGCACATATAAAGTGTAAAAGTGTAGGGTTTGCAGAGACGTTTTCTGTAGTGGTGTCACTTCCCAGAAGTCCAAATATTTTCAGAATCCACATTTTCCCCTCCCATGGCGAAGGCCTGATCCAAAATCAGTCTGTTGCACACATGCATACATGACACGTCAGTCTCTGATCTGAAATGGCCGCGCATTGATTTGTGTCCTTGTCATTTGTGTTGTGATTGGAGCTTCCACATTCCTGTGCTCTCTGGTTCGTGTAAGACTGATCGGCCGGATTCACTGCGCGTCAGTAATGAGGTGGAATTTCAGGCCGGGGTGAAGCGCAGACAACCATACGTGCATGTGCTTGTTCGCATGCAGACACCCTGTTACTCATGATGGAGTATGGGGGGACCTGGTTGTGGTCTCTTAAACAAAAACCACAAAAAAAAAAAGTCTTGTTTTCAGCGATTTTCCCTCCTTGAAATTATAAGGAAATTATAACGTTTGTTTATTTATTTTTAAATGATTCATTAATTTACAGGACTAAACAAATGTCACAGGCTCTTTTGCAACATGGATGAAGCTATTTTCATATTAAAAATGAACCAATTCTGAACACAAGACTAACGAGATCTGCTGAGCTGGGCTGTTGTTTTCGATGACACTGCCAGTGTCAGTGAACAAAAACGGCTCGGCCTAAATTGAATCGTTAGAGAAGCTTACTGTACATGTGCCAAAAATAAATAAAATGAAGCCAGTTTCCTTATGTCTCTGACAGAGTGCCGCTATGTCTCTGACATAGCTTCCTGTCTAGCCTCACATGATAGCTGTCAGTATCAGTGCATTCCTACTTCATAACTGCACATAAAACCGCAGCAGCATTGGTGGCTGTTCACCCGTTAGGCAGGCTTATACTATTATCATTATCATGCCCTAGTTAGTATGAGGACTTCCCTTGACACATGCAAATTAACCGGTCTTCCCCAGTGTAGACCTCAGATTGCATGGGATGGTTGAGTGAACAGGCATAATCACGTTAGCCTATATGTACCCTGGATTATGGATCGTGGCTTTAGGCCTGTAAACTATTTATAGTTTGCATTTAATTGCTTCCAGATGAGGAATATAAATGGCAAGTGCACATGAGAAATGAAGGTTGAGTTTCATTAGGCTGTTATTCTTCATGGCGTGATGCAGGTCTTTGTGTAGCTTTTTTAGATTGTGTTATAGCGCCCTCATGTGTCAGCCTCTGCTACTTACCCTGTGCCAAACTGAAAACAGAGGGAGCAACCCATTGCCTTATGTGTGTGCTGTGTCTATACTCCACAAAATAATTTCTCTTCTGAACGTCTCCTCTTCCTGATTTCTTCTTTCTCTTCCTTTCCCTCCATCTCTGTTTTCCCTGGTCCACCTTCCAGCTTTTGGTTTCCTGTTCAGTGACAAGTGTGGCTTCAGTACGGAGCGGCTCATTCTAAACAAGCGACGGGACACAGTGGAGAGCGTAGCAGGCATGGGCTTCCTCCTTGCAGCAGAACGAGTGCAGACGGGCAGCTATATTGGACTAGACTACATAATTGGGGACACAGGAATCTCTCAGGGAAGGTATGCCAAAAACTGACAACACTGGGACTTGGGACAAGGAAACTGTGTCCAGCAGCATGCTTTATTTGATGCTTAACAAGTTACTGTTGCAAAATGAACCTCAATGTAAAATTTTCTCTAAAGGGGGGAGGGGAGAAATAAGCAGTTTACACATCAGCCAGTTAGATTTAAATCTGTACAAAAATGACAAAACACAGGCAGTGGAGCCCACAATGTGGACACCTACCTTGCTTATTAGACTAAATGAGAATATAAAATATTCAAGAGAGCAGAGATGGAACTTTATTTTTGCGCATAAGTGGGTAGGATTATTAAACTGTCATTGCTGTACCATCTTTATCAGCCTCCATTCAGAAAGAGAGAGATTTCACTAATCATTGATGAGAATTTTACACCAAGCATGTTGGAGAACAAATCAGAAAATTAATGCATCAATGGACAATGAATGGCTCATTACAATTTCCAGTCTTGCAGCAATAAATGGAATTGCTCTGTTTGTTTTGCAGACACTATTGGGCCTTCAAGGTGGAGCCGTACTCCTACATGGTTAAAGTTGGAGTGGCCTCTGACTCAAAGCTCCTTGAATGGTTTCACAATCCCAGAGATACCAGCAGCCCAAGGTAAGCTCAAACACATGCCCATGCACTGTACATGATAACCATGTACAGTTTGCCCATAATCAATAGACATTCTGAGAAACTGAAACCTAAATGTGCAAATTGTTTTTGTTTTTTTTTTACCTTTACATACCAAACTGCAACACACACAGACACAAACAATCTCATTACAAGTGTGTTTGAGTCATACCTAATCCTGTGATGTAAGAGAACCGGCATAAACTCGTAAAGAGCTTACTCGCAGACAAAGCCTGTCTTTCTCAGTAGACCAGCTCATGTAAAAACATGTAAAGGAGCACATTATTTTCGCAAATATGTTTTAATTCTATGGTAATTATGTAATGTATGTAAGGTGATAAACATTTGGCAGTAATCAGCCGGTCATTAGAAGGTTAAGTATGCATTTTTCCCTAGAAAGAAAATGCCAGAAAAATAATAAGACCTTGTTTGAGAGGAATAGGTAAATATAAGTTATAATGAAAATTTTTGATCAAATCTCCTTCACACCCAATGAAATGGGGCAGATTATCACTCTGCTTTCTGTTTTACTCATATATTGACTCCTCTTCCTTCATTCACCAGGTACGACCATGATAGCGGCCATGACAGCGGCAGCGAAGACACATGCTATGAGCTGTCCCAGCCCTTCACCCTCCTCACCCTGGGCATGGGTAAACTCTTCATCCCCAAGGCGTCTTCATCCTCCTCTGTCTCCACAGCAAGCGCACCGTCTGCTGACCCTGGCAATCGCATGCTTCCCATGCCACAGCGCTTGGGGGTATGCCTAGATTATGATGCATGCCGGGTGTATTTTTACGATGCCGACACCATGAGGTGCCTTTATGAGAGGCAGGTCGATTGTTCGGGAACAATGTATCCAGCCTTCGGCCTCATGGGCAGCGGCAAGGTTCAACTGGAGGAGTTCATCACTGCAAAGAGACTGACTTTCTGAGGAGGGATGGAGTACGTTGATGCATTAAGACCTGAATCTATTTAATCTTTGGCATGTTCTGGAAAGAGCAGGTTTTACTGACAGGGTGATGGAGTACAATCCAAACTGGTTTTCCGAAGGTCAGATGAGGCTGACGTGATCAGGAGCTTTGGTCCTAAATGTGAAGATGGGATCTCTGCCAGAGACTGGCATATTTCGACTTGGCATGTATAATGTATGAGCCACACATAAGATGATGACACTGAATATCAGTGTCCTTATACAGAGGTCTTGAGGGGTTGGTATAAATATGAAAGGTCTTCTCTACATACCAAAGTCTCTGTATCTATTAACTGTATTGACTTGGTTTTAGTTGCCAGCTATGATCAGCTGTTCGTGTGGTGGAATTGGCTGCGAAGTTAGTCTGCAGCCATTTTAAATCTTTGTTTCAACACAAAAACGCCTTTGAGCTTACACTTACACTTCCTCTTTTGCCAGGTTTATGTTTATAGATTATTTTGCGTGTATTAATTATTGGGTGATCTTTGTCTCTTTGGCTCTTTTCTATAACTGTTTGTCTAAATGTAGCAGCATAGGTTTAGATGTATTCTTAGTGGACCTGAAAGAGCCTTGTAGCTACTTTAAAAGCTAGTGCCTTTGTGCCTTTTTTTTTTGTTTTGTTTTGTTTTTTGGAAAATGGGTCACTTAGTTTGCTCTAGCAAGCAGATATTGGTGTCACTGCACAAGCATTATGAAAATATCAGCATAAATACTGTATGTGGGTTTTTACTGTAGGCATAGTTTGATCACAGCCACTGGTGTTAAAGTTGTAACGGTTAATGGTAATCATCATGACTCGGTTTTACCTATTTACTCTTGACTTTGTCACAGAAAACACTTCTTTTCCTTCTTGTCACAGTTGTGTTCAGCTGTTTTTGCACAATATTATGAATGAAGCCTCGCACATGATAACCTTTACAATCATCACATTTAGATCACTACCTAGTTAGCGTCTCACTGATGTTTCACGATGACTGTCACACTCTGTTCACCTTCACTAACATAAACCTGAATCCTGGAACAGTTACTTGGATTTAAAAGCCTCTCACTGTTTGCACTCTCACACCTGTTGCACTGAATGTGACTTTCAACATCATAAAACTAGTAGGTACCGCAAGTAGGTAACATCACTTTGACAGCTACAAAGTCACTAATAGCCAAAGCTTATTGGTTCTGGTGCTGACCTAAGTTCAACATGCATCTTTAAACAGTTAAACAAAAAAAAAAAAACAAGCAAACAAAAAAAAAAACAAGCAAATAAAAAAAAAACATCACTGCAATTCAGGTTGTTACTAAAAGTGCTATCACAAAACACACTGTTAAGTACCTTTGCTGTCAAAACCACAGTTTCCTTCCAGTGCAGACACATGAAGTGTAGCATATTAGCATCTTGCTGGTGAGTTTGGCTATGAGACACCTAAGTGGTTGATTGGCTTTGATTAAAGCAGCTCAGATATTTAAGTCAAAGAAAGCACACTAGACAGACTGTTCGCTGGGCAACCACACTTGGTTTTTGTATAGAGGTATGTTGTATTATGTGCCTGCACATGGGTTTGTTTGTACATTCATGTATGCTTTGATTTCTGGAGGGTTAGGGTAATTGGTGTTTGTGCGTGTTTTCTCAGGTTTCTGGCCCTGATTGGGGCCCAATGCTACCTACCTCTATCTTGTCAGGCCTGGAAAACCTTAACTACTGTACCTTTCCTCACAGAATCAAGTTTGGTTTGATTTGCAGCTTTGTCCATAACAGTGAGTTCAATATATCCGCCTTCTCTTTATGTCAAATAATAAGCTCATCATTCAAAATGTTTGATTTTAACTTCCATGTATATATTAATCCAGAGTATATTATTTTTAGTGAAATAAAGTACATCTTAAATGTTCATGTTAGTTGGTGTTTGCTTGTGAACTTGAAAGAGATCTGTGTCTCTATTGACGGAAGTTACTGTAAGCAGATTAGACCCTGTTCAGCTGCCTTTGTCATGGGAGTGTTTCGTTTTTCAAATGGTACAAACAAGTTTTTCTTCCTCCTTTTTGTGGTGTTAGTTTGATTAGTCAGTTTAAATGTTCTGGTTATAA
Source organism: Toxotes jaculatrix (assembly GCF_017976425.1). Taxonomy (NCBI): domain Eukaryota; kingdom Metazoa; phylum Chordata; class Actinopteri; family Toxotidae; genus Toxotes; species Toxotes jaculatrix. Next base: position 11,970,570 of record NC_054400.1, on the reverse strand, counting down.
AGTATGGAACACATCGTGGGGTTTTTTTTTGTGTTGGTTTGAAAACAATAAATTCATGTTCTTATATTTGGCTGCACAGAAAAGTCTCAAAATGAAATACTGGGTTTCTGTCACAGCGTGCATATTTTGTCTCACGTGTTGCTGTCAGTTGTTTTAACAGACTTCAGTCCTCACACCTGAACCCCTGTATTTTTTTTAAAATAGACTGTTTCAACATCTCTAAAACATGTCTGTGCAGTTATGAATTGGCAGAGCAGGTTCACAGGTTTTATTTCCATCACAGAATGTATTCATGATAATTACAGAACAAATGGGTGAATGTTCTTTTTTTTTTTCATTTATAAGGATTTCTTCTATTGGTTGGTTCCACTCTGGGTCATGGCACAGTTATATGTGGTTATACAGAAACCTGTTAAAAGACTTGTAATCTCAATTGCTTTTTCGAAAATGAATTTAGAACCAAATATTTTGCAGGCTGGCTGTCTAACTAATCCCAAGCTAGCACTTTAACAATCTGTAGCATGTCAGCAAGTGTTTGGCTCTGCAGGTGTGTATAATAAATGTGTGTGCAATATTATTTAATAGGCTGTAGAACAGAACAGTTAAGACTGACATAAGCCTGTTAAGACAATTTGCACTGTTAATAGTTGAGAGTTTACCTTGTGATTTCAAATGGACTTTTCCTTGATACAAAGTGAATTCTAAACACTACATATGTATTTTTTCCCATCAGTATGACTCAAAATTTTCTGAACTCTAAATTAGTGACAGTGCATTTGTCCGTTTGTGTTTTCTCCAGAGGATTTGGATGTGATGTGTAAAAGGTGGGTTTCTGTATGTGTAGTATGTAAAGATGTGGAAATACTGTTCTTTGCTCTGATTCCTGGAAATGCTACACTTTTTAATTTGCTGTGTGGGGATTTCATCAAATAAAACTAGTGTGTTTTTAAATCTATTCTGTCTCTTTAATAATATTGTTTATATATTTGTATAAATGTATAATTGCTCTTTGATATGAGATTTAATGTTTAGACGGCCTGTCACTTTGTCTTTATGTTCTTGCATTAGGCTTTGTCCCACATTGTTCCTTGTAGAATGCTTATAGTTCAGAAAAACTGATCTTCCATATTTATATATCTGGGCACAATGGAGGGATCATAGCCTTAATTTTTTTTTTTTTTAGCTTCTTTGATGTTTCAAAGTACATTTAGGATGTTAGTATTCTAATACCTCTAGTCAAGAGTGGTGTGTTAATGTTCATCACATATAAAACAAAACAAAACACAAAGATTAAAGGGACAGAATTCATTAAGCTCCAGAGCTGTTTTTATATACTGTCTGTTCTGCAGAATGACACTATCTCTGAACACTATTATCTTACTTATCTCTGCAGTGAGGCTTACATTTCCATACATCAAATCAATAGTATTGATCTTACCCTGTTTTATGTTATATACAAAACATTGCCTACATATATTAAAATGCCTAAGGAGAACAAATAGCTGTTTTAGGGATGCAAAGTGAATGACAAGTCCATTCAGTGCACTATAAGGCTGCGGTTTAAATCCTAATATGTAGCAGGCAGCATGTATAAAAAGGGTCGATTTTAATGAGGATGAGTTTATTGACGATATTCGCCAGAGAGAAACTCCCATCCACCTGCTGGAGGATGCTGAGCTGTGGGAGCAGGAGGAGGCGGAGGAGGAGGAGGAGGGACATCACGGCCGTGGCCTGTCGTTGCAACGCGGAAGAGACGCAGGAGGAAAAGAGGCTCCACGTCACTGAGGTGTAATATCGGCGTCAGTGCCACACAAGGTGCTACCTCAGTACGGTTTCTGTACCGCTGTACAATTAGACAAATCCTCATGTAGGTTTATAATAGCACGTATGACCACAGAGCGAAGACCCGTTCAGCTGTTCCTGCACTGAACGGCCTCGGCTGAGACACTGGGAATCCGCTGAAGGTAACGTACGCTATCGGACGTTTGCGTGTGTTTGTCCGCCGCCTGCTAGCCAGCCCGGCTGGAGCTCAACCACAGGACGGTGTTTCTTCTCAGCACCGGTGACCTTTGCAGCTCCGAGACAGCGATGCGCCCTCTTTTACTGATATAACGTCGTAGGAGACCTTTAGCGCCAGGGTTTACTCGCAGCGGCTGAGTGTCAGTGCATTGACACGGCTAGCTAGGCTGGATTTAAGCTCGGCAGGCTTCAAAGCGTTGTTTCGGTTTGACAGTTGTTGGTGTCCCGCTGGCTGCTGCTGCTGCTGCTGGTTACATGCATTTTACATCTCATCTCATGCAAACTGTATAACCTGATAACCAGCTGTGGCTAATTCGTATGGCCAGTAATAATAATAATAAAAAAAAATGCAACCTGGGCCTGCTTAACTGTTGTGAAAACTGTTGGCAAGCACACACTAACAACATGCTAAGGCCCATTCATTGTTGTGGTTTTAGACACACTGTAAAACGTGAAGCAACCCCCTCCAAACCCCTATCGTTATAAAATGCCACTATAACAGCAAGCGTTGTAAACATGAGAAATATATTGTCAGTAGGACTGTGCAGGTATGCTACTGCTAGTGTTGAGAGCTGAATCAATTAGTGGATTAATTTATTAGTCGATGGACAGCTGAACAAATATTTTGATAATCGATTAATCATTTAAGCCATTTTTAAAGCCAAAAAAACAAAACAAAACATTATTCTGAATAAATATGCTGCTTACTTACATTGTTGTAAGCGGAATATGTTCAGTTTTGAATAATTGTTTAAAAAAGCAAAGCAAAAGGTTTGAAGTCTCATCTGGATCTGCGAAGTTGTGACTGACAATTTTTTTTGATGTTATGTAGAAAAAACAGAGAAAATAATTGTCAGGTTAATCCATAATTAAGATAACTGCTAGTTGCATCCCTTGTTTTGATACTGGTGCTACTACTCCCAACACCCTGAGCACATGAGCACTCTTCTTAGTGCTGCAATATTTGCATCTCTGCTGCTGCTGTTGTGGCTTATGTGTGCAGAGGCAACCTCTTTGGTTCAGTGAATTCATACAGTGAACATTTGTCACTTACCATTAAAAACTTGTGCCTTGTGTTTAAACATGCATGTGATTAAATTATTTACAATGAGTATTAAAATGAAATGCTGTGAGTTTGACAAATTATTTGATGGTAATAGAATATATTCAGAATTAGTGTATTAATAATGCATTCACCTCCTGAATAATGTCGTATTTACTTCCCTTATGTGATAGTAGATTGCTTGCTTTTAACAATAAAAAGTATCGATATCTGTATTGATATTACTGATCCTGGTTTTATTTGCGCTTGTTATCAGATCAAAACCAAATTTTGTGGCACTGCTAATATTCAGCAAAACTAAAGAGGCACTCCACAGACCTTACACCTAAAGATAAGGATTAAGCTCCTCGAGGGCCCCTTGGGCAATAATTTGTTCTTGACAGAAAATTAATGACAAAAATGTAGATAATTGATTTATCATTTAAGTCATTTTTAATCAAAAACACCACTAAATTCACTGGTGCCAGCTTCTCAGATTTGAATATTTATTAGTTTCCTGGTTTTCTGGTGATAGTAATCTCAAAATGCTGGGGGTTTTCACTGTTGGTCAGACAAAACGAAGAAATTTGAATATGTTAACTTGAGCTTCAGGGAATAATTATGTGAACACTATTTTCTGACATTATAAACAGAACAATCAACTGATTAGTAAAGAAAATAAATGTCAGACCAACTGATAATGAAAGCAATTCCTAGTTGCTGCCTTACAGTTCTCCTGTGATGGAATAATACTAGCTTGCCCAAGGCTTTTTGGGTGTTAATTATTTGATTTGACTTTGCCCTGTTGGTAATGCAGTCTCATATGAGGGTTATCAAAGCTTGGGCTTGGAGACTAAAGACTTTATAGCAAAAGGCTTTACTTTAGTCCAATTTTGCATTCAAATAATTAGAATATGTGTGTGCTCACCATTTATAACATTGTTTATATCATTGTCTAAGTGACTCAATTGTATCTTGTGTTGTTTCATCTGTTGTTTTTTGTTAGTCTGTTTCAGGATATCTGTATCTGCTTGTGTTTTGCAATTTACAGTGTGTTTCTCTAGGCATGTGTTGTCAGATTGGTGAAGGATTTTCTCAGTTTTGTATCGTTATTTTTATTTTTAGCCTCCTTTCTGAATATGATAGAAAGATGTGTTTTCAAAATGCTCGCTTCTTATGTTGCAGTACATTGAGCACTCAGACTGATATAGTTTTCCTTATTAATACAGTATCCATATGTCAGACTGACATTGATATAATGGGATGAATGGTCTGATTTTTCTTGTTTCTTCAGTGGCCCAAAACTAGATGGTTGCCATGTGTTTAGGATAGCAATGTTTCTGTTGGGGCAGAGGTGAGAGATTACATTTGCCTGTGAGTCTGTGGTTAAAAAGCCTCTTGCTCAATATAGCGTTTTGTTTTGACCACATAGTTTTGTTTTGCCTTCCACAAGTGAAAATATTTTGTATACGTTCTAAACAATGCACATACACAGACAAAACAGCACAAACAGAGTACACAAAGGACATGAGCCAGGCGATATGTTGATGTATAGACATAGATTAGTAATTGCCCGTGAATCTGTTTATTGTAATATGTATCTTATGTTTGTTTCTTGAAATAATTTTCTGAGATGTCTGAAGATAACACAAGCAGTTTGGTGATTGTGTCCACATTACTATTGCTTTTCACCAAATTTGTGTGTAAATTTCTTATGAATCCAGTAAGGTTGAGCATATGTTGCCGCATTATATTTACATGTCTCAATACAGAGGTATTTGGGCAAAGATAATAGGATATTTTGTCTTGATGACACCTCAACCCCAATTTGTTGGAGCGAACAAATGCACACCTTGCAAAAGCAATCCACCCTCTATCCCCACCCAGTGTGGACACACACACACACACACACACACACACACACACACACACACACACACACACACACATTAAGCAGTAAAGTGTTGCCACATATATCTTACATTACCTGTAGTAGACGATTATTGTTTAGATGTAATGTGTGGCTGCTGTTGTGAAAGAGATCCCATAAAGAACCTGCTTTATAGGAAACACCCAATTATTCACACCCCATACACACCTTTTATTCATTCACACTGACAGTTAATCATGTATCAGTGTAAAATTGCACTGAGATGGGAGTTTGGACCCATTCATTAGCCTTCTGAAATATTACTCCACATTAATATTGTAGGCTTAGGCTGTAGGGTGTGTTAATAAGATAACACAAACTCTACAACAGTGCAGGAATAAAAGACTTCAAGCTGAGCTGGTTTATTTGGCAAATGCTGTGATAATTAGGAGCATGAGAGGAGCCTCCCCCGAACTTGTAGAGCTATTGATTTCAAAACAGTGCATTACCAATATATTTGTGTTTTCTATGTTTTGAGAATATCCATTAGTGTCCTGTTTTTGAAACTGAAAAGTGGTGCTATAGTCAGGTACTATGACACACACACGAACCTTAGGGTTACGGTGTTTCTGAAGCTCCAGAGCCTTTACGCCAATATGACACTGACTGATGCTGTGCTATATCAATATAAGCAGCATTTGGTTCCCTGTGAATGTGGTCGGTGGAAATGAAATTTTGAAATACTCAGAAAATGAAACACTCTAGAAACCTGCAGGTTTCTGCAAAGCTGAGAAATCTTCTAGTTTAGTCCACTCTGAACAAGATTAATTTATATCAGTCGGTTTCCGAGTCCACTTTAAAATGAAAGTCAGACAAACTCAGCAAATCAAACTGTTTGTGCTGCACTTTGTTATTCAATACAGCAGCACCATCACCAACTGCAGTAAAGCGCAAAGGGAAGAGGAACTGAGATGAGGTGGTTTTGCTTTTCTAACAAAGGTAGTCTTCCTTATTTTGCAGAGAGGAAGTAAACACCTGCTCCACTGCAGTACTTTGACTTCTTTTTGTAAGCTTTAGCCTGGGCAGAGTATATGTGAGGTAGCCAGCTCTTTATCTCTTACTGATTTTATATTTACTGGTGAGAAATCTTTCTGTGACATAGTTGGATTAGGTCTTACTGTACAGTACCATAACGCCAAATATAATTGTATGTATGTCCTTTAACATTCGTGAGCATATATCCTTCCAACATTTTGTTTTCCTCTTACCCCCGATTGGTGAGTTGTTCTCAATCTGTTTTAATCTCTGTCGAATTAGTTGGAGGATGTTTGCCCTTAATGAGCCAACTCGGAGTGCCATGACCTGGTCAAATAGCTGTGGGATAGTTTGAAAAACAAACATTATTGAACTTCTGGCTCATCCTAAAAGGAAGTCACAGAAATGTGTTTGACAGGGCGGCCAGATCCAGGACAGACAGAACAAAGTGTAACCGTAAATGTTAGTGGCCTCCTCTGTCTTTAACAGTATTTATGTACTTTTTTCATGTATTACACAGGGGTAACTTTGTATGAAACTTGGAACTGCATCACTGTGTATTTAGAACTTGATCAAATTTACTTTCAAGGTGGTGACACACTCATAAGCCACCTCAGTAAAGGGTGTTAATGTAAGCTTATTACACGGAGATCGAAAACAAAATACCTCAGTAGCTCTGACAGAGGCAGCTCCATCAACATTATGGGGGGGAACCGCACAGTCACTGTTAGACTCATTAGTTGCAGAAAACAATGAAAATGTGGGTGTTTGTCGAAATGACTGCTTCCCCTTAATCTGTCACTCAACACGTGGAACTTTGGTCAGCTCATAAAATCAGTGAGACATTAACTCTGCTCACAAAGCGTTTACTGAGAGGTCTGCTTAGAGTCAAATTGTAGAAATTTAATGATTTATTGAGTTTTATCAATACAATGTGAGGCACAAACCTGCAGCCTGACACCCTTTATTCTCAAAGACTGACAGTGCAGGTTAGAGGGTAGCTTGTTAATATTCAGTGTAGCTGAGCCACAGGAAATTAAGGCTCGACATAACTCAGTGACTCCTCTTTGTCCATGATTCCTGTTTATTTTTCCATTATTCTGTCATATTTCTTTTTATTGATCCAGAAAGGGTAATCGCTTTGCGTTTTGTCATTTTGTCTGTTTCACTCTCCCATGTTAAATAAAAGTTGAGCCTCCAAGTTTCATACCTGCATAAATCACATAGATTTACAGACTTTCTTTACTTTTACTTTTACTTTCTTAGATTTAGACTCAACCTATGATCTTTGGGGCGTATACTGTGTGTGCCTGACTACATTTTGAGTTTTTGTAAAGATTTTGCTTCATCATAAATATATATAAAATATTTTTCGTGGAATTTTTCATATGACAGAGAGGTTTAGGGTTAAAAACACCAGCTTAGTGAATGACGACAAATTCAGCTTCTCTTTCCGTGACCTCTCACGTTCTTGATAGCTTTAGTCCCATCTTTATTCTTATCATGTATAAATGTACCAGAAACAGAACTGCACCTCAGCTAGGCTTTTTTAGAATCCTGCGTATTTTCAGATTTAATAACCACTTTATATAGAAAAAATTGGAAATAAGCTCATGTTTTGACTTTGCACCATTTTAGGCAGTTGTGTTTTGAAATGCTTTCAGCATACAAACATCAGAGGGAGATAACAGCAACAGGGTAAACAACATTGTTATTTTTTGTTTACCCCTGCATTACCGATGCCTGAATAGCAAAAATCTATCTCATGAAACCCCACAATTTGCAACAGAAGCATCTGCAGGGTAAAGATGTGGCAGTAATTTATTTTGACTCATTCAGTGTGGGAAATGTGAAGCCTTAATATAAGATTTCTCATTTCAAACAGTCTGTACACTGACAGTCTCTTAATGAAGTGTTTAAATGAAGTGTGAACATTGGTGAACGATCTTGTTTTTACTTGAGACTTCTAGAGCTGGAACAATTAGTCTTTTAATTGATTAGTCAATTGACAGAAAATGAATCAGAACAGTTTTTATAACTGATTAATCATTTCAGTTGTTTAATTGAGCAAAAAAGAAAAGAGACAAGTACCCAGTGGCTGCTGCTTCTCCAGTTTGAGAAGTGGCTCATTATCACTGATTTTACTGTAAACTTAACATCTTTGGGTTTGGTACGAAAGCAGATTAATTGATGTGAAACATAAGATAGAGGTTTTAATGTAATCTAGTCTATAACTTAGAGCTCTAGAAGGTTTTCATGTGCCACACTAGAGAACATATTGTATGTAAATGACACAATTATTAAGTGTCTTATCACTTAAGATGATTTTCAAATTTTAAAGATATTGAACAGGTTTTCATTTGGCTAAATGTGAAGTTAAATTTTTTTTTGTCTTTGTGTGTGTGTTTTCTTGCTTCATCAGAGTGTTCCATTGCCTCAGCTTCTAAATGGGTGAATCAGGCTCACGTCGTTCCACACTTGTGTCCCGCCTGCCAATCTTCCGCCGCAGCAGCAGTAAGAGGCAGGAATCTCTTCCCTCCTCTCCGTCCTCAGGCGGAGTGGGAAATGGCGTCCACACTTCTTCACCTTCCAGCACTAACTCCAGTTCTGGCAGTACCGGGAAACGCCGGAGTCTTTTTCGCACCCCATCTCTTAGTTTCACGGCTAAACGAAACAGTGAACCACGAGTCCAGCCAATCAACCTAAACCTCACACCTCCATTGACGCAAGGCACTGACGCAAATGGAAATAATCAGCAGACGATAACAACGTCAGTGTCAACGGGGTTCGGTGATGGAGGTGGACGACCCAAGTCACGCCACTCATTTGGGTTCGGCAGCCACAAGCAAAAGAGAATCACACGTTCTCAGACCGAGGATTTTGACAAGGCATCCTCTTCCTCCTCCACAGCCAATCGAAATGTGTTTATAAATTGCATCAGTGGCTCAGGGGCCAATGAGGGTGACGACTCCGGATTCCTCGATGACTACAGCGGTGGCAGTAATAACAACAAGCGATCATCACGCCAGAAAAAGCAGCTGCTGCCCAAATCTTTCTCAGCTCACCACCGCTTCTCCCGGACCTCCGATCACCACAGACCTCCAGAGGTGAATCTGGAACCTCCAAGCTCCACCACCATCACTCCGGGGGCAGGAGGGCTCACACCAGGGTCATGGCCAGGTGAGCTGCTGGGCGCCGGTGGTGAGAGCTCACTCCAGTCCCCTTTGATATCCGAGGACCGAACCACAGCCATCACCCCTTCAGAGTTCGTCCCCATCACCGAAGATTCTGTATCCGAGGTGGATGCTCTGCCAGCTCCCAGCCCTGGATCTGGCTTAGCCCCTGGACCTGTCTCTGTGCCTGGGCCTGCTACTGACACAGCTCCACCTGACCCTCCACCTGCTCCAGAGAACTTCAGCGTGGCTGTCTCTACCTCCCAGGTAGGGTGTCCCTTTTTAATGCTCTTTATTCTGCCTTTGAATGTCAAGAACAAAAACCATAAAGGAGGAATATTTATGACCTCTGTGTGGAATCTGTGAAATGTAGCATAAAAATTGAGCACTGAGCATGAAAAGTCCTTTTATTAAAAGAGCTAAGGCATGAAAAAGCAAACCTACGCATGTCTTCAAATGGCCCTCCACATTTTACACCTTTGTGCTCACAACTTTTCCTCCTAAAAAAAAGAATTTATTCTATTTTCTTTCCTAGTAGAAGAGGGAACTCCAGAAAGGAAACCATTTACCCATTATAACAGTTGCATAGACAAAGCTCTTTACTGAGGCCATTGAAGAGTAAATACAACACGATTGTGCTGTTTAAACATGCACATGTCGCTGCCCGAGGACACAAATATCCACCTACTAAATGAAGTGTGTTCTCTTCTCTGTAAACTGTTAGCTTTTTGACTCATTAGGGGCATGTTTTGTTTTTCTAAAACACTCAATAAAATGTCCTCGCCGCAGGTTTTTTTCACTCCAGCTCAGTCCAGCACTGAAAAGCCGTTACTCCCTGACGCCAGCACAGCCAACAACACAGACTATGAGACTGCCATTTCCCTCTCAGAGCCAGAGACAGCTGTACCCTGCCTACCTCTGCAGGAACAATCGCTGGAAGAGAGGAAGGAGAGGGAGGAGGAGAGAAAGGAAGCGAGGGAAGAGGTGTCAGCAGAGGAGAGGAAGGAGCTGGTGGAGGAGAGGAAGGCGGGTTACCTCACGGAGACCACAAGTGAGAGCGAGGCGTGTGTGGTACGCAGCGAGGGTTGCCACTCCAACCCAGAGCAGTCGGATAGGAGGGCAAGAAACACGCTCTCTGTGCAAGAGAGAGGAAGCTTCTGCAGCTGCCATGAACCCAGGTCATCTCACTTGAGGAAGCCGCATGCAGGTATGAAACTCATGCAAAAACTAGCAGGTAAATCACAGATTTACATGCAAAACCACAACCACAGCCACTGACACGCATACACAAGTGTACAGTGAGAGCCCCAGAACTGGGTTGATCTTGCACGATAACCGAGACACACAGACAAACATGGCTTTCATACTTGTCTAATGTTCTTTTGTGATGAGGGTTCCTTGAAATGGTTGACCAGGTATGTTATCTCAAAGGCAACAGCAGCGCTGCTCCGTGTTGATGTGTGCGGGGCACAGCGGTTGAGTTCACTGAACATGTAGCCTGTTGCTTACTAGTATGACGTTTAATTCTGTTCACTCTTAAGCTTCACTTGCTGACTTATAAGGGAGAGGAACATGGGGCATATTAATATTTTCCTGAGGGTTATATCTAAGGTTATATATAAAGTAAATAAAGTAATAGTGGTATCAAACATAAGTAATGACTGTAACAGAAAAACGATGTAGAGCTGTCTTTCTGTAGGCTCTAAACAATTTAAGGCAACACTTCGAGTTCAGTGATGTACATTCAGAAATATATTGAATGATTCCTGATAGTACACAGTCAATATTATGTATGTATTCGTCAAAAACATTCACAGTAATCTCAACCAACGTGAGTTTGGAGGTAAACATTTATTGGGCGGTTGAAGTGATGCCATGCTCCTGCTCCTTCAGTGTTGTTTGTTTTTATTACTCTGCTATGCGTGACTGAACAAGTCAGCAAGTGTGAACAACACGTCCAATAAAAATCTTTTAAGAGTTCATTACCAGGCCTCTCAAAGAGATTAAATTTAGGTGGTGCAAACTGGTTTGATCAGAGTTGAAGGATCATTATATTTGTTATACGTTTGTCTGAGCTTGTTTCCACTTGATGACTGAAAACTAATGTTTACTGTATGAACAACATAATGTTTTCCTTCAACTTCCAACTTCTTTAGTAAGTAAGAGTTTTGATAAAAGTTGCAAATGTTTCCAAACTTTATAAATGTTACAAGAAATTTCACAGCTTCAAAACTGTTTTGAAACTTGCAGCAACTTAGACAGTTAATTTGAAAAAAATGCCCTCAGTCTAATAAATTAGTGCCTGTTGTGGGCTGATAGTAGTAAAACAGTGTGTGTCATACTGAAAATATATTCCTTAGCCAAAGCTGATTTGTTACCATCCCCCTCAGTTCAGCTTCAGCTGCTGTAACATATTGAAGAGGAGGTTTTTATTCTTTATTTCAGCCAAGGCTTATTCAGTAACAGAAAAAAAAATTCTCCTTAAATCTGCAGCCTATTCCTGTGTTTTCTAATTGTTGTTTACCTTATGTCAGACTCTGATCAGACACTGAAAAACTTCTGTCCTCTACTGTTCATTTATTACCCTTTCAGGAAAGGATATACTGTTGATCATTCCAATTCACAAGGAATTGGTTTCACTAGGACTAACTAACCATGTAATTAGGAATCAGCGTTGAGTTGCTGCAGCTGATAACCGCATATTTTCGATAATGAAATATCACTTTATCAGTTCTGTGCTTGCACTTGAAACTGTGAAGGCATTAGTAAGAGAAACTAATGAGTATCATCAACAAAAATTTTCAACAAAATAATTAGGATTACAAATTCATTTATAAATGTGCACATTTAAACACATTCCAGCACAAACACTTCTGTTAGGAAGTATTTGAGTTATAGTTAAAATGCTCAGTTTGCCATTACAATCTGTTATATTACCATCTAAGGAAAAACTGTAACAGTCACAGCGGCACTGTAATTGCACAGTGTCTGCTGTTGTGGTCTTTTTAAAGTTGGCATGATTGTAGCTTCATCTGCCAGCAAACGCTTAGTGCGCTATTAATGGCCTATTGTGTGACTGTGATCTCTCTCTCTCTCACACACACACACACACACACACAATCATGTTTTCCATTAGTTGTGAGGGACACTTCTTGACATAATGCATTCCCAGCCCCTTACTCTAACCTTAACCATCATAACTAAATGCCTTTCACATCAAGTTTTAAACCTCAGACAGCCTTTGAAGTTGTGAGGACTGGCCAAATCACAGTGTGTTGCAATACATGCTTGCAGGAAAGCATCTGAATATTGATCTACAGTGTACTTGGTGCTGTTGTAGCTTCCAGGAAATGGAAACCACAGACTTTGGCAGTGTGTTTTCACTTCACTTATTTATTCTAGAATTTTTTTTTTCTCTTACCACACACTATGTGCAATTTTCCTCTTTTCTTCATTTTCAACTGGGAGTTAAGTAACAGTAAGAATTTCCCTACGGGGATTATACAGTTATTCTGATTCTGATTCTGATTACAGGCTACAGTGATAACAGGGTGAGCTTGTCTGTTGGACTCCACAACAACAGAATTTTACTATATTCATGTGATATGTGGGCCCCTGCGTACTGTAGGTCTGATTTTCCTTTGTGGTTAAAATGATCTGATCCTCTTAGTAAAATGGTTGCAGACACATAGAGCTGCAGTCGCTAATCATGGGGCTTCTTCAGTGTTTTGTTGCCCAGTGTGAAGCCAAAACTGCGAATATCCATGCTCATTTGTTAGAGAGTAATTTCACAAGAACAAAGAAAAGAAAGAAGACACACATTCACATAGAGGAAACTGTGTGTGTATGTGGTTGCGTGTATGTGTGTGTATGAGAGAGAGAGAGAGAGAGAAGAGAGAGAGGTGGTTGGCATGAAATGTTGTTTTTTTAAGAAATGTTTTATAGCCTGTCAGACAGTGAGAAGACGTGGTATTGTGTCTCTGTTTTCACATCTGTCTATTAGTAGATTAAAATATAACAGTTCTAGCAAACCTGGTTTGTCTGTCTGAAGGGTATTGCCCCTGGAATCTCACAGTCATTCTCCGTGTAGTTTTGTTGTTACAAAACAATATTAGTCCAAAAAAAAGAGAAAAAGGTGCTCGATTGAAATGATTGTGTGTCTGTTTTAGGGATCGCTCTTAAAACTGTTTCATCTGAATTTATTCTTTCTCTTTCTCTGTCGGACTTTCTGCCTCTCCTTGTTTCTTTCTTTCCTCCAGCCTCTGTCTGTAGCAGTGTCAGCCCCTATCATGAGGTGATGCGGATGGAAAGGCGTCTTCGCTCCTCATCTGAGGGGGCAGGTGGGCCTCGTATCCATGGAAACCACAGAGATGCCCCGGGCATGGACGGATGTGGTCTGCTCAAACACAGAAACAACTCCTCATCATCCAAACTGGGAAGTCTGGTAGGGCTCCAGCTGTGGTGTCTGTGTTTGTGTGGTTTCTTTCACAGGTTCAAGGTTATGCTCAATTAGCATCGCATCACACTTAGTAGACACTAATAGTACGTGTGTAACATACAGTGTAGTGCGTGTGTAATAGTTTACATTCTAATTAAGGTGTTTCAGTAAAGAATAAGTAGAATCTAGACACACATGCACAACCACATACATGCAATTAGCGTGACCTAAATAGCTTACAATGTGCCACTTCCTCCTCTGTAGGTTCTCAGTAATGCAAGGCAGAGCAGGGCGAGTTTGTTTACAGAATCTTTTCAAACACAGTGGCAAGTGGAAGTACTTTACATGAGGCAAAGAAATGCATTAGAACAATGTTTAAAGCACAATGACTAGGAAAATATAATCAATTAGAACAGAAACATTAACTAGAATAAAAGTAGACAAAAGTGTCACCAAATAGGAATACATACTCATACGCACATGGTACTCAACAGTGTGTGCTGGAAGGTGAGGGTGTCGAGCAGAATAGTGGCAAAAATAATGAAGTGGGGTTCTTTTGAAAGAAATTTAGCCACTTCAGTGCTCGTCACATTCAAAATATTGCAGGGCTCTTGGGCGACAAAGAGACTTTACATTTGTTGAAATGACCTGAAGACATTCTCTGCCTCTTCAAAGATTATTAGACCTTGAAGTCATTCCCGCACACATAGCACACATGGGAAGAGATGAGAGTAATTGCTTAGTGACATTTACACAGTAACTGCGGATGTGGACTTTGTGTAAAATCACGCACACAGATACTTAATATGTCCACAAACTTAAAAAGAGATTCCATCTGTCCCTAGCAGTTTATTTGGTTTGCTGTTTCCTCACTTTTACAACTCTCCATATCCAGGACAAGCATAACAGTTTCCTCGTAGAAAAATTTGCCACTTGATTACCAAATTGCCGTTGCATCACTACAGGAAGAGCCCTGCTTAAAAAGGGGATTAAAAGAGCAGATGCAATTTGCCACAAGTGGAACCAGCTGCTAAAGCACTTCCTTATCATGTTTGGTATGATAAGGGATCCTTTCTAATCTCACCCTCTCTGGTGTGCCACATGCCTCTAGCCATGAAAATACTAGAGTGTTCCGGCATGTCCTGGGAACAGTGTGCTTGACTATGCACTGCAGCTTCGATTCACAAAAATAGTGCCTTTAGTTTTCACTCACTTTGAATTAAATTAATTGCTGGAAATTTAGGATCTTGACATTTCTTAAACTCATTTTGACATGTAAAAGCTATTTAGTGGAATGTAAAGAGACCTCACTGAGAAATGTCACACATTTAATGGTGATCTGTGTCACTGTATTGACTTTGCCACAACAACGTGGCACCTCAAGTGTTAATGTGTATCTCAGTATATCTATACTAAAGTTAAAGTTACAAACAATCTTTGAAGAGTAATACTGTGTGTGTGTGTACACATGAATTTGAAAAACATAAAAAGCCTGGTTTCTTACATTTGAAGATATTAAACTGTGGATGGATCAACTACTCTGGAAAACTTCTTCAGTCATTTAAATCCTAGGATTTAAGCATTATATCCTGGCTGTTAGCTGTTAACCTGTCTAACAATCACTGCACCCCTCTTTTTTGATGCATGCTTTAGCTCTGTCTCTATAGCTACTACTGTGTATGGTCTGGTTTTCTTACAACACACATGTGGAAGCTTAGCGGGAGGCAGGCGAGTCTGAGTCAATCCCATTAATTTTACCAGGGACTATAGGCTTTTCCTGAGAGATTAAAAAGGACAAGGATATACACACAGCACGTTGCTGTGTACTTTAGAGACTGCATATGCGTCATGACATACCCTTCACCAAATGTAGAATAATCACTTTCTTTCCTGCTCTGGGCCTGTGAAGGGCCCTTTAGGGGTCTGAGTCATGAAGGACAGGCAGCTGCCTTGGAGTGTATATTAAATTCTGTACCATCACTCTCTTAGCGTCATAAAAGTTTGTTGGTTAGCAGAAAGCACTTGTGGCTAATGAAAAAGTCTGGATTGAGTGTGTTTGCCACATGCACAATCCCACAGTATTAATAACTTTCGATCTTTTACGTAAATACACAACAAAAGCTACTGAGAGTATTAAAGAAAAGGAATTGAATGGTCTGCTCATTGTTTGTGTAAATACACTGTGGCTGACTGTGGTAAGGAGGCCTGTGTGACAGGGCACCTTTGCAGGGCAAAACAGAGGCAGACTGAAGCACATCATACTAAACAGTGAGTGTGCTATGTGAATAGGCTTTATCGTTGCTTTGTCGTTACAGTCCAGACTGAATATAATTACCATAAAGCAATTAAAGATTTTGGTTTGCAGAGACAAATGACTCATTTGTTGAATACACAGAGAGAAGCTGTGAGGTAGCTCTGTGAAGCAAAGCAAGGCTTTGTTTGCTGTTTGGTGATGTCATCCCAGTTGTTATTGTTATTTTAATATCCTTATGGGAAGCTGCGAGGCATTTATTTTACCGGCATATTCAGTGTTGGATTCTCATAAGTTTCTCAATGACAGCTGTGATAATACTGTGGCAGGCTGACAGTGATTACATTCAGCTCCAGCTAACAAAAAAAAGAGAATTACTTAAGACGTTCTTGAGAAATTCTCTCTTATCTCAGGGACAAGCTGAACAACTTTGAACGTGCACTTTTGTTTGTTGTTTGAATGACATACATGGCAGAATAGCTCAACTGCAATCCACTTTACTTTGACTGTGTTACTTATGCATATCAACAGTTGCTTGGCAGCTGGTTTGCTAGACAGTGCTGTAATGCAGAGTGCCTCTTGATTTCATATCCTCCAGTCTGATTGCTTCCTTGTAAAGGCTAGATATCATAAGTGACACTTGTATTACAACAGATAAGGATTTACTCCCTCTTCCAAACATAATTTGTAATAACTATAACCAGACAGTTGGGTTTTTAAATGAAAACCAATGAGGTTGTTCGCAAATATGGGTATTGACTGCTCACTTTGCCCAAAGATATCATATAAAAGCAGTAACAATAATCATACATATATGAAATCAAATCAAATTTCACATCACTTCTCTGAGGGTAGGTTTCCTAATGTAAGCTGGTCAGACCGTAGAACACTGGAAGTGGTGGCTGATGAAAAATGTACTTATTTATCTCATGACTTATACATAACCATTTATTGTTATGGGCACCAGTGGCTAGATGAGCCAAAAAATGCTGTAAAATAAACAGTGCTAGTATTGTTATTATGTGGTTAAAATATGGATTTAGGACACATTTTAAAAACGTGTCTTTAAAAATCTCCACAAGGGAATACAGGACAACTGCAGTGGTATGCAGTAAATTAGGCCACTATTGTATGTAACAACCATCTTTGTACTGCATATTCTTTTTAAGAGTAATTGTCATGCTGCATTTACATTTTTGTATATTACAAATAATAATAGTTTGTAATAAGTAATAATAAATAATATAAAGTAAGACATGGACTTCATATTAACAGCACTTCTTTTATGGGAATACCAGCATGTTCACATACATAGATTATGAATTGCACATGTATATTTGGCAAATTCCCTTACTGTCTAAGTAGTTATGTTCAATACATCATGGTGATTATGATAAGATGGTTTCTTGTTCATGATCTAAATGTTTTAATTTAAAAAAACCCTAACCCTAAACTGAACAGTATAGGTGCCAATAAAAAGGTAAATGTACCTGTAAAGTTGATCGTCTGTTAGGGGCTCATTTGTGTCGGCAGAACTCATACCCTCCAGGATTGGGATTGACTGCCTCTGCTGTAGAAACAAGATTTAAAAATGCTTCTTTTAATTAAGTGACTTTCCTTAATATCTTTTAAGTTATCTTTGCTCATTCAGGGGGATGTATTTTTTTCTTTGTCTTAATTTGAAATGACTATCAGGGGTGAGCTCATAAGCCGGCTAGCTAGCTTTATGAAACTTACATGAAATTCTTCAGATTTAATAGTAAGCTGGTAATGTGTAGTCATAACTTAATCCAGTACCTTGTTCTAGTGCTCAGTACCTTGATACTCCCAGCTGGTAAATTTAAGGCTCTGTTCAGTTAAATTTAGTTTTGGAGCTCAGGATTATTACTACGGAGCTTTGAAATGTACTTCTACGTACCATCTCTTCTACCCACTGAAGGTGCTTTCAGGCTCGGATTCGCCACCAGTCTGAATTTACTTGCATGGTGTGGCAAAAAGCAGTGGTGTGGGTATGTTATTCATTTCACCTCTGGTTGTCTTGTAATGACGTCAAAATGGCTGCTTTAACAACAAAAAAAAAGACATGCAGATACACTCCAGTTTGTCTTTGAGAAATCCTTTTCATGTCAAGACTACATATTACGCAAGCAGGAAGTGTAGATATCTCACTCTAAGTTATGGCTGTAGTCATATTTTCTGCCTCAGCAGCCTCTGTCACAAAATATGCTAATAAAGTTGTAGCACTTACAATACGTGATGGGAATCCTGTGCTAAAATATGTACCTCAAATTTACGGCCATGGTGAAAATATGGATTCAGCTGCTAACAAAGTCAACAGTATAAAGCACTGGGATGTCGTATTTGTCTCTCTTACATTTTAAACGCTGTTGCTTGTTGAATATGAAAAAGGATGTTTGTTTTGCTCTGGGATGAGTGATTATTCTGCATTAATAAGAGCAGATAGTTGGTAAAGAATAGCAAGTGTTAGGCGGTGTAAGTGAGACTTTGTGAGTCAAAGTCAGTTTCTTTTCATTCACCAAACAGATTTCCGATTTGACTGGACAGTCAATCCTTTATCCCCCCAGGCACATCGTAAACACAACTGGCTGTGAAGTGTCCGCTCAGACAGAATGAAAATCATTTGTTAGTCCATATATTTTCCATTGCTAGAAGCCACAATACCTGGCTGCAAACCCAAATCCCTCTCCCTTGATCTTAATGCATTTACCACCCTTAAGCGCTGAATAAATGTAATTTTCATAGACTGTATATGTGATTTTCACAGTGTGAACAGAAACCAGTGGCTTTTAATGGACAGAAAGAATCTCTTGCTTCCTCTTATCTCTGTTTTGGATGTCTTTCTGCGTGGCAGTTAAGAGATGGAGCCATCTTTTAATGAGACCCGAATCTGATATTATCTCTATTAACTCAAGGATTATACTCACTCAAACCACATAAGCGAGGTAAAAAGGTGACATCTCTGGGTTGTAAAATCATATTAACACATTTCTGTGGTTAGAGGGGCACATTAAAATGGGTAATTTAGCTTCAAATGAAGTCTGTGTGTAGTAGTATCACACGGTATGGGTGTTCATTTCTTTTCCACTACCTTTTAGCTGTTAGCTTTAATGTCTGAGATGTGCTGTTGTGTTCATTTCCATTACCCTGAAATGCATTCTGGTCTTTTTCTGATGTTTACTGCACCGAGGAGCCAGTGAATGAGTGAAAAAAACTGCAATGTAATCTTACATGTTCATGCGCAAACCACAGAGGCTTTATAGGTGTGGCCTTGAAGAGCACTGATATAACTGTTTGGAAATTCTCTCTGTCTCTCACACACAGACACACACATGCTTAGATGTGTGGTTGAATAGTCAGGCATGTCACTAAGCATTGAGACTCTTGTACTCAGATGGGATGAAATCAATACAGAGTGTGGCTGTGACGTTCTTTATGTCCAAACAACGAGAGCTGAACAGAGCTGGTTATTGGATTTTTAGATCCATCTACATCTGCAGATACTTCATGAGACCGGTGCATAGTACTTTTTGTCTCTTGATATTTCACTTAAAGTTTTTCTTTTTTCTTTTTTTTTTAACCTATAAAGGTTCAGGTAAGGTCTTAAAACCAGTATTAAGAGTTCTGAAATCCCATTGTGAGCATCAGCCACTTATTTTCTTTTTGAAAAAGGTTGTTTCAGGTAATAAAGTTTTTCGCAACCAGTTCAAAGCACTTTTTGTAGTGAATAATTAGTTTTGGCCTTGTGGGGTTATCAGGCTGGTGAGATTTGCTGCATCAGGACAATTGAGTATAGTGTATGAGATTAAAAAATACCCCCCAAAAAACCGTGGAGCTCATTATCATTGGTATTTATCATGGGTATTGTAGCCCACCTACATGGTATGCTGTGTAAATCAAATATGCAGAATTATTTGTAAATATTATTTGATCTTGGTGTTGCCATGTCCTTTTGAGTCCAGAGTAACTGGTAAGAAACCTGCTGATGGTGAGAGCACATTTGCAGCAAAGCTCATGTTGGTAGCTGAGAGTTCTTTACCTCACTTGTGTATGTGCGTGTTATTAAGTGAAAATCTTCAACTAAAGAAAAAGAAAATTGTTGACGGACAGTAATTCCTGGAACAGCTACAACATTTTTTTTTTTAACTAATTAAGTTTCCTGCTACAATTATTTATATAAAGCTACAATACTTATATTTTTGTTATACTTTGCTATGTTGTGTTTTAAGTTAGTTTCTGCCCTTTATTCTTGTAGCAACTTTTTTCTGCAGTGGATTTTCCTTTTATGACCATCAGATGGCAGTCTTGACTTTTGAAATTCAACAGAACCCAAAGGAACACATCACCTTCCTGCATCATTAAAACCTCTGGTAATAATACCAGAGAACATAGGATCATTTGCTAAAAGATTACAAGTCAATAATAAGAGGTGAAGCATTACTCAGTATGTATGGTTTTGTGGCTATAGCTCATTTGGCTCATAAAGGATTGGGAAAATATTATCAGTAGTTGCAGAGATACTTCTGGCTTTGATATAACAAAGCATATATTGGAGCATTTATGTATTTGTCATAACTTAATAGAAGATATAACATTTTCTGTTTTTTTACTCTTTTTCTGAGTAAGGAAATGAGCAGGGTTAGTTATTCCGAACATCCTGTTTGCTGCAAAGTAGAAGAGATAAGTGCTTTTGAAAATTCAGATTGTGCAATTTTGAAAATTACACAACCTCTCTTTGTCATGCAGAGTAAATACTGAAGATTTTCAAGGTGCTTCTGGAGCAGGAAATGCTGAAAGATGTTACACGAAACTATAGCCTCATTTACCAACTTCATTTCTTTCCCAAACCGAATCCTAATGATTCCCACATAACAAGCTTGGATGCAATGAAGAGGGACTAAATATCTCATTAGGTGCAGGCTAAGTGGGAAAAAAAATCCCATGCCCTTATAAAAATAATTATGTTATTTTTACTGATGTTAATAAAATTTTGCATTTTTCTTCTTGGAGAATCTCAGAATGTTATGAGCCACCTGGATTGCTTTGAAGAAAAGCATTTGATATTTTGCTGTAATGTTCATAGTTTAACCCTATTTTTAATGAGTATTTCTTGTTTTTCCTCCTCAGGGTTTGCAGAGCCTATTGGCTTAATTGTATTAAAACTGTTCATCATAATTACTTGTTTATACCAAAGTTTTAGGTCCCAAAGTATTTTTTCCTATTAGGAATATAAAAGGACATACATTATCTTATATTTTGTTTATTGTTTAGAATATGATAATCACTCATTATTATTTTATCAGTCTGTTTTATCAGAATGTTTAAATTGTTCATCTGAAGTGTATTTGTTTTTCCCTTTTCTCTTCAGGATGTATTAAACAATCTGGGTTCCTCAGAGCTGGATGAAGATGATCTTATGTTAGACCTGGACCTCTCTGATGATCAGCGACATCGACATGGTAATATATATATATATATATATATATATATATATATATATATATCATAATAAAATATAACATCTGCATTTCTGCACAAAGGTCTTTATGGCAAGTGTGTGGGTGACTCATAGAACAGGCTGCGAGAAGATACAGATTCGCTTTTTTTTTACACTTAACTGTATCAAGCTAACTGAATTTCTGCATTTGTCTAAATACTTATACATGCACTTATACTTAATCGAAAATCTCTACCATACTATTGGTATAAGGTTAAAGTCAAATGCAGAATTCAAAACTATGAGCAGCTGCATAATTTTTAAATGTATTTTTGTAGTCACTGTGTTTCGTTTTCAGAGTTTTTAGAAACTAAGCATTCGAATCAGGGAGAAAAGGGAGAACCTGCCACATAGAAACTTTTGCCTTTATCTATCCCTCCCTCTGTTCAAGTGACTGTCTGCTCAGATTTTTCTCATTGTCACACATTGTTTTGCCTCCTTTCTTGCTTTTCCTCTCGTCACCCCCTCTTCGCTGTCTTTCTCTCTCTTACCCTGTTTTGCTTCACTCCCTGTCTCTCGTTTTCCTCATTAAGCCACCTCTTTCCCATCACCTTAAATCACAAAACCAGAAGTCTCCCTGGTTCTTTCCACATGTGCCACGACTTTGATGCAGCTGCCTCATTTACAGCGATTTATCTCCTTTACAGTTTTGGCATTTCAGTCACTCTCCTCCTGAAATGGTTGAAAAGTGACTGTCAGAGGAGAATTATTGCTTGTGCTCTGCCACACTGCATCATGGAGTTGCCAAACACAGTAACCCCAGCTTCCTTTCGCACATCAGCACATCAACACATCAGGAAACTGTAATATTGAACCAGTGTAGTGAGTGGCTGTAACCAGACCATATCTGAATGCGTCAAGAGGGACTTAATAAAGCCTTTGTGAACACATGCATATGTTAATTCTTAAAATATTCATGTCTTAAGAAGGAAATTTCGATTTTATGAGTAGGCATAGTGAAGCGAAATGATTGATTGAAATTGCAAGCATCGTTCTTATTTAATCATTTCATGCAGTAACATTATGGTAATTAGGCAAAAGTGCAAGCTCTTGCAAATACTGTCAGTATTGATTAGGTTACTGGTGATCTCAGATTGCAGACGTTTGCTTCATATTAATACACATCAGATTGTAAAAATGCAAAATGTACACATTGATTTCAGTCAGTTAATGTTGGACTGAATATGACACAATGAATAAAATGACTATAGTGGATAAACATGACCCTGAAAAGTTACTCAGTCATTGTATAGGGAAGACATGCTTGACCATCGTGTGTGATTATGTTTAGCTGTGACTCTTACTTAACACATCTCTGAGTCAACCTGTCTGCAACTCTGAGGTTCATATTTCTATTGATCTCTCTCTCTCTCACGACATTTAAGCCCCAGATGGACTCACAGAATATTACAGTTGCAGTCAAATAAAGTAAAATGCTCAGCAGCACAGTGGAGTAAAGGCTGCCACAGGAGCTTCTGCCCCAATAAACTGGATTTCCTGAGCTTGTGGGGCTTGGAAAGTTTTGGGTTGGAGGGTGTTTTTGCACTGAGCACTCACGTAAACACACACACACACACACACACACACACACACACACACACACACACACACACACACACACACACACACACACACACAGATTTAAAACATCTCTAAAGGCACTGGCTGATGCAGAGCTAAAGGAGGCACCATCCTTAGTACACACACTAACAAACAAGTGTGCATGCTTAGTCATTACACCTAATGGTTTGCAGACTGTAGCATGAAATTAAAGGTTTGATGAATTGTTCTCATAAAGTCAAGGGACTAAGACTTTGAGCTGGCAATGAAAGGGTAAGGATCTTCCACACAATCAAATTAAAGGGACTAATTGAAAGACACACACCTGCATACACATTCAGGCATTACACACAAAGCAGACAGACTGACTGTCTGACAGACAGACTACATGCACAGCGTCATATAAAGGTATATACACATATGTAGACATACACCACTGGACACACACCCATCCCACAACCCCACACACCCACATGCTCTCATTGGCACGCCTCATTTTTACCTCTCTCAGGTGGCTTGTTGAGGCCTTTATTAAAAAGCAAGCAATTTCACAGCAATTTATGGCCAACAGTGTTCTGCTGCAGGGCTCTGTGTTCTTACTCCAACTGTGACTCATGCCCTGTGGAATCAGACAGGGACAGAAAGAGAGACACAGGGACCTTTACAAAGACATGAAGAAATGCCAAATCTTGGCTTCACCGCCACCTTTTATTCCAGACTCCTCCACTCTGCTATGTCAAATGTGCCATTAAACGCAGACATACCAATTTTTAAAAACAACTGATAGTATCATCATTACTCAAATCTATGGTTTCTGAATTTTAATAAGCTATTTTGTGACATGACTGGTGCTTTACAGCTCCAGTTCAGTTTGGGAGGAAATGAGAGGAGGAGAGTTATTACTGTATGTTCGATGGCTAAAACGTGTTGTGGTAAGGTTAGGTACTTGGGCAGATTTTAAGTGGTAGCTGAGATTACAAAATCAATTTGATAAAATGACTTTATGTGTGTTTGGGTGTGTACACAGTGTCCAGAGAAGACTCCAGCCAGTCCCTGGCCTCCTGTCTCAACCTGCTCCCCTCCCCCATGGACCCATCAGGCGATCGCATCCCAGGGAAAGAAAACAATCAGAGGTATATTTATTTGTATATCTGTTTTCATATACTGTACGGTTCTGTGTACTGTATTCTGTAAAGCATAAATATATATATGGACAGAAAAGACAGGAGAATAATAATGGGTCATGGCCTGGTATTGGCTGGCCCCAAATAGGATTCCATCACCTACAACCGGATGCACTTACCCTCTTGTCCACAGGGGCATTTACTTGTCTTGTACAGAATATCTTCATTACATTATACCATTTCTATATTTTTTTTTTTTTTGCACCTCACACTCCATTGCCACGTGAGAGACGCAGAGACAAAGAAAGAGTGTGGTTATTGTCTATTCTAGGAATTGCTGATCTTGAACGTTCCCATAAATGCATAACGTGTTTTATGTCTTTCCCTCCCGTGGAGATGAGACAAGATGCTAGTACAGAAAGACGGAGGGTAAATAAATAAATAAATTCTGTTGGAATAAATATGCAAGCTGTCTCCCAGTAGCCGACAGCTGAAAGAGAACACTTAGAGTTTCTGTTTGTATGTGTGAGCACCACCTCCAAGGACGGTTCCATATCTGATTTGATTTGGCAACTTGTTTCTTCTGTATGCTCAGGAATCGGGATAGCTCTTGCTGGACACACACGGAAGTGCATGCACACCCACACATCTGCACAGAGATGCATGCGCACACACACAGCAGTTCTGTGGATAGGGCTTATTTGGTTTTATGGTGCCTCTGGGTAATAAAAGGGTTGTGGTATCGTCTGGTGGTGTGTCTGACAAGCCAGAAGATGATTATTACTTTACCTTTCAGTGCTCCTCTTTACTCCCTAGTTGAATTTATTCTACTTTTTGCTCACACCCGTAGAGTACATGCGTCTGTCTATCAATGTTTTCCCCTGAAACTGGCTATGATCTTGTTTGTTTACCGAGACAGTGCAGGTCAACCTGTGTGAGTAGTTTTGAAGTAGAGGTTGAAGGATTTATACTACATTGTGGAGACACTGGACTTAGCCTTGGCTTCAGTTTTTTTTCTTTTTCTGAGAAGGGTTTTCATCAAGCTTCTAACACTCTTTGAATGTTTTGCTGAATAGAGAGACATTTTGTGCGTCCAGACAGTGTCAATGAATCATGCAAGTTGGGAGTCAACCTTTTTAACCCATCCAAGTTTTTTTTTCAGAGAGTTCATTCTTGTTTCATTTCTACTGAAGTCCCACTTTTTCCACTTGTCTTTGAAAATGTTTAAGGACTCCACACAGACACACACACAAATATTTGCATTATTCCTTTCTGCATACAAGGTCAAGGCTAAAATGTCATTCATCTTAAACCAGTTTTCTTCTGTTTGATTGAGTTTGCCTGGACTGCAGCATCACAGTCCAGGTTAGAAATGTCATAATATGAGGAGATGGCTCTATCCCTTTCAATCCAATTAGAGACACTGTATTACCATAGTAACCCTTTAGCAGAGCAAGGAGGTAGTGAATAAGGAAATAAGATCTGAGCCCTGGTGTGGAACGGCAAATATCCTGACCTTATTTTCGAGTGTAGCTCTGAGTTTTTGCCGACGTGTAGCAGGTACAGAATTATGTTAACCATGCTCCCATCTTAGTTTTCTAATTAGTACGAAACACGGAATGCAAATGAGTTTGTTGGAAATACCATTAGTTTTGCAGGTATTTAAACATAAACCACAGCACTGGACAGATTATAATTTTAACCTGCTGATGGTCATAGATAAGATGGTTCATTGCCAAAGTTGTAATTATGCATGAAGGGGAAGGAAGGCATGAATCTGTGTTCCGCATTTCAAGGCAAAACATCCTATAGTTGCTGAGATATAGTATTTTAGTCTGAACAGACATGGTGGGCCGACCGCCCGACAGACTGACATTTCCATCCCTAGAGCCAAGCTGCTAGCGCAGGTAAAAAGCTATGCAGTAAATTCTCATTTAAATCATGGTATCCCTGAGTGATGACCTAATTAGCTCCTCTTTTATATGCCACCTTTATAGCAACCCAACAGTCTGCATTAAAGTTTAAACGTTTTACTCCACAATGAGTCAAGCCTCCAAAATTATGGGCACACCACACAATTTAACAGTGCGTGTGCTACTGACAGTGAGACAGTGACATGATATAGTGGGCCTAGGGAGAAGAGTGTGTTCAGTTAACTTTTTCACAGCAGGGGAGCAGTTTTTATAGCTGAAGTGCAGAGCAGCATAGTAACCTTAGTAAACATTAAATAAAGACTGGATGGAAAGTGCAGCCACACTTCAATAAAGAAGACAAATCACACCATTGAGGCACAAATAGACTATCGGACTCTCCTCTCTCTTGATTTCAAAGTGAATTTAAACTTTATGTGTTATTTTAAAAAAAAAAGCATAGAATCCATGTTTTGATCTCTTTTTACTCTGGGAATACTGCGGCAGGTTATATAATGGAGCCAGGTCTAAGTTTCTTACCCTGATCAACACGTAGCTGCTGGCAGGTGTTAGTTTCCCATTGTGGTAGATCAGTTTCTAATTTCCTCTTACTGAACATTTTCACATAGATTTTACTGGAGAATGTGTAAAGACTGTGAGTGAAGGAGCTCGGATTGGAGAGGGGAAAGAGAGCAAAATGTGTTTGCCCAGGGCTTGCTCAGTGTCTTTCTTTCTCTCTCAGTCTCTCGTACTCTTTGTCTCAGGTTCCACATTCCCTCGAGGGGACATTGATTTGCTGGAGGCAAAGCACACACAAGAAAACACAAACACAGGCACACACACAGACCCAGACACACATACACACTCACCTGTCAGTCAGTCAGCCTGTCTAGAGAGAGTATCAGCTGCAGGATACTGCTGGCTGTCTGACAGGCTGCACAGAACATCTGCTGTACACACACACACACACACACACACACACACACACACACACACACACACACACACACACACACACACACACACACACACACACACACACACACACACACACACACACACACACGCACACACACACAAGCGCACACACACACACACACAGTCTTGCATGCATACCTCCTCTTTGATGTATGACAGTTGGATGATTTTGATGGCAGACATTAATTCTCCATGTTTATGATTTTGTAAACACCAATACCACAGTAACAAAGCACAGCAGTAAAAATCATGTGCTAAATATTAGTTTCCATGTTTTGGCTGTTTAGGTGTTTAGAAGAAGAGAGACAGACAAAGAGGGGGGTTGTAAAGAGGGAAGGGAGAAAAGAGAGGGAAATATCAGAGTCTTTTGTCCCATATTTCCTTGAATATAGGACAGAGAAAAATGGAGTCACATTGTTCTCCATCACCTCATACATGCTGGAGAGTATCAGGAATCACTCAACAGAGACACAGTGTACCCTACAAGAGTTTTAGATCATGTAATCATTGACAGCTTGGGAGAAAACCAAACACACTTTTGCTGGTTACAGTACTTGCTTTAGACATCATTGCCCATCTTCAGTGTATAACAGTAATGACTATGTCTGGTTGGTGGTAGGGGGTGGAGGGGGTGGAGGGCTTATTAGACTAGTGAATACTGAATATTTGTTTGTGTGATGTATCTCAGTGTCTGTTTTCTGTTTAGACTCCTCCCTCATCACTCCTATAGGAAAAGACGCAGAGGAAATTAAATTTTGACAGAAGGGATATAGCTTTCCTGTCGCCATGGTAACGAGAGTCTGTCTGTTGAGCGTCTCCCATCTTCCTTTCGTTTCCTTTTTCTCTTTTCATTGCTGCTTACTACAGTGCAGAGGACAGGCAGTCCCAGGAAAGGACACACAAACACTCAGGGGTGTCCTTGTCTGTCAATATGCAGTGAACACTCACGAAAGTCTCAATTCCCATATCTCCTCCTCTGATTGGAGGATTAATGTGCAGCTGAAACATTCACGTGCTCTTTCGTTGGCATGATAAGAATTATTAGAAAAATATCAACATTTGTGGACAGGTTCCAATTCTCCGTGGTGACAGCTTAATTAAAGATGACTTCAGTGTTAATATTGGTTATATTCTGACTTCATCATACTGAACTAACGCTGAACTAACTCTCATTCCACAGCCTGCCAGGCGATAGTGAGCATACTTTAAAAAAAAGCCATGAACACCTGATCACGTGCCTCAAGCTACAGGGTCACCGAACCAGTACCTGTTACCTTCATTTTGTATCCATCCAGTGTGCGAACTACCTTTGACTTTTTCGTGGTCAGAAACAACAGATACAACATTTATAACGCACTTGATCTAGCTTTTATTTATCATTAATAAGAATATTAATAATAAGAACAAAAAATCAGATGAAAAGTAGCGACTGGCGTCTGCTGTGTGTCTTTCAGCACCACAGAGGTAGAGGTGGAGAGCTGTGAAGAGAGAGAGAAAGAGACGCTGTCTATTTCAGTAATAACAGTAGTGCACTTTATTGCTGATAAAGAGGGAGAGAGACCATGTTACTAATCCACCCTCCTGTGTGGAATAAGTTCTTCTCCTACTGTTTTGTTTTACCGCAGTTGGCATGATGAAAGTTTTTTTCTGATCTCTGAATTAAAGTAGCGCTTTGATGGTGATGGAAAGAATAGCATGTTGTTAATATTTTAGAAACCCCCCAAAATTTCAGAAATCATGTTTTCATGGGAGCCAAGCTCCCCCTGGTTTCCCTGTAGTTAGCACTGTGTGTCCATCTGAGGAGCAAGGGGAGCGAGTGAAACAAAATCAGCTGGGTCTTGTCAACAGCAAGTGTGAGAAAGACATCGTACTCATAATAGTTGTACTTGTGTCAGTTGGGTATTAAGAAAGCGCTGAGCAGCAAAGAGAAAGGCAGAGAAGGCATCTTATGATTCTAAAAGACACCTTCATCTCACATTCATTGTAAATAAGGTGCATAGTGATACACTTTCAGTTGGCCCTGTACTCTCCCACAGAGACATGTGATCCATAATTATATAAAATTTGCTCACATAGACATAAGCAGAGCAACAGATTTGTTTAATGTTAATATGCCTCATAAAGTATATCAGCCAAGTTGTTTTCTAATCCCACCTGACGTGATATAGTCAGCAAAAATAACACACTCATTTCCTCCTGTATGCTGACATTCACTCACATGCACACATGCACATTTATAAAAATAGACAAGCATAAAAAAATCCAGCTGAGCCTTGGAATGAAGCTGGGGACAGATAAAATGCACTGCAGTATGATTTTCAGATACATAGACACACAAAGAATATAGTGGGAGTTGGCAGGAACATGAAGTAGATTCCCCTCTCTCCCTGTTCAATTTGTGGGCATATAATGATGCCAAATTTGTTAAGCCAACAAGCAGTGACAAAACTTTTTTTTTTGCCTCCAATCCAGCAACAGCTGTCGCCAGAGGCATTATATTCTCAGTCTGTCCCTCTGTCCGTCCTGTTATGAATGTGATACCTCAGGGACTCCTTGAGGGAATTTCTTCAAATTTGGCACAAATGTTAACTTGGACTCAAGGATGAAATTATAAGATTTTGGTGATCAGAGGTAAAGGTGAAGGCCAGGTCTGGCCCATCCTTGTAAACAAAGTATATCAGGAAGGCCTGGAAGGAATTTGATTATATCTGGCACAAACATTCACTTGGTAGAATTTGCTGGTCAAAGGTCAGCAGTTAAAATCAGGGTCACTGTGACCTCACAAAACACCTCAAAAAGGCTCAAAAAGGCCTCATTACATATATTACCTGAGTCTGGACAGACATGGATGTAAAGTGCAACTTAACTGGTTGGCGGAGGCATAAAACTGTGAAGCAGTGATTTTAGTTTACAATATATAACAAGAATTTGTCACTTATTTTTCAGTGTTCCTGAGGCATTCTTTTGAAGGGGACAGTTTTATTTTCTCACAGTCTGTACCCACAGATTCCTTGTGTTAACTAAGCGTCATGCTCTTCAGAAGCCTCAGAGGAAAAGCAAGGGCCATATGCTGTGACGGTTTAAAATTTCAGACCAGCCTAATAGGCTATACATGTTAAAAAGTGTGCGTCTGTTGTCACGCATATTTCTTTTGTGCATTGCTGCTGTTTAGCGTCTAATTTACATCACTCTGTTGGGTTTATTAAATGTTCAACACAGGGAGACTAATTAGTGTTGGCTTTTGGTTTTTTCCCTCTTGCTTTGAGTGGGAACGTGTGGTTCTGATTTGTAACGCAGAGAAAAACATTAGATTGGCAATGAATAAATCATTCCTTTGCTCTTCATTGTGTTTTTTTGTTGTTGTCATGTGTTCTTTTCCAGAAATGAAAAGAATTATTAAAGTGGTGTTTACTGTTGCTCTTTGTTGACAGACTGTAACATGGGTGTCTGTTTTCCTGAACATTAATGTAATTTTGCAGCATATGGAGGACATTTGAATAACAAAGGGGTAGATTCTCTTCTGTTTTTGGCTCTTCAGGCATAGTCTGCCTCTTGTCTTTATCTTCTCTTTTTGTTGTGGACTTCAGCATCCTGCACGTTGATCTTGAACAGTTTTTTGACACAACATGCTGTGATTAGAGCATGGTTCTAAGATAATATACAGCAAAATGCTAAAATTTACATTCTGAATTGATACAACAAGATGTTTTTCAAACAAAAAAGGCATACTTTGAACTTCCTATTTCCCATGAGAGCTTGCTAATGAAAACTTCCCTTATTCATGTTTGGGCTTATTAGGTGTCTGTATCAACTAGCATGAACAACACCAAAAACTAGGGCTTGAACAAGAAAGCCTCTTATCCTCAGTCATCAGGATACTTGACTTTTTTAGTCAGAGGCTTGTAAATGCAATTAATGTTTGACTAAGTTCATGGAAAGTTTAAAGGAATAGTTCAACATATTGGCTTAAGCACATTTTGGGATAAAACACATATTTTTTGCTTTGTTTCCAAGAGATGAAAAGATCAATATCAATCTCATATCTGTGTGCCAAGTGGAGAGATATTTATCCTAGCTTAGCATAAATACTTTAAGCAGTGCGGGAAGAGCTAGCCTGGCTCTGAGCGGGAGGGGAGTTACGTGCTGTAACAGTTTCTTGGCAAACACTAGCTGGATGCAGTGACTGTGCGCTGCATCCTGAAGTCTTGCCGTCAGTGTAATTTTGCCAAGTTTGGTACCATTGTGTGAGACCAATACTAAAACCTCTGCTCACTGACCATATCTGCCAACCCGTGCTACAGCTGGAGATGCTGCACAGAAGGGCTGGATGGGTGGATAAACTTCTGTTTATCAAGAAACAGTTATAGAATGTAATTCCAACTGAAATCACGGTGTGTGTTTGTGTGTGTGCTGATTAAACAAAATAAATACAATATTCAGTTCAATTCAGTTTTATTTATATAGCACCTTCCACAATCAAAATTGTCTCAAAGCGCTTTACAGAGACCCAGAGCCTGACCCCAGAGCAAGCACTATGTTAATATGTTAATTAGTGAGCTGCAGAAGTGTCAGTAGGCATGTTTTTAAACTTTGACAGAGCCAGGCTCAGTTTTCCCAGCACTGGTAAACTTTGCTTCATATAGACAGAACTCATACTTTCAGAACCTACTTGTGTAAGAGTACAATAAATTATTATATTAAAAAGTATTATATGCAATTAAAACCAGATTCCACTTGCCGTCATTGTAACCTTCTATATGCCTAATACCTAATTAGGCAACTCACAGTTATCTTGAGTAAACAATAACCAGTGTCCCTCTATACCTAAATATACAGTATATTTCAGTATTGCCATGGAAACAGCTTTTAATGAAATGAAGATGAGGAGCATATGTGCCTTAAATATCCTGGATTATAGAAGATTATTCCTTGAACCTCTGCACATTTCCATTTCACCTAATCAGAATCAGAGCTTATGCAGGAGACTGTAAACAGGAGAGTTTGTGTGCAAGTCAAAGGAATGAACAAACAATGCAGAATTAATAAGAGGAAATTAGTAAACATTTATTTACTGCTGTCAACAAGAATATCACGCAGGAACATATGAAAGCAGTTTGACATGGTCCTGACCTGAGTGCAGAGTTTGTCACAGCAGAGGTGAACATAGGATCACTGCCATGTTATCACTTGTACCTTGCTGTGACTCAGTATGGAAACTTTTTTTTTTGTCGGTGCTATTATTTTGTCATGATGGTGACAACAATGCCACTGCAAAATAACAATAAACCAGAATTATTATGACTCATCTTAGACAATATATTTGGCTCTGTGAAGGGAAGTTAGGCAGCCTGACAGTGACAAAAAGAAATGAGTTCAAAAGGAGAGAGACAACATTTTAATTTATTTTGGTGTTGTTGATGTTGTTACAGACCATCATCACCAAACATTAGCTGCACGCTGTTTGTCCACTTACTGAAAACATGTCCTAGAATGGGAATTTGCAGCTTAAGTGTACAGATCCACCCCCATGTTTTCTCTTCACTGTTTACTACAGAAAACCCACATTTATAAGGCATCAACAGCACAGTGGGATTGACAGCATAATCTTATCGACTCCCGACTGTGATACATATTACCAACTTAGGCCAAGAATATATTATCATACACTTACCATGTAAAGCAGATTTTCGTGGTGTTAATGTAATATTTCCTTTAGAAATCTCATCTGAGATTTTTCAGTTTTAGCTTCTTGTAGCTGCAGGGTCAGGTAAAGTGTAACAAGGCTGAGGTTTCTCAAATAAACACAAATCAACCACGTTATAAGGTAGTTGAAATTTTAGTCTGATTTAAGAAGAAAGAGTTCAAAATTATAATGTCCTTAAATAATGAATGGAATAAATAAACATGAATGTGCCCTCCATATAATAATTCCCTTTTGGTGGGGAATTTGCATTTTTTAACATGTTGATTTGTTGATTTGAGTTTATAAAAAATAAAAAAAAATCAGCCTCAGTCAACCGGTGGTTGTTTTTGTGATCTGTTGTCACCTTTGGCATTCATGTTTTTATATTCAGTTCCCATTACTGAAAATTACAAACTGGCAGAGGAACAAACACAAGTATCATTAAACTAAAAAAAAAAAAAAAAAGTAGAAGAAATCCAATAGTGTGCAAAAGAGTAACGTGTCTCAGATTTCCTGGGGCAGTCACTCTTGGTTGTGGACTTTGTGAACTCATAGCAGTGTTTTAAAGTGCGAATGTTCTACTTTAGTGGAATATTGCTTTAAGGCTTTAATACAGGAAAAGGATTTTGGTCAATTTGGCTTGGCAATGTTCTCTGAAACAGGAAAATGTAATGTGACACATGGGACCAATATTAAATAGATCTCTCCAAGCAACAAGAAGTTTTGATCGTAATTAGTGCAAGTGAGTTCTGATAACTCCCTGTGGTCGCTCCCCCACATAAAGCTATAGTTCTCATCCTTTTTGTATGGGATTAACATCATGATACTCACAGATGCCAAGGTAGTGGGGAGTGGAGTGTCTCAGAAGTTAGCAGATGCTAAGTCAGGGAGAGAAAAATAGAGTGAGGTTTGAGTAGAGTAAAGCTTGAAGAAAAAAGCATAGATTTCTTGTGAAACAAGCACATACTCGGAGTGCAGAAAGCAGAGGGAAGCAGAAAGGACAATTAGGTTAATCAGAAAGTTGCCCCCGCCATATTACATTAGTTTTATATTCTCTCCCTTTCTGTGTCTGAAGACTTGAATTCACCATTAGATTCACTGCCTGGAGGTTGGCTTGTGCTCACTCTTTAGTCACAGATGCACTTTATGTCAGAGATGAGTTTAATGGCAGCATTAAACATCCGTAGCCTCAGGTGCTGAATGCAAATGAGTACACTGTGTCTGACAGGTGGAGGGAAGGAGTGACAAATGGGGACAATCATTCTCCCATAGCTGTGGTATATTGTTGTACTTTACTTGTTCAATCTTACAAGCACAAACATGATGCACGGATGTCTACCGTCAACCCATGTATGCACCCAGACACACACATATATTGGATTGTCCCCCATAAATATGATCCTTGTTGTCAGTAAAAATTTAATGAGGGAAAAGTTGGCATAGGGGACGGACTGCCTTTCTCGCCATGTCTCAGTGTTAAAGTGTCCTTTATTATTATTACTCCTGAGACAATGCAGTCTTTATATTGCTGATTGACAAGGGTGCAACCCACCCCTCTGCGCCGCTGCTAAAGATAATGCACTTCAATCACACATAATTTATTTGTCTAGCAGTCATTATTTGTCACTTCACACACTCAAGTGAACATTATGTAAACCCAGACATCTAAGTGTGCATATAGAAATGTGTGTCCCTTCATTGTTGGCTCTGTGTGTATATTGTTTATTGCCCGTGTGGACGCGCATACTCTTGTGTGTGTGCAGGTATGTGTCAGTGCTGGGAGCCTACGGCCCAGTAATATAACACTGTGTGAGTGGTAAAATAATGAAAGTCATAAAAAGGCAGATAATTGGCTTTTTCAGGTTGGTGAAATGGATCACTTCTAACGCTGCTGTTGAGAAATGGCTTCTGAGAGGAGAGGAGTGAGTCACAAGGATGGAGAGGAGAGTGCAGGGGGGGGGACAAAGACAAAAGGCGAAAAAACTATAGGTTGAAAGGAGAGGAGAAAACAGACAAAGACAGGAAGTGAGCAGGGGAACAAAGTGGAAAGAAGAAATGAAGGAGAAGGGAGAGTAGAGGAGAAAATGTATTCTAAGAACAGAAAGCGCAAATGAAAGTGAGAAGGGGACATTTTTCACACTCTGCCCCTGTTTACTTTTTCTTTCCTTTGTGTAATTAGTCTGAAAAGACAGTAGAGGGAAAATCTCTGTGAAAATATTTAATTGCACTTTAATCCATGTATTCAGTTGTAATTAGCTCCATTCTGACATGGTCATGCAGTTCCAGTTTTAGCCACCAGCTGGTGTAATACTACATCTTTATAAATTCAAATTAGCACTTTGTCCACTTGTGTAATCTCCTAATTGACTCCTATCACAGAGTCCTATTCTCTGCACTCACATACATATGACCTGTACGAAGGTGTAGTGTGTGTGTGAGTGTGTGTGTGTGTGTGTGTGTGTGTGTGTGTGTGTGTGTGTGTGTGTGTGAGTGTGTAAGTGTGTGAGCGCATGAGAGAGAGAGAGAGCTGTTAAAAAAAAAGAAAAAGGGAATAGAGTGAGAGTGTCGGACTATCTGCTCATGACAGTGAGAAGACAGATGACCCTGAGTAGAGGAACGGCCTCCCTGCCTGTATAACATCTATCATCACTGAACAGACTTGTCTTCAACTGTGCCGTGCACTTCCTGGTGTGTGTGTGTGTCTGTGTGTGTGTGTGTGTGTGTGTGTGTGTGTGTGTGTGTGTGTGTGTGTGTGTGTGTGTGTGTGTGTGTGTGTGTGTGTGTGTGTGTGTGTGTGTGTGTGCTCTTGCACGTATGTCTGGGGTAATTACCTGCACATGAAACCGGTGCTTGGTTGGAAAATGAATTTGTCTATTCTGTAACTGCAGTCAAAAATACTGTATCTGCTTTGACATGCTCATGTGCACACAGACATGCATGCACATGCACATGCATTTGCATATACTGCACATACAACAGCTGCAGCTTGGAAGGCTTTAGCTTTGCAGCTTTCACAATAAAATAACCAGTAGCACATTGCTAAGTTTAGAGCAACATTGTGGTCATGTTTCAGTATTGCAAATGTAATAATTGCCTTCTGGTACAGAATGAGATGTGATGTGAACTTTGGTATTGTGCACCCATCCATCCTTCTTGAAATACACATCATTAATTTTACCGTGCACTATATGAACTACTTGTTGCACTGGATATTGGCAGGAAATACAATAAAACGCTGCTTCAAATTAGTTGCAGATTGTTGCAGTTTTCCACTGGAGATAAGGTTGCTTAATTTGTTGAAATAATAAAACCATCACAAAATACCATTTCTGTTGCTACAGACAGCAGGACCCCGAAAGGACTGTGTGAGTGAGATTTAGTGGTATTCCCATTTAAAAAAAAAAAAAAAAAAAAGAAGAAAAGAAAAAAAAAGTTGCTCACAGTGAAACACATTTACAGTCCTCAGCTGCTCAGTTCAACCAGAAATATTCCACTTCTAGTCCCTTGAAACAGTAAATGCCTCGCATAAGGGCACCTCTATGATTATTGTTTCAGGGTGAGGTGAGTGTTGTTTGAACCCTTCTCCCACTCATTTTCTTGTTGCTCTGTGGATTTGATGTGCACCATGTAGGTAAAAGAAGAATCCAAACCTGGTGAAAGCTAGACAAAGGGCTAGAGTGTCGGGCTCAGAGAAACACATAGATGTAGAAAAACAAACAAAACAAAACAGAAAAAAACAACTTTGAGAGAAAAAAATTCTCTTGTGGCACTGCACCGTGCCACTTGACACAAGCTGTCAGAGAGAAGAGTGCATGATTGATCATATGTCATTTATTTATGCTCAATTTATCCTGTCTAGATAGCAGGGTGGAGCAACAGAGAAATAAACGGAGAAAGTTCACTCTAACCTGAGATGCCAGGCAGGAACAAAAGCTACAAAGAGCACAGTTTAAGAGAGGGGAAAAAAGCACCCATGGCTGCTTGACAGACAGAGCTCACCTGTCCTCAAAAGACAGCAGGCTTCATCGACATTTGTCTGAGGTGCTCAGCAGAACCCCCGCGGGGACACCTTAGGCTTTGATACTGCATCAGTTTAGTGTAGTGGTTGTCAGAGTGATCTTGGGAAAAAAAAGAGACGAAGGGGCAAGAGGAGAGCTGTAGAGACGGAAGACGAGGGCTCAGGCGAAGGGTAGGGTGGCGGCGGATGAGGGAGGGGCAGGTGAACAAAGAAGTGTAAAAGAAAGACAGGGTTGAGGATGGAGGAATAGAAAGAGTGAGACGAATGGGGTACACAGAGAGAGAAGTGGCAGAAGAAGGTGAAAGGATGATAGTGAAAAAAAAAAGCGGGTACGGCACCAGTCTTTGGAGCGGCTTATGTTACGTGTCAATATTTTAGTTATATGGTCTTTTTTTTTTTTTTTTTTTTGCTCAAAGAACATTTTTCCTTGTGAATTTGATGTCTGACTTAATGCTCCCCGCCACTGTTTACTCGGCTACTTTTCAGGGAGAATGGGACAAAAGGCATCTAATTTCCTCTCACCTCCTCTGTAAATGGCCATCAGTCAAAGTGAACACAGTTTCTTGATGATAAAGAGCTCCTCGTTTCTGTGTCTGTGTCTGCCTTTCTTTACTGCCATGCCCACCTCTCCTACTTTTCTTGATAATGCAGACTGTGAGCTCGCTGGTTGTCTTTGTAGTTTTCAGACAGGAGGTTGGTATTTCTCAGTTCACCTTTTGAAAATGTCATAAAGAAGGTGAGATACGCAGTCCCCCCCCTTTATACACTTCTGTCAAAATATCACAACTTGGCAGAGAAATGTTAAGGCAGAAATTTAGCTCATTCAAACCCATTTGATTCACCTGTTGGATAAACTGCCTTTAACCACAAATTTGTCCTTTGCTGTCACTCAACTAGGGACGGGGAAAATTTCTTTCATACAGCATGAAGGAATTCTTTATTAGGAATAAAGAATCTTGAATATTTTACAAACATACATCACAGCATTTTTCTAGCATTATAGTTAAGTTCATAAAAATTGCTCTAATTGCATAAGCGCGTTTCCATGTCTGTTCTACGGTTTATATCATGCTATTGTGCCTCTAAAATATTTCTATTAAATAACTTAGAGGTAGGTCTCGCAATCAGTTCAGAATTAACATGCCAAAACAGAAAGCCAAATTTTATCATTGCGTGCTTGGGAGAAAGAAACAATCTATTTACTGTTAACAGTTCTACTTTTTAAGAGCACATTGGCCTTGAAGCTGATTCAACAAGCTTTTGTTATGTTCCCAGTTTTGACATTTGGAAAATTTCTTTGGGCCAAGTAAGGGTCATCTTACACATTGTTACTGATTGAAAAGCTGACTGCAATTGCATTTTAATCGCTGTCAGCTGAAAAAGGACATGTTCCGCTTTTTTAAAGGTTCACATTTCAGCATTTACAGAACTCAGGGTTGAGGTTATTTTTACTTCGTTAACAGTAAATTATTTACTAGTCACTGCT
Source organism: Toxotes jaculatrix (assembly GCF_017976425.1). Taxonomy (NCBI): domain Eukaryota; kingdom Metazoa; phylum Chordata; class Actinopteri; family Toxotidae; genus Toxotes; species Toxotes jaculatrix. The sequence goes on along the minus strand of NC_054400.1, from coordinate 11,932,468 downwards.
TTTGAATTTCAAGTCTGTCACTGCCCTCTTACCACTGCCTCCATTAGATTTTATGCATTTTAATCCTTAGCATCAGATCATGCTAAGTAACTTTATATTTCTTTACAGCAGTTGTACCTGGGTGGGTTAATTCTACAGCTTAGACTTGGTGACCCTGTATAATTGTTGCAGTGTGATAAGAATGCTAAATGGAACAACTATTAAATGGACAACTATTAACCCAGGGCCAATGTTAATCCTAAGATTAGAATTCGGAAAATGAAAATTGCTTTTTAGAATGTATCTTTTACTGACCCACAATCATCAAATAGTGTATATCAAAATCATAAACCACAATAGCTTCCATACAACCATGCAATTACATTCATAATTGCACAAAACTATCATAAAGAAGCTGCTTTATTTGTTTTTCCTGAGATGTGTGACATTTTGTACGTGTGAGTGGCCAGGTAAGATGTAACAGACCGAATTAAAACATTAGTCACATAATTCTTTTTAGTGAGTTGAAACTACACAACAGAAGGAGAGCTTGATCTTTGCTTTGAGAGCTGTTTTCATGTCTAGTAGAATATCAAGTAGTCTTACATCATAAGCAGTTAAAAAAAATCTGCTTCTGGTGAAACCTAAACTCTCAGACTGACAGAGCAAGTAAAGTGGGCTCCGGGCTATGAATGACTATGAAGATATAGTTTTCATAGATAAGGTCAGTGTTTGTAGTTGTTGTGCTTGAATTGAGCTTTGGTGTTGGCTGCAAGGCAAAGAGAGATGAAGAATGCTGTGACACTGAGCGACCCTGACTCCTGTTGAAAGTCCCTGCAATGTCTGTCCTCTGCTGCACTCAATAGGTGTTGAAGGTAAGACAAAGAACAGAGGCCATGCACCAGAGACCAAAGACATACTTCTCCAGAGGCCTGTTTACTGTTTAATGGACTGTGTTCTCAAATGGGACAGTTAATTAAAACAGTGCTTTGGTTGATCTCCCCCGTTGCTTGTGTTCATGTGCGTCTAAATCCAACCCCACGCTGCTACAAAGGTGTGACGGCTGCATAGAGGAAGAGAGAGTTACACTGGTTCAGAGGCTTGTTAATGATCAGGCCTTAAACAGTGACTTATGAACTTGTCTTTTTTTTTGGAAAGATTTCATCTCTTCTATCTGTCAAGTGGCCAGGAGGTCTGCTGTGCTTAACTTTGAAAGCTTTGTTAATTAAAAAGGTGTTTGATATGCAGCACTCCAACTGAGATATCTCCTACACACACACTCACACACACCAACAGTCGTACACTGAGCTGCATGCACTATACACAGGGTTGTTTTTGCAGAGGAATAATTGTAGGCAAGTAATACTACAAAACACTAAATTTAGAATCTTCAAAATGTATGAGAAGGACTCACAGACAGGATCACACAATTGTGGTGGGCTAGAATGATTTAAAGCTCTTGATGAAGACGAAGACAAAGTAAATACAAAGTAGTGTTTTGAATTGATAATGATGGTGAAACACAGGATTAGAAGATGGACTTGTGTGCTTTGGCTTCTTTGATCTTTGAATGTAATAGTGACTACATGTGCAAGCTTTTATTTGTGCTTTTGTTTGTGTCATCTGTTTTAAATCATCTCAAAACAGACTTCTTATAGAAACGAGCGCTTGTGAAAATGGAGTCCTCGGGCAGTCCTGTGGAGCAGCTGCTACACACTGTGAATGTTTCAGGTCTTGGTTTCCATCCTGACTGTTGTTACCCTGTTGAATTTCTCCCTCTGTAGAAGGGGCAGGCTATTGTCCAAAAAAAAAAAAAAAAAGAAAAGAAAATTGATCCATGATTTGAAAATGTTGCCTCAAATTACTTTGCTTGAAACCAGAAACTTTGGTTGCATATTAAACACAAAGGAAGGACTGAATTAATGAAGGACTGTTCATCTCTTCATTTTCCTCACTTGTCACTCTGCCTTGTTTGTTTCTCGCCTTCTGATTTTTGACTTTGATTCGAAATTGATCCATTTTTATTGTTTACAATGACCGGTTTAGATCAGATTTGTACATTTTTGTTGGTCCCACTTGATATCACACAGGATTCTGGAAAGTACTGGTATATTCAGAAGTAGCTGACAGGGTGACAGGAGTGAAGACAGGTCAGTGATCAAGTTTGCCACTGACTCATAGAAAAATTCAATCTCTTTATTTCTCTCTTCTCCAGGGAGCCCAGTCGTCCGACCAGCCTGCTGCCTGCTGACTGGAGCTCTGGGCTGAATTTAGGGCGGGAAGATGAGTCCTTACCCCCAGGGCTGGAGGCCCTTCCCCTCAGACTGATGCAGCAGGACTGTACTGCTGTCAAAACACTGCTTTTAAGACTGAGACGGACACTGCAGGAGGTGGGTTACACACATACGCACACAGACAGAAACATGCTGACGCCTCTTAACACGGGTTTTTACTCAAATGAAAACATTAACTCAGAAGATTAAGATTACATCACAGAGCACTATTCTATTAAGTGACCCTTAGTGCAATTGATTGTCACAATGCACTTAAATATCACAACTAAAAGCTGAAATTCTTTGTTATTTCTCTTAGACTACATTGACAGACACTCCTCTGATCACATATAAATGCATCAAATTGTTTTAAAACAGTAAGGGTGAGGGGTTATGAAGCAATTTCATCTGGAACCAAAACAGTGCACTGCTTCGCTGAAAAATCCTTCTCTCCCTGTTTTAATCAGCTCTGTTTCAGCTCCATGAAATCATCTCGAAGTGGATGCTTTTCCGCTTTTAAAAGGTCTCCATAATCACTTTGTTTTGTTAATTTAATCAGATTCTACATTTGGTGGAGGAAACTGGGAGGCTTATTTGCCATCATATTCTTTATGTGCACACATACACACTCCACACATTAATCTCCCTGTTTTAGAGTATCATTCTGCTCTTTAAATGCTTTAGCCCTTTTAAAGCTAAAGTTTTTCCTCAGGCTATGAGGCCATCTCAGTGTGAGTGTCGGGAAACCAGTAAAATTACATCCACACCATTATAGACATGATTAGCTGTAATGGTCACTTATTAAAGCACTGACACGTTGCAATAGCTGTACAAGGTTTAACTGTAAAAGTCAGGGAAGCATATTGATGGCCACCCTGTGCAGTCATGCAGTCTTTTTAACTGTGGGACTGCTTTTACACTGGAATGTAAATAGAACGTCAGAATGTTCTAGCTTTTAAACTTAATTTATTGAGATTTTTCTGAAGAACATAAAATTGTTGTAAATGTGATTTGCATGGTTTATGTGGGGTAATTGCAATTTGCAGAGAGCTTGACTTGTGGCAGATTCTCAGTCATAATGATAAAACACACAATCAGCCGCGGAATGTAAATTCCAGTTTCGCAGTCAATGCCAGGCCAGAACGATAATTACACTCTTTTGGAAAATGGCTGAGTCCTAAACAATTGCACAAGTTTTTCAAAGTTTTGTAAGCACAGCTTCAATGGAAGTAGTTGCTGTTTGGTGTTCGGTAATATATATATTCCTATGTATGTTGGGTTTTGGAATGAAATTGCTCAAATTTTTACTAATATCCTTTCTCACTATGTTTTAAAGGGGATAATACATTTACATACCACAGAGGGGTGTTAGTAATACCATAAGCTCTGGAAGTTGAGCTGAAAGAGCATCCATTAGTAATGTCTGCCTGCTGTTTTCTTGTAATCTACATGGGTGACTGACCCTTACCAAATACAATGATATTATACAGACCCACACACACAAATACAAACACACAAAAAGACGTATAAAAGGCTGACCAGACCTTCCCTAACACCCCACCATTAGTACCTCTAGAAACTAAGATCAAAGCTAACTGTGAGGACCTATCTGTGAATTACAGTCCACAGAGGCATATGTATGGCTTTCTCCCTTTCTCTTTACTGTTCATCTCTCTGTTTTTTTCAAAGGACCACAGTAAGAGAGACATGAGACACGAAAATGATAAAATAATAATTAGTGGTGATGGAGAGACTAAAGGAGGTGTGTGTGTGTGTGTGTGTGAGAGAGAGAGAGAGAGAGAGAGAAAGGGTACAAGGCAGCAAAACATGAATATGAAAGAGGAGATACCTTGCCCTCTTTGCATACTCTGTTGTCATTAACTTGCAAATTTTGTTACCTTCCATCAGCAGATGTAAGCCGTCCTGCAGCTAGGGGAGGGTGACTTGGCATGTCTCTATGCTTTGCATTTTATTTGCTTGACCTTCTGGTATTGAGCCCCAATCTTCTGGTCTTTTCTTTTGTTTATCTTAACTTATAGCCCCTAACTTCCTTTCCTCTCCTCTCCTTTTCTCTACTCCTAATATCATTCAGAATACTCGTCAAGTTTGTATGTTGCCATAAATGACTTGTACAGCATAATCTAACGGTTTTGAAACCAGGTGATCAAGTCCAAAAGTCTGATATCGCCTAGATTTTCTGCATTGTTTCTTCTCTGTGCCAACTTTCACAACAGTATCAAATTCAATAGATGCTTTCAAAGACTGTCTTTAAAATATTGGTCATATAGCATGGTCGAACAGCTCAAGGCAGAGAAAAAAATTAAATTGGCTTGCTGAAATTTACATTGCAGTAAATTTAGTCAATAAACAGCCATGATTGTGCTGCGGTTTTTGGAGAAATATGCCTGAAAGAGAGGCATCTTCTTACATAACTCAGATACCATGTGCCTTAAGCTACATTAAACACTAGACTTTTTTTTTTTTGCTTGATGTTTCCATCTGAGACAGGAAACAAGAGAACAACACAGAAGAAAAGGTGAATAAAAAATAAAAAGTAACAAAACATGCCAGTTTTTCAGTTGCTGACAAAAGAGTTGCCTCCAGAAATCACATGAGACTGTTTACCTTTAAGCAGGGGATGCCTGACCAACAAGCCATATAATACATCACACCTGATAATTTCCTGTGTTTTATTGTGCATCGTATTTGTAATGTTAGCATATCTTAGCCAGCTGCGGAGACTCCATCCTCCCTTGACTTATTTCTCTTTCAGCAGTTTATCCTGTCGGTTACACAGAGGAACATTTCTAAAGTGCCACTGTCCATGTGTGCATTAATGCTGCCTAACACAATGACCCCCATTTGTCAATGTCAGCTGTGGATCCTAGCAAAACTGTGATGCTCCCATTTGTTACAGCATATACTCACAGTCTTTTTGGGCATGGTTGTGCAACATCCACACATGCACCGCTGGACCCTGTTAGGTTGTGGCTCAGCAGCTCCTCTATGGCTCTTACCCTCAATGCTGCTGCTTGACTTGTGGCAGCAGCTTATTCCTTCATTCCTTCTTCTGCTATGTTGTCACAAGCATAGCTGTGAACATGATAAAATCTATTTGAAAATGCTGTTGATGTTGTTCATAACATTTCAGAAGGTGGCATTCACCCCTGCACTCATTGTTAACACCAGATTTTGGAACACAAGAATTCCTGATGCCCAGGCTTAAGAATGAAGAAGAGACACCTTAATACCCAAGCAGAGATGGCATTTCCAATTCAAAGTCCTCACCCTGTGTTTGCCAGAGAACCCACTACATTGCATACCAGTATGTTGTTAATGGTGCTGCTTTCCAATAGAAAGCCTTATGTCAGTGAGAGGGAGTGGGCATGAATGTTACAGTATTTGAAGGTTTTCATTTCTTCATTTAACTGATGTGTGGGTGTGATTAAAGGGGTGTATCAAACTACAAAACCTGCTTTCTTTTCTTAGGCCATTCATCATCTTTAGACATTTAGCTTCTGGGTAGTGCAAGTCATTAAATCCAGAGCTCCCAGGCAGCTTTCCCCATTCTTAAGTCTGAAAGGCTTTTTACTGAACCACATCTAATTGTGGGGACAGTTGTGTGTTAAGGCCTGTGGGACAGGGGTGACCTTAAAGAGAATGTGTATGTGTTAGAGAGAGAGAGAGAGTCAGAGAGTGTGTGGGTGTCAGTGAGTGTGCGGCTGTCTCTCTACATAGGGAGAGGCATTGATCACCGATGACACATTGAGGGCCTGACGCCATAGCACACCTATAATTCTGATAGGGAGGTATGCTTCTTTAAAAGGTCAGCCAAACCGATAAACCATCAAGTTTATGCAGTGCAAAGATTTGGGCTCTCATGTTTCCACAGAGCTACCTCCAGAACCTGAATGTATTCCAAGAATATGCACAGTCTATCAGGATTTTAGCCTAAAAAGCACCTTTTTACGGCATCGTGATTATAAGCATGGTCAATTCTCTCAAACAACAGAGGGATTGGCTTGCATTTAAATCAGCAAAAGGGCAGCAGATGGCAAGAAATAGACCTTATCAGAAAGCCAAGTGTGTGGAACGAGAGGTTAGTTCTTACTTCACTTTAGCTTTCCTTGATCCTTGTCGTGTCTTTGTCATGTATCCTGTCATATCCTCCTTGTGTGTGCTGTCATGTCCTTACCACGCAGCATTATGTCAATATCAGCAGTCCTGGCTGAAGACATGACTTTATCCTCTCCTGCTTTCCCATCTGTCCTATCATAAGCCCCACAGATGACATTTAAAATCGGCCTCTGCACTTTTTAAGAAGTGTGTATGTTAGTGTGTGTCCGCGTGCGTGTCAGCATGTGACAGCATGTGCACCTTGTGTCACTTGAAAGTATGCGTTGTACTGTATGAAGCTCTCTCTCTCTCTCTCTCTCTCTCTCTCTCTCTCTCTCTCTCTCTCTCTCTCGCTCTCTCTCTGTGTATGAGTGTGTGTATGTGTATGTGCATGTGTGTGTGTCTTTTGGAACCCCCTCTAGCCGCCCCACTTGACATCTGTGTCAAGGAGCAGAGCCAAAATGTGTCTGATCACAGGTGCTGTTTGAAAACACAGATTATGTAAGAAACCAAGAGAAAAAATACAATTTATAGCACAGAGTTACGTTTATACTGCAATTTGGCCGAGTTCACGAACTAGTTGTTCTGCATTTTTGTGAACCAAAGGTGCTTTATATCTAGATTAAGAGACTAGATGCAAAATCACCCGGCACATATTCTGTAAAAAGAAAATACTACTACACTTAAGTTTAGGGTGCTGCAGCTTAACCCTGTGAGACCTGAACTATGAAAGAATGGTCAGAAAATTCTAATTTTTCAAATATGAACTCTTTATTTGTCCCTGTGACAAAATGTAAAAAAAAAATAATTAAAAAAATAAATTCTAATTATATTTTTTGTTTGTATCACACATGTCAAAACATTTGGAAAAGTGAGGGGGGTCCACCAGGAGTCAGTATACGAGCATAAGAGTTCATCTAAAAGGGTTAAATGCAAAGTTTATGCTTGATGGTGATGCAATGAGTCCCAGAAATGTGGGTATCATATATGATACGTACGGGCTCACAGGGTTAAATGAGAATCTATCTTAACAGACCAGCTTACGCCTCCCTCTGTTTTCTTATTGAACAAGTAGCCAGACTTCTGTGTGTAATGATTTTGCCAGCATTGCTTTACAGCAAAACCAAAATGCAAGAATTGAAATCTAAAATACTTGCAGGAGCCTTCATTTTGTTCCAGACAGAAGAGTATTAACTGAGACTGACATTCTGTGCACATCACAGCAGCACTTAAAATGTATCTCACAAACCCTGATCTTGATGTTATTTCCATGTTTATGTTTTTGTCTTTTGCAGAGCACCGAGACGAGTCCTGCCAGCAGCCTCCAGTCTCTACCCATAAGCCCCTGCAGTGAAAAATCCCTTCCATTTAAGGTAACCTAAAACAGACCATTTTATGTTGCTACTTTTGCGTCTGAATTTGTGTTTGAGAGAAAAAGAGGGATGTTTAGTGATGTGTTTAGTAAGTAGCTTGGGCCAGCTCTTGGGCAAATATCGCTGACATCTGTTGACAAATTTGAGTGTAAGCAACAACCACATTTTACCTAAGTATAACTAAGATAATGTTTAAATCAGCTTTTAAAGCTGGGCAGACACTGTACGGACTCAGTTCTATTTTAGCCCCAAATTTTAGAATTGGGCCAAATTTCTGCCAGATCAGTTCTCATTTGACATGCTGTTTAATGGGGTCACAACACCTGATTAATTGCCTGAATGATCAACAAATCAGGCTCTCAGATGATTAGATTAATTTTTGGCACGCCCGAAATTCAGGTTGGCTGTCTTACAGCTTGAACGGCCTGAATTCCCTCATGGCTGCTATCAGAGGATTTGTAAACTGTAGTTAAAGTTTGTTTACTGTTGTCGGAGTAGTATTTTAGATGTTGTGGCTAAAATTGTTCTCTTGAGTCTGCTGTGATGTAAAACAGAAAAGCAGACAAACCGTACCTTATTCATCTTCCAGCCATCTGCGGTAAATGATGCCTTTTTTCTTCTTACTTTCTGTTCATTTTGGAATTTCACCAAGGAACACTCTTTTTTAAAACATTGTTAAGGACACCATTGTCTATTTTCAATAGACTTAATTGGAATTATTGATGTACAAACGGTCCGTGTGAGGAGCCATGTCGTGGCCAGTCGATTGATCTGTACAGCTTGAGCATAAAAGGGCAGGTTTTGGTCTTGCAGAAGTGCTGATTAAAATGTGTAATGTGAGTTAACCCAACATACAGGATTAATAAAAATGTTACAGCAAAATAGTTTTGCTGTTGTGTTTTTAGGCAGCTACAAATCAAGCTACACACTGGGCAACGTTTACTAACACAACCCTCGAATACACTGGGCCACCTAGTTCAATTAAAAGAACGCAGCAGTCTTTCTGTGATCAAAAATATAGAACTGAATCTTCCTTTGATGCGTGTGTCTCTTTCAGTTTTACAATTACCAACGTTTTTTTTCCGCACCAGCTACTAATGAATCATAGTAGCTCACATAGTAGATCAAACAGGAAGAAAGAGAGCGGAGGGGCCGAGCAGGCTGGGAGGGAGAAGAAAAGGGAAATATAAAGAAGAGAGTAGCAAAAGGAGAGATATAAAAAGCAAGAGAGGTGGGGATAAATTGAATGAGAGAGGGGCAAAGTACTTTGCTTGCCTTGACAGGCCCCAGACCTCCGCTGTCAACCTAGTCCATCAGAGCTGTGCGATCTAGATGAGATTTATTACTCTCTGCAGGGAGTCTGTGTGTGTGTGTGTGTGTGTGTGTGTGTGTGTGTGTGTGTGTGTGTGTGCGTGTGTGTGTGTGTGTGTGTGTGTATATGTATGTCAGAGCTCAAGTGTGTGCTTGTGTGTGTATGTGTGAGCAGGGTTTAAGTTCACCAAGGCAGGGCTTTTGTCAAGCTTTTCTCTGGGATTTAGTTGGATGGCAGCAGAGTTCTTGTCAGACTGTTAGGGGAGAGAGGAGCAGCGGGGACGAGACTCCTCAGCTCTGTGGTACTTTTCATGCCTCTGCACCGGTGAAAGCCGTGGCCAGAGGCGTTATGGTTCCTGGCTGTCCGTCCCTCTGTCCGCATGTCTGTCAGTACCATTGTTGTGAATCCAGCATCTCAGGAAGGCCTTTAGGGCATTTCTTCAAATTTGGCGCTAACGTCCACATGGACTCAAGGATGAACTGGTTAGATTTTGTTGGTAAAAGGTGAAAGGTCACTGTGACCTCACAAAACATACTTTTGGCCATTACTCAAGAATTCATGTGCTAATTGTGCTGGATTTCTCACAATTTTTTAATAGGATATAATGATGAGCTGATACCATTTTTTTTTTTTAATCCAAAAGGTCAGAGGTCAACTTCACTATGACATAATGTTCTGAAAAAACACTTTTCTGGCCATTGTTCAACATCATAACAGGAACAGAAGGGCAGATTGTGACCATATTTCACATTTGGGCGGACCCAGACTTGGTGATACTAATCTTTGGTGCCCACCCTGAACATGTGGTGATTGTATAGATCTTCTGTGCTGCTAGGTTGAAAAGTCTTAACTACTTACACTGCTGGTTAAAAGTTTTAGAACACTACAGTTTTTCCAGCTGCTACATAATTTAAATGTGAAGCCACCATCTAATTATTTTCCTATAATGTTTTGGGTCATTATCTTGCTGTAGGATGAAGCCCTGACCCATCAGTCTGTCTCCCTTTGTTACTTGCCTTTTTCTCACCATTCTGATAGAAGTATAGTACTACTTCCTGTAGTACAGTATTGTCCTAATAATGCATCAGAGGGTGTAATGACACTATTGCCTTACAGACAGTAGGTTTGTAAGCAACAAAAGTTTACATTAACTTCATTCAGGCTTTATATTCTTCAACTGTCTGCAGGAAAGTTGTAAATTAAGAGATTTTTGGTGACCTAACCTTTTTTCTTTTTTTTTTTTATACCTTGGGCTGTTCACCGCTTACCTTGGTACCATTTAAGGTTATTCAATGGACTCGAAATTGAAGCTGAAATTTCAGCTCGACTTGACTTTCAGCAACTTGAGTGGTGGAGGTTAACAAGAGCAAGGCAGTAATTCTTGTCAATGCCTGTGGTGGTGTTTTGTTGAACTTCCTTTTATTGAAAGTTGAGTCTAATATTTTATCTCTCCCTTCCTTCACATACATGGATGTACAGAGTAGTAAAAGCCCCTTAAAAACAGTCCATTAAAACACTACCAAAAACCAAGGCCTGGGTATATGACACAGTGTCAGCAAAGTGTACTGCTGTGCTGAGTGAATGTGTGTGAGTGTGTGCATGCACTTGTGTCTATGTACACTATTCTTTGTCAGTACAATTTGTCAATGTGTCTGAGTTTGTGTGCATTTATTTTGTGTGTCTGTGTGTGAGAGAGAGGACGTTTGTGAGAATGTGTGTCCTCTTTATTGACCTACATGGACTATCAGTGGCAGCTGGATGATGAGGAAAAATTAAAAATGTAGCATGGGACACAGCCTTGAAGCTCTTGACTGAAACTTTCTCATGGAGGAATGTAGGGTTTGCTCAAGGTTTCTTCCTGTTAAAAGGGAGTTTTCCTTGCCACTGTCGCCTTAAGTGCTTGCTCTGGGGTCAGGCTCTGGGTCTCTGTAAAGCGCTTTGAGACAATTTTGATTGTGGAAGGTGCTATATAAATAAAATTGAATTGAATTGAATTGAATTGAATTGAATTGAATTGAATTGAATAGGGATGGACTGAGGGGGAAGGTGGACAACTGGGGAAGTGGCATCTGTTTTTTTACAAAACCAAAAGGGTTTCTCTCTTCATTGTTAAATAATAAGCAAGTAATGTACCAGATTATTAAAATGTTTGCATGCCAGACTTTTTTTTTCAACAGTGAGGACCAGCTGGCATCCAAGTGTTAAGACAAACTGGGCAAAATAGAAGGCAAATCTCTAGGCTTCTGTTCCAATTATAAGAATACAACTTTTTCGAAAGTATAGTTTTTTTTTCCGATTAGCAAGCATTCAGCCTAAATATGAACATCTCCTCACCTAACCAGGAGAGGACCATGGTTTCTCACAGGGAGAGACCGAGGGAGTGGCAGTAGCATGGAGATTGACATAAAAAGCAGGGAAAAAAAACAGCAGGAGTTGGAGGAATTGAGGTTAGACAGGAGATCGAAACAGGTAGAGGAATAATTTTGGCGTGTGTGTGTATATACATTAACATACACACACACACATACACTCACACATGTATATAGCGAGAGAAAGAGAATGAATAAGAAGGTGGGAGGCAAAGGCTAACCTTTTGACAGAGCTGGAGGCATGGAAACGAAACAACATGAAGATGGAGAGGGCATATTTCATGAGGAGAAGCTGAATATGAGGAAGTAGGTGCAATGCTGAGAACAGGACATTGTTCTACTTGCCTGTGAGATAGATTGAGGAGAGAGGGTATGAGGGCGAAAGGCTGTGGGGGAAAGTGTGGAAGCTATAGTTGGGGTGCATATAAAAGGAATGCGTTCAGTTTGACCATGTTAAGCTAGGTAACCCAGTAAAAGAGGAGAGAGGTGAGAGAGCAAAAAAAAAGAGGGAAAAGTTTGAGGAAGAGGGCGGTACAGAAAAGGGGGAAGGGAGGGGAAGAAGAAAAAGAGAGACTGAGGGAGGTGCGAGAAGAAGAGAATTTGTCCTGGCACTCCAGAAAATGACTCTGTGGGTATAAAAATAATCTACAGTAACCACCTGAGAGGCTGCAGTGTCACAGTGCGCCCTAGTTTAATTTAGACCCAATGCATGTGACATGATTTTTACCAGATTATGTCCCAGTTAAAGTGTTCTACTGTATTTTAGAGGACTGGAGTAAAGAGAAAAAAGCACACTTGAGTTGTTGCCAGAGGTGTATTCAGAGCACCACTGTGTTACAAAAAAAAAAAAAGTCAGCAACTTTTGCACCTAATTAATTGACATTTGTGTGCATTCACCTTTGTTTCAGCAGACATGAGAAACGTCTTTTTATAGTGAAACATTTATCATTGTGTCAGATGCTGCATAATTTGAAATTAATATTGTATAATTATATTAAGCTACAGCTACAGTATGAGAGGGCTAAAGATACAAGGTTCATGGGCACACGGACTATAGACACACAAATCAAAGTCGTAAACAGTCAAGTACATCACATGCCATCATACTCAATCACACATATATAAAATATATAAAAATGTCATGTTTGATAAAGCAGTGACACAAAACAGGCTGCTAGTCTCATCTGTGTATCTCTCTCTCGCCACCTCTCCACATCTCTCTTTTGACTCTCTCATCTTAAATAACCTTTTCCCCAAACGCTGTATCTTTTTCTGTTGTCTGAGCCTCACACTAACAGCTAGGATGGCCAGTTTCTCACGCACACAAACTCAACTGCATTAATGTGTGAAAGAGAGGGAGAGGCGATCAAAAGAGTTCTCGGGATTTGCTTTCCTGAATTCTCTATTTTCTGTTAAATCTCCGGCCCTTTGTATCAGTGTTTCTGTGATATGAGTTCTTGTGATAAAATCTAAACGCCTTAATAGCGAAGTTTGAAAAGACCTTCTACATCTCAAATTATTCATTAAGCCAACATCTTAGACAGTCTGTTCAGTTTGGGGCTCAGAGGCATTTTAAACTGCTCTGTTGCATTGGGTCAATCATCGCTTTTTTTCTTAGCCTTGTCACTGCTTTGCTACTTTGTGATAGTTGTTTACAAAGGGAGGCCAAAAAGTTTCAAGTTAACTGACCTACCCCAGGCTCTCTCAACACTAAACAGCTATGTCTTTGATATAGAAAAGCATGACTCCTGCTGATAAGAGAAACATGACTCATAATTTGTTTGCTTATATGTGTGTGTGTGTGTGTGTGTGTGTGTGTGTGTGTGTGTGTGTGTGTGTGTGTGTGTGTGTGTGTGTGTGTGTGTGTGTGTATGTTCGTGTGTGTGTGTGTGTGTTTTGAAACCCCCTAAAAAGACACACATACACATACTTCCACTGTTCACACAATATTGAATATGCATATTCACATTAAAACCTTTTTATAACTGTTTAACTGCTGGTTTGAATGGAGCTGAAGAGCATAAAAGGCCATCTGGTCATCTGTGCTTTTTAGTTTCAAAAGAGCCTTAATTCACTCTGAGAACACACACAATTAATCTGACCCAAGAATTATATCTGAAGCTTGACTGTTTGTTAGATCTAAGCCTGGTCCCTTAATATTTCATCTCTTACTTTATCATTAATGTGTTTGTGTGTATGTGTGTGTGTGTGTGTGTGTTCCAGTCTCTCCACCGTGAAATACAGTCAAAGTACAGTATTTCACTGCATTTAATTAGCTTCTTTTTTATAGCTATATTATGCAATATTTAAAATGTTGTGGTGATAACTGCAGACATGAGGCAGCTCAGTGGATGCCTGGACAGGTGACATATCTCTTCTGTTTCAAACAGTGTAAATATTACAGAACTGGTTTGACAGGTTACCTAACTGTCTCAGTGCGACCTGTCAGCTTCACTGCCTTTTGAGGTATTTGGGACAGATAGAGTACCTGCAGTATAGCATCCATGACTGCTGCTGTTCTCCAGACACACCGTGTCCTGCAGTGTATATAGGAGGTTTACAGTGTCATTTTGTCATGTTCAGCATGTGTACAGATGCACAGAAGTCTTTATTTTTCAAAGCAGGCTTGGGAGAGAATGGTGACCTGCTGTTCAGATTCTACTGACAGCTGGGTTAATTCATAAAGACAGGTGACAGAGGTCACACTTTTTTATTGTACAGTCTTTAAGGCATGATACTGTATCTGTATGTGCAAATGACACATTTTTCATCACCTCCTCTCTTTTTTTACACTTAAGCCGCTTGTCTTGCCCTCTTTTGTCAGTGTGCATAAATAGTATGCTATTAAAGTCATAATTATAGTGAGTCAGTCAGTGTGCACAGGTTTGTGCATGAGGCTTTGAGTCGTGGATATAAAGCGTGAAGTGCTTTACTAGTGGGTGTCCAAGCAGCCATATGAGACAACATGTAACCACACCAAGGACTGATTTATTGAATATAGACTCAGTCGATTTTTTTCCCCAGTGTTTGTTGGCTTGAGTAGTCTACCTTGTGCCACTTTCAGTACTCAGCTTTTGTTTTTGTTGCTCCTCCATGTCTTGTCCGCATTGCAGTTTGAGTAAAAGAGTGTGCATCAGCACGACATAGAAAAACATGTATTTAGTATGCATTTTTTATTACTTCATTTTGTAGTTTTTTATCTGTGGCCATATTACATGCTCAAAATATTTGCAGTTTGGACAGCAGGAACAATTCATGGTTAATTTGGTTTATATATGGAAACATATGTATGTAATATATTTGAAGATTGCCTGAGAAATGTTTATTTCTCTCTGTTCATTCTACTTAATATACAGTACACTCATTCACTGTCAGGGCCACATAGGATGTGCTGGTGGCCTAAAATGCAGTGAAATAGGAATGTACAGTCCTGTCAAGGGTATTAGACCTTTTCACATCCATTTCAGCCCGCTCAAGTCCCAAACACCTGTGATTAAAGATGTGCAAAATTATGAAGAGATGTTAGGGACATTGGTATAAAGATAACAAGGAGAATGCATTTAATTATGCTGTTATTTGTTTCACCCCCCTTCCCCAATTTCAAGAAACAGGCAATTTGCTAAACAAATTGACAGAAGAGTGGTATTAAAATAATAAATAAACAACCCTCACTTTTTTTTTTGTGTGTTTTTCAAAAAAGTTAACAAATTGAGTAATTTCTTCTAACAAGGGGAATGTAATTCATCTCCATACCCTCTTCAACTGGCTGCTGATTGCAAGCACAGAGTGGCCTCAACCTCTATTCAAAATCACATAAAGTGGATGCACTCCAATAATTTTGATCAGATTTATCCCTACTGAGGCCATTCAAATCACATTAGAAATAAATTCACATGCCCCACTTTTCTTCCTCAGCCCTTTCCATTTAATTCTGCCTTGAAAATATGTTTGGAATGCTACCTGATGGGTGACTTAATGCATACACCAATCAGCCTCAACGTCGAGACACAGCTACTGGTGTTAAATTTCTGACTGAAAAGTATATACTGTATATATATATACAGTATATATATGATTTATTGTGGTGTATTGTGGTGCTTCTTTCAGTGACCACAGTAGTACACAAAGACTAAAGCTGCTCAGCAATGGGTATTTGAGCCAACTCACAACAGAGTTAGGCCAGAACACATTTTTTTTTTTAACTGTGGGTCATCACATTGAGGTCGTTTGAGCAAGTCCAGTCTCTTGGCATTGAACTCTGCACGGCCTTGTTGAAGGATGTTGTCTTTTTTTCTCATCCTTGTGTATTTCTCTGACAGCTTAATACTCATCCCCTTCTCTTTTTTCCTGTTTATTCTCATACTCAACCCTTAAACAAACCACATGTCAATAAAGTCTGCATGGATTTAGACATATAAGCCTGTTCCGAACATTTGAAACACAACCACTGTTGTACGTGCAGTGTCATACACGCACACACGGGGCACAGGAAGCCACGTGCTGTGCGGCTGTAGCCAGACAGCTCATTTGGAACAGCCTTCAGTCCTGTTCGGGCAAGATTAATTTTAGAAGCTGACTAATGTAGTAATTGTCACAGCATGTTAGTGATTTTCAGTCCCATTCAAATCTCATGTTAGCAATTTTAGTTCTCTGTGTGTATGTGTGTGTTCTTGCAGTTGTAAAAAATTATTATTATTATCTATAAATACCAGTATCTCCCCTGCAAAGCCAGGTAAACAGAGTCTATTCTGATTCAACACCACTGGGTTCTGTTTTTGTTAATTGTTTTTCTATTTCCTAGAGGGAAAGGTATTCTTTTGCAGGTTTTATCACCGTGGAAGCACTTAGCAAAGCTTTTAGCTTTGTCCTCCTTGACCATTATCTTGTATGAAGGTAAAGCACAAACATAGACCTCAACATCAATTAGACCTGAAAAATGAGAAACACCAGAAAACAAAATCCAGCAAAACTTTTTCAGACTTCTCTAGGCAGTGTCCTTCAACACTATCGTACAAGTATCTCTTTCTGAGCAAACCCCTGCCATAACCACTGAGTCAAGTTGTACTCTCTGTGAAAGTTTACGTGAAACTTAATGCAAACTATGAAAGAAAGTGTTGCTTGTATACGTAGCATCAACAGATTCTCCCCATGGTCCATAATAAAATGCTGGTCTTTTGCTTTTCCTTTCAATCAAGACTCAGAAAACACACTAAGTTCGAGTGCACTTGACTGTGAACTGAATCAACCTCCTTCTGCACTCAAGAAGTGCCTTTATCACGCAGCCAGCAGAACTATTTTTATTTATTTATTTATTTTAAATGTTTTTTCTGTGTTTCACTCCTAGCTATGTATAGTCAGCAATCATGATACAGACTCATACTGCACAGGTTACAGTTTTACATTTCAAAGGAGGTGTGATGTGAGTTTAGGACTCGTGTCAGGTTGGCTGTCCTCAGAGAGGTCATTTGGAGGACGGTGTTGTAACTCTGTGGTTCCCTGTGGTCTCCTTCTGACTCTCTGTCTGTCCTTTAGCGAGATGGCTCCCCACAGTTTCAGACCATCATGCTCAGCCTCAGGCCCTCTCTGTCCTCTCCTTCTCTCTGTCACTGCTCCCCCCCCACGCCCCCCTCATTTTCCTCCTGTTATCTTGCCCCTCTTTTTCTCTTCTGCCTTTATGTCCTTGAAGAAGTAATGACCCCTCTGTATGTCCGTCATTTCATTTGCTCCATCTTATCGGTCCTTCTCTCTCATTCTGTTAGTCCTTGCCTTTTTCTTCTCTTCTCCTCACTGTGTCACTCTCTGTCTGCAGTTTAACTACCTGTCCGATTTAGAATTAAGTTGAATATTTTAATAAAAACTGCTAGGTCTGGATCCCAGCTACATTTATTATTTTCAAGCACCCCATGAGCCAGTATGTAGCCTGAGATCCTCTGACAGCTTGGCTGTTCCACAGTCCAGCCAAGGTCTAAAGATGACTGGGCTCTGGAAAACCTTGACAGAGAAAATCAGGTTGGCAGACATAAATTTTTGCTGTTTTCACTTCACATTTTACTTTAGGAACTTGATTTGTGGATAAATATGACATGTCGAATAACAACCACAGCACAATTATAGTCCTAAATTTCAATATGTCATAAACATCAAACAAATTTTAGTGAAAGACATTTTTAGAACCATTTATAATTTCTCTTCTTTTGCTGTGCAGCAGTTTGTAACTGTTGTTTTGAAAGGAGCAATAAGAACAAAGTTATTTTTATTAGTATTATTATTCTCCTCCCTCTCCTGTCTTCTGTCTCTGCTTCTCCTCTCCTTCTTCCCTACGGTGATGTCCCCTGACAGCACAAGGTCAAATTAAAGTGCTGTGTGCTCTGGGGTGCCGCCATAGGACACACCAAGTTTATCACAGAGACATGGAGGGAAGAGGAGATCACAGTCCTGCAGCATGCACCACATGACAACTGTATTACACATACACACACCAGCGTGATCAGCAACAAATACACTCATAAATACACATAAAAGACTTGCAAAAACATTTATGGAAACAGCCAGAGGATCACACACACACACACTAACGCCCTTATATGTTGTCATCCTCTTAGGCTCTACGTATTGCTTTTGTGGGAATATGGTCTCTTAAATAAATCACTACTGTCTGCAGTGTCCTGAGTAATGTGTGACATGGTGTCTTGTTGCTTGTGTTTAGGATCCCGGCAGAGAAGAGGCCTTGCTGCAACAACTGAAGGAGAAAGACGAGCTAATTCTCAAACTCCAGAGTGAACTGGTGAGATCCACTTACTCAACCATCCACTTACTAAACTAATCTTAATGTAGTACAAAATTTTAAAGCCACTTTTTTTCAGAGCCAGTGTTTTGAATTTTAAAATGATATTTAGTTATTGTAGGCACAAACAGTAAGCACTCTGTCCTCTCTGTGATGAAACATTCTGCCTCTAGCATGGGAGAGTAAGCTGACTAGACAGAATAAAATGATTATATGTTTATTTTGAAGGACGACTAAGGCTGGAAAATATATCACAAATTTCAGTTTATTGTCAGTAATTTCGTAATTTGTTAAAAAACAAAAACAAAGAAAAAAAACAACTAGAAAATGACAATTCTCTTCTAACTTCCTGTCATAACAATATAGTACCAGACAGCAGTCATCAGTGCTGCTTTTACCAGCCAGAAGATTGACTGTTCAAATGATGACCGTTCATTGAAATATGTACAGGATATGCAGTTATAGGAAATATCAACAAATCCAGTAAAGCTAAATGTTTTTCCAAAGTACTGTCAAGCCTTTGTAACTGAGGGAGACGGAATACATAGTTTCAGATTTTGAGAAATGGAGGCTCCGCTCATCTAATTTTATCTCTGCCACAGTTTCTTTCTCTGTTTTTCTAAACTTTGAAATTAATAATTAAAGCCGCTTGAATGTTTTTAAATTATTTGTTTTATGGATATAAATTAAAGACTAATTGCCTTTGAAGCACAAATCTCTTCATTCCCTTTCAAGCATTAAAAATAGTTATTTTTAGAAAGGTTAAAAAGCATACCAAAGAACTGGAAAGTTTTACTTGTGTTAAAGTAGCGTTGTCAGTTTTCTTTCCTCTTCTCTCTTCCTGATCTTCTGCTTTGTGAGACTACATACCACAGAGGGTGGAGTGATAGCAAAGACTGACCACAGAAAGAGAGAAGAAATAAATGTGAGAATGGTTTTATAGTTGGCTTGATGTCACACCATCAATATCACATGGCGTGGCACCAGGAAGCCCATCTTTTCCATCTTTGCTAATGCAAACTGCTTGTTCCTGCCAGCTTAATGTAATAGCAAAATTATTGGGACTCCAGTCCAGCCAGGAAGAGATTTATTTATTTATTTATTTATTTATTTCCCCCCCGAAAATTGCCTTGGTAGACTGTGATGGGACGCGTGGAGTCATTTTCATGTTTGGGTATTTAGAAAAACTAAACAACACTCATGAAATATAGAGAATGCAGCATATATTGTGTTGCCAGTGGTTTTTGTTGTCCACGCTTTTGAAAGCTCAATTGTTGGATCGCCTGCAAAAGTTCTCCATACGGCTACATTTTTCATAGTTTGCCATCTACACGTCCGTAATTTTTCACTTGCTCTATCATAGCAGCGTAATGCCGACATTATGCCAGGCCTCGGCAGGATTATGTGCCAGTGTTATGGCAGTAATGTAGGAGATGCCAGTCTAACCCACTGACTTGAGTCTCATTTGGCATCTGTTTGTTTGATCACTTACTGGCACTCGCGTCTCATATTTCTCACTCTTCCCTCTCTCTCTCTCTCTCTCTCTCTCTCTCTCTCTCTCTCTCTCTCTCTCTCTCTTCCCTCTCTCTTCCCTCTCTCTCTCTCTCTCTCTCTCTCTCTTTCTCTCTCTCTCTCTCTTTCTCTCTCTCTCTCTGTCTTCCTGTCAGCAGCACCTATCCTCCCTCCTCTTCTCTTTCTCTGTGGGCTGTATTCAGCTCTATGTGCAGCACGATATGGAGCTAATACCATAGTTGAGCACATTTGTATTCAGTCCTTGGACTTATCTGAGGCCTTAAATGGCCACTTAGAAAGCTACATGCTTAGGTACACTTTCCCCCAAAACCTAGGTGGGTCTGGAGTTAGCCACTATTCAGACCTGGAGCTTTTTTCCTTATACAATAGTCAATCCAGAAGGGAGCTGTATTAATTCAAGTGCCACTGTTTAACAGGTCATGTAACAATAATTTCTCTCTCTGAAATTCATGTCTACAGGCAATGTAACATCCTGTACACTCAGACACCTTTTTAATCGCAGTAAATCCTTTCCTGTAGTTAGTTCTATTTTTAATAAATACACACAGCCGCTTCTAATAATCTAAAATGAATTTTACATTTAATTATCATTTCATTTAACAAGGAAGTGGAATTAATTAAATACAACACTTGAGATGAACTACTTCAAATGAGCCGATTAGAAGTTATACAAGAGATGAGAACATTTTTTTAAGATGATAGTATTTCATTGTGGCAGTCCTCTGTGGCTAAGGTTGATTGATTTGTCTGGGGACTGCTAGAGCTTAAATTTTTAGCTGCGACAAAGGATCAAGATTGTCAAAAGATTATAGTGTTGTGATCAAGAAGGTTATTAAGCAGAATTTATTTCACCTGACTGTGTCAGGAACTTTGATGTGTGCTTGCGCTGGTGCACTAAATTACTGATTAAAAACACAAATGGCACTAGAGCGGTGTCATAGTAATATTTCTTTATTGGTCCGATCCAAGGAGTGTCAAAAATATCTCAAGGTGGGCATGCACACTCGCTGACTGTCTCTTTGAATCTGTCTCTTAAGCTCTCTCTGTAGCTGAAATGGGAAACAGAGACACTAAATTAACATGACCATGAATCGGACAACGATTAATGGAAATCTACACTCAGTGGCCTCTTATTAGATTATTACAACTGTAAAATCTAATGTGATAGAATGTTTTGCCCACGTGAAGGCGGGAGAATATTAAACACACATTTTAATATGCAGTTCAGCACACCACTAACTGCAACTTTAATAATAAACAGTTAATTTAATACCTCTCTGACAGTGCCAGTCAAAAATTTATGGTAGAATTTATGGCTGAGCAGTTGTACGGGATTGCATTCAATTTAAAAGGTATACCTAATAATATGGTCACTGAAAACATCAAGTAGGAACAGTAAGACAAACCTGGCAGTGTTGTGGTCCTGATGTGTGTGATGTTAGTAATTTGAATGTGCTGCACAGAAATGAAGTGAATCATATTGTATGTGCACCACAATATTCTGGACGCTGCTCACAGTCCCCATACAACTTTTAACTTACTGTTTGACCTTAAGTAGCAAAGTTAAAGGATAAGGTTGGTGATATTCCAAGTTTGATTTTCTTTATACATCCCATGAAAATACCACAAAAAGACCAACACCAGCAACGTGTTAAGTCCGTCTCTCAACCACGAGCCCTGTCACTCCCACTGTACATTTTTGAAAGCAGGACACAAATATATGGTTTTGTAAACCAGCACGACGCTGCAGTTTTTAGCAAACATCACCCAAACAGGAGCAAATTGTTAGGCTCTGTTTTCAGCCACAGATTTGGTGCACTAGTGAGTATTTATGGCAGCAGGGCGATATGTGTGGGACTGACTCAAATTAAACTACAGTGCTTATGTTTATAATAATGAAAACACACGAAACAGTTGGCTCACTGATGTGTTTTTAATGGTTTTTGGACAATAGAGGACTGAGACACAGGAGTAAGCTGTAAACTCTATCAGACTTTGGATACACAAGCAATAGTTGTTAGTAGAATCAAATCTTTGCTGGTTTTGGTCTGATGATTGGATTTGTTGATAATAACAAATATATAGAATATCACTGGACTTCCTTTACATCTCCAAGCCTGGATACAGTTTGATATCCTCTACTATTTACTCTGTGTTTGATTCTTTTCTCTCCTTCTTTCTTTTCTCTCATTGCCCACTTTTTATCTCCTTGTCTCTCTCCCTTTCTCCCTTATGGTGACATGGTGAAGCCACCAAGATTTGTCCCATATCACACATGGATCCATCAATCAGTCTTTGGGGCATGCGGAGTCATGTGCACACACAAACACACACAGATGCTGATCAGTCTCAGCTGTGTGTGTATTCATCTGTTTGGCACTTCTCTCTGACAGGGATGTTCTGGTTCCTGCCAGCAGCTGGATCACACTACACACCAGCGTTTTCACAAGCAAAAGTCTACATCTACTTGTGTGTATATTAATAAATTGTTTAATACTGGGCTGTATCCTTGCTGCAGCCACAACCTAACCTTATTTTTGTCTGCACCATATGCCCTTGAAACAAAGGTCATTCTGTCAAATTTATGATGTACATTTTTGGGGAGGCACCTTGTGCTTAGAAACAGTGGTGAGAGTGTATATGTGTCTGCGTTCGTGTGAGAGTCTAAAAGGGAAACCTTGCCTGCTGCAGCTAAGTTAAAGTGCAGCGTTTTTGAAGGAAAGGGCAGCTCATAGCCAATGCTCTCCTTGCTCTGCCTGCATCTATAAATCCGCCAGTGAAAACCTATTAATTATCTCCTAGAAGGACCTGCTTGCTGGCTGGCCATCACTAGCTGTCACTTTTTATGAGATTTCTCCTCTCTCTGCTGGTGCATTTTGTTGAAGGACTGTGTTCCAACTGCAACATTTAACTGCTGAAATCCTCCTTTGCTTTTTGTGTAGTCATGGGCATGACTAATGGAAACAGATTTTTAACTCAATCTGTCAGCTCGCTTGTGCTGGATCCGAACATGACAGTATATATTTGAGTTTCAAGCTGTATCATAAATTATCTTTATTTCATTCTCATAAAGCTATCTTTACATCTTGTCCTAATTTGGTTGATTAATTTTAATCAAGGTTAATGAATTTCTCAATATTTCATGGCCACCGCAACTTTCAACCCGTTCTGTTCCTGCGACCCACGAGCAGTGTGGGGCGAGCATGTCAGAATGATTTAGTGACGTCGTCACTTAATGCTCCTGGTGGAAATAGTGCTGGGTTCTTCTCATTCAGAAGACTTGCAACCTGGAGTTTCAAAATAATCACGTAGAGGTAACACAGGAGTCGGCAGGTTCCTGGTCAAGGTAAAAGTGCTGTATTTTGAACGAAAGGTCCAACGCTTTTCCCTCTACACCTCCGTCTGTAAATCTGCCAGAGGAAACCTATTAATTATCTCCTAGAAGGACCTTTCTCGCAGGCTGGCCAGCACTAGCTGTCACTTTTTATGAATTCTTCTCTACTGGTGCACTTTGAGGATGGCCCCTGCGCCAGGATTTGGCTCTAGAAAAGTTCTCCTGCAATTCAGCCCAATTTTATGACCTCTTGGAAATCCAGGAGAGACAGCTGAAGGAGAGAAACAGGTTTGGGTTTCTTGAAGCGATTTAGAGTTGCATTTTTTTTTCTCTTGATGACTAGCTAAGCATGAAAGCCAGCTGTACCAAGTGTTACGAGTGGAGGCAAGGAATAAGTCTGCTGAGAGAATATTTAGTTGTTCCCATATATTTGTATTACATTTTTTTGAGTGATTGTGGACATGGCTGATGGGTGTGTGTTCATTTTGTATGCAGGAGAGTGCCAAAGCTGCCCTGAAGATGAAAGACTGCCAAATGATTGACCGCATAACACAGACAGAACACATGGGGCCAGAGGTGAGACACACACAGACCACATGCACTCTTTCTTTTGCTCTGTCAGACACGCACACTCACAAACAATGCACCGTGCACTACACTGGTAGCATAGAAAATGCACTTCATGTTAGGATTCCTGACCATAACACGTATTTCAGCAGATGAGGCTCAGTTTTAACAATTATCCTGTAATACATTTCATGCTGAACCATCTCTCAGTTCGTCCTTCCTTTCTTTTCCATCTCTTGAAGAGCATCTTTTCACCTCAAGCTAAATCTCTAATCTATCTTCTGAAGATGTTGTACTGCAGTGACATTCATATTATAGTCCACTACTTGCTCCTTCCTGGCTTCCTCCCTCTCCCACAGTGCTCAGTGAGAGCGCTGTGCTGCTTCCTACTTGCCTGCCTGCCTAACACCCTCAGTTGACATGGCCTCTTTGGCTTCACTAGGGGCTGACAGTATGGGAACGAGGCAGACTTAATGGATGACTGTCTAAAAATGGCTGCCTGTAACGGAAACAGGAGCACAGTTTTGTGGTCTGTTTCTTTGTCGCTCCTTTCTTTCTTTTAAAACACTTTTTTTTCATCTCCTCTTCTGCTGCAGAGGTTCTTTTATACCTTTAATCCTGCTGTGTATAAAGTTGGCAAGAAACATTGTTAAAGGGGGAAAGCTGTGTCATTGTGTGAGCAAGTGTACACACAATACCCACACGAACACACAAACTTACACACACACAACAGATAATGTTTGACTTTACTCACACAATGTCAACTGCAAAATGAATGCATTATTTTCCCATAATAGACACAAAACTTTCCCCCTGTTGATTTTCATGGATATGCTGCAGAACACCAAATAACTTTTCCACTACTGTGAACTTAACTTTAGTAACAGTCTACTTTATATTCTTCTACTTGGATGCAGAGATGTACATTATGTTATGGAGATTTGTGTGAGGTTCTGTGTACATTGTGTGTCCATCAACAAATAGCACAGATGTAGGGTCACTTGGTTCACAATGCACTCCTGTCAAGGTCTACACAGTCTGTGGATGACGAAAAAATGCAGTGAACTGACACCAAAATTGTAGTGCAGTTGTCAGTGCTGGATTGTTAGTGACACTCCCCCTACTTTAGCTGTGTTTCTTCAGCGGTGCACGAAGAGTCACCAAAACAGGTGCAGGCAAGTAAAAAAAAACAAAAACAAAAAAATGTGCTGTGCCTCCAAAAAATGCCGTTTTGCTGACTGTGTCCACATGAAGTTACAGCCCTAAATCCTGTCATTTTACCACAACTTTCACCATTTTTTAACATATTTTTTTCTTTACCTGTGTTTAAACCTTCCCTCCCTGTTTTATTTCTTGCTTTCACTTTTACACACACACTAACACACACACACGGCCTTAGATATGACTATGCTGTGCTCCATTTGCCATCACTGACTAATGCATTTCTCATAATGTAGCCTGAAATGGCCTCACATAATTGTATGTTTGTTGGTACTGGAGGCTAAAACAAGAAAAGGTGTGGGTTTGCGTGTGCTGTATGTGTTAGCGTGCACATTTGTATGCATGTCCATGTGTTTGTCATTGCCTGACTGTCTGCTTATGTGTGTGTGTGTTTGTTTTGTGAAGCAGCCATTAGTCCTCCTGGCCTTGGACAGCAAAGTCAATAAAAATGCTCTTGAAAGTGTCAAAGTAACTTCAGTCAAATAGGTTGCATTTATGCCTCAGACAGTATAATTCACTCATTATTGTGATTGTGTGTTTTTATGTGTTGTCATGCCTCATGTAGCATAATTTGCACATTAGTGTAGTGATGCCCTCAACAGAGTATGCATTTAATTGCACTACTTTGTTTGCTTAGTAATTTATATTTTCCCAGACATTTTTCTCTGGACAAAACCCCAAAGAATAACGGACTTTGTATTGAGACATTCCATATTTTAAAGTTGCTTGATACCTTCAGGTCCGTCCATTTTTTTTCCTGACACTCTGAATAATGTCAATTAATGTAATTAAAACTAATTTCAGACAATCACCTTGATTTGCCTCACCGGGAGGGTAGTGAGAAAGATGCTATGTCTTTGCTCCTGCAGTACATTATGAGGTGAGATTTCATCTTTGAAGATTCACTCAATTAAATCACCTCTGAGGTGAAGTGGTTTGATTAATTGGCGGGTAATCATCTGAATTCAAGTAGTGCTACCGAGTGTCTCATCATCTACTCGGCAGGTGGAAAACTGATATTAGCATTCCATATATACAGCACTGGGGCATTCAGGACATGCTCATCTCTGTCTGTATATCAGAGGGACGGTAGTGTTCACTAAAACAACTACCTTACTGCTCAGTGTGTTGACAGAACCACAGTAACCTTATCTTCCTAATACAGTGTGTCCGGCTTTTGGAAGTCTGGCCAGTACCCAACCGTATGGCATTGCTATCTATTATAAGACCAGTACCTAGCTATAGAGTTCTCCATATGCTCAGGCCCCTTGAGTAGATGGGCTCTTAATTAGAGGAGCAGCTGGCTGCCCGCTAGCAAGCTAGGCTAGCAGCACAGGTGACTTAACTCAGCGGTAGCTTACAGCATGTGCGGCCTGGTTTTAGCTTCCCTCCCTCCCCTCCCGTGTGTGCATGCCTGTGTGTATGAGAGAGTAAGAGAGAGATAGAGAGAGAGGGGGCTGAGTGTGTGTTCATGTGTATTTGGGAGTGTTTAGGAGATGCTGCGGCATGAAACAGGCCTATATAGGTTAGCTACCCCAGTGCATCGAGGACAGTCGGCGAGCAACAGAAAGTGTGTCTACAAGTGGGGCAGCTATTTCTACTGCTTCTGCCACTTCATGAGGTCGACCATCTCACTCATCCACTCTTCTTTTTTTCTGGAACGTCCTCCTACTTTTCCTTGCTCTGTTGTCCTCCTCTTTTTCTTTTACCTGCTTTCCTTCCCTCTTCCTTGAAAGAGCAGAAGTTAGCTTTCAGAAGTTCCTCTCCTCTCTTCTCCTGTCTTCCTTCTTCTCCTTTCCTCCTCTCCTCTCCTTTCCACTCCTCCTAACCCAGGTTTCCAGGGCCCAGGAATCCATCAGGGATTCTCTTGCCCTCGTTTCCCCACCGTTGGACACTCTGTCCAAGGGACAGCTCCTGACCCCCACGCTGTGTCCCACAGAAAAATACAACTTTAGGCCAACTTACCTAAAAAGTTCCTCTTATATTTTACTTTAACAGTGCTCCCTTGCGTTTTGCCGTGTTCCAGGAAGGTCAAGAAAAGGAAGAAGTTACTTGTGCCTCACTCTTAACTGACAAGTCACGTTCTGCTCTCAAAAGATTGTTTGACTTGAGATGAAATGACAGCCTAGAAGCTCATGTTGTTAGTTTTCATAGCTAATTGACCATTTTCTCAAAGCTGTCATGAATAATGGATTGTTTTGGATTAATTAACACACCTATATTCTCTCTTCCTAGTACAGTAATTTCTTTTCTTGATTTTCTGCATAGTTAAATCAGAAACAGAATCAGAATCAGAAAAACTTTATTAATCCCCGTAGGGAAATTCTTTTGTTACGTACAAACTCCCGATTGAAAATGAAGAAGAAAATTGCACAGAGAATGTGAGAGAAAAAATGTCAAAAATGTCGAAACAAATAAACGATAAAATGAAGTGAAAAAGAAAAAAAGTATAAAAAGTATAATGAAGTAAAAATATTACAATACCCTCCTTAAGATATATCATATTTGCATTATGTACATGTACAACCAATTTAATATGCAGTATAGTGGAAAAAACAAACAAACTATAGGGCCTCTCAATCCACCATGTCAATCCATTGCTTGTGACGTGCCTCAGCTGTAAATGTTGCCAGACATGATTTTTAGTATAAAGGCAGATAGTAGCAGTAAATTAGTGACAATGCTGAAAAACATAGTAATGACTAATTGCATGATAAAGCTCTGTGAATTTGATTTACAACCCTCAAATATAAATAAATTATCTGTCAGCAGATACTATATCATGCCATCACTGGCTTTCTCAGGTAATACACAGGATATTCACTGGATTATTTTGTTGTAAATTTGTCCCTGTGTAGGTCACATGAAACAGTCTGTAGATATGTGCAGAACAGGGGAGCTACTTATGATATTCAAGGACCTTGTAAAGTGTGCTGCAAAGGAAGACCCAGATATCCACCTGAAGCTCACAAGTGGCAGTGTCACAAGAGAGCCAAACACGAATTGAAACGTGGACCGACCCCTATTTTTCAATTCTGCACTTAAAGATTTCTCCTCTCTCTGTCAGTGCGCCAATAAAAAGATGGCAGGTGAGGTGAAAGGGAAACTGAGAAAGAGTAAAAGGGAGAGGCAAAAAAGAGGAGGGTTAGAGAGAAAAGGAAAGAAGCCATTTTATGTCCCACAGAGACTCTTAAAAGCTGGAGGTATGGTGGCTGTTTGAAAGTTTTTTTAGAAGGGATTGAATCGATTGAGATTGCTTTCTTTCAGAAAGCTAATTTCATGGGCATTCTTAAAAGGAACATTTTATGGGGGGGGGGGGGGCGCTCTTGATGGTTAGCTCACTCTTGTTCCCTTTCTCGCTCCGTCTTTCTCACTCTCTTCCTCTGTCGTTTTCTATTCTCTGCAGATTTGTGGAACTTCACTTTTTTCCTCCCCTTTCTTTCTTTTTTTCTCCCTTTGCTTCATGCCCACCCCTCTCCTTATCCCCTCTCCCCTTAGTAGCTCCTGAAAAGGATGAGAGGAGCAGAGGGGATAGTGGTGGATCGTTTATCGTCTGTTTGTGGGCTATTACATTTGAATGGAAAAACATTTAAGTCGATCATGCAGATTCTTCCCTCTTTGTCTCTCATTCTGTTTTTCCCCTCTTCATCTCAAAAGAAATACACTGAGGTATAGAGTTGACTTTCTCTTGTGCAGACGAATCGTCTTGTTGGGCAAGATAGGTAATTTCATATGGAGAATGAAAAAATGAGTCTTTGTCTATTTGTGTGTTAATGGGAAAATTTATGCTTCACCACTTCTGACAGTTTGTCCCTGAGCAGCCATCATTATAAAATATATGTATAAATATTAATGTTAGTAAGTAATTTGATATAGATATTGTGGATGGGGCATTCAACAATTATTCAAAATACATAAGAGATATTTTCATTGGGATGCAAAAACTCATTATTGTAATTGAGACATTTATGGGGTATACCGAGTTCAGCAGCCAGACCTTATTCTAAACAGCAGATTTATGAGTTTCTGTGATTTCAGAGCTTTGGCTCAGCTTTGGCAGATAAATATTTAGATATAATTAGATTTGTTAAATAACTCAAAACAGCTGACAACGCCGAGACAGGGCAGCAGAAGTAGAAATAGATGTTCAGATATGTACCAGTGTGACGCTACAAAAAAGCATGAGGCTGAGATGGAAATCTCTAAGCACTGAGGACAAGTTTACTCTTCTAACACCTTCTCCCAGTGAAGCACTATCCATTTTAAGTTATCTCATACAAAAACAAAGTTATCAAGAAAACCAGCACATAGAGGCTTTCTCACGATTGAAAATGGACCGTGTGCCCAGCGCCAGTTAAAACACAACTTATCATTTTTTTCCATCTGATAGAACGAGCTCTATACTGTAGATGGGCTGGACATTTGTATTTGTTGAACGCCTGTATCTTTCCAGTCAGTTTTTTCTGGTTAGGTCGTCATCTGATATGTCCTCACCTGGAGAGTAAACTTCTTCTTCATCCTTCTTCATCCTTGTGGTCTGTTATCTCAGATTTGAAGTGCAACACTAAGAGATATGACAGGCGTATCAGTTACTACCCTCAAAGTCTTTATTTGCTTATCTTCAAGAGAAATACATCCACCGCTTTCAACAAAAATGTGTTTAAAAAATCATGTATGTTGTAACTGAGGTTTGTATAGTTTCTTTCAGGCTTTAAAGGTGGATCAAATCTGAGTTTAGCCCTGCTAAATCTCAATGATTACTCCTAAACAGTTAACTACTTACCAAAGTTTTCCCAGTCAGTAGCAGTACTGTCACTTTCTAACTTGTGTCACCTTTCAGCCCTGTGAAAATGATTGTCCCAGCACTTGTACAAACTAAAGCAGAACTGCCATCGATTCGTTTTCTCTGCCTTTGTTCTGGGGGTGTGTTTGTCGCAAAGTACTGATTTAGAGGGTCAAGGGAAAAGCAAGGCTTTGGCCTAGCTTGCTTTTACTCATTTCCACTTACTGTTGCTGTGTATGGTGGTGACACAGATCATGTTCAGCAGACTCCCTCTTGAGAGAACACTCCTAATGAATGTCACTGGTTGATCTTTGAGTATCTTCCCGGAGCTGGGGGAACCCTGAATCAACATGTATGATGACACAGATCATATGAACCTGCGTCATCAGTGCTTTCCACGTCTTTGCCAATTTAAGCAGAAGGATGGAGGGTCCACTGCTGATTGTGACTATGTAGGTCTCCAACTCCTATTGCTGTGAACTAGATCATTTCATACCGCCGTAGTCCTTACTGAGTAACTGCTAGGGACAGAAATAACAAAGATAGAGAGAAAGAAGAGGAGATAGGGGCGGAGCACAAGAAAGGCAGTTTTCTGCCCTACTTAGAGATTTTATACATTCTTCTTTTTATGTCCGTTAGTCCTTGTCCTTCCATCTTTCCTCCCTCTCTTCTCTAAATTTTATGATATCCTTAATCCCTCTATTCTTCCTCTTCCGTGCCCTTCCATAAAAAATGCCCTTGATTTTTCTTTCTCCCTGTACGCCCTGATCCCCCTCTCTCCATCTTCATATTGCTTCTCCTTTCTTTGTCCCTGCCCCTTACCACCTTTTTCCCCAATCCTCTGTCTTCAACCCCCCTCCTTTTTCCTCAAACCTTTACTTTTTTTCTTTTCTTTTCCTATCTTTCTCTTCTCTCCTTCCATCGTCTTTCTCTTTCCTATGTTTCTCATCCATTCCTTGACATCTGTTCACTCTGCCTCCCTGCTTTCTCATCTTTATGGTCGGCCTTTCACCTGCACACCTCTCCGTTCACATTCCCTCCCTCCCTCTTCTTCCTCATCTCCTTTATTACTGTTTCTCTTTCACCCTGCCTTGCTCCTCCCTGTCATTGCTCATCTTCTATTACAGTTTCTCTCTAACTCTTGTCTCTCCTCTCCTCCCCTGCTTAGGGCTGCCTCTCAGGCACGACTGTGTTTGTGTGGCAGCCGATATTTACGCCCATTTTTCAATTTAAAGTGAACGTGATCTGCTTAAGCACTTTCTTGATCACATGTAGTTATGCATGTACATATTCATCACAACCATAATTCTTTTTGCTAAGTATTTCTCTCTCTCTCTTTCTCTCTCTCTCTCTCTCTCTCTCTCTCTCTCTCTCTCTCTCTCTGGACATACAATGTCTGTATTCAGGAGAATAGGCTATTTTATTGTAGCTTTATGTGACCATCAGCTTTTACTGTTCTAGACCTCTTTACTTTAGCTGCATGGTAGGATTAGAAATGTGCATTTGTGTGTGTGAGAGAGAGGTTTTGTCAACTGCTCTATACAAGATCAAAAATGAGCTGTCTACCTGAACAATTGTTTCGACTTTGGATGGCTTTGTCAGTAGCTGTTATTTTAGGTCTGTGAAAGCACAAAGCTCCGCACTGACTCACCAAACTTTTTGATGTGATGAAATTTCACTATTTGTAAAAGCCGTTTTGAACGGGAGAAAGGAGGGTAGGTGCTTTTTTTGTGAAAATGTACCTAATATGTTTGTTCTTCTTTTATCTAATCTTCTTTTATCTCCAAAAGCAGAAAAATCTCCTTTAAGTAGCTGGTTTGGTTTTAAACACTCATGTTCAAACAGTTAAAAGCTCAAAGTAGCAGCTAGTTGTGATAAAGATCTTGGAACATGAGCGCTGTGCAAAACTAAGTCCCTTTTAAAACATTTTATTTGTGACTTGAGTTCAGTCAACATTCAAATTAACTTTAACTAGACTGAATCAATGATTAATAGCTCACAGTTACCACAGTGTTAAAAATCATTATTGTTGACAGCTTGGATATTTTTTTATATAATTACACTGGTAAAGCTGAAAATAAAAAAAGATACCAAACCCATTTTATTTTCTTCTGTTTGTTGTCTTTTAATTTTGTCCATTTCATTTTTAACCAATACATATATAATTTAGCCAATTAAATTTTTACACCTGTTAAATACAACTGTAAGTAAAATACATCATTTTTATGTCATTACATAGATTAATCAAATGTCAAAGTCAGAGCCAGTGTAAATGATGGGTAACCCTATTTCCATGCTGTAAAGGCAAGGCTTATGATTCTCTTTATTTAAATTTTTGTGTTCATATCATTATTAATTCATATCATTCTATTTCTTTCCCACTTGAGGTTATTACTCTCCACTCCTGTTCCATATTTTTGTGCTTCTCATCCGTTATCAGAGTCTGTACAGCTTTTCTCTGTGTGCACCATTAGCAAGCTTCACCGTGTTATACAAACATCTTATCTGAGTGCACTCCTGTAAGAGAGGATATGTTGATGTGAATAGATGGTCTTTCCTTTACTGAAATGTAGTGT
The DNA here is from genome assembly GCF_017976425.1 of Toxotes jaculatrix. Lineage (NCBI taxonomy): Eukaryota > Metazoa > Chordata > Actinopteri > Toxotidae > Toxotes > Toxotes jaculatrix. Next base: position 11,900,248 of record NC_054400.1, on the reverse strand, counting down.
TTTCCTTGTCTGTGCTAGGAAAACATTATGGAAGGAGACTGCAGCTCCTAATATGTGCCACCTCAGAACAGAATCATGGTGCTTGTTTAAGAATAATAATAATTTTTTTTGGTAAAATAATTTTCTACCTTTCACCAAGGTATATGAAAGCTTTAGATAGCTGACTTCCTGCAAGATTCATTGAGAAATGAAGCTGTTCAAAGGACTGTTACCTCTTAATAATAAACTTTTCAAATGACACCAAGTTTTCAATAAAGGCTCATAAGAGCTGACATTCAGTGTTATTAACTGTTAGATGCATAGACTATTGGAACCTACTCTGCGCCGTAAGTAGGTCAAAAATGACTTTCTTTTTATATAACAATAAATAGATCCTATCCTATCCTCATAATTTTCCACAAAATAACTCATTTGAATTCTATACCATTATCATTTCAAGTTTGCAACATATATTTGAACAAACTCTTCAGCATAATTAGGATCAAAGTGTGAATATTATGAAAAACACCTTTCAATACAGTGGTATCAGTGTTTAAGCAAACATACACCAAAAGTAAATTTGTCTTCCTGTGTAAAATATTGTGCTGATGCAAATCACAGCTGAAATGTGGTTTACAGTGAATACTGCATATCCCTCATAAAACTAACTGATTAGGAGGAAGGATCCCTATAAAGTTCCGTGGGAAATTTCTTATATGCATCCTCCCCTATAGGAAACCTTAGGGATAGTGTGAAAGTGCAGGCAATTTCTACCACAGTAGTCAAATTGAACATACCATACCATATTTATGGGTATGGGTATTACACCCACATTTTTTGAAATGTCGAATGAACTACTGTTTCATAAATAGTCTTCATTAACACTTTTGTTGCTATGATACACAGCCACGTTTGGCCACAGCCAAAAGTAAATGATTAGTAACAGAAATAGAGCGTTGTCAGCTGCTACCACATTAGCATGGATAACGCAGGTAACTATGTGGAGACAAATACCATGGAAATACTGTTAGTTGGGCATTGCACCTACACATTTGCACAGTAGCCCAAAAATTGTGTCCCTGTCTAACGTCTTCAAAGCACATGGTTTCAGTGTCGGCATAACATTTGTAGTTTTTGGCAGGCGAATCGTTGTGTGGGAACATGAAGAACAACCCTGTGTGGGTACATGAAGGACAAAACACCAGTATTTATAAAGCTTGTACTTTGCTGTGGTGTCACCCAGTACCTCTGTTTTTTCATCTGATCGGTTTCACAGACCCAACGCACCTTACACAGTTCATTAGTGTTACAGAAAGGAGGGCAGTGTGTAGTCAGTGCACATTGCCAGGTCTTTTAATCAACACTAACAGACATACAGTATGAATGTATGAAGGCATGAATGAATGCATGAACAGATGGATGAATGAACTAACCATGTGGGTGGGTCACTTGTAACGGCATGGAAGTGTCTACAGACAACACAGTGGACCAGCATTAAACTTTCTAAGCTGCTTTGCATCATTGACGCTCTGTACATTTGTTCAGTTTGCAAAGACGTGTTTGCAGTTGTTTACACGTAATGAGAAATGACAGTCTGCCACCGATAAATGCATATTAAGGGTGCAGGCGGTGTCGGAGGTTGATTTATGATTGCTGTGAAATACACCAGAGTAAAATATTGCTTCTGTCTTCTATTCTAACAACAATCCCTCTTTGTCTCCGTCCCCCTCTCTTTTTTTTTTTTTTGTTGGTTGCTCTTTGTGTCAACATGTCTTCTGTTTCCAGGGCATCAAGGCGCACGGGAGCGCCACTTTGTCGTCAAGGAGACAATTGAGTGAGTGTCTCTGTTCTGATATCACCCGACTAGACATGACTGTGTCTTGTAGTGGTCTACCTTTAATGTGCTGTACTAGATGGGAGAACAGGGGGTCTTGGTACTGAGGCTTGATTAAGACACTACTCCACAAGTTGATTAAACTCTTGTCTGCAATTGTGTTACTTCACAATTCAGCTAATATAGTGCTTATTATGTTTGTTTTCCACAGTCAGAATTAACTGAAATTCTTGAGAAAATTAGTGTAGTAATATTTTGGTTTTACACTCTTGAGCTAAGTATTAATTAATGACTAGTGCAAGTGGAATGTACTCAAAAATCTACTGATGTAAAATGTGTAGAGAAACGTGTTCAATGTGAGAAAAACAAATACAAAATACAGTTATATCATTGAACACTCCAGGACATGTCTGACTGACTCAGAGTAAAGATTTCCACTGCTGGTCATGTGAGGTGAAATGATGGTGGAGCGGTTAAGGCGAGCAAGTTTGAAGTATAAATCAAGTCCTGGTATGGAGACCTTCTGTGGGAGGAATGCCACCTGCACTGCCTTGTCCTGTAATGTAGACAAGAATGCTGCCTTTTGTACCTATCTGAACTAATCCTACACAAATGGATGGTGACCCTAAAGGATCTTAGCTCCAAGATCATTTCTTTTCAGGCTTTAGTCAGTGTAACAGAGCAGCTCTGTTTGTTGAAGGATGATGTAAAAGCCAGTGTAATATTCTCTGCGGTTTTAAGTCAGAGGGTAAAAAGAAAATCTCTGTTCAAGCATAAGTCAGTGATACAGATATCTATTCTATTGCAATTTGATGGTGCTGATCGTTTCTATTATAGGCCAGTGATCTTGACAAATGATGTGGTTTCAGATATTGAACAATGTGAAGTGCACACCAGTCTGTATATTCTCAAAGCTCAGAGGGCATTCAAGTGTTTAAAATGCCAGGTCAAGCATATCACAAAGATTTCGACTTATTTGAAATGACCAAAACTTATATTTTGTCAGAGTACTGTATGTTTTATTTGTAGTGTACAGTCCTTGAATGAAGAATGGTATATGGGACCCTAACAACTAACCAATCAATCAGGGATTTACAAAGTAGAGTACGCGGTCACCATGGTTTTAAAGGTGCACTTTATCTTCCCTTCCTTTTCTTGAAATGTTTTCACTTATGGAAATTAATCAACTGCCTGCCAAGATTTAAAAAACAACAACAACAATGAAAACAGCTACAAAAGAACACTCCAGAGTGCGTTATAATTTTATATTCAAGTTGTGAAAATAAAGGATAGCTTGTGTTATCAGGCTGCAGACTGTATGAAAAGCTTGCATTTTAAATACTGTAATTTGAAAGACTGCACAGAAAATACTGTGAAGCAAGGGAGTTCAGGAATTTCCCAAAGTGAAAACACCTCCGGGGAGGAAAGCTAAGCAAAGTGTACTTTTTTTTTCATGTCTATTCCCTGCCTACCTACCTGCCCTGTACTGGATTGTACTGAAGCCGAGCATGCTTTAGGATTCAGAGCACCAACGTGTGAATGCAGTGTCCCAGCCTTCCTCATCCTGTTCATGTGTGAACTTTGACCCTGCCTGTCATTGCACTATGAACTGTAGCCCCACCTGTCACAGCACTATGAAGCCCTTTATTCACCCGTGTGACCTGTGACTTTATCCAGACAGGCTTCACACCCCCTCCACCCTCCACTCAAACACACACACACACACATTACTTAACACACACATTCTCGAACACATTCTTTCAGCACATGCACACAAAGACCAACGTCCACTCCTAATAAGGACACATCTAATGTTAAACATCAATTACAACGGACCTATTTCTGTGGTTTGCCCAGATTTGTGTGTGTGAGTGTGTGTGCGCATATATGCTTCTCAGGGAAATAACCTGTGTGTTTGAAGGTTAGAGCATAAAGAGACAATAAGAGCCATTAGAGCTTCATTTGTTTGCTCCATTTGCGCAAGGGCACCTACGCACTTCCACAAATGTGTATGAGTGTATGTTTGCCTGTGTGTAGTTAAGTTATTTTTACACAAACATCCAGATTTGCTGCAAGAAATCCCTTATCATCTTTTGTGTGTGTGTGTGTGGGTGTGTGTGTGTGTGTGTGTGTGTGTGTGTGTGTGTGTGTGTGTGTGTGTGTGTGTGTGTGTGTGTGTGTGTTGGTGATTCTTTTTGCTCATTAAACTGCTCGAGGACTGACAGTAGTGCTGTGCTGTTGAATTATTAGTCACTTCTGGACCTGTTTCAGGGCAAACAACATTAGTGAGCTAAACCTCATTTATTGAGCAAGGTGAAACCAAGTGGCAACCATGATGGCTGATTGCTGAAGCCAGAAAAGCCTCAGATGAAGTTCTTATAACATCCACTAGATGCTTGTGTCAAAAAGACTGCTTGTAATGTAGGTATTTGGAAAAGAATCCTCATTTATTTTTAGAAATACAAAGCCAGTAGTTTTTCATTAGCAACTGATAATTGCACCTCTTTTTATATGTACCTTAGTGGTAATTCTTTATATTATAGCTCCATCAAGAACTCATTAAGGTTAAAGAGGTGCATGTTTGGGGCCATTTTGCATCTGTGGCAATGGCAGTCTTCTGTGGTGGTTTCTGCTGGTTCACCAAAGCCAAGCTCCATTCAGTCTTCACCAAATTTGTATTTTCATCCTCCAAACAAATACAGTTGATATTGGTGGTTGTTGTACTGATAAGTTCTTGGCCTAAGGTAAAAGCAAATGAGTTATTCAGCTTTTGTTACACGTACATGCAGTTCAGCTCTTTGAGTGATTATGCCGAAAGTTTGAAGTTAATAACTTTTGTGGTATTTCTGTTTCGGGTAATTGAAAATTGCAAGTCAGCACTCTTTGAGAAAATGGACATTTGCCTTTGTGCAATCATCCGCCACCTCTGTCTAAAGGGATTATCACCCAGGGAGCTCCTTGGCCCGATTTGACCTCAGACTACCAGCTCTTCCCTAAGATGAAGAAGTAGCTCAACAGTCGCCAAATTGATCATCGCTGCTGTGGACCACTTTCTGGAGGTCCAAGACGTATGCTCCATGACCACTGGACTAAGTCTGTAAATGTAGGAGGGTATTATACTAAAAAAAAATAAATGTATTAGGTTTTCTAAAAATGACTCTTTCTATCTTAGGCCACATACTTATCAATCAGCCCTCATAACAATGTGGCACTGAGAGGTAAACCTAAAGTCTATGCATCATAACGCTGCAGATGATGTCACAGACAATACAGGTACTCTTCCCTTTTAAAACTCTAACTGAAGTCATAAACAGTTACATTAAGGTGAAGCATTGTACAGTGCCCCATAAAGCACTGACAGAAGAGACTCCAGGTGGACCAGAGCTTTCTGAAGTTTTATGAATTCATTTGAATTGTAAATACATTGACTCTGTGATTAAGCGCCTTGTAAACATACATCTGCATTTATTGGTTGACAAGCAAAGTCAGTACTTGTGTTTGTGTATGTGTTTGTGTGTGAGTGGTGGTGGGAAGGGGGAGCAGGTGGAGAGAGATAGAGGGAGAGTGTGTGTGTGTGTCTGTGTGCATGGGTATGCAAGCCTGCCCAGTGGCAGTCACGCCGAGATGAGAGATTCCTTTACCCAGGTGGAGGTTGCATTGCTGGAGCTGTTGTGTGTGTTTTTCACATGTGTCGGAGTTGTCCCTTCCGGGGTTGAATCAGGGCAAGAACGGTTCCCCATTTTGAGTATTTCAGTGTGTGTGCACGCATGTGTGGCTGTGTCACGTCTTTGATCCTCTATTTTTGGTACCCATTGTGGTTCCCTTGTTGCCTGCCTCAGACAGGCGGATGAGAAAGTACAGGTGTGTGGGTGTGTGCATCTGTGGATGTGGTTTCCAGCTAGATACAGATATTGTCAAGGCAAAACTGGATACATCCAACTGGCCCCCTGCCATCTGCAGGTGGTCCTCCTCAGAGGAGGCAGGAGCCAATTCATCCCCAACAACCACACTGCACTGCTGTACAAGAACCACAGAGGTGGGAGCTAACTGTGTGGGTGTGTGTGTATGTGTGTGTGTTTGCATGTGCATGCATGTTAGCTCCAATGCTGGCTAGCTGCCAGAGCACTTATCTAACTCTGATCCAAAGTGCTACTTGCTGTGACTCCTAATTATAGACAGAGGCACTCAAACAGACACATATACACACAGTCTCTACATGCTCTCCTGTGTACCATTCACAGTAATGAGGCACTCTCCCCAAGGAAGTAACCACACTCCTCTCCGCTCCTTGATAGAGGCCACCAGGATCAACCCCACTGCCAGTCTTCATCCCAGTCTTCTACTCAGAGAGAGAAAGAGAGTTACACCACTCATGCATGTGTACAAACAGACACAACGAGCAAGACAGGGAAGATTAGTTAGACAGAAGTAGGAATCTAAAAAAAAAAGATGCAGAGAGTGGAGTGAAAGCTGAAGAAATGCAGTGAGAAATGGAGCAAGAAAGAGGGGATGAAAGAAAGCTTGCCGTGGGGAGCAGTGAAGATGAGAGAGACGGACTGCCAAGAAAGGAGGAAGCCAACAGATAGAGATCGTGATGAGGGAATGGACGGCAGGGGACTTGGAATGACTTGTGAGAAGACCAGAAAAGGAGGAGAAGAGATGGAGAATATTTGTTCTGTTTACTTATTGAGATCCAGGATGCATGATCACAATCCCCTCACAGTCCCACAGGCTTTCTCTGCTTCCCTCTATCTCCCTGTCTCCCTCCCTCTCCTTGTTTCCTCCTTTATCTCTCCCTATGTTTCTTCTCCTCCCGCTTTGTCCTCCCCGCTCCTCGTCTCCCCTTGTCATATCACAACATGCTGAGGATGGCACTCAGTCAAGTGCTTAAATCCTTCAGGATTAGGTTCAGGTTGCATTAGCATGTTATACATCCCAGTGCAATACGTTTTATTCATTAAAAAATATCCTTTCCCATAACGCTGAAAAACGTAAGCCCAAATCTGGATTTGTTAAAAGTGAAGGCAACATGTCTTCTCATGTTAACACATAGTCTGTATATTGACAAGCTATTTACAGCTTCACAGCACATCTTCCTTTTAACAGCTGTGTTTTCATCATGGGCTCAATGAATCAGTTTGGCACTTAGGAAAGAAAGTCGATTTTCAAATAATGCATTTAACTTTCCTTATACAGCCCTCAGATCTTGATGAAAAATTGCCATTCCCCATCTTATGTGGCTTAAGTATGCCTTCTTCTTGTGTCCTCTAAATAACTTTATCAAGGTAAAACCACTCCTGCTAGCACCACCTTCCTCCATACGTGGTGCTGACAGAAGAGAACAAAGCAAACAGAACAGAACAGGACAGGACAGAAGGGACTGTGGTGGCTACTGCTGCGTGCGTCTCATCCCGGCTAACCCCACCTAGCCCCAGGGGCAGCACAGGGGAGAGAGGGGGCTGTCAGCAGAAGGTGTGTGGGTTTGTGTGTTTAAGAAAGAAGAACAGAGAAAGAGAGAGTGTATGTGTTTGTGCGGGAGTCTCTGATCTGTGCCCCCCATGTATGGCTCTCTCCCCCACGGGCAGGGCAGAACGGCACGGGGAGGCGGACACCTAACCGAGTACAGATGGCAGCGACAGACAGACAGGGACATTGGCGACGTAAACACGTTAATAAATAATTATCTGTACAATGACACTGGGTACACCAGAGTAGGCGGGAAGGGGACAGGCCAGGAGAAAAGAGTGACAGAGAGGGTAAAGGGACAGAACAGGATGGGAGGATTGGAAGAAGGGGACGATGTGAGGAGAGATAGGAACTAAAGAAAACTAGGAGAAACAGTCAAGGCGAAAGGAAATGAGGGACAAATAAAGTTATAAAGGAAACTGGAGAGAATTAAGTGTGTGAGCTCCAACAAACATTAACAGCTGTTGATATTACAGACACCATATAAGAATGATAAAAAAACAAACAAAGACTGGGCAAGTGGGTGTTGAGCTTAAAGAATTCATTGTCCACAGATCTTAAGCCCGGCATCAGTATGAGTATCAGAGTTCATGAGCTACAACCTCAAAGACAGGAGCTCTTTTAGTTTTTGCATGTGTAGCTCCTATAGAAGAGTCAAAAGGACTGGGCAGTGTTACGGTGGGAAACGAAACATGGAGATCAAAAGGAAAGTATGAAAAGGAAACAGAAGGTAAAGAAAGCAGAGGGAAGGGGGGTCAAGTTCAGAAACAAAGAGAGACAAGGAGAAGGATATAAATTCACTAAGACGGGGGGAAGATAAAGATGAGGTGGGATGAAAATTGAGGAAAACATGGCAGAGGAGAAAAGAGGATGTCGGTTACTGTACATGGGAAGGAGAGGTGAAAGGCAGATGAAAGCAATACTCTGCTCAATGACAAAGTTGTGAAGGCTGTTGTAGGACGAGGCACACAGCGTGTGTGTGTGTGTGTGTGTGTGTGTTTCTTGCCAACTGTGCCTCCCAGTGTGTGTGCACTGTCTGCATCACAGCACACATGCGTTCCTGCACAAGCGAGTGTCATGCTGCTGACCTATAACTCCTCTTATCAGTAATGAATGAAGAGGGTTCCTCTCTGCCTCTTGGCTTCCTCTGCTCTCTTTCTCAAACTCTTCATCTTCACCCTCTGTCCCTCTTTTCTTTTCTTTTTTTGTTTTGATCTGCCACCTGTTTCTCTTCTCCCTCTGTTCCTTTTTTCCTCTTCTGTCATTTTCTCTCTCCCTCCTGATCCTCCCAGCCCCGCAGATTTCAGTACCAAACACCATGTCTGTGGTCACATATCAATTTATTTGAGTAGCGGCTTAACATAATTAGGGGCCTAGAGTTTGACTGCAGCAGGCATGTGTGTGTGTATGTCTCTGTGTACGCCTCCTGGCTCCCAGCCCCTTTAGATATGTTCTAAAAGTCAAGACCAGATTAATATTTTAACTTGACTCTGTTCCTCACATCCTCACTCCTTTTTACTCCCTGTTTTTTTCTGCCACAGGTAGTCAAATTTTGCTCCTCTGTAGTGTTTACTTGCTATGTTGATCAGTGTGTTGCATAATAATTGTAGGCCATATTTTATTCTTCCTATGCTGCTATCCTGTCCTTTGAGACATCCTATAAAAGAGTTTACAGTATAAATCAGTATAAATCATGTATGTTTATCAAGAGCAAGGTGAAAAATGGAAAATGAAATCACTGAAATGCATCACTCCTGCTGATTTCCTAAATCAAAACAAAAAAAAAAAAGCATACAGTCATTTGCAAATGGTGTGTAAGACCGAAAGGACGCACATTTTAACTCCCAGAAAAAAATAATGGCAACAATTTTTGTTCACACAGGCACAGAGAATGACAAAAAGGAGAAAGGGTGTCCCAGATGAGAAGCACTCACTTTCAGATGTCATAGGATGTAATCTTGTCCACCGAAAGCCTGTGTTTTGAGTATCAAACATTTACTACGTTTAAAGTTGAAAGTCGTTCTGAAAAACAGATTACAGCTTGCTTCTTTTTGGAGTCCGGTAGCTGCAGTCTGGCTTTACAACACGGGTTCCAACACAACCCATTTTCACAGCAACAGCCGTTATCAAAATGTCCGTAGAAACCACTCCTGCAGTATAATTTCTCCACTGTTTGTCTGTGTGATCAGAATGGTCTCCAAAAATGATCCACTCCAAAACACGCCTAAATTCACTGTGTTTTTTGCTTTTGTTGTTGGCAAATCACTTAAGCAGACATAGTTTGTGTGCTTGTTAAAACCAGCTGTATCAATTTTTTTTACCTCTTTTGAGCATTGTAATTGGCAGAATGTTTTGTTCCTCGTATATTTTTATCCAAACCACTATGAATATATAACATGACATTATTGCTGAGCACAGCATTGTCTACTGTAGCTTGAGAGTTTTAAATACTGAGTATGTCTTGTCACCTATAGATAAGGTTTGAGGCCATTTTCAGAAATCCTAAATTGAACTGACGTCTCCACTCCTTATCCTGTCGTACTGGTCTTTGATCCTCCTCTCATCTGCCTCCATTCTCCTCTGTCTCTTTTCCAGACCTCCTACTGTCTTGGCACCCTCTCCAAGTGCTGGCTTCATGGCTGCTCTCTCTCTTGCTCCCTCCCTCTTTGTGTGTGTGTGTGTGTGTGTGTGTGTGTGTGTGTGTGTGTGTGTGTGTCTTAACTCTCCTTCCTCACCTCCCTTTTCATATCAGCATGACACTTTGCAGTTTTCTTGTCCTAGCTCCTTTCACAAATTAATACTGATGCCTTTTTTGTGTGTTTGTTGTGTGAATATACGATATGCAGAAATATTCCTCTGGGTGAACGTGTGGATCCTTGTCTGTTTCCTTGCACATTTGCTGTAATTGAGGTAGCCTTTGTCCCTGTTGAAAGAAGTGTTGCCATATAGCTGATCCGGTTGAAGCCCTTAAAGAGGCCATTTCATTTTAGATTTCCAATATCTGTGTGCATATAGGGCACATGCACATACGCACACAAGCTCTAACTGGCAATCACACAGATCTCTAATGGCTCTCTTACTGTCACTTGTAATATTTTCATGGTATTGACTCTACACGTTACAAACAACTTCAAGGGCACTCAGTCTCTTGAACGCTTCTTTGGTAATCGCCACGTTTTGTGGAGCTGTATTGATAAAGCTTGCTTCTTTGGCACTGGTTATTGTCTGAATGTATGTTAGTGCCGTCTTGTGAATGGTAGAGTGTATACAGATGATTTTATTTTCAAACTATGTTTGTTTTGTTTGTCATTAGACACTTAAAAGATACTTTCTGGCACCATATAATGAAACTAACATGATTATATATCCATCAGAACATTTTGTTATGACTTCTCATTTTCAGCTCTCACTTATTTTACTCTTCAAAGGGCTTTTGGTACACTCTCGCTTTTGCACATCACTCATTGAGTTCATTTACAAATGCATTCCTCTCCTTCCTATTCTGTTCTAGTCGTTTTTATGTAAAGCTTCAGTCCTTGAACAGGATTGTGCTGCATATGTCTGTGACTACATTTACCCATTTTGTTTCCTTTCTCCATGCTGCTTTGTGTTCCTCCCCATCTGTGTTCATCCATGTGGTTGTATTCATTTGTGTGTATTGCATGCTTATGTTCCACCTTACCCATCTCACTACACCATCTCTTTTGTGTCTTCTTTTATGTTGTTTCCATCCATGCATGTCTACCTCCATTTGTCCGGAAGCAGTAACCAGCACAGTATGACAGAGGAATGAAGCAGGTATGGTTGTCTGGGTCGAGTCACACCACAAACCTGGGTCTGAAAATCTCTTTCTCCCAATATTATTTGTTCTTATTGCATTCCAGGTAGTGTATATACATGTATATCCAGTATTTTATAGCACGGGACCATCAAAGAAACAGGATACTGTATAAAATTTACATTAATTCCTTTTTGTTTTTTTTTCTTAGCTTTCCATTATTTATCATAATTGATTGATCTAGTCTCGTAGGCCATAGACTGTGTAATGGTTTATTCGCCCTCTAGGCAGGGATAAGCTCACAACTGGCCCAGGTTTGTATGTGCCATCTGCCATCTATCCATCATTTATCTAACCGTTCATTGCTTAGCCTGGTTCTCTCTCCAATCAAGACAGCTGAACATTTGATTTACCTTCGTTATGGTAAATGTGACCTCATGGGTGCATTCCAAAGCAATCTCATTCTATGTAGGTCTCAGTGCTCTCAAGTGGCTCTCTCATCCCTGCCAAGTCTCCTCTCCTCTCCTTCCCCCCGCCCCTACCAAAGACGGAAATCAAATTTCATCTGTATAGTCAAACAACATGAGTTAGAAAACAGAAAAAGAGGAGAAAAAGAAAGAAGACTGGTGGACTGTAGCAAGACAGCCACATTAGACTATTGAGACACTGTTTTCAGTATTCACTAAGTTGAGTTTTTATTTAAGTGGGTAGTTTCTAACCATAACAGAATAAAAGAAGTAACTGATTTAATTTCAGATGCTGATTTCTTGTCTGACTCTCTCTTCTATAACAATACATGTCATTTGAAAAATGATCTTTTCTGGCTTAAAATATTTCAAGATTTATTAACTTAGACACCGGCTTCATTGCCTGTCTCTCATAATGCCATGTGAAAATAGTATTTTGATGATCTTATTATGTCAAGTTTGATGTGTTCAAAATAACCATAATAATCAGCATTCATCATTTCCTCTTCATTTCTAATCAACATTTGTTATTTGTTGTCTGCTGTACATGATTCTCTTTTGATTTATAAAAATCAATCCATTTGACTCTGCAGTGGTTTGCATGCTCTAACTACCTGTCCACAGGTAATTCATACTGAGTGAAGCCACAGGTTTGCCATTTTGAGTGATGGCAGCTGATTTGCATAGCTGTGATCACATTGGCCTCTTGGCAGAGTTGGGTGTCATATCTCATTTCAAGTCAAATTTGTCACTATATCTAAATCTAAATCTGTTGCTGAACTGCACTTTACACATCATGCAGCATTAATATGTTTATCAGATGTACCTAAAGACATGAATTAATGAAAAGAATCATGTTTTGCTCCTCGAGGAGTGGACATAGATGTCTTTGTTTTCCCTTCGAGTGTGACTCAGCTGTTGTATCATCTGTGTGTTGTTGTTTGGGCTGAAGACACTGTGCTTGTAATGAAGATCACACAGCTAACAGAGGTACAATGTAAAGGTCACTGTGTGACTTGTGTATAGAGCAACAATTTCAGCTCACTAAATGTTTGCCCTAGTTTAGTATCTGTTTGTTATATAGTAGATTTGGAACCATTTCTTATGATACTTTCATCAGCTGAACGAGACAATGTTTGACAATGAGCTTAGGCAGATAGCAGTGTCCTCTCTGCACATTAGCTCGCATAGTAGGAAATTGTTTGAGGGAGTATGAGTCAAGACTCAGAACAATGCTGGGCAGATGATCTAATGAAGAGAGAGCATGGAGGATTGTTAGCATAATGGGTTTGGAGCTGCGTGAATCTGCCTGTGATGGAGATATTTCATCACTGAGAAGAAGGCCAGGTCACTGAGTTTGTCTCCAGTGTGTTTGGCAGGACGGATATTAACAAAGAAAAAACTTGATTTGCCCTCAAGTAATAACATGTTTTTGCACTGCTGATTATTATATAAAAGATGTACTGCTGATTGAATGTGACAAATCTAACCAAAAAAGAAAAAATGCTAACAAACAATGCAATGCAGACAATGCTAGTCAGCTTTTCAGACAACAACAAAGCCAGCAAGGCCTTTGAAATTAGAGTGGGGGCATCAGATTTTCTCCTTTAAAATTAGAGTAGATCAGAGGGAGATAAAAAATGAGAGCACACAATATTAAGTTGAGAGTGCAGTGGCCTTTGAAGCCCTCAGTTTCCCCTGGCTCCACACCTTCGCCCGACCCTTCTGCTATGTTCACGGGTTGATTGATTCATTCTGGCCACATTTTACATAAGAGACATCACTTACTGTAGAGTGTTTCTGAAAGACTGATTGATTGATCTATTGATTGATGGAGCATGGAGCTTTTAAGCAGATAATTTCATGGGCGGTTATTAAAACGTGTGCTTGTGCATGTGTGAGCTGTCATGCATCTTTGTGTGCATGTGTCATCAAACATCTGTGTATTTGCTGGTTTGTATGGGTCTCCATACTTGAGAGGAATGGCGGGAGTGGGAGAACAGCTGGTATGTTTCAGTGTGTGGGGATCTCATGGGGAAAAGACATGACATTATCCTTAGAGCGCAACAGGAAGCCACTTACGCTCTCCTTGAAACTAACCAAGCACTTCCTTTAGCTACAGTACACTTTCATGGGTATGAGGCATTCACACCATGCTACAGCCTCAGGTATATGCTCTACTTGATTATTTATTCCAGTTCTGGACATTCTTGTTTAGCTGGGAAGTTAAACTCATTTCAGGCATTTCATTTTACAATTATTGCAAAATATAGCCAAAGTATCCCATTCTAGACTAATATATTCCCCATATTTTTTGTTTTTTTATTTACAGGTTTTTGGAAATGCATTGCCAACGTTTCATAGCAGCCAGAGACTTCATACAAAAGAAAATAGAATAGAGTTTGAACATTCAGTTAATGAAGTGATTTTTTTTCTGTCTCACTTGCCAATATGTCTTCATGTTGGTGTGCTTGCTTCGGGGATGAAAAGGGGGTGTTGGTTAGTGATGTCGTTCAGTATGTTCTGGCTGATTGCATACCACACACACACGTACATATAAAACATTATCTTTGTGAAGTCTTCCTCTCCCGCTCTCTTTAATGCACGCTTGTTCGTTCCTTCATTACTGTGGTAGACCAGGTCTTTATTAATGAAGGGACATCTGTTTCATTAAAGTAGAAAGATGCCTGGGAGAGAGAGGGATGGAGGGGGTCTAAAGAGGCACATGCAAAGAGCAAGAATGAGGGAGGGCCAGACATGAGAGATGGTGGGTGGTTGCCGGGGGTTTGAGGCTGATGGAAAGAAAATTAAAAGGCAAAATGAAAGAGGACAGAAATGCAAGAAAAAGTGAAGTAGAGATGCCAGACATTTAGACAGGAAGCTCCTCATAAAGATTGATACAGTGTCGAAATCAGCCCAGGTCTCACATGCATACAGTTAGATGTACAAACCACATGTACACATCACATATATCATCATAAAAAGGGTACCACAGGATAAATTCCCTTACAAACACACACGATTCTGAGCCAGTATGAAGTGGGAAAACATTTCATCAATCATAATTATGGCATGTAGCACGAAGGATTAGTGAAAAAAAACTGCCAGCAAATGGCCCCTTTTAAAGCACACAGAATGGAATAGACAGTCATGGAAGACCGATTCGGAATTGCCTGTGCAGAAATTAGGGTTCAGAGTTTAACATCCAGGCAGGATAAAAGATAAAAGACATGTCTGTAAAACCCTTTTTAAGTGTTAATATATATTAGAGGCTCTCAATCACAAAGAATTAGCCAAGCTCTTGCTTATTTGTGCAAGGACAGTAAGGGTGTATCTCTGTGTACTTCATATTTTTGTTCATATAGATGCAGTGCCCTGCGCTTTGGTGCATCTAGCAGAATTACTGTTAATAAGAGGTGAGGTGAGTAGTTATTATCCTCTCAACCAGTCACATTACTCATCTCATACCTTTTAAATAGCTGTGTCAAAAACAGTGGCGCAGGGGTAAAAAAGCTCACCAAATGATAGGAAAATGTTAACTGTCTTCTCCAAAAAGAAGTAAAAGAAGCCAAAGATAAATGATGAGGCTGCATATACAGCACACATATCAGGTCTGCTACTGTCACATGGCTGTAAGACTGAAAGATAAGGCTTTCATACAGCCTAAATGACCTGAAGACTGAATTACCATCATTCTTATGCACATGTATAATTACATTATACATAGTTACACACAGTTTAAGTTTTGTTAGTGTTGTTATTTTGACCCTAGCTGGCCACACACGTGCTGATATGTTAGGTTGTGTCCAACACAGACACGTGAACAACAAGGACTGAACAATTTAATGACTGGAATTTACCACATCCATTGAATTATGTGGTTATAGCAAATTTGTGCTTGACAAAATGCAATAAGGTGTTTACACGTATTATTACTCAAGAGCTGATGGCCTCCACTGTAGCTGCCAGAGGGTGTGTTACGTTTCCTGACAGTCCTTTATGAAATGAAATAAAATGGAATTGAACAGGACATTCACAACTTACACTCTCCGTGGTCCTTAAAATATAAAGAATAAAACAGGTACGTTTAGAGAGCATATAAAATGTGAAACAACAGCAAAATAGAATAAAGTATAACTGAGCGGACTTGTAGTGAAAAAATAAGGTTAAGTTGTACAGTGTTTTAACCACAAATAGGAGAAATAGGAGAAAGCCAGTTAACAGGTGGGGTGGGAAAGAATGATAACATAACAATATAATATAATAAAAAAAGAAGAAAAACTGCAGTGTTACTGCTGAAATCTTAAGAAATAAAATAATACTAAAGTAGAGAAAGCGACCTCGTATGGTAGTTTAACGTTGAGGTCAGCCATTGGCACAGAGGTATCACACACATGCGCACACTTAGTGGCCAAGGTCAGGTAGTGTCACAGTAGGATCACAAGGTCCCTGCAGAGGACCAGGTTATAACTGACAGCTATAATTAGGCTAATTAGAGCAACAAAACCATCATCACAGTGGGTAATGACCTGGGCAGGCCAGCCAGGGTGATGGATGGATGGATGGATGGCTGGATGGATGGATGGATGGATGGATGTGAGAGATAGAGTGAGAGCAAAGCAGGTAGGCAAAGGGTATTAATTAGGGTAAGGCTAAAGGGAATGATGGATGGATTAGTGTGAGAGCAGGAGAGAGAAAGGTTAGTCGAGCATATAAGAGCAGGGTCGTGGGGAGAGGAGGGATAGAGATGTGGATGTGAGGCACAGAGAGGTTAGCTGTCAGACACCTTTGATCTGTCAGTCTTCGAGAGCCTGGTGTGCTGTTACAGGTCCAGGTGTTTTTTCTTTTTTCTTTTTCTTTTTTTTTTTTTTTTTGGCCCTTGTTCAGTTTCAAGCTTTGGTGCACTCATTGAAAAATACAGTCTGTATTTGCATGTCTAATGTAATGTATCCAATGCCATATTGGCTTTTGTCACACCAGCATTCCACTGCTGAATGAAGACAGAGAGAGGTCAAGGTTAGTGGAGGTCAGACTGTTTTTCTTTATCACTGCATGTTAATTTAACAATTAGATTTTTTGTGACCTGAGTCACAGATTTTTTTCATATCCTATCAGACTGACATAAGTCTAAGTGAGTGTTAAATCTAAAAGTGTTAAATTGTGTCTTTTGGCATGAACTTATAAATATGGACTTGGAGTTACAGAACCATTCTTTATCCAGTTAGCTACATGATGAAATGACAGAAAAAAATTGACAGAAAATAACTGGTAACTGTTAATTAAGTCATTTTAACTGTAACGGTTATCTTATATTTTTTTTAGAACAAACAATTTGTTAGTTGCAGTCCTGCTCCAAATAATTTGATATATATTTAGATATACTGTACTAAAGAAATCGTGACATTCAAGACTTGAATCTGTTGTCAAACAACAATGTCCTAGTGGAAGAAACAGCCAAATATATATTCTGGTTGCGATCTTGGTGTGTGCCCACAAGCCATATCTGCACCCACCTGATCTCTTGCAGCTCCATCAACTGAAGTGACTCATTTGGCCACATACTCACCCACGCACTCAGCCACTCACCCACACACCCACCTCATGTGGAATTAAATGTCTTGGAAGCAGAGGACATGAAAGAGCATGACATGCGAGTGAAAGACAGACACACACGGGTTGGGGGGAATAGAAAGAATGTGTGAAATAGAGTAAATGAGAGCTGTAATTTTATGTACGTCACTGGCAGGTGTAGCAGAGTGCACCAGCAGACTTATATATGAGAGCATGTGTGCAGGAACACCCTTTGCGCTGTATGTATTTTGAGACGTAAAGACCTGTCACGGACAATGCATTAGAAGTGGATCTGACAAGGTAATGTTGCTGTGCCTGAATCCTCTCATTGTTTGCTCATGAAAGTTCTGCTGGGTGGGACCCTGGCTAACCTCAGCAATCTGGGAGCCCTTTTCCTTTTCATGTGACACCTTTGATGTATCTTTGTACTGAAGCAACAAGAGAGGCAGAAGATTTCAAATCTGCTGACAGCAACTTTCTCTCAAAACGATGCTCATTTGGGAGCAGGTTTTGTGTTTTGACGTTTTATTGTTATTAGTCCCCTTCCGTGATTCAGAGAAGATTTCTAGCCACCTAACAGAGAATTATATGTATGACTTGAGGTAAATCTTCACCGTCTAAAATAGAGAGGATGAGACATTTCCGTGTTAATGATTAAACCCAATATGACAGCTGTATTTTGAATAAAAATCCTGCATAATACAGCCTCAATTCATCCCTCTCAGAATTCCTAAAATAATCACCAGTATCATGAAATTACAGACCAGGATCAGTACTTTTGATTTGACTCTACATTCCTGTAGATTAGTTCTTGGTATTGGCATGTGGATGTATTAATGATCCCGTGCTTACTGCATGGCTACCTTCAAATTTACATCTTCAGTTTGTTTCATGTGACTCTAAATGATTTGTACTACAGTGAGTCAGTTACGTCCTCTTGCATTGGCTGCTTGGTTTTTCAGGCAAGCTGATTAAGCTCTCTACTAAATGGGCCTCAACAGCTTTAATGAGTTTTTCATTGTTCTATAATGGATGAAAAATTATTCAGAAGGTCAGATCATCACTGATAGCTTAAAAAAAAACTCCTGGATTACTGCCCTTTTAAAATGTATATTGTGTATGCTATTATCATCACTATACCTTGATTAATAAGAGCTAAGTTAAAAAAAAACAGAAATTCCCACTTTGATATCATGAAAGACATATATATTTTTTTTTCTATAATTAAGGATGGATACAGCAAGCACAGCTTTGAGGTATCTTTTGTTATTAATAATAAGTCGTTATTATGCTGAGTTAAAATACAAATGTATGTGTGAGCACATCCTAAATAAAGTTTAAGGTTTAGCACCACTCCCTGTGTCTAAATGGAAAAGGGCTGCAGTCACAAGTTGGTTTGGAAAGAGTCCTGCAACAGAGATAAAGCTGGGAAGGATATGAGTTGTAAGAGTGAGAAGCAGAGACAGAAAAGTGACTGAATTTAGTGAAGTTATTCCCACAGTCTTTTTTTTTTGTTATCTTGGAACTACTATTTAGAAATGGCTCCCCGTATAGAGCACAGACATCTGGGGGGAGCTGGAGTTATACACAGAGACACATTGACATGGACAAACTACTTTCCAGCCCTGATGTTATAAGCTCAACCTCTAAGTCATCAGACTTTTTTTGTATAAATAAATAAAGCGATGACCATATACTCAAAGGGACACGAAAGTGGGGATTAAAAAAAGGCAGAATTACATCAATCCTATCAATTTAGAAAACAAAACATGAATGGCAAAGTGGACATCTGCTTATGCGTCATAGCCGTGACACATAACCAGTTGTCCACGAAAAGAATAGCACAAGGGTACATTTGTTTGAAACAACATAAGAGCGGCCTAGGTAATTTAGGACACAGTTTGTCAGGAAGGAAGAGAATTTAGGACACATATTTAGAAGGAGCAGGAGAATTGGGACAGAGACAGAAAATCTCAGAGTTGCCATGGGCACCAAACGGAAAGGAAACTGGAGTCCCTTTAGTGTAAGCATACACTTCTTGTAAAATTCTCCGAGGCATTTAACCTGAAGGCCCTCAGAAAGACTTTCTCCAGCAGGCACTATTTTTGTGCAAGGTTGACAACAATACAGATAATGGTAGAAGATACAGGATGTTCTATTAGATTACTTTGCAGATCCCTGAAGGATTCAGTGTTAATTGGATGTGTTTATATCTCTTGAAATGTTGGCTCTGGCACTTCGTCTGTGCTCATGTATGTTTCATGAATTGGAGACTCCATATCATCCAGTGGGTTTTTTTTTTTATTATTTTATGTGTTTGTGTGTGTGTGTTAGCTACATGACAGATGACAGATCTGTCAAGGGTTTTTCCCTGAGCTAGAATGGAAGTTTCTCGAATCCATTCATCTGTGAATTGTGGAGATTTTCTCTCATAAAAGCAGAAAGCTTCGTATTTAGCAAGTGAGTAAACTGTGTGTTTAAGTTATGCTATGTCCTTTGAATTTCCTTTCTGTCTGTGTCAGTAACTTTGTCAGAGGCAGCCACGGCATGTTTTGATTGATTACTGTCAGCTGTATCACACCTTTTCTAACAAGTGAGTTGCAGAATAGTGTAAACAAACAAAATAGCAGCGTCCAGTTATCCACAATTGTGAGGTTGAGCAGAACCAGGTCGTGTAGTTGCTCAGTAGCTTCAACAATTTGAATCTTTACCACGCCTGACAGACTGCTGTTGGCTTGAAAGCACATTTTGTGAAACATTTGTTGATGCTGGGACTGAAGAGAGGCTCACTAATTCAAGCCTTTGACCAACAACAACTGTCAAACATATCTGAATTGGTTTTCTCATTGTAATGTTGGTCCTCCACAGGCTTTATTATGTGGGGAAATATACATTAAGTGTCAGATTTGGCGTTTTATCAGCAGTTACTCAATCTTAAAACAATTGGATGATGCCCATTTGGGCCAAAAGGCTTGATTGGGACATTCCAACTTGGAGGGGCTATATGCTGCATTTGAATGTTTGTTTACACATGCGCATTCATGCATGACAGTGTGTAGCTGTATATCAGTGTATCAGTTGGCAAAATCTTATCAGAGGCATGTTCCAAAACAGTCAAAGCTGCCAGTCTGGTTGTAATTCACTTGCCATCAAAGAAACATAGAAAGAAAAACAGAGCAGATCGACTGTAAGGCAGCAAGTGAAATAGATGGTATGAGTGTGTGTCTTTATGTGTTTGTGTTTTAAAGTGAGACAGATGGAGTGATGACTGACAGGAATAACTATAATAGTATATTTGAAGTTCCTGCACATCCACAGCCCCCCCCCCCCCCCCCCCCCCCCCAACACACACACATTTAGGTAATTTCAATTAGTTTTGCTGATTTGATGCCCTTTGAGGACTGTATGGGTGTGTACACACTATAGTTAAATGACATCTTTCTGACTCTCCTTTTAGCTGTGTTGCAACAGTTAGGGTGTGGAAAATGTGTATTTGTACAAAGAGTTCACAGTGACCACACAAAATTCCCAGTATAGCTCCACCCTCAGCGTGATCAGAGGTCTAATCATCCAACAGAAGAAACATGAAGTTAAAAAATATGAAGGAAAAGGTGTTTTATACTGTAATCAAGGGAGTTATATTGTGTTTTATATTTGCTCTTAATTTAGATTTATTTATATAGATTTGTTTTTACCACATTAAATTATCTTTTTTTTTTTCGTGTCAAAAAGTCCTAATTACATCTTTTGTGCTTCAATTCTGTAAACAATAACAGAGGAAAAAGTCCAAAGGGGATGAATACTTTTTATAGGCACTGCGTGTGTGTGTGTGTGTGTGTGTGTGTGTGTGTGTGTGTGTGTGTGTGTGTGTGTGTGTGTGTGTGTGTGTGTGCAAGTGCTTGTGAGATTCTGCAGGCTGAGATGAAAGGCCATTTGCCTTTGAAGAGAGGCCTGTATCAGAGCTCTACACTGCTCTACATACTGCTAGAAGCCACAATCCTTTTTTTTTGTCGTTTTAAAAATTTATTTTGAAACTTGGTTTTATTTTATTTATAATTTTTATTCTTTTTTAGAGTGACATGATGTCGTGTTTCGCTGTCTTGCCACACGTTGCCTCTGTCTCTGCCATTTTTTTCCGTGATATTTTTGCACATTAATACTTCAGTAGGCAGGTCCTTTAAGACTAGTAACAGATTTTATATTGCCCTAAAGAGTTGTAAGAAACCGAAAAACTATTCATATTATTATCCTCTTCATTCCACTCTGCTACGCAGTCGTCCCCAAGAGTTACATCCAATAATTTTGAAAAAATTAGAAGTGGGAAACAAAAATGATATTTCCCCTCTTTACTCTGTGGCAAGCAGCTAAATAAATCTAGCAAATATCACAATGAGGCTTTAGAGTAACATCAAATAGCATGTTGACTGAAAAAACAAAGCGAGAAAATATCCAACTCCAGTAGCCTCTCGCACAAGTTACTGTAATCATATAATTCTATAGCTGTACATGTGCACAACCATACGATCAAATACACAGGGGGACACAAACTCGCACACAATAAACCATGTTCCAAGCTATTAAAAAAAGCAATTAGCTTGTGCTTCATCTGTGAGATGAAGAAAAGGCCATGGGAGTTACATATTAGCACTGGAAAGAGAAGTATGAAGGAGGACAGAGAAGAGAAGGGAGAAAAAAAATAGGCTCCATGCATTGGAATGCATAGGAATATGCTGATATGTCTGTGTATGTGGAAAGTGGCAGAGGGAGATGATCAAAACAGGTGTGCTTGAGTTGGTGGAAAGACCTGGTGGGATGCCAGCAGAGAGATACAAGACATATATTTAATCCACATGAAAAATACAGCACTCAGACAAATTGCCCATCATTGCCAAAACCAGCTAAAGCTGGTTTCCTGCTAGCGTTTGAGTTGGAAAAAGAAAAACAGAAAGTATTCTTTTTTCGTTACTACTCTTTCTGTTAATTACAGTTAAAGATACAGCATCTAATTGTACATGATTGTATATGATCATATTGTGCTGCCTAAAGCGCAATCTGGAGGCATTTAAATGTTAAAGATTGTGTTTTATGGAAAGTTGAGATGCTGGTTGGCCTCAGAGACTTCACAGCATTAAATTCAATTTAATTGAAAATGTTGCTTTTTAAATAGTAAATTAACAAATACTACATTATTTATTAACTATCCCCTGATCTATCTCTTCTTGTATAATTGGGTACAAAATTAATTCCATTACAAAATCCTTGAGTGTATTTTTAAAGTTGGTAGCCATGGATGCTTTCCAGAAGTTTTTTTTTTTTTTAATTATTATTATTTGTCTGCAATCAAACTTCATCATGGTGCACGTAACTTAAAAACAGAATTTACACTTTTTCTTAATAAATAAGGACCAGAGCCAGAACAAAATATGGAAAAACCATGTCAGAGATAATATCAGTTTATCATGTTGACTTTATTCACTGTATTAACTTTGGAAACCAGGCCAGGACCGTTTCTTCCACTGGTATTAGTTTTGCATCTTGTTTCAAACATCTTTCTCCAAGCTACATATCCCCATCTAACACATGAAAGGCAATTACATGACTCTCATTAACTCATAGTCGTCCCCTTTGAACATGGTTAATCATGCTTGGAGAGCCAAGAGGATAGAGATTAGGAGGCATGAACACACACATGCAGAAACACGTCAAGGCGCTGGGGATTGTTTATTTAAAGGATACGGAGCGTGGACACACAAACGCTGATGTGAGATTTGACTTAGAAGCTGGCACCTGTGGTTGTATTATCGCTATTATGCAACAATACCCTTTACCCTTCTACTTGTGCTGTGTGCATGTGTGTTTGAATGTGTGTTTTATTTCCCTGGACATTAGATGACCCTGCTATTTTGGTTGTGCATGGTGTGTGTGTGTGTGTGTGTGTGTATGTGTGTTTGTCTGGCACTCCAGGCATAAATTTACCCTTGTAGGTTGTACAACAGTGTCATGTCAAATGATACATGATCCTGCGATGTGTGTGCATATATGTATATATATATATATATATATATATATATGTGTGTGTGTGTGTGTGTGTGTGTGTGTGTGTGTGTGTGTGTGTGTGTGTGTGTGTGTGTGTGTGTGTGTGTGTGTGTGTGTGATGCTCTCTAACACATGTTGGTATGAAGCCAGATGACTAGAAGGAACAGTGGTTCATTAAACACATGCAGGCCATTGAGATCACTCACACACACACACACACACACAGAAAACTTCACTATACAGTAGAGAGCATATTAAATCAAGCACACTTCCAGTATGGCACTCACTCAGACCCACATCAAGACGTCTCACAAGCTTACACACTTGCCAGCGGAAACACAGACACACACTCTGTTCACAGGGTGGTCTAACTGGGCCTCCGGTGATTCAGGACAGATTCAGGACACTTTGGGTTCATTAGTCAAACCAAAGTAGGGCAGATACCTTTAGAACTTAACTCGCTTCTCTTCTCTCCTCTTCTCTTCTCTTCTCTTCTCTTCTCCCTCCAACTCAGTCTCTTCCTCTCTTTTTTCCTGTTCTCTCTTTTCACTTTCTTTTCTTGACCTTCTCCTTTATTTGTCTCCTTCTCCCCTCATCTGTATGATCTTTTCCCTTCTTTTTTCAAAGTCTTCTTTTCATCTGCTGGAAACATAGGACCATCTGTAGCAGTACTAGCCCTCTCTTTGTTCTCTCCATCTCTATCCCCCTCTGATAACTCTCCCTCTCTCTCTCTCTTTCTCTCACTCTCACTCACTTTCCCTCTCTCTGTCTGTGTGATACACTAGTGTGGACGCAGATACAAGCTGTGAGTTTGATCTGAGACAATTTGCTGCAACATTAATGAAAGCATAAACTCACATGAATATTGATGAGCTATTCTTTTGGAATCTGCAGATTCCGGATGGCCTAGAGGCAAAATAGTAAGACACATACATGCACTCACGCACACACACATACACACACACACACACGCACACACGCCCAACACAAAGATGGAATATTTCACTGACAAATATTGCAAATGAATATTCAGTGACAACATGAAATCTGAAATTGTTAGGGTTTCTCATGTTTTTCCCCTCCAAGCAAGGCAACTCAGCCCACTTAAACACACAGACACACAAACACACACTTTGGTTGCGGTGTTTGTTTCTTTGTGTTGATTTCACAAGTCCAAGAAAAAAAAAAGTTTGCATGAGGAATCTTATTCATCGTGTGTGGATAAGTCTGAGTGTTAATGTGGCTTTTTCTCTATGTTTTCTGTGCAGTATTTGTCAGTGAAATATTACAGTAAATTCAGAAAGTATTCAGACCCCTTCACTTATTTTGTTATGTTGCAACTCTATGCAAGGTCTCGCAGCTATGAGTGCATATCAGAGCAAAAACCAAGCCAGGAGGTCATAGGAACTGCCTGCAGAGCTCAGAGACAGGAATGTATCGATGCACAGATGTGGGGAAGGCCACAGAAAAGAATCTCTTCTGCACTGAAGGTTCCCACGAGCACAGTGGCCTCCATAATTCTTAAATGGAAGAAGTTTGGAACCACCAGGACTCTTACTAGAGCTGGCTGCCAAACTGAGCAACTGGGGAGAAGGGCCTTGGTAAGCCAAGAACCCGATGGTCACTCTGGCTGAGCTCCAGAGCTCCTGTGTAGAGATGGGAGAAACCTCCAGAAGGACAACCATCACTGCAGCATCCCACTGATCTATGTTTCATGGCAGAGTGAACAAATGGAAACCTCTCCTCAGTTAAAGATACATTGAAGCCTTTTTGGCTTAGCACAAGAGATGACTAGCCCAGATTTGTCCAAAGGTAACAAACACCTGCCTTCCAGCCCTTCAATAGTTCACTAACACATTATATTGCGTGTTTAATCTGAGCAAAATCTGAAGTGTAAAAAGGACATGTTGTGGTTTTATGAGGGTTATGTGCTGGCGAGAACAGCAGCAGTCAGTGAAGCAGATGGTGGATTAGGAAGCTGAACAGTCGACCAAGTGAATTAAAAATGGAAAAACCTTCTTCAGGCAGCCAGGAGGGACTCTTGCCTCCCACAACACAACTTACAGCCTCACCCTATAGCACTATCATCATGGATTTGTTTGGCGATGGCTCGCCAGCTTTCAGCAGGCTCAGATGCTGTGACACTAGTGCCAGCTATATAGGAAGAAAGTTGAGGCTGAAGAGGGCTCAAATTTTTCTTCCACATAAAATGCAAGTTCATCAGTTCATCATGAAAGTAACATGGCCTCTTAAAAATAGTAGGCTAATAAATAGTAACAGGCTAGTGATAAACCTGTTTCAAATGGGGGTAGGGAGTACACAAATTTATGAAGCAAGGTTTCATTTAATGAAGCTATATCTCTTGCAGAGAATCCCGACCAACCTTCAGCACAGCAGACAGCTCTGAAAAACACGGCTAACTGTACGTGCTCGAAGGACAAGAGCTTCACATCTCCAATCTGTGTTACTGGATGGAGAAATTATAGGTGGATATGGAGAAGTTGTGCATGAAAAAGGAGAAGCTTGAGCTTGAGAAATGGAAACTTAAGAATAAAACATTATGCCAGCAATCCTTTTGCACAGCTTGACTTTGCATATAATGTGCAACAATACAAAATTGTGAAATGTTGGTGTAACAAAATTACCAAAGAGGATATTTCTCTTGCATTAACACAGCTACAATTCATATTGTTATTCTTTTATAGGCTGATTAGCCAAATTATATTGCTTCTGATGAGACTAGTCATGTTGTTCTCTGATATGTTTCACCTCTGCCTCCACTGCTCCCAAATTCTCCATTGGGTGAGGCACTCCCTTGGTTATGCAAATGTTGTGCAGCACAGCTGCTGCACACATGATGGTGCATGTCTTCTCTGGCTCCATCCTTATTTTACTGTGCAGGCAGTAGAATCTAAAAAAAAAAGTCATTAGTATTCTTATTGTACATACAGTAGCTATTCATCACCCCATAACATGTATGCCAGAGTCTGCTCTCCTGCTGGGTGGGTAGACGAACATACTGGTGAGACTGATATTGAAGGGTCAGCGAAACTCGTCCGCTGATTGTGTAGCCTGTGTTTTAGACACACCATTGTATCAATGCTTTTATTTTCACCTTGAAAATTGGTCAAGACTTTTCACTTTATAACTGTCCATGACTAGGCTTAAAATGTAGTCTCTGATGTGGCACTACACCTAGATGGTGCAATGGGAATTGATTCTTTGACGGGCTTAAGGTGCATTTTATGTCCAGCCTAGTCTTATAACTGGGTGTACTTCCAGCTGGTACAACCAGACAATAATTTTCAACAATTTTCCCAAATTGTTGAACTGTTCCTTTAATACTAACAGTTCTAGTCTTCTTCCCAGTTTGTGACCATCCTGTTACACTTTGTGCATTAGGACATGTGACCCTATGTGATTGAACATTTTCCACTGCAAGGTTAATTTGGTACTACTCACAGGAATAACCAGACAGAAGGGCACTCACATAATTTATTAGAGAAGTGTGTGTGTTTGTCTGAGTGTTTTCCGGGTGTGTGTGCGTTTCTGTTTGAGTGGGGGTGTCAGTGTGGGAAATTGTCTTTCTGTGCTAGGGGCTATTTTTGCCGTCACATACCAAATTTTTAAAGCTTTTTTTTTTTTTTTTTTTTTAACTCCAGGGCAGTCTCATCAAAAATCAAATGTGGACCTAATTTGTTTTCATGAAAGATAACAAAACTCAGACTGTGCCAAGTAAAAGTGTTTACAAAGTGTGTATTGAATAACCTCATAAACCGAGAGGCGGCCGACCCCAGTTGAAATGCTAGCTTTGACTTGTCTGTTATTCTGGCCCTGTCCTCACAGCTTCAAGGGAATTTAATGAACTTTCAGAAACACTGCTGCTCAAACTTCCATAAACCTTTCTGGCTTTGCTCGATTGTGTATGTATGGGTATGTGAATGTGAATCAGTGTCTTTTTGTATTCCTCTGGTTCCTGCAATTCTCTTTCCTCAGCGCTTTCTGAGGATACAATGAGGATAATTAATCACAGAATGAATCTTCTCTTTGTATCTCTGCCTTTCCATCCTGTTCCCGTTGTTTCTTTTACATCAATACTGTTGTACGCACATAAAACTATTCTCTTTCATGTCCTTTGTTGTCCTCTCTTTGTGTTGTCCCACTCCCTCTTTCCTCTGTCTGTGTTCTCTTTGCTGTTTCTCCTTGTGTTTAATAAGTAAGAAGACAGACAGGCAAAGTGCTGGACGTTCAAAGCCCTCAGGTACCCAAAGATATGAGACGTGACACTTTCCATGGCGAGCATCTACACCCACCGATAACACACACAAACCTACGTGTGCACACATGTACATATACACACAAACCGTCATTTGTAGCACATTAACCATGAATACGAGGTGTGGCAGTCTAAGTTTTACTCACTGTTTTCACATTTGGATGAATAGAGCACAATTTATGTTTTCCGGGCACTGAAAAAAAAAATTATTCAGCTCTTGTTTTGCTCAGATTTGTATTTGCAGCTGCTTTACTGTGACTCACTGCAGATAATCTTCCCACTGAGGTTGGTTGGTTTGCGGCCACCCTAACTGCTACGCAATGGGCAGTGATTTGAATACTGCCGTTTAATGTATCTGCTGATAACAAGGCTAAAAATGGGGCACAGTGCAGAAACAATGACAATACCAATGTAGAATGTAGGCTAATGATCTCTGTGGCTTTTATATGAGAAAAGATTCAATTATTCAGAACAAAAATAGTTCATTAAAACATAATTAGAACAAAATAACTTTTGCAAACTCATTTTCCGTGTCCAACCTCATTTGGAAAATGTGTCTCATTTGGAAAAATTATGTCTTTCTGGATTCTTTCCAGGAGCTGTGCAGTTCTGCTCAGCTTATCCTAGTAGAGTTGGTGTTTATAGACACAGAATTCTACCATGAATCTTTGCTCAAAATGATGGTTGCATTTAATAATTTATTCTTATGATGGCTGAAATCTTTCTTCCTTCAATGAATCAATTTTTGGTTGTGTGCCAGTCTTGGACTGCTCTGGATAGTCTGCCACAGTATGCCAATCTGCAGCATTTGTCTTAACAATCAGCGAATGTTCATCCACACAAAGAAACAGAATGTGAAATATTGGCCCAAGCATTATGTTAGAAAAGCATCCACAAATGGGCTCCAGACCTGTGTATAGATTGTGTACGGGTCAGTCAGTAGTTAAATTTGTCATTGTATTTCATACAGTCTGCTCAGACAGTTACACTCCCTTTAACTGCCATACATCAATAAATGTTTCCAATGGGCATGTTTGCTTAATTGCAAACATAGTAAAACTGTCAGTATCTTTGTTGGGAGAACTCAGTTCTGTGGGATGCATCGATACCAGGCTTTGACGTCAAAAATACAGTGTCAAGAAATAAAACTGTACTCATTTCTCATATGAAAAAGGATGATGTAAGAATTCCTGATTAAAACCAAAGGCTATTTCAAAGTGAGAATTTACAGTAGGCTGTATTTCTCAAAAGTTAGATAAGATTGAATGCACATGGTTCAAGTCTCTTCTACTGACCAAAACACAGAATACTATCTTAAGGATTTTGAGCATCAGCTCGTCATTTATTTCCCTTTAGAAACCTCTTTGATCTTTCCTCTACATAGTAGTATCTATGTAGATACTTGTTATTTGTGAAAGATTTTGTCGCATCCGTTTTTGCTGCAACTCAGTTGTAATGGAGGTGAATGGAATTTTGGAACTTATCAGTTCTCACAGCATGGAAAAATGATATTTAACAGATTCACAACCAACCGATCCACAGACTTTGCTGTGCACAGTTTTCACTGAAACTACTTTCTTCCAGAGAAATGGTCTCTATAAAAACTGTTGACACTGTCTTCTGTGTTTATTGTCTCTACAAATAGTCACTTGTCTGGAGCTAACTGACCAAATGGGGCTTGTTTGTTTTTGCTAATCAAGGTGCAGGCCCATGCTGCCGCACAAGCCCACAGGACAGGCTCACTTAGTTGTGACAAACAGGTACTTGGTAATTTCATGACCCGAGGTGCTGATGCAGCAGAGACACATTGGGGGCGCAGATGTGAACTGGGTTTAGATAAGAAGAATTAATTGTAGGTGTGTTAGGAGTGTGTGTTGGCAACAGTCATAGCCAATCAAATCAGCGAATCTTTCTTTAAAAGCAATGCGTTCCCTGTCGTGGCACACTGACAGATGCATAATGGAGAGGGCAGTCCAGGCCAACCTCATCCAAGAAGAAACCAATATTTTCTCCGTGAGGTCACAAGAAGAAAGAAAGAAAGAATTAAAGAAAGAAAGAAACCCTGTTTGCCAATTCAAGGTCACAATTTGGGAACACTTTTGTGGCAACTTAACTGTTCCTCCTTTCCTATATGGTGATTGAATCACTCAGCAACTCTGATAACTGCTTGCAAGGTGACATTAAAGAGAGCCTGTTTACTTGTATGTCACAGAGGTGTCAGAAAAAAATTACTAACTCTACTGAATAGCTAAAAGGTTTTTTTAGGAATATTGAATTTCTCAGACACATGGTGATCATATAAAACACTGCAAGTGAAGCAAAATCTTTTCTGCCATTTAGCCCAAAAAAGAAAGGAAAAGGGGAAAAAATGATTCCCTACAATCAAACACATATTCCCATTTTCAGCAATGTCCCCATAGAACCAAGTTCATCTAACGGAGCAGCTGGTGTTAAAGATCTTGCCTGAATGTCTCATGGGGGAAATTTCTATCTCTCTATCTCTCTCCTCTTCTCTCTGGCTTGTTGAGTGTTGTGTGGGTGCAGCAGGGCAGTCACTTGTTTTCAGTGTGTGATGACACAGGTGGCAACTGCAACATTATCATCAGGCCTCCCAGACATCTGATGGAAAAATCTTCTTACTCCTTTTTCTTCCTTAGACTTGACTTCTCTTCTCCTCTACTTTCCTCTTCATACTTCATTTTTCAATCACTCTTTTTCTCCCTCGCCCCCACCTTTTAGATTTCCTGTATTGTTTCAGCTCTCCTGGGCTGTCACACAGAACAAGATGAGAAACCGGGAAAAGCAGCTTATCAGCTGCGCCAACTGACAGGAGGGTAGTTGTGTGTGTGCGTTTGTGTTAGCGAGACTGTATGTGTTGGTAATAAGGCTTGGTGCATACTCCTGTGTGTTGTGTACTGTGTGTGTGTGTGTGTGTATTTGCTGCAGTATGAGCACATAACTGCATGAGTGTGTATGAGTGTTTGTAATCAGTCGGTGCACTGATGGTGGTGGGGAGAGGCTTTGATATACACAGACAGAGAAAAAGATTTTGGCTCCCATCAGCTTCATGCTCCATCAGTGCTCACTATTGTGTTACAAACCCCACTGCTCTCTCACACACACAGACATGCACAGTAAGCACACACACACACACAGCCTGTATATTTAAATGTACACATCTGTGTGAAGATGTTTACACTCACACACAGGCACCACTGCTGCTACAATTCCTGAGCCCTCCCACATGATGTATCAGTCTGACAGTCCGTACTGCACTGTCATAACAACAGTCTTCATTGTTTTCCTTACTGTCAGTCTGTCAATCTGTCCAACCAACTCAAACTGTCAAGTCCCTATACTTTATTGTTGTCTTTTATACTCTTATTTATGTTTGTCCACATTCATCCCATGCACAGCACAATGTTGTTTATCACACAAAAAGTAGAAAGTGTAAAATAGCGTGGAGTAAACAGTTTAAACAAAACCCACCAACTATCAGTACACAAACATCTCTCTCATACAGCTGACTGGTCAGTCTTCCAATCTGCTTTACTTCTTTTCACAAATATCATCATCCCAGTGACCCTGTTTTTTATGCTAAACTGTAACTGTAGTGTCATCCTAAGTGCAAAATACTTGCCTGGGTTGTAGTCATAGAGGACAGCACAGGGATGCAGTTTATGTGAGGTGTATGTGAGCAGTAGAATCCTGAAGTTGCCCTGCTTTTGAACCGCTGTCGAGTGTAACTGGGTGGATATGGGTGCTGTGTCCATGGGAAATGACATAAGTGAAAATTCAGGCAGCAGAGTTTTGGATGAGTTGGATGTTTCTTGTGAGTTTTGCCAGAAGTCCAGAGAGGATTCTAGCCAGAAGACGTTTTTGAGAGTATAAACTTGCAGCCCTTGAGATGCTTCTTATGTGGAACTGGAAGGATAGTGCACTGCTGGATGGTCAGAGTGAGTCTAAATAAAATAATATGTTTAGATTTTTTTTTTCCCATCATGGCTTGACAGGGAGCCAAAACAAGACAAGTTGAAGACCACAGATGGGAAATAGATGGACAGACCTGGTGTAGCCAGAGTTTAAAAGTTTAGAGAAGTAACAGAGAAGTGCAATAAAATGTTGGGGTGTGCATTAGTTAGTGATTAATGGGCATGTGTGCAGGCAATTTAAGGGTTACAGTGGAAGCCTTAGGCATAGAATGGAACAATGCGGCCCCGCAGCCTGGAGGGTGAGACTGATTAAGGCTTAACAATCCTAGTTCTAATGCCAGGTC
Source organism: Toxotes jaculatrix (assembly GCF_017976425.1). Taxonomy (NCBI): domain Eukaryota; kingdom Metazoa; phylum Chordata; class Actinopteri; family Toxotidae; genus Toxotes; species Toxotes jaculatrix. The sequence goes on along the minus strand of NC_054400.1, from coordinate 11,868,565 downwards.
TCAGTTTGACAAGTGATGTCAAGCCAAGGGAGTGGACATTGACAAATGTCCAACTCTAGGTGTGGCCAGGGTTCCTCATTGTGAGGATAACCCTTGGTAAAGCAATACTATCAGCACAATCTGAGGACCAGATGGAAGTTATTTTGTCAGTTTTGGGTAACATGTCTGAAATGTAGTGTGGGAATGGAATGGCAAGCTAGCACTGACGAAGCAGCACATTATAATCCAGAGGAATAGTTGTGTTCACGTGGTGAACAGTAGTGACAGAAACATATGAGGCAGAGAGTAATGCTGAGCATAGATCACAGCTACTGCAATAATTAGACAGCGCCAGCGGGGACCGTGTTGGCACCTGGGGGGAGCAGCCAGGTGCAGCAATCAGTCCAGTTATAGTTGAAGTGCACGAGAAGGGGTAGTTAGCCTCATGTGTCAGTGTGGAGCCAAAATCAGGTGGAGTTTTTGTTTGTGGCAGAACAGGTATAAAACACTCATCTATTCATTAACTAAACCATTACACGTTTAGTGTAATGGTCGTGGATCGTCTCCTTGCACGCATTGGGTTAGATGAAGGTTACACCTGGACTGGATGCCAGTCTATCACAGGGCTAACACACACTGACAGGCAAACACATTCACACCTACAGGCCATGTAGAGTTTCCAATTCACCTGACCTCTGTGTCTTTGGATAGGAAAGCAGATTAGACAAAATCAGCATGGCAACACTCTCCTAGAGACGAGAACCAAAATTTAACATGTTCTAACTGTAAAAGACAGTTGTGTCAGTTAAATTCGGTCCAGCGTAGATCTCTTTAATCTCAGATGTATTTTATAATGGCCAGCTTTTTCATGAGAATTAAAAAGGAAAACCAAAAAAAAAAAAAAAGGGGGCAGCCCTATAACTAGACATAGATTAAAGATCCAAGAATGGATATAGAGATGTTTGTCCATTTTTGTAGACTGATGCAACTGTAAAGGTGAATGTTGGATTGTAACTGGCAGTTTTTATGTTCAGGGTGGCATGGATACATTTGGATACATATTTGAAGCCTAATGGGTAACTGGGTTGCAGATAATTAAGTTTTTATGACTCAAATTAGGCATTAAATCAGGCAGCCAATCCCATTGAGCCAAAATGAGCAGGAGCACATGACAAGCATGTAATTCCCAGCAATCCCTTAAAAATAGAAGTTGTGCTGTTGGTTGAAAAAAAAGACCTTGAAGTCACCACATTCATTAGTGTTATACCTACAGAGATGTTAATGTAGCGAACATACAATTTACAACTGCCAAGCGTAGTGGAGATTACTGGAAAGTCAATGTTTACAGTCAAAGTCAGAGTGGTCGGTGTAGACAATAAAATATACTTCATGAATGATATCTAAACAGGATTTCATTGGGACATGAAGAATGAAGATACCAATACAAACCTTGAAACTGATGGTCTTGCAACATTGGTGTCTCCTGCAGTAGCTAATGTGCCTCTCCACCATGTAGATTTCCATCAAAGTGACTTTCTCTCTCCTGCCTTATAGTGACGCTTCCTCTCCTACATTCACCGTCTCTCTGCTTTTCTCTTTATCCCCGACTCTAGCTTTCTAATTATCTCTCTCTTTCATCTGCTGTAACTTTGGGTTTGTGCCGTCACCTTTTACTCTCAATTTGTCCCCTGTTGTTCCCCACACCTGTCTGACTATCTACACTCTTGCTATCCTCTCCTCCTCTCCTCCTTTGTTTTTTTTTACCTCACTATTACCTGTGTGCCATCCGCTCACCTTATTTCTTTGACCCACTCTTTTCTCCTTGTTATGTTATTTGTCTTTTCTCTGTCTTTTATCCCACTTTCTTTCACCTTTTCCTACTCTCACGTCTTCGTCCTCTCTTTTCCTCTGCTACTCCTCCTCCTCTTATTTATTCTACTTCACCCTCTGCCTCCCAGCCCTTCCTTTCCTTCATCCTCTCTTGTTTCCTTCCCTCGTCTTTACTCATTCACTCACTTTGCTTTTTCCTTCCCACTCCTTTTGCTTGTGGTTCTGGGCAATGTTCACCAAGCATATTGGCACAGGCTGGTGGTCGATGAGTTTCACCATGATTACACACATGCACACACAGACACACGCTTATGTGCATGCACACACAGACCTGTTGGGGATGGTGGTTGATGAGCAGTGCCAGACTCTCAGCATCCATGCCCATCAGAGCTGCTCAAGAAACCTCATTAGGCGTCCTGGCCACAGCATGGTACTGGCTTTAATACTTGCCAGCCTGCCTTTTTCACTCTGGGAAGAATTTGAAGTCCTGGGGCTATACACTTCTCAACATCGACAATCATAAGCAGTGGCTTAGAATCACCAATGAGACCCAGGTTCAGCAACTCCAGTCTTAGGAGGTGATCACATCGGAGGGCTCAAAACCAAAGCGAACTGTGAAGCTCCCACCCCCTGCAGCTGTGATCCGCTTCCCACTGAGGTGTTTTATCAGTGAGAGGCGTCTTGCTGTTGCTAGACAACATGTAATCGGCTGTCAGTCAGTTGCGTATCTGCAAGATACACACAATAATTCCTCAAAAGCAGCTAAAAACAGGAATTCAAAAAACAGTAATAACAAATGAATCTAAAATTTTTATTCGTCGAGTCCATTAATGAAAAGAAAATGTCAGGCTCTCTCTCAATAGCCTTGATATCAGTGTTTTTAGTTGCTTTTAAAGGAACAGTGGTTGCCTGCTCCCCAGAAAGTCACTAGAAGTCATCAGAGGACGTTGTGGACTAATTTGCATTGTGATTATACAGTATTTGCCACAGTGGTCCTGCTCTCCCCAGGAGCTTAGCAGAGGATAGGGCTACGTTGTGTGTATGAAGTGCTGTGAATTTGAAATTCTTTAGATGGGACAAGAAACACAGAATTATGTTTGTGTGCACCAACATCAGCGCATCAGTGTTTTTTGAGAACAAAGCTTTTGAGAGATCAGGAACACGACAGAGGCGTAAAGATAGCAACAACGGTTAATGCATCCCTCAAGTACTCACTGGTTTTGGAAGAGTTTTCATGCAGCTCCCAAGTGTGCGTTCATGTGATTAGGCTTCATGTGATGATTTATTTGCTGTATATTTGGTTATAAGGTTTGCAACTTTTCCTCAAGGCTATTGCTGTAAATAAGTTTGTTTTCTTTTTCCGGATTTCTTTGTAGTGAAAAAGGCAAGAGATGACTCAGTCTCAGACATTGTAATATATTCAGGCCCTTAGCCACATTGATATGCAGTGGAGCTGCCCTGTCTGAGATATTCTAAGTCTAAATATTTACTGAGTTACAGACACACACAACCCTCCTTAATACTTGTGGGCTGCAGCAGGTTACTGTGTTTGGCTGCTGTTACTCAATATAGCATTAACCTAATGCAGTTAATTTTCCAGTAGTTCAGTGACAGGATCGAAGATTGGTAGCATTGTGAGCCGATTAGCTGTGCAGCACATCACATTAGTGTCCTGCCTCACAGTGGGTGTCTCCAGCTGAAAGGTCCAGGATGTGACATCCAGCCGGCTGGTTGGCAGTTTGCTGCAGTGTGGGCTGGATTGACAGCTAGAGCGACATAAGCCCAACTTTGGTCTTCTCTTATTCTCCATCTTTCTTCATCATCTCAGGCCCAATCCCACCTCAACTGTCACCACTGAAAAAAAAAATCCCTTCCTCCCCCACTTTCTCTTTCAGTCTGTGTGGTCTCTAGACTGCAGTAGCATACCATCAATCCTCTGGCTGTCAGGGTCTATTCAGTCCTGCTTGCCGCTGGCATTCTTAAGCACCAAGTTACATAATGAAAAAAAATAGAGAAGAAGGGACAAAAGAAAGGACATAGTGGAGGAGAAGGTGAGAGATGAGAGCAGGGAGGTCAAGAGGTGGGGAAAGAAGGTGAGAGTCAAGGTAAGAAACAGGAACAGACTTGGTGACTTCACTCAGGCTTCAGTATATTCTGCCCAGGGTGCTGAGCAGGCTGTCAGAGATCCACCTCCCTACTGTTACATTCAAATACCCCAACAGCTGAAAACATCATCTGGCAGCATTAGCGTTCACTTATAGAAAAAGAAAATACTGAATTGTAAGGAGTAAACACACATTGGGAAACAGTCGAACAGTAGGTAAACCTACTGAATGTACATAAGAGATTATAGCTCAACTAACAGAGACAATATCCTTTTCAACTAAACCCTGTCCCATTTTTTCCTTCGTAGCTTTTATAATTCAGTTTCCACAGCCCACTAATTTACTGTAATTACATGCAAAGTGACTACCATTCATGCAACCATGACTACAGTAAACATAACAATGCGCCATGCTATTTTATGTCCTTTCTGTAAAGTGGGGCAATTCACAGTATTAGTTCTGACCTCTGACTTTGTTTTCTTGTTTTGTCCTGTCCTTTCCTTTTCTTTCTTTGGTGTAATTACTATCCTGATTTATACAAGATGTTATGCTTTTTTTTTTTTTTTTTAATGTGGTCTTGTACCATATAATGTAAGTTAAATTTCACAAAATAAAAATCCAAGAGACAGGTGAGGTGCGGAGTGAGACAGCAGTTTGAAATTGGGAGAGTTGTATAGGGAAGAGAGGGGAGATGAAGATGGAAGACTACAACAAAGAGTGATGAAGAGAGGGGAGGGGAAAACAAGGATGCTGCTACAGGCTGTACAAGATACTTGCTTCCTAAGGGGATTGTGTATTGATGAAAGCCAACAAGTTCAAAGTAAAGTTATGCTATGGCCTTGAGACATAAAGCCCAGGCAGCAGTTTCACCCCTTGTTTGATTGTTTGTTGCCGATTTATCCAGCAAAGTGCCTTTTGTTGATGTGGGAGACTCTGCTGTACACACCTTGTCTGTGAATATTCGATGATGTTTTCCAGGCAAGAGCACAGGAAATGATTGTTAGAGCTTTGTGTGATTTCTGAGTGTGGACATCAGGTTTCTCAACCTTTTTTTTTTTTTTTATATCACTCCTCCACTTTCAAAAGCTAATGCAAACCAGTGTGTTGCACTCGTGATGTACTGCTTACTGCCGCACAGCTTAATAAAGGATTGCTTGTCTTGTGAGTCACCACATTACGACAGTTAATTATGGTTAAAGAGGCTAGATCAGATTTACAGTTCTTGTTTTTTTAGTTGTTTTTTTTTTTTTTTTTGCTTCTTGACAACTTCCTGTCACCTTGGGCATAAATATGCAAACAAATATGAATGAGACCTTCTGTTGAGATAAAGGTAGACAGGATGAGGTCGAATGGCCGGGGCTCATGCATCACGGCTGGAAAATGTATTTGGTTATCATCTAAATAGGATTTAGAGTACCATCTGTGTGGGTGTACTGTACTTTTATTGTATCTGCACTGAACACCGCAGCGTTTCACACTTTCAAAGAGCCACATGATTACTTTTGTCCACAGAGTGTGTGGGTGTCACAGAATATAAAGAATTCAGATTTACAAACTTATACCTCTCTAATCTCACGGTGAAGAGTTGGAAACTTTCGGGGTCCAATGGATTTCAGCCCCATGGCCTTCATTAGAAGTAGGTGTGTGGGTGCAGAAATATAGAGCCATGGCGTGTGATTGAAGGCAGTTAACAGTTGAAGTACTTTGTTTACATTAGGCTGGTGTTACACCTGTGTTATTTTCTATAATTACTTACTTGTAGTTTGTTTGAAGGGAACAGAGTCACAAAATAAATCTCCCACCCTCACGGTATAAAAATGACTAAGTCAGACAAATAGCAAATCTTGTGTGGGGATATTTTAGGGTTTTAAGGGGCTCTTTTATACAAACTTGGCCATTACCACATTGCTGTTCTTCACTGCCCAATAAAAACTAAGGCTGCAGGAAAGGTTCCCCTTAAATCACTCTGATTTACCTAGGTCTACCTGTCTGTGCGGGTGTGTGTGTGTTTGTGTGTGTGGGCGGGTGTATGTGTGTTTGCGTGTATTTATAGGGCTTTGTGTGTAAGAGAGACTCTCCAGAGTGTTTGCACACACACAGGCCGTTCTGTCACTGCCGATGAGGCAGCCTGCTTGCCGCAGAGCGTGTACTTGAGAAAGGACACCTGAGTTTGTAAATCAGTCCTGCTCTCTTTTCTCTCTGCGCCTTGCTGTCTGTTCTTCTGTTGTTCCCATTTTTCTCTGTATCCGTTTTTAATCACATCCTCACTAGTCTCTCATTCTTTTGCTCCTGTCTTCTCACCTCTTCTCCTCTGTTTGTTCACTCCTCACTTTCATGGTGCTTGACCTTTTTCTCTCTGTCTTCCTGCCTTTCTTGTGCAATCACACATATGCTGCCCCAGTTTTAAGTTGCAGTTGATTCACTATTGAACTAATATTTTAAATTTTTTTCCTCCAAGTTTGGATCAGAAGTGTCCCTTTGATATAGAGCATATGCCTCTACAACCAACTCTTTGTACTGTGTCTGGTAATTATTTCTTTCAAATCTTTCTTTTTTCTTTCTTATTTCTTTCATCTGCCAATTTGTATCTTGCTGTTCTCACTTTACCTTCTGTTGTTTTCTCAAGTGTCTGAGGGTGGAAAAACTATAGATTTTTTGTACAATTAGCAGTTTAGCCCTAATTAAGCCGTCCCACATAAACCTGCACTACCATGGTGGATATTCAACACCGTGGCAATTCCCTCATGTTTTTTCACAGCGCCCCTATGTAAAGAAGTACGAAAATTTGGCTGAAATAGAAATTCTCACTCCTCTTAATTAGATCAAGGAATCTGCATGAAGTCTTGTAGTGTTTATCCACCCATTAGAGCCCATTAGAAAGCAGAGACACGCTCCCCGAGCTCTTTAAGTAAGCTGTATAGACGACACACACTGTTTGATGTTTTGGCACAGCGCTGCTGTGTTTGGTTTTTAGTCTTTTTTTTTTTTTTTTGCAGTTGGACATGAAAGGACACAAAGACAGAGCTTTTAAAGTGCAGATTGTTTGGCTGCAATTCAGAGTTTTTAAAAGCCATATCAAATGAGCATGTCAGGAACTGTTTCCATGTTACTGTGTACTGTAGGTGGGGGATTACAGGCATCAGAGACATGCAGCATGGACAGATTAAGATTTTATTTACAAATGGAACAGTCGTTTGTAGTCAACATTTCTTATTGAACTGGCTTACACATGAGTGTAGCCATAAGCTTAAAGTAAAAAATTGAAATTCTCTCTGTCTTTAAAAAGTAAGATTTTGCATTTGCTGGTCATAAAGATCAGTATCAAGAACAGAAAAGTTCAGAGAAAGGGTGACCCTCTTCTCTTCTTCCTTTTTTTTTCTAACTCCTCTCAGGACTTTATTTACTTCACCCCACCATGTCGTCCATACTGCCTCAGACTAAATTAGAACCCATCACAGTCACAGCTAAATCCTCATAGAATCCTTTCATACTTTGAAATGCAAAAAAAAAAAAAAAAGCTAGAAATAGCACCTCACAGTAAGATATTGAAAGTCTGGTGGCGTTCAGGGGCTGGAAATGTTCACAAGCCATTGCACCGACACAGTTTTCCAACCGCACAGTGTAATTAGCTCTACTTTCTTTTTAGTGCATGAAAATGACTATTTAATGTAATCTGTAGTGTAATCTGTTCTGTCCAGTTACTTATTGAAAATCTGTCCTATGTACAAAGAGGGTTCAAAATTTTTATCTGCTGATCCAACACATACTTTAATTAAAACTGATACTTTAATTTGTTCGAAAAAATATTGGAACTGGACTTGTTATACAGTCAAACTGCAGTAGCTGAGATGCGCCAGTTTAGGGAGAGAATGTGATTTAAAAATAAAGAAATAAATTAAAAAATCCTGCGTTGACGCATATCAAAATTGAGAAATAGAACACTGGTATATGTTGACGCAATAACTAATGCCAGCTCACATTGATATGTGTCAAGGAGCTGGTGTGTGGGCTTGCATATAAAAAAAAATAGGTACACCATGCTCCTTTATACTGCAATAATAATATTAGATTAAAATAGAGATTAGAATAAGAAAGTGACTAAATGTAGGTTATATTGAGTGTTGCTGAAGGACCAACAATAAGGTGCCTGTAGTACAAATCAAATAACTTGTCATTTCGATGTTCAGTGACACTTAAGCCAATTATACATCACAGCTAAAGTTTCTCTGTCCAGTTAAGCATCATTTGTAAAATACAGTGTCTCACTTCCAGTTTCTTTGTGATGTTCCACTTTCTCTCCTCCATCCCTTCTTTAATTTGATTTCAGGTTGACAGTATTAGCTCATGAAAATAAACTGTTTCATTGAATTAGCATTTCCACAGGCATATTGTACTTATTCAGTGAGCTGTGTTCTGGCTAATTACATTTCTACCTCTCATTCTAAATTTCTGTCAGCAGCCTCAACACAGTAATTACATTACATTTAATATTAATTTGCATGCACAGAACACGTGGAAACATGATCCCCTAAATGCACATGAAAGCACACGGGCATCTAAATAAATGCATTCATGTACCCACAAAGATGCATACTAACACACATATGTTGCACACACATACAATATGTGTGAGTGTATACAGTTACACAGACACACGCTCATTCATATGCACACCACACACGGGAAAACACACACACAGCCATTGTGTTGGCAAATGTCAACTTGGCTTATTGTCCCATGAGGTTCGGTGTCGGATGAGATTGTGTTACTTTAGTGAACACTGCGCACTTGGTCCCAGTGCGACTATATGTGTGATGTTTTGCGTGTATGTGTGTGTGTGTGTGTGCGTGTGTGTGTGTGTGTGGGTGGGTGTGTATGTGTGAAAGAGAGTTAGGGGGAGCGAGAGAATGAGGGAGAGCGAAGGGGGAACTGTGATGAGATATGTTGCATAAGGGGGTGCAGTGGAGTGTGAAAGAGAACAGGTGGCTTCTGTTTCTGCCATCTAGCTTAATGTGCCATCCTCCCCATTGTGTGTATGTGTGTGCATGTGTGTGTGTGTGTGTGTGTGTGTGTGTGTGTGTGTGTGTGTGTGTGTGTGTGTGTGTGTGTGTGTGTGTGTGTGTGTGAGTGTGACAGAGAGAGTGGGATTCCATTGCTTTGTGAGTGGGGATTATACATACCTTGAGCGCATATCTCCACACATGCGTGTTACCTTGTCCTGTTTGTCTCCTAATGTGTCTGTGTGTGTGTGTATGTGTGTATATGTGTGTGTGTGTCCTTTCTTTAGTGAGCAGAGTTCCGGTTGGTTTAGAAACAATTAGAACAAACTGCAGGAGCCCAGAGAGAGATCGTTCTCCAAATGTCACCCAATTAACAATCTATATTGAACACATAACAGTGCTTTTTCTCGTGCTGCCTGTCTCTCTATTTGTCTCTGCCTGTCTGTCTTCCTGTCTCTCCTGCTTGTTCCCCTGGGATAAATTCAGTGAATTATTCTTGAAAACTGGCAGGCATACATCACACACTCAGAAAGACACTGACACAAAGCAGAGGACATGGCAAAGTCTCTTTAAAATCCGTCTTTTATCTTTTCTCTGTCTCTCTCAGACCAGTCATCCAGGCCGGTGGTCAGGACTAGGCAGCAGCAGCCTGGCAACAAGGGACCGAAGGGTAGTGCGGGGTGTGGGGGCAGCACTCGCAGGGGACCCCTCTAACCAGCACCTCCTCCATCACTATCCACCGCTGCACAGCCAGCCTCCTGCTTCTGAGCGACATACTGTCAGGGAAGAACGCCACTGCCAGGGGGTCTTGGCTCAGTCCACAGCCCGTAACCCAGCACCAAATCTGGCTCCAGGCTCCTCCAACCTGTCCTCTGCCATTTCTGCATTGTCAACCCAAGCCTCACCTACTACTCCAGGCCCGAGTCCAAATCAATGCACAGGCTCCGGTTTGGTGGCTGCTAATCACACCGCAATTCCATCTCTGTCCTCCAGGCAGCCAGAGGGGGTGTCCTCCTCTTCTGAGTCCTTAACTCCAGGAGGAGGAGGAGGTGGAGTGAGTCTGTCAGGTGGAGTAAGGAGAGGAGGAGGAGAGCACCACCCCCCTAGCCATATCCCTCGTGCAGTCGGGGCCAGCGCCTCCTCAAGCCTCCACAGCCTCGCAAGCAGAGGAAGCCCGTGTCCAAGCATCTCATCGTCCGACCAGGCCTCCCCTCCACCTCCTACTCCTTCCTCTGCCTCCTCTTCTTCCTCCTCATCCACCACATTTACGGGTCGTTTAGGACAACCACCTCGAGGCCCTTTGTCTCTGCATAGCTACAGTCGTAAAAATGTCTTCCTCCAACATTCCCTACATACTGCCGAACTGCAAGCTCTGACGCAGAGAGACAGTTGAGGGCACAAAAACACTTAGTTCATCCGAACCATAAGCAGCCATATCATTGACTTAAGTGACAAAAAGTGTAACTTTCTAGAAAAACTGCTGCTCCTTCCTTGCTTGTGTTTCACTGTCTTAATTCCCCTGAACCATGAACTACATGCGCTTACAATCACACTTGTTCACAATGCAGACCAACCCTTTGCTGACATTTTGTTTCTACATTTGCTTAAACACACACTTGTATGCAAGTGCACACACAGACACAGGCTGTTAGTATGAAAAAGGCACTCACCCGTCTATCAGAACTCCCACGTTGTGTCATGCTGACAGTTTAGATGTGTTTATGCCCACGGACACACAAAGTGCACACAGATTCACAGACTCATATCCACACACACACACATACACACGCACATACACACAGATCTAGTCACTCACACAGAGACATCATCTGTGATATCTCTGCCTCACAAGCTGTACAAAAAAGTTTTAACCCAGGACTAAGTCATGAGGTATGTGTTTGTTTGTGCTTTTGTTTAGATGATTTATTTTTGTCCATTTATTTTATCATTTTTATCAGTTAAAACCATGTGCTGCTTAAGGAACTATGGGACTGACCATAATTTGCGCTTGTAAGGTTATATTCTCACATTGCCAAACCTGACATCAGACCAGCTCTGCGTTCATTGATATCCACTCACAGAAGTCTGAAATAAGAGACACGATTGGGTGAACAAGCCCATCCGTTACACTTTTACTGCATGCTTTTTAAAATTTAAGGAAAATACAGGAGAGCATTTTGTACTGCAACAAAAGTGGGATGGGGGTGACTTTTAAAGTCTTTTAATAATGCTTCAGTATCAACTCTCACCTCAGTGTTTTGAGAAGGGAATCAAACATGCCATGACCTCTGAGACAGGAACCTGTTTGAGGAGTGTTTTGAAAAGTAATTGTCTGTCCTTCTGTTGACATAAATAAGACATTACATGTATTATCTGCTAAATTCTGGACCACTGTTTTTGTAGAAATACAATATTGCAATATTACCCGCATTATATACAAGAATCAATGTGTATCTGCTATGTTAGATTAGTAATAGTACAGAAGCTGAAATGAAGAGTTTCATTCCAAATTGAGGTATCCGTCACCTGAACAATTTCACACCTATGACAAAATGACACTTAATTTCCACCCCTGCACCCTTAGCTAACAAGATCAAAACACTTCTGACAGTGAAATTGAACAGAACAAGATTTTTAGATTTGGCACAACCGGAATTGTTTTCAAAAAAGGTATCAGGTTTTGGAATGAAGCCCTTCAAATCTTCTTTAGGGCTGGGTATTGAACAGCGATACCTACTGGTGCTTTGCTAAATGACGGTGTCAATATCCATTTTTAGGAACCCAAAGGGAAAAAAAGGCTTGAAATAATGGCATTACAGTTGACTGGCACATTTTCTATGACAGTTTTACTACAGGAATCAGTTGAGAAGAGTCTGATTCTGTTTCGAGAAGGAAATTACAGAAAATTGTTGACTTGATCAAATAATGAACCAAAAAAAAACAAACATGGCTTACAGACTTTCCCATTGGTAAAAGCGTCAGCACTGAGTTTTTCACTGATACCCAGTCCTTTTATGTTAGCTTTCTTTTATCTTCCTGATCTCAGATGTGTTGGTTATCTTTTTTTAAAACTGACCTAATGAGATGGCATTTGGTATAATAAGGCTAGCAATTATGTTGTTTTGGACAGTAGGACACACATCTTTTGAATGAGATTTACATACACTGTAACTGCCATGACCTGCTGAGTTGTACAACATTATTCACACTTGGGGTACAAAACGTGTTACAATTTAATAAGTGAGAAAACCCACTTTTTTTTTTTACATCTGTGAACAAATGGACTGCATAACTACCTTTTCAGTCTGCCACCATTCAACATGCACTACAGTACCATACTTATACTGGGTGGGGCCTCTTTTTGCCCTCAAAACAGCCTCGGCTCTTCGTGGCATGGATTGTACAAGATGTTGGAAACATGCTTTTGAGATTCTGGTCCATGTTGGCATGACTGCATCACATCATTCCTGCAGGTTTGTCAGCTGCACATTCAAGCTGTGAATCTCCTCTTCTGCCACATCCCAGAGGTGTGCTGTTGGATTCAGATGTGGTGATTGGGGGGCAGGAGGCAGTGAAGTTCATCATTGTCATGTTCATGAAACCAGTTTTAGATGACTTTTGCTTTGTGGCATTGGACATTGTTAGCCATTAGAAGATGGAATTGTGGCCATAAAGGAATGAACATGGTCAGCAACAACACTCAGAGAGGCTGTGACATTCAGACCATGATTGATTGGTAAGGGCCCCATAGTGTGCCAAAAAAAAAAAAAAAACATTCCCCACACCATTACACCACCACCACCAGCCTGGACTGGACTGGCAGGTTGTTTCCATGAATCCATGCTGTTGACGCCAAATTCAGACCCTACCATCTGCCTGCCTCAGCAGAAATTGAGATTCATCGGAGCTGGCTATGTTTTTCTGGTCTTCAACTGTCCAGTTTTGGTGAGCTTGTGCCCACTGTAGCCTCAGACTTATGTTCTTGGCTGACAGGAGTGGAACCCGACGTGGTCTTCTGCTGTTGCAGCCCATTTGCCTCAAGGTCCAACATGTTGTGCTTTCTGAGATGCTTTTCTGCTCACCACAGTGGTAAAGAGTGGCTATCTGAGTTACTGTAGCCTTTCTGTCATCTCCAACCAGTCTAACAATTCTATTCTGACCTCTCTTGTCAACAAGGTGTTTCCATCCACACAACTGCTGTTCACTGAATGTTTTTTGTACCATTCTGAGTTAAATTCTGGAGTTTGCTGTGTGTGAAAGCCCCAGGAGATCAGCAGTGTCAGAAATAACCCAACCACCAACAATCATACCATGATCAAAGTCACTGAAATCACATTTACTCCTCATTCTGATGTTTGATGTGAACATTAACTGAAGTACCTGATCTGTACCTGCATGATTTTATGCATTGCACTGCTGCCACATGACTGGCTGATTGGATAACTGCAGGAATAAGCAGGTATACAGGTGTTCCTAGCCAAGTGCTCGGTGAGTGCATTGCTCTATTGAACTGACAAGACTGTCGAACAACCCACTTTTTCCCCATAGGCTTTGGGGTAGATCTTATAATGTCAACTGGAAGGTGGGAGCCTGCTCTGCTGCTGAGTACAGGCCAGAAGTTCACAGCTCCTGGCATCTACAGAAAATGTTAGATTTTAGAGAAGTTGTTGACCTTGTCTGTCTCTAAACGGCACATGGCTGTAGGGAAGCTGTATAAATTGTGTGTGTGTGTGTGTGTTGTAATGCACACCTTATGAGGGAAGGACCTGGTAGAGGTGAAGAGGAGCCTGAAGGAAGACAGAGCTCTGTTTCCAGTGGTGGAAGCTACGACTCTCCCTCTGGTATACTTCATTTGCACACTATTTCCTCTCTGTTTATCCCTCTTTCTTCCATCGTCCCTTCTTTTTCTATCCTAAATTTTTTCTCAACTCTATTTTCTTCTTCTCTCGGGTCTGTCCTCTCTCCTTATTCTCCTTCAGTCTCTCCCTGTATTTCTCCCTCTTGTCTTTCCCTCCAGCATCCATCTCTACTGCATGCAAACTCAGTACCTCCTTTTGTTCTTCTCCTCTTCTTCAGTCTGTTATCCTCCTTCCCCCTCTATCATTTCCCAGGTCTCCCTTTCCTTCCTTCTCTCTCCCCTGCTTAGCCTACTTAAGCAAGGCTTATATTGTCATACGGTGTATCTATCACAGACTTTGTTGCAGCAGCTCTCAGTCCTGGGCTTTGGGACCTGCAGCTCTGCCGATTTTCATTCCAGTTTTGTAATCAGGGAGTAATTTTACACCTGGTGAATGCAATTAACTACCTGGTCGGAAAGACGGGGTAACAGTAATGTGGCTCCTGAGGACCTGGACTCAGAGCCACAGCTGTAATGTGAATTACATTCCCTGCTAGGTTTGTTTACAGGTGGAGGGTAACAATGCTTTGTTGGTGGCTGACCTCTTAAGAAATGCTTTTTTACATCCCTCATCAATGCTTGTGAAATATCAAGGGAGTATTTGGCCCTGTTTGTGCTATCCCCCCCGGGATTTTATTCACCATGTTTGAAACAGCTGTGTTCAAGGCAGGCTGCTGGCCATGTCACATATCACAAAAGGAAAAGGCCACTTCTGAAATGGCAGTTCAAATGTGTCAGCAACGTCTTTTACAAAAAAACATTTTTTTTTCCCTGTTCAGATGTAACAATGAAATGATGCTGAATTTCACTGCTGGGAAACAAGGGTCTACAATCATGAAGTGGGCACCTCACAAACCTCAAATCTTCATTTTACTTAGCAGCATGTTGTATATTTACTATATTTTATTTTGTTGGAATGTTATTTATTGTTTCTGCCTTATTTATATTTATTGTCATAGATACACTTTCCTGAAAGCATCTTGGCACTAACATATAAAGGTAGTAGTCATGATGATAATCAAATGACAATAATAATCATGATATTATTATTATAATTTTAATGAATCATAGATATTATGCTGTCCTAGCTTTTTAATGTGCTTACTGTAATTATGATTTTTTGGTTTGTTTTGAATTGCTGTAATAAATAAATTGAATTGTATAATTGTAAATAAATTATTAAAACTGTTAATGTTGACTGTTCATGAACATGAACAGTTTGTGTTCTGAACTGAACAATAGAGTTTACATATATTGTTTATGTTGGTTGGCACACAAGAGATTAAAAACACAACAAAAAAAAAGATTTTGTTCCACTGATAAATGAAATCAGAGGTCTGAGCTATTACCAAAGGATTTCAGGCTGTAGTTACACAGAAGAAATCTGACAAACTGAATAAATTCTATGTAAAACGTAAGCCCTGGGCTAAATTTTACATGTAAAGGCCTGTTGACTCATACTGATTCAACCCCCCACTGAAATCCAGCCTTTGCACTATGACTATTTCTGCTTGTGATGACTTTGCAAACGTTTGCTTAACTGTGTTAGAAAAGTGGATGATGGATGATGATAATCTATTAAAGCTGCTTTTTTTCTGTTCAGGATAAAGTCTGCATCTAAGTACATAAAGCTCTCTGACCCTCTGACCCGTTAGCTCATAAATTCATTAGGGATAATCAGTCCAAAACAAATGAATCTCTCTTCATAGAGTCATTTTTCACTTTATATGATCCTGCTACACAGTTTTGAAACTTGACCAGAACTTTCAGATGGGCTTATTTATGGTTAAAAAAACAAACCAAAAAAAAAAAACCACAAAACAAAAAGAAACTTTCAGTGTGTGTTTACCCAAAGTATTTCTCTTCAGTTTCTGTCCAAAATAGTTTTCGTCACTCTCACGGTTGTTTGTTCACACAAAAAGTGTTCTTTCAAAAGGTTTTTGTCCACTGTCTGCTTATTGTTAATATTTAATACAAATAAAATAGTTGGAAATATTTAGCAGAGATTGTGATTTGATTTTTGATTTCCCATCACTAATGTCAGGCTTTTCATGATCAAATAAGATGTGTCAGTAAAATGGCTGGGATTTATTGAAGCAGAGAAAGAAAGATGGATTCTGCTGCCCCCCTCCAAAAAAAAAAAAAGGAGCACTCCATCTCTAAAGCTGGGTAGATTTGGCTGCAACAAATCTCTAAAGAAAAGCATGAATAAAATCAAAGAGTGAAAGAAGAACTTACAATAAAGCACCCAATAAAGAATCTTCACTGTCATCACTCTGAAAGATTGAGAAAAACTTTTTTTTTTTTTTTTGGATGCAACATTTGAGTGGACTTTAAAAGGCTGTACACAGCAGCAGGTTTAGACAAGTAATTTTACCTCATTTGACATTAGCCTCCAACCTATTTGAGTGAGTTTTCATTTGGCAGTGACCATAAAGTATGGAAGTGTTTAGAAAATCAATTACGTTAGAATGAGTTTGGGTGCATGCATGTGTGTGTGGGATGTAGACTTTGACTGTTTACCCCTTAGGGAGGACCTGTGCACACTTCTCATTTCTGGACTCACTCAATTAGTGTTGGTGATGTTATGACTGGCTGACTAACACACACACACACACACACACACACACACACACACACACACACACACACACATACACACGTATACACACGTATACACAGGGGATTAGAGGACAGCAGTTTTGATACTAACTTGCTGTAATTAATATGACAGAAGGTCAGCACATCAGTAAACACACCACTGATTCTCAGAGCTTTGAAGTCCAAGAGATCAAGTTATAGACCGGACATGTGTTTTTACTCTTCATGATCATCATTAGGCTGTGAAATTAACTTTTCTGGTGTATGTATGTATTCCAAAAAGTCCATCATGGCTAAAACAATTTATTAATTTGTTGATGAGCGGAAAATCCATCATTAGATGTTATTAATATTCGATAACTGACAGTTTTTAGCTATTTATGTGATTAGAAATTCAGTATCTAATCACATAAATAGCTGTGTTTTTCAGTATTTTCTGATATTTTGTGGATTCAATTAAAAAACAAAAAAGTCACTGTCTCATCCAGATGTATTTAGGCTCACTTTCTTTGACTTTATCAAATAGTTGTGGTCATCACAGAGCAACAGGATCAGGATGTGATATTGTGACGTCATTGTAACCTTTATAACCTAAATGCCTTCTTGCACAGCAAACAGTTGAGCTGTTCCCCTCACATTCACAGTTTATACAGTAAAATCATGGGGAATGAAGCAGATGTGCTCGGATGTCTCCAGCAGCATGGACTTTTATTTCCAGTTGAAGTCAAAATATATTGACAGGTCAAGTGGATTATATCTTCAGGTTTGCAGTTCGCTGTGGGCAATGCAATACTATTTTTCAGTGCTGGCATAGACCTAATAATAAAAACCTTTTATTATTATTATTATTGTTATTTATTTATTTATTTATTTTTTACACAATGTTGTCTTTGGGGACTTCACAGAGGTGAACTTTGCCCCCTTTTTAAATTGTGTGGTTTTACCCAAATTAACAATAAATAAATTAAATATAACAAAAATGAAAATGTCCTCTCCCTGACCATTTCAATAGTTGAAACTCAATTTGAGATCTCTCTCTCTCTGAAATTTCACCATTTTATCGAATATAAATGGAATTTAACTTGCGGCCCAGCATTTAAAGCAGAGGTGCCCAAACTGTTCCACAAAGGACCATGTGGCTGCAGGTTTTTGTTCCAACCAAGCACCAGCACACCAGACTTGACTCATTTAATCAACTTATCTCAGTCTTCAGACAGTTGATTGGTCACACTGTGTGCTCTTCATTGGTTGGAACAAAAACCTGCAGCCACACCGGCCCTTTGTGGAACAGTTTGGACACCCCTGATTTAAAGCAACATCTCTCTCCAGAATTAGCGCCAGCGTTATAATCTACATCCACAGAACACAATGTGTACACTTCCCATTGAAGAGGTCGCCGGCAGGGTGGTGCAGTTGTTTGACATTGTTCGAGGAGCAAGAAGGTTCTGGGTTCGAATCCACCTGCCGGCGCTTTCCTGTATGGAATTTGCGTGGGTTCCCTCCACGCCC
Source organism: Toxotes jaculatrix (assembly GCF_017976425.1). Lineage (NCBI taxonomy): Eukaryota > Metazoa > Chordata > Actinopteri > Toxotidae > Toxotes > Toxotes jaculatrix. The sequence goes on along the minus strand of NC_054400.1, from coordinate 11,850,644 downwards.
AGATACATGCAGGTTAGGTTAACTGGTGACACTGTCCGTCGGGTTGAATGTGAGTGGTTGTTCTCTCGCCCCTCTCGGCTGGGATTGGCACATCAAATAAACCCCACAGGAGTTTTTAGCAGCGTGCTTCAAATGACGCAACACGTGGAGTGAGTAAATTGGCTTCAGGTGTTAATGGTGTTAGCCGCCGCTAACGGAAGCTTGGATTGCAGCACAACCTGAGCCTGAGCAGAGAAAGAGGACTGAGTTAAAACCAAAACGGGCTGGCGAGAATTGGACACTGTGCCCTAAATATTTGTGGCGTCTTCCGTGCTGAAGGACTCGAAACTGGACACAGTGCTCCTCAGACACAAGGTAAGACAAACGCACACACACACACACACACACACACACACACACACACACTCTTCTGGCTTAGTATCTGTGGTTTTCTTGCACGTTGACCAGCCATGGCTCTCTGTATGAATGCAACGTTACTGTGCAACTCTGAATGTGGTTATATTGCTTGTAATGAGTAAAGTGCACCGAGTTTGCCTGAATATGGCTGTTGTAGTCGGGCCTACTGAGGTGTGTTAATAGCTGCTGTTCACAAACAGACTTTACTGGTTTTCATGTATCAGTTGTCAGGTCACCCTCAGACTTTTTTTTCCCCATTGCAGACAATTTGACGTGTCACTGCACGAAAAAAAGCGCAGGTTAACGTCGACGATGGCTTCTTTTGAATTCCTCTCCTTCCATCTAAAGGTGTAAATCAGTGAGGCAGCATTGCATGACACCAGAGACCTGGAACTTAAATACACCCACAGTGACTGGAAAAGAGCTGTCATTTAAACCTGTGGCGTTTATCCTGCATCAGTCAAAATGTATGCTGTGGAAAAAGTTCTACTGATGTGTGCTTGTTAGTAGCTTGTGCAGATGTATGGTGGTCTTTTGATGACATTCATTCATCCTTCTTAAGTTGTGCCCTTGTATGGATTATTAGCTGAACAGGCCACATAATGAATTAACGAGTTAAGGTATTCTTTATGTGGGTTATTATAGTATCCATTGGATAGGAGTGAGTCAGTCTTTACCTCAGTTTTTCCAGCTGTTTTTTTAATTTACATAATTCTCTGTTTCTGAGATTAGAGCAAAGAACAAATGAAGAATTTGGGTTTTTTTTTGAGTCTTAAGTCCTCCATTAGCTTCATTTTGCATATACTCATATAGCATTGTGTTTAGAGCCCGTTATTGCACATTTTGTGTTAGGATTACATGTTGTTTGGCCCGATTTGCACAACCAGCCTGTGCTAAGCTTGCAATTCACTGCATATTTTATTGTGAGGTAAAACAACTAGGACAGCCCCGCGGACTGAAGTGTGATCAGTGCTGTCAACAAAGTACAAATGTCTCAAGAACTTCACATTTTTGTGACTTTGGCTCCGTATTACATGTCACAAGTGTTAAAGGAGGACAGCGGCAGCATAAGCTTAGCAGTAGCGTGTGGCGTTAACTAGTCAAGTCTTGTACTTTTCTCACTAACTTGACTTCTAGACAGATCAATAACAGTTTCTGAAGCGCTGCCAGACCACTCAGTCAGACTGTCGCTTCTGGCTGTTGGCGTAGTGTGCTGTGACAGGCACGCTTCCCTTATGTCTGCAAGCCTGGAGTGAAGGGGTGAAGGAGGTGGGTGGTGTTTGTGTATGTGTTAGTGTGTGTGTGTATGTTTGTGCCTCAAACTGCTCTCAATTATTTGCCACTTGAATCTTCTTTACTTTTCTGGCTGAATTTGAGTTTGGATTTAAACCATTTTTGTCACTGTGACACCCGATCATTGATGCCTCCAGTTTTATAGTCTGTGTGAGAGTGTGTGTCTGTGTGTGTGTGTGTGTCTGTGTGCATATCACAGTCATCTCTCTCTGTCACTGTACTATTTGTCAAAATCAGTGTGGATGTGTTGGATCCATTTAGCTTTGTTCCCCATCTGTCTCTCGCTCTCTCTTTTCGCTCTTCCTTCCCCCGTATCTGTCTCTCTGTCATTGTCCCTCTCTCCTGCTCACTCTATCTTTTTCTCTCTGTTGTTCCCACTAACAGTCCAAAGAAAACCTTATTAAGAAAACCTTATTATTGTATTGCATGGCCAAAAGGCTATTAAATTGCTCACTTGGCGGCAAAGGCAGACACACTTGCTCTCAGCACAGCTTGCCGCCAGTCACTTTTGGTACACAGTTGCAAAATTCTCTCTTGCCTGAAGTTACTGAGATTACACACACACACACTCCCTGTCAGCCTACTTAAAATCAGACTCATTTCTTGTATGTCTACATTGAATGCCCTAAAATAAGAGATCTAAAATCAAACACAACTCTGGCTAACGTAGGCGCTGAACAGCCACTCATACTATTGTAAGAACCAGCTGCAAAATGTACACTGTGAATACACAACATGTGGAAGTCTTGTTTTTTCCTTTAATACAAACTTAGAGCCGAGAATCATTTGACTGTGGTTGAATTTGTAACGTTGCCAGTCACAGGGAATGTGGAGCAGATGTACTGGCATGTGGCAACACCGATAAGCAGAGATGGTGTGGTAGTTAAGAACGTAGGTGAGCTGCAGAGGAGGTGGCAAACTGCTGAGGTGGTGGATTACAGATACCTCTTTTTGAAAGCAAGCACCTCTGAAAAATATGCGTTTTCCCTCAGTGTGAATAGCTTAGCATGCTGTATCCAACCTGCCTCTGGAGCGTTTCTCCCTCTTTTAGTTTAATGTTGGTCTTAGGTTGAACATGGTCACAGTCACCCAGTGTTGCTGTAGATGTCTTCTGTGGACATTTCAGCCCTGCCACACAGTTTCATTCGCTAAACATTTTCATTTATTAGGCAGTTGGTTCTAGCGAGCTGTTTTCTTTCTGTCAGTCACTGACAGAAGGAGACACCCACATGTATGCTCTTGGCTAAATTAGATTTCCTGTGTTGCAAGGAGATGTGAAGAATAAGCAAGAATGATCGTTTTCCCGCAGATTGCCTATGGTAGACCGTGAGATGATTGCAGACCACGAGTAATCTTGGCTCGTGTACGCGTGTAACCCAAAGCAGTCAATCAATCTTGCAAGACCAATAGAAGTGTGCTACACTGAGCCAATATCTCACTTATGTGCATGGCATATAATTAATAGAAGACAGCTGTCTAAATATAAAGGTGATTATTGGAACTGTTTCCCTTTTGTTTCAGTTATAATGTGGTCCAAGAAAATTAGAAGACATTTCTCAAGGTGAAACTAGTCTGTATCACTAAATGGGTCTTGGTTTTGTAAATGCAGCTAGAATTCCTTTTGACATTTTCCTCACACATTACACTGCTGAGATCAAGGGATGGGGAGAGAATCCAACAGCGCATGCAACACCAGCAGGTGAACAGACTACTGGAAATAACATTTATTTACTAATTTAACTTGATATAAGCAATTTAATATGAAATTAAAGTTTAAATGCGCTAATCAAAACATTTATTACCCACTGTTTGTTAACTAATTGACTCTTCTCATCAGACAATCACCAGTTGGAAGCTGTTGGTTCCCTTTATGTGAAGCAGTTTCCGAATGTGAGTGTAAAGCTGGTCAAGCAGTGAAGGGACAGAAATGTCTTTGAAGCTGCTCAATGGTACAAGTGATTTGTTAGTCCAGCATGTTAACACTTAACTGTGCAGAGTAGCTTGTCCAAACTGAAGAAGCAAAAGCAACCAGCCTTTCAACAAGAGAAATGAAAAATCAGCTGCCTGTAAATTAAATTCTTGCCCACCTCTGCCGGCTTCAAATAGTCTTATCTCCTGGAAGAGGCACCATCCTAGTGAGAAACAAATCCAGTGGGTTTCTAGCCTACAGTTGGTGTTTGAGTCACTAACCGAAGAATACTAGTGACAAGCCTCTAAATTACCACCTGCGGCTTAATGGGAACTGGATCAGTCGCAGGCTTTCTTTGTAGTCCTGCATCTGGCACTCATATTACTTTATAACTCTCAGCAGGCCTCAGTGTATCAATAAGTACACATTACTAAACAACAAAGACACATCACTGCTGGCTAGATGATGTAAGAGGTAGCTGTGGTGGGCAAGTGAAGTGTGCATCTTAGTGCACCCAGCCTCAACATTCATGTTGCCCAGTAAAAGTAGTCCTCTTCAGAGAATGAAGAGAGTCTTGAACCTACAGTTTATCTTGATCAATACTTTCATTTCATGCTTGTGAGAAATCTAGTTGGGTTTCTGAAATGATAATTGTTGTAAAAATTGAGCACATCCCACATCTAACTCCTTGTTGGCCTGGGGATGGATGCACATGGAGTTGTCAGCCTCTGCTTTTCACCTTGCAGTGGGCAACTTCACTGAGAGGGGATGATGCATGCTGAGGTTCATGCTGTCCCCCTCAAATCGCCCATTTGCACAAGAGCCTCAACTAACCATTAGGAGCCAGTAGCACAGTGACAAGGACATGATCTCTGATTGGTTTCACACTCTTGAACACTGCCAACTTTTGTTTGATAAAACACATGACCAAGCTGGACACCACTGGGAACTGAACCCGGGTGTCTTCATTTTGGGTGAGTGCTTTGCTCCTGGGCCACTGAGCTCCTGCGCTTATCCACAGAGATATTTCATTGATATTGGCAGTATGAGTGACCACATGACCTGATTTAACTGCCATCCACAAAGTGATATGCCTTGCCCAAGAGCACTCACCAGCAGTGCAGCGTCCTCAGCAATCCTCCATCACCGTCCGCACTCACAGTTCAGTGTGCTGGTTTGCATCATCCTCTTCACGGTGATTCACATTTGTTGGCCCTGCCAGCCTGCGGTGTATTCTTCCACTTTTCCACTCTCCCTCTATCGCCCTGCGTGCGAAACCAGAGATTTTCCTGATATGGGTCAGCTTCTTAACACAGAGGCGTCGTTTGACTCTCCGCTGCTCTGCTGTCCTCCCATATACAGAGGAACACATAACAGATTTTGCCTGACATTTTTAGAATGGCTTTTTTGTGTTTGAACTTGGCAGTTGGCGGAACAGTTGGCATAGTTTTATGTGAACGTACTCTGCGGTGCTCATGTTGCCCACTCAGTGTCTCTCTGCTCTTTGCCACTGGACAACCATGTGTACAACACAAGACAAATTTAGCCCGGGCTTTTACAGGAAGCAGATGGTAGGGTATTATGTTGACGATACTGTTAGCCACTGATGACTCTTCCAGTCGGCCCACTCGGCATCTCTGCTCTTTTCCTCCTCCACTGAGACTCAAAATATTAAACATAATGGGCCATTTTTGGCTTGTAAAAGGAAACTGGCACACAGAAGAGCTTAATTTCGCTACCATTCCCTTTTCATTTTTTCCTTTCGCCCTCTCCTCCTTCAGCCCCCCAGCTCTCTCTTGATTCTCCAGTTGGTATAATATGAACCCATCAGTGGTATACTCCAAGAGACCTTATTTTTGCTCTCATGATTGTACAGTTTCCATCTGCAGAAACTTTCTCTAAACAACCAAAGATGTTTTAAATGAAAAAGGAAATGAGACTATTGATTCGAGAGAATACCCGTGGTGCAGCTCAGATCAGTGTCATCTTTTTTTTTTTTTATCCCTTCTCCTGACAGTATTTTAGAAATACTGAAGTCGTGAGTGTTAATCCTCCAAGTCCAAGAGAACATTTAGGCTTCAGTGTAAATGTCCACCTTTCAGTACATGTCATCAGAACAGACATAATTATTCAAGACAGTTACGCTCTCCTGTCCTCTGGGCCCTCTTAACTTTTGATCACAGTCGGTTTTAATAAAAGTGCTTGTGACATCTCACATGGGGCTTTGACTTACAACTGAACATTTAGCCCACTTCTTAGAAAATACTCAGGTATCTACCGTGGATTACCATTCAGCCTAAAAAATCAGAGATAAGACTTTTGGTCCAAGTTTTTTGTAATATTATCCACTGCTGCAAACATCCAGTCCTAATGTGACTTTTGGTTTATTCCCACTGAAAATTAGAGTGAGAAAGACACTGAAAGTGAGAGACAGCACTGAGAGAAGAACGTAGTTTAGGTGAACCTGATAAATACGTAGAGTTGGAGAGACAGAGTTAGGAAATGATAGAACGGGCATTTGACAGGAAAGAACACAAACATCACATTTCCCTGTAGATAACTTTGATTGAATTTCAAAAAAGGTTACTCTTTGATACAAAATCCACTAATAGAAATGTTTGGTAGATTTCTGTCAGTACTGTGTGTGCTGTTTTGGTGCGCGTGCATTGCAGTTCAGCTTTTTTGTTAGTGGATGTGTATGTTTGTGTTTATGTGCTGTGTGCTGTGTGTGTGTGCACGGGGTGCTCTGTGGCTGCAGCAGTTCTGTCAAGGGACCACAGCAGTGACAGCAGGCTCATTTGCTGCATGATTATCGACGGGGTTGTTGGGACTGAGAGGAAAGGCCGCCTACGTACACAGTCGTACACTTCATACACACAGTCGCACACACAGACAAACATAAACATACACACACACAGACACCACACACACTGTTTCTTGTTTAAGTCAATTATGCAGGCCAGTAACCTGCCATATGGCTTCTGCTAGTTTAGAATCTGTATTTGTGTACATTGTGTGTGTGTGTGTGTGTGTGTGTGTGTGTGTGTGTGTGTGTGTGTGTGTGTGTGTGTGTGGTGTCATTATAATACAAAGTCAGTTCAAGCCTGAAGCCACAGAGCAGATGACAAAGAAAGAGAAATCTTAACCAGTACTAACAGTCCAGCAGTGTGTAGGCAACTGTCTGAGCAACATGTTCAAGATGAATCAAAGCAATGTTTTTTTTTATGTATTTGTTTATTTACAAGTTCTTTTCAATGAATTTTTATTTCATGAATCTCTCATGTTGGTCAAATTGTGGAGAGGTATTTAGCTTATGGGTGGACATGGAGTGAATACTCTTGCGGACAGACACGGACAGACGGACAGACACAGACACACAGTTACTGATGGACAGACACCAAATCAGCAGAAGGGCCTGAGTAGAATAACTTTCAGTCTCCACACACACACACACACATACGTACACGTACACACAAACAGACTAGGGCAATGATATCAGTACAACCACCACCGTAATCTATTATGGATTAATGGATTAGAAAGTTCTCAGCATTGCCGCAAAGTCACAGTGGGACACTGTTGAACTGTTTACTACAATTGTAGTGATTTTGTTGTCAGGGAGATCTGAGAATTGTTGATGCAACAGTCATCTGTGCAAAAAGAAAATCAGGTTTTACAACATGACAATGTCATGTTTGAAGTATTGATTAGTTAATTAAAAGTACATCTTTTCAACTTGGCTTTCTGAATCTGAAATAATATGGATTCTGAGTATTTATGTCATTGTTTCACCAAACAAAATATATCCAAATCAAACGTGTTACCCAGCAATTCCTATTTTAATAAAATGATGTATAATGTGTTATTTTGGGCTGTTAAATCATATCCTCTGGTAACTCTGCTTAAAATCCATGAAATTCTTATTGATGGACTCCTGGCTTTTTTTTTTTTTTTTTTGAAGTGCTGAAAAGTAACCAGCCTCAGGCTTTAGAGGACCACTTAGATGAGGAAGTCCCCCACCACACCTGCTGAAACCTTTAGTGCACACACACTCACACACGAAAAAACACCATACACTCACTCTTATGCACATGCACATCAGTATGCACCAAACTTAGGAAGAGTGAGATTTGATGTGAGTAAAACAGAGTGCTGCTTGTGTGCATGCATGTGTGTATGTGGTTGCAGAGTCTTTTGATATAGTGGTATTAAGGTTGGCTGTGCAACTCCAAGATAATCTTTGCTTTTTAGATTTTCTGAGAGCCACAGCTGCAGCCACTGAAAAAGCATGTGTGTCTGATTGAAGACCGATCATGCCTCTACTCCTCTCACAGAAAGACGTTAATGTTTCGAAGGTAATGAGCTGGTGCTTCTATTATTCTATCCCATGATTTCATAAATATTAGAAATTGAAAGGCTTGAAACTGAAAGGTCATTTTCTCCTTATAAAATCCCACATTGAGACAAGAACCATGAACAATCAGATTTGTATATAGGAGATATGTATCTATAAATGGCCTGTATTTTTCTTGTCTTAACGCACTTTACTCTACAAGTCACATTGACCGATTCACACACACACACACACACACACACACACACACACACACACACACACACACACACACACACACACACACACACACACACACACACACACACACACACATTCATACATTGGGGGCAATTTGAGGTATCTTGGCTGAGGACACTTTGACATGCATGTATATATATGTACTTTTAATCTATACATTGTCATATTGTCAATTTGACAAATTTGAAACACATAAATCAGATAGTGACAGTATCGCAAAAGCTGCTTGAATAAATGTATTATGTCAAGCCTGAACTGCTATAAAGGATATTAAAGTCTTTGCTCGTCATGTTGCCATTCTCAATGAAATATTGCTTTTTTTGGCTTCGGTGTCTCCTCCTTTGTGTAACATAGTACCTCTCATTATCTGAGTCAGCTAGCTCCTTTCCTCCACGGTGTGTCTTTCTTCCCATCTTATCTTACTCAATAGATCATGCTTTTAATTATGTTTATAAGAAGAGTCCATATAAACAACCCACTGATTAGATATCCATGAGTTGATGAGTTGTGACGTACAGTACGTTGACATTTTTCAAAATTATTGAACGCATCCATCTTTATAGTTTTCATTTCCTGTCCTACAGCATGGCGTGGACAAACAGGAAATGCAAATCATTCATGATGTGTGAAAGGAAAACAAGTTGTTGTCCTCTCATGTTCAAAACTGCAACTCAAGCAAGGTTCATTTTAAGGCATGCAGTGAAAGACCAGCTAAACAGTACAGGATCTGTAGCTCAGTAGAATGGGAGTCGCGTGTGATTGGGCTGTACACTTCAGGAAAGGGTGAAAGACATGATCTGTTATCAGCTCTGCTAATTAGAGTAGTGTACTCATTAAATGGCCAAGTGGACCTTAACAAGACTATATTCGGCCTAATTGTATCAGGGTTGATTTCTGTACTATTTACGGATCTACTGTGTGTCTTTATTCTTAATGCTCCCGGTTTTGGAAAGTGCAACCTCTGTGACAACCTACAGATCTGGCAACCGGCCTCCGTTTCCTTACTGCACAACAAGGGAAATCAAGCAAGTGAATGGCTGTAGATGAAGCACTTGCTCAATCGCTAAATTGTGACTCAACATAATGTGACATGGGTTCAGAGGTCTGTGATTTTGGATGATGATGATTATGGGTCTTTATCTGAATCAGAGTATGAGCCAAAACCTCTCGAGTATGCCACAAAATCGCAAAGAGAAATTATCATGCACCTTGTACACATCCATTTCCTGCAGACTAAGACAGGCAGGGAGATATAACACAGACAAAAATAATAGTCAACATGATATAATTAAGGACTCCTGCAGTCTAAGTCCATTATGTTTAAATATACATGAACAGTAACATTTAAAACATGTATCCAAGTTTGAAAGCCATAATAATACACAGTATCACAGTATTAAGGATGATGTGGCACAGTGTCTGTCTGAACAGAACTAACATACAGAAGATTTTTTGGGACAGAGTCTGGTCTGGTTCTACCCTGCAGAGACTGTCAGAGCCTGAACTGCTAAAAAAAACTGGAGCAAGATAAAACCACGCCAGACACAGCCATAAAAACAGCACTACCTGTACCACCTTCCATGTTGTGGTCCTAGTAATGTTTGTGCTCCAGGCAAGATCATGCAAGTCCCCCCACACACTCGCACACACATGCACACTATTCCACCACAGCACAACATCATCATCATGCAGGCACACACCACACACTGAGCTGTTATAATTTATGAATGTGAGAAGTGAAATGTTTGCAAGTTCAGGTGATAACAGAGGAACATTACAGCTTTTTCTATGCATGGCTGAAGTTGTTAAAGATAAATTTAAGCTGACTAATACGTAGCCAAGTAAATACTTAGTCTGGTGAAGATGGACTGTTGGTTGGATAGAGTGCAACAGTCTCACGTGTGACTTCCCACTCATCCCGATTTTACAAGCCAAAATGTTACACAACAGAGTAAAAATAATCAGGCGAACACATACTTTTGTCTTCAGCAAACTTCTATCCCTTTATCTTTTAGGTGTGAAGTTACAGTTGTTCCTTTGCCCTCTGCATGAAGAATTAGGTTTTGGTTGCATTGTAATAAGATAGGATTTTCTGTGATGATAACAACAGGAAGAAATACAGTTAAATTCTCACCACTGAATATTGATTGTGCAGAAGAGTCTTGACCTGTTCAGGTTTGTTTTTCCACTCACATGAGTATCTCTGCTTCATCAAGGCCACTGACTACCCTTGCTTCTTCAACTCCAAAAAAAATATCTGTGCAACAAAAGATGAAATGTCTGCCTTGCACTGCTTTGGGTCTACCTTGTCACCTAAATAACATTTTCATTTTATACGATATATGTGAAAAATGTCCAAACATGTACCACATCAACAAGAATTTCTGCTATGGCTGCCCAGTGTTATACATAATGAGATTTCTCACAGTATGTTTCTGCTATATACCATTTACTGCAGTTTGTCACCTTAAAGGTTCTGCTCAGTTTAGTCTCTTTATCCTGTTGTTGACTAGGTGATGACTCATAAATCAAACACAGAGAAGGATATCATCCTACCTGCAGTCTTTCGCTATTTGTTGACTTTCTATAGAAATATTATTTTTACTGCCTTGTGTCTTTTTCCTTTTCAGTATCAAACTGATTTTAATTATTTATTTCTGATCTTTACATTTACTTTCATTCCAAAACACCCCTGGCAGAGCTAGCCGCTGGTCTCAGAGTATCAGACTGGATCAATCACTGTTGCTTTTATCCACACAAACTGTGTGGTTCAGATGTAGACATTCATTTGCTTCTACAAGCTTCTGGAATTTCTCGTGGTCAGAACCTGAACATCAGCAGCTTTCAGTACAGAACAACAACCAAACAAATCTGTTCAGTAGCAGCGTGCCAAAGAGCTGCTTCATGTGATTAATTTCTGCTATTCTTGAGTTTCAGCCTCAGAGAGGAGAGACTGGTGCATTAAGTGAAACAGTCACTCGTTTTTGTGCATTTTGTAGAGTTCTGTGGAGGGAAAAAAAAAGCTGTTGTGAAAAGACCCGCTGAGCAGTCTGAGAGGCAAAAAAAAAAAAGTGCACTGTGCCACAAATTCTTTACTACTCCCCACCACCCTCCATTTGCTTCATCTACCCCACTGGCACTGGCTGCAATCAGCAGTGTAATTTTAGGTAGCTCTAGTATGGACATGTACCTGCCACTTTTCTAACGATCTGAAATTGTCCCTGCCCATGGTGAAGGCTCACTTGCTGCCAAATGATGAGAGTGAATGTCACTGTGCTGCTGCATCTGTTGCAATCGCTGCAGTGCCTATGAAAAGTAACCATAATTACTTTATGATGATTAATAAATCTGCTGCTTGTTAATGATGTGATAATCAATATGTTCTGACTTACTTCTGTCTTTAAGTTGCTGAGCTGTGAACAAAACTAGATGTCACTCTGTTCTTTCTAATGAGAGATCTTGTCATCATTCGCTAGAGAATATTTAATGAATGAAAGCAATACATGTATTATTCACTGATCACTTCACATCCAAAAATAAACTGGCTGTGTGTTTTTGCTGCAGTTTGTTTCAGTATTTCTGCTACTAAGCCATAGCTGCTTGCTGTAGCTATGGCTTAGTTCAAAAAGGTGTACTGCAGGGCTTTTCCATGGCTTTTCAATTACTTATTTCTTGCTTTTTGGGATAATTGATAAAAATTGTACTTTTGGTCTTTCAGTGATTTCTGTGATTGTGATGCATTTGTACCCCCCCACCCCCCCCACACCACCTGATGGGAACTTGGACAGCGGGGACCATATTATTATTAATTTCACAATGGGCCTCCACAGTAATGTCCAGGTTTTCCAGCAATATTTCTTGCCACCCTTTAGCATAATTAAATGTGATTAATGTGCAGTTATACAACAACAGAGTCATCACAATGTGAGGACAGAGACAGATGTGATAGCATTAGCCAAGGCCTAAACGCCCTGCATGTGTACTTTGTATGCACCTTGGCAGACTGAGCTGCCAGAATACTCACAGACCAATTTTCTGCTGCTGTCAGTGATTAGGATGATTCGTCTTTGTCCACATGTCTACCTAAGAATCCACAACTTAAACAGTGATGATGAAAATGTAGAAAAACTCTCCTGGGTACAAATTGGAGTACCACCTTCCTTCATCAACACACACAGACGCACACCCTCTCTTCTGCTTCACTGTTTCCCTCCTTAGTCCATCAGACTCTATCCCATTCTGAGTCTAAAGCGTGTGTCTGGAGAATATTTATTTTGACCTGTTTTATGGCTCCCTCGATGCATTGCAGCTGTGAGCAGTCATGTGTCTCATTGATAATGAAAGAAAGGGGAAACAAAGGGAGAGAGGGATGGAGATGGAGAGTTATAGAGAACGAGTGTGTGAGCGAGTGAGTCATGCATCTATTAGATAATGATGACCCATTGGTTCAGAAGTGTGTGTCACAATCTCAGTGGCGAGGGAAAGCATTTGACACGCTCAGGACATTCTTTGGTTCCTGCCTGCTTCAATTAAGTTCCTGCTGTTTGTGGCTTTAGAGCCTGTGGCTCCACTAATCTGATGTGTGTCTGTGTGAGCGAATTGATGTTTGTGTATCTCCCCATGTGCATTTATGTGTGTGACTGCGTGTGCCTGTCATTGTGTGTGTGTCTGCAAGGCCCTGCTGCTGATGTATTTGGATCTTGCAGGTTTGTTAACCTGTTCTTTTAAAGTTCTTTTAAAGCTGGTTGCTAGTATCCCCTCTGGTCTTACCATTAAGTTCAGGAACCAGCTTTAAATTCTATAGCCACATTTGGTCTAATGCTCATAGAGCTCCATAAAAGTATCTTGATGGATGAAATGTGGAGAGCCAACTCTGTTGTTGTCAAGGGGAAAGTCTGTGTTGTTACTTAAATCAAAGGAGTTTATTGTCTGTGCATTCTTGTGTTTCTTGTGTGTTTATTAATTTGTTTGATTAAGCTACATTGATAGCATGTCAACATGGCCAAAAGTTGGGACTGTCAGACCAGCATCCCACCCTATGCTTGAAAGCCACACTGTTAGTATGTGTCATATTCTCCCTTTTTGGTTTTCTAATTTGGGGTCTGAATAGTCTCTGAAGCCTATGGACTGTAAATGACTTATTGTCTTAGTCACCATATCCACATCAGTAATGGTTTTCTTTCTTTGCAAAGTCACCCCCTAAATATTGTCATATTATGTTTTCATTACACTGTGCCGTATTTGAGCAGCAACTGTGTGAGGGTTTTGACTGCTTCTTATTTTTGAATGTTAAACTGCCTATGTCTTTGGTTTCCTGTGGCAGTAGGTAGTGCAGCACCTTGACTAAAACAGAGCCTGTGTAACCAAAGCTTGTGTGTCTAAAACATAGTATCGCAAATAGATAAGAGTCCTCAAGTAAACAAACTGCCTCAGTAATGTTCATTATGTAGAAGGTTGAATCAACAAAACCCCTGAGTGTTTTGAATGGATTAACGGTGTGTCTGATGGGGTATGAATCAAACTTTTGTTCTGTAAAAGGAAGCGTTATTTCTCTTTGGTAACTTTTACTTTCAATCTCACATTGAAGGTCTGAGGACCCACCCCTTCATTATCCTTATTATCTCCATTATGTGCATAATATTTGGACAAGAAATAGGAAAATGAACCAGACGGTTTAGAAAAAGGACTTAACCAGAGTGCATTAGTCAGATAAGGTAAATGGAGCATGGTGTATGAAAAATTAAACGCATTTTAATACCAGCACCATACTTGATGTAAAGATCATTTAATTATTGACAGTGATTTTAACTCTTTGGAGTAAAAATGGCTGCACATCTTTGTAGTTTGCAGCTTCATGTACCTGTATTTTATTAACAATTGTTAGGAACTTCTACACCCTTTACTTTCTAAAACTTTATTCCAATACATTACTGTCTTTAACGGATATTGATTTCTGTTACTTCTCTGATATTGATGGTTAATTTCATCAAGTTGAGTAACCTTAATGCCACAGGAATTGCGTACTTGACATATCAGTCCAGCACTTTATTCAGCAACAGTTACTTTTGTCATAAGCTACCTCAGCATGTCTGATTATTGTCAAAAGTCCCAAAGAGTTCCACATCAAATAAGTAATTTTGGAAACAGATTTAAATAAAACTTGTATGGCTTCTACCTTTGTTTTCCATCAGCTAGATGTTTTAGATGGATGGTATGATGGTATGGAGTGAGATTGTATATACAAATGCTTGTGAGCCTGCTGCTTATGAAACAGTCGGGTTCAGACTCCAGACTGTGGTCAGGAGGCACAGGGGAGGCTTCTTTGCCATTCCAGGGTGAAGTTGTAGCTAGCTCTGAGGTTAACCTCCAGTGCCACTATACTTCTCCTGGCAAACAAAACTCTGGAACTCTGCTTGGCTCTGGAGAACAGTAGTATTTATTTTCTGGGTAGCAGCAGGTCAGACTGAGCATTCACTATGTCATTTACGGTTAACAGCTGACCTGCCACACCATTTCTCTTCCTTTCCCCCATACACACACCCACACACACCACACTGAACACTTCAAAAGATGCTGCAATATTCTTCTATTTTACCGAGTGTTTTTATTTAGCTCCCTTTTGGCTGGAGCCAAAGTGTGCCAGCACGACTGACATGACATCTTTTTTTTGTGTAGCCAACTCTTCCTCATCTGTGTCCGGCCTCAGCTGCATTTTTCCAACACAAAGTCATCTTGTCTATCCGAGTTATACTGGACATGCGTGGCTAATTACATGCTTAAAAGAGCCAGGTGGAACAGTGCCAGCTCGACTTATGAAATTAACCCACACTGCAAACTCTGACTGGTTGTGTTTCCGCATGTGCTACATTTTCATGGCTAAAGCAAGACTCTGACCTTCCAGTGGAGGTCGATGATTTTTAAAAGGATTTCCCTTCTCGGTCGATGCTGTAACACATTTGTCGAACCTAGAAAGTGCCAGGCCACATCCGTCTTATCTTCAGCTGCGTCATCTCTAACAATCTCTACAGCCCTTATCAGTGGTTAGGAATCCAGTCAGTGTGTGTCATTGAGTCCTCCATGACTTCTGCAGATCCCAGAGTGTCCATTTGACAGAGACCCAATACACCAGACAGTTGACTTCATTTTATCTCTCTCTCTGCTCACCCACTCCTTCTCCTGACACTCCTCTCTCACTTTGTCTATAGCTTTCAGGGTCAGCTGGCTAGACAGACAATTAGGCCACCGCTCTATCACCTGAGGAACACTGGCTCTTTGTGCATATGCGTGTGTGGGTGTGTATGTGTCATTGTCAGTGTGTCCATTTGAGGCAGTACAGGGCCACTAGGGGATGTTATTTTCAGATGTCCATAGTCTCGTAACAGAGCAGAACTATAGCTGGATGTCTCTAAGAATTTAGCTTTTTTTTAAAACAGAGGAGAAGGATGGGGGAGATGAAAAGCTTGATGCCAAAGCTATTAATATACTGCATGCCCTTTTGATACTGTTGTGTCGTGCTGGTTTATGTACACATGCACACACACACATTTAAGCAACAGCACATATTTCCCCTCACATCCAGCATTCTGCTCTTTTCCTCTCCACTCCTCTCTTCAGCCATCAGCTCAGAAGAGCAAAGCTCATCTCATCTGTAAGTAAAGAGAGGGAACAATATCAGGGGCAGCAATGAGAATAGTAAATTTTGAAAACAGATCACCTCCCTCCTTCTCTCTGAAACAAGTCATTCAGGCAAACGAACGAGGGAGAGAGAATATTAGCGTATATGTGAAAGGGACGATTGATGGCGGGGTATTGATAGAATTTACACTCCTGGTTGAATTGACAATTATCCGCTAGATGAAATTGGAATTGGGTTGTAGAAGTGGTGGGGACCTTTTTGCAGTGAAACCCAGATGCAAATATTGGGATAATTTACATGAGAGCTTGATACCCTTTCTGCCTCATATATCCAAGGATTTAATAGCCTACTTTCCTCACAATTCTTCTCGAAAACAGAGGAAGAAAGGCGTTGAGAGGGAGTAGGAGGTGGGTGTGGGGTGTTGGGGGGATGGGTAGACAGATGCAGAATAGAGCTAGGAGCAAATTCAACCCTTAATTTGCAAACCATAAGCAAATTATGGGTACACAATTTCTTCCCTCCTGCCATTAGCTGGTGCTGCGGTTTGTTTTGGCTGGCTTGCGTTTCCTCCCTGCAGTCCATAAGATGGGCCAAATACCAAAGCCACCTCTCTGACCTGGGGCAAAAAGACACAGGGGGTGAGGAAGGAGAGAGGAGAGGAGGAAGAAAACAAGGAAGAGAATGGCAAGAAACACCATGAAAATGAACACAATTATGAGTTGAAAAGGCACTGAATTGTCGATGGGGTTCTGAATGGAAACAGGTTTGGTATGTCAGGGTAAAGCAAATTTGGTTCACACGGAATGAACCTTTAGGATGCAAAAATCTCAGGGACCTCAGAAGATGCAATACATGAAGTAGGAAAAATCTGCAAAGGTTACTGTTCATCAGAAACAAAACAAGACAAAAATAGGTAGAGAAAAAAGATTGAAAGATAGATGAATGAAATCTCAGTTAAAATACTTACAATATTACGTACAATATTAAATGTTAATTCATTTAATCTCTTTTTTTCCAACTAATATGTTTTTCTTAATCTCATTCTGCTGTTTAATACTGTAGAGTAGCAGTGCTGCGAAGAACATCACAGACACAAATTCGAATAGACACATGCACAGTCATTCCACAGTCACATGCGTGATTGTGAGGTAGAGAAGCCTCATTAATCACGCCAAGCCAATGAGGAGACAGAAAGCATAGAAACACATTAAATAGGAAGTAGGTTCCTTCCCCTGGCTTGGTCAGACAATTGCATCTGTGACTATGATTGAGTGCGTTTGCCTGCATGCATACTGGTTCAAAGTGAGCTCCTTTGAGAGACAGCCTCTGATGTATCAGCACTTACAAAAGTAAGTAGCTATCCTAAATGCGTATGCCCTTGAAGTAACAGCATGCTAAATATTAGTGGAAAGATATTTTAACCAGAGCAGTCGGAATTAAGATGTAGTTTTAGATGTTCAAGTGTCAAAGTGTAGGAAAAAAGGAAATTTGAGAAAAGGGACAATAAGATGCTACTTACCAGCAATCATTGCCAGAGACATTCTATTTTATTCTTATTGCACTTTCATATATTTTTATCAACCTTGGAAGTAAAATACATGTTTGGTAACAGCTCAGAAGTGAATAATATCTCTGTGAACTAATAAGGGCTTACTCTGTATGTCATTTCACAGAAATCAGGATCTAATATAACTAATTCCTTTATTATTATTTTATAATTATTTTGGGCAAAGGACCTAATGGGAACATAAATGGGGGGTAAAGGTAGAAATCATGGTCAGTGTTTGCAAGGGCTTCACTAACTTAGCTATTGACTCTATTTTAAATGATACTATTTGTTCACAAGTTGTTTAAAAGCTGCTTGATCCAGGGTTGTTTACATGCAATAGAACATACATTTATTAAGTGACTATGTTAAGGATACCCCTTCCATATAAGGTTAGAACATCATAAAAGGTCTTTTTTTGCTGTATGTGTGAAAAATTGGCAAAAAAAACCCCCTACTTAGATACATTCCTTTTGTTCCAGTATATGAGAGTCCATACGTGTGACTGCTGTAATAAGTGAATGCTGTTTTGCCTCAATAATTCTAGCATTTTAATATTTATTTAGTTGGGTGAATTGTAAAGGAAAGAAAACAGTCTATTATACTTTGTAAGCTTTAACCCCCACATGTATAAATTAGTTATACCACATGGTTCCGAGGTACTGTAGGTGATAAACGTTTAAAAGGAGGGGGAAAATAGGTGGATTTAACTGAGATCTCAGGTGTTTGGATTTTATAATCTAACAGTGTTTTATGCTCCCAGTACTTTAGGTAACTTGGGTTCACAAGTAGCCACAGTGGATGTGGTTCAGTTAAGGGGAAAGTAATTTTTTTATTTTGTGTAGTCAAGTGCCTATGGACAAACTGTTTGTTTGTTTGTTTGTTCAACCATTCATTCTTTCCCCAGAACATTTGTAATTTGTGTGCTGTGTGCTGAATGCATACACATACAGTGTATAGGGCTTGGTCAGCCAGGACAGTTTCTTTGCACAACCTTTTCACAACTCCAGCACCTTTGGTCTTGTTAAGACTAAATTTTGTTTATCTCTTGGAGCTGCAGAGGCCAACACTTAGCAGAAAATGGTCATCTGATGTTTAGTATCGACATAAAGTAGTAGTCATTTCCAAGTGTTCAGGTTGCATAACATTGTCGACATTTACATTTTGACAGTAAACTTTTTCTTTTTTTTTTTGCTGTTGCATGACAATGCAGTGATGGTCCTTACAGTTATGGTAGCTACTTCTTAGCTACAATATAAATATCGCTTTCAAAATATTGACATATCCTGGTGTCTCAACATGAAGCTCTGTCCTCCCACAAGCAACCACGGTCCATACCCACTCCTATTACAAAACTACTTTCTCTTACACTGTACCTGCTGTACACCATTATAAACCTACACTTGTGATTAGTTCATATCATACCTAGTAATTTTCAAGCACAGCATCAATTTCAGCAACAGTAGTGTGATGGGACAGCTGACCCTCCTGCCTTGAAATTGCCGTGTGAGCTGGAGGAGGTTGGAGGGGGATGCACAGGTGGTGGAGTAACTTGATACACTGTGTGGAAGCAAATTGCTTTTTTACCATGTTTTCATGTCAGGAAAAATTGACATGTGCTTTACGTGGATTTTTAGATAGAACTGATGAAACAAATGATCATACCACTTATAAAATCCTTCAAGATCTGTATAATTCTGTCCCTTTCTGCCTCTGCACTCATGACCTACACACACATGAACAGGAGCAGTTTTAATTTATAAAGGGCCTGCCCTGGTACATGAAGTGAGGGTCATACACTATACAGTAGAAGTCACCCCCAAAACACAAACATGCACACACGGTCATTATAGCACAGAGTAAGCAGTTTTCTAATGTACTGTTATTGCTTGCAAAGTTAAAAAAAAATTGCAGTGAGTAAACACACATCACTGAGCAATGTATCCTACTTGTGTTTATATTAACATAATCACAGGAGCAATAAATTGTGTGTTTAGAGTTGGCTTTGGCATGGAGGTGAAGGAAAGTGAAAACACACACCAGGTGTAAAAGTTTGAGGCCTCTGCAAGTATGTGTGCTGTTTTATGAGGAAGCATCGCAAACATTGCCCCGTAACAAGAAGGAAGCTGTCCATCTTTATAGAATTTACTATTTTATATAACAAACTTTCATATTTACTTTTTGACCTGATTCTCTGACAAAGTATCCAACTTTGTTAGCTTTATATTATTACACATCCAGGCAACCGTCTGTGAAGAAAACTTTCAGCCTGGGTATGGCATCAGTTCACTAAGACCACCCATCTTCTGTAAGCCTTCCTCCCAAAAGCTGTTGCCTACACCAGACTCCCTGTAAAACCTCAAAATATTCAGACTCCTGATGATCCGATGAAACTGTAAGTCTTACTACTGTCACTGTTTATTGCCATGGATTTTTTTTTCTAGTTTTTTTCCTCCTTAGTCTGAAATATCTGAACAGTCCAGGGAACTTCACAAACAGTACATAGCACAACAGATTTGCAGAACATTTCCCTTGCATGCAATCCTTTCCATTCAGCTTAATGTCCTCATGGTACACTGGACCAATCCAATTATAGTTAGTAATTACAGTCACTGTGTAGCTGCAACCACACATCATGTGGCCTTAGTTCTCTCCGAGCAGTGTTAGTCAAATATAAATAAAAGTAATATTTCTTGTATAGGATCTAAACCAGCCACTTTTGTCATTCCCAAGGATGCCAACAATGACACAAATCCAACTCCTCTTTGTTTCTTCTAACAGGTGATCTAATTAAGAGGTTGCACAAAACCAGTCTTCAATATGACCATGATATCACACTGGCACAGCACAGTCTTTCCCCTTCCTTCCTCCACTTTTGTGGCCAAAATATTGGAACCCATACAACGGCCTCCCAGTCAGGTACTGCCACACATTGAAGTAATGCTTTTTAGCATTCTTCTAGCTCATCGTGGCCCAAACAAAGGAAAAATGGATGAGATCCAAAGATGCTGGGCATATTTGTGCTGTTGGATGAAAACTTGATGATGCTGTGTTTTCGTGGATGGATTTCATTGGTCTTATGATCAAAGAACTCACTTTGTACTGTATTTGAATAGGTTTAGTGCGGAAGGCTCATTGTCTACCACAGCTTTGAGTATAAAGCATTCTGTAAGTGTTAAATAGGTTTTATTTGTATCTATAATACCTGATCTTTACAATTCATGTGTTATAATTCTCCGTATGCGAGTCTTGTAAACTGAAAATCAAGCATTGCTGGCCTTTAGAAAAAAAAAATCTCTTTAGATGTCTCTAATCCTTACAAAACCCAAACAAAGAAAGGATAGAGGACACAATACTGTCATGTAGGTTTTATATTAGTTTTGAAGCGGCTTAACACTTCCTGCTGTCCTTAGGGTATTCCATTTGGCACCCTCTTTTGTCAGCTATATTCATCTGAAGTGCTGACAGACAGGACAAAGGTTTAGATAATATCACAAGGCCTCTGTTTACTTCTCATGATGAGAAAAGTGAGTGTTTATTATCTTTGGCTCTTAACTCTCTTTCCATGAATGTTTGCACTTGTTTATTTATCCACTTTTAACAAATGAAGTAGTTGTCAGGTAAACAGTTTTCCTCCAGCTGTTTTTCATGTTACACAGTAAAAAGAAGTAAATAATTCACAGGTTGTGTTGAAGTGAAAGCTGTAAGGAGCGACCTTCAGGTTTTGCCAAGTTGCCTCTTCATCTGCGTACATCAGCACTAAAATAGTGTTTATGACCAGAACCAAGGATATAAGTCAGACTCATAGCAGGAACAGAGTCCTCTGCTGTTGGCTGAAAGTACTACAGGTTACTGCAGACCATGTGCAACTTGTGACAATGCAACAGGCACCCACAGCACTGACAGAAATATGCTGTATACTCCCTGGCTCAGTGGCTAATTCTGAAGTCCTAAACTTAATGGATCTTTAATCTGGATATAGTGTTTAGACAAAGTGGGGTAATTTTTAGTTGGTTTATGAGATCTGGAGAGAAAAATGCTGGCCAAAAAAAATAAGACATCAACATAGCAGTGGGTGCTTTTGGCAAGCCCATGCATGGTGAAGTCAAGATTACGATGGCAGTAAAGATCAATGAGATCAGGTGTCAACCCGCATGTTGATTAAGCTTCTTATGGATTTATACACAAGACATGGTGGAATTAAGTGAATCAGGGATGACCATTGACTTTTCATAGAAAGGGTCAGCTGTCAATCTGTTGCCATTCAGTTTAGACAGCAAAAGTTAAAATAAGGTACAGACAAAGATAAAGAATTGCATCTAAGTCAGAAAGAGACTTCAGCATCTCAGAGATGGGGAGGCTGTGAGGGGAAAAAATTTAAAGAAATAAAGCACTGAAAGTTTATAAAGATCATCTGTGGTGAGACTGTATATTTGTCCGTTTCCTTTGATGGATGAAAAAAATGAGGAATACATAATTTCAACACCATCCCACTATCCCATGTAGTAAAATTTGAACAAATTGTGCACTGAATGCAGGTGAATACACAGGGTCTTTGATCATTTATTCCCTCCCTCCTACATCTTTCCTTGGCAGCTGCGATAGAACACAATGAGTCAGTGAGCTGTTTTTACTTGTTTCCTCTTCCGTTTTCCACCTCAGTCTAAGAGGCTGCAACATGGGGCATATATATATATATATATAGTTACTATGAATTATGATCATTATTAATAATTTTCCCCTGTCAATATAATGTTTAAATTTATAGTGGCACTGAAGTTTATTCTCATTTCTAATTTTGATGTATTTTACAAAAGCACTCATTTCTTTGTTGATATCTGTTTAATATCAGCTTGCTCTGGCCTGACATCTGTAATAATAAAAGGAGAATCATTTATCATCTCATATATCATGTTCAGTTTTGTGTAGCTGCACGTTGTCATTACAGGCATGCTTTCCTTTTGTGTGGGTCACTATCACATCTGTGAGTTCAGTCCTAGCCATTTGTAATAAAGCGAAGACAGCAAAGGATGCTTGTTCCGGTCTGTAGTTACACATTTGTGCAACAGAGTTCAAAATCTATGTTCTTGTGTCTCAGAAGCATCATTATATCAGCCATATTAGCTGTTTCCAATACAGTAGCTCTTTTTTTCTTCTGTAGCTATTTCTGACAACCTTGTCTCATAACGACCATGAGATCGACTAATGGCCCTCTGGTCAGTGGGGAAGGAGAGGGGATAGATGGGGAGAGCGAGATGGGGAAAGGAGTGAAAGATGAGAGATTTATGAAACGGTGCGAGATAGAGGATAGATGGAGGGGGTGCAGGACTGTGTGGCTGAGCGACATGAAAGTGAAAGTGGGCCGCAGCTGGGCTAAAGCTGGGACAGACTATTAACAGAGCGCAACAGTGTCGAGCAGGGACTGTAAAGTGTGCTTCAGTCTGTGTGTCCTGGTCTCTGCCATCCTGTGTTCATCATTCCCTACATATATTACTTTATCTTCGCTTTAATTACACCTTTGATCAGGTCTGGTGTTAAGAAAATGATTTTGAATGGATCATATTTCCAAAGTAAACTTTCCTCTTAGTACCATTTAACAATAGAGAATAAAATTAATATTGCTCAAAATTTAGTTTTATGGTAACTATTCTTTCTAGGCTGCCTTTGGTGGCGCAGTGGTTGGCACTGTTGCCTCGTGGCAAGAGGGTTCTGGGTTTGAGCCCTGGTCTGGGTGCTTCTGTGTTGAGTTTGCATGTTCTCCCTCTGTAGAGGGTTGCGTCAGGAAGGTCATCCAGCGTAAAACAACGTGCCAAATTCGAAACATGCGAATGGTCAGTTTTGGATAATTCGCTGTGGCGACCCCCTGACGAGGAACAGCCGAAAGTGGTACAACAGCAACAGTATTCTTTTTAAATTGATTTAATTGCCACCTGTGCTTTTACCATTATTTCACTTTACTACCACTATTAGTTTGCTACATTCTTCTGCCAAAAATTCACCTCTTCTTTTGATTTTAAAGTAGCTTTAAATAGGCTTTGAAGTTTAAGATATTTCCAGTTACGAACTGGCACATTACCCTGTGGCCATTGCTGTAGGCAAATACAAGGGCATTCCTGGAAAGCAGCATTTTTTGTGATCATGGTGATAAATTTAATTTTGTATTGTGAGCAGTCTGCTGTTTGAAATATGTGGCTGAAGAACCAGTTCAGTTTTAGGCATCTTATATGGCTTTATTAGATTGTGCCAGTAGAGATATGACAGGAAATTGGGGAGGGAGGTACGACAAAGGTCCCTAGCTGTATTCAAGCTGGGCAAGTTGTGTTTCATGGTCAATGTTTTAACCTCTAGGCACTGGAGTGCTACCAGTTGGCTTTTTAATTAAGAGACTTTTGGTAACAGTCATAGAAAAGGCATAGCAGCTAAGACTGTACACTATATCCTTCATGATAAGAGAGTTCTAGTATGTAAATCAGACCCCATATGTTCTTGGCAGGACATTGTTCATTTAAATCAAACAATTAATTAATGCTAGAATGTTTATTATTTTGCTTTTTTGTTTAGTACCAACTGGACTTGCATAAAGTGTTATTTTCACCGACTTGCCATCATAGAGTTTCATCCCGTCCTCGTTGTAAGGATCTTTGATGATACAGTGTCAGTGCTGGCTCCAGCCAAGGTGGTGCCTCAGGCAAGCTTGGAAAATTTTCCAAGGTTTGGTCTTGAGTGCGGATCTCAAGCTGAGTTCTTCATGAAATCCCTTCCAGTGACACATTAAATGTTGCAGGAAGTGGAAATCTTGTAATAGGTTCACAGAAGCCAGTTGATATGGACAGAACCGAATTTCCTAGACAATGATGTTGCATACAGTGTCTAAAGAAAAATAATGCCTCAACAATGTGAAACATCAGGGGCACAGACTTTAATATGGATTAACAATTTCCCATTCTGTATTAATGCCAAAATAAAGCATTTTACTCAGAGATGAGTCACCTTGGGCTTTGATGACTTATGGCTTGATATTTCTAGATCAATGTAGCTCTTATATTCAGTGTTGCCTTTGGAGTCAGGATTTTTTTTGTTCAGTTATTGTGGCTGCTTAACTGGGGTTAACATCTATATTTCAGCGTCACTCATAGCAGAACAGTTGCCTGCTGTGACAGTATAACACACACAAAGAAAAAGGTTTTCAGCACCACAGAGAATAGCACACTTCACTATTGTTTAGGGAGAAGGTTGAAAATGTATACTGCTAGTTTCTAAAACCGGATAATCTCATTTTGATCAACATCACAGAGGACAGTTTCCAGCTGTGATTGCATTAAACAGAGAAAGCAGTGACATTTTAGTAGCAAAGAGTGAGTGCACAGACAGAAAGGTGAAATAGCGGGCTATCCAAACTGAATCGATACATACCAATCAGTATGCTGTCTAGGTTCTCTGAACTTCAGACCGAAAGTCTGATTTCAGCATAGCTGTCTTTTACATGTAATCATATTCACAGATGCATTTAAGTAATTTTGAAATCACGTCCTGTAAACAGTATAGTGAAACTTTGGCCATAATATTGAGCAATGTACTTGTTTTCTTAGGGGTTTTCTGTGTTTTTGTTGTGAACCACAGTACATGTACAATACACTGTACATGTGGCATAGTTCACAGAATGAAGCTACTTTACTTATGCAATTCTGTGTAACAAGGAAACACAGCAGGTTAGAAAAAGTTCACACTATTACCACTTTTAAAAGGATTTTCTTATTTAGACACAGTGAACAGCTCGGAGTTTAAATGATATTTCAGTAATACAGAGAGTCTCAACAATGTTTCATTGGCACTTTGTTTTTTTGGAAAGAGGGTGTTAGAGTTAAGCTGACAGTGGGGTGAGAGTAAGATCCAACTTTCAGCAGCATGCAGCAGACAGAGCTTATGTGAAATGTTTTGGAGTCTAGTGGGGTTTTGTATGGATTTCTGCAGTTTTTAAGTAATATATAGAATAGACACAGAAAATACAGCTGAATAGAGTAATTCTTCACAGCCATTTGTATCTTAACAGCAAAGCATTATGACATTAGTGAATCTATTTGTAAAGTAAACAAACTTTATTTAGCTCAGGTACTTCATACGCTGAGAAAACCCACTGCATAAAACTGAAATACAATAAGACAAAAATCACAAGGATGGACTGCACTGCACTTCATCCCATACACTAAGCAGAACAGAACAGGGCAATCTGTTCTTGTGCGCAAGCCACAGTGGGCGGCTCTAATGCTTTTTATTGGCAGAACGTGAGGCTTTTTGGTCATGTAGGACAACAACATACACTTAGACATTTAGCACCTTCTGTCCACATCTCACAATGAATGAACAATTGTTGATACATGATACTTGGATGAATTCAGGCCCACATCTGTTGCGACATTTGAATATCACAGTACATCTTGCAGTACCTGCTGATCTCTTGGCTTTCTCAGTGTACTGAACTTGAGCAGTCACAGTGCCAAGATGCTATGGTGCTTTCCATATTCAGTGGGGTGGGCAAGTGGAAAAATGCTAACTACAGGAGGTTAGCATAACAAATAACTGCAGTAATGTGGTATGATGGGAGAGAGGGTAAAACAAGGCTGTGTCAGTACTGTTTTGCATGTATAATAAAATGTGGATTTTCTGTATATTTCATGCTGTGCTTTTCACTTAAAGTTCCATAGAGGTTATTCTGGCTGAGCTTGCACTGAGATTTCAGATAAAGTATATTTTATCTCTATAGGTTCTGTCTGTGGAGTGAGTTGCCTTAATGTAATAATGGGCTTTGGATTGGATAGTGTTACACAACAGGACTAAGGACTGCCATAGAGTTACGACAGAGAGCAACATGGGAGGGTTTTCAATGCTTCTGAGTGTAGGAGTACTGATATAAAATAGCTTATGAGACAGCATGTCTGTTTACCAGAGAAGCAAATCAGTTTCATTGTGGAACTCTTGTTTGAGGATGCAGTAGTTTAATCATGCAGCACAAGGATCAGCAACAGCAGTAGTCATGCACTGCTCAGTTGGGCTTTGGCTACAAATGAAAGCAACACGCACACTGCTGGTGCATCAAGTTGGCCTTAAAGAAGACACAACAATTACCAGCCCTATTTAAACACATTTTATTTGGCCGGTGTCTGTGACATCAAAGTTTATGTAGCACCAATGTATTTTTGAAAGGTAACGTAAGAGTATAAGTATTTTTACAAAATAATATGGTATGCCATACAATACAGTGGGAGCCCAAAATAAATATTATTAATTAATATGTGTATTTAATTAACTGAGTCCAGATTGAAAACTTCAAAGTACTTAGTGGGTCGGCCCCAGAGACACAAACCCCAGTTATATGTTATATGTCAGTTGACAGTGACATACATGAGGGATAACACCTGACAAGTTGGATGTTCCATGATTGTAATGAATGACTCAGGGGCAAAAGCCGACCTTGGACAGTATAAAACTGCTTCCTCTATGGCCACTTGCCAGCAAAATGCCACATATCATCAAATCAAAAATATCAGTCATTCATTTACTCTTATAACTAATATTGACCTCGCCTTTCTGTTTTAAACATCATAATGTAGTTCAGCCTCAGAATTCCCTGATGTTCCTGCTGCTTGGCTGCATCTTTCCATGTAATAAGGCACGGCAAGTTTAGCATGTGACAGCACAACTGAAGAAAGACAGCATAAAAACATTAAAATGAAGTAACACTAGAGATTAACATGGACGGAAACCTTTAAAGGGAAATTAAGAAGTTGAACAGAGACTTAAATACAGGAAAGGAGCGTAAGATGGGTTATGATTAGTATTTAAGGCAACAGAGTTTGCTCTTTGGAACAGTTATCAGCCCCGATCAGCAGAAGTTCACAAGGCTGGGCTTGGATTTAAAGTCCTGCCAAGTTTCGAAATTGGGAGAAAAATTTTAATGATTGCCCTTAAGTCTTGAATATACTCGAAGTAGAATACCACTGCGCCCTGCTATATAGTATTGTCGTGGGTACCGTTTTTCCTGTGGAAATAACATCATGTATTACTCTCTACCTCACCTACATTTCTTCTCCTCTCCATCACTCACACAGGCACAAACAGACATGTTAGCTCTCTATTGCTGTCTCTCCCTCTCACACTCTTACCTGCAACTTCTCCACTTATTTAAAACCACACTTATCTGTGTGGTTTTGGCCAGGTTTTCTTTCTCCTTCCCCCCTGCAGCTGTCCTTCTGAACTGCAGGCTGCAGCTTCACCACATTTCTTCAAAGGTCATCTCTGTCCTTCTCCTACAGTTAGTTGGTCTGTTGGTTGGATTCATGCTCATAGGAAACACTACTTAAATTAAATTAGCATGGTTTGCAGTGAGACGTATTTGATCACTTTTGGTGGTGGTTACACAAATTTAACTCTTAATTTGTAATTTAGAAATGCAAACAAATACCTGTGTTATAGGTTCAGCCAATGAGAATCAGGAATTTTCAATGGCCAAGACACAAAACAGAGATAAACAAGCAAGTGCTTGTCAGTTTGACAGTAGACCACATTTTTTCAGAACCGTAAGTATGAGAAGAACTAGAAAATCATTTTTTAAATTCTGATATTTAGCAGGACAGTAAAAGAATGAGATCCAGTATCTTG
This sequence comes from Toxotes jaculatrix, assembly GCF_017976425.1. Taxonomy (NCBI): domain Eukaryota; kingdom Metazoa; phylum Chordata; class Actinopteri; family Toxotidae; genus Toxotes; species Toxotes jaculatrix. The sequence goes on along the minus strand of NC_054400.1, from coordinate 11,822,614 downwards.
AAGGTTACTGTATAGCATTTCTAGTTTTAGGGTTCAACTCCCACTGGGGTCACTCATGCTTATAAAGATTCACTCATGGAAGTGTAAGCCGCTTAGCATAAAAACATCCACCAAATATCACATGTTAATGGCTTATATTACCATATTTTAGCTCCACTGAGTGAGCACAGCTCCCAGTGTGGTTTTTCTGAATGTAGTTCTAAATTTCCACCCTTGGTGGATGGCTGGGATATTTCTTGCAAAAGCTTCCTCTTGCCAAATTCTCCATTACACGGTATAATGGAAGATGATCAGTTCACTGAATGCACTAAAGCTGAATGTTAGTAGTCAAACTTCTCTCTGACATTGTGTGCATGCACTGAATAGAATCCTGTATCTCCTGAATCTGGTATCTGATGGACATTCGGTTTGATAGAGACCACCTTCATGTGGGAGTAACCTCACAGACACAGCATGTCACTGATTCTGTTCAGTGCATGTTTTCATTCCCACTGAGCACCGTTTGTCAAATGTATGCATTTATGGTGTTGTAAGTCACTTTAAATGGATAAAATGTAGCACTGCTGATTACCACAGTGTCCACAGAGGAATGTTCCAATACTGTGCGCCTGTCGGAGTCAGATTTAAAAAAAAAAAAAAAAAAAAGTTCCACTTTTCAACACTGCAGAGAGCACTTCTCAGTTTTAACACTATATTGGATATATCCCATGCTGTTAACTGCTGGAGCCTAATAATAGGCTTATGGCAGAGATGATGGCATACAGAGAGACAGACTATCTATACTGTGTAGGTCAGTCCTGCGTCCTAAAGCTGACCCAGTTTAGCAGCAAACCCAGTTTAATCATTTTCATGCACTAACTTTTGCAAAGCTCCCCTGTTACCGCTGTGTAGCAAAGTGTCAGATTTCATCGTCAGTTATAAAGTACACTCCAATTTCGACCAGACATTTTAATTATGTAAGGTTAGTGGTTTTGAGAAACCTTTCCTTAGCTGTCTGATTATAGAGAAAACAAGCATAATTTCCAGTGCTAACGCAACTTAGCAAGTCGACCTCCCAAATCAGTGACTCCCCACGAGCACTTCACTGTGGAGTGTCACTTGATGTGAAGTCACACTTGCAGAGATGGAGGACTTAAGAAGAGGGTATATATATAAACAGGACGCACTCACCATTCTCAGCTGTAAATGGGGAAACGCGTCATCATGGATACAGATGGACGCTGACTTGATCTGCTTTTTAATAATTTAATGTCCTGTTTCCGTTACAGTATTTCAAATAGCTAACAGTGAGCCTATGATATGAAATAATTTGTACTCTCTTGGTAGACAGTGTCAAGTGTTTTTTTCACTTTATAAAATGTTGTGGTTTTAAATCCAACATTTAAAAATAGCAGTTTTTTTTATGGTGGATATTGTTAAGACTGCAAGTTGGAGGATTTTATTTTCCACTTGTATTCCCCACCATCGGGTTTTGGACAGCACTTAATATGGCAAAACCTCCAAGGGAAAATGCATGAATGAAGTAGAGAGGATATGTAAGGGAATAGTGGCCAGAATGGGACTGAAGCATAGCCATGATGTTACCAGTCAGAAACACAAAATGCCAATGGGTGTTGATATCCTTGACTTTTGTTTCAGCACCATCTTACTGGACAGCTCCAATGCTAAGCAGGAGTCTAGCTCAGCATTTCAGCACCATTACATGAGGACAGCTCCCTAAAATACATCAGTTACTTGCTGGCAAATCTACAACAGCTGAAATAATTAATGTCATCCAGACAGAGGGTAATGAAGGTTTCCTCCAAACCGTTGACCCCACTGATGGCTAAACTTAATCCTTTGATTACTGTGTGTGGATTTTTTTCTTTCTTTTGACTTTGCAGCTGGACTGCTGTGTAAAAAAACACCCCTTTTAGCTCAATAACAAGTAATGGGAAAATCAACTCGGGATAATACAAGAACAGTCTTGGCCAGTTTAGAGTAGTTCTGTGCCAGACAAGGTGTCAAATATTTGTACTGCCAATGTTCTGTGTCAGAGTGAAAGGCCCACCATTACATTATTGAAAGTGTTTCTTTCATCATTTGTGCTTGACAGTCTCAACCACTGTATGCAGTGGTGTCCAAAAGTCTGAGACCACTAGTCAAGATGCTTCTATTTTTCATTTGTTTTGAATATATTACGAATTTCTTGAGTAGAAAGTTGAGTGAAAAGATGAATCTATGCTTGTGTTTGGTATGCCTCCTCTCGGTAAGCTCCTTTTGCTTTAATGACAACATGCACTAGAGCTCGCATGGACACCACAAAACCTTGATGACCCGTGTGTTCCCAGCATGATTTGGCAGTTTTCCAAAGTGTCACAGAGTGGTTGGCCTTGTCAGTCTTGAAGTTCCTCGATAAATGTTCAGTGGGGTTTATGTGGAGGAAAGTCAGGACTCTTTGGTCTTCTTTGGTCTTTGCGGTGTGTTTGAGGTCATTATCCTGCTGCGCTATGAATCCTTTTCCACAGAGATGACCCTTGGTTAAGGTGTTGTCAATTCGGTGTAGCTGTCGAACTCCAGAGTAGGAAAAACAGCCCCATTCTTGAATATTTCCAGTGCCATGTTTCACTGTCGGTTTGATGCACTGCAGTATCATCCCCTCCTGTCCTCTCTCCTTACATATATCCCTTCTGTTACTGCCATAAATCTCAAACTTTGATTCATCAGTAAACAGGACTTTTTTTTCCATCATCCACTGTGAAATGCTGGTATTTTTTAGCCCACCCCTGGCCTGGTTTCCTCTCCTGAGAAGTGGTTTAGGAACTGCTATTCATCCTTTGAGACCACTACAAGACAGCCTTCTTTTGACAGTACTTTTGCTGATTTGAGTCTTGTGTTCTTTATTTAGTAAATTACGTATCTGCGATGAAGTTGTTTTTAAATCTCGCAGGAAACTGAGCTTGTTGTATTGATCTTTTGATGGTGTGGTCATTTTGGCCTGCCTGATCGTGCTTTGGATACAGCTGATCGGGTTTCTGCAGCATGCTTTGGAGATCCATGCCCTGCTCCCTTAGAAATGAGGGTGGTGGTGGTGGTGGTGGGGTGTTCTTGTGTAATTTACCCTTGAGAACCTTCTCTCAGCACCCTGAGTTAGTTCAATAGCAGGGCCCCAGGCTAGGATCTACCTCTTTCTCCCAGTCTTTCTCATGTTTTCTCAATCTTTCAATCGCTGCCTGCCAGTATCCATCCAATCTGACCACACTACCCACCCACCCACCCCCGCCCCCAAGTTCTCCCCCAACTTTTTCTCCTATCTCCAGGGTTAAGGGGAATAAAAGGGGTATAAAGGGATTTCATTTTATAGCTGACTTCATAGGACTTAATTTGAGTCCAAACATTTGTTAGAGAGGTGAATATATTAGTAATTAAAAGATGGGTGAAAAGGTGGGGAATCAAGATCTAAGCCAGCTGTTCTAATATGCAAATACTACAGACACAATGCATCCAACATGCACAACAAACACATGCAAGTCACATTTCTTATCTTCACTCAGCACACACCTTTTCTCGCCCCATGAGAAATATCCCAAAACCCCCACATATTTAAAGGATAAAGACCAACAACTCTTTTCACTCGTTTCATCTCATCCTTTGTTCTCTTTCCTTGCCTGTCTCCACTTTTCTGTCCACTCGACTAGTCTTACCATTCTTAGATAAGGAAAACTCTTTGAGTGTATCAATTATTCACTTTAGATCTAGATTGTGTTTGTGTGTGCGCAGGGAGGGAGGATAGTGCCGTATTTGTGTGATCTTAATGGCTGTTAGATTTATGGTGGCTGGGAATAAGGTTCTCACTGAGAGATTTGTGCCATGTTGCATGGGTGTGCTTGGGATTAGATTGGACCCTGCGATGCCCCAAAACACATCCCTCTCTGCCACATTAGGCAGCCATTAGTGGGCAAAAGCCATGGGTAGGTGGACAGGTGAAGCAACTCTAAAATATTGTTAGATAGACACAAAATATAAATAAATAAGGAGGAAGGTGCATCCAGTTATTAGCAGAACAGTGGTAATTCATTGCATTCCCCCCAAGGTTGGTGATAGATAACTTAACATTGCTGGCTTTAGTGATATTGTTCTTGTGTGTGGCCCAAGTCTAAACTATACAAGTGCCAATGGATTTTTCACCAATATACTTTTATTTACACTTACATTGCAAAGAGAACTGTGTAATGGGTTTTGCAAGGGCCACACAGCTATTCTGTGCAAGAATTCCTCGCGTCACTGCACAAAAGGAAAAGGGATAATAATCAGCTCTTGTTAAAAAACAACAACAAACCAGTATGTTCTGTTGTTAAAATCAGAAGTTTTGACATATGTCAAAAAAAAATAGCTGTTTTGGTTTTGTTTATGAATACACAAACGTTAACTTGTGTTGTGTTGATCTTTGTTCTGTTTTGTTTTCTGTGTGAGCATAAATCATCTCTGTGGGTTGTTAGTGGCCATTTGAAAGTGTTTAATGGTACTCAGGCCTAATAATTTCTGTCTGGTCTTTTGTTTGGAAGCACGTACAAGCTAACACGCATACATGTTCACACCAACAGGCTCAGAGGACGCACGCTCATGATAGCAGGCTTTGCTTCCGACACAGTAATGTTGGCTTTTACTGCCCAGTCACTTAATGGCTTCAGCGGCAACACAGAAAGAGAGGCAACCTGCAAAAATCTGACATTAACACACACACACACACACACACACGCACACACACACACATCCACATGAATATACAGATGCAGACCTCCATCTACTTTTACCTCCCCAAGACAGACAATGTCCTTGAGAGATAGTGACAGCAGTGCATACTAAAAAACCACCCAGCTCACACCTGAATTACTGTTTGTCTCTCTCAGAGGCACATGTGCACGTCTCTCTGCTTTTCCTTACAAGTGTGTATGTGCACCTTTAGGTTTGTAAGCTCATCAGAAGGGTTTTACCTATATCCTCTATAGCACCCAGATAAAATCTCACTTAGACACACGTAGCCCTAAACACGCCCAAGGTGACTTTTCTACCAGCTTACTGAAACAAAGGGCAGCAGCCATTTAAGAACAAAGAAGGAGCTCACAGACTTTTGAAATGCCTCTGATCTTACACCTAAATTTTTAAAAATGTTTTTCAATTTTTAATTCATTGGATATTAACATTAAAGTTGGGAGCAAAAGAGAAAGCATATTACTTCATTGGCAATATTTTGGTGCCCCTTTAATGTTTGTGGAATTAAAATCCTGTGTGTGATCTGGCATTTCACAAATGACAAAGCAATCATAACTGCTGCACTGTTAAGTGGATAATCAATCCATCAAAATGTATCAGCAGGCTGCTGAATTAGTGAAACAAGATTCATACAGTTGTGCTAGACTTACAAGTTTCTGGCTTCCTAAAAATAATAAAAACTATTAACATGATCTAATGTATATTGTTTAATGACATCTCATCAGTATTTGGGAAATTGTACAATATTTGTGTCTATAATTAGCTTCCTCAGAATGTCTTAAAAATAGGTTCCAGGAAATTTTACTTTTAACTGCATTTTGCTAAAAGAGAAAATCTATGCATACATTGGTAAATTACTCATTTTGGTCTAAATTTGTTTCTTTCCTGTTCATTTAACGTGACACAAGCCCTTATTATTTTGCTTCTGTTTCCTTTCTGCACAGCTCCTCATCTTCATTTCTGTCATTTTCATTTAGCTTTCTCTTTCTCAAATTGCAGGAGCTGATCTTTTTCTTGATTATACATCTCCTCCAATTAAGGGTATTAATGAACAATGATGTGAACAATTAATGAATGTCACATTAGGTAGTTAAGATTACGTGATGGACACAACTGGACCCACGAGACACTTTCATCTTCACTGTGAGCCCTCTCTGTGTTCGTGGTTATGCAGTGGCTTCAGGAAGTATTCAGACCCCTTCACTTTTTGTACCCTTTAATGTGTTTTAGAGTTAATTTTATATCTGCACTCAGTAACCCACAATGGCAAAGTGAAAACATGTTTTGTTTTTTTTTGAATTTTTTTTGCAAAATTTAATTTAAAAATCAAATTCAGACCGTTTGCTGTAACACTCCAAATTGTGATCATGTGCATCCTGTTTGCTTTATGTATCCTTGAGATGTGCCTAGAACTTGAGTGGAGTCCACCTGTGGCAAATTGAATGGATTAGTCATAGTCTGGAGAGGCACACACTTGTGTGCATAAGGTCCCACAATTCATAATGCATATCAGGACAAAAAGCAAGCCATGAAGTCCAAGGAACTCTCTGTAGACCTCTGTGATAAAAGTGTGGCGAAACAGAGATCACAGCAAGGGCATAAAACCATTTCTAAAGCTCCGAGTGTCCCCAGGAGCACAGTGGCCTCAATAATTGTGAAATGAAAGAGATTTTGAACCACCAGGACTCTTCCTAGAGTTGGGCTTGGTGAGGGAGGTGACCAAGAACCCAACGCTCACTCTAACAGAGCTTTAGAAATTCTTTGCAGAGATGGGAGAGCCTGCCGGGAGGACAACCATCCCAGCAACACTCCATCAATCAGGCCTTTATCTACCGTAAAGTGGCCACTTTGAGTAAAAGGCATATGACAGCCCGCTTGGAGTTTGCCAAACCCCATTTACAGGACTGAGAGCACAAGGAAAAAGATTCTCTGGTCTGCTGAGACAAAAATTTAACCCTTTGGGCAAAACTCCAAACATTATGTCTGGCAGTCACCGCTCATCACCTGGCTAGCATGAAGCATGGTAATGGCAGCATCATGCTGTGGGGGCAGCTTCTCAGTGGCTGAGACAGAGAGACTGGTCAGAAATGAGGGAAGGATGAATGCAGCCAAATACAGATCCTTGAAGAAAACCTGCTCCAGAGTGCTCACAACCTGAGACGGTTCACCTTTTAGCAAGGCAATGACCCCAAGCATACAGCCAAGAAAATGTTGGAGTGGCTTCAGGACAAGTCTCTGATTGTCCTTGAGAGGCCCAGCCAAAGCCCAGACTTCAACCCCATAGAACATCTGTGGAGAGACCTGAAGATGGCAACTCACAGACACTTCCCATCCAATCTGACGGAACTTGAGAGGATGTGCCAGAATGGGATAAACTGCCCAAATCCAGGTGTAAAAAGCTTGTAGAGACTCACCCGGGAAGACTCGAAGCTGTAATTTCTGCCAAAGGGACTTCCACTATGTACTGAATTAATGGTTTATATTTTATACTTTCGTAAATGTGAGATTTCACTTTATGATTTAATAAAGTGAAAAATATTCAAAAAATATGTTTTCACTTGTCATTAAGGGTTATTATCACTTATCAGTTTGAATTAAATCTGGAACACAATAAAATGTGCAAACATGCAAAGAGTGAAGGGGTCTGAATATTTTCTATAACCACTTGATGTGTAGTAAATACAGACTTGTGTGCCCGTGCCTCATCTCTTTTCATTCTGTGTCCGTGGCCCTACTTTTTTTTTTTTTTTTTTTTTTTTTTTTAACAAAGAAAATTTTGCCATTTTAATTTTGTTTACAATTATTCACAGTGAGAGCTGAGGAAAAGTTTCACTGCTGGTGGTGACAGTGAATCTCCAGGGAAGAGTGTACTAGACAGTGAAAAAGCTCTGCATAAGTAAAACATTGCTGTAGGTACAAGACACAGAGTTTCTTAGAATTAGTGCTATGGTGTTCTCATTGAAACAACGTCGTATTCTCAAATGATCCTATTGAGAAAGTAAACTGTCAGTCCAAACGGAACTGAACAGTGAGGTCAGTAATCAGAGGTGTTAACATATACAACATATACAATACTGTTGTTATGCTCTGTAAAGTTCATTGAATTTTTATGAATCATATAAACCTTCAAACCTACTATGTCCGAAAATGATAGTGTCAGATAGTGTAAAGTGACAGCAACAACACTCACTGGTGTACAGTATAAGCCCTATGCTGCCTATACTACACTGCCAGACACTGCATGCGTATGTGTATTCTTTGCGGGGTCAGCCCATACACACCCACTCATCAGTATCCTCGCCATCCTCAACTCCCAGTACAGCACTGATAGAGGGATTACAGTGAAAGATCAATCTCCAGCCAACACAGAGGATAGATATGGAGGTCTGAGTGTCCACTGCCCATCTGGTGCAAGATTTACCTCGTTCAAATAGGTGATTTCCAGAAATACATGAACTGTGTTGTGCTGGGCTGTAATCGTCTGAATGCCGTCCAAGGTTACACTTTCTCAGTCTCTTTGCTCAGCAGCAGTCCAGTTATTTTTCAACATGTTAGAAATTTTGAACATTAACTCCAAGGTCTTACTTTACTGGAGGCTTCACAACGAACAGAAGAATCCAGTTTTTTTACTGATTATTTCATGACACTAAACTCTGATAAATTTAACAGAAGGCCGAGCCCCCTCTATTGATGTTTTTTTATGAATTAGTCATATCAAATTATGCAGACCTCTAAATGTGTTTTTACAAAGTTGTATTTCTGCCAGAAAGTGAATCAAAGTTTGTGATTGCACTATGATTTATATGCAGGAGTTTGGGTAGAAATATCTCAGAGTGCCATTAATTCAAGGTGTTTGAGGACATTTGTGCGAGTTTAGCATGTGAATGAAAGGTGTAGAACTCACCTGTGTTAATTAGAGGTCAAGAAAGGTCCTGACTTGAACAGAATCAAAAACTTGTCACTTGTTAAAAAAATGTTTCCTTTTAAATACGAGAACCAAAAACCTCTTCATTCTCTATGAAGTGAAAAAATAAACAGCATACTTTCTGAGCCTGTCTTCTCTCAGTGTTCAGGAGTCAATCATTTCTTCAGTGTCACAGATAAGCAGACCATGTCTCGTTTTTTTCTTAGTATTTTTATTCAGATGCAAGCACAAACATTGAACATTGCATCACTGAAGTATTTTATCTTGTTTTCATCTTCCAAAATATATATATTTTGTTTACATTACCTTTGCTTTTTCTTATCTCTGCATTTCCAGCCACAGCTCACTTGCTGAACAAGAGATGTTCCCTTTCAATGTGAGTGGTTATATAAACATTTAATAATAAATCAATAGCGTCAAAAAAAAGGAGAAGTGAGAGCAGCTTTCACAGCATCAGTATCACTGTCAGTTTAATCTCCCGTTCCTTGAATGCCTGCAAAACAGTCCTTCCAATGGTAGCCTGAGGCTCCCAGCCCTCCTAATCCCTAATCCAAGGTCTGGGGCAGATTAAGAGGAACCCTGGGGACTGGAGCCCTTCAGGGAGGCAGGGATGGATAAACGGATGATAGCAGGGGTGTGTGTGTAGACAGAATAGATGGACAAAAGGATGGGAGGATTGTTAAAGGGAAAGAAAACAGGTTTGTAAAGGATGAAGAGAGGAAATGGACATATGATGGACTGATACAGGAAGCATCCTGTCGCTATATTTGATGTAAATTGTGCAAACAGTGTAACAGCAAAGGAAAGTCGATGGACATAAGTGGCTAATGTAAGAATTATAAATCGGTGTTCAGTGGATGACCCAGATAACCTTACACAACATGACTGGCAACCAACTGGCAACGCGATTTAAGTGAGAGGTAGGCAGTAGGTCCGAAGTGCCCCAGTGGCAGAGCTGAGGTTGGCAGATTACCCCTCTCTTCATCTAGCTGTTCGTCCCCCGCCTGCCCCGCGAGGCACATCTCATCTCTCTCTCTTTCTCCAAGGTAAATTCCAGACAGTAGATGCACCCCCGACTGGCAACTGCTGCTGCACATAGTTGCTGCCTCTTCCTCTCTTTTTTCCTTCTCTCCTGGGTCTCCTCCCTATCTCTCTCTCACTCACTCTCTTCCTCCCGCCCTCTCTCTCTCTCTCTCCCACACAGACGAGGCATATCTCCTCTTCACCAGCCAACGTGCGAGCTGGGGCTGACGCGAGTACCCGCATACGGAGTGCGGACCGCGGAGTGTCGTTGCGCACATCCTCGGTTAATTTTTCTCCACATAGCCTAGCCCACAATTTTTTTTCCCCTTCCTGACGCAGAGAAGAAGAGTGGCTTTGGAGCTCTCTTTCAGTACACGTTTAAGAGCCCTCTACATCCCGGTCTCTCTCTCTTTCTCTCTCTCTCATCTCCACAGGAAACTAGAGACAATTTCGGAATATGCTACCTCTCCGTGTTAATGCCATGTGACAAGGCTTTTCATCATTTGGTATTTCTTTCCCCTGCAACAAAAGTCGCTTGGTTCGTCTGTGTGTCCTGGCGCTTGTATTATCCATAGAGGGGCCAAGTGAAGGGAAAATTTAAAAGAAAAAAAAAAGCCCCTGGGAAAATGGAAGTTTTGGCGTTGGCTTGGTCCGCTGAGGCTGCTGCTGCTGGTGATTTGGTGATTGGTGCAGGGGGGAAACTGCGTCGCCAGGTCTGAAAGGCTGGGATTCTCGGGTCATTATAACAGGTCCTGCTTTTCAAGATAACTAGGTTTTCCCTGACGTTATTGAATGGTTACAGATTTATTCCTTTAAATGAGCGGCCACATCCTCTAGCCCTTCAGTTCGCCTTAACGCGTCGGCGTTTGGATGCGGTTTGTTTTCTCTGCGGCTCAGCGTCTCTCTGCTCGCCCAGAATATGATTTAATATTGGGAGGAATTTCAACAGGGTACCAGTGTGTGACTACTCGGGGATCTCTACTGATTTTCCTCTACAGACAAGCATCACACTATAACGTCAAGTGAAGAACACATCAAGGCGCAGATTGCAGGGAATTTCCTTGACCGCCCTACAGATGGACTAAAAAAAGAAGCTTCGGTTCTCGGGATTTTAACTCTGATCGCTCTCACTCACAGAGCTGTGTTTTTGTCTCTGGTTTTGGGGGGAAATATATCTGGACAACATGAAAGTTATCTCGGCGATGTTGCTCGTTGCCGTGTTTTGGAGCCAGGAGTGGAAGTCGGTGCTCTCGGATTCAATCATCCACATCGGTGAGTTACTGCGCTTTTTTTCTTATAATTCGCGGCCACAATAAGGCTCTCTGTGCGTCTCTCAGGAAACAGATTGGAGGATTTTCAGCCTCGATATGCGCTGCGCAGCTTAAATCACAGCATTGCTGGCGATTTTTCTTTGAAACCCTGTGGAATTTAGTGTTTTTTCTAGACTGTGACATTCAAGATGTCGATACTACTACTTGAAATAATTTTTTTTAGCACATCCATTTCTTTGCATTACTGGTAAAATAACGAACTACAGATCTGTTATGCGCCATTACGGACAGCGTTTCAAGTGAAGTTTGCGTCTGAGTTTGGGGATTATCGGGCATCAGTTGTTTATATAAACCTCAGGATTGCTTCATAGTCATTTATTCCAGGTCTTTGTTAATATCATTAACAGTCATATGAATTGATCACCGAAGACGGGCAATGTGAAGTAAAGGGACTGCACTCGCAGAGTGCAACCGTAGAATTCCATATATAATAATAGCTATGTGCGCAAAGGATGCGCGAAAAAACAGGTGGTTTAGGATGGCGTGATGTTGCCCCCGATGGCGGTAAATTTTCTTCTCATTGATTTTCCTGAAGCATAATGGCATTACCACCTTCCATCGTGAGCTACTGCAGTGCCGAGAGAGAGAGAGAGAGGAAAAAAAAAACGTTTTATGCCCTAACGGCTTTTCTGCCTTCCTCCACCACCGGCAAAGTGTGGCACTGTTGTGTTGAGTGTGATGTCGACATCAGGGAGCGTATTCTTTCAGGCGATGTAGCAGCGCCTCCGGCTCCGGCTATAGGTTGGAGAGAGAGAGAGAGAGAGAGAGCGAGAGAGAGAGAGAGAGAGAGAGAGATGACGCTGGAGAGCGTGTCTTGCAGGATGAGATGAGGACGCGAGGTGGTGGTGGGCACACATAATCGTTGCACAACTCGGTGGCCTCGAATGGGCGATAGACCATAGAGAGAGCAGTGTGTGGGTGCGTGAGTGAGAGTGGCGAGCAATCACACACACACACACACACACACACACACACACACACACACACACACACACACACACAACACACACACACACAAATACAGGGGCGCAGAAAGATAAGCACCTGTCCACGCTGAACTGTTTTTTTTTCAACCACATTGCGTGGCCAAGATCACATCTATAGTTTAACAAACACACATATGCACACTTCAGCACGTACAGTATATAACACATTATAAACCACCACCAGTCTAATCCACTGCATTATGTTGCCAGGGAGGGAGGACTGGCCTGTTGGATCCATTTAGACCCTGGCCAGCTGATTTACAGAGCAGACCCCAGGCCAATTTAGCGGCTACCTGAATGTAATTTGCCAAGAGCTGGATCGGTTCAAGGTCTTCTCTGGGCTGGAGACCAAGCTGATGCTCCATATCCAGACTCCAGACTTACAGCAGCACCATAGCCAAATGAATGAGATTTACACAGGTCAAGTTGACAGTGAATGCATATTATCTCATTTGCAGACAATGGGAAGTGCAGGTGGTTTGCCAATCAAACCAGGTTGAAATCTGCTGTTGGGGAGACCAGATATGAGAGTTTATGCTAGTCATGATCTGATAGTTTAACTGGCTTCCAAACTACAGATATTTTTGTGGGAAGCAAGCAGGAGGACAGCTGGAGTGTTAGGAAAGTCAAACATGCGCAGAAGCTTCTTCCAGCGTTGTAGGCTGCAGTGGTGGCCCCATGGGGGTGGCACTGTTATCCACTGGTTAGACAGCTCACTGTGTGACTGGATGGTTTGATCCCAGCAGCAGCCACATGTTATGCAAGTGTCTCACAGCAAGACACTGAAACTTTACCTGCTCACTGACTTTAAGATAAGAGTGTTGTAACAGTGTGACTAAAACTTGGTTATAAGACATTTTTTAGGCCCACCAAGACGAAGATCTGCAGCTATGTAGGCTAACTGCACTGAGGTTCTTAGACTTGACTATGACTCCCTGAGCTTGACCAATAACATGGAAGCCTACTTGAGGTTTTGATTGGCTGGCAAATTGAAGCTAGAAATAAGAATACAGATAACATGCTGATATTAAACTGTGCTATAAGTCTGAAACATTGAAACTGGTCTTTAGTAAAAAAAAGCAGATTGTATACTCAATAACAAACAAATATATAGTATTCAGTGTTTCTGTTTATCTCTCTCTCTATATATACAAAGAGTGGCAAACACAAAGATGGATAGATACATTATACTGCAATATTGCACTGTCAGTTGGTAAAATCAGGATGTACAGACATGGGATTTACAAAAGTAGAGGCTCTCAAATCACCAGTTTGCAACACAATCCATACAAAGTGTCAGACATTTGTTTGTGGAACAAATTTAGTGACACGGGTAATGGGAAAACTCAGCTATTCCTCCTTGACCTTGTTGTCGAAACCAGGCCAGTGAGTGGTTTCCAATTAGTAGAATAGACAGTCAAGGCAGTGTGTGGTTTATTGGTTCCTGGTTAGCTACAGCTCCATTTAAGCAGTGTGTTATGGGCTTACTTTTTTCTCCTGCATAAACAAGCGCATGTGCATGTAAGTGTCTGCTTGTGTGAGAGTGTTCGAGGACAAAGGATCAGCGTGGGCGGTTGGGTGGTTGGTGTGAGTCAAGTCATTGTGTCTTTCCCCCCTCTCTCGCTCTCTCTCTCTCTCTCCCTACACCTTATTTCTAATCAATAGTTCATTTCCCTGCTCGCCGCAAGTACTTAGAATCACAACAAAAGGTTATCACCCCAAAAACAATACTTCTCTTTTCTCATTCTGCCCCCTCTCTCACACTCGATCCCTCTCCCATCCCTCCTTATCCTCGCCTCTTCACCAAACCAGACCTCGGAAGCAGCAGATAAAATGGGGTGTTGATACAGTGGAAACAAGTACAGGAAAGGGAGTTAGGATTTGCTGTCATATCAAAGGTGGTATTGTTTCAAAGAAGTGGAAGCCACACTAACAATTCAGTAGTTTCTTCATTTCAGAATTTTGCATTTTTCAAATGTAGACAATTGATATCCCTGAGGACTTTCATATATTTTTGTCACATACCCCTCCCAGCTTGTACAGTGCTGACCTGTCTGTCTGTCTGTGTGTGTGTGCGTGTGTGTGCATCATATTGACTTAGGACTGCATGAGAAAGGGAAAAAGTACTATACCCAGCAGGCACATCACACTGACATGCCAGAAGTAATCCCCCTTTAATCTCTAAGTTGCCGCTAAAGATGCAGCAAGGGAAAGAGAGGGAGAGACAGACAGGCAAAGAGAGATGTATATCAAAGGGAGAAAAGATGGAAGACAGAAAGTAAAAGACAGAGAATCCAGGGGGAACAAAGGGAGAGAAAGTTGTCTTTGTGCCGTCATCAGCTGCCGTTCTTAGCTGTTGATACTGAAAACCTGTGCCATCTTATAACAGAGTTGCCATTATATCAGTGATACTAACAGCAGTGACCAGCAGACGTTTTCATCTTGCTCTGTCCAGGCATTAAATGTGATTGAGCTGCTGGGGAGCTGGCACCAGTGCCTCACCCGTCGCTCTCTCTCTCTTTCTCTCTCTCTCTCTTTCACTCTTACTCTCTCTCTCTTTCTCTCTTTCTCTCTAATGATCAGCATGCAGAAGGAAGGGGGGAGTTCGCTTGCCTCTTGGCCCTCACTGCATCGTGTGCTGCATGGCAATTGCCCTTTGCTTTATGAGGGTGGTTCGTATGGATTCTGCTTGTGTGTGTGTGTGTTAGAGAGTGAGAGAGAGGAAGTGTGCATGGTTGTGTGTGTTCTTGATTAGTTACACTCAGAAAGGCACTGTGATTTATGCAGCCAGATTAAGTCCTCACTTCGGAGTCACACTGGTTTTTAGCCATGCTGTGTCAGAGTGCATCCACTGGCTCACCATGCATCACAGATGAGGCAAAGAAGCCAGTGAGTGAGCTTGGTTCACCCTGGTTCAAATAATGTATTGTACATTGGCTTATTTCTCTTTCTCTCTCTGTCTGTCTCTCTCTCTCTCTCTTTTTGTCCTGGCTGTACTTATGAGTTTTAGTGCTTGGTCTGAGCCTACAGATTAATATCATTCAGAGTTGTTAACACATTTCAAATGCCAAGGGCACGGAATATCGAAATGAATATAAGATGGTTACATGCGACACAGTCTCTTCGTGCACTACAGCTACATATTACACGTCTTATACGGTTATGGTCTTTGTCTCTTCTTATTGCTCCTGGCTAGATCACAGCAAAATAGAAATGGAATGAATGAACACTTGGATAAAGAGAACGGAGGAAAACTGGAGTGTCTGGTATGTCATCTTGCAAACACCAGCACTTTTAAGGTGATAAAATGAAATCATGGAAATAAGTCTCTGCTAATTCTTGATCAATAAAATATTCAAAAGCGTTTTTGGCAAGATGTATGTCATGCCATTTCCTTGCATTGTGGCCTTCAAAAATCTGTTCTGCTCAGTGGGCTTCATTTATCTCATTGTAGACCATGAAATTTGTACAGGACAGTGTGAACAGATGTACTTGAGAACATTTTGTATGTTTTAACCATTTAGCAGGTGTTTTTAATAAAGAATGTCTGGCCAAGAACTTTGTTCAATCATTGAAAAAAGTACCTCCTCTCAGTGACAATCTAGCAGAGCCGGGAGTGATACTGAGTCGAGAAGTAAACACAGATAATCAGAAACCTTAAAGGCTTGATGCGCTGCAGAAAGGAGGACATTTGTATATGTGTGTGCAAGATGGTTTATACTGTCACTTGCTGCTATGTGTGTTTCAGTGCACAGTTTGTGGAGGATTGACTTCCCAAAAAATCAGCATGCATGATTCCAAAACTGGGCCAATGGGTGTGACATCAGACTAATTACTGAGGTCCACTGAGATCCATTTTATTACGGCTCAAACTCTAGTGCTGTTGTTTCGTGTGCATATTTTGACCCACAACTTCTGTGAGGGCACAAATGACTGTGAATGTTAGATGACACAGATTTTAAGTATTTCAGCATCAAATTCCGAACTGCAGACATTTTTGGAGTAGCAGAAAATGGATTGAGTCTTGGGATGTACGTTAAATGGGATATTCCAACATCTGTGTGGACCACATCACTAATGATCCACAAACTCTTCATCTGCAAAAAGAATACAGTAATTAGTTTTTGGAAACATTTTAATGAAGATTTCCCTCGAATGTATGTATTTAGGGAAATGTGTCATTGATTGATTGCCATCTTTCATCTGTTCTGGATACATTTTCTTGCCTGTGTAGTGCAGTTATTAATATTCTGTTGTGGACAAGGTAAGCAATGGGAAGTTCGTGTCATTTCGTTATTTGTGGGGTGACAAAATTGCAGGGGAGGGGGCAGAGAGGGAGATTTGTCCTGGCATGGCCTGGTTCTTCTTTCACTATTGTCTTTTCCATGGAGAAGGATTTCTAAACATCTCAGTGTGTGTGAATGGCTGTTCCTGCCTGGTTTTGTCTACGCATTTCACAGCTGTCAACAGCGCTTCCTCTTTTGAACTATCAACTTCTGCTTGTGTGAGTGCGCGCACACGTGTACTTTAATCTGCAGTTATGCACCGATTCAGAAGGGTGGGGGCCAGGCAGTGTGTATTAAATGCCTCACATCTTTTGAGTTATGTATCTATGAGTGTTGACAGCTGTGCTAGTCCATGCTATCTTTAACTGAGAAGATTTAGCACCTCACATTTCTGTGTGCATGAACACAGTGTTTTATATGTGTGTGTGTTCTTGTGTCTATGTGAATATGACTCACAGAGGTGTAAACTGTGTGTCTGGTTTGTGTATGCTTTTGTGATATTTGAGACTGTTGTGCATCCTCTTGTGAAGGAAAACGACAGACAGTAGCTCTGACGTCTGTACCTGGTCACTGAGGCAGAACCCTTAACCAGGCCACAGAGACGGAGAGAAAAAGAGAATGTGTGTGTGTGTGTGTGTCTGAGGTTGAGATGGACTGACAGGTAGCTGTGAGAAAAAGTATGATTGCTTGTCTGAGGAGAGACAGCCCAGCCTGCCGAAGGTGCTTCATCTCACTGCAGCAGTCAGTGATGCAGGTAGAACAGACCAGATGGCCTGGGACGGACTTGTACAACACAGGCCCTTGTTCCCGGATGATTGTATTGTGTGTTTGTGTTTATCCAGTCGACACACACATAGTCACACACGCTTAATGGCATCTGAGGACAAGAACCTTTGTTGTTCGCAAAAACAAGTGTCAGCCTGCTTTTTTTGTGGAGATTGACTTAAACTGCTTCCATGAGCATGGAGGCATGCGTATTGATTACACTCACACACACTTAACCAAAGGTTAAAATGTAAGCACACAGTTTGGCTTTGGCTCTGTGCTCTCAACACTGTCTTTTAAATGAAGATATTTTCACATTTCCCAGTCATGTTTTGTTTGTGGACAGAAAAGGTGGCTGGCTATAGAAGCCATGCTTTGGCGAGAAGTTTTCCTTTCATACAGTTGGGTACAACAGTACCCATGAAAAAACACCTTTTTCAGGATGCAGGATTTCTTAATTTTCAGAATAATGTAACAGTGAAACATGGATTAGACCCTGAAAAGCCTTCTATGTCTCGTAGTATGTTATGTTGTCTTGTGAGTGAGACATACATGCACGGTGGTCTGTATTTAAAAATATTTCAGAACTATAGCAGGGACAATCGTGAACACAGCTCTCTAGCCATTCCCACTGTCACGCTCTCAGGAATTAATCACTCTATTTGGCAATTATTATTCGGAGACGAGCAAAATACAAATATGTAGAACAAACAGTGAAGCTTGGTAGAGTGAAACCATTTGTATGCAGCGAGTCTTCTCCGGGAAGAATGCTTGGTGTGCAGTACGTCTGTGTAATCATGCTAATGATGAGAGAAACTTCAAAGGAAAGTAGAATTTTCTTGTCAGTGGCTAAGGACTAGCATGACATCAGTTGTGTGTGTGTGTATTTGTGTATGTGTGTGTTCCTTCATGGCTGTACATTTCTATGGCATATTCTGCATGCACGTACTGTATCTGTGTGTAAGTGTCTGGTGTTCATCCATTTTGTACTTCCTACATTCTTTGCAGTAGAGTGAATATTTGCAGCTGCCCTCTCTTCCCTCTCTCTCCTTCTTTCTTTTTCATGGTCTTGTTCACTGTCTCTCTGCTGACACAAATGCTGTTTTAGTCTTCCAGCAATCTGCGCTGTGTCTCACTGGAGCAGAGGGTGAATGTGCATAAGATGCGTTTTCGTGTATATGCTGTATTTCCATGAGCGTGCCACGTGTGCAATGTGCTCGAGCATGTTCACACATTTAACAGTGCGCATACTGTCCGAGCTTGAATGCATAGCAAAGTGCTAGTTTATGAGCACATCTCCGGGCCGCGTTCTGTGTATTTGGGTACAGGCCAGTGTGTGGGGGTGTGTATATTTGTGTCCTCATGCAAGTGTGTGTATGTGAGTGCCAGCGTAATTTCCTGGCAGTACAACCAATCATGGGCAGGCTGCTTTTCATTGCACTATAAAACACAGAAAGCATGGCTTTGGCAAGTTTGTTCTACAGTGTGCACACACGCACATAAACTAACACGTTTATACACACACACACACACACACACACACACACACACACACACACACAAGAAATACCCATACACAGTCACAAAAAAAACAAAACAAATCTGCAGACTAACACAAACATACAACAATTTCAAATCCAAGAAACACTCCTTCTGTAGTCTTACAGTGCTTCATTCATTCATAAATGATTCATAGAACAGTAAAGACATAAGTACACACATGCCTCGTCATGCCTTGGTTTCGAAGCCGGCTTACATTTACGATGCAAATACACCCTCAACCACCCAGTCACACACTCACACATACAGAAAATAACTCATTCCTCACCTTTCTTTTTAATCTTTTCAAATAAATACAGAAATGAACTTAAAAAAAGAACTGTTGTGAATGGAAGCCGTATGTTGTTTAGGTGGGAACCATTTCCACCTTACAAGACAGAAAGAAAAAGTATTGACAGTGACTGAGATGTATGTATGATGTACGCACATACATATTAACGTATCACATTTTTAATGTTTTCTGTTATTTGTATAATACATACTCCTGTGTTGTACCATCCTGCATGACCCGTGTGTCTCAACATGTCAAAGCTTTACTGCCTTCGTTAGTCACACCACAAATCATGCATGTTGTTTACCCAGCAGATTTTCAAACTCTAATTATGTCACACCTTAGCTGCCAGTTTTCATAACACTCCCACAACCTTCTTTATATACTTAGAAAGAAGTTGTTCGTCTACAAAGGGTGGAGGAAAAAAAAAGAATCCTTAGATCCATTGTGTTTCTGTCTTCAAAAACTTGAACACTGATGCACAAAACGTGTGCAAACAATGGTGCTTTACAAATATTATATCAATAGTATAATCATTTATATAGTATTTACATTACAAGTGAGCTGTGACAGCATTAAAGGAAGATGAGTGAATAATGTTTTGGATTTGGTTGCTTTTCTTTTGGGGGTTCTTTAAGATTAAACTGTTTTGACTGTTTACCGTAAATAAAACATGACAATGTCAAGTGGGCAACATTAAACTAGCGCATGACAGCTACCTCGAGGGCACTGGAGTCTGAAAGCTGTGTAATGCAAAGCTAAAATATTTTGACAGTACAACTAACATGCAAAATTATATTATACATTTACACCTGAAAATTGAGGGAGAACAAGTTGTTGGTGATGCCAGGCAGAAGAAATGTCACATTTTCTCAATGTTACAATCATTACAGATACAACACTGTCACAGTGACACTGGCTGAAACACCAGGAGCCACACTATGCAATTACTTAGTTTCATTATAGAAATCTATTACTCATTATGTTATTTCAAATCAAAAAACTGAGATGTAACATTCAAAATTGTAATGTCAGATTATCACACTGAAGTTTATATTTACCAGTCATATTCATGTCTCCATTTTGGGGGAAAAAAAAGTTAGTTTTTAGTTAGTCAGTTTTTTCATGTCTGCAGCTTCCCTGAGTTAACACTGTATGCAGCTACTGCAACTCTTGCGTGGGAAACACAGCTGATGCAAACAAACTGCTAAACAGAGGACTACAAATGCACACGATCAGTGGAAACAAATGACTTTTTAGTTGAAGTATTCAAATGGGACATAACTCCAGATGTATTGCACTGCTGTTGCTAATCTCTACTTGCGTGGGTTGAGTTTCGCTCACTCTGTGTTCTCATTTGGTTTTGTAAATCCACGGTGTGAGTATGTCTGCGCATGTGTTCTTGTGCCTGTTGAATATTGGTTTTGTTTCATTTCTTCTCATCACAACACCAAATGAATTTCCACTGTATTAGTCTGTTCGTGCCATCGGTCAAACCTTCTTTTCTTCTTTTTCTTGTGCTGTTTTTTTCCTTTGTGCCTGTACTGTATCTGCCCTTAGATTTTGTTCCTCATCTTTCCTTGTTTTCCCCCACCTCCATTGCTCTCCTCTCTCTCTATTTTTGTCTCCACCTCCTCCTTGATGTTTAATATGCTGTCAGTGATTACAGAAACAGGCATCAGAACTAAGAGGTGTTAAACACTTTGCTAATCACTGTCGTGGAATCGTAATGTGCTGTTTGTTGTTTTGTCTGACACACTTGGCAACACGTCACAAAGCTGCCTGCCTGTGCCCATCTGGATTGTAGCTTTCAATCTAGTTTCCCTTTAGGGTCTAAAAAAGAAAATCAACACATTTAGTGGGAGAGATAAGTAAGAGCAGACACTTGCACTGGGTTTACATTTTTGTGTTTTGAAAATTCTCTCCTCTCTGTGCAGATAAGGAAGAACTGACCACTTTTGTACCTGCCTGTATTAATGATTAAAGGCTAACACTGCTTATCATGCCTCCAATAATAGATTACTATGCATAGTCACTTATGTTAACCTGCATAAAATGTGATTCAACTTCTTAAATCAGACATGAGAGAGAAAGTGAGAGATTAATAGACGATGGATTATGCACAGCCTCTTTTTGTCATGTTAATATAATGTGTTTTACCACATATCAGATTCAACTAAACCAATTGTGTGTTCGTCATGGCTGGAATGGCCTGACTTTCAGACCGCAGACTTCCTCTGAAGCCGTAATGCTCTTTAAATGCTCCAGTGTGGCCAAAGTGTAGCTGAATATCTGAAACACGCTTCACACATCTTTTTGTCGTCATTAAGCCCTCTGAAATGAAAATCAATCTACAGCTCTCAAAGCAAGCATAAATACGTATGTGTGCACATATCACACGCATTTCTTGTATTAAACATGCAGCAGTTGTAGCATTGGTGGACTCCACTGACACAGTATAACACAGCCCATTACAAATGAGCATAGCATACCCTTTTTTTCTTTATTTCATTGTTCTGGCCCCCTGCCCCACACACACACACACACACACACACACACACACACACACACACACACACAGTCACACACTGAGGTTATAAGTGAGTGGACTATATATTGTTCCACGTCTCCTACATGTGCATCCATGCAGATCAGTATACAGCCGATTGCAGAAACACAGTTCCCGAGGCTAAAAAGCTGTGAAATGATTTATGCAGACACTGCGTGCAGTGCAAACAACATTAGGTAATAATAAATATGTTAGACAGACAGTAACAGTAGGTAGCTAGAGTTGGCTGTGTTGGCCATTCAAACAGCACTACGTGGTAAGAATGTGATAAGTCTAACTGTATCACTCTGGGCCCCATTGTTGGTATATAATGGTTTGATTTGCTTTTTCTCATGTTACCATGTCTCAAAAGTGTAATTTACAGCTGATCATAAAAAAAATTATATAAATGAGCAATTCAGACTTAGCATTGTCATGAAAATACCTGTTTATCTCTATTCCACATCGTGAATCATGGAGAGAAAGTGGTTGTTCTCTGAAAATGAAGCACCAGAATGCCTGTTTTTATACACTCAGGGTAGATGGAAAAATGTGCTGACTAAGTTTAGATTTAGCCGAAAATGTGCATTCCACCTGTCATCCATTAGCCCCCTCACTGCCTGTGCTCCTGTGGCCTCCTAATAAGGGGAAAACACCCACAAATATCACCCAGAGAATCTCCCCTAGTTATCCTTGCGACCTCCTTCTATTTCCTGACAAAGCAGTACCAGTATCTCTCCCTGTAACATACGCATCAGTACATGATACATCAGATCTAACATGTTCATCCCCGTGTGACTCTGTGAGTCTCACTCAGCTACCCTGACTGGTCAATAGCAGCTATCATGATTCTTCCCGGGGGACTGATGCAAGTGTTTCATTCAGAGGTCTTTTATCACCACTCACTCTCCTGGAGTCGAATGTCATCGAGTTTTACCAATATAGGCACAGGGAAGGGCAGCTTTTACCTTAGAAAGTATGAGCTTCAGGATGGTTTAGTGCATAATAATATCCCCAGTGGTGGAAGAAGTACTCAGATTCTCTATTTATCTAAAAAAATATTAATACCACAACATAAAAAAAAACTCCATTGCAAGTAAATGTCCTGTACTAAAAATGTTATTAAAGCAAGAGTATGTAAGTATACTCAACAAAATGTAAAGTACTCAATGCAAGAAATGTCATGGCTTACTGTTATATATTTATTTTTAAATCATTACTATTCACGCAATAATTTTCAAGTAGCATTTTACTGCTGTAGTTAGAGGTGAAGGTAACTTTTTAATTATTTAAATCACTTTAAACATGGACCCTCTGATTATTTTTTGATTAATCAGTTGAATGAAAAAATGACAAATGCCATCACACAAAACCCAAAGTGATACCTTCACCGTGTCTGTTTTGTTCAATCAGCAGTAAAAACCTCAAAAAAGGATAAGCGGCAAAGTATCTCCCCACTTTCCATATACAGCGGACGTACAACTCTTTTATGTAGCTCTTAATAAATCTACAATTGCTTCTCTCTCGGTTGCCCCCAATCTGACATAATTCACAGCTTCATAATAGCTTACAAATTTGTATCCTCAAGCAGGCCGAATAAAAACTTCATTGTTATTTACAGCAATGAATACCATAGGGACTGGTAGCAAGGAGGCTGGCACATTGATTATAGTGCATTTTTTGTGCTGATTACACAGTCGCTGTAATAGTTACAGCATCCAGATTAAAGGGGTTGAATGTAAGGTACTGTAGGCAGGTCCTGGGAAATGTTTTGCTCTTTTATGTGTAATGTGCCTTGACCCTTTGTGTTTTCCTCAGACTCAGGCTTGTTCTTTATATTTCTGTTATTGATATTCCTCCTACTACAACCATCTTATAGAGATATGTGCTCTATGTATTCTGTGAGTCTAATGAATTAAACCATCTGACATTAAATTTTAGTGCCAGAATTAATATGATAATGTGTCCCTTACCTACAATCAAAGGAAGATTCGCTTCTGTTTTTCTCTTCATCAAGCTCATACTTTGCTCCTCTTTTTCTCATCCTTTCTGTTGTTCTCAGTGAATATCTGAAGTGCGTTCCACTTGTGACCAGCCTCATAAATACATAGTGTTAGAATCTCTTAGGCGGAACATTTCATAGCTGTACTTAGGAGTAGAGTCTGTACTGCAAGTAGAGTCAAGAGTTATTGCCTCCTCTGAATTTCTCTGTTATGTTCAGAGGACTACAACATCACCACTGCCAATATTTAATTCTCATTCAGGGGTGCTATCACAGATACTGCTACAGACAATACCACAGACAATACGATAGTGTGTGGCTCAACAAGAACAGGCAAACAGTTGGACTTGTTGCCATAAACTTGGAGGCATACGCTGCAATGAGAGATTTTGGTCTCTACTTACTACTGTTGACTCCAGTTGGAAAGAAATCTATACTCTCTGAGTGGCTTAGGCTTCTTCTTCATTCTTCTCTCAATGTACTGTACCAATTAAACTGCGTTAACTTGCTGTCTCAGTCCACTTCTCCCGTGTCTGTCTTCATTTGGCATAGCTGCTTTTGATTTACAGTGTCAAAATGGAGTATATGGAGGAATTTTTGTCATCCTCATCATCACTATGTTTTTTCAAAATATGCAAGTCAGTTTGCTTGCTTGCACTTCTGTGCCATTACAGATCTGAATATATGTTTTTTTTTCACAGCAGACACTTGGACTAGTCTTAGCAGGAAAAGCCCAGGTGGATCTAATAACATTAACAATGGCTCATATTTATTTAAGAGTCCCAGGAAGCCACACCAGTTAGCCATCATTCATAATATCTGGGCCCTGGGCATAATATCTATGCCTCATTTACACCTGGGTTATTTCCACTGTGACATGTCAAAATGACTGCCCTGAAAAAGTTTGTAACACAAACACAAAAGAAATATTGAGTGAAACACAATATATCATAAACCAAAATGTTCAACATTTTGAGTCATTTTGGCTGAAAGATTTCCTAGAAGCGGGCATCTGCCGCTGGACTGCAACTTCAGTTGCAGGGGAGTAATTTTTGCTGTCTGGGTTGTATCTGTAAGATGTATGTTACTTTGAGTGCTGTAAGACCATTGCCACTAATCTCTATCATCAAAAACATTTAAACCACGTCTGGCTACATTAAATAAGATAAATCTCTTTTGCGTTTCGTCTTCATTCGTGCCAGGCTGCATGAGTGAATTATGAGAAGTTGTTCTCTCTCTCTCCGTCTTGCAGAGTAGTGTGTATGTCTTTCAGCTGAAATGTTTATGTGGACTGATCAGTCCGTTTATCTTTGTCACCGTGGTGCCAGTCTGCAGCTAAACTCAGTCTCTCTGTTTAATGTAGCATTCAGACGCAGAGGGGATGGAGTCGACAAACAGTAAAGAACAATTTAATGGGTATGGGGAAGAAAAGATGTCTTTGGAAACACTGTTTAAAAGTATTGCATTATTTATTACTTCACTTTATTGAATAGTAACTACACAGTGTCTCTGATTTAACAAGGCCTAGGTCAGTTGTTCTTTCCCCTCACGCTTTCCTCAAATCTATATTTAGCTTATGCCGAAGCATTTCATTATTTGTATTACCCCTTTTATTTTCCCCATGTCTCTGCCCCCCTTCAGGTCATCCTTGTTCATGCAGATAGTCTCAGTAAAATGAGAAGTTGTAGGATACAGCTGTGTGAAGTACAGCCTTGCCTTTGTGTTTGTAGCTTCGGGGGAAAGCTAAGTACTTCAGCCAGTGTGTTGTCTTGGTTTAAGAAGAGAGGGGACCCTTAAAACATTTACACACTAATACAGTTGCATTCAGGGCATCATAACTCAAGTCATAAGGCAATGTTTGGATGAGTAAAATTTGAATCTCTTTATTTTGCTTACTCTCTTCACCCTTCAGAGCACATCACAGTGAGAGCGAGAGGGAGTGTGTGCTTACTTTACCTTTGTTATTTATAACCATTATTCACTTGACTGAAAATATCTCTTTGCGGTATTAAATAAAAAGAATTAGAACTGGGTACTGGTAATCCTTATGCAAATGTCTTATTCAATTACACTGTGGTCCTGAGCATAAGTCTTGTAGCTAAATCTTAAAAAGTTAAGCTGTAAATCCTCTTTAGTCTGAAGGTCCCAGCTCTAATCGTCAGGATATTGTTGTTTTTGGTCCTATTTATTCCACTGATCTCCAGTGACCTGTGTGTGCGTTTGTGTGTGTGCGCATGAGAGAAAATGAGTGGACATTTTCTGTGCATGTATATAAATGCTTGTAAGGAAAAGTAACTCTGATTTGTGCTCCATTTCCAAATCGTCTATCTGTCATTATCCAAAAACACACTCTCACACACAAAGAGATAAACTCGCACACACACACACACACACACACACACACACACACACACACACACACACACACACACACACACACACACACACACACACACATCTAAGGGAGTTAGCAGAGCTTATAACAGGACATGCACAATAGGACAATGCTGTAATTCAGGAAAGGTTTAGTGGTGAGAGGAAGAGTGGATTAGTATGTATTGTGGCTACAAGGCAGCAGAGTCCAAAGTCAACATACAGCATTAAAGTGGAATTGACTTTCGATAACAAAGTGGAGCTGTGACATTAATGCATGTGCACATGCTAACGCTTTTTAGCGATGGTCACATTGTCGGTATGTGATTTTTTAAGCATTTTTGTGTTATATGTCATAGGTTTGTGTTCTGTTTACATACATTTATGTGCGTGTGAGAGTGCTTCAGGGGGGATTAATATGTCAACAAAGTGTTTCCTGCTTTAGTGTAACATCAATGTAGTACAATATAGACTGGAGCAATGCAACGGGGCTTACTGTGGTATTATGGAAACATTTATTCTTGCACTTGTAGCACCAAATTCTCAGAGGAGATTTGATGTGCATCTCATAAGTGTCTGAGTTCCATTATTACCTCAGCCACGGAGGTTGTGTTTTCACCAGTGTCTGTTTGTTGGTTTGCTTGTTTATTTGTCAGCAGGATTATGCAAAAAGCACTGATCTAATTTGCACCAAACTTGGTGAAGGGACGGGGCATTGATCAGGGAGGAGGCCATAAAATTTTGAATTTTGAATCTGGTTAAAGGGGCGGATCCAGGAATTCTTAATCACTTAAACATCGCAAGGGAGGGCTTTTTTTTTTCCTTACATTTTTATTAGTATTTGGTCTTGGCGGAGGTATGTGCTCTACTGAGTGCCATTCTACTTTCAACAAATGTGATTCATGTAATAAAGCAAATTTCAAATGTGTTTGGATGAGTAAAAATGGAATTGTTAAACGGGAGAGTGATAGCAGTGTTCTGTGTTTTTGTGTCTGTCTATATGTATAAATATACACATCAGATGTACGTTACACACTAGAAATGGTAGACCTTGGCAGTCAGCTGTTCATGCGCACATACACAGACACAATCGCACTCAACTCCTGTCGGGAGGCTGTCCTGTCTGGCTGTGCAGCTCAGCAGAGAAGCAGAATATGAGAACAGACAGTCTTATTTTTCCATCTCCATGTAGTTGCCGAGGGTTATGCACAAAGTGAATTTGATGTGATGTGTGAAAATACAAATGTGCAGTGTGATTGCTTTGTTGTTATAGTCTCCATTGGCATTGTCGACTCGGACTGATGTGTCTGACCAAGATGGTCATTGCATGCAGTGTAGTGACCTACAGTTGTACCCAAAGTAATACTTCCTGGCAGGAGACATCTGTACATTTTTAGAACAGAAGCCTGTGGCCAACTGGGATATACACTCACTGAGCATTTTATTAGGAACACCTGTGCGCCTGCTTATTCATGCAATTATCCAATCAGCCAATCATGTGGCAGCGGTTCAATACATAAAATCAAGCTGGTAGAGGCCAGGAGCTTCAGGTAATGGGTAATGTTCGCATCAAATGGCAGTGGCCTACCACAGCGGAAGGCCATGTCGGATTCCACTCCTGTCAGCCAAGAACATTAATCGGAGGCACACCAAACCTGGACGGCTGGAGACCAGAAACCCCTCCCCTGGTCTCACAAAATGTGGTATCTGCTGTGGCAGGCAGATGGTCTGATTTTGGCACCTATAGCACGAATGGACCTAACTTGCCTTGTGTCAACTGTCCAGGCTGCTGCTGGTGGTTTAATGGTGTGGGGAATGTTTTCTTGGCACAGTTTGGACCTCTTAATGTCAGTCAGTCTTTATTTGAATGCCGCAGCCTGAGTTTTGTAATGACTACTTTGAGCATGATAACGCACTGTGTCACAAAGCAAAAGTTGTCTCAGACTGGTTTCACGAACATGATGATGAATTCGGTGAACTTCAGTGGCCTCCCCAGTCACTTCATCTGAAGCCAACAGAGCATCTTTGTGATGTGGTATAAGAGGAGATTGGCAGCATGAATCTCAAAGGAAAGTTTCCAGCATCTTGTGGAATCAATGCCACGAAGCGCTGAGACCGTTTTGAGAGCAAAGGAAGAAACTATCCAGAATTATTATAATTAATAGATAATTATTATGTGTTGCTCCTAATAAAGTGAACTGTGAGTCTATTTCCATTTATGGTTATCCTGTTATCTTACTACTCATTTTCTGTGTTTTAGGCATCGCTACATGTGGCAGCAAAAGACCTAAGTACAGACTAATAAATGTTTAAACAACACTTCCATACAGTGTTTAGTAGAGAGAAAAAATTTATAAGCTGAGAATTTTTTTTTTAAAAGGAACAACAAGGGTCAGTGCCTTGTGAAGTAGTTTTCTCTTACAATGTGTTGTGTTGTGTTGTAAGGCACATTTAGTAACAGCTGTCATCGTATAGCCGATACACAGTACACAATGAGAGGAAGATGTAAAAAAACGTTGGCTCTCGACCACCAAAAATGGGGACATGGTATGCACTTTTTTTCCCAAGCAGCAACAGCATGTTTGTGTTGTGGCCTTAAGACATATGTTTGGATGTTTCTGGTTTTTGTGCATGCTTTTTTAGGTTGTTATGCAATAGATGCCTGTAGTCTGAGGGGAATGCCTTTGGCAGAGTGAGACAGGAACGGTAGAGTACATGTTCCTTCAGCCCCACTATCTCATATCAGTTGAGGGCTGCCGCCTTTGCCAGCTGCCTTGGGTAGAAATCCTCAGCATAGCAACGATAAGCGGTCCCTCTTTCACGTAATGTCAGCTTTTGTGTGGTCCTACTTATACACCCTGCTATACCGAAATATTTTGACAGTCACCAAGGACACTCATTGGTCGTTTCGTGGTTCAACTATGATTTTTGAATTGTAAGGATGCAGAGGGTGCCAAAACCTTTTTGAATGGAAAAAAAATGTAAGATTCATTCCTCATGTAAAAAAGATGTCCTCCTCTCCATCCTCTCAGATAATTTTCCCTCTGATTCTTTAGAATGTCATGAACTGTTAATTATTACTGACTTGCTATTAATATATCAACTGAATTATTGTCACAGATACCAAGGGGGCAGCCTAGACTGCAATAGGTGGATGCCAAATGCATAATATTTAAGTGCTTTTTATGTTGACTGAATCCTTTCTCTAACTCTGCATTTAATGCAGTTCCTCCATTATACCTTTTTTTCTAACCAGCCTAATGGCATCATGTGTAAGCTGTCACAACATTTTAGGGATTATGTTGCATAAAAGGTACAAGCAGACCACAGAATACTAAACAGGAAACAACAGAACAAAGATTCAAAGGGGGAAAAAAAAGCTCAATACTGGGCATGTTTTTAACAAGTATCAACCTAATAGGACAGGTTTTCTTACTCCAGGACAAGCAGGAAGGAGGAAAAACAAAGTTGTGAAATCAAATGTTGAGTCAGATATTACACTTCATCCTCCAGGCTTTGAATGTGAATATGTTTTATGTTTCCTGTTTCGTAGCAAAATACAGTTTTTGCATGACAATACTGTAGTTTCAGACAGAAATAATCAGCAGGGGCTGGCGCCAAGACTCTTTAGGCTGTCTTCTCAATCCAAACCAAACCAGTGTGGCTTATTAGATTTAAAATTGAAATGCATTGCATTTATCTAAAATTCTAGGTACATTGCAATTAACAATAGTTAATATTTCCATGGATTAATTATTCTGACTGACCTTTGAATCTGCCCAGTAAATGTAACCAGCAGTGATCTCAGCAATGCCAGTGACTGGAATTTTATGAGGCTGGTAGGTCCCCCTCTCTCTCTCTCTCTCTCTTCATCTGACTTGGCAGGACATTAATGGGACCTGATGAGGTGTTGTCAGCTACCCGCTTTGCCAACATACAGGCTAGGTGCTGCTGGCGCTTGTAATTGGCATCAATTGTGATAGGCATGAAAAGAGCCAGCTTGATCTGCCTTATTTCACTATTGATGGTAAATGGCACAAACAGCACAGGATTGATTCATCATTTTCAGACTAAGGTAGCTTCCATTGCTTTGCTTTTTTTACACTCCTTGATTTTAAATGACCTCTCGTAATTTAAAGGCAACAGTCCAGACACCAGCTACTATGGCTAACACCGATCACAATGATATACCTAGCATTGTTATTTAGGTCAAAATATTGAGTTATGAAGGAATATACTAAAATAAAGTGGAGGGATACATCAGACTGATATCCATATTGATTGCCCCCCAAAATGGGAAAATGCAGAGTGCATTTAGAGTCACTCACAACTGCTCATTTTCTTCATCTCTGTGTATGAAAATTCAGGCACAACTAAAGTTGCCTTCGTGCCTTAACCCCTCAACACCTTCACCATGTCTCTTCTCAAGGGAAACTGCAGATATGCTTTTTTTTCATGAGTCACATTAACATTGGCATTAACACTGGCTGCTAACTAAAGTTAGCTTCTTTATTAATTAGAGAAAGCCTGCATCTTTAGTAAATTCATACTGCTAAAGTGACTCTTTTAATATGCAGGCAATCAGTGTTTATTAAAATATGTTGTCATAATCCTAGTTGGAAAGCTCCGTCTTCCCCTTGATTTCAGACCAAAGAGATTATGTGAAATAAAAACAATATTTTCCATTCATGAAACTACAGTGACGTCTTTTTTCTCTATTTCATTCATTAAAGACATGGAAAAATAAAAAGATGAAACAGGGAGACACAATGAAAAGGAAACGGAGGTTAAGACAAGAAAGAAGGGAAATGGGGAAAACGGAGAACAGATAGGTCTCTTGACTTCTTCGGTATATCTGTTCGTCTGATAGCGTCTTTGATAGGGTCAACCTGAGGTGACCGAGGAACATGACTTGGAATGTAATCACTTGTCGGCCGGTTTCTGCCTCCTGTCTCTTTTTAACATCTCTCTTGTTCTCTGTATGTTTCTTTCCGTTCTTTTTCCACCTGACTTTGTGATGAAACATGTCTTTGTTGAAAGGTCTCACCCAGACAGAGATAAAAAAAAGAAGAATGACAGTGATGCACGGTGCATTGTGTCATGGCTTAGACAGAAAAATAGAGAACTTCGGCTTTTTGCATTAGCTTCATCAAAGAAACTGTATACTGGTATGGTTGGCACAAAGATAGCATACTGAGATTGTCCTTCAAATGACAGGCCAGACTTTTGTATTGGCAAGCGTCACATGCTCCATTTTGTGAACAGGACAGTTGGGGCGTCTATGAATCAGTGGGGCATAATGCATGGCACTGTGACAGTGCACTGGTTGTGTTAACTGAACTTTCGTTAACTTTTGAAGACAGAAGAGTTACAGCCCAGCGGTGAAAAGGGTTAGGTTTAGAAGGAATGTATTATGGCCAATGAATTTTCCTTTTTCTTTCTCCTGTGAAAACACGGGTTTTTGCATAACAGCACTCTAAAATTTTCATGGAAAGAACTGTTTCTGGAACAGATCCACCACAGAATGCTTTCCCTTAGGAAATCTGATTGGCCAATGTACCGTACATAAAACAGGCAGGTTGGTTTTAGAGTGGGGTCTGTGTGAGCATGCATCGGTTGGTAGAGGCATGGAAATAGCACAGGCTGTGGCTGCACGTTGTACACTTTGCTTTTGAGTAGACGGGGGAAACAAGTACAAAGCCAGATAATCCTTCACACCAAAACTGCACTCTGCACTATGTGAGCATTTCCTGGCATATGCGCTACTACCCTGTCTCTGTCATTTACTGTAGACACACCCATGTTTACTTCAGGTCACCAAAACAGAACAAGGACACAAGCACAAATAAGTCAGGGGTGCCCAGATGTAAATGTCACTTTAACAGCAAAAAGCCCTATCATGCGCTACTCATGTCTGTTCTTATAAAATTACAACCAGCTCTGAGATGCCGTTTGAATGTGGATGCTTCCAGCTTATTTAGACAGATTGGCGGGGATCAAGAAGAGAATACACTTTTCTCTCCATGCAGTCATGTAACACATTGCATTAAAAGAAATCACTTTAGTTTGTGTCATTTTAAGGCAAATTACAGCCATGCACAGCATTCTGCACATACGTACCTTTACAGCAGTGCCAAAACAAATTACTATAAAGTGATCCACACACTGAAGTTGAACAGCTTTGTGATGTCCCCGACAGCACACAGCCCTGATTTGCTTCATACAGCTACATGGTCTTTCTTTTCCTTATGAAGACATCAGATATAATTTACCAGCTCCTTCAGTTCGTATTCTGGCCTTGCTGAGATAAAGCAGATGCTCATAAGACATTTATGAGCTCTGTTCTTCAAATAAACTCGATAAGAGTTTTAGTTTATATTATCTTTGGAAAAAAAAAACCTTATTTCATTTTTTCTTAATTGAAAACTTTTTCCTGTGTACTTCATAATACCCGCATGGCTACTTGTACAGAAGAATTTCATGGTTACATTAATAAATAAAGCAATGAAACCCAACCAGGAGCTGGAGAGAAGAAATTTAAAAAAGACAGAAAAAGAGAGAGGGAGAGATTGGAACTGATTGTTATTAGACTGGAAACATGAGACTCTGTCATATCTCAGCAACTGCAGGGCAGAAAGAGAAAGGAAAACAGCAGGGATGGATCAGTTGGATGTCTTCGATACTTATTAGTGATTATTACTAGTGAGTAATGTGTTTAATGTCAAACAGAAAAACTAGCTGATTTTCAACATAACACACATGCAGCTACTTCCCAGAAGGTTTGTGCAGCATAATAGGTATGTCCAAAGGGATTTGAAAGGAAGTTAGTAGAAAGGAAAGTTAGGATGTAGCTCAATAGATTGCCTCATCAAGTAGTTATCAAACCTTTCACTGATTTTGATGCTTATGTCAACATATATTTCATCATATTTGTAAAAAATCTCCCTATAGTGCTTTCATTTCACCTAAATCCTGTATCTGAAGAAACGTTCACACTTCCACTCATTTTTACTATCTGATGACATTGTTAGTGACTAAAAAGAGAAAATTACTGTCATGCTTTGAAACTAGGTAAAATTGTTATCATGACATACAATAATGTTACATGTGTTTTCTCTAATTGCTCCTGTTATCCATCCCAGAATTGTAATTGTTTTGCTGTGGTTCTAAGCTGATCCTACATATGATTTCCCTCTGATTTCCGGAGTGGTGTGTGAAGTGACGTGATGATGGGGAAAGGGGAGGGAAAGAGAGATACAGAAATGAAGAAGTAAAAGGAAAGAGGATAAGGGTTTGCAGAAAAGGCTAAAGAGATAATTCAGTAGACTGAGAAGGGCATATTGGTATTGGAGAGTGAGAAGAGTCATGAGGTAAAGAGGTGCAGTAAGATGTATACTGTCATTATAATTTACTCCTTTCATATACACAGATGAATATATTCCATGACGTCAAAAAAAAAAAGTTTAAGAAGTCTGGCTTTCAAATTCTAGCAAGTTGCTGTGTTTGATAATTGCTGATTGAAACTTAACCTCTGTGCTTACCACATTTTATTTCATAAAATAAATAAATGAATGACTAGATAAGTAGACGAATAATTAAATAAATACATACATAATTACATAAGTAAAACTTATTTTTCTTTCCTGTTACAACATTAATGCAAATGCATCATAATAAATGTATACTGAAATTAAAAGATTTGACCAAAAGTGTGCGAGAAAGTGAAATGTTCTTACAGAAGGAAAAAAATACAATTCTAAAACGGTATCTTTCATTTAGTTTCACTTTGTTTATCATTCCTGGCTTTGCTGATTACCCAGTGTTTATTAAACCTATTTGGATCAAATTATAATAGCCTCTGGAGTAGCTTTGTCCTTTCTTTCTCCTCCCTTTGTTTACTGACCTGTGGGTGTAAACAGGCTGAAGCCTCGGAGGGAGCTAAATGGGGAAATCATCCCAAACTCAGGATTCTGGTGAAAATACCTGATAATTTATTTTATCACATTTAGATAACTGTGAACTTTTCAGAAATCATTGCTCATCAACAGTAGAACAGTTTAGTTTCTGCTTTTTCCTCCATAGAGGACCAGTTTAAATCTACATTGATTACAGTGTGAGACAAAGAAAAGGGAGATGAGAGGCAGAGGAGGATGAGGAAATGGAAGGGAGATGGAGTAGGGGTTGTGTGTTTGAAGGCGGCGGTAAGACAGAAAATTATGGGGTGAGAAATGAGAAAATGAAAAAGAAAAGTTTAAAAGATCTGAGGAGAACTGTGGGCAATTGGAATGAATAAGTCATTAAAAGATTAATATTAAAATGGATGAATTAATTTTAAAATGATAAGATATATGAATATATTGTGTGTCTGTCACTTCAGAAAACAGAAAAAGAAAAGAAAATTAGACAGAGGGTTTCCAAAGATACTGTGAGCATGACTGAGAAAATCTTTTGAAAAATCTTCCAAGTTGTGAAGAAGCAGGCAATGAAACAACTTTCACAGTACATTAGCTATACTGGGAGATTATAGGACTACAAAATGCAATTAGTCATCGACATTTACAAGAAGAGAGACAATAATGAGAAAAGAGAAGAAGAGACACAGTGACACAAACAAGTTTTTATGTATTTATTTATGGATTCAGCAGGTTATTAAAACTTTTAATGCTATTAGAATTTCCGAAGACTGAAAATAAGAGAGATGCAGTGTCGTAGTGAAGATACAACCAGAATTGAATTAGACTTGTTCTCAGACTGCTGTAAAAGATTCCTCTGTAAGCAAAATGTCAGTATACTCACTGCAGCTTCGGGTCTGTAGCTTAATGGTGATGACTTAGGTTGTGACTCGCAGTGGAAACAGACATGAACTGAAAGTTTCTTTAAACAAGAAAAACAGAGAAATAATGTAACCATATGTAACCAAACATATGTATGTGTGTGTGTGTATTGTGACACATGACACAGCTGAACAGATGTATTAAGCATAGTTTTAAAAAAAAGTTGGTGGCAAATTGGAATAAAATGTAACCACACCGGTACATTAATAGGAATGTTAATGAATATGTTCTTATAAATATCAATATTTTTCCTGACAGCTTACATCGTGATGTACATTACAGCTTTGTGAGGACCATTATTCATAGGTTAAAAGAAGCAACAGTTTGAAGCAGCAGTGAGAGTTAGCAGTGGCAAGGACCCCAGTGTTGGAAATGAATCATTGAATGGGGCCTAAGGTGTTCTGGTGTCAGATACAGAGCCTGGTCTGGCTCTTAAAGAGGTATCCGGTTTCCCTAATCCATGTGAGGTGAAGCAGCTACAAAAACCCTGTTCCATCAGGGTTCTGTGAATAGCTTTTTGTCTGACCCCTCCCCTGTGACCAGTTTGCTTTGCCATTGGCTGTTGCCCCCAACAACACAGTTCCCAGGATCATTGAGAAGTACAACCTCCTCCACCATGGTAAGGCAGCAGTTGGAGGGGCTGTACTGTGTATAAATTCTTAATTGAACATGTTTATATGTACATGACGCTCAGGACAATAGCTCCCTGTGAGTTTCATATCCAGACTAAGCTGCGCCTCTGTCGAGCTAATGTGATTTTTTTTTCTCGGGTAGTAAAAGAATACCCCAGAACCTCATAATAGGACTGTGCTGAATATTTGTTTCTGTTGATGATTACAGTGTCAAATCATTTAGCATAGCGGTGAGCGCACAATCATTATCAGTGTCTGAATTGTCAGTGTTGAGTTTGTGATAGGCCTATTAGCAGTCCTACCTACTAGAATGGCCTTTGTTGCTGTTGTAAGCTGGCATTTCTAGATATTTAGAATCACCAAGCACATACCCTGTGGCGATGGTTGCCCTTTACCCCTCCACCAATTTTTGGATGGCTTAGTGTGGTTATTTCAGCCTGAATATTCCACTGTTTTTTTGTGCTGTGTTTCTCACCTCTTGGTCTTTCGTTGTTCGTGTACATGTATTTTTGTGAGTGTCAGCTGGTATATATCATTTACTTTTGTGCCCATGTTCAAGGAGGCCATTGCTGCAGTGCAGTAAATAAAACCTAAGAGTCCAAGATGGTTCATGTGTTGAAATGTCAATGACTTTCATCAAACTCTTCAGTTGGCCCTTAGATGGGAATGATGTTTGATGGGGATCTGTTTCAAGTGTATATGGCATTTTACAAATTTGTATCAACAAAAGAAAGGACACAAGCTTGGATTCAAAAGCAATTTACATACCAGAAACTACATTAATATGTTAATTTAATAACATGAAGTAGCATGGCACTCAGTTTGACTTTTCTTTGCAAACTTATGGCAGTCCAACCAGTGACACAGAATAACAATGAGTTTCACTATTCATGAGCGGATTAAACAGAAGTAGATAACTGGTGCAAAGTTAGGTGGCAAGTTCAGCATGTTTGGCAGTGTTAGACAGGGTTCGTTAGGGGCTTTTTGATGCCCCCTGCAGTGCTCGATGAATCGGAAGCTACAGAGAAGAATGAGGAATCAGTAAAAAGTGATGGCTGAAAAATGAATATAGAGATAGAAATAAGGGTGCTGATTTCAGCGCACAACTCCACAACTCTTTCAATGCTTTGTGAGACTTGATGTGATGGGAGGATGAACGAATAGATCAAGAATATCTCTGCATATAAATATCAAAGTAAATATCTTATTTGTCTTGTTTGCTTTGCTGGGGTGTCAGGACATTCATTTGAGCACATGCCCTGTCTGTAAAATGTCCTAAGACTAAAGTTTGGTAGAAAACTTTTCATATAGATACAATTTTTTATTTTTTATTCTTTTATCCAAAAAACCTGTTTTTACCCAGAGTGTCTAGATGTCAAAGAAGCGTACAGATTTGGTAGTAGGAATAGGCTATATTCTGCCACAGTCCATTTGACAGGACAGATGTAACAAAACTTATAACTCTTCTCCTCTCATATCCCTGTCTTTGTATGCGTTACTCTTTGTTTGCCCCTCTGTGTTTACAACTGTGGTTTTGTTAAAACTTACAGTAATGTAATTTCTGTTACTTCATGAAAACAAAAAACCTACTTTCCTTAAGGTCTAAGGGATCCATGAGAAATGCATCAGCTGTGTCATCAGTTGAAATGATTTCACCAAAAAGGAAAAAATGCTGCAGCATATATATATATAGTGATATAACACAATATATACCTGCCTTGGTTCAAAAATAGTGGTCATATAACAGTAGTTGTGGAAAACTGATCTGTTGCATGTAAACACAAGTTTACAGAAGTCATTGCCCTTCCTTAACCTGATTTCTCCCAGTAACCTGGTTTCTTTTGTTCCTGTAAAAGTAGTGCCTACTCCCCCCTTTTTTAAAAATCTTAATTTCTGCACCCTTTTTTTCCTCCTTTCCCTCCTCTCACTTGCTGTCACTGACCAATCCATCAACCAGCTACTATAATTCTCTACTCAGTCTTTATACAGGATCTCATTCCTGCTCAAGATTCAGTTCTGTCAGCTCTGTTTATGCATGTGTGTGAGCAAAAGCGTGTCTTGGTTTAGAACAGAGTGGTTAATATTGATAGCAGAGAGATATTTTTAAATTTGAGGAACTTTTCAACATCTAGGTGCTGTGTCTGTGCTCGTCTTTGGTGGGTTTAACCAGATATATATGTATGTGAATCCATGTGGAACAGTCTTCCCCAATTATGCAATATCAACCCTGTGCTGGCTGCATATTCAACATGTCAAGGCTTTTTTTTTTGTTTTGTTTCCTGAAGCCAAATTCAGCACCTCTGTCATGTCCCAGCATCTGTTTTCTATCCCCTTCCTCTGTTAGTCTCTCTTGTTTACTTTCCAAAGATTTTCAGCTGCATAATTTTCAAAGCCAAGGTCACCAGCTTGGGGAAAACAGCAATGGAAAGCAACTTCAAAATCACCTTTTTTTCCTGTTTTCTTCTTTTTTTCATCTAAATGTGAAAAGGAAAATGCTTTGACAGGAAGAACTACAAAGCATTAGAGAACAAAGTTAATCACTGTGGGAGAATGCCAGGGGTTGATAAATGGAGAGACGGAAATGTAAGCACAACATCAGCTATTTGTTTTCTTTGTTGTGAGTTTTTTTTTCTTTTTTGTCCTCATTGTTCTCCTTCTCTCTGCCTTATTCCCATGCTTTCTCCGTCATATCTCTCTCCTCACCCTGTTCTTCAGTCCACTGCATTTTCCCTTGTATGCTGTCTTTTTTTCCCCCCTTCCTTTTTATCTCTGTCTTTCTCCCTCTCTCACCCGCTCAGCTTTCTCAGTAAAATTCTATTTGTGAGGTGTCAGAGGTCCAGGAAAGCTGGGTGTGAGCTGAGAGAGAGTGTCATAACAAACAAGACAAAACAGAAAAGATTGATTTAACGTTTATCGCAACAGTGCAGTGGTGGTTTAGAAAATTGGTGTAGGACTGCAGAGCTGGATTTGCCGCACAATAAGAGAGACATGTCTAAAGTTTCTATCATTGTGAGCATATATTGCTGACCCAGTGCATTGATACAGGTTGTTTCCATACACAATTTCCATCTCCCGAACAGCAGCTGAGAGGTTCAAGTGTTTATTTTCCATTGCAATGATGTTTTGCAGTTGCACCAGCACTCATCTTATTTGGAGGTTATCATCACTTCAGGTTATATAATAGTGAGAAAGGTGAACTTATTGATGTATATGCATGTGTGCACAATAGTCTTTCTTGTGCATGTGCAAATGAAGTGGTGTGTGTGTATGTGACTACCACAACCGTGTGTGTATGCCCATATGGGGGATGGAGTGTTTTATACAGTCTTCAGTGTCCATAGAGAATTGTAGTGACAGCAGATAATTCTTTTAGAGGAGTTCATTTAAAACGAAGCACAGAGGAATCAAACCTCGTCACAGCTTGGGTGAGGGGGGCGTGACTAAATATAGCCATCCAACAGACACCCTATCACACTTGAACACACACACAAAACACTAGCTGATCAGGGTTGAACCTACATCATATCTCATCAGTATTCACACTCTGTCACTTCTCCATGTTTCTCAATTTATCAGTCTTGAAGTTTGTTGGATGTAATGCTTTCAAAAATATTTTAGACATGATTATTCTTATTTTTAACTGCAAAGATTTTTTAGATATAACAGAACCTGAATATGCACTAGGCAGCCATTTTATTGAACCACTTACTGCTGTTCAGGGTCATTGGGTCTGGAGCCTCTTCTAGTATTCATTCAGAGAAAGGATTAAGGTTAGCAAAGGTTTCCCAACGTCTGTCCTGTGAAATGTTCAAAGCCACATCGAGGTCAGCTTTAAGTCTTCAGGTCAATTGGACTGTGGGAGGAAAACTTGTGTGAGTGCAATATGAACTCAAGACAATAAATGTGCCAGACAACTAGAAGGATTGACACGAATGTTACCTCTTATGCGCAAAGAGCTTTAAACAGGCGGAACTAAAATACTCTTTTTGCCTCACAATACAACATTTTATATTGGTGTTAAAGGCCCAACAATTTGAAGCTAAATACTTGACTAAATAAGTAAATTAAGTAACTAATGGGTCGCCAGAATGGCCTATGCTGTCGGCTGACTGTTTTAATCTTTATTAAATCCATAAGGACATCAGTATGCACACTAATAAAAAAGAAAAGTGTTCTCCTGCAGTGCAGAATCACTTAGTCCAGCAGTTGCGAAGGTATCCATAGTATGATTGGAGCCTGTGTCCCAAAAACGAGGCTCATCATTCAGTGGCCAGTATTGTAGCAATCTGAGAATAGGTAGAGACATATTCAGGTCACAGTTGTTGTCAGTGAATATGGTATTGAATGCTGTTCCACTGAGAAGCACCTGGAACAGCAAATTTGAGTTTATACATATTCACAAGTATAACAAAAGGACTGTCTCACCCACCAAGGAACGATTTGATTCCATCTATCAGTGACAGCGCTGCTATTATGAAGTTTTGTCTCTAGATAGTTATTATGAAGTGTTTGTCTCAAGCCATCCATCCACGATCTGTCCTTGAACAGCACATTGTCTGACAAGTTCAAACAGTGTCATTCATTTGTTCTCACCAGGGAACATCAGGAACAAGTTTGGGAGGAGACGGCGGACACTGTTGTAGACGTGTCCCGTGTCTTCATGTGGCTCCAGGTTTTTTTTTTTCTTTGATTTTGGTTTACTGTCTTTCAGTGACAGCTTGTCTATCTGTTGTGACAGTTTGAGTGCGCTACTTTGATTTTCGAGTTGGCAGTCTAACTGTCACCACATCTGTCTTCATAGTCCCATTACAGTTCATGTTCCTCAAGTTTTGACCACGACATTGGTGTATTTTGACAGTAAAGCCCACACATACTCCCATCCACATAGTTTAGGTAAAGACACTTTTATATGTACATTCAGTATAGAGTTACAAGATAAGAGCTACATAGACACAAACAAACACATGCTAGCTTGTGCACACAAAGACAAGAATTGTGGCTTCACTAGTTTACATTGAGAATTTGGACTAAATCTGCCCACTCAGAATGAGCTTTTGTCACAGCCTTGAAACAATTTATGAAAGGACGTAATCGCCCGTAAATGTATGTGTGTGTTTTCATTCATATCTGTGTATTTGTATCTGTGTTTGCACTAGCGTTACCCTGCTGTTAAAGCAGACCTCTCTGACACTGTGCTGTGTGCAGCTCCTGATATCGCCACAGTGTTTACAGAAACTGTCACATTAAAATTGTTTCAGCTTGAGATTAAAGTAAGAACACTGTTCCTCAGCTGGGCTCTTGAACTGCCACTTTGTGTGTAAGTGTTTGTCATCATAGATGTGTTGTTGTTGTTTTTTTTTTTTTTTTTTTTGTTTGTTTGTTTGTTTGTTTTTTTAATGTCTGGCAGAGCTGGAGATTCAACCATTTCACTATGGACTATTAAGTGGTGAAAAGAAAGTTGTAATAAGTATGCGCATCCATTTTTAGAAACAAAACATACATGATTTGTAGTTAATGTGTTAAAACCCATGAAACCCCTAGTATAGTGGTTTAAGTACACAGTGGTGGATTTTAGTCTTTATTTATATGTTATTGACATATAAAGGAAAAGATAAATTTGTAAATGTTAAAAGAAACTTATGCACGCATTGCAGAGTGATGCATGGCAAAACGTCATGTATTTTACTGTACTGACACTTTTTTTTATCTAAGATATTTCTTTGCATTTGCGTTTCTGTGTTTTGTGTCTTTGTGCATGCATGTATGTGTCTGCGTAATTTCCTGGGTGCATGCCTGCCTGTCTCTCTGCTTGTCAGAGCCAGAGGGATGACTGGAGTTGGCAGCATCTCCATCTTATTACAAGGCTTTTGATTTCAGTAGAGAAGCCAAATGGGACAGGAGATGCAAGAAAATGTGCGAGGCAATGAAAGAGAGAGTGCATGTAATGTGTCTGTCGGCTGAATGACAAAACAGTTTGACTATCCACGTCAGCCTGTTTCTGTCTCTTTGCTTAAGTGTTGCTGTTAAGCTCATGTGTGCTTTTGTGACTTGAGAGGTTGAGGAAAGGAAGGCCCTCCTGTGTAGGTCACAACGGATACAGATAACCTCATCCTTTGCCTCACACGCTTCAGACACCCACACCAGAGCCAATGTGCCAGAAGATATTTATTCACAGTACATGGCAGTTTCAACTCTCAAGAAACAAAGACGAGCCTTTTATTATTGAAATTGTTAAGCTTATCACTTGTTGGTGAAGAGGAAGTGATTCTCATTTTCTGTACAAAGAAAGACAGATGAAACCTTAATTTCTTGACATGCACAGTGTGGCCTTGACCAGAATGATATTGTATAATTGTCAAATGGAAGTCTAAGTTGTTTCTTGTGTCTGTTTTTTGTGAAGTAATTTTTAAGGACTTTTGGGACGTTTTTATAGCTGCTTGTATCCCTAAATTGCTATTGACCTACCTGAATGTGTGTGTGAATGTCAGTTAGGATGTGCAAGATGCTTGTGTGTGTGTGTGTGTACATACACACTGAAGTTGCACACATGAGAGATAATTCTGGTTTATTATTGTAGTTTTTTCTGTAGTTTTAGCTATAATTTCTATTGATTTTGGTAATATTGTACTGTAGTAAAGCAACTGTTCAGATGTGGAAACATGATAAACAGTTTAGACAAACCATGTTAAACATTGCAATCATATTACTGATCAGAAAAAAAGTATAAAAAAACAAAAAACCCAAGTTGTTTAAAACTCAGATATCCTTTTTCATGGAAAAACACAACAGTGTGAGAATGATGAGCAAATTAAGAAGAAAAATAAGAGGAGAGAAAGATGGTTAGAAGGGAAGTGGATAATTGCAGATGGAAAATGAGTGGAAACAGAGAGTGACAGAACTTAAATACAGTAAAAATGCTGTTGCACACAGTACGATATCTCTTTGAATGAAGCAAATCACTGATAAGAGAAACTAAATGGAACAAAGAGAACATGAGAAGGCAGAATTAAATGGGACCAGTCGCAGTGGGATAAAGCAGAGAACATGAAAAGGTGGAATGAAACAGAGCACCCAAAAAAGGAAAGATCAGAACAAAACGCAAATCCTTAAACAACT
The DNA here is from genome assembly GCF_017976425.1 of Toxotes jaculatrix. Classification (NCBI taxonomy): domain Eukaryota; kingdom Metazoa; phylum Chordata; class Actinopteri; family Toxotidae; genus Toxotes; species Toxotes jaculatrix. The sequence goes on along the minus strand of NC_054400.1, from coordinate 11,780,210 downwards.
GGAGGTAAGACAGTGACTGAAGGAAAAGGAGAGGCAATGGATGCTGAGAGCCATACTTGCCGCTGCATTCTGATGTAGGTAAAACCAGCCAGGATAGACAGAGTGTAGATAAGCTAAAGACAGATAAAACAAGAGATCAGAGAGTGAGGGGCGGATGATAGACTGAAAGAAACAGATGGATTCACATGATACAGGATAGATGGAGGAAATTTTGAAATGAATAGAAAAGGACAGACTGGTTGAAGCAGGGATAGAGAGATAAAGACATGAGAAAACAAAAGACAGAATTCAACAGGGAAGCTGTACAGAAAAGTGACAGAATGTAATGAGACAGAGAGGTATGAGAAGATAATGGCTGAACGTGGGAAAGAATGGGTGAAAGAGAGACAAAGTGTAAATGAAATGGGGGCAGCATAGCCCTGGTCTCCTGATATTGACCGGCCCTTCATCCTAACTGTTGAAGGGTCTGCTATGAGCATGCAAACGGTGAAGGTGAGTGCTCTTTGACTCTTTGAGCAGAAGTCGTTTAGAAGTTGTGTAAAACTATGTAAGATCTAAAGATGGAGCTCATATGTGTAAAATTATGCCCAAGGTATTTCCCAAAGAAGGGACAACAGTTTCAGCTCGTCAGGTTTTATTACTTTTTTGTATTCAGCTGGGAGTGGTGTAAACAACACCAAGTTGACAAAAGGGAAAGAAGTATGAGGTGTGAGAAATCATACTGTTGATAAGATATGGGATATCCAACATCCATAAAAATGGATAAATTATGTTACAAAGATAGATACAAAATCATAACTCTCAAGTTCCTTATGTGTACAAATTATCATAGCACACTGTTTAAGATTTTGACCTGCGGCATGTTTAAAATTTTGGATGAATACACTTTGCTTTTGAAATTTGCATTGGAAATTTGCCAGGCTTGGAGAAATTTTGACAGTTGATGAAGCACACAGCTGTGACCCACAGGTCTTTTTATAACAGCTTCCACTTCACAGGAAATCCCAGTGTGATGTTTGGGGTAATGGATAAATCTGCCAGATCTAGAGTCAGTGTGCCATCTCTAATCATTTTGAACGCATAGGTAGAGGCACAGAACATCTCCAGAGTTAGGTGTACGAGGCTGAAGTTGAAGGCAAAGTGAATGCTTAAATCTGTAAAATGTAAAATTCCTCTGTTTACAAGTCACATTACGACCTCAGACATCTTGTTATGAAATTGCAAGTAATTATGGCTTGTTTGATGCCCAGAGACTCTGTGACCAATTATCACATACAGTAAATACTGCAACTTCATACCCCACCTGGTTCACATACCTTTCTGCCACTTAGGGTACAATTTTTTGTTTGAGTCTTTGTATGGCTAACCAAAGAAACTTTGCTTTGAATCATGCCCAGTTATACTTGATCAAAAATATGTTTCACAAGTTTCACAAGATAAAAAGAGAAGCTATAGCACTTCTACATTTTGCCCGACCTCCTGCGTAGTTGCAGCTGTCTTTAATTAGGATCACATTTCAGCACAGACAGCTGAATAAGTGGGCTGTCTATTCCCCAGGCAAAAATAGCAGACTAACATGTAATCAATGAGAATGCAGAATCTGTGCAAATGCAACACTTCCATTTAACAACCATTTTGCACCCTGAAGTAATATTGATTCACCATCAATGTTCGATGTTAATTTCAATCAGTGTTATTCACTCATTGATTTAACATCAAATTAACACTGGCACAATATAAAATCAACACTACTTTATATTCAACAGGGTTCTGTGGTAACCTGCTAGTAAAATAGAATGTCAGTATCAGAGCTTTTTAAATCTGACAATAAGTTGCGCTGCAGTTGACAGTATTCAGTTAACCATTACCAAGTCAAGAGAAGAAAATCAAAACTCTACCAACCAGGAAGTGATCTAAATACATTCTTTATTATAGTGCAGTTGTACACTACGTGTAATTAAATCTTAAATAATCAATACTAAAGAAAGAGGCTAATGTTAATTCATTTGATTTGATCAAACACTAATATTGGATTAACATGAATGATGGTTTAGCTGATTACTTTGGACTTTAATTTGTACTTTGGACTCTTTTGCGTCTTTGTAGAAAACATTACATGTTTTCCTATGGATCTTTAGAAAGTGTGTCATCAATCAATGACCTACATAATATTCTGCAGTTAACAAAACTTCCCCAGCTAATAACACCAAGCTATTACAGCCAGGTGATGAGAAAGATGAGAAAATGGTCTGTTTCTGAAATGTAGAAGACCCACAAATTGAACGTAAACAACTGTGAGCGAATTAAAAAGGACTGAAAGGGCTATTTTTGAGCATTTTGTACAGCAGCTTCAGAGAAATGAGAAAGCTGTAAGTATGAGTTTAGGGAAGACTTTTTTACTGATCTCCTGTACACTTAAGTCTACAGAAAGAGATCAGGTAATTCTCCTGGCTAGTGTTGTCAGTACATGTACTGTAGCAGCAACAGTACAAGCAGCTTAATCATACTTGTCCACAGAGAGAAACATCAGTACTGCTGCCCAGCAACATATCCACTCCAAAGTGAAAGCCAAAAGAGAGATGGAGTACAGCGGGGAAAGCCCTTTATCTGGACATTACTTCCTGTTCTGTTCAAAATGACTGAAACCAAAACAGATTAGCTGGGAGGCTAACAGACTAACAGAGAAAAAAGTATGAATTAGCCATTTATTTCTATTGATGTCATCAAACCTTAAAACTTTTCCATGTTACGACTGAATTGTCAGTGTCATTCTGGGATCCAGACCTAGGACCTGCTTTAAGTGCTAATATTTAGTGATTTGGTCTCAAATGCAGTTAAACTCCACAAATATCAGCAACAGTGTAGTGTAGCCAACACTGTGTGCGCAGAGAGAACTGCACAGAAATAGGAAGCCAGCACAGATCTTGGAAACCATATCTGGGCAACATCTTGCTGTTGTAGCCCCAGTTAGAATAACACAACAGTGTCTTTAATAAAACAACAAATCCATTGACTTTCAAGTCTATATTAGATATGACAGTATAATCAGAATAACATTGTCTTGCCAGAGTGGTTTTAGAGTAGTTTTATCTGTGGATAAAATCAAGTTTTACCTCAGTCAAAGCTAGAAGAGAGAAAACTATCGATAGAGGACAAGCTGTCATTATAGTAAATGCTATTTTGCAGTATGCCGAAAAACTTGTTGTCACATGAGACAAGCAACTGATAAAACAAGACACTTGCATTCTCTGCTTTTACCATAGTTTATAGTTCTCGCTATTTTCACATCGTCATCTCAATCCTAGATATTCAGTGAAGATATGGTGCTGCAGAACCACCAGTGTATGGTAATAAATGACAGTGTATGATAATAAAAGATAATTACAAAGTAGTTATAAAAAGAGAGCTGCAATCTAAACCTGCTGATCTCATTTTCATTTAGATCAATAAAGAGTAAAAAAGTTGTGATATTGGAAAAGTTAGAGGGAAAGTAGGAAATATTCAGACCCATTCAGTTTATGCACATTTTATTGTTATAGATTCAGTTTTAAAATGGATAAAATTGCCATTTTTTTCTAATCAGTCTAAACCGCAAATTTACCAAAAATCAAAATCTGAAATCAAATCTCTCATTTACAAAAGTATTCAGAACCTTTGCTGTGGCACTCCGCATTATGACCAGGTGCATCCTATCTGAAGTCTGCCTGTGACAAATAGAAATGATTGGACATAATTGTTGTGAGGCATTAAACCTCAAGTGAAATGAAAGAGGATTGGAACCACCAGGACTCTTCTCAGAGTTCGCTGTCTGGCCAAACGGAGCAACTAGACAAGAAGGACATTGGTCAGGGAGGTGACCAAGAACCCAGCAGTTACTAACAGAGCTTCAGAAGTCTTCTGCAGAGATGGGAGAATCTGCCAGAAAGACGACCATCTCAGCAGCACGCCATCAATCAGGCCCTTATGGTAGTGGCAAGATGAAAGCCACTTTGAATAAAAGGCGTATGACAGTGTTTAAAGGACTAAGATCATGAGGAAAAAGATTCTCTGGTGTGATGAGACAATAATTCAACAACTCTTTGGGCAGAACTCCCAGTATTATGTCTGGTGGACAGCAGGCGCTGCTCATCACCTGGCTAATACCATCCCTATGGTGAAGCATGGTTGTGGTTCCTAGTGGCAGAGACAGGGGGGTGACTGTTTATAATTGTGGGAAGGATGAATGCACCTTGTCCTTGAGTGGCCCAGCCAAAGCCCAGACTCAAAAATGTAATGACTGCCAAAGGTGCTTATACAAAGTCCTGAAATAAGGATGTGTATATTTTTGTAGAGACGATATTTCACTTTTTTGATTTTTAATAAATATGTAAAAACTACTAAAATGACATGTTGTCACTTTGTCATTATGGGTTATTAGGTGTACTTTGATGGGAAAAAGTGGCAATTTTATCCATTTCCAATTAAATCGTCACAAAGTTAGCAAAAGGGAATTGGTCTGAATACTTTCTGAAGCCTGTATGTGTGTGTGTGTCTGTACCTGCTAGCTCTCTTTCTAGTGTCAGTGGTACAACAAAGAAATAAAGCACAGTAAATCTGTATTGATTGTCAGTAAATTGGTTTGCAATTTTGCACTAATGGCTACACATGACTATGATTGCAGTAAACTTAAACACCAAGGAAATCTTCCTCCCTCCCCCACTCTCCCTCTCTCTCTCACACACACACACACACACGCACGCACGCACGCACGCACGCACGCACGCACGCACGCACGCACGCACGCACGCACGCACGCACGCACACACACACACACACACACACACAAATGTACACACACACATTCTTCAAGGATGCACAGACATTCCCCCATATGCCAGAAATGAAGCTTAAATCAAAAAGAACAGACAAACTCAATAAACATGGTGAAAGCTTTGTATGCTGAAGATTGTTTTTTCGTAGTCAGTGCATACTCTAATAAAGCAAGGTTATCAAGTGAGTATTCAAGCAACAGAATGCCTTCTCTGAATTAATATTACAATGAGAGGTGTTGTGAAAGTAGAAAGTACTTATTTCCTTGGAACACAGCTACAGCGTATTCCCTTTTGGAGGAATAATGCCAGCGATTTCCCATAACTAATAAGCCATAATCGTCAAGCCTCCAATTGCACCTTCATTTGAAACGCTTTAATACCTTTAAATCAGTCATTATAACTGTATGCTTACGGACACCTAGATTATTATGTAATAAACCTGTGTAACAAGGCAAGTGCATCATCGCGTTTTATGAAATAATTAAAATTGTATGGATTTAAGTATTTGGAACTCTTCTCTTTTCATAGGCCATTGGCTGTTGGTACCTTCGCTTAAGCTTGGTGTGCAGGTTGTGTAAATAACAGTAGACATAACAATATATTGCAAATTTAACAAGCAAACAAATTCAGTCAGAGTTCGAATCAAGAGACTCTGCAATATGAATCTTTTTGTGTAGTTGAGCGATAAATCCAGTCCCGGGCAATATACTACAGCACAAATCTTCAAAATTACCTCCAGAATGAAATGAAGCAAGTACTTCACATTGCCCATTAAATTTTTGACTCATGAAAAAAAGTCATTTTTAAAGTTTTTCTTTTGCTCTGTGGCAGTAAGAGCTGAAATGCTGCATCGACAAGAAATATGAGGCAGATTTTATTGGCTTCAGTTAGTCAGGAAGAGCGTATGCTTATAAACGTACCTTAGTGCAGAACAAAGCACATGTTGACACTGGTTGAACTTTGGAAGAACTGGAAGTTACTTGTTGAAAAGACGGGGACTTCATACAGTATGTCATTGCTCAGTCAAAGGAAGGATAGTGTTTCTGTGAGAAGAATCTGCACCATACCAAGCAATCAAAAGTATTCAGAGCCATCAAGTCAAGTGGAGTTCATTTCTGTATAAACAAGTCATTTAAAAGAATTATGAGGCAATTCACCAAATCTCTTCTTCAAAGAGATGTGATTGCTTGAATGCTTAAACAGCAGAGAATCTCCCATCTCAGTGTGCCAGTCCCAGATTACACAGTTGGGGAGTCTGAACATAAGTGACTGGAATTCAAAAACTAAGAAGACAGCAGACCCCACTTCCCTGCCCTTTGAAATTGATTTAGAGGATTCAGTTTTCATTTGGCCTCCACATCCTATTTGAATACAGAGAATGTCTTAGCAAAATGTGCACTTTTGTTGTTGCAGCTTCACCAGATCCAAATATATCAAATTTTGCATTCCTTTTAATCTAATTCAATAAGACTTGGAGCTCCTTTAGAGTTGCTTGCCTTTCTGGGTTGTGTTCAGGCTGCGAGTATGAGTGTGCATGCGTACGTGTTTATGTCTGACTGTGTGTGCATTGTTAGCCATGCATAGTCAGACTGGTAGACAGGTTCAGGAGTACAAGCTTCCATATTTAGAAGGCGATGACTTGAGTGATGCTGAAGGGGGACTCACAATTCGCACACGCATCCCACTGACAAATAGTTGCAGTAGTTAAAGCCCATACATGGAACTCTCACTCACTCACTCACTCACTCACTCACTCACCCACTCCAAGTGAAACTACTTTTCTGTACTGATAGACTGCAACAGCAAATACATTTTGTAGGAAACAGAATTGCAATTGAATTATGTTTTCTTTTCACATAATGAGAGCATGTTAAGTTATTGGTAAGTCGAAAATATGTTGATACTGAACATGTCAGTAAAATGTTCACAGACAACATATTTGTTGCCGATCTTGGAGTACAATATCCACTTGTGTGTGGTACGTGGTGACTATAGCATTATTAAACTTTTTTTATGGTTATGTTTAGGTGCTCACAGATCTTGGACAAGCTTAGGGGAAGATCATGGTCTGTTTTAATCCAGAAAAAAATCAGTTACTTTAGACACAACATGTTTAATTACAGTAAAGTGAAACCACAAAGAGATTTTATTGCCCAAGCCTAAACAGACAGGAGTCTGGATGTGAACCCCAGTCTCTGGTGTGACAGTAGTGCAATTTGTACGCTCCCCTTTGACCCCAAACACACCTCCTGGTGACTCCTGTGTCTTTAATACATGTAGCACTTCAGTCGTTGAAAAAGTACATTGCCTCTGAACATAATTCATCCAGCAATTACATTTCTTACAAAATGTATTTGCCATTGCAGTTTAATTGTAGAGAAACATAATTTCTAGAGGACAGGGTTTCGCACACACTCACTGTCTTACTTTGCCTTACTGTCTCAATAGAGGACAATGCTACCATTCCTGCTTTTGTAATGCTAATGCTTGGCAATTTTTTTTTCTCCTTTTTTTAGACACTGAAATATATGCAGTTTTTAGTGTCCTTCAGGCACTTTCTCTCAGCTATGAGACATGCTTTATAAAAGACAGACAACGGGAAAGACACACAAGCAGAGGAAAGAGACCTACAACCTTGGTCTGTAAAGCATCAGTAGAAGAGCATACACACAACAACTGCATATCATTATTGTAGAGCAATAAAAGAGCACAATGTATATTAAATGTAAAATTAGCTCCTGATATATTCAACAACAACCAGTCAGGTTGTATATTCGGTCACAGTACATATTATAGTCATAGACACAGGACATGATTAAATTCTTATATTTATTTCATAGGAATTACAACACTGACAAAATTCCACAGCATATCCCTAAACAGAAATGCCACAGCTCTGTATGTGTAATAAAACTGTGACATTTCCTGACATTTGCTTTCTTCTTCTGTCAACCCAGGACTCTGTGGGCTTTGATCATAGCCTCACTTGATGAGGGCTCTGAGACTTATTTTTTTTATTTTATTTTATTTTTTTTTAATTTAAACAGAAACTGTGCAAGTTTTGCCCTTGGATTCACTGAAAAATGTGAGCGGAATCTCTGAAGGCATATGTCTGGATATGTACGGCATCTCAAATGATGTTTTCTTAGCTTTGTTTACTTTCTGACTATGGCTTGATTAGGGTCTTTATCGGTTCAGTTACCATATTTTAGCTGGTGATGATCTTTAACTACACACCACCCACAACTCTGCCCACTTTCATTTCCATGGTTACTTTTCCAGTTTTAATCCACAGAAGTTGTAAAAGTGCAGTCAGGTTTCCCTCTCTCTGTGAGTGCATAAATCTAATATTAATAAAGCCGTGCCCATTGTGATATAAATTTTAATATAGCACTGCCTATAAATTTAACGATAGCAGCCTTCTTACTGGTTTGCAGTCCCGGCATTTTAATTTGCCAGGCGTAAGTCCCTAATCACAGGCCAACATTTCATTGTAATTGCTGTGAACAAGTGGGACTGAGGCATAGAGAATAATAAAGGCTTGTGTTCATTGTATGTTACGCAATACAGTAGAAGCCTGATGATTTTAGAAACTAGCTCTGGTTCTTGAGGCATAATTATAACTCCACATTAAGACAGTTTACAGTGTGTGTACTGTGGTGCGCAAGTCCAGATCATCAGTCAAGTTAATTTATGTAGCTCAGAATCACACGTTTGTCCCAGAAAGCTTTACAGCCTGTAAATCTTGTGTGTGTAATCTTTATTTGTCTTAACATCTTTACATTAAGCAGCACAACACACTACGTTTAATAGCAGTCGAAATATTGGCTGTGGATGAAAGCAATCATCTTGGACAAGTCGACAGGGTATTATGGCAGCATTTAATTCACAGCTTCTCTGTGTTTCATAAGCCTTTAAAACAAATGGGATTTCTGTTCACACGTCGGCACACATCTTCACCCTTTTGCACCAGCTAAACCAAATAGTCTATCTGTGATCTCATGACATCCCCCTCCTCCTTCCCTCTTCCGGTCCATATCCATATGAACAGACTCCATATATATCTCAGACATAGTTAAACACTATAGGCGGTGCCCATAAAGTTTAATGTTAGCTCTAACAAGATGTCAAGGTCACGCTGCTGTAATGTTATAGGAAGGCCTGGCTCTCTCACAATGGGAAGTAATGAAGTTCTATTGGTCATAGTTGAGGAGGCCCATTGTTCGGCTCAGAGAGGGAACATTAATGGAATGGATTATTCACGGCAGCCTGTTGAGAGGTTTATCGCTCAGTCAAACTGGGATATATATTGTCTGTACATGTCCCCTGTTGGTGTACTGTCTCTTTATAGTGCAATACAAACGTGCATACACACAAGAGTGTACACAAAATGCTGTGGACATTTGTTGACATTGTCAGTGTTTGCTGGACCTTCCATAAAATTCAATTAGTATAGATGTATATTAGCTACACTGCACTTTAGAAATATTCCATAAATTACACTAAGTAAAAACTTAAGCAAACCAAAAAACACCTTATTGCATTTCCCACAAAACATTACTGTCCACCTAGAAATCAGGTTAGCTTAAACTAATAATCCAAACAAATATGGAGCAGCAACAGCAAAATTATCTGTCTCCTTTCAAAATGCATGTTATTAGTAAGTATTTTGTGCTGCAGATGGGTCTTAATCTCTCCAAGATGTTAGAAAAATACTCTTCTCATAAGTTCAGGACCAGTTCAGCTCTGACAGGCACTTAGTAGAGGAAGTTGTCTGTGCATATCTCTGGGAGATTAGTAGCTTTCGGTAGCAAGCTTCAATTCTTTCTCTCTTTCTGCTTTTCTCTCGTTCCTCCTGTTGCTCTCTGATTGTTTTGATCAATAACCTTAATGGATGAATCACTCTTTAATGTGAGAGGGAAAAAAAAACACTGGTCTAGAGAGGAAGAGAGGGTGAGTAAGACTGAATGAATGAGACTGAAAGGGAGAGAAATTCAGAGTGTGAGAGCAGTGAAGAGCTTAAGAGTATTAAACACGTGTTATCTGACACAGGAGGTTGTGGAGCAAGTCCCATGGGTGTTTTTGAGTGTTGGTGGTTGTATGTTGATTCCTTACCTCAGAGCTCCCTATCATAAAGTCTCCTATCTCCTTCCTTTCCTCTTTCTATCTGGGTTTCTTTCTCTCTTTTTTTCCCGGCTCGTGTTCCTCCTTCCATTTCTCCATTCTTCACCATCAACCTCCTATTCTTCATTTGCATACGTCGTTCCCAGACATTTCTCCTTATAGAGAGCACATAAAGAAGATGTACAGCTCTGCTGTAAATCACACCAACCCAATCTTCTCTGAAATGAGATGAGACAAAGAGGAGACTGGACTGGATTCAGGGCTGATTCATGTACATCCAAAAGGACTGGACTGCTTCAAGCCAGTCCCCAAGACCTTGTCATTCTCAAGTATGGCTACACGGGAACTTGCGCTGTATAAAGCTTATAGCATGATTTGTGCAGGGCCTCATGTTTTCAGTTGAACATTGTGATACAGATTAACCAGATTAACCACGTCTGGTTAGATGTAGGTGCTTAAATGCACAAGAGGATGCAAGTAGCTGCATTTTTATTTTTTTGGTCCAAATTTGAACTCGTTAGGATTCAGAATTTGGCTGTAGTGCTGATTTGGAACATCATGGAACAAGGATGAATAAATCTTACGCAACCAAGTTAAGTAAAAATGTAAATCTCTCTGGCCTCTATGATAATATTACATGGAAACAAGCATGACAGCAATTTGTTGTACTTTAATTTACCTTATCTTGTATATATATATTGTAAATGTAAATGCATTGTTTGATGCAAACAAATATAGATCTAAGCAAGAAATAAATGGTAAACGCTTTCTGACCTCTTTCATACAGATGACTCAAATGTATACAATATGAGTGGAGACTTTTGTCTGGAAATGTAATTCATTCCCCCTTGTCTTCTGTTGCTACTGTTTGTTACTGGCACGTAAAGATGGTTTCATAGACCACTTTAAGGTCATTGTTTCAAGGTGTTTAGATTTGCTGTCAAATCAAAGGTCACAGATTTCATGGTTAAATGAGTATTTCATTGAAGAGGTCTTACAGTATGAATGTGGTATATTTTTGAACTTCAGCCTTCTGTGTGTATGTTGGAGTGCAGTGACAAATCGTGTTTTTCTTTCGTAGCATTTCCTTGCCAGTGTAATTATGTGGAAAGAAAACAAGTTTCTCTGCAGGTTCTTCATAGTGGTAAATAGCCTATTGGTTGCAGTCATGACATTTCTACCCTTTTCCAGCTTGTCTCTAGCCAATGAAAAAGCTGAAACAGAGCTATTTATCTGCTGTTTATCTTGTCTAAACAAATACTTTCCAGCACAACAATCCCAAAACAAAGCTCTGCATGTACATGACACTAAACAGTGATTTGTATTCATTATTATTGGTATTATTTTTTTTTTGTGTTTCTGGAAAAGGCATCGAGGAAAGAAAATCCTTATTTCTCCTTGCCAAATCATTGTTCAACTCCCTAGGTGGTGCAGATGAGCCACAGGCTACCTGTCATGCAACTAACTAGTGCTAAACCTCACAAAGGCTTTAGCTCAAAATGCCTTAAACTATTTTATAGCTACTTTTAATTTTAGTCAATTCTCAGACATTGATTCTTTACTGTGAAATATTTATGGTGAGCCAAACAAATGACACTTGCCTGAATCTCTTTTAATACCATCTTGTCAAGAAACAGTAAAGGTATTTTACTCATTGTAAACACTTTCTCATCTGCACTGCGGAATAAAGTATAATGCTAAGCAATCGATTTTTTTTCCTGTATTCACAATTTTCAGGCTTATTGGCTCAGTTTGTCAATTTAAAGTAATTTAGCCATTTTCCCTAGGCGTACAAGTTAACCACCTGAAGACTTGGGCAATATTGTCAGTTTGATACAGATCGTGTAATTACGTGCCACAGCACATATAAGTTATTACAAACTGACACCATCAATGCCTCTCCAGTGCGAATGGATTTTTCCATGATTGCCCAGCGGACAGCCAAAGATAACCTCAGTCTCAACCTCATTTCAACCTAAAGATGATGAGCTCTATTTTGGTTGGCCTGATTAGCAGTTTGCTTTTCTGGTCCCATGTCCCAGTCTGATATCTAGGGTTGTGTCTGCGTGTACGTGTGCGTCAATGTGTGTGCATATGTGAGACCATCCCAGTGAGAGCTTTTATATAATGTGTTTTAAACCAAACCCAAGTGTGGATGTGTATGTGCATGGACACGTGAATAGACATGTTTGTGCATATTTGTATGCCTATGCATGGAAATTATTTTTGTCACTTGCGTATAATCTGAGACAAAGGCCACAGTTCAGCATCAGATGGAGGGAAAATATCTAATGTGTCACATGTAACTCTCAGTCTCTCTCCCTCGCGCTCTCTTTGGGTCAGTTGAGGCCGCTGTAATTATTGCCTCTGTTAGATTTTTCATTACAAGCTTATGTCATTGTCAGGAAGTAAGGAATTGAAGCAGTGTCAGTGGGGAGCACAGTCACCACTGCTATCTTTATCATTACAGCAAATCAATTTTCCTTTATAGTTTTAATTAAAAATATGAAAATATGCATCTTTTTATAATCTTGTTGTTATGCGATCAGTTTTCTTAAATAAAATTTGAGTTAGGTTCTTACTCATTATTACAGCATACACAGTCTTCCCTTATTGTAGTTATGTACTGTAGAGCTGAGGGTCTGTCGTCTTTGACTGACATATCTCACATTGTGTTCTGGGGATAATAGTGTGAGCTGGTCTGGAGAAATAATAAAAAACAATATTAACTGAGTAAAATGGATTCACTCACAGACAGAAATGGTGAGGAAGGGAAACAGAAAGATAATAAAGAGATTCAGTATCTGAGAGGGAGATCAGCAGAGAGCAAAACAAAGGAGCAGGGGCAGTGTATGAGGAAAGGGAGCAACTTGAAATGGGAATGAAAAAGGGAGGAGAGGGGTGGGAAGAGCGAGTTTTGAATGAGAGAAATTGTAAAGGAGGGTAAGGGGCAAAGAAACAGAACCGTTTTAAGTCACAAGGTCTACAGAAGGAAGAAGGAATGGAGCAAAGAGCAGAAGGGAAGGGGATTGAGGAGCTACACCACTAGCTGCACTGCATAATGCATGTGGTGTGATTTGGTGCATGTAAACGGTCTGTGAATCTTTTATAAGATCAGGTTGACCAAGTGATACCATGAGGGAGAAACAAAAACCGGTCAGAGTGGACAGGGCAAAAGGCACAGCTGTGGAGGTAAAAGAATGGAAAAAGGACATGTTTCTATTAAATGTGTGCTTTGGTGCATTTGCTTGTGTGTTTGTGGTGCTGAGGTAGGAGAAGAGGAGGATACTGAAAGAGAGAGGTCTGAGATGTTGTGGTTAAGCTCCGTGTGTGGATGGAGGCACTCACTATCTCCAGCAAAAACAGGCCTTTTCACAGTACAGCAAGCAAGCAAGTGAATTGGGGGATTATACAAAGCCATCTACAGAACGAGTTTCCATTTCAAAGAAATTACAGCTTTTACAAGTTTTATAAAGATGCCTCTGTAGATTGTCTGAAGGACAGGGAGATAGGGTTCATAGTTCTGGAATTGTAGTCTGCCCCAAAAGTGCGTTTATGTGCTTCTCACTTTTTCCTAAAATGGATCTAAATATATCAGCAAACCAGGGCAATATGTCAGGGTCAAACTAAAACTGAAATCATTAATCATCTAAATTTTGGTCTTTAGTTTAATTCTCTCACTTTCATTGTCATCAGTGTTAAATCATGGCAGAGCTTTAAGACTTAGCCCCCTCATCTGCTTTCAAGGTGTGAATGGAATTGACTAATTCAGCAGCATAATATTGAATATTCAGTCCTCTTTAAGTATTCAAACCTTGCTCTTCCCTGATATAGCCAGATATTTTTGCCTGAAAAGAACTTTAACACAGTGGTGCATTGCCTCCAGTGGTCAAAGACTGTACTGGGGTCTTAAAGTTAAGTCAAATTTCTGAAAAAAAGTTTTTAAGACCTTGATCACTTGATCACTTTCTGACATTAAAAAAAATAGCAAGCACTGAGAGTAAAGGGCTGAGCAAGGAGGTCCTGGTGACGAAACGGCTGCATTCTTCTTTGTTAGTTAGTTTTACTATTAAGACATTGTAAGCAGTGAGTTTAGGAAATAGTTTAACTTTGAAGTCTACCCTTTTTAAAAACTGCTACCAGGATGAAGACATTTACATTTTTGACAAGTAAAAGCATCAGACTTAGTTTTCTTTCATCACACTTTCAAACCTCATTACTCATCAGGGCCTTTGCTGCAGAGCTAGAACTAGAGCTCAGCAGTATTTCCTGAAAGCTGCAGTCTCTGGTTCAATGAATCCTCTCAGATTTCCCCATTGAAAGAAAAAAAAAGGCATTCACCTGTAATATATCTTATTATATTGTTGATTTTGATTATTAAGCACATAAATCATATCTTTCACCTGACATGCCAGCACTCAAATACTAACTAATTTTCAGCCTTGCAAAAATCCCCTTTTCTTGATACAGTGTGTAGTTCTGCTGTAGACACATAATTTAATTGTGCAGGGATAGGGTACGGGATTACAGTATGTTGACACAAGGACTAGCACAAAATGATGCGTTCAAAGAAATGTGTTCAGGCTTCGTACTGTAGGTAGGATATATTTGCCAGATGAGATTCTCAAAATCCTTCTTTTAAAATAAATTATTTAGTCTAAAGAATTGATGCACTGGCAATAGTTCTACTTTGTGCAGCTCCCATTCTGCCACTACTAACTGTGATTTACAATTACAGATGAGGATTTAATGATATTTTTGACATTAATGTGACTCTTATCCTAAACTGTTGTGAAATCAGTTTCACATCGAGCAAGCTTGAAATTTAAAGGTTTTCATACCAAAGCCCTGAACCTCTAAGGGATTTATCTTGGGTGGGAAAAACTGAATGAATCATGCTCTCCTCTGCTGCAGTGGTGCCCCTGAGTAAGTGAGGCACTTAACCCTCGGCAGCTCCGGTGGAGCAGCTCAGTGGCCCACAGTAGAAGACTGTGGGCTGATCCCAAGTTTGAATGTGCGTAACTGTAACTTAACCTGATGAGTGAGCAGCTGCAGAAGATCAGTTTGCTCAACAGAACTATTCAGGGATGAATAAGTGTAGGATGCTGAAGAAAAAAGTGTTTTAATTTGCTGTTCCCTCAGTAGTAACAGGTACTAACAGTCTACCACTTCACGGTGCTTTCACAAGTGTTAATTGTTTCTTTATAAAAAAAACAAACGAACAAAAAATAAACTGCTCTACAAACTGTCAAATGCATTAGAGGAGCTATGCAACAGTGTGGATTTACACCGACGTGGAGGAAGTATGCATCGATACACAAAGGACTGAACACATAAAGCAGGCCTTTCTTGAGTTAAGTCTGCCTGAGACATAATGTACTATTGCCCTGTGGAGGACAGTGTTTTTATTAATCAAGAAAAAAAAAAACACAAGCAAATGCTCACACATTGTTCCAGTCTGTTCCCTGAACTGCTGCATGGAAGGGGAGGCATAGTGAGAGGAGAGGATTGGGAAACACAGCTCAAGCGGGTAATCATACTTTGCATGATTTTACCAGAAAATAGGTCAGGTAGGAATAAGATGGTAAAGAATGCATGATCATTCCACGACGAAGCTCAGTTCAATTCACCATTCTCCCCCACACTTCTTCCTTATGTAATCACCTCAGGTGGAGCAGCTGTAGCTGGCTGTGGAGAGGTTTTCTCATTGTTTTTCAACCCTGAATCCCACAGACTCCAGAGAGACTATTGGACATCAAACCACTAATATGCCCCAGTGCTTTAGACCCCAACCAATTTATTCATAACTGGGATGTTATGCGCCAGGCATTTTAACATTTTACTTTTTAATTTTGTCACAGACATGTTCAAAATACAGATAGAAAAGAGAGAAAGAAGTGAATATTTTTGATATGAATTGTCTTGTAGTTAGTTCTGTGAACGTAATTGCATAGGTCTGAATTATTCACTTCACTGGCTTCTGTTGTGTCATTCCAGGCTGTTACTCTTCTACTCTGCATTTAAACCTAGCTCAGTGTTCCATAGAACATTTATGGAAGTAAGGTAAAACATATGTTCTTTGTTTTGTGACTTGGTAGGTGGGCTCTGTGAATCTACTGTTTATGTAGGCACAAATGGCGTGTAGTTTCTCTGATGTATTCTGATTTATTTAATTATTTAGTTTCCACCAAAAAAAAAAGAAACAAATAAGTGTAAGTATATTTTATTCATGGTACAATTCACAAACATGGCTTTGGTGAACTGCTCCTTTTTGCCTAGTCCATCTTACCTCCCTATTTAGTTGTTTGTTATATATGTAGCTGTCCAAATATAGTGCCTGTATCATTGTATTGTTGAAAGAGTGAAACCTAAGCTGAGAAATTCCACCACAGAGTTGCTACTTGACACAACAACTGCTTCCATTGGAATTAAAATGCGTACAATTTGAAGCACCTTCATGTGAGTGGCCATGATAGTAATGTCACACATGGACAGCAAGTCAAGCCATAATAAAAATAGAACATATGAGAACATATGAGTTTTTGGGACAGGTTTGTGTATGTACCTTAGCATAATAGACAGTGTGCAGGCAGAAATGCATACACATGTTCAAGCCAAAACAAGTATCAAAATTTTTTCTTCATAAACACAGTTTCAACTGCAGTTTTCAACCCACATCGGCACAATTGGGTTCATTTGCCACCAAGCTAGCACTTATATATTGTGTTGTTTTATTGGTAAAGACAACTGTGAAGATTCTCAGTCATCCAGGTCATGGTAAACCAAGAAGAGTTGAATCAAGGGCAACTAGGCTGTTTGAAAGACCCAGAGTTTTAAAGACAAACAATTTAACAATGAAAACATATCCTCTTGCATCTTTTTTTACTTTAATTGGTGGATTTGGGACATGAACAATGTATGAATTTAACAAGTCTGCACATTTTTTAATTGATTTAATTATACTGAACAATACCAGCAATTGTGTGTGTGTGTGTGTGTGTGTGCTCGAGTGCATGTTTTCTTCATTTTGGATGGGTAATATGGAGGGAGGGAAGAGGTTCAAGGTTGAGGGAGAAAATGAGAGCTTCAGAGGAGTGGGAAGACAAAACTAGGTCTAGATTGAAGAGAGAGACACTACAGAGAGAATAGGAGGTACAGACAAATAACAGGGATTTCTGTAATACACAGACACAGAGTAGATGGAAACAAAGAAAATATAGGATTGGAAGGCGAGTAGTAAAACCGAGGGAGAGGGAGAGTAAGGGATTTGGAAGGAGAAACTGAAAGCGAACAAACAAACAAACAAAGGGGGAAATGAGCGATCCTGTGCAGGGAGAAAGCAGAATGATGAAGTGCTGGTGTATGGACTGAACGAAGAGATGAAGTCTGAACAAATGAAGGAGGCAGGGAAGAGGGAGGTAGGCGGTGTAAAAGATCTCGAGCAAGGGGCCATATCATTTACTCAAAGTCTTAAAAGAAGTATTGGTCTCAATCACCCACCTCACCATCCCTTAATCATCCTTCTTTTTTTCTTTCTTTTTCCCTTTTTTTTGTCTTTGCTCTCACCTGCTTCTATTTTCTCTCTTCCCCTGCAAACCAAGCAAAGAAAAGTGAAGCCTTGGAGATGCTCTGTCTTTTCAATAGAACCTTTTACCTCTGTCTGGGGATTGGACAAAAAATACATTACTGTCTTGCAATCCTGGCATTTCTCTAATGTATTAAAATTATATAATTATATATGCTGTTTGACAAAAGCTTTTATCCACAGAACCGAGTGGTGATACACCAAACGCTCTTTAGGGAAAAAGAGGTTCACACATACGCACAAGAAGGTTTCAAGTTGCTACAGAAAAACAAAAATTTGCATTCAGTTGTCTGTGTACTAGGCACAACATCTGTCCTGTATTATGCTCACAAATAGTGGATCCGATATGTGTGACATACTTGAGAAAAAAAAAAAAGTTGGAACAAATTCATTCAGGTACCATTAGTCTTTAGTATCGGCCACGTGAGGGATTTAACTATCTTTATATGTGATCTGATCATTTATGTTACATAAGAATACACAACTCTTTTTTTTTTAATGTGTTGCTTTTTTTCTATGTAAAAATAAATTGTACAGCAGGAGTCTTGTGGGTGATGAACAGCTTGTTGGTGACAGTCACAGACAGTGGATGGCAAGAACTGTGCAAGCCAACAGACAGGCTGCAAAGAGGCAAAAAGTTGGCAGAGTATTGCAGTGCAACATGCAATTTCTTCTTGTCACTCCTTGTCATATGTGGGCTATAGTTACAAGAAGAAACTCGCATGGTTAGTAAGTGGAAGAGATACTAATCAAGGGCCACATTAGGCTTTGGTAGCTGAAACTTAATCTTTAGTTTGTATATTTTGATTTCTTCATAGCTTTTTCTAGTGCCACTTGGTTGAAAAATAACCTGTCCATTTAAACCTCTCCTTTCGTTTTTCATTGTTGACCTCTCTCTCAACCTGTTTTGTATCCATCCATAAATCTGTGAAGAATATTGTCTTTTCAGCTGTTTTTTCTGTTATCTGTTTTCTCTCTCACAGTCTTCACTTTCTCTCTTACTCTAACCTCAGGGGCAGTATCTAGCATAGTAGTTTGTCAGGTTGGCCATAGCCCGTGAAGCCTCCATTACCATAACCATGCAGTAGCTGCTATGAACATTATTACAGCTACTAGTACTGAACCTCTTGGTGTCATACTGGGTTCCTGATGGATAGTCCTGCAAGGATAACACACTAATATATGCAAATTATAAATAAGCTTTTGGTTTTAGTAAAATTACTGCTGCTTGAATATACTATGTTTATGTATGCTATTTGTGTAAATATCAAATAGATAAATAATGAACATACAGTACATGCATACCTAAACGTCCCAGTGTTCGTAAAAGTGACTCATTGACATCCTAAAACACATGTACACACACATGTGCACACACATACCATAAAATGGGCTGGTAGTTTCAAGGACAAACAGTAATGGACACAATAAGTAATACCATTTACTTACAGTACAGTCTGTCAGCCTGCCTTTCGTCTAACTTAACGTGGCATTACCTGGCCAATGGCGTGTGAGTGCCCGACCACATATATACTAGCTGGTGTGGGTGAGTAAGCGTGCATGTCGCTCTGTGTAAATGTCAGGGCATGCACATATATTCATGGTTGTATGTACGGCATTTACTTGTCAAGAAATGTGATCTTATGCGTAGCTGTAACTCACATGCTCTGAACGCCACCGGCTCTTCCCAAGAAGTGTGCCTGCTGCTCCCTAGTAAGTAATGACAACATAAAGCAAATTTACGGCCATGCCACTCACACGAACAGAAAGGGGAGCGTTCAACTACACTCAGATGTCTTGAGATATATGTCACCATGCTAAACATTGATTGTCTTCAGCTGTTTTTTGTCCAACAGTAAGTAGGATAGATAGAGGCAGAGAAAATCAGAGCCTAGGAGAGAGAAGGGGGAAAGGGTTGCAGAGAAGAGGCTGATGGACAAAGGAAGAGAGGGAGTCGGAGGACAGAGGAAGAGAAAGAGGGACAGCAGCAAAGCTGAAAGTATAGTAGGCAAGGAGGGGGGAGTGTGAGACAGAGTGAGGCCTGCTGCCTATCTAGCCCTGCTCCATGAAGTTAATAAACTGCCCAAGAGCAAAGCATCATGGTCATCAATCATTCCAAAATGGGAAGTAGGAGAGGTGGAGTGAGGGGAAGAGAAGGGAGGAGGTGGAGGGGGGGGCAGTATGGGACAGGGGGGAATGGGTCAAGGTCTTGAGGAGGAGAGGAGGAGTCGAGAGATAAAATGGACAGTGGATGTTAAAGTAGAGGTAGTGAATGGCCCAGATATTTGCTGACCTCGTCCTCATTCTCCACTCTGCTGGATGCCTTTTACATGGCAGAGGAAGTAAGGGACTGGAAGAGACAGAAAGAAAGTAGCAGATGAAGAAGAGAATGAAAGTGGATAAAGATAAGTGTGAGATACTAAAAATGGCTGTGAGGTGGGGGGGTGGGGTGGGGGGATGAAGTAGAATAAGAGTGTGCTAGATTAAAGGCAAGCATGTCAGTGTGAAAGACTTTCATTTCTTTCCGTCTCTACCTTTAACAGCCACCAGAGAGAACCTAGAAAACTTTGATTCCCACATTTAGACATTGACTCACATTGGCCTCATTACCAACACAGCTCTCTCAACCTCTCGTCTAAGACAAACTTTGTATGTTTGTGTGTTCATGTGTGAGCGCATATGCCCTCCTGTCTCCTCTGCACTGTCTTTGTGTTCACCTCCCTGACACAGATTAATTGGCTTCTATAAATCTAGGTGGAGTACCAGTTGTCTATGTAATGAGCAGCATGGAGTGAATAGGCGGAAAATTAGCATTAAATTGCACATCATGCTCTGGGTCTCAGTGTATGGCAGCTCACCTCGTTTAGTGAATAAGAGCAGCATGAGGTACAGATGTTTCATCTCGTTTTGGAAAATATTTCTAATTCCTCTCTTGTTATTAATAACAAAGGGCTTCTAACAACCTTGACTGAATTCCCTGTGGTGTGTTATTAGCAAAGAACACAATTTAGTCATTGACATGCTAGTCAAATATTTTTGCTGTTAGATTAGCTGCAGTTTATCCAGACATTCTGGCTTGAATTTCATGATGTCTTTCAATAATTTTTTTGTACATCTGTGATTTCTTAAATGCACTAATATAAATGATAATTAACGAAAAAATTGTGTTCTGTGTTCAAGTTCTCTTTGAATTTCAAGAAGGTCCATGATAATCCATGTAAATACAAAAAAAAGAGAAAGGAAATATTCTGCTGAGAGTTCAGAATGTTTAATGTTTCACTCCATAGAAACAGTTCAGGTTAGGCCTCCTTTGCATTCAGGGAATGAATGAGAAAAACCAGTCTGTTTACATTATCAGCGATGAAGTGTGCTGTGATGCCCAAGTAGTTGTCATTGCTCACAGATGTCCAACTGTCCCCTGTGAGAGCGACGTCCTGTGCTTGCTCAAGAGTGTTCATCCCCCTTGTCTTGTTTATTCTCGACATGATGGTTCCTCTCGAGGGTACACTATAATGGGTTTCTCCTGATGCAATTTAAATGATTTTTCTCACTCCATTGTCTTCTACTATGTTAATGAGCTGAGTTTTTAGCTAACAAGTTAGCCATAATATTAGTTACCTTCTCACTTACAGATTTTGTTATTCGCCCACGAGTAGCATACTTCTTTAATGTAGACGGACAAGGACGCATAGAGGTAGTTTCGGTGGGGTGTTTTGCTTTGAGATGATATGTCAAAGATGAATTACTTCTTTGGTAATTCAGTTCGGCTTAGCAAACTGTTACTTTAGTACAGTTACTTTTGTTCTTACCAAACATCCGTCATAGGTCATAGGTCATCTGCCACACGAAGTAAGGAAAATGCAGCTGCATTAAATTTTTTAAAACACATTTTAAATATTTCAAATTAATCGCCAAAATGAACGGGTCCATGTTGACAGCACCATTTTTACATATTAGTTTATTTACTCATCCACTGGATTTCTCAGTTATAGACTACTCAAATAGTTGACATGGCCGTTTTGGAAGAATTGATGTGATGTACTCCCCATTCAGTTCTCATTCATTCAGTCATTTAATCTAGAATGACACTAGTCTGCTGTAACCCCAATTCCTCTCTTTGATGCTGAGTTCCACATAGTGATGGCCTGGCTCAATGCTGGATTTGGTACATGACACAGCTGGATACCCTCAGCTTCCTCCACATCAGAATGGACACACAAATCAAAGGTCAGCCCAGAAAATAAACAGAAATGAAGTGCATTTGTTTTTGGCAAACACATGAGGAATAGATATTTTTTAATACTTTATTCATATACACCTTCTTGTTGGCAGGTTCTGGACTGGTTGTTTAGAATGCAGACATTTGTGCAGGGTGGTGGTGAAAAATTGGCTGAGCGGAGAGTGGAAAACAAAACAATTTCATTAGTGTTTCTCGAGGCTTTTTCTCTGGAGTGATGCCTCTAGTTTACTTAGATTGCTTCTCATGGAGGCGTGCTATTTACGGCTCCTTTCACCAGCTTGTGGCCACCAGCCTACATCATGGAGACAATGAATTAATCACAAACTGACTCCTCTTCTCATCATCAGTCAGAAAAAAAAAATCCCTCATCTACATGTCAGACTTGAGTCTTTCATTTTCTGAATCTCTTTAGATTTTCTTTTTCCATGACACAGGAGAAGAGAGGGGTTATTAATAAATGTATGAAATGGTGCAGAACCATCTCTCTCTCTCTCTCTCTCTCTCTCTCTCTCTCTCTCTCTCTCTCTCTCTCTCTCTCTCTCTCTCTCTCTCTCTCTTCCTATCCCATTTTATCCAGTGCTCAATCAGGACTCTAGTGTTACCCTCACGGGACTAGTTTCTGCCTTCTGGTTCATTACAGCACAGGTTGGTGGAAACAAGGAAGCCATTATGGCTCAAATGGCTAGAGATGGAGCCAGGGAGATGGGCCATTGACTCAACGGGAGATTATTTTAAATGTGTCTCTTCTCTAGGGAATACATTTAGGGCAGTTTTTGT
The DNA here is from genome assembly GCF_017976425.1 of Toxotes jaculatrix. NCBI lineage: Eukaryota > Metazoa > Chordata > Actinopteri > Toxotidae > Toxotes > Toxotes jaculatrix. Next base: position 11,757,673 of record NC_054400.1, on the reverse strand, counting down.
GTCTGTGTACCGGTGTTTTTAGGAGAGATGTTGTGCGTATGTCTAAATTCATATTTTTTTGCTTTACAGCTATTTGTGTGTATATCTATTAGTACAAACAGCGGCCATAAAGAGACAGCCTCACCCGTGCCAGTTGGGTCTCTTTTATGTGTGTGTGAGCTTCTGTGCCTATGACGTGTGTACACTGGTGTATGAAACACCATGCATGTTTCTTCCCTCTGTCTGCAGATGCTGTATGAGATTGGACAAGCCCAGTCAAAGCCGTGTGGGATAAATTTAGCTCGTGCTAACACCCTTGGAGGCCTCTTAATAATTGAGAAGGCATCTGCTCCAATTAATATGGCCCTCTAAATGGAATCCCTATTTAAATTTTCTCTAACTGGGTCACTCTCTTTCTCACTCTTCTTCTCCCTCTCTCTCTCCCTCTCTCTCTACGGTGCAGTAAGGAAGAAAATGAGCTGCCTTCTACTTTTAAATGGTTTTTAGGGTTTCTGAAACATCATCTGGGATGTTTTGCCTGAGGTCTCCCAAGTGCATGCACACACACACACACACACACACACACACACACACACACACACACACACACACACACACACACACACACACACACACACGTACAAACTGAAATAAAGTTTTGACTGATTTTTCATGTAGCCCTCTTTTGAATGAGAAGGAAGAGGAATTGGGAACTTCTTTGAACTTGATTTGGGTGACAGATTTAGCCTATTAAAACAAAAACTGGAGGGAGATGTTACCAGTTGGGCTTATTATGACTGAGTAAGCAGTTACATAGCTTGTCTCCTTAATTTTGATTACTTACACATTTAGCCTGTTAGAACTCAAGTTGGATAAAATGTATTGATATGCTTTGATTAAAATCTTTATTCTGTTATTTAAGCTTAGATCATTTTCAGTTTGAATGAAAGGAGGGAAATGTAATGTGAAAACTTATATTGCTTAGGTCACTGACTAAAGAAAGTTCAGTTGGATCATCGGCCATTTTTTAATTTATCGAAAATATTATTGTCAGGTGCCCCTCAGTCCAGCGTGGTTCACATATTTGGCTATCTTCTTCTTCTATCTTGACTTTATTTATACAAATTTTTCAAATCAAATCTAAGATTTTTCTAATGTTTGGTCATCAAATTTCGGAGCACTCACATCAATAGAGTTTGACAAATCTTGTCCTTGTGCATTACATCAGCTAATTAGATCTCTGTTTTATCTCAGTCTCACCTTAAATGAGCTGGTCTTGCCCTCTCTTTGACTCCTACCCTCTTTACTTTCCAGTGTAGAGCAGCACACTGACTAATTATGGCACCGCGCTTCACCTTTTTTCTTTATAGCTGCTGTGTGAAGTCACAACTATCGTGTAATCCCCAAAGGATTTCCTGAATTTGGGCTATCCCCTCCTGAGTCACTCGCGCTGTTTTGTCTGAGTGTGTCTCCACGTTTTATCTTTTCATCTCTGTGTTTCACTTTCTATCTATTTTTCCATCAATCTTCATGTCTGTTTCAATCTCTTTCTTTGTGTTTGGCAATCTGTGACTTGAATCTGTTTGTCGGCAGCAGGATGCCAGGGTGCGTGATTGCTTGTGTATTACTGTGTGTGTGTGTGTCTATATTGCTGTGTGTGTGTGCGAACATGCGTGCATGTGCGCATCTGTGTGTGAGTATGCATATATGTGGGTGTGCCTGTGCTTGAGGGTGGGTGTGATTCTAAAAATAGCTCTGTGGGCCATAGCGACAGGGAGATCCAGTCTGCAGCTGGAAGCTGACTCATAGGGCTGGACACTTTACTAGATGGATAACACACTGCTCCTTCAACCTGCCCCAACTGTACTCTCTCTCTCTCTCTCTCTCTCTCTCTCTCTCTCTCTCTCTCTCTCTCTCTCTCTCTCTCTCTCTCTCTCTCTATTTCTGACACTCTCTCTCTTTCTTACTCTCTCTCTCTCTCTGTCTCTATTTCTGACTCTCTCTCTCACTCTCTCTGTCCTTCTCAGTCTCCCTACCACTGCTGTTTTTACTGTCTCGCTCTTCAAGCATCTCAGTGATACCCTTGTGGAAATCTATTCTAACTACTGTCCTCCTCAGCCCACAGTCTCATGGTTCAGTTTTAGCTTTGCATCTATCGGAGGCCCACGTTCCCCCAACCCACATTATTCCTTCAGTTTCTCTGGTGCCCTCAGTTTCTCTCTCCCTTCCTGTCTTTCTTTTCTTAATCCGTCCTCCTGATCCAAATGCACCGTCACACTCTTAAATACTCACACATGTGTGTGTGTGTGGATACTTAAGGAGGATACACACTGAACAGGCACAAAGGCAGCCACAGCGTCTTTGTTTCATGTCATTGAAAATGTTGTTTTTTCAAAAGTGGGGTGAAAAACAGTGTTGGGACAATGCAGAGGTAAATAATTAGGCTACAGGAAGCACACGGGTACAATTTCTGGTGTGTAACCTGTGAAGTATAGAAGGTTTGGGGATAGGCTGTCACTCAGGCACATTTAATTATTCTATATTACATTGAAACTTTGAATTTGAATGAATTTTTTGTCTCCGTGCACCTCCTGTGTGAAACTTTTTCTCCCACTTTATCTAAAAATGCTGCAGTGAACCGAAAATATCAATAGTTCCATTTTTACCTGTACAGAACAGAAATGATGACATTCGGCACCGTCGTCGTGAAGTTGAAATCAAGCTGAATACTGAAGGTTATTTTTACTGTAATTGATTGTAATCTTTATTAGGTAGGTGACAGACAGTATGTTTAGTAGAAAAGGTGTGACTGGAATCAAACTGAGGATACTACACCTAGGTGTTAGTGTGTCTTAGACTGTTCATCAGATCTACCCAGCTTTCTACTATTTCCTTAAGGAGATTTTCATTAGAGCAGAAAGAGGCTGCGATATTCACGGTGGAAAAGAAAATTACTTTTTATATTGAAATGGAGGATTATGCATAGATTACATATGTATTTATTTTTCATCCACTTTCTGTAGATTTGTTTGGAATTCTATTTAAAGAAAACACATTACAACACACAAAAAGCTTACACTGTAGTCAGGTATTAGTTTCTGAACGGAGAAATGCTGGCACATGAGGCTATAAGTGAAGAGGGTTCCAGGTAGAAAGAGAAGGACAAATGCAAAAAAGAGAGGGTTACCTAAAGAGAGAGTATAGTGAATGAGGATGAGAGTGCAAGAATGTCAAAGGTTGGGGGAAAAAAAAAAGAGAGCGAAGGGGAGAGCTGAGTGTGTGTCTGACATGAATCTGTCTGCGGGTGTCATGCTGGGTCTGGCCTCTTTTCACCTCTCCTATGCCTTGGTGATGCAAATCGAAAAAGAAGTCCTAATCTGAATTTAGCATTCACTCCGACCTGCATCTCAGCACAGTTCTGTCTCATCCTCGTGATAAAAAAGAGGCGATGGAGGCCAGTGGGAGAGGAGAGCAAACTAGACACAGAGAGGAAGAAATGAAGAGACTGAGAGGCGCAAACTGGCAGAAAGTCAGACTGTGTGACTTAGAAGGGGGTAAAATCAGCATTGGGGAGAAAAAAAAAGATCTGACTGAGATGGAGGGGAAAGGAAGAGAAAACGAGAGCAACGGGTTATGAGGAGTTCACATGATTGTGGGAAACCAAAGATCTTGAAAACCAGAGATCTACTGTGAATTGTTAAATCTTGCCAACGCACTTGGTGGCAATATATCAGATCCACTCTGCTTATGCTCCAGGTAATGTACTTAAAAGCTATTCTAAATGGGAGCAGCAGCTACTGTAGATCACGCAGCAGTTGCCCACAGTCATTGGTTACATTCTCAAAGGTCAGCACATGAGATGTGGCCAGATGCATTGTTGGCACGTTGCTATCTTGAGGCGGCACGAATGGGAGTTGATTCTCTGATAGTTTATTGCATGTTTCGCCTAAAACACATCCATGGTTAATTAAAAGACTAAATACAAACCATTTGAACCAGGCGCCTGGCACCGCGACCTTTTCTTTTCCATGAAACTATTAAAAGTGGATTTGGACACATCCTTAATCCCCTTTCCCCGTGTGCATTAGATCGTGTGCTTGGACTGTTAAAATAGAGCCCTTGGTGTTTTGCATACATTGGTGCAGTATGGGGGGAAAAAAACAGAAAAAATTAAATGCTCTACCTGATGACTTTTTCATAGAAAAATATTAACTTTTCCTTTCTAACCATGTTGCAGTTTGCCACAGGATGGAACAAAGCTTAAGACCTTTCAGAATTGCCTGTTCTACCAAATATTGTTCTTGTCCACAGGAAGTGATGAGCTTCTTGTTTATAATGAACACAAAGGACAGAAACAGTATGTGTTTCTCGATCCACTGTTAACTGTCAGCATCTGGCAGCACATGCTTGTTTAGCATTTAATGTGGTCAAATCAAGTCCAACAGACTGAAATTGTGAATTCTGACCTTATGTTTAGAGCGCCACCATTGTGACAGTTCTACGCCTATAGCATTGAATATAATGTGAATGTTACATGTTCTTTGGGTTCTTCATGGGAAAGGCTGTGATAAAGGTATTAATGCTTCAAAGAATGGACATGATGTGTGGGCGTTTATGCCTGTTTTCCAGACAAACCTTGACTGCTTGTACCCCTGCTGGGCTTTAAAGAACCCCCTGTGTAATGAGAACACTGCTTCCTCTGACACACACACATGCATATATATGAAGAGGGGCTCAACTAAGAAAGTACTTAGCATACGTGTATGGTTCACACACACACATACATTCACACACTTAACCTCCCACACGTGCCTTCTCTCCTGATCATATAAACATGCATGCATATTAACACTCATGACCAGCTCTCATGCCCCACAGTCACATGTACACAGCTCTGCACAAAGCGCATACACCCCCCCTCCACATGTGCACACAGCTCGGTCATTACAGCACTGACAGCATCATTCCACATGAGCACCTTCAGCCATTAAAATACGCAGCTGAATGGAATACAGAGGATGACTGAGAATTAGTGTGTGTTGCACTTGTTCCAGAGGTACTTAACACAAGTTTCTCACCTGATTCTGTTTGCAACCGAATGCACATTAAAGGTGTGAAACCACCACAGAAAACACAGAGTGGTTCCAGCATAGGCTAGTTTGTAGTTGCATAGTACTTTTTGAAACAGGAGCGAACTCTCTCACCACTAATAGTAAATGAACACAGCGGCAGTGAGTGATTTGTTGTTCAAGATGCTGCATTAATTATCGACAGACTGACATGTCAGCTATGGAAATATAGTCATCCCTCCTCCATCCCAAACTAAATATTTTTTAGATATTTTAAATGGGCTTCAAGCTGTACAGTATGATTTTCTGTCTCCACTGAAATGTCAATTAAGTGCCTGCGCTGCAGGCTAAATCAACAACAGCATAAACACAATCTTTGCAGAGCTCTGATACATAGCTTTGGTGCTGTAGCTTGTCAGACCCCCAGTATTTACATGTTCTGTATGGCATGTTTGTGTTCGCTCAAAACCAACTGGTGGACTCAATGTTGTTGTTTAGTAAGACAAAAATTTAGCTATACAGGGAACTGAGCTGAGTGCATGTGAGTATTTACTGATTGAATTCACCAAACTGAATTTGCCTTCCATGTCTCCCTAACTCATTTGGCTTTTCCACTGCGTTTATAAATAATATAAATAAGTGAAAGAAATAAGCAGAGACCTCTGTAGACAGTCTCATAAGTGATTAGACAAAAATCATGAGCTGGTAGACTGTTAGATTTGATGCTCCCTGCTTTAGTGCTAAAGCTCAACAGCGAGTAATGTATCCAAGTCTGCCAAGTTTGTACGGGGGGTCGATATTGAGATTAAACTAGATAAGTTATTACACTTTTGTGATAGAGCTTAAATAGTGTCTTGTACTGGCCTGAAAGGCCGCATTGCTAATTACTGAAACAGTAACCCATTCACTATTACAATAGCTGATTGAAGTAATAATAATGTCTCCCTTTTAGGCCATCATGTCCAGGTTACTAGTTTTTTTCTTGGAGTCTAGCACCCACCAAAGGATTAGATTTCATATTGCATGAAAACACCATAACTCATATTCAGAATATCTTCATGTTAAGGATGGAAACACACAAAAATGAACAGAAGATGATTGCTTGGTTGCTCACTTTATTTTTCCAAACATATATGTTAAGTCTATGGGTGTACATGCCATTAATCACAGTGTCAGTCTTTGAATAGCGCTAGATCTATATTGGAACTTAAAATAGAAATGGATGGTAAAGCGTTGGCATGGTGCGTCAGTAAAAGATTAAATAGATAATCTTGGTTTCTAAGCTTCACCAGGCCCACAGTTCTCCAGTTATAAAAATATAGATATTTAAACAGTATGAACCATCTGCTCGCTGTTATTTTGAGGCGAACAAGTCCTTAAATTCTTTTTGAGCAATCTGAGCAGTTGTTTTTTTTTATGCTTTATTCTTGTTAATAGCATTTGTAAGGCTACTAATTTCTTCACAGTGACATTTTCACTGTAGTTGAATCATTCAGGGGCTAGAGCCAGTCCTTAAGAGGAAATACAAGGATCCATTCCCCACTCATGTTCCCTCCACCAAATGTTCCCTTAAATGAGTGCTGAAGACATTTTCCCCTGTTTACTCTCTTAGTCTCCAGGCTCCCCTTTCTCCTCTTACTCTGCCTACTGTGGTTTCACGTCTTCGTTTTTCTTTTTTTTCCCCATGTCGTGCCTTTTCTCCTCCTGCCTCTCCTTTAATATTCCCAATGCTTTTTGACTTCTTGTGTGTTTGTAATATTCTGCTTCATTGTTCCCTTCCACTCTCCTGTATACCTCTGCTTCTGTGCTTCACCCCCATCACTTGGTTCTTGACAGAGGTCTAGGAAGAGGAATGAAGAAAAGCAACGCTGTACAATGAGATTCTTGCCTGTTTCATGTGTTACCTGGATCATGAGTTGCAGTTTGTTGTCCTTCAGGAAACCAACAGACAAATAAATCTCTCCCATGCAACTGCCCCGTCTTCCCCTCTCTCTCTGGTTCCCATCTCTAACTTCGTTTTCTCTCTTGTCCTCTCATTTGATCTCCACTCTTCTTTTCCCTCTCTATCTTTCCTTCCCTATCAGTCCGCTTCATGTCAGCCAGGGCTTTCTCACCATCATGCATTATGAAGCAAGTTCAGAGTTGCTGTGCTTAGACCTTCAGCCTGTGAGGAACCAAACTAATCTGTTGTTGAGATGGAAGAGTGGAGGGACATGAAGGAGAGGAACACTAACAGAGATGGTAAACCAAGGATCCATTGCCCAGTTTGGATGGGAAACAATCAGAAAATGTTCTGATTATTGATTCCTGAAAGCAAGGGCTGGGTCAGCTACATCATGCTACCTTCTATCAAGTTGGTTATACATATGTCAGTACACTTGTATGGTGTGTATACTGTGGTAGAAAGAGCGTGGCCAAATCTGCTCATAGCCCAAGCTATTTTCCATACCACAGAAATGGTAAAATGTTTCAAATAGTAAAATCTTAGAGACTGGACACCTTTTTATCTAATATTTAAAAGTATTTGAAGAACAAAGAAAGCACTAAAAGGCATCTGTTGAGCCCTAAGCATTGTTCCAGGATGCATTATTATTGAGAAAAAAAACAACAGCAGGAAACAACACACAAATCGAAAACTGGCTTTTCATCAAAGTTCGAGCCTCTTCACGGCAGCTTTATGCAGTTAAAGTGGAGGTGCATTAGTTTCATCAGACAAAACGCAGAAAAATGTGACTGAAAGACATCCTATATAGTGTTATCTTTATCTTTATTCTCATCCATTTTCAATAGCTTGTGGAAATTTTTGGCAATGGAAAAAGTTGATGTTTGAGTAAGGGGCTAGATTACCCACTAGAAATTTGTGAATTCATCACACCACAGGTACCTGCTGTTCTGTTGAACTTTAAAACTTTCTAAAAATGGAATCACGTCATTTTCTCTAATAGTGGTTTTGTCCAGAGAGACCTAAAGTAGATAGACTTCCACACATTGTCCCTTACAGTTTGTTAATTAAATATTTGATACTGATGATGCCTTGGTTTTCTAATCCTTCAATTAGTCACTAATTGGAATTACATTTCATATAGGGAGCCAGAGAGGGAGGGAGGGAGGGAGGGAGAGAGTGTGTGTGAGAGAGAGGAAACTGGTTCATGTGAGGGTAGAAATTGATTTTCTGCTGTTATTGTTGCTTTTGTTACACCTGTTCGTCAGTCCTGTGAAGAAAATAAATTCCCAAAGCCAAACAAAGCGGTCTATAAAATGCAATCTACAAAATAACAGTGTGTGTGTGTGTAAGTGTGTGTGTGTGTGTGTGTGTAACCCTTATTAAGAGAAAGCCTGTCAACTGGTAGATCTAACGTATGATGTGTATGTGGATTTGTTTTGATCTGGCTCTTATACATTTTAGTTTCTGGAATAATAATGAGGCAGATTCACTGTGTTGAGGATGTAGGATCGAAGGAAGAGCTGAGGAAGAGAGTGTTTGGAGAAAATGGAGAAAAGGACAGATATTAGTAGGTAAAAAAGAACGAGGGCGAACCCCTTCTTTTAAATACAGCTATTCAATAAAAAATATTTAAAGAATGAACACAAAAAATTAATGTCACAGAAGAGCATTGTATGCTATAGATGTAAAGAAAACTGGAATTACTGTTGGTTCAAATAGCTTTATTTTTAAAGGTAGCAAGCATAATAGCTTCTCATCTTTAGGCAATTTGTAAGAAATTAAACTAAAAAGTAATACACCTGGGATTGTTTGAATAGAAAGCAGTCGATGATTGTTTATTTTACACGTCTACAATATTCTGAACATTCTGTATTAAGCTCCTTAAAATTACTTGTCTAAAGTTTCAGTGTTGTGTGACTGTGTGAAAAAAAAAAAATCAGCTCTCTGCTATGCTTACTAGCTTTTTGTTTTTGGCCGTTTTGGACCAGAGTGAGACTTTTTCTCAAGAAGTTTCAAGTTTTGGTTTGGCATTAGAAGTCACATTAATGTTAGACCTGCCTATGTATCACTGTGTTACCTGTGTGCTCACACAAACAGAAATTGCCTGACAGGTCTGTCTCAGTATGGCCACAAGCCAAACATTTGGTTGCTCATCTGAATTCCTTTTCTAAAATTCTCCCCCTGATCGGCCAAAATTTGATATATGAGTAAAACTGCAGGTCTTTATTCACACTGAGGGCAGGTGTTCTTGCTGATCAAATTGCTCTTGGAAACTGGGGACCTAATCTTACATTTGATAAAGAAAGGAATATCTTGTAGCATGAGAGTGGCGATTGGTCGCTTCAGGACTTCCAGAAATCAAAAAGACAAGATATAGGGTATCTTTTGCCTATGGGTTAAATTAGGTGCCATGAGACCACACAGTTAATACTTAAAACTGGCAACAGTATTACAAGGCAGTTTTAAGATATTGAAGTGTCCAGCAGTGCACAACTGTGATTGTATTGGACAGCTCCAAGCTATTGATGTGTTGCCGTATCCGTCCAAGTAGGACAACACTGGCAACAGGGAATATGTACCTTATTAAGGTATAAATAATTAATAATGGCAAAACATAAAGAAATAATAGGATCAAACAGACTAGAATTCAACTGTGGGGATATCGCAGGTAATTGGCTTACAGAGTCCCATAACCCCATGCCTTTACTACATGGTGCATTGTGCATCTGAATGACACAAGGATAAAAGATTCTACAGTTTCCAATTAACATGTCCAACTCTTCTGACCATCTTTGCCAAGCTTAGATTTCTTTACACGACAAGTTCAAGGGGTATCATTTGCACTAAATTTGAATTTCTTCTGGGTAAAATGTCAAGGAATTTATCAAAGCCCCCCAAAAAGACTAAATCTGAATGTGATGGAAGACTTGGGCTCGAAACAGATTGGTAAAGCAGATTGGAATTTCCAATGCAAACCTCCTGGACTAATTTGCATGTGGTGCATAGCAGATTGCTTTTGAAATCCACTAATCTCAAAATGAATATGCCTCCAACATAATTCTGCCTGTCGATTGTTGCAGAAACAGGGTTCTTGTTTTTTCTCTCTGTACTTCTTTCAGCGGCTATTTTTATTCAAAGGCCCGAGTTTCAGAAAGACCAATGTGTATCACATGATTATCTCCTAAATTATGAAATGGAGCATTTTAGGATTAGGCTATATTATTCCTCTGTAGCATCCCTCCTCTCTGTCTTTCAGTAAACCCTTCCCTACTCCCTATCTCTTTTTTTTTCCTTTCTTTGTAACTTTTTTTCCCCTTTATTCCCACACTCTTGCTTAAGCTTTCCACTCTCCCTACTGTGTATGTGTGTGCGTAACAAGGAGGTGAGGTGCAGCGGCATTATTTCATTTTTTGTTTCCTAGGTGGTTGCACCACAGAATACTGGCCTGAATTTGACCCTCTCCTCTGTATGCTCAACTTCATTGCTAATTTGCCTAACTGGATAATGCCTAATCATTTGCCAGGGGATCTAATCATAAAATTTTCTGTATTTCTTTTATTGTTTAAGTGAAGAAAGTCTCTCATTGATGCACACAAGTGGAGCTCACAGGGGAGGACCAGGCATGAACATGAAGTCATTTGCACCTCCTACAATCAGCTTATCTCCCTCCACTACAGTTAAACACACATTGACATAACAAATCAGCCCATTTAAATCCTCTCAACAGCTGTCTGTTGTTGCCGGTGCTAAATGCTGTTCACTGATCTGTGGCCTCCACCGCATTGCAAGCTGAAATGCATAGCCTAACCTTTACGTGAATATTATTCAATTTAATTTTGCTAACTACTAGCTGCTGCTAGTTGCTTTTGCTGTGTTCACCACTGTTCCAAGATGATTCCTAAAAAGCTGATTAAATGTATTCCTATGTTCGTGATACACCAGGCATTTTAGCATGAATTTATCATCTTTTATGTTATCATATGTGCACAGACAACAATGAAAAGCAGTGTTACCCCTCGCTTTGTTCACTCTACTCCCCTTGGGAGGCTTTGCTTTTGTTCGGATCAGATGGCTTCCTGATTGTGCAGGTACCCTGTTTTGAATGCAGCCAGTACATCAGGGTCAATTGTATTTTCCACAATGATGTGAATGCTCCAGTTTTACTGACAATATTATAACCTCACATCAGATGGTGCACATTTAATTACACGTGTTTCCTACCCAGTGTTTCTGTGAATGGTGCTGCTGTTGGTCTGTACAGCTGCCTGCCAACAACCTGAGTCCACCATTTTTTCTTTTATCTGTAGTAGCCAGAGATTTACTGCGTAGTTATCCCTTAAGCGGTCTACAGGTGTTTTCATCTTGTGAAAATGTCAAAGGCCTTAAATGTCAAATGGTGTAATATGTCTTTTTCTGCATCTTCTCCCTGCATAAGGCTTGTAAATGGTTCTCGAAGTGTTGTGTTTGCTCTAAAAGGTTGGTTGCTCTTAACATAGTCTTCTGTCTGTCAGCTCCAGTTGACTGCCTTCTGTAAATTTCTCCCAAAACCAAGGTCAAGTGACCATTGCTCAAGAATCTGTTTGTTAATTAAGACAAAATATTCTTAATACCTTTTATTAAATACCTCCAAAGCCTCCCCCACATATTTTACATGAGTCTGAACAGACATCTATGTAAACTGCAACCTAAATGGTTGGTGGAGGCATACAGCTGTGAGGCGGTGATTCTTGTCTCGTAAGCAGGGAAGTTGTTGTAGATTGCGTTGCGTGGTTCACTCACACCCACTGTAAATATATGGTGAGCACACCCAAATAAATACATGAACTCACAGACATGTACCCTGCCGCCTATACCTCATATACAGAACTCTGTGGGTATTGGATCCTGAGGGCCACCCACCTTGCTGCAGTGATGAATAAAACAACAGCCACTTGTGTGTGCGTGTGTGTGTGTGGAGAGGTTCTGCTGACGTGCTGGCTTTTAAATGAACTCCTCTGGCTGGCTGTTTGGCTGGCAGTATGGCAGCTTCTGGCCCTGGCTGATGTGAGTGCTTCTGCTCGCAATCGTGTCTGCACGCATACATGATAACTCGAAAAAAATTACCTGAAAAGAACCAGCAGCAGCAGTGAATGATGACTGTCAACAGAAGCCTAGACTCACTCAACATATTATTTGTCTTTCACATGCCTTTGCAGTTGTGATCAAATGTAAGCAGACAGAAAACACCATTTCATATTTTTGCTCACCCTAATTTACCTTCACGAGGAGGGTGAGATCATTACTTCAAAGGTAATTTTTAATGATGAATATGTTTCATTACTTGAAACATCTCTCAGCTATGGAGGGTTCTTTATTTCGGATTTTCACTTTTTTTTTTGCTGAGAGATTTAGCAACTCCATCCTGTTATACAGAATCCAATACCTCAACACATGGTATCTGCCAATATTGAGTACTGATCCTACCTGTGCTCTCTTTTTACCAAATTTAGTAGTCTTTTTACCAAAGACAAATATCTTGATTGCATCAAAGTGAATCTTGTATGAGTTAGATCTATGAGCTGACTGCTCTCCCACTTATAACTGGAAACAAGAATACAAATAGCCATGGTAAAATATTAAACTCTTAAGTCCAACTGAAGACTTTCTTTGATGCATTTACTAACATGTTAATACAGACACATGTTCATGTAAACACATACAAACATACTGTATATTCACAGTAAAGGTTTCTTATGTCACATTCACATTAGCTGCAGTTTTTATTGCAAAGATTGCTGTATGTGTCTAAAAGTCCTTTGCGTGACTCCTTCTGAGAGTAGTCAGTTCCTCCTTTCTGTTGGTGTACATACAATTTCATGAATGCTCAGTATCAGTCCATTATAAAGGAATTCTCAAAATTTCTTAGCTGCAGAACATATCTTAGTGACTCTAAATAAATGAGGCCCTCTGCAGGTAATTTGTACTATATTTCTTTCTCCTGTAATTTTAATAACTCCTGAATTTGCACATCTCAAAATGGAAGGAATTTTTGACTGTGATAAATTATGAATTGTATTCTGATCTTGCATGCTTACAACACACACATCCTCTTTGCCATCCATCCATCATGTACTTACAGATACTGATGTCTTGCCTCTGTAATGAATAGATATTAATGCAACACTCGCATTCATTAGAAGCCTATTATCACCACCTGACCCTACATGAAAATAGTCTCTGTATGTATTTTTTTTTTTTTGGAACATACTGAACATGGAGAAAAAGAAAAAATACGAAGAAAAAGAAAAAACATACGTGGACATATTAACAAACAGACAGTTGCAAAGTAAAAGCACAAGGCTTGTCTTATTGTGATGAGCCACGAAGACAGAAATAGATACAAAATAATAAATAAATGTGACTTACTTCATTTGGAGTTACATTCAGGAAGGTGGGGGATTAAAGCTTAGCTCTAAAGTAATCCATAAGTGGCTTCCAAATTCTCTCAAAGTTATCGCAGGAGCCACATATAGTGATTCTTAATTTCTCAAATTTGACATGCTGCATCACCTTCCTCATCCACTGAGTCCAGCTCAGTGGATGAGGAGCCTTACCATTACCATGAAAATGTCTGACAGTGTTCTGATTGAACTCCAATAAGTGGACAGATTAGGACACTGCCAGAATGAGTGTGCTAGGGAGGCAGGTGAGAGTCTGCATCTTTTACAGATACAATCTACATCCAGGAACATTATAGAAAGGTAGTCTTTAGAAACATGGAGACAGTGCAGTACTTTGACTTGCACGAGGCCATGCTGGGCACAAAGTTGAGGCCATATGCACCCCCTGCAGTTCTTTACTGCTCTGCCGTCAAAGCCACCTCCAAATCCCCCTCCCAAGTGATGGGTTTTGTAAAATAGACAAGAAATTATAAATAAAAGATATTACACCCCTTTTTGAAAGCTCAAAGGAAAACAGAGTGATTCCTCAGGCAAACTGGGAAATGAAGGTGCTTTAGCTTTATATAACTATGAACCTAGAGGAATATGAAAAAGTGGGACTGGTGTAAATTACATTTATTTCGCAGTTGTTCCAAGTATCAAATATTGGGTCTATAAAAAGGGCCTTCATGTTGCCGATGCCATTCCATTTCCAAATACCAAAAGAGTCATCTGTGATGGGTGGGAAGAAAAGGTATCTGGGACAAACAAGTGCAAGCAGAGAGCCATTGTGCCATCCATAGTTTTTCCTGATAGAGACAAAAGGGTCGTCAGGGATGTCAGATCGCACAAATTGTGTTCCATTTGGCTCAAACTGAGCCCAAGAGGAGTGTGAACTTTACACGTCCAGTGGTATACCTGGTATTGAGGTGGTCCCATTCCCCCATCTGGTCAAAATTTGCTTAAAGCGAGCTGGTAATAGCCCTTGTTACTACCACACCAAAATATTTAAATCAAATTGTTTCTATTTCAAATGGCAAATGTATGAAAAGCTTAAAACCAGAAATTTCACCATATTCCTTCAAAGTGGACATCATGCTGCAGTTGGTTTCAGGGGGGTTTGTTACATATAAAAGTAGGTCATCAGCATACTGAGCTGCTGTTTTCCATGCCTCTTCTATAAATTCCCCCGTAGTCCTTGAGAGAATGCAGAGCAATAACCACAGGCTTAATGGCAAGAACAAATAAAAACAGGGAAAGGGGAAGCCCTGCCTTGTCCCCTGTTGCAAGGCCCTCTCAGCATCCAGAGAGACAAGAGGGCAGTTCAGGCCCTCAGCATGCAGAGGGCGGTTCTGTAACCTACTGTAACCTATGGTGGTTAGAAAACAAGGTTTTGTTGCTAGTGATGGATCGGCACAGTCAGTGACTACAGGGAAGCAGAAATTCTTGGCACCCAGAGTCTCTGGAATAAGTTCTGCCATGAATTTAGTGGGACAAGTCCTCTCCTCTGTCCAGGATACCAGTGAACCTCAGGTTTAGCTGCCAAATCCTGCTTTCAAGATCAAAACATTTGCCCTTTAGCCCCTTCAGCTCTTTCGTTTTCAATTCATTGAGGTGCTCCAGTTGTTAAATGTGCACATGAGACTAAGCGCTATATCAGCTCTCACCCGGGCATGGTCCTGGTGGAGTCTGTTTGTCTCTTCCCCCATCTAATGGCACAGGCCTTGAAAAGCTGTTGTTGTCTCCAAACGTATGTCCTCAATTTCTTGCTTCAGCTCCTTGTGAAGGGTGGAAAATTCTGCCCTGAGGTCTGTCAGGATAGCCTCACAGGAGAGCTGAAGTTCCTCACAAAGTTCCACTGTGAGTTGGCTGCCTTTCGTCATCTTGTCTCTCTCGTTAACGTTGCTGTCGTTCACTCTTGTTGTTCTCTAGATTATTTCTTTCTAGCTGCCTGAGCTCTGTTAGGTGAACGGTGAATTTTAATCAGTATCACATCAAAATAATTCCACTGTGCCTGTAGAAGTGTGTAAAATAAGTGAAAAGAAACGGGAGCTATCAGGACTGACGTCTGCTCCATGCCAGGGTGGAACCAAAAGCCCTGTGTGTATCATGTTTATTTATTTATTTTTTTTATTTATTTTTTTGTTTTTCTGTGTGTGTGCAAGAGTGCATGTATGAACACATTTGTGCTTGCTTGTGTGACCCCTAGGATTGCCCATTGCTAATAGGTATGCAGATGGAGGAGCTTTATTATGCTCTTTATGACTTTTTAACTGACTCACTGCTCACTGCTGGTAATGAATGTGGTGTGTGTGTGCACTTCTGTCCTTTGAGTGTGTGTGCGTGTGCGTGCATGTGTGTATGCATGTGTGCCTGTATTAGTAATGAATATGAACGAGGTGGGTACAGGTTTGGAACAGAAGGTATTCCGTGGGGGTGGTAGTATACTGAGGAGAGGCCTTGAGGGAAAGAGGGCTAGAGAGATACAGAAAGAGGGTGAGAGAATATGATAGAAGGGTAGTGAGGGTGGGAGAGAGAGAAAGTGTTTGAGGTAGAAAGGGAGAGATAAATGGATAGAAAGACGGAGGGAGACAGAAAGTGATGTAGGGAAAATGAGGACAGCGGGAGTGGTACTAACTCTGCTTTACTGTGTGTGGGTGGATGGATTGATGATAGAAAAAGAAAAGGAACAAATTAGTAAGACAGAGTTAATGAAAGAGAAAGAAGTAGATAAGACACACACAGTGAGTGCATTATTGATGATGCATTAGTATTTCTATATTGGCCATAGGTCATCTGTTTAGTGGTTATTTAGAGCCATTATTATCTCTGCTGGCTACCAGGTTCAGGGTGGCTTATTTATGAAGGAAATATACCCTTGAGCCTCTGTGCTGGTGTATGTGTGTGCCTCTATGCACATTTGTATAAGTGTTTTTTTTGTGTTTGTGCAGAGCAAAAGCAGTAGGGAAGGTACTTTTCTTGCTAAGTCCCAGCTCCAGTAGAGAAGCATGACTGCAACAGCGTCACCAAGAACAGGAGAGAGGAGTATCTAACTACTGAACTGCTTGAGTAATGATGAACTGAGCCCCCTCCAGAACTCGTGATGGGTCTAGAGGGCAGAAGGAAGCAACAGAAGAAGGTGGTGGGTGGGAGAAGGAACTGAAAGATACGGGATGAGAGGATAACGGTGCCAGAGGATAACGTGAAGAAGGAAAAAAAAAGTGTATGGGAATGTGTGGGGGAGGTAGAGGACAAGTCCGTGATGGAAGGATAAAGATGAAAAGGTAAGGCGGAGAGGGACTGTGTGATGGAATTAGAGAAAAGTATGAAGGAGAGGAGAAAGCTGGGGAGGGAGAGAGACAAAGGGGAGGAGCATTCAGAAGTTTTGGAGTTATAAATATAGAGAATGGAGAAGAGCATGGGATTTGATAGCACAGGGTTGAAGAGGAGAACAGAAGGAATATAAAAGTCTGAAGATGGTGAAGACATGCAGTTTGCAAGGGGGGAAGAGGGCAAGAGGAGGGGGGGATCCTACAAAATCCATTCCTGCCTGAAATATAATATGACATTTATGATGTGTACAAATCTGGAGCCTCTTACCAGCGCTTCAGGCAAAATCCTCCCAAATGTTCAGCATTAATCAGGAGAGTGAGCTTAAAGACTCAAGGTGCTTAAAAAGACTGGCTTCTTGCTTGAAAAGCAGATTTGAGGGTTCAGTTCCCATATGGTTTGGTATGTTAACACTTTTAACAAAATGAAAGAGGAATACATTTTTGTTCCTTTTTTTGCTTTTTTTCTTCTGCCCACACCCTGTCTTTTCTCCCTGTCTTTTTCTCTTCATTTATATTTATCTTCTTCTCTGCTTTTATCATCCTTGCTTAACTCTACAAACACAGTTCTCTGACATTGTTAAAGGGAAATACCAGTGTTTTTTGTTGAAGAATGTAAAGCCCACTTTGCATTACTGCCCGCTATCTGCCCATTAACATTTTAGAGAGACTTTCTGATTTCCTAATTTTTTCCTATTGTTTGCAGTTGAGTATGAAAACAAACAAACTTGCAACCTTGAAACTTGTTTGGGAGAAATAATCGATCACAGTTTCATGTGTATTTATTTGCCTTTTAAGCCAGTGAATATACATTATAGTCAATGTAAGGCAGAGACCAGACATCAAGGTGCTAAGGCTGTTAACTGCATAACCATACAAGGACAATGTATCTTTTAAAAAACAGAGTAAAGATGAAAACATATTTGTTGTGCTAGATTACATATTTCTGCAAGCTAATTTTCATAGTGCGCTGGCGTATCTGAAAACTATTACTGCTTGATGGCTAGAAAAAATGCATTTCTCTAACAACAACAGCAAAAAAAAATATGCTTTAGAAAATGGTTGGCAATATGTACATGATTTGTTTTAAACACTATAAAACTTTAAAAGCTTACAAATGTCAGCTCATTCTTAATTAAATGTCTGTCTCTTTGTCCCTGACTCTTTCACTTACACTCACACAAGCGTACATACATACAGCATGTCTTCAAGGATATCAAGGCCTTCCAAACCAGGGCAGGTTTACTTGAATTAAATGTCACACAGGGTGTTATATTGAGCGATGAAGGAGGGAGGTGGAAAGGATAGGGGCAGAGAGCGGGGACAGAGAGCAGCATGATGCTTAGGGAAATGGCAGTAAGGATGTACAAAAGAGGATGGGGTGCTGGGAGATGGGCAGAATTGAGGAGCAAAAAGGGTGGGAGATGGAGATAAACGAGGAGAGAGGGAAAGTGGGTAGAAAGGGAATAAGGGTATGGCAAAGAAGTGATGGAGAGGAGGAGAAAAATGAATACTTGGAACAAAACTATAAAGCAGAACAGCAGAACAAAGAGAATGGGGTAAGGTGGTTATATTAAAGGGAAGAAGAGGAGAGACAGATGGAGAAAGAAATCAGGGATAAGGGGATAAAAGTGAGAGGCAGGGTGAATTGTAGAGGGAATGAGAATGTGGAAGTAAGGAAGTTGACAAAGAGCTGCAAAGCAAGAAGTTATTTATTTTTTATGCAACATCTTGATATGAAGGAGAATACGGAGGAGCAGCAAAATGCAGCAATCAGTGCGCAGAAGCTGTCAAGGGAATACACAGGTACGCTGAATATACAACTTAGGTCATTTAGACGGTACGTTGCTATCACCCTAATTATCATTTACTTATACCTTGGCTAGGGTTTAGATATACACAAACATCTGGCTCTCAGCCACCAGCTCTACTGTTTTAAGATCCCAGGCAGGCCTGGCTGGACGGGAGCTGAGTCAGCTGTGGTTTGCAAACGAGCTGGACCTGGCCAAAACCGGCCAAGAGCTGACATGGAGTAGCTGACATGAAGGGAAGCACAGAAAGAAAAACAGTGCTGTCAGTTTTCCGCCCTTTACTTTGCTGGATGCACACTCAGGGACTGTATGTAAGTGTGCCTTAGATGAATTAGTTATTTCCAAATTGTGTTCAGCTTACTGGCTAATGAATGGAGACACAAAACAAATCCTCCGCCTACTCAAAGTAGGTTCATTTGTGTGGGAGGAAAGCCCTGGATATCTATAGTAGGTCTTTCCAAAAGAGGAAAACAAGCTGAATAACATCTACATGAGGCAAGGGGAAAAGGTAAGGTGGGGAGAGAGACATGGCAGAGATAGCAATGACCTTGGCAAAGCTTTGTGTGAGAGTGTGACAAAGGAGTGGAGTGCTGCTGAACTATGACTACAAAATCTCCTGGCTGCTCGCCTCCTTAACGATGGAGCAAATTAATTTACACGGCTATAATGATAAAAGAGAGATGTGTGCATTTGTGTGTGTGTGTGCGTGTGCGTGTGTGTGTGTGGTAGGGGTTTGGGGGAGGGTTTGAAAAAAGAAGGAGAATGATAGAGATTTTTCTTGCACAAATCCAGTTACCTGGGAGATTTCTCTATTAATACACAGGAGGGATAAACTGGAATCTCAGGCATCCCTCTGTCTTGCAGCCATTCACACATACACATACATACAGGTTGCTGGTATATTACACATAATGCATTTACACACAATTCAAATATGCTCAATCACAGGAACTCTTAACAAGGTAACAAGGCTTTTGGCCTGCAGAGAACTGCAAAATATGTATACTGATTGCATACTTGCAAAGAGAACAACATGGATTTTTCGTGCATACAAATCTGCAGTACACTGAGGTGCTGCATATGAACAAAGATTGTCAGGGATGATTCAGTATCTGGGGTATATCTACTGTTGTATCAACATTTCTGCTACACAGAGTCCCTGGTGCAGTTCACACGAGATTCTCCTGCTGACCTTCTATGTATTGTATTACACACATACACAGCTACACAAAAAATGTATTACTGCTCCCTACTACTAATACCTTCCAAAGCTGCATGAACATTCTGTGTATGTGCCATGTGTGAGCCCATATGATTAATATTAGAGCTGTTTTCATATCTGTCCCTATCATACGCCACTGGCTTGCTTCTCCTCTCCTGTGACCATTAATTCTTTGCCCATCCTCTCTTCCTCCACACACACACACACACACACACACACACACACACACACACACACACACACACATATATATACAGAGAAACACACACATTAATTCCACAGTGTCCTCCCAAGTGTCAAAACGCACTCCCTTCCAGCTCTCACGTCACTGCTGTAAATAACAGTGTGTTTGTGTGTTCTCTCATCTGTGTGTGTGAGTGTGCCTGTGTGGAGATTTGACACTGCAGGACGATAACCTCTCCCGTTCATCACCATCATCACTCAGCACTGCCGCCACCTTGCTTTCATCATCACATAGAGGCAGCAACACTTCGGTCCAGCCTTGTCACAAACCAGCGATACATCACCTGTGCGTGCGTGTGTGTGTGTGTGTGTGTTTCTCCACAGTCATTATCCTTGTCAGTCTGTCAGTGTTCCTGTCACATTACTGTCATCAGCTGCAACCTCAACAACAGGTGTGTGAGTTTGTTTAAAAGACAGAGGAACGGATCCCCCCATTGTGTTTCAGAAATCTTTAGTGCCCCGTTTAGAGTTGGGGTGGGGTGGGGGTTAACAAAAGAGGAGACCTTGAGTGAATTAGTTAAAAGCCAGGAGACAGGTGTAGAGACAAAGTCAGATGGAGAGAGATTTAGCAGAGGTCATTGCTGTTTTAACTTAAAAAAAAAGGGGAAAAAAAGAGCCAAACTGATGGCTACCCCAAAACTGACCTGAAATTAATTTTGTTTTAACTGTTTAACTTACATCATTTTTCAGGCCCTCATCTGCCCATGTTTCCCTCTTCTTTTAACATTAAATCATTCTTAACAATCAATTCTTCACTCATGCTGAATGATTATCCTGAGAAGGAGCTGGCTTAATTACTGGCTCTTTACAGAGTGTGGGAACATAATAACTCTGCACTGGATGATGTGCCATCCTAATTTGTTCATTTAATAAGGAAATTGAGCTGTGTTTTGTACATTCAACAATGTGCCTTTGTCTGCCTGAATGACATTATCTGATTTTATAGTTACTGGGATGGCTGAGCTGTATGAATTATTCTCCTTTAAAACAATGTTTTAAAATGAATATACCCGTGTTTCTGCTTCCAGGCCAACTGGACTGAAACTTATGAAAACTATTCAATATCTTGATTTTAAAAAGCAGTTTTGATGCAAATCTTTACACTACTTAAGGTAAAATCTGTTTTTTCAACAGGTCATAAAAGGAGAAAACGATTTAAGCTATGCT
Source organism: Toxotes jaculatrix (assembly GCF_017976425.1). NCBI lineage: Eukaryota > Metazoa > Chordata > Actinopteri > Toxotidae > Toxotes > Toxotes jaculatrix. The sequence continues at coordinate 11,736,489 of NC_054400.1, read as the reverse complement.
AGTGGCATGGCTCTTTGGGTTGCAATGTTGGTCTATCAGTTCTTCCCTCACTTCATTCCTGACTGAAATGGCTACACTAAAGGATGGATTGGCATGAAATTTTAAGCTTTTAATAAGATCAATCATAAAGACTCAAGATCTTCACTTACAAAATTTTCACTTATTTTGTGAAATATCTCAACATGTACTTGATGGATTGGCACAACATTTGGAAGGGTATAAATCCTGATGGATTTGTTATGTTGGTTCTCATTTGTGTTTTTTTTTTTTCATTTCTCTTATTTTGATTGGTAGATTTCTTTGAAATTTGGTACAGATGTTTCTGATTTTCAGATAATGTTTCCCAGTGACTTTGGTGATCCCATATCACCATGAGTTTGATTGCATTCATCCAATAATATGGTTTATGACTAAATGCTACAAATGACAGTCCCATCAGCCTCAGCTGTACTTTATTCTCAGTGGTAATTAGGAAATGTTAGCATGCTTTCACACAAAACTATGATGGTGAACACAATAAACATTACTCTTTAGCATCAGCATGTTAGCACTATCATTGTGAGAATGATATGTTAACATTTAGTTCAAGCCATTTCTGTGTCTAAACATAGCCTCACAGAGCTGCTAGCATGGCTGTAGACTCTTCTAGTCTAGTTAAAGTTGTGTAAATTAGAGTTAACCTCCTGTTAGCCCGATGTTATGGAAACCAGAATCTTAACTAAGAGTGTGCATGGCTCAGTATACCATGTTAAAAATAAAACTGATATGAAAGCCCTGCGAAGACCTGCTCATCCACATATTGATTCATTAGCCCATTATCATCCTTTCATCTTGCATGATTTTTTTCCATCCATGCTGTTTGCCTGTTTTGAAAGCTCTTTAATGATGTTTTAGATACTTTGATCCCTTGCATCAAGGTTAAATATCAAAGAGTCTGTGATGGAGATGGTGCTACATAATTTTATGTATTTAGTAAATTTGAAAATCAGAATCAGATGCAGCTTTTTTCTTCATAATTTCTTCGTCAGTGCTCGGAATTAATCACCCATAAATTGCCCTAATTGAAAGCTAAGTGAAAAAGCAGGCAATATGTAAAAGGTAACATTACTGAGATCCAGAAATAATATTGCAATGATTACAATGAAAGATTGTAGAGGAAAATTCCAATGGCAAATGTGCCAGGTATTTGTGCTCCCTTGTGACAGCAAGCTTCCCTCCTCATTTTTCTTCTACCTCCAGCATCCCTCATCTGTCCCAAGTGGTTATTTGGCAGTAAGTAGACAAACAAGTTATTTATTACCTCTTTATCAATGTAAACAAACCAGGAAATGAATACCAAACACTTGACCAATGGTGGACATTTGATCAATACCTTTCGACCAGACAATATGGTGTCTCCACTTTTGGGTGCTGAATCCATTCAAATTGACCACTGATGTTGATGATGCTGTTGTCATGAAAGGGATGGTTTTGAAACAAATTTAGTGCCGCTGCCCACACGCTCTGTGTGTGTGTGTGTGTAAGGGTAAATTTGTGCATGTGCCTCTATGTGTGCCCGCCCTTGGGGCGTCTGTGTAAAGCAAGATTCAGTGCTTTTATTTCCTGGTTGATTTATGTTGTGGCGTTTGCCTTTGCGCTCACAATCACATTACTGGAAAGGAGGCAGAGCCAGGATTGTGTGTGTTGTTTGTGTATGTGCGCGTCTGTGTTTGTAAATCAGCACGCAGTGATGTTGTTGTTCCAAAATAACAGGCAGGGAACAGCAGACATGTGCCCTTCCACCTTTCTTCCCTCTTCCCGTTCTTTACTTTTCCCTGTCACACACATATTCAGCATATATAGATTTCTTTTCCATAATATGAAAATAACAAAATACACATTGACAGTATTTGTCCATATGGGTGCATGTCATGAACGCAATCCAATGAACACTGGCTATATACATATTCAAAATGGCCACAGATTGTAAATGGACTAAAAGGTTCTGTGTTGATTGAGGAGTGTTTTCAATTTTGGGGACTTTTTTCATACTTAAAGGCATAAAATGATTGAATCACATGTGGATGATGATTCAAATCAGTTGCAAAGGACTTTAGACATTTCTTTCATATTTTCTGTTAAAAGTTCTCACTCTCAGCTACAGTTTTTGTCCGTGTTTCTGTCTTTGTGTACCTTCTCACAGTGCCTAGTTTAAAGAGTGGTGATTCTGAATGAATCACTGCACAGGTGCAACAGCTAACAAACAAAGAGAGAGAGACAGAGAAGAAAGAGCAGGTAGTTAAGAGATCATACAAGAAAGAGAAAGCAGTAAGAGAAGAATATTTCTGATTAATAGCTGTAAATATTATTCCGCTTTAATATCCAGTTTTGTCTGTTGTGGTCACTAGACCCACCACATTTCTAGTGGGATATTTCAAAGAGAGAAAAGAATACAACCTGTATACAGAGAGACTGGTGTACAGCACTGTGCAGCTTTTAACATATGTCTGGAAGCACGAGTAAGGTTACTATGGCAACTCCATTGTGGATGCAGGATTAAAGGAGCTACTATAGTGTTTTTCTCTGCTACTTTTTAAAATGAATTCTTTTCTTCAATATTTTTTCATGCTGTGTATACTGTGAAGTGCAAAAACCACTGATCCCATGTGCTCTGGCGCACTAGTAAATAAATGTTTCCACCATTTGTCTAAACCTCTTCTCCAAAGCTTTAGTTTAAAGCCATACATACAATCCTCTCCTCTCCATTTGCATTTGTCCTCCAGACATACACAACTTAACAGTGTCCTCCTGTGTCACAGAGCAAGTTAAAATGTGTACGGATCCTTCCCCAGCAGTGCCATCTTCAAGCTGATTGGAACCCCATTCATAATTTATCACTAATTGAATAGTTAATGAGTCTTTGTGTTTCACTCTTTATCGCTTTGTCCAGGTCTGTTTGCCTCACCTCATCTATACTGCATGATTATAAAAACAACCAAGAATCAATCAGTGGGAGGGTATTTACAGTTGCCAAATGCTGATGGATCAAATTATTAAAGGATACATATTGCATGAGGCCTTATGATGAAGAGGCAGTTAGCAAACCGTTCCTAACCGTCTTCAAACAGCAGCTGATTTTTAATTTTGTGTGTGTGTGTGTGTGTAAAGGCTGTGTTGAAATTAATTGTCCTTTAGAAGTTGAACTTGATCAACAGTTCATATGAGATAAGGGGGAGAAAGTAAGATTCAGGTTTTCAAGATTAATGCTATCCACAAATTCTTCTGTGTCAGTTGAATTTGTTTAATTAAATTGTATTAACCTGCATAGGGCAAATGCGACACATTTTTTCAGCTAATTAAGCAGGAAAGTAGGTTTCTCAGACACATCCCTGGAATTAGAATACCAATCTTATCACATTAAAGTGACATATACTTTTTTTGGGGGGGTGATTTTATCTGCACTTTGCACTACCGTGACAGCAGATTTTCTTCAGTAAGTTTGGCCCTTTGTGGGAATTCAGACCATAACCTTTGTGGTATTATCACCAGACTCTGCGCATTGAACTATACAGGACCAATTACAGCAACAGTCTTCTGAACGTGGTACCAAACAGCCCTCAGCCAACGTGGCCTGTCTGGTTATTAATGGAATTTGCAACCTGTGTCTCACACACGCACACACAGACCCTCAACCACACTATACAATATGAGGCTTATTTTCTGGTCAGTGAAATAGAGTTAGCAGTGCTTCACTGCACTGGCTTACACAATTAGTGGTCCAGTGGATTCAGGGGATAAACCGGGGTGAAATGAGAGGCTAAAAAGGAAGAAACAGAGAAAAAGATAACACATGGTTAATTGTGTGTAACAGACTAAAGCAGAGACCAAATCTCTAACAGCCAGTCAATGCCCCATGCTGCCTCGTTTTGCTGTCTCACCAACGGTACAGGTTGACATTTATTTTTTATGACTAATTTAGTATTAACTGGAGGGGGCTTTATCTGCCTCTACAGATACTGGCACTCACCAGTCTTTTCGTCTTCCGTTTGCCTTTGTGCAGCAACCATTTTGGCTGAGTCATTGTGCCCTTGAGCAGTGTTTGACCTTAGACTGAACACTGATGTCGACCCGTTTCTCATTCACCCCTTCTTTTTGAAACTGGGTATCAATTCGGGGGCTAGATACTTTAAGCCAAATGTTCTTCCTCAATGCAGCTTTCTCTTTCCCAGATTTGGATCTTTTGCAGTCTTCAGTATCCTCTAACCTATTTTAAGCCGGTCGGTTGTTTAAAGGAGGTTTCTTGTGGTCTTTCTAAAGTCCAGATATATCAACTGACCACCTCATATTTACCAGGTGTTGTGTTCAAGAGGTCAACAGTCACCGGTAAATATATCACTTAAACTGTACCAGTGAAAACATTCTCTGCAGGATATAGATAACAGAAGCAGGGAATAATGTTATCAGCTGGTAATAATGTTACCAAGGTTGCCTTGGTTCTCTGAAGAACTCACCTTTGTGGGCTGAATACCCTAGCCTCCGGTATTACCATATTTCTGTCTCTACCCTGTTTTCTATTCCGAAAGTTCTCTGATACTGAGTAATAGCTTCCTCTATTTCTTTCTTCTTCCTTCCTTTTCAATAGGCGCCATCTTCGATGAGTCAGCACGGAAAGATGACGAGGTGTTTCGCCTTGCCGTGGCAGATCTCAATTTGAACAACGAGATCTTGGAGACAGAGAAGATCACCATTTCTGTGGAATTCGTTGATGGAAACAACCCCTTCCAGGCTGTGCAAGAAGGTAGGATGATAATACTATGTTGCGTCTTTAACATTTGTGCCTGGGAGCAACAGCACCCAGCAGGGGCATCAGTCTTCATGTCAAATTGTGTGTTGTAGAAGTATATATTTAAAAAAAAACCCAGGATATTAATTTGCTTCTGGACATGGTTTGACTGTGGTTCTGTGCTTTGTCAGTCATTCCAAATGTCCCCGAACAGTTTATTTACCATGGGTACTTCCAGTTGCATGGGGCTTCTAACAACTCTGTCTGTACTTTTAGTTGACCTCATCAATAAATTGAGAACAGTGAGGAATGGGAATCAAATTCATGTTAAAACACAGCCTCAAAAAATTGGCACAAAATCAGCCTCTGTCTTTAATGTTCCCGAGTTTTTCATGCATGGGTTGCGTGTCCTCTCAGTTGACCTGTATCACACAGTCAGCTGAGGATGGGGCAGTGTATTATTTATTTTCTCTTCCTTTTATGTTTCGGTTTATGTTTATGTTGACACTCAATTTTTTTTTCATGCAAATGTAGTTTGGACAAGAAATTGACTCTTGAATGTTGGGATACATTGAGGTAATCAAATAGTGGATACACTGGTCTACACAGCTCATTTGCATCCCTGTCTACATAGATTTGAATAACCCTGTCATAGGGTTATATAATGTTGCCGCTGATTCACAACCAAAACTAACAGGCTTGATTCTAAATTGAGCATTGACTGTGAAAGAATCCCATGTAATAAAGCTTCATGAGGTCAAAAACCTTTTAGTAATGCTCTAGTTCAACAAATATTTTTGATATCCTTATCTGACTAATTCAGCAAAAGACCCTGAGGTGTAGAAGTGCAGCAGAAGACAGTGCAAATGAGAAGCAGTTTTGTTACACATATTTAATGAATCAGGTCAGCAGTGCAACCGAGGACTACAGGAGTGTTGTGCTTCTTTAGTTAGTCTTTTTCTTTTCATTTGTTTTAACAGGAAAGTGAACATTTTTACCAGATAAATATTCTTGAATTTTACCAGATTTACCGTACATACACACTTCTCTCTTCCCGCATTTATGTCAGCAGTTATAATATGTAACAGCAAATTATGGTGTTTGCTTTTGATGCAGGTTTGTTGCTAACCTCCCAGAGATACAGTAAACATGTTTTCAAGAAAGTTCTTTAGAGACAGAGCTATTGGAAAAAAACACCACTTTAAATGACTGCTTCATACAACGCCAGAACAAAGGACTCTCAGCATGTAAGATATTGACAGCACCTTTATTTGTTAGTTTGCTCTGTACACAATTGTTCAGCTAGAAGCTAAACAATTGCGGCCTTACTTGCTACCAAGTAAGGCTAAATGTAGCGTTACAGAAATTATAATAAAATAGGAATGTCATTAAAAATAGGCAGAAGGAGAAAGAGAGGATGAATGTTTGGGTGGCACTGTGACATAACAGTGATCTGATTTTCAGAGCTGCAGGGCAGGCACAAACACACAGCAACACACAACATACAATATACATGCACATTTAGGCTGGCACCACCAATTGCATTCACTTCTCCCATCTCATGATATTTTCTTCAATGAAATAAGAGCTGAATTTGTTAATTATTAATTTCTGCTTCAAACATGCGTGTGTATGTATGTTGTCAAAATTAATGTTGGCATCACTTATTATAGGGTCTATTTTACAACACAAGAAGGCTTTATGCGTTTAGTGAAGAATCACTGTGAAGTGTATGGTGGACAGAGATGATAAGAAGTTAATAAGTTGTGGGTTGAACACAAATTCACTTCTTCCCCCGTATTCAAACACAGTAAACAATAAATCCTGAGTATGTCTGACAGCCAAACAACTTTCAGTGACACATTCACTTTATGACTATAACCCATTTTAATCCTGAAATATCGCAAATTACAAAATGCGGCAATAGATGAGAACAACACTCATATTGGCATTGCCTGCACAGCTAATGACTCATCTGACAATACAGAGGATGTGTCACACATATCCTTTTCAACTACAGTGTGTGAGTGGCTAATTAGGGCATTTGTTTTTGTGGCTGATAGTCATCCAAAAGCTTTTCTGAAGTAGGTGAAAACCCAGCAAATTATAGTCTTCTTGATGCTTTGTGAGAAATGTTTTTCTTCAAAAATGTCAGTGCTGACTCATACTTGTATATATCTTCAGCATAGAAAGAAATGTTTTCTATAGAACGTAGACATTCTATAGAAAACATTTCATATTTCATACAGCTTGAAAGTTACCACTTATTTGATGTATTATTTGCATGAAAGTATTACAAGTAGGGATGAGCTTACTGGTCCCACATTCAGGCTGTCTGGGAGCTGCTGCCCATATGGACCAGTATCCCTGATTGGAGAAACATATTGCATATTGTGTAAGTTTCTAATGGGGAAGCTAGTATGTTGGCACAAAGTAAAATGGGATGATACAGTGATCATCGCCCAAATATCCGTGTGTGTGTGTGTGTCTGTGTGTGTGCGTGTATGAGCCATTATGGCTGCCTGGCTGACTCCAGGAATCAGTTAATTCAGACTAAAAAAGGAATTAACCAAAATACAGAAGACGTGAGCAGAGGCAAACGAAGTGCTTACATATTGGTGTGATACAGTTTCACATTGTTCATGTGCTTTTTATTTATTTCCCTTCCTCTGATTCTTGCACTTACTTTAAAATGATGCTATTTTACAGGGAAACAATATCAAAGCCTCAAAGAGCAGCCTGTATTATTTATTTATTTATGTATTTTCTAAGGATCTTTTCTGTTCTATGAATGTGGCATACTGTAGACATCTCCAACTTTTTCCTGTGTACTGAAAGACCTTTCTTGTGTGCAACAATGAAGCATGATTTGGCACCAGATTCAATCAACTAGCTAATCAAACTATTATACGTACGCATTTGTAAGGCACTATTCATTTCAAGTTAATGAGAATCCTATAGAAGCCTATTTCCAAGATACACAAATGCACAATGCTTTGGAATATTATAGCCTGAATTGCAAAGCTGCAAAGAGGAGATTTGCATCACAGCAGAATGAGCCGTCCTCTTTTCAGTATCAAATATCTCACTAACATTAATCATTAAGGTAAACAGGGTAGAATATCTGACTAAACCAGCATTATATTAAAACTTTTTTTGCACCTTAGCACTTTATGCAAGAGTTGGTTAAAGTTGACAGTCATATACCATTCTTACCTCTTGCCAGGACTCTCTTATTCAGGTAAATCAAAAGCAATGGATTTAAAGAAACATCCTGAAAACTGCCAGGTCATAGTATCTCAATGATTTAATAAACTGATGATCAAATAAAAAGGCCTCATTAGCACAACATAAATATAAATAAGGAAAAATCATGAAAAACACAAAGAAATGCTGCATCAACCTTGGCTGAGATAGTGAATGAAAGAGTAGAGAATATACATGTGAGCTTGTTTGTATCTCAGTCAAAGAGGAAGCAGACTATGAACAATGGTGGCCAAACTCTGAATGTATTTCTTTTTCAGAGATTAGCTTGGAGGACCTTGTGTGGATGTACTTTATGTGTATGGGTGTATGTGTGTTTGTGCATCACTAAGAGCCTTGTTAAGGCCTTTGCTTTGATACAAGGGCTCTGCAGTTTTGTTTGGTAGTCAGGCTGTAATTCTTTGAAGTCCCAACCTGAGTACTTCTATTATCTGGGCTCTGTGTGCATGTAGGCTAAATGTCTGTGTTTGTTTCTTCCTTTTTTTTTATTTGGAGGACATGGAGCAGCCTGCATTTCAAGTGTCTTATTTAGAATATCAGTATTGAGTGAAAAAAAGACCAGTGAGTAAAGGGAGATGTGACAGCATAGCAGGAGGCAGCATTTGAACACTTGCTCTTTGACCGAGCAGACTGAGTCAACAGCATGTTCCTGGATCCTGCAGTATGCGTTGTTTTTTTTTTGTCTTTTTATGTTCCTTATATTTTTAGCATTTCTTACATTTTTGTGTATTTGAAGTTGCCATTTGTGCAGGATTATTCTGCAACTTCTTGTTTTGAAGTCTTTTTTTTCCCCTGCTCAGTGATGTGCTGGTAGTGCACGTTCTTTTTCAGCAATTTCATACATCACATTCATAAATATATATACGTAGTCGCAATATGGAACTACAAAGTACATCACTGTCAAGTACTGCTGGCTGCCATAGAAAGTTCATAGGGAGAATGTGAGTTAGTTTTCTCAAGAGCATACAGTATGGATTGGCAGTAGTGGATTTGTTAAGGACAGATGAAATGCCACTAATTCATTTTTATTTTTGTTTTGTATGGGACTTTAACCCGCTAGTTTTCGATGACAAACTGGCTTTGCTTCTTGATGTTGTTTTTTTTTTTTTTCATCCCTCACTGATTAAACTCCCGCAGGCCTCCAAGTCCCTCAGTCTGTTGACTGGCCTGTCCAAATTAGTGGGTGGTACAATGAATACTTCCCTGTCTTCCTGTCTGCCTGGTACTGAACAGACCGCCTAACTCATTTCCCTGCCAGTCTGCCTGCCGGTCTTTCTGTTTGCCCGTCTGTTTGTGTAGTTAGCTGGCTGATGAATTGATTGGCTGTCTCCCTATCTGCCTGTCTATCTGTGTATTTGTCTAGCTAACAGGTAACCTGGCTGGCAAATCAATTGTCTTTCTCTTTGTCTGTCTCTCATGTATTATGGTTTCAGTTATTTTGCTTGGTGTCCTTTAAGCAGAAATAAAAGGCAAGTGGTTACATCAATTTAAGAGATTTCAAATTTTTTTTAAATTCAAAGACTATTAAACAGTGCATTTTCTGTATTAGGCGGATAATTAAAGTCTCTGACCTTAAAAGGTGACTGACACATTGGAATTACAGCAAGTAGTTCTGAATGATAAAATAATAGCGTGTTACTTTTCACTAGCTTAGATTCTGCTTACAAGACATGCCACACACTGCAGTCAGTGTTGACAGTGTCGGTAGAAAAATCAAAAAATTCCTGGCTCTTTAAACCTGCTGCTCTTCAGAACCTGCTGCTGTCAGTACTGTGATTAATAGCAACATGAACTGCATGTTCATTTTGCTATTGCTATTAAGGCCTCTTTGAGGGCTAGATCTACACACTTGAAAGCGTATGGTGTTCATTTTTACACCTCGCCTTTCATTCAGTTTGTGCTGGAGATCTGCGTATAATTAGCACCAGATTTACTCAGAGCTCAGTGGGTGCAATTCAGTGGTTGGATTAGTCAGAGGTCAACAAGCTTACAAAAAAAGACAAAAAAAAAATCATACTATAATAATGCTGCATAGAAACACTGACTAATTAAGTGTTATACTTCTTACAGAAAAAAATGTAGCCTTTAAAATGAGAAGTATAGTACATAAAGCCCTCTCAACTGCTGTGGGTAAGTGTGAGAAGGAGAGAGAGCAGCAGGTCCAGCACAAGCTCAGAGTGGAGGGTGGAGTGATGATGCTCCAGCAGTATATAGAGGTAAATGCAGTGAAATGTACGATCAAAAGACTGCAACTGCTAGCTTATAGTGATTTCTGTTTATTGAACATAAACATAAGCTTATTGAAACAAATTCATTCAAGTTTAACAAGCACTACACAACCACTCCCTGTCCCTTTTGTATTGAGTGTGATAAAACAATTCAGCTTTCTTTTTCTCACCATGTCCTTCTTCTTTTTTTTTTTTAATACATCTGCACTGTTTGCGGGTGTGTTAATTTATTGTCAGAGGTGCAGGATATTCCACACAGAAGCGGCCCTTGCAAATTCTGTTAACCTCAGTAAATCCAGTCATATTTACTCTCAGTATTTGCATTATCTTTGTGCAAAAGCCCTACTAAATCTGACCTTCCATTTAAATAAAGCATTTGCTTGAGGTTCAGGTTATGTTACTGACTTGTTTCAACATAAAATTAATTTTAGCACAGTTCACATTGTGATTCACATCTAGATATGAAACACAGAACAATGTGACACGGTGACTGAGAATAATATATAAATAATAATCAAGGTATAATGAAAAGTTTGAATTGAGAATACAATAACACAAAGGGAATAGTGCCCACATTTATGTCTAGCTTGCATCACTGCAGCACGACATTAGGTCTGCCCTTTGTTTTCTAGCAAAGTCTCCTTAGTCATGAAGCAAGAGAACTATTATACTGAAGTATAAAAAAATGGCACATCATATTAACCATATCTCTAACAGTTCAGACAATGCTACAATAGAGTTGTCCAACTAGATTTCAATTTCAGAGAGGATTATCTGTTTAAATGCGTGATCCAGATGAATTCCTGTGCTTTCTCCTCCTAAGGATTGTGTGTGTGTGTTTAAGTTTGAGTTTTTGGGATCTTTTCTAGTATAAACACCAACCTTGTGGGAACCAGTAACCCTGGTGACTGAAGCCCGGTCCTAATGAGGCAAAACGGCATCTCTGAGGTCCTGGTTAAGGTTAGGGTTAGGGTTTGGGTTAGACTGTGCACACTGAATGGAAGTCGATTCAGTGTCCTAACAAGGATGGCTGTGCAAACCTGTGTGTGTGTGTGTGTGTGTGTGTACAGAATTGTCTCAGGTGTGTGAAGGGGCTTTGATTAAATCGCACGCCCTCTCTTTCTCCCTCCCTTTCCTCCTCCTGCACGGTACTTAATTGTGGATCTGCTCCTGTCACTTATATTCACATTTCACTCCTTACACCCTATCCCAGTATCTCCATAGTAACCAGGCCAGACATTACTTAGGGAACGGGTGGAGTTGTGTGTGTGTGTGTGTGTGTGTGTCTGTCTGTATGCAAGTCTGTGTGTGCCCGTTCATGTCTCCATCGATTAAAGCAATGAGAATCACCTAATTGGATAACAGTCTATGGAAAGGTGGGGGGTGGAGGAAATGGAGAGCAGGAGGAGACCACGGGAGGGAACTCAATAGTTGTCTCAGCTTATTTTTCATCTCAGCTTAGTCTTGACACATAGGGCACACAACTGCATTTATGCATACACTGCCACACGCACACACACGCACGCACGCACGCACGCACACACACACACACACACAGAACAAAAAGAAGAAAAAAAAACCTCACACCATCACTAGAAGGTGTGCAGACTCAAAGTGGAATGTGGGAGTCCCCTTTAAAATTATTTTAAATATTTATTTTTACTGTTGCACTACAGGTATAATAAATAATTCGTATAAATAAAAACATACATTTATTAATCAAAACAGTAATCAACTGATTAATCAATAATGAAAATAATGTTAGTTACAGCCCTGCTGCAAAGCCTATGATGTTTTAATCATTATAGTATATCCTTAAAATGTCAGCTTTTAGCATGAGCTGTAAATAGCTGCTGAGAAGATTCAGCACCATGGACAGCACCAAGTTAGAGGGGCACGCCTTGGACATCGGAAAAAATAATTTCAAGCTATGAATGAATAGAGACAGTATTAAATGGCTTTCTTGATTGGCTTTCATTTGCTTTCACAGTTGAAAAAAACACATTGGGTATTGTGGTGCATGTTTCCTTTTAACCTTTTTCATTTGCAACAAGACTACAACAGTAAACCAATGTACAAAGAAGGGAGGTGCTGGCATAAAGACAGGGGATTTCTTTTCCAGCTTGTATGCATTCTGCAGTCTCAGTGTTGGTCAACATAAGTATATATGTATAAACTAAACCTTTTTTTAATTAACTTTTTTCTTTAAAATATTTGCTTGTATTAAAGTGATACAAAGGATTGTGGTGAAAACGTTTCAGTAGCGGTGAAGATTAATTATGAGGCCTGCTAATGCAAAATGGGATGTGTATGAAGATGATAATAAAATTCTCCATCTTCTTAAGTTCTTAATTAAAGTTTCAATGGATTAGAGTGACTGAAATTTATATTTAGAAGATTTGTCGTCTTTTCAATTTATCTATTCTGACACAGTGGAACTCGTTGTGATTCACAGGAACGATGTGGTATAGTGCTAAAGTCAGCATGAAGCAAATGCCTTAAGGGTGTGAGAAACACTTGACTGCATGAGTGTGATGAGAATAACTAAATCAGACTTTGTCGTGTTGATGAGCACACTGTGATAATGTAAACACATTAACAAAAACAAAACTTCATTCTTGAGGGGCTCCACTTTTTAAATTTTAACATATACTCCTTGTACTGAATTTTTTATTTTTCACCTACTCAAAATGTCTCTCTCTCTCACTCTCTCTCTTTATCCTCATCTCTTTTTTTGCAGCAGGATTTTCATTCAGAGTGCAATGAAATGGAAGACTTAAGTTTTGCAATCAGGCCATTTTGAATTTTTCTTCAGTACATCGTCGAACAACGTTAGATGATCTTCCCTGTTCATAAAATATTAATGTGCCGTTTAAAAGATTTAGAAGACACCCTCCTCTGTTGGAGTCTCAGTCGGTAACCCAAACATAAACAAGAGTGTCACTACAGCAGAAAAGTCGAAGCACTGGATTGGAGACACACAGTGGCTTTGGAAAGTATTCAGACCCCTTTTCTTTTTCGCACACATTATTGTGTTGTAGATTTAATTGTAAATGTATAACTTTGGCATTTTTGCCCCTAAGTCTACGCTCACTAACCCATGATGACAACTATTTGCTTTAATTGCCCTTGAGATGCGTCTGGAACGTGACCAGAGTCTGCCTGTGGCAAATTGAATTGTATATACTATCGAATGTGGCACTGAACGTTGTTGACATAGAATTTGATTTGACCTTGTTGTGGAGTGCTCACTGTTCCAGTTCACTGATCACTTAAAGGGTTTACGGATGATTTTCAGGTCTCAGCAAACTTACAGGCTGCTGAAAATGGAAACCTGTAGAACCACTCAGAAGTCTACTGTGTCCTTCTTTCACTGTTAAATATTAAATCATGACTTGATACAAAGCTTTATGCTAGAGTTAACACTTTTCAAGCACTAGGGGGCAGAAAATTTCAAAAGTAATCCCATAGGGTATCATTTTCTATCAACCTGTTATGGCAAATGTGCCATAACAGATGCACTGAATATTGAAAACAATATTCTGTGCATCGAGTAAACAACATGAGCATCCCACAAGCTGCCCAACATCAGTATTTTGTATCCCATCCCTGAGAAGAAAAAATGTGTCTTTAGCTTGCTAGATGCTTAACTGTCTTTGCTAGCCACTGCTTATTTTAGCTCTCTGCTGTTACATCCTTTCATTGCTAGCTTAACATTGCTAAAAGCTACATAGGATTGCACCAGGATTGATCCCTCACATGACTCATAATGATTTTATTCAGTGTTAATTTGTATGGTTGTTTAATGCTAACTAAAAACTACTTTAACTGAGAGATTACAATAATAGACTCTATTTACAAAATATATTTGTGCCTTGTTCATGTAACAGGTGCAACTGGTCCTCCCACTAGAGGAAAAAAGAAAAAGGCTCATCTGATTACCTGTAATGCTTAATTTTGATGGAAACTCACTTAAAGGCTTTCTCTTATTACGTTAAACCAAATCCTCATTTGAAAAATGCAGTATTTTCAACCAGCTCCAGCCACTGTTGGACCTGCCCACAGACTCAGCAGGGGGAGTGAATGTTTCATCAGGATTATTTCATTTATTTTTAATTAACACAACAAGGATTCAGCGTCCTCCAATGACATGACACAGAGGACACATTAAAAATTGTTAACTGAAGAAATGAAGTTGTTTATTGTTTACTGGTCCTGGTTAAGTGTATGAGAGGGGAATTAAGTCATTAAAGTTGGGCTAAGAAGTGGGGAAAGAGTTTGTTTTCAGCACTTGTTCTGTTCACTTCTACCAGGCCTGACTTTACCTCTAAACAAGTGACCACTTAAAGTATCAGATCAATCTACTGTTGTTTTCTTATTTTTGTACATTTTTGTGGAAACTGTGTCTGTGTTTATCCTATGAAACACTCTTGAGTTCACTTGTCTACAATAATTTAAACATCCTCGTATTTCAGAAAGCCGTTTGGCTTCCATAAGACAATCTGATTGTTGTACTGAGGTCCAGATTTTCTTTGTACTGTGTAGTCCATGTACAGACTGTGACTGAAACTTCCTGCGTCCCTTGAGTGCAGTGTGAAGCCTTTTACCCAAACTGTGTTTGACAGCAGAATTAAACATTGATCTGTGGTAGCAGTTTAAAACTAGGGTACATTTTATGTTTAAACACAAAAAAAACTTCGAGTAATATAGATCTCTCACTGTTTTTTTTTTCTTTTTTTATAATATATCAGCCTTCTACTGCCGATCAATATCACGCAGTCACTCACAGCCCGACTTAACTGTGTTTGTGGAATAACTTGATGCTATCTGCATCTAAAAAAAAACAACATAGCCACCTTTTAGGTCATTAAGCTCTTCTTCCTCTCTGCCCCCTGACCCTCCTGACCTTTTGTTTTGACACACTATAATTTGACACATACAAAGCAGACTAACACCATGGAACAGCTACCATGGAAACTTGGGCCAATATCATTTAAGTCTTACACCTAAATAAGTCTTTCTCCATCCTTGACTCCCTCTTCCATGTTTCTGTCCGTCCCCCGCATCTTTATGTCTTTGTTCTCTGATGCGAATGCACAGAGAAGTCTCGTTAGCTGCCATAGAGACCAAAGACATCTCATTTTCTAAGGCCATTCCATCATTCAGGGCCTAGAAGCCCTCCTCCTGCTGCCACCCTCCCTTCTTTTGTCCATTTATCTAACATTTATCTAACAAACGACTGTATACACAGTCAAACACACACACACACACACGCACAAATGCACTGATACAGTGCATATGGTGGCTTTCTTGATACATTGACATTCCTTCTACACTAGATTTATCCTTCCTCGTCTCTGCAGTAGTCATGGCTAAATTGCAAAGATGTTAACGTCTCTGTTCTTTCAGCTTTATACATTTCCGTCCCTTTTTTCACTTCTCTCTTTCCTGCTTCTTTTTTTTTTTTGCTTTTGCTCTCAGTCTTTGTCTTTATTCAGTGATGAATTGCAACAATTCAATTAACCTCCCTACTAATCAAGGGGGGTGGTGGGGTGGGGTATCCATGGCAACACTGACATTTTACAAGAGGCAATATGATTCTATTTTGTGTGTGCAAGTGTGTATGTGCAGTCCAGCAGCTGACAGCTGGGGACAAACCAGATCCAACCAGACTTTTGGGGCTTTGAATAATGTGTTTGTGTGTGTGTGTGTGTGTGTGTGTGTGTGTGTGTGTGTGTGTGTGTGTGTGTGTGTGTGTGTGTGTGTGTGTGCGTGTGTGTGTTTGCCTTTCTGTGTGTGTGTGTGTCCTGAATTGGTGGTAGGTCTGTTGATTGGTTGGTAGATAGAAAGTGTCATTTGAATAGATGTCAGAAGTGCATCTCTATTGAAAGGTTTCCTTCCTGCCCCTACTGAGCATTGACCAGTGCACACTCTGTGCACAACAACCCCCCCCCCCCCCCCCCATCTCTGTGTCTTTCTGTCAGTCTGTATGGCTGCTTAACAGCCAGCTTCCCCTCTCTAAATACACAAAGACAGTCCTTCACTGCAGATGGAAAAAGATCACCGTGAAATTATTTTTGCTGTGGATTCTCTTTTTAAAGCAGTGCTGTCCTTCTAGTGAAAACTACTTTTTATTTATTTATTTACTTATTGTTGTTGAATTATGTTTTGCCCTTAAGACTTGACATGAAATATTTCCTTCAAATTCATGTTCCGAAATTCTTAGACCAGGTGAGAAAGCACGCAGACCTTCTTGAGTGAGATTATTCTTTCCCTCCTCTTGTCATATTGCAGTGGCTATGAATTAACATGAAGTGATGTTGATGCCTGGACATACTGCACTGTGACATGGATCTGAACAGCTCCACAATAGATGGCTGATTACATTATATGTCAGACACAAATAAAGCCTTGTGTTGATCTGTATTACAGTCTGTCTCGCTCTGCTGTTTGACTGTAACTGCAGGATTGCACAATAGGTTCTGGATATGCAAATACAATTTGCTTAAAGAATTTTATGGTATATTTGAATCACACTTAAATTCCTGTCTGCCCGGTTAATTGTTTTTGGCTCAGTGGTGCATTCCACTCTGCAGCAAACCATAATACATCTGAATACTCATCTTAGCTCTGTGAGTGTATTGCATGATCTCAGGTGGTGTTTGATTTAGCTTCACAGTCTTGTTAATTTTATTATTTTAAACTGTTGTATCCATGCTATCATCTTCCAAGCCACAACACAGAGATATGAAAGAACACATACAGACAGACACACACACACACAACCTAATAGCAGAGTAGAATCAAACAACTTTATTCACTGGAGGATAAAAATTGAAAGTAACTCTCCCTTAAGAGCATTTGGCTTGGTGGAGCGCTATTTGACCAGTGGACAAAACACTCAATAAATTAATAAACAGCACTGATATACTGTGAAGTGCAAGTGCACACACATACACAGAGTGCAAGCAGAAAGCCACCCCACTCTAATGCTTGTGTTTTATTAGAGTCATAAACTACACAGGCAGGGAGCAGCCAAAAAACTTCTTCCTTATTTGATTTGATTCTTTTTGGATATAAAGTGCTCTCCTGTGGTCTCACCACTTTTATTCAGTGCAATTGAATTCAGGGTTCTATTGGCATGAGAGCTGGCTGTATTACAAAAATCAAATACAAATAATCAACATGTTTTAGACTATGGATTTTATCCCCATTATACCTGTCAATGTCAGTCACGCGCATACACACAGTCACGCACACTCACACACAAATATACACAAAAAAAGTTTTCTTTTTTGTTGTTGTCCCTGGACAGAGAGCATTTCCCTGCATTTTTGAAAAAGGCAAAAACTCCTTTTGTGTGTGTGTGTGTGTGTTCATACCCTTTTCATCCTTTTCATCCTGTAGGGAGATTTGTATTTGTCATGCCCACTGCCAGACTAGCCAACAAGCTCACACATACACACACATCTGCCTCCTCCCCCCTCTGTGGCCTCTATTGTCGTGATTTTGGCTTTTCATTTTTTAAAGCCATTTCATTTGCTGTTGCTTCCAACTTACACACAGAGGAACAGTGGGATGAAAAAGTAATGGCGAGAAGGAGGTGAAACAGCAGGTAGGGAGGAGGAACACGATGGCTGATGAGATTCCTTTAATTCATTATAAGATGATAACAATTTAAAATGAAATTCAAACTTAGTTTTTGAAACTCATGCAACTTGGTCTACTTGTAGTTGTTGCATATAGAGAAAAAAAACAGTTCTGCCACTTGTCTCACCTCTCTCTTTCTCTCACAGTTTTTCTCTTTCTCCATCTCTGCTTCGAGTTTTACACTTTGCCATCCCACCTATCACCAGGGAAATGATTACAGGCTTCCCTTTGGCTGATGCCCAGTTGACAGGCTGTCAGTCAGACCACTGAGTTACCATAGTGATAGCTCAAACTATTCTTTCTCCTTGACAAATGGGTGACGTGTGTAAATCACCTGGGTGAGACTGGTTGAGAGAGACAGAAATGGGAGAGGCGGGGAGGAGAGGGTTATCAAGGGTATTTCTTCTGTTTTTTGGGCCATTATCGGAGCCGTTACCGGACGTTCCCGAAGGCATAGTTGTACGCATGCCTGTAGTGCATGCACACACATACACAGGAACACACAAACAACAAAGTTTCAGGGTCAGGCAGGTGAACATGGAGAGGAGTGAGCCATGAGAAGCACTTTAATGAAATGCTTGGAAGAGCCAATGCAGTGGCACCGGCCCCTAGTCAAGCACATAAAGTGAAAGATAAGGAGAGAGAGATAGAGATGAATTGAGATGAAATGAGAGAGACAGTGAGATGCAGAGAGAAAAATAGGAAGAAAATAAGCCTCGCCCTCTGTGGTTTGGGGAATAGAATTGGGAAAGGGAAAAAGGTGAAGGGGGACTGTTGCTGGGGGAAATGAGCTGTTTGACTGTTAAATTGTCTCCTTCTGTTGCACTTGGAGCCTTGCCTTTTGGATGAAGATGTCAGAAATGATTGAAATGTCAGCACCACATTCAACACAGTGTGTACTCATACACACATTATGTGTAACACTTCCCCCTTAATTTTTCCATTCCACTCTTTTAATTTGAATTATGTAAAATTGCATCATTGCTGAAGTGTCCTTAATCAGCACCCCCAAAACTGCCTCCAGAAGTCCAGAAACACACGTCCATGTAAAAGAGGCAAAGTTTAGCTCTTTATTTTACTAGATAAATAAATACAGTGTGAGTTTTGTTTTTCCTGTGAACATGATTGCAGAGACTCAGATATCTGGTCAAGATACCAGATACCAGAATGTGAATTGCTCCAGCTTGTTTCATTCTTTCGCTCAGGATTGTTTTGCATTGCGTGTTTTATTTCCTGGTTCAGCCCTCATGGCTCGAAAAGGCACAAAATACTTCTTAGATTCTTCTTCTGCTTCTGTTTCTGTTTCTTGATTCTTTTATAGCACTTACGGTCCTTCATTTCAAGGTCCAGGCCTGCAGTATGCCTGAAGCAGACCTCAGGAGATCCCCTTAACTTGAAAAAAGACCTCAATATCTTTATCCTGTATTTACTGTTACTGACTATATTTCTTAGTTCTGCCCTCCAGCATAAACCTGGAGCCCCAAAGTCCAAAGGAAATTGTTAAATTTCCTCTGAGAGGTACAAATAACTCTTCTCAACAGCTATAAGGCTATTATTGCATTGCTTACACAGTGTCAATAACTACTATTAAATTTTTGACTAGCCATTTCACATATTTTCATAAGAGCAAAGATTTTTCATACATGGGTGTGTTTACCTGGGTTAGGATTTCTCAGGTAATTAGTTGAAAATGACACGTTAGCTAATTATAATCATATTTACCATTCTTACATGAAGGAGCAGTGACTCAGTGCATCTCTGGTTAAACTATGTGCTCAAGTACTTGGTTCTGTGCCTTCATCCCTAGACAAATAGCAGCTGTTAGGTTTCTTGTCTCACTGCACCCTCTTTATTGTTCTTTCTTCAAGTCCGCTGCTGGCCATTCTTTCACTTGAGGGTGACGGGGAGGGAAAGACAGAGTGTGAGAAAATTCGAGACAAAGAGATTGAGCAATGGGTAAATCTCTGCAGACATCTCCCTTCTCTCGTTCTCAAGGCCAGGCAGGCCCAGAGCCACGCAGCCATAAAGGACATTGTTTATAGACAGTAGAAAGCACTTAGTTCCTCCTTCACACCTTTTACCCCAAAGGTCTTCTGAGAGGCAGAGAGAGAAAGAGATAGAATGACAAGACAGAGGAGAATAACAGTGGGCTGAGAGGTTATGGAAGGTGAGTGTTATGAAGACGAGGATGAGGACGCTGTTAATTTCCTGAAACAAAGTGAAAGAAAATGAGCAAATGGGTAAAACAGAGGAAAGGAAAATTAAAGGCCTCAGGCAGGAGAGGAGGCTTGATGGGTGGAGAAAAAAGAGGAGAGGAGAGACTAGAAAACAAACACGTGGAAAGGTATGAAGAGAGGAGACAAAATGTTGGAGGAGGTAACGACAATGAGCTTTAAGTTGACATTTACTGCCAGTTAGCTTGAGATGTGAATTCATGAGTGTTGCCTCATGAATTATGGGTAAAGGACATCTAATCCCATCATCTCAGTAACTGGAACAGTGACATAACAGGGCCCAACAGGTCAGGAAAGAAAGCTGTAGAAAAAGGTCAAAGTTGACGTAAAGTACAATGATATTCTGAAAGCTAAGAACAAAAGACAAGAGAAGAGCAAGAGAGAGGAGAAAAGAAAAGTAGGTAAAAGCAAAAGTCACAGAAAAAAATTGCAACTGCAGAAAGATGAAGAGTGAGGAGAGGAAAATTTGTTGTTCAGAAAGGTGGTTTGGAGGTGCAAGGAGGGAAAAAATTGGAAAGAACAAAGATGAGGGTAGAGAAGAAGGCACAAATAGAAGGACAGTGACACCTACTATTGTTGTTTTCTTGGCAAGAGATGACTGTGTAGGTGATGTGGGTACTTTGAGGAAGGGAGAACAGGTCTGAGCAGAATAGCCAAGAGGAGAGGTGTGCCCACAAGGTGAGAAGTACCAGAAGAAATGACCGAGCAGAGCAGTAGAGAGGCATATGGAGAGGTAGAGAGGAGTGAATGATGAGGACACAAAAACTGAGGAAGAAGTTGAGAGCGACTCTGGAGAAGTACGTACAGGAAAAGAGTGACATGTATTACCATGGGATCACAGTGGTTGGAGAATTCTGATGTGTTGTCTGTTGAACACTAATGGCTTTTTAGTTTCTCTGTGTGTATGTGCATGTTCTTGGCATCCATCAAGCTACGATTTTATCACAAATTTCCTTTGGGAGAATTGTACCTGGTGTAAACCTTAAAAGGCAACCAGCCTTCTATTCTGTGTGAAATAACCCGGCACAGCCACTAATTCTTTCATATTTTATCACTGTCCTGCAGAGGCCACAAGCACTTAATGGGAAAGGGATTTTTGCACCCACAGAATTCTTGTGTGTAGCCTGTCCTCAGAGGATGACAGTCACCTTTACCAGCTGTCCTCATTCATTTGGCATTTGAGCACCTGCAGATTTTACATTTAGCTGACACACCAGGCTGTTTATGCTCCCAAGTTCTCTAAGGCAGACACCTAAGGCGCTGTCCTAGGCCATATCATAAAATAACAACTGAATTCTCAAAGTTTCACAAACTCAGTTTTAAGTTTTTGGTTTTTTTTTTTTTGCACATATAGAGTAGTATTTAGAGACGAAAGAAAGAAAGATAGAACTATACAAAGCAAAATGGAATGGAAACATGCTGAAACAGGTGAATAACCATTCAATCATCTCAGTGTTAATTGATTATTCTCTTTCTTATAATATCGTCTAGTGTGTGCTGTGAAAATTTTAGAAAGAACAGGAAATTAGCCACTTTATTTTAGATCACCAGTAGCAACAGTCATCGCATGACAAATTGAGGCAAGTAAAAGTAAGCGAATTAACACATGGGAGCAATTTTTAAAAGAAGGAGCATTGAAGTCTGAAACAAGAGAGGCTGTAATAAAACCTTGATATGTAATGAACACTACTTAACAGTTATCTCAATCTGGACTTGCTCAAGCCTGTTGCTTTGGTTTCGGAGTTTGATTTAACTGCCACTTGAAGACCTAGCATGACGAATTATTAAGCAAAGCCCCAGATTTTTCAAACAGAAGCTAAAGGTGTTTCACGGAGGGAGGAGAGTTGTTAAGAGTGGGGTTTTGTAAAGGAAATGTGAAGACAACCAAGCCTGTATACTGACTTATTTTTCTTATTGCAAAGGCAAAAAAAAAAAAATCATACCACTGGAGAAACTTTAGTTCACTGATGATGATGCATGATGATGCTGGGGAGAGACAGCACTGGGCACGTCCCTGCTCTTCAGTGACATGATGGCTCACCACATTTCACATTTGGCTCCGAATGTGAACAAACAGGTCCTAGACAGCATTCAGAAACACCCATGTTTTTGTGTTGCAGATCCAGCAAATCCAGCAATGTGGCCAAGCTGAATGGATGTTTACTACATCAGAGAAATGGCCATTCCCAAGAATTTTTATGTTGTTTTGGGGATTATGTCGTGATGGAGTGATTATGTAGCTCTGTGATATCTTCAACAAATCTATTGTCTGTCTGAAATAGATGTGGGCCATGGACTTTACTTACACAGCTTTACTAGTGAAAGTCTTTTTTTTAAATTTTTTTTTATTCCAGATATCCTGTGCCCTCTGGAGAGAGCCAAGCAGGCATAACGTTCAGATATATTTGAATACATTAACACACACACAAACAAATAACTTTTTAGCAGATGAATTTCTACATTTAGGGAAAAGCTGAAAAAGTGTTGCGCAGGGCAGCATGAATATGTTTCCTTCTCTGACAGGTATCATGCAGCAGGCAGAGCCTTCAGTGGCTCGCATGGAGCCTGTGGTCAGGGAGCAGCTAAACAGGTTGAGGCAAGTTTATTTCATAGAGGAAGATGTTAAGGATTGGGAATTCAAAGTCTACACCAGTCGAATAAATTGAAGGTTGGTTTTGGTCCTCACAGGAGATTTGTCGAGAATGAAAAAGATAAAATAACACAAGCTTTGGAGCTTATCCCACCAACGTTGCCGAGACATTGAGTTATTATTTTCACCTAGCATGATAATTGATTGGGCATGTTGAGACGTACTGTAAATGCACTTTGGTATTTAGCAAACAATTAAAGGCATTTACTCTTTACACTTCATTAATATATTGACATTGTCAACAGGTAAGGCTAAAAGTATACAAAAGATACTAACCATATTGTCACAGCAAGCAGTCTGGGTTGGTGGAGGGAAGGCTCATTTGTCTGGGCTTTGTCTAAAGGGAGGCCCGGTCTTTAAGACTTTGAAAAAAGCCCACTAACCTTAACCCTCGATGAATGACTGAAATAATGGGCCATAAAAAACAGCAGCCAGCTCTCACACTCTGCATAGCTTAATTGAATTACACCCTGAGCACTGCTTTGTGGACAGAGTGTGTAAGTCGAAGGAAGATCGAGACAGTGAGAGAGACGTAAGAGGCGAGGGAGAGTGTGTGAGTGTGTGTATCCCTAAGGCAGTAATATGCATGGCATCTGTATACAGAGTGTATTAAAATGTTGAGGGTTTCATTAAGACTTGAGTACAGCGTTTTGGTCACCAGCGGATGAGTAATAATGAGTGTAGCTATAGCACCAGTGCGCACCTTTGTGAGATTGTGATGCATTAGTTATGCAACAAACTGATACAACAATGATACAGTCCAATACATAGATTAACACACACGCAAAAAAGAAAGAAAATAACTCACACTTGCAAAACAAGTATCAAGTATCAAGAATCTTTATTAGCCATTTGTACTCAAACAGTCTGGGCACATAGGAATTCTTGTGTGTTGCTCAGGAGTCAAAACTTCAATAAATACTGTATAAGGAAAGTAGAAAAATAAAAAGGTTGCATGCTATAAAATAAAATACAAAAATACAAAAATACACTCTATTTACACAAAAAATACACTCAATCTAGACAGATTCCCATATTTATTGCACGTAGGTTATATTGCACACAGGTAGAGACAGATAGACACTTTAGATTATTGCACGAGCCTTAGTGAGGTAGTTGTGTGTGAACAGTCCATTATTTTCCTAAAAAATTTGCCATCAGCCTGACTGTGGCTGGAAAGAAGCTGCTGTGTTAAAACTCAACCACAATCTCATATATATAGAATATTGAAATGTTGTGTAGACAGCATTTGTTGAGCTGTGCCTAAAAAAAAAGAATTCTCTTTTTTATGCCTCTTTCACTCAGTTTGTTGCAATGAAAAGCCTCAAGGCTTTTTCATACACTGTTTGAAAAAGCTCAAGGTAATATCATTTTTAACACTTTGACACACGTGGGAGTATGAACTTCCAGTCTGGGGAACCACTGCAAGACATCACTTTAATTCCTCCTGAATAAAAAATGATCATGTTAATGGATAGTCCAATACATGATGACTTTTCTGTACGCTAATCTTGCCTGGCAAACATGTTAGTTTCCTAGAGTGAGTGGATAAATTTATCCCCAGGGTGGAGTCCTTATACCGAAAATCAGAAAAGAATTATGGCATTAATTTGGAAGTGGCAACAAAAGATAGCTCTTTAATAATGATTTTAAGCAAGGAGGTAAAATAGCCAATTATTTATATTTATATATATTTATATATGTACATTTAAAGGACCAAAAATGTTCATGTGCAAAAACATATTAGCATTTTTACCACATTTTGTACACAAAGTGACATACATAATTGTGTGTACATCACATTACTGCAGACAGTTGTCTACAGAATGTCAGTGCCTTTTGATGTCAGCCATTGTTTCTTGCTGCTCCTATCTGACCTGTGGGGGTGTTCAGATACAAAGAGGCGCCCTTGTATGACGACCATTGAATACTGTTTAAGCATCAATAGGACGGTGTTTACAATAGATCGGTGTCTACAATACAATAGTGCCTACAATAGATCTTTCCTTGATGCTTAGCAAATCCCTCTCAGGAGAGATGGGAGCACAAGGGTCCTGTTTGAGCAAAAGCATTAGTAAAACATTGACATGTTGAGGAGAGTGGAGACTTCACCTTGCAATATTCTTCCACCCCACTGTGTGGCAGTCTGTAAGCGGCCCCCACCTCACCACTGAAATGAACTTAAGACACCTCTGGTTGTTTTACTTGTTCAAAGAGTTACCAAGCGTAAAGCCAGTGAAAAGTGACGGCCTTCACATCTCAGTGATAATTCAGCCAGAAGTGTCTACTGCTTGCA
The DNA here is from genome assembly GCF_017976425.1 of Toxotes jaculatrix. NCBI lineage: Eukaryota > Metazoa > Chordata > Actinopteri > Toxotidae > Toxotes > Toxotes jaculatrix. The sequence goes on along the minus strand of NC_054400.1, from coordinate 11,711,405 downwards.
GTCAAAGTAAACCAAGAGCTGGGATGTCTCTATTTGCTGTGCTGCTGCCTAGGCATTGTATTCCTGTGCTTTCTGGATAGAAAGGGCGGGGTGCCACAGCTGGAGTCTAGATCAATTTTACCCTGGCCCACTGTCTGCAGGCATGAAACACTGATGAACCACGTATATGGTCTGGGAGGCAGGGATCAGGTGATCTATCACCGTACTCTTCACTGCTGCCATCATCCAAATGCGACACCATGAGAAGAGAGTGCTGTAAGAGATCCCATTGCTGTTTACCCTTGAATGGCTGGAAAAACTGTCCAGGCATGCAGGTGGACTTTCTGTGCTGACAGCAGCATGCTCAGTGCCAAGGCAGATGAAACATGTCTGGTGGTGATTACGCGAGGACAAGGAGGGCAGAGGCAAGTGAAGTGTGACGAATCCAACCTTGGCGTTCATTGTTGTTACGCTGGTCACCAAAGAAGAGTGGATGAGTGGTAGATGGAGTAGCCATTGCTAAGGGCCAGTTCCTGGAGATATTATTGGGTTAAGTGAAAATACTCTGGCATTCAAAGATGTTTTGTGAAGCCTAAGAGCACCATTAGAATGCAAAGCCTGACAATCCAAGAAGAAGAAGAAGAATTGTCAGTAATGTGAAGCATAGATAATTTGTATCACACGAGATAAAATGCAAAAAAAAAAAAAAACGGTATGGTCCTTCAAGCAGAGACATGTGGAGCCCTGGCTGAGTAATAAAGGCCAAATGAGAGACAAAGAGAAAGAAAGAGAGAAGCCTATAATATAAGTCAAGGTTGGGAGAAAGAATTGATGCACTGTATCTCTCTCTCTCTTTTGCTCTCTCTCTCTCCCTCTTTTTCTCTCGCTGTCTCCCTCTCAATTCCTTGCCTCAGCTCAGAAAGATGGTGTGTACAGCATAGTAATGAATTGGTCGCACTCCCCCAAGCCTGGAGAATGGGCCCCATTAAACTGCATTAAAACACAATAAGGCCTCTGTGTGTGTGTGTGTGTGTGTGTGTGTGTGCGCGCATGTGTATGTGTGTGTGACTGAAAGCCAATATTTCTCTTCCTCTCGCCCTGTATTTCATTCTCACTCTTGATTTCTCATTCATTTTTCGTCTGGCCCCGTGGCTCTCTCTCCCCCTCTCGGTGCCCTCACCACCCCCTGTCCCTTTACCTCCTACCGCCATCCATCCTTCCTCCCTCCCTCTCTTTTCCTTCCACTTCTCCACTGTGTGTCAGCAGCTAACCCCAGCTCTTACACCCATCTTCTGCCCCCACTTCTTTTCTCTACACATCAGATTGATATTCAGTGAACGTGTTTTAATTTTGTTGTTGGCTGCATCCAAATCCAAATGGGTGAAGTGCTTCCTCTGTAATCAGCTTGTGTATATTAATGTATATTTGTGGGTGATGTGTGCTTAATCTATTTGTTTCAATTGTTCTCCTCTGGATACATCCAAGCGTCTCTGTGTGTGCCCCTCCTTGTGTATGTCTTTGTTAGGGAGATATGTGTGTGTGTCCGCATGTCCGTGTTATATGTGTGTCTGTGACTTTATACCCTCTCATGTGTATTCAAATGCTGGGGGATTAGGAAGCATGACTTCCAATTTCCAGACATCGCCTCTGTGCCTTTCAACCCTTAGACTTCTAAAACAGAATAGAAAAAAAAAAAAGACTTAGCACGGCACAGCCCAGCACACAGCACAAAACAATAAACCAGAATGTAAAGTGGAATTCACATCACCACAGGAAAGAAACAAACAAGTACCCCAAGAGTCACACAAAATGTATGAATATAAAAGCCTGCTTTCTTCAGATTGTTTCCTTCCTCCTCCTAGACAAATCTGTGTTCCCATTTACTATTTTGCCAGTGCCAGGCATGGAGGATATGAACGCTCACAGCAGAATCAGATTTAATATTTTCAGGATCTAGTCACCAAATCGCATTACGCTTGTATGTCGCCATTAAGGGCATTGAGTAACTGATAACCTTTAATGACCTCTAGCAGTTACCAGTGGTAATTTGAAAGACATTACCGGCCCTCATCCTTCAAAACTAACTCTTAGAAGCTGCATGAAAATACAACCGACAAAAATGTGTTGTGAAGAGGTGATTAGAGTGTTAACTATGCTGCTTTGTCATTAGCCTTTTTGGCTTGAAAATGAGCCTTGTTTGTCATCTTAACATAAATGGGTCACGGGTCTGCTGGAGATCTGCTGTCCCTGCAGTATCGAAGAGACCTCTCTTCTTTAGTGCTTGAATGGGGATCAGTGAAGCTGTCTGATACAGACAATGAAGTACTTTTATCTCCCAGCAGGTGGGAAAAAAATGTCTGCAGTGTGGCAATTCTTTGATCTACAGAAAGCAATGTGACAGCTTGCAATGCTGAGAAAGGAGGATAGTTGGAGACGCCCTCTCTATCCAGCCAGAAGCAGAATAATATCAGATTTGAGGCAGTAAAGTTAATAAAGCTTATTTTCATGAAGTATCAAGGCTCAATTTAAACAGAGTCCAGGTGAATAAGTCAATCAATGCAAAACATCGTATGTTTATTGATAAATTGAACAGTTCTATAACAAGAATTGGGCAACAATGTCTCCTCAGTGATGTACAGGTCTAATCAGCAGCTGCATGTTCTTTGATGCCTGTTAGAAGCCCCAGGACAGCTTGATACTGCCTTATCTATAATACATAAGTCAGTGCATGTACTTTTTGTGAGGAGAATGCGTTCACCAAGTTCCTTTACAGAAAGCAAACCTAAGAAAAAGCATGAACATAAAGAACATCCTCACCCTTGTGTTTTTCTTGGGATCCCTCTTTTGATATTTACTGATATACAGGTATTCTGTCAAACTCATGGAGGAAACAAGGGTGCTTATCAGTTTCATTCATCAATGTGATAGCCTTCCATTTTTATTTGAACCTCAGTGCACAAGTGACAAACTAAACCACACAAAGGAGAACAGAAGGAGAATTAGAGGCATATGCAGAAAGTCAGCACGTCCTGTAAGACAACCTGCTTCAAGAGACCTGTGTCTTACAAAGTGGAAAGTCATGTTCACAGTCTAACCAGTGCACTAGAGGATTTATGTTGCTGTTGGAATGACAGGTTTAAGGCTCATGTTGTGTGCCCTAATGGACACAGTTGTTAAGCTGTGTGTTGTGGAATCTTCAGAATCTTCAATTTTCAAAATCTCTTCTCTCCAAAATCTCGGCTTTGGAGTTGATGAATGATCATAAGATAGCCCAGGTTTACATTTAAAATAGATAAATAATTGTGCTCTAAGTTTCCAGATAATCAGTAAGTCGGGTGGTGGCAGGTCTAGATGAAGTGCGAATGTTATTGTGTTGATGGGAACATGATGAGATTTTGATCTGCACTGATGGATATTATTTCTAAAATACACAGACATTGAGCCAAAATAAAAAATTACTGGAATTATCCTGTAAAAGAGGTGTTAGCACACAAGTGTCTTCAGCACTAATGTTGCTCTAATTGCTGCCCAGTGACATTTCTGGTCACAAGCTCTGTTATGTAGTTGTGCAATTATCATATCAAGTTGAGACAGCTGTTTGCAATTTGATTACCACAATGATTAACTAAGAGAATCTGGGTCCCCATACAAAATATGCTATCTGAGTTGTAAAGACTACTTTGTTGTTTTCAATGTTACTAATTTGGACTTTGTGATGCTTTGGAGACTTTGAATAAAGAAACCTGGATGAAGTTCACAAGGAGTTTTTTGACAGAGCTTTAAAGAATGTTGTCAGTCTTCATGCCAAAAAAAAAAAAACAGTGGTTAGGGTTAGGGGTTAAAAAACCTGCTTATATCAGAGTCCCCTGCCGAAGTAGCAACTTTATCAATCCATCACCTATATCAATGGAAATGAAAATATCAGTGTATTAAATTCGTACAATAGGCTAATGATGCCTTGTGTATCAGGTAATTGGAAGGAGTCATGACTGTGTTGCATAACAGTGAACGCTGCAGAAATTGGCATACATTACAAGTAAACCATGGAGTTGCAGCAGCACATGCACAGTTGGCCTACATTATAGTGAGCCGAATACATCAGCTGATATGTCAGTGAAATTCACAGTGTGCAGTTTGACAGAGCGTTTATTTAGAACCTTGATCAGACCACTTCCTCAGAGCAATGTGGTAAATCAACACCTCTCAAGTGTTTGTTTAGAGCTCGGCATAATATTTGACATTCAGTAGACTTGAGTAACTGACTGAACTGCAGCAGTCAGAGTCAGCATTTCTTCTCATGCAAAATTTGTCATTCCTCTTCTAATGAAGATGTCACAGAGTACAGGATCTCCCGTCATAAGCTACTTTCACTTCTGCTTTACTCTCATTCATCCTCTCTCTCTCTTTCATATTAAAACTAATGAAGAGGCTAAGGAGGTAACCCATTTTAACTGGAATTAACTGTGTGTTATTTGCCATAGATTTTCTATAGACTTTGTTAGCCTATAGCTTTGGCTGCTTTCTGCTGCACTCAGTTTCTGTTCCATTTGTTCCTTTTTGTCTTGGGAGTCAGAAGAAGTCAGAAGATGAATTCTGTTGAAAACTCCCCCAATCACTGCACCAGGCAGACATGTGCACACCTCACTTACGTATAGGGAGCTGTCAGTCATGCAGGGGAGATGTCAGTTGAACAATGTAAGTGTATGGGTGGCACCATATTTCTCCTGAGTATTCCCATGAATCACTGGGGGCACACACACAGGTGATTTTCAGTCTGAGCCGTCTCTTTCCTCCCTGCCTATGCATCACTATTACACTCTAATTCCTTGTTTGTTTGTCTGTTTTTTTTTTGTTTGTTTTTTTTTACCTGTTATCCTCCCCATCCCCGTCTTTTTGCTTTCCAAACCACCTCTTTTCTTTGTTCTGCCCCCTCCCCCCTTCATCTTCCTAATCATCATCCAACTTGTCCTCAGTTTCCCCTGCTTTCATTTCTCACTTTTCCTCCCTGTTCCTTTTTGCAGACATGATTCATTTTCGCTGTACTTGTTTTCTTTCATCTTGTCTTGTCCCCCCACTCCCCTCTTCCTGTCTCTCTCCCCATCCTCTCATGTGAGAAGAGGACCCGGTTGTGAGAATTGTTAGAAGTCTTCATGGCGGGCTGGGAGAACCCCTGGGTGCACTCTGTTTCTGTTTTTTTTCCTTATCTTTTTACATCATTCCATTTCCTCATCTCCTTCCATCACTCAGTCATTACTGTCCTCTGTCACCCTGTGATAAATGGTCCCACAGAGCCCATCACTGTTAACATGGCTAGACTGTGTGTGTGTGCAAGTGTGTAAAAAAAAAAAGAAAAAAATGGATGGTCACTCAGTTCCCATAACAGTTAATAGGAGTAAGTTACATGAGGGAGCTACCACAGGTCAGCTGCTGTTGGATATGAAGATCAAACACTGAAACACACATACGAGGGAGTGACGAAAGCCTGGAGATAAGAGGAGACTAAAAATGCTGAAAAATATGCACAAATGGGTTCTCTTTGGCAAATTAAATTAAAGAGGCCATTTACAGGCATACAGTATTGTGAAGTGTGTCACGTGTTTGACCAGACAATTGCCTGTTCAAGTCTTATATTGTTGGTTAAACTGTGTAATTGTGGACCAGGGGGTGCTTGTCCATCATCCTGCTGTGGATAAGTAAAGAAAACCACACCATCATTTAGACCACTTACAAAGCTGTTAATGGGCTGATTGGCTTGGTAACAGCAGGTGTTACGTGTGTTTTGTATTAATGGGAAAATTGTGCCCTTAATAAAACTGATCAGGTTTCCAATTCATTATGTCTATGTTATCCAGTTTTAACACTGCCTGCAATTATCACTGCCATAATAGAGTTATGGGACTGTCTTGCAGCATTTTAGAATCTGATCCTAAACACCAATCGACTTCAGTAGCTACTTATACTCCATTTTTAATTTTTTGAAACTTTCCATTTTTTCCTGTCATAAATAATTAAAGTGATTGTCTATATGCCAGATAATTGGCAAGAAAGCAATACTCAGTATGCCCAACATTTGACATTGTTTACCAGTTCTGATTTTGACAGCTGACTCAGCTAGTTTCTAATAAACATAAGTTTTAACAGCTTTTCTTTTCTTTTTTCTTTTTTTTTGTTTTTTTTTTAATTGTTGCTAAAGACCCAAATAGGGCCATCTAAGTTACACTCATTAGGCTGGTTTCCACCAGAGAGAGTCCTGGCATCTAAACATTAGCCTGTTTTCTGCTACATTTCTTAACAGAGCTATTATTTGGCCCTAATATAGAAAGGGACTCACTGCCTCATTCCCACTACCGGACAAAGCTAACCAAGGGTTCATTCAATAGCCAGCTGACCATACCAGGCTCAAACAGGGTTGCATGAAAACTATGAACCTATATTTTATGTCAAATTTGTATGGCTTTCCAGTTTCACCATGGTTTCAGCTGCTTTTCACTTCCATTGTCTTACAGACAGAAGTGTTGTCCCTCTTTTTGCTTCTTCTTTGCTTTTTTCTCCACTTTTTTCTTCTCATTTTCTCTATAGCAGAACCCCCCCCCCCCCCCCCCCCCCCAGGATACAACTAAACAATATTTATCTAATGATCAAACCAGTTCACAAAAGTAATTTCTTTCCCCTTGTCTGACCACCAGGTTAGCAGCCTGTGAGTGTGTGAGCGCCACTAAAAGTTACTCCCTAGTCTGTGTGAACATCTTAAATGTCATGTACACGTGTACTGTGCGTTTGATTTTTGTACATGAGTGAATGCATGATGTCCCTCCTCAGTTGGAATCAATTTAAGCTGCCTTAGAAAAAGCTGTGACACTTCATGAAAAATGCCAGGCTTTACAAACCATTCCCTGAAGCCACTGTATTATTGTGTCTGTGTTTCCAGCTGCCAAGACACCACTTAAATGTATTGGAATAGAAGAAGTTGATTTATGTGCTGGAGAGCCCTCAGGTTGTGACCTGCACATAAGTGTCCATGGACAAACATGAAACGTGTGTGTGTGTGTTCGTGTGTGGGGACCTATGTGCATCGGGGGGGTTATATACAATATGCAGCTTGACAGCAGTTATTCGTTATCTTTCCCACACCGTTTATAACAAACACCTGATCGGGTGACGATGAACTAAGATTCATCTGTTTAAAATATCTCATTCAGGAAATATTCCCACTTCTCCCCCTTATTGTCCCCACTTTGGCATAGTCACTGCTAATTTTACAGAGGGGTGTCCAGACGGACATGTGTGTCCTGTAGTTAAGTTTGTATGATTACAGATCAGATCTATCTTTTTTTTTCACCAAAATGCAGAACCCAGCATCCTACATAATGCTAAATTAAAACAAATATGACTCTTTGACATCATGAGTAAATTATAATTGGTATGAAGTTCATTTTCCTGAGCAGTGTTAGATTATTTTAACCTGCGTAACATAATATGAGTTCTGACCTGACAGTGATGCTGTTGAGCTGTGCTGAGGAACTGATTCTTCAGCTGCTTGTGGATCCTACAGCTATCAAACTCCTATGTTGTTTGCAATAGTAGCATGGATTGCTGCAGCTCAAAGCAGGCTTTAATGGCATGAAAAACATCACTCACATCATACAAATGTGTTCAGTGGGCAGTGTGCCATAGTTCACTTTCCCCCTCCCACCTGTGAAACACATATCTGTGATTAAATGTCTGCAGATTTTGATAAGATCAATGTAACAGACTACTGAACTGTATATACTGTAGCCATACATCACAGAAAAGAAACTGATTTAAGTAATCACACAATCTACAGTGATGGCTGATACAAATATTAATACCAAGTAGTAGTAGAAAGTAGTAGTTGTAGAAAACAGTTCTTTCCAATTTGGAAGTTAGGAATAAACTTTATTCTTATTCTTATTCTTATTCTTATTCTGATTCTTGAGGAACACAAGGGGGCCAGGTTGAGACAGTAGAGTCAGTAGTATCAGATACATCACAGACAGCAAGCGCTGATTAGATTTTTAGTAGTGTTTCCTCCTTAATGTCTTCAGCTTATTGGAAACAGGCTGTTGAAATGTATTTTGCTGATTATCTCAGGGAATCCATTTTGGGCAAAGGAAAAAGAGGAAACATGAGTGGATGATTACTAGTGTGTGTGAGAGAGAGAGATGAGTATCGGATGGGAACTGGAGATGTGGTGCACAAGTAGATAATGGAGGGGAGGATGATAAAAAGCAGTGACAGAGTGCCTCCAGAGTGATACAGACGCCTTCTGACACTGATGGGACCTGAGCAGGAACAGAAGAAGGGGTTCTACTGAGCAATTTTCCTAAAATGTGGGTTGGTATCAAAAACGATTGCAGAGCTTTTGAGTGGGTTAGAAGAGGTCAAGGATTGTTTTATACCTTATTCATAGAGTGACAATTTTATTCAATTAGAACACTGCAATAATTGAAGTACCACTGTTCTGGATAGAGGAGGGCATGAGGTGCAGAGGATATACAGTGTCCAAAAGGCAGTACAAAAAAAAAACAAAAGTGGCAATAAACGCAATAGTTTTGTGAAATAACTTTAAGATAGACAAAAGACCACATAAAGTTTAGGGCTAGAGGTTCTTATGCTGTTAGAAATAACCATAAACATTAAAAGTATCCAATTTGTCACAAGCTAAGTATGTTGTTTTCCAACCACAGCACATTTCTGCATTGTTGTGTGTGTGTGTGTATCTTTAAATGACTGTGTAGATGAAAACTGTCCCCAGCTGTAGAGATTTGGAAAAGTGTTGACACTGAGACAGTTGGAGAGATAAGTGTTCCACTTTGGACCTTTGGTGTCTTATTAGGAGCATTCTGTGCAAACCTCTACTAGCCCCAAAGTACACACACACGCATGCACACGCATACACACACACACACACACACACACACAATCCCTCTTTCCTGCTCTTTTCGTCCATCTGTCTTGTATCCAAACTTTGGAGGACACACAATATTTGTTTTCCATCTTCTTCTCTCTCTGCTCTCTATTTTCTTTTGAACATGCATGCTGCCACTTTGCACACACACACACACACACACAATCTGTAAAATGATTAGTCACTAACAGTGACAGAAGACTGAAAGAGAGTGTACACAAATTATACTGAAGAGAAAAAAACTGTAGACAAACTTACCTTTTGAAATGTTTTGTTTGTTAGGCATAATGCATTTCTTTGTAGGTGACAGCCACTGGTAACTGATGGTGCATCGCAGAGACTTGTCACATTTGCATTACAGTGGTGAAGAAACCATAAGGCAGATATATCCAAAATTCTCAGGGTGACTGTGATTTCAGATGCTTGTTACTCCTATTTCAAGTAGGATTTTATGATATGTATGCTATGATTTGAGCAATGTCAACAGGGAAATATTGTGCTAATGTTTCTAGGGTTAAGAGTTTCAGAGGCTAAAGATATTTACACTCAAAACCTTTTAATGGTTAACACGCCCTCATGCTTACAGACAGAGAGACAAAGCCTGTCTTTTCTTTGTTAACATAGTGAGAATCCAGGTATTAGTCTCTGACATTGTACGTGTTAAGTCAGTACTGTAAGCAGGGACTCTGAATCCTCAACTTTAGTTAACTTAAGTATAGTTGTGTGTGCTTAGATCTTAGTACAAGGCCCCGCATTGCTCAGTTTGGTTTGTAAATGGACCATCAAAATGTTTAAAGACCTCATGATTAGACTCCCATATAAACAGCCAGAGAGACAAGTGGGCAGATGGACAGTCAGATGGATAAATGGCCAGTGATAAAGGTGCAGAGCTTGGCAGGCCACAACACACATTTGCAAACACACAACCATGTGCATGCATGCATACACACACATAAACAGCCATTTGTTTGTCTCTAAACTTCCCAGACAAACATACCAGCGCACACAACCAGAAAATCACATTTAATGGCACAAGCACATGCAGGCACCCACAATACACCCATTTACGCTTTCCAGGTTTCCCCAGAGTGAATCTGACGGATGTGTGACAGCTGTGCTCCCCCATCCTCTCTCTCTCTCTCTCTGTCCCACCTAATAAATTCTCCATTCCTCATTCAACTCATTAGCTAATTCACAAATCAATATCAATGAAACCTTTTAGTTACACAATGCACCCCCTTCTGTGTGTGTGGTGTGCGTCCTCTTGATAAGTATTCACCTGATAATCAATATCAATAAGACCACTTTTAAATCACTCTTCTTTTTTTTCTATTTTCTTATCTGATGGACACAATTCCTACCTTTACCTCTCTGTTTCCTGACTTATTTTCACCTCCCCCAAGTACTTTGCTGATTTGTTTGTTTGTGAGTGTGTTTGAATACATATTGGACCACAGTCATAGTCTTAGTCAAGCTGGCTGATGTTCCAGCCATCTCAGGCTTCACTCCAGAGGGTAATTTCCTTCTTTCCTGCCCCTTTTATTTTAAAAGTGACTAATTAGAGAAAAAAGAAAGTTGAGCAAACAACAAAGCTACCAAACTTTCTAATCAACGTTTTTTCCTTCTCCCACTCCCTCTTTTGTGTTTCCATATTTATTTTCTGCATGTTTGAAAGCCATTTTAATAAAATTTGTAATGAGGTCTGGTCAGTGGTGCATGGCAGAGATTAGCACTGGCTGAGATTCATACTCCTCAGTCCAGTGATGGATTTACACACAAATATCCATTTCCTCTGTCTTTCTCTTACATTCTCTGACAAAATACAAGCAATGCTTGCTTGTCAGGGAATGGCAAGTGACTGTTAGTGTTGGGGCAGACTAATGTCAGACACCCATGGTGATCAGAGGTCCATATGTGTCTCATTAGCAGGATCACAGCTTTGTGTGTGTGTGAAAGGCTAATGAAGGAGGCCTCTGTGTGGTGATATGCCTCAAAGCACCGTGTCATCACACTTGTTAATTTGGCTGCCATGGGAGAAATCAAGACATACAAAGGATGGACAGAATATCATGAACAGATGATTCATACGTTTCAAAACAATAAACCAATATTATGCTTGTGAGGCCTATAAATCACTGATACAGTTTTATAATACTATTTAAGATTACAGTTTCAGGTGCTTCATTAAGTTGCATTCAGCCAACTTTGTTATTGCTGTCAAAGTAGCAACTCATTTTGCAATCAGCCACTTGGACTAGTCACTTTTTGCAAATGAAGCAAATGAAGCATTAAATCAAACTGAAGTGATGCTAAAATGAACATTTGGGCATCTGAGATTCATAATAGTCATATAATCTTGTTTGGTAAAATCAGTCTATTAGATGTCATTAAACGGATTTCTAAGGAAAAGAAAAAGAGCGAACAGCAGAGAAAGATTAAATTAATTCTGAGGACAAGCAGGTCAGTGTATTTGAAATAACAAGCAGCCTATTTTTGTTTTTAGCGCTCGTATTACCCTGGACTTCCCAAAATCATTCATTACAGTTCACTTTTTAGTTGAAATATACAAACAGATGATCAGATAGTGTGCTTATTTATTATTACTATTAATAAACAGGTTTTATAATTTTATTAAGCAGCTGCATTGGATACTTTGTGTTGCACTTATGTTGTGCACTCACCTTTTTTTCTGGTGTCATTCAGATGTGTTCACAGTAAAGGTTAATTAACCTTCCTATGACCTTCCTTTTAATGCTCCTGCACTTTTTGTACCTGCTCTTTTAATGCAGTTTTTTTTTTTATGCCAAACTGACCTTCAAAAATTTGCTTGAAAGTTCCATTCCAGCAAAGTGTGTAGTCGACCACTTATTCCATCTCTTCCTTTCATTTTTGTTCTCCATTAAATGGATATGCATTAAGGAGAGAGGCACACTTTGCTGTTTACTCACACGTTGCACTTCAAATGACAGGCAGCCTGCTCTTCCAGGCTGGTTCACCTTATTCATAAAGAACATGCATATCCCTACACTCAGAATTTAAGTTGAACAAAGTGGAAAATGCTTGGTGATTCTGACCCAGAGTTTTCCCTGTTAATGTCGGGCTGGTAAAGAGAAACACTGAGTACCCTGTTAATGCCTGGCCGGTTACAGGAAAACACTGAGTGGTCTCCAGACTTGCCTGAGTGGAGCTCTCTGACCTTTCTTTACCACCTGGTCTCTCCTAACTGCTGTGTTTAGTAGCAGGCTGGCACTGATTTAAGGTGCACTCATGCTCGCCCTCTGTCTCTCTGACACAATTTCAACTCCCTCCATCTTGTACACATGGGTCAGTACATTTGCCCTGTGGTGCCCCCGTTCATGCCAGGTTGTAGTCACAAGTCAGCTTGCTTGTCATTTTTCCTCTGTCATCCCTCATCCTGGTTCATTGACCTCTCTTTTTTCCCCTATATCTTGGGTTGAAAATGCTTTCTTTTTAACCTGTGCTAGGTTGGCCCTTTAACTGAGGTTGGCATCTAATCACAACTCTTTTACATAATGCTTAAAAACATGCATGGCTAGCCTTCTTAATTAATTAAAACATTTAGGAACAGTATATAGTCTTATGAGCTAAATGATGTTGAAACATTTGTGTTTTCACAGCCTCTCTTTTTTTTTTTGTCCAGATTTCCTTTATACTGTAGCTTTTAATTTAAAGGCTCCCATGAAGAGCTACCCCTCATGCTTCTATAATGCTGAGTTCCCTGGCTCCTTGAAGTTGGCCGTTATTCACAGCAGAAAGGCCAAATCTCAGAGGGAACCATCTTTCTTCCCAGTTCAGTATCTCTGTTAAGTCGTGATACCATAGTGTTGTGACACTGCAGACAGTGTGGTGCTGTGGGCAAACATCTTGTAAGTCTGTTTATCTGACATTTTGCCTTCCAACTTTGACTGTTACCACTTGATCAGGTTGTCAAAGTGTAAGAGAATTTGAGATTGTGAATTATAAATCATAAAGGATGTTTTAGTTCATTGGCAGTGTCCAAGTATTTGTTTATATTTTTTATTGTGTCTTGATCGATTCAAAAACTTGTGAAATCTCACCCCAGATAATTTTAGTGAGATGATTTTAGCTGTAGTCCTGCATCCTCGTGTCCTCTGACAGTATTGGGCTGTACCTTCAGGCAAACAAAGTTGCCACCTCAGTGAGCATCTCCCAGGCAGAGGTTGAGCTGTCTGTGTCCTGCCCGTCTCTGCCCTGTGGCATCTTTACAGTAGCCACAGACAAATGCAGAGAGGTTTTCACCCTCCTGGCATGCATGCCTCTATGCCCTTACTCTGTGTTAGCTTGGCACACAGCGGCACCTCTCTGGCAGAGGTTAAGCTGTTTATACCATGTGGAGATACAGCTTTCCTGTCTCTCCACAGTGCTGCACTTGCCCTATGCTAGGCTGGCACATGATGGCCTCTTCTTGGCAGAGGTTGGATGATAACTCCTGCCCACTGGGGCTCGTTTTCAGCATAAAGTTGGAAGAGGCTACACCAACACATCTCTGTGTTGCTGCCTCTCTGGCAGTCAATCGCTTATTCAACCCCCGCATGCTCTGTCTGGGGCAAATCTCTCTTTTGCCCTGCAGTTGCCCTGCACCGTGGTTACATGAGTTGTTATCAGCTTGGGAGTTACTGTGGCATAGGGGGTTGATTGGATTATTTTTGTGGGTGGAACTTTTTTAGAACTAGATGGAAATCATGTTTTGTAATATCATTTCACAACTCTAACTACTTGTAAATATTATTGTCTTCTGTCTGGAATACTCGCTGCCTTTTGACCATCTTTAATTATTATGTTGAGTAGAAATGGAAACATCAGATTTTGATTTGTTATTCAGCTCACACTTTTTTCACACTGGGAGCAGATATTAATATATTCATTCAGTTCTTGGCTCACAAGCCAAGAAACCTGGTTGGCCAAGTTGGTCTTTGAGTCACTGACCTGGCTTGTGGGGACTTGGTTTGTAATACAAATGGCATTTTCTTGGCCAAGTATCAACAGTCTGTTCTGTCTTATGCATGGGTAATGCCTCATCTTCCACCCTCTGTGTGCCAGGGTGCCCTCTGTACCAGATAATGCCCTGCAGGTCGGCGGGTTTGGCAGTTATCTTTCTGTGATTCAGTGATTTAGCGCTGTTTTGTCCAAGGCAGGTTGTGTGTGTTTGTGTGCCCATGAGGGTCAGTGAGTAGAGAGCTGTTACCTCTGGCTCTTCCATTCTCTTTTGCTTCTTTCTTTTTCAGTATTCATGGCCCTATATGCTTTTCTCTTGTGTTATAAGCGCTTCTGGCCGCTTTTCCTTTATCTCTCTTTCTCTAGCATTCTTGTTTTCTTTTCCTGTTTTCCTTTTCTCTGTCCCTTCTCCTCTGTCTCCATCTCCCTTGATTTCTCTCTCCTCCTCCTCTGTTCTTCATCTGTTGCCCTGTTTATTCACTCCCACTCACTTCCCTGCTGTCATTTCTGTCTTTTTGTCTTTTGTGCTTTGTGATCTTCTTTTATCTGAGCTGTCTACACGGTGGGCTGACAGAGACACAGACACACACGGGGCCACACTCATGCTGCATGTAGGAACACAGTCATTCATACACACACACAAACACACACACGTGCACACAAACAATCAAACTTTAAAAATTGGGCACAGTGGAGATTCACAACTATATACACCCACACACAAAGTACACACATACACAAACACTGTCATACTACGTGGCTTTACCAGGAAGAGGGTTGTGTTCAGGATGAGTCACTCTATACAATGTTTATTTCCTTCCCTCTGATGTGAAACAACAGCTTTCAGAAGCTAAAACCATGGCAACAGCCTCTGCAGCCCTGACTATGGGATCTTGGCCTCATGACATCACCTCAGGAGCCACACAGAAGGAGACTGACAAACACAGACATGACACCATGAACGCAAACACGCACACACACACTCACAATGGCAACTCTGTTTCTGTCCATAAATATGGACTTGCATCACCTTTGAACCTCTCAGAAACCCCTGTAGAGATGGCCTATATTTGTTCTCATTTTTATGTTTGAAAATCCCATTTTCTTTCTCAAATTCATGCGTACATGCTGTTCAGAGGACACAGAGGGCTTGTGTGACAGAGATTGTGTGTATTCACTATTGATGAAGCACTGGATAAACCTATTAAAGGACTAGGCTTTAACCTATGGGTTGGAGTCACCACAGACTCTGGAGAGAAAACTTTAGGGAGAAAGAAAATATGATTTTGAAGGTGTTTCAGTCTGGACTGTTTCAGTGTTTAATTTTGCTGTCTTTCTTTTGTGTGTGTGTGTTTTGTCTTTTTGTCCTTTCTCTTTTACTCAGACATAAGCAGGCACAAACACGTACTATGGACCAGTGCAGTGACTTTTACAGATAGTCACGCAGAACCTTGGACCTTGGCCTGTTGACTGGATGAAAACAAGACATTTTTTTTTTTTACTGTTTTCTGATATTTTATAGACCAAACAATTAAATGAGGAAATAATCAGTAGATTAATCAATAATTGTTACTTACATCCCTAATAAATTCTGGGGTTTAGTGTGTTAAGCAGATGAACAGGGGATAAGAAAATCACCCTATCATTAACCACCCTTCACTACCACCTGAGGTGCAGCCACTCCATTATTTGGTATTGTTAAATCTCTGTTAGGGAACATCCGCTTTGTTTCCTTTGCAGCAACAAAAGAAAGGGAAGTATTTGTCTTTCTGTTGAATCTGTGATGTTACATTAGACTATATCTCCAATGAGAATCAATTGACAAGGATAATTGGGAGAACACTTAGAGGGTTTTCTGAACATAAGGGTGAATTCTCTGGTTCAGACCACTTATTACTAATAAGCTCTCCTGGCTATGAATCTCAGATCTTTCCTACTGAGAGTGGCCACAGTCTATATAAGGAATTCCTAATGCCTTATATACGAATCCTTATCATTTTAATACCATTATTTGTTAATGTTCTTTGGACTGTTTACAGTGGTGTTTTTGGGTACGGTTATGGCTACTGTTATATATATTGCCTTGTTGGAGACTTATGGTTAATATGTTTAAACTGAAGAGAGGTCTTCCACCAGAAAGCTTTCAGTAGTTATTAATCTCAAAATAGTATTACTGTTTATTACTTTATTTTGTTCACGATTGAGGGTTGAGTGTAGCATGAGATTGACAGATGGATTGGTGCTACGTCAGCAGTAATGTAGGTGTTGTACCAGGCTGTTGTTGTGAAGAAGGAGCTGAGCTGAAAGGCAAAGATTTCGATTTACCTGTCAATCTATATTCCAACCCTCACCTATAGTCATGAGCTTTGGGTAGTGACAAGCGGCCGAAATGGGTTTCCTCCGTAAGCTGGCTGGGCTCACCATTATTGATAGGGCGAGGAGCTCAGACATCCGGAGGGAGCTAGGACTAGAGCTGCTGCTCCGCTGCATCGAAATGAGCCAGTTGAGGTGGTTCAGGCATCTGATCAGGATGGTTCCCGGGCACCTTCCATTGAAAGTTTTCTGGGCACGTCAAACTGGTAGGAGGCCCAGAACACACTGGGGAGTCTACATGTCTCATCTTGCCTGGGAACACCTTGGGGTCCCCCAGGTGGAGCTGGAAAGTGCTGCTGGGGAGAAGGACGTCTAGACTGCCTCCACTTAACCTGCTGCCTCCGAGACCTGACTCTGGAAAAGTGGCAGAAAATGGATGAATGCATGGGTGGAAGAGGAAAGCATATTTTTCACTTTGACTTGAAATCTCTTGGTGTTTTTACAGTTGGCAGTTTGACTGTTCATTAACAAAAAGGCATCACTGTTTTGTGAGAGCCAATTTTGTCAAGTTTCCACTGGTTTGAAAGGCGTGTGCTTTACAACAGAGGTGAGAGAGAATAAGAAGGGGAAGAAAGCAGAGCAAGCAGCCAATGGAGAAGAGTTGCTCTGAAGTAAGGCGCCTGATGATTGCTCTCACTGGGTTCTGACCTCATGCATTGGTAAAAAGACATAGCACTGGTTCTTCATAATATACAGACAAAGTGGCACACATGAAATCACCCATACACACTATCCCATTTTATGTCTTGCCACAAGGCACATAGACACAGTGTGAGTCATTTGAATACACCTGGCAAATGTGTTTGCATCTCATTTCATGCAGGAACCATTTAGAAATTACAGTCCTCTCAGTGACGGATGAACTGGTCAACAAGACATTGTGTAAACTTACACGTCTGACTCATGCATTTGCCAAGGTGCACCTTGACATATTAGGCATGGACACACAAATCCATGCACATACTCTTTTAGAAATGCACACAAAGACTCTGAGAGTCTTCTAAATTATGTGGCATCTTTACACATTCCTATTTCAGGGCAACGTAACTTTCTCGCCTGTTCTAACCAGAAAAACTCCACTCGTAAAACAAATGACACCCCAGAGGTTTTAGTGGACCAAGGGGTGAATACAAAGCACTGCTCTATTAAACAACAGCTATTATTTAATTTTTAGGGTTTCTTGGATGATTTTTATTCACAGTCTTAAGGCAACTCATAACATACTGAATTATCCTGAATATGCGTCTTTATCTGGTCTGTTACACTTGAAGAAGTGGGAACATGTAACATTTAACTCTCATTACACATTCAATACACTCATGCTGCCTGTCTGTCTGACTCTGTGTCTCATTTCCATGCTGCACCTCTTCAATTATGTTGCTCTCCTGTTGGTGAGAGACATAAGGAGTGACAGTTGTGATGAGAAAAAATAGTTACCAGAATGTTACTCCATTGTTAATAATGTTTAATATAATACAGTGGTGTGAAATACCAATAGGGTATATTTTTATTTGAATTACCTACTTATTATTCAAAGTGCTTTTTATCTTTAAAGACATTACACAGCCATGATGCATCCACGATTTCACGTATTTTGAACTATTAAAGCCCTTTTCTTCCTCTCACTTCTGTTTCCTTTGTTGGACCTGCCAGGGTGCAACAAACTGCACCTTAATCATTTTTATAGGTGCATGGAGTCCAATGAGTTCATGTAATGGCCAGTGTAGCTCTGCTCACCATCAACTTGAACAGAGGTCTAATCAGCCAGGATAAGTGAAAAATGCCTTTGCTGATGTGTGGGCCTCCTAATGTAATAACTTCATAAGGTGATTAAACCCTCATAATAATAAACAGTATTAGAAATAAGTAATGAATGAATGCATGGATTAATGTGATGTCTTGTTGCACTAAAGGTTTGTGAGTCTTTGTTGAAATTCATTTCTAAAAAGTGATGGTATGTTGTTGGTTGTACCCCCGCAGACAGCCTGTGTTTCTCTGTCCTCTACCATCTGTTTGCAAGTACACATGCATGGCTGCTCTGTTTAATAGTCAGAGAAATACTTATGAGGATGGAAGGAGTTGCATTTGGAATATTTGATGATAGCTTGATGATGAGTCTTGCACTTTAAGAGAATCTTCTCGTAATAAAGAAGGAAATTCTATACTGTGTACACTGAAGGTGATATAACACACAAGTAAACAGATTCATTAAGTGTAATAACTATGTTTAGAGATGTGTGTGGTGGTAGTGACAGAGAGTATGTGTGGAGGATGTAATGAAAAAGACCTAATAGGCTGACAGATACAAGTTTCCATGCTCTGTCAGGTGTTGAGATAATTATAAGTCAGCAGGTGGAACTAAGCACTGTCACATTTGCCCTACTGAAGTGTCCTTGAGCAAGACACTCAATTTCTACCAGCAAGCAGACTCCTTGCTCTTTAGTTTGACCTCCCAGCTGAGATAAAAGACAAAGAGACTCTCCCTATTGTAAACATTTAAGTACATTGTTATTATAACAGAGGGCATATTTGACTTGCCTCTCTCTGACTGTGAGTCGGGACCCAAAATGGATCTCATGGCTGGTTATAGTGCCTCCCTTTATGTGACTGCTAGTGTTTTTTAATGAGACTGGGTCCTATGGTGAGGCTTGTGTAAACAGTTTGCTCCCCGCATTGAAAACATAGCAAAAATCCCTACTTTAGAGACTTACCCAGCTCAAAGGTTGTTTTTTTTTTTTTCTGCTGAAGAGAACGGGGAAATTTTACACAAGCAAGATTCCTTTTGCGTGTTCATTAAAACAGTACATTAACCAGCAGTAAGAACCTTTTTGGAGCTGGTGCTTTACCTTTGATGCTATGAACCTGACTTGTAATTACCAGGAAGTGTCCAAATGTTCACTGTGTAAAGGACTGAGGGCCAATGACAAATAACGGTGCTGGGCTGCGCAATTAAGTGCTGCTTTGTGTCTTGCTGACTGTTGCTCAGCTGAAACATAATGAACTTGTCTCCAATTTACAGAACATGTCCAATTATTTTTTGTACATCAAGGTTGGCAAGGCAGTTTTTGACATAACACCATGAAAAACATCACACTGAAGTACTGATTTGTGTTTTTATACATTATGTAGACATGAAGGGAAATTTTTAAACTTACAGATCTCCCTTACAGCAGAAGCTAGGTACATGATTCTAGCAGCTCATTTCTCTCTTCTGGAAATATGATAGAATTTTGAATTTTTGATATCAAAGTTATCTTGTTACAGGCCCCCTTCTCCTTCTCCTTCTACTTGTTAACAGCTGGTTTATGTCCAGTACCCATCCTGTGCTGCTGAATTTATTTTTTTTTTTTTGCCCCTGCTCTTGCATCAAGGACTTCCATAACAAAATCACTGGCAAAAGGGGTCATTTATGCCATTGAATGCCCCTGCTCTGAACACACTCTCCACTGCCAGATTAGGGAACACAAAAGCACCATCAACAGACCACTCAAATCGTTCCCCCTCACTGCACATTTCATCTAACACTGACATTTTGCCACATATTTGAGGTTCTGGGAGATTTAAGTTATCACACCCTCAAGCGGAGGTGGTGATCTTGATCACTGCCTCTCACAAACAGAGGCAAGATGGATATTTAACCTGGGAATAGTGTCTCCCCATGGGTTTAAATAACAAATTAGATCTGTCTTTTTCATCTAAACCCCTCTTGTAATATATTGCATATATAGTTCTGTATAATGTGTTTCATCACTTTATTTTCAAATATTTGATTCTCACAGCTCTCTTCCCCTTTCGGTTGGATTTTTTAAAATGCTAACAGAGGTCAGAGAGCAGCCAAAACTGAGTGTTGTCATGGTCTCCAGAAACTTTTTAACATTGCTCGGATTGATACCGATGGGCCAGCCTTGAGCACGCTCACTCCCTTCTCACCTCTTCCTACCAAGCCGCAGCCTTCTCTTGGACAGCCAGGAAGGGCTGAGTCCTTTTTAATGATTTTTCCACTATCTGATACCCCACAAGAGGATGAGGCCACTTGTGAACCAAAGTCACAAAGCTCAAACGAAAGAGTCAATTAAAAATCCTTTATCTTTAGAATGACAATGGATCCTGATAGGTAATATGAATATTTATGAATTATGCATTTTTTTCTGCATTGCTCTCAAATGGTGTAACGTGACCTCGTTAATTTACAGCCCACCATGGAAGTCTCTAATCTATACCTGATTAAACAACAATTGGATTTATGATTCACATTCTAATCACAACGAATAATATGGCACTGAATAGTTCATGTTATCAGTACGGCCAATATTATGTTCATATAACCCATTAAATGCACAAAGGTCGGTTGACTGAGCTTGTGCACTCTTTTTCAGCACTGTGTTGTAAGGAGATACAAAACTGAATGGGTTACTACAGTCTGATTTCTGGTCCCTGGCCTGTAGTGTTTTATCAGTAGAGCAATACACTCACAAAGACGTAGAGAAAACATAGTTGAAAGTTAGTACAGCATTAACCTCTACTGTACCCAAGAAGCTGTATGTGTGTGTGTGTGTGTTTTTGTGTGTTAGCATTAGAAAGCTAATGTGATTTTTACAGTTCAGAAGCATGTCAGCTGCTTTACTATAAGTAGATTGGTCATGGTGCAACACATGTTCACCAGTGGAACATACTGTCACTGTCACATTACCACTTTCCACACTTTTGTTTCGTCTGTCTCGCCTCTTCAAGTGGGTGGTTTAAGTGGGTGGATTGAGTAGATGTTAGTCATAGATTATAGATTGTTAAAGGGGAAAAAACCCCACCTTTAAATAAAGTTGTACTGTGGTTTTTCAAATAATTATGTAAAGTGAGCATCCCCAATGTCATTTGTGCACTGCAAAAATGCCCTAATTTAAGTGAATGAATATTAGTTACAAACTTACTTTTGCTGAAACAAGCTAATTTCAGTTCAGTAAGCGATTTCTACTTGATAAGACTTCTTAAAATAAGTCAGGATGACTACATTAAACAAGTCTATATAGATCAAATTACTTAAAATAAGATTAGTGCCATTCATATCTCTGACTTTAGTGATCCCTTGAATTTCCCTCTAGCCCCATCAGCAGGTAAACACTTTTACTCATCTAACGTAATGTCTCAACATCTACAGGGTGGATTGGGACAAAATCTGGTTTAGATCTTCATGATCCCCACAGGATGAATTTTAATAACTTTGGTTATCCTCTGACTTTTAATCTATTGTCATCATCTCGTTAAAATAAAGGTTGAAAGTTAAAGGTCCAATACTTCAGTTTATGGCCAATTACCAGCATGTTAAGCATAAAGACATCAGCATTTAGCTCGAAACACCACTGTACCTACAGCTTCACAGATCCACTAGCTTGGCTATATGGGATGGTATGACTGTGAATGGGAGGTGACAGGTTGAAACAAATGAACTCTTGCAGAAAAAAAGTCTAAACCTTAAAGTTAGATATTTTCTCCCAAGCAATCCAAAACATTAAACTTGAAAAAGGATGTTTTTGTCCTGAATCTTCAGATCCTAAAATAAGAGTCAAAGCAGATTTAAGGTCCTTTAACGCACATGCCCTTTACTTATTTCAGAGACTATCTTTGACCCAGTGAATGCTCTGGACATTGCTGTTGTAGGGAGGCTTCAAGGTCAAATTTGCGTCGTTCTCCAATTACCAGCCCCTTTCTTATATCATTTTATCTGTCCTATCAGTGCAGAGTGGGGGCAGCATGTTTGGACAGTTATGATTCAGAGAGAGGCTTTTCTCACCATCCCACATCTGATGGGGCCAGTGAGATCTCAGAACATGTCTTAGACCTGCTTTAAAGCCAGCACAGAAAAAGTGTGAATGTTTTTAAAATGGAACTGAGTGAGACAGCATGGTGAAAGGCATCCCCAAGACACTGTGACAAACTTGAGGAATTTAAAAGAAAAGTTCATTTGAATGAAAATGAATGTTTAAAATGGAGCAAAGCGAGCTGAGAATAAAAAATGAGGAAATGAAAAGCAAAATGGCCTTTCAGGGCAGTTCATATACAACATGTCTTCCTCCTCCTGCAGCTGATTTTTTTTCCTTTGCTTTCTTGAATGCCTACATAAAACCAGAGACAGATTGAAAGACAGACCTTGGCTTTTTGTTAGGCTCTGTACTGTGTCTCTTTCTCTCCACCAATCACTGTCGTCCTTTTTCTTGCTTTCTTTCTTTTCCTCTGCCCTCTTTTTTTTCCAGTCCATTTATGACAGGTCTCCATAGTGTCCTTCAGTCATGACTTATGGTTAAAAGGCAATTATCCAGTTAGACTGGAGGAGTCTGAATCAATACAAGCACGCACGCATGCACGCACGCACACACACACACACACACTCATTTTATAGATCTCCTGGGAACACAAGAGTATTATTAAATAGTTACTCTTTTCTCTGGTTTGTGAAAAATTGTGTAGACATAAACGCTGTGTGTGTGTGTGTGTGGAGAAAAAGGTTTGCGTGGAGAAGATGCTGAATGACTTCTATGGAGTTGTCAAGTCTGAATTGTGATTGGGGGCTCTTTTGGTCATTTTTTTTTCTTTCCTGCAGAGAGACAGACAGTGGGACAGAGAAGCAGAGAAGCAGAGGGAAGAAGTTTTGAACAGTACTTCTTGTCCTCACTGAATTACCAGGACGCTTCCTGTGGTTTCCTTCTTCTTTGGATATGCTGTGTGTGTGTGTGTGTCCATGTATGTTGCTTGTGTGTTCTGTGAGTGTTGTCACATTTGCGTGATGCCTGTGGTTTTCCTCTTTTGTTTTAGATCTGTGGGATATCCTCAGTGACTACTGCAAAATGACAGGCTTTCCTTGCAGGTCCAAATGTCTGAAAGAAAACTCTCAGGAGCACTGGAAAAGCACACAGTTCATACTTACAAAGAAATTTACTCGTGCACATGATTTTTATTTATAGAAATGCTTATAAGTGACTTTAGTAGTATTATTGACCACTCTATAGCCTGATTTGAGAACTTAGAAAGAATCACTGAACATTCACTAATGGCACATATGTTAGAGACACAAAATAACAAGCAAATTAATAATTAATTAATATTTTGTTTTCATTGAGCTCAGTTATCATACTGTGTATTGGTTGTTGGCATTAATGTTCTAACTGATACGCTTGCAATTATATAAGTTTGAATTAGAACAGTGATAGGACCAATACCAATATTTCAGTACAGTGGCTCATTCATTCATTCAACCTTTATTTAAATCCTGAAGAATCATTGAGTGCATGCAATATGTCAAGAGTACACTTAAAACACTAGTTTGTATGTGGGACTTTGAGCATTGACCAATCACTTGAACAGGTCAGATTGACTAGGGGAACCAGTATGATAAGGAACTGATGTATGATGGCATGTTGCCATTTAGGGCTTTATAAATAAATAGAAACTAATGCCTGTCACGTCGTACTGTTAGAGATGCCCACCCAGCCTTTTCATGCACGATGCAATGATGAGTAGAATAACTGTCACTAGTAATGAATCACAATGGTTAATAAGGTGCTGTTGATTTGGCTGGTTGGCTTTAGCGCTCTCTAATGTGGAAGCTGGGAGACTCAACCACCACTACAGCCCAGTGCACATATGCTATTTTTTTACTGTAAAAGATGGTTAGTAAATTTGATTAAAGAAATAGCCGTGTAATTTCTACACAGTAGTAAAAATCAATGAGGCGGTCATTTCTCGCTTATATACTGTTATGGTCATAGGGATGAAATGAATCAGCTCCATTTGAGGTAAAACTGTCATTGTTAAAGACCCCCTTTACATTCAAGTGAGGAGTATCTTCCATTCCCATTTTTCTCTGTGTGAATGATGATACGTTTCTTACATGATGTCCCAGGGAATTAAATTTCTATTAAAGCTTTACCCATGGTGCAAAACAGAATGAAAGCAGAATCTTTCCTGCCCATTAACTGATCTGCCATGTTTTTATTTATTCTTGGTAATATTTAACACTTCAAGAGCTGGGACAGTCAGCTCGTTAGTTTTTCACATGAAGTCATGAAAATGCGTTATTCATCTAATTCAGCTGGCACCCCATGTTGATTTGGAAATAATCAGAAATATACATGCACACAGTTGTGTACCTACATAAATATGATTTTATTAGATTTAATGTAATTTAGTATTTTGGTGCAGAGTCAGTCATCAAATTGGACTAAGCCACAATGACCAGCCCTTTTCAGTCTTCAATCCAAGTCGCTGGTGTTTATTCCATATCTACTATTTTTATACTATAACTGATAATATATTTTGCTTTTGATCTTTACAGAGTGATCCATTAATGATTCAATACCTTTTATTTTATTTAAGCCACATTTTGTTTCATTTAGATGAGAGCAGTCAAACACTGGACACTGACAATTTTTTTTAGCCCATACATACCAAACTGCACACAATATAATATCAACCATAGCATGCACATGTATACTCAGACATGCATGCACATCCAAGCTCACACACAAAAGCTGTCAGATGTAATGGTTTGATTAGTGTTCTGAGTTCAAATTACTTAGGAGTAAAATAATAAGAAGAAGGTGCATGCGCACATGCACTAATGCACAAAATCTACTCCCCCTCCTTATTCCAGAGAGTTGATTGAGTAGGGATTATTATGGTGTGCAGTAACCATGGCAATTCAGATTGGGGTCATTCAGGTCAGTCTGTAGAAACAATAGATTTGCTTTGCTGCTGAAAACTCCATCTGCAAGTCCTACTGCCAGATCTATGTAACATATTCAGATTTGTTCTTTTTAGATAAATATGGTTCCCTTTCTACATGACCATGCACCCTTTATAGCTTAAGTTTCATATGGTTTACACACCAGTTCTGTCAGAGTAGTGAACGGCCTGTGGAATATGTTGATAGGTCTTACAACAATCTCAGTGAGCTGGTAATGAGTATTTCTACAGTACTACCAACTGTTTTACATATTTTATTTTATTTAGTTTATTTAGAATCTTATTGAATTTATTGACAGTGTACAGGTCTGGGAGCTGGTGGTTATGGTGTTAAACTAATAAATGCATTTTTACTTAGAGAAGTGTAGTAAGCAAACAGTACCACAAACAGAATCAGAATCCAACCAGAACAGAGTTCAGAGTTAAAGGCTGTTTTAGGGAAGTTAATCATTTTGAAAGAATCAACATAAACTTTTAGGTTTTTGTGTGACATTACAGATTGTTTAATTAAACCAGTGCAGTCTGTCATTCTTAGAATTAATTCTGGTATGGGGTACCAGACACATCACCCATGTGCAGGAGCAACATAAATATGTGTTATGAGTTTTACAGCAATCAAAGATGAGATGTATGATGGCAATTTCCTGATAAGGGATTTGCCATAAATCCTTATCATATAAGATGCAGTGATGGGTGTTGTAATTACCAATAAGGAGTGAAAGGTAAACAGGATCTAAAGGTGTAACCATGAAAGTAGTTGCATATCTGTGATCTCCATAATCCAGATGAAAACAGTAATTGTATTCAGTCTTCTTCCTACAACTGAGAGGGAGGTCGCCTGTGTTTCTGTACATAAGAAACCAAGACTTTTAGCAAGGATGTCTTTTATTCTTAATAGCTTAAGCCTTTGTCTCTGAATCTGGATATTATGAATTTAGTTTTTTGTTACATGATTCATCATTTTATGTTTATAAATGGGATTTGTCAAAGCATCTTAAATGATGCTTGTATTACTTATATAACTGATGGTTATTTATAAGAATGAATGAGCAGCACAGTGTGTAAACATTTATCTGACATTTATGTAGAGAAGAGACAGTATGATCAACATAGCTGTGTTAAACAGAATGGACCCCAGAATGGAGCAAGATTGTTTTACAAGAATCTCTTCCAAAGCTAACTGATGCAAGTCTTTATAAAACGAATGAAAGTTCATGTGTGTAGTTAATGGCTTTTGATAAACAGAAATAAACATGCTCAGTGATTCTCAATCTGTGAACAAAGGTAACAGTAAAGACACCATGATTAGCTCCAAACATGTCTGAAACTACATTAATGATAGTGGAGGTAAGGGAGAGAGCCTGGCTTCCTTTTTGTTTTGCTCCTGCCATGCATCTGTATTGATTGCTCCTCACCTCTTCCAGGTATAAGCCTTAGCTTTGGAAAAAAACAAGTAGTTTGTACAACATGATCACTGGGGTGTAAATTATACCTTCAGTGCCACAGACATGGTTTCCATGTTCAGAAAGTGGAATACGCAACAGGGGAAACTGTTGCGTATCCCCCCCCCCCCCCCCCCCCCCCCCACCCCCCAGTCTCTTAATACAGACTTTTAACTTCAGTGGAGTGAAGTGAAATGGAAGAAAAGTTGGCAAACAGCACAACAAACAATGACAAGAACACAGAGCAGGGGCAACTGGGTGCCACCAGGCTTACATCAACTATTGTGGCACACCATGTATGTATGTGTGTTTGGAGCGATTCACTGGCAGACGTCTGGACATTTTCATTTTCTCCGATCAAGTCTTGCCTTGAATGAGAACTGCTACATTAGGTAGGGCTAAACAGAAGAATGCTTGCCTCCATGATAAGGCTAGTATCTTTTTTAAAGGGATTGTCTAAAAATATAACAATGAAATAGACAGGCCAAGTCTTGGATTAGAAATGCCTTTCATCAGGGACTATGCATTGGTAGAAACTGAATTCAAGACTTCAATTGGCACTGATAAAGTAGAATTCTGGATTACATGTAGTATCACTTACACTGAAGGATATATAAGGATTAGTCTAATTCTATGTTGTAGAGATCTATCCAGCAGGGGATTTGTCCATCAAGCCTTACAAACACAAATACACTGCGGAGTGCTGTTTGTGAATGTGGTGTTAATATCATGTCGCATTGACACAGATTCAGGCGGCTTCTGTGTTGAAGTACTGTACATACAGTTTGATTTCTAAATTAGGTGTCTTAATAGCTGAAGATGAAACATTGTATGTTTTGTTGTATTTCATTCTAATTTCTGCAAATCTGTGGGGATTTGGTTATTGAATGCATAGGGGAAAAAATATAGTCATTAGAAAACTCATTACTTTAAAAAAAAAAAAAATGCTGAAGCTTTTTTTCCATTCCGAAGACAGTGTGTAGTTTTTGTTGTGGTAGATATACTGTACTCAAACAGAGACAGAAAGGGAAGGAAATGGCTGAAAATCAGACATGCACACAGCTAGTTTTTTCAGCTTTCACCCACCCACCATCTACAATACATCAGGCAGGAGGTTTACTTGGGCTTATAGGCATGTATACACCATACACTGACAGTTTTTAAAAAATAGTTTGTCTCTATTGACTTTCATTAGTGATGATACATTTGCCGGAGATATTCTCCTGTGTTTGGAGGAATGAAATGTAATTTAATCAGCCGATTTCCCCTTGGCATTTACTCCAAAGTTATGATTGATTAACTTGATGCTGATGGTTACTAGGATACCATCAACTTCTACTGTACATGAATTTAGGTCAGCTTTATGATTCTGACATTTACTATTTAAATTAAAAGGCACCTGTGCCGGTGCTGATAATTCGAGAGAGGTGAGAGGTCCTAACAGCATTACCTCCCTACATTATTTAACAAGTTAGTTTAAATATTTTTTGAAGATGCCATAATAATCATAAAAAAGGAAAAGAAAGAAAAAACATGGTTTTACTGTACAGAATGGAATCGAAACTCGCTTTAGTTTAGCAAATACAGAAGAACAGTTGGAAGGCAAGAACTGGTCCATAGAGTAGTATTTCATTACAGATTCTTTACTTCAGTATTTTCATTTTGTGAGATTTTTTTTAACCCATTAAACCCAAGAATATAAAATATATTTGTCATTCTACAATATTTATCTGACTGCTGGAGCTGCTGTAATTTGTAATGCCAGCCAAAGAGCTGATCAAATATGATGTATTAGGGGCATAATTTAAAGCTGTCAGAGGGATGCCCAAGAATGTGTTGGATTGAAAGGGATCATTAATATATTTTTTGTAAGCCAAGAGGTCAGGTACTGAGTCATAACTTTTGAAATGGAATTTGAAATATCAAATGAATATTATGATAGCGTATGATAAATGGTCACAACAAGTATACTTGTAACAAGAACTTGAACCAGTGAACCCCAAAAATTTCAGATATTAGATCTGCTTATCTATAAATGTATTGGATAATAGTGACCACACTTACCAGATGACTCATTTTTAGATGTACATTATACAGATACACACTATATTTATTAGGACCACACCACTGAGTAAGATAGTCTGTCAATCAGAAAGTCAGACAGTTGAACTTTTGGTCTTTAAGTCAAACAGCTAAGTTTTTGGTCAGCCAAACAGAGTCACTCATTCATGCACTGAGTCAGACTGTCAGTCAGAAAGATCTCTGCCTTCCAGTCACTGAATGTAGAACATCAAAAGGCTGGAGCCTCACACTGAGTGCCTAGTGTGAATGCTCTATGAGCAGAGTAATGCGATTAGAGTAGACTGTGTGATATTTCAATCGGTTAGCGCCCTACAGTCAGATGGGAAACATGCTATGAATATGAAACGCTGTTTAAGAGGGCTTCTGGATTGACTGGCTTTACATGGGAACATAAAATCTTTGGACCATTTGTGTCCCACCACCCCATTTAACCCAACAATTAGCCCAGCACTCACTGCCTCCATGACTTTCCAAGGTTCTCGACTGAAAAAAACTAAAAGGAGAAAAAAAAAAAAAAAACCTACTACCGACACTAGGAGTTAAATTGTACAGGCATGATGACACCTGAATTCAGAATTCACATTTCTACTGAAATAAAATCTAAAATCAGTTTCATTTTGTGTTATGTATGCAGAGATTCTCAGTCATCCATGCCATAGTTATTCAGGAAGAGTTAAATTAAGAGCTTATGGTATCAATAATGTAATGATACAGACATTGTTATTTTCAAATACCCCAGAATAACGTATTACTGTCCAAACATACTTTGCTGTAGATCTTGAAGATGTTTCACATTTCATCCAAGAGGCTTCTTCAGTTTTGTGTTACTGTAAACATGAAGAATATTTTTCATTTTGAGGGCCACTGCCATACATGACATACATTCAAGATCCCTGCCTTTTTCATGATTGTTTTTTTTTTCTTTTTATCCACTTTTGAACATTCAATCAGCCAACACATGCTGAGATTTTCTTTGTAAGACCTCAGTTTGTGTCACTGTATGTGGGCCTCATTTTCACCTCAATCAGACCATACAGCAGTACTCCCCAGAGAGCAAGAGATAAAGAGAGAGAGTGAGAGCAAAAAGCACACAATAAGAGGAAGTTTGTAGAAGTGTTGAGAGAGATTATAGAAATGAGAAGAGGCAGAATACTTGCTATTCATGTCTTGCTTTTCTTTGCGGGTGTCGCGTCTTCGCAGAGGTCTGCGCCAGGGTATGTCGCCAGTCATGTTCTGGTATCAAAGGTTCTCGCAGGCATCACTGGTATTGAAACCCAAATTATTTATGACAGAAAGGTGACTGTGTCAGCAACTGACTCTTTCTCCATTGCAGTCATTTGTGTGTTGGTGTGTATGTGTGTGACAGAAAGTGTGCAGAGTTATACTGCAGGCTCCATGTCAAGATTGCTCGAAGGCATGACACCTGTGGGAGAGAGAGAGAGAGAAGACAGAAGCAGACAACAAATGCCTGAAATAAATTTGACACTATGTGGCAGTTTAGCATATTTTGGCCTCTGTAGTGTAAGCACTGATATGCATCATTCTCTATATAATGGAAAATTAAAAAAAAAAGCAAACGTTTCTACAGATACTTGCTGTGCTATGTTATCACATTATGCAAAGATCAATTTGCGAAAACCTTTGTGAGATTGTTTATGTGGTTTAATAATGCTCTAACAGGGTGTTAGAATTTGTCATCATGGGTGCTTCAGTCAGCACACAAACTTTATTGGAGATAAAATCCTGTATTGCCAGATTACCCTGAATGAAGTAATATTATGACCAAGGTGTACAAGAGTCACAGTCATGCAACTTTACCTCTAATCTTATTGCATTTACATGAAATGTAAACCCAGATTATGGTTTATGCTATTAATTAAGTAAATTATAAAACAATATATATTATAATCATATAAAAATATTTATCTTTCCTATGAGTCACATTTTAACTCATGGGCTAATAGAAAATGGAAATATGTGTTTTTTGTTTTTTTTCAATGAGCATAGAGACCAAACACAGAAACAAACCAGACTATGGAGTTTACTGAATGTGGCAAGATTGATTTAAGAGACTGGTGACTAACCGACTTTGTTAATAGAGTTATTCTTACTCTAATTACACGTAATGCAAGTAAAATAAACAGTGACAATATCACTAATTGCATTATTACCTTACCCTGGTTATAATCAATTAATGACAATTTATGTAATGACACTATGTAATGGCAACATTATTTAGTGACACCACTTCACACCTAACACAAACATAAGCACTGTACTTTTGAATTATAGCCATTCTGCTTGAGAGTTCACTGGCTGACAGCCATGTATGTGTGTGTCTGTAAAATATGCTTATGTGTTTTCCTTCCACATTAGTTTGTGAAAGAGGAAATTATTAATTTGAATAATTTGAATACAGTATTATTGTCAGACTCTTATGAATATTCAATGTGGCTCAGCTCCCATTGCACACAAATCAACAGCATCAATTACCTCTGTGAATGATAAATTATTGCTGGTGATAATAGGAAAATATTACTTAAGCTGAATGCTAACTAGTGCAACACAAGCTTGTCCACATTTTGTCAAAGGTTGTGTCCTGGCAATTGTACCATAAGTATGCTAGAATCCCTGAGCAGTTTTTAGTATTCAGTTAAAACAAAGAACAAAGGCTTTGCATCAAAATGTCTGTATTAATGTAAAAACATCAACAAAATGACATATAGTTATTAATTTCACCAACCTCTAAAATATTAATATCAGAAAAAAAGCAGTATCTGTTGGCTACAATGTCTGTATTCTTTGGAGACCTCCTCAACCTTCACTGAGCCATTGAACCCATCACCTGGACTGACAGCTTGATGGAAAAAGCTTCTCCTCTTACCCTATTCATTTCTACCCATTTGTCTCTCTACCCTCCTCTCCCTCCCTCTACTCGGTCCCCTCTTGTTCCATATTATCAGGACTGACATGAGAGATCACATTCCTGAACAGTTGTTTGGGCCAGCTGAGGCTTTTATGACCACCCTCATAAATGTTTCTGGGCTGGGGGGGAGCAGTTGATTCTTAAAAGATTAAAACAAGTATGAAATGTGAAATTGCTGTGTTGCGGTGATTTAATGGAAAGGCAATCAAGCAAAAAACTGAGAGAGAAGAGAGGTTGGAGAGGGTGAGTAATTTTTGAGGAGCAATGGTGTAGGGCCAGAGACACAAAGAGATTGCACAGTTTAGAGGGAAACATTTTGTCTAAGTGAGGGAGAGATGGAGAGGGAGAGGTTGAGAGGTTATTTCTCCTCCTGAGCACATCCATTTCACAGTGTTTTCCTCAGGTCTCCCTCTGGACATCACCTCTCTTCCCCTTCAAGCGATTATCCCTCCATTCACCATTATATATGTGGCACAAAGCCTTCACTTACTCACATACTTACCGTGTCTGCTCACTCACACCAAAGAAACTGCAAGCTTCCCATGACGACCATTAGAGAAAGCCAGAGATTTTCAAGTGCTGCTGACTGCAGATATAGTGTGTCTGCCGTGTCTATTGACATTTTATTAATACTGTTGTCAATACCTATTGTAAAATAACGATTAAGAGCCTGAAGCCTCTCAGGACAGGGTAGCCTCCGAATCATTTTCTTGGAAGAGCAGTGAACTGCTTGTGCAGATCATGATGGAATTGCTGGCAGTGTGGGTTAGGCAGAAAGTGAGGGCAGCCTGGTGGGAAAAAGAAAAAGTGTAAATTGAGTGAAAACTATGAAATCTCTTTGTGCCTCAGCCTGTTTGGTGGGTGCACTGTATATTTAATAGTCAGTATGTTTTTCTTTTGCCTTTATTTGATGGTTAACTTACTACAAAGGTCCCTGGTTGGAATCAAACTGAAAATGTTCCAGTATTGTGGCAACAGTAGGCTGCCAGGGCACCCATCGAACTGAATTTTGATGAGCACTGCATCAGGACAGCTGTCGGTGGGTCACTCGGTATGATCCAACTTTTTGCAAAACAGGTTAAACAACAACAACAAAAAAAAGCTTTCTAGTCCTGTTTGTGGAGTTGGATCGAAGGTATGAATGACTTTTAATAGCCAACAAGCAGTCAGATCTGCTCCAATTTAACTATATGTTAGTGGTGGCATTGGTGGCTAGCCCACACTAGCATACCCATCTCATCCATCTAATTGACAGCATGGGTGGCTGATAGATTAAAAAGCAATAAGAATGATGACTGGCATATACTAGGCCAATCAGAAATGACTTCAATCATGAATTTATGGGAGATCAAGTGCAAAGCTTGAAACACTGACTTTTACCACTCTCCATTATAATTGAAGGTCTAGATAATCACTTAAGATCATTGTGTTAGTAATGATTGGCATTGACCTTGTCCTCTGTAGATACCACTGGACCAGAGTAATGCAGTAAAAGCACTCTCAATCAGTGTGGAGCCTTTATAATGTAAGGTATAACTTAAAGAGGTCTTGATCCCCGTGGTGCCTTTCTGTTGTCCATACTGTAAGTCACTGCTGTTAAATCAGTAATACACTGGGGGCAGTAAGCATTACGCAAGGCACTTTGTTTTCCTCTTATTTTCTGCCTTCTGTCTAGATCCAGCTCACTGTCAACATCAGTGTGACATCATAATGTTCGATAAAAACACTTTTACTGGCCATTATTCAATGCCACAAGACTTGGCTACATATATGAACCTGGACAGCCTCTTTTTTTTTTTTTTCCTTGTGGGTGTGTGGGTGTTTTGAAGATGGTTTCCATATAAATGGTTTCATATATTCCTGCAGAGAGTGTTTGTCTGGTTCTTGGTGAGTGTAATTTTGCAGTGTTTAATTTCAATTAACATTATCAATACCATTTTTGGCTTTTGTTTTGCGTATATATTAGTTTCCTTTTCCTTTTAGTTGTAGCTTTGTAAAAAGTGATACATTTTTATGGGGAAAATATGGAGGTTCAGTGGTGGAAATAACAGAATAGCATCCAGCAACTTTACTGATTTGACCTTTTTATTTCATGCTGTACAAAAAATGTGTCAGACTAAAGAGTCCAGCGAATTTTACAACAGACTAAATACAAACAAGTACACGTGAGGTTAACAACATACACCTTGGGAAATCATAATATTTTTTCTATCTTCCGTTGATAAGCAATCTGCATGAACATGACCGACAACAAAATATATATAGCGTGAAGACAAACTGGATGTCGAATTACTTACGTAGGGTAATTTTAGAACTATGTGTTGCTCTTGCTGTCTGAGTCAAAGAACAGGTTATGGTTGCTGGGTCTGTCCCATCAACTCAGTGTTGTGTTACAAGCTCAATATTTCCACTCCATTAATAACAACCTGGCAAAAAGAGCAGACCAGGTAAACCAGCAGATGCAGATACTGGCCCTTCAATATGACACAGCAACTTTGCAGTTTGTGGAAGAAGTGTCATATGTAATGTTTTTGCTGGTAGGGTAAAATGACCTTATATTATAACACATTCCTATAGGTAAGCATTTGTAATTATACATCATAACACATAATTGATTGTGTTTGTTTATGCCCTTGCATTCTCCTGACACAGCTTATTAATAGTCAGTGAAGGTGAACATGTGATGTATAGTATTTTAAGAGATCACAGTCAATAATATTGACATTAAACTATAGAGCGCATGGGTGACACTTGTTAAAAATGTTAACTGGGGAAATTTGTATTCTTGTACACACAGTTTCCTAATTTATATCATGTATTGCACCAAACTGTGCTGCAAACCTCTGCTTTGAAAGAATCAACCTTTTAGATATCACTGAAGATTGTCTACACTCTGCCATCACCTGCATTCTGCTTCCAGAAACACTCAGCGGGCAACAAGGGCAGACATAAGCCATCCAAAACATTTGCCAAGCAGAGGGAATCAGGTTGACAGTTCCTCCTTTTAAAATGAAACTATAACATGAACAGTGTAGCATATTTGTGTTAAAGACAAAAGGAAACCTGAAGTACTTTGTTAATAACAAATGTTTCATAAGAGGAACATTGTGAACAGGCTTCTGTGTGTACAGGATAATTACATCCACATATAACACTTCCACACTGCATGCAAAATTAAACATATGTTTCTTTCAAGTAATTATCATTTGAATAGAGTTTTATTTTTGACTCATTGTTAATATCTTACATGTCATACATTTTTCAAATTTTATTTTTATCAGCATAAGAGAGCTTTATTGGAATTCAAAATCCACCCTCTCAAGCCTGTGAAATACTTGTTTTATGGAGTTTATTGAGCTACTCAAATCTTTTGCATGGGCACATCACTGTTTGACTGTTTAATGAAGATGCAGTCATGTGAAGTTATTAGTTCTTACACTTAATTATAGATGAAAAGTAAACTCTCTGCATGCTTAAGTATGCTTTTTCATTAGCTGTCTAAACACTTAAATCTCCTTGTCTATAAATGTTTCTGACTTGCATGTCTGGGGAGCATTTCAAAGAGAGGGCACACACTTACATACATTTTATAAATAATGAAGATTTTTGTCTTATTTAAAACAATTTCCTTATGTGAACCCGCATGTTGCATGCCATGCATATTATGACTGACCTGCTGTAACATCCACATCATACATCATGCATAGCTAGTTAGCCCTGCAATCAGACCCATTGATTACAGTTACATCTGGCTGATCAATCACTTCCTGGTGGCCATTTTTCAAAAACATCAGCACAGATCGATACAGACTTGATAGATGAGAGGGCTTGTGCTTAATTTCAAACAGGGCTCAGACCATGATGTGCTCTCCTGGCTCTTAGTGGTTGGATGAATAATAATGTTCTCAGATTTGCACATTGTTGGCAGCTGGGATCACTCCCCCTTTGTGGCTAGTGTTTCATGACTATCACAAGGATGTAAAACAACAATCAAATCATTTAACAGTCAAATATATACAGGGTGCAGGCAGATAATTTGTTTCCTCCTACAGTATGAAAATGTATTTTTTAGTTATTTCCCTCGTAGGAATTTTGGATGTTCTGATTAGTGTGTTTGATTTGCCCAGTTTAGTGTCCAGTACATCTGCATCTCTCGTTGTCACTGATCTTGACGCTTGAGTTTCAAAAGGCAGAAAAGTAAATGGTAATAAAAAAGTATGGCTTCCTGTTACCTCCAACTCACAGCTACACTGACTTCCCGACAGTTTATCTTGCTGACTTCTGTTTGAGTAAATGGTTTTTAATCTCATTACTTTTTCTCACAACAGCTGCCTTTGTTGCGCGTACACTACAATAATATATTGATAGTACTGACAGGAATCCTGCCAAAACTGTGGAAAAAAGCCTTTTTCATTGATTTTTGAGCAATACGTGAGACTACTCTACTAAATCCATACAAAGGTTTTGTTACTCCGTTGTGGTTCCTGACTATGTGAGTGGCTGCAGTGAGAGAAATCACAGTCAGAGAACTATAACTACCAAACAGAGCTGTTAGTGTGACATACTGACTATTATTGCCATGTCACCCAGGAAATGATGAGGTCCAAGAGATATTAACTGCTGTGGAAATGACAGGTAGAGTAGTTTTTCTGATCTAGGTACAGAGTTGTGTCCCCTCCTTAGAAGGGCCTGACAATGGAACAACAGAACAAAAGAGATAGTAGCAGCCTTAAGATGGACAGTTAGAGGCATGTAAAATTGCTAAAGGGAAAATAAGGACTATCACTTTCACAGTGAGACAAAAATGGATTGAACTTGGGAGGAGAAGAGTAGAAACAAGAAGAGGAGGATGCGAGAGATTGATGTAACCCAATCTATAGGCAGCTAGTGTACAGTTTCCCAGGAAGTTATTGATTTGAGGCCAACATTGATCTTGATACCGTAAATAAACACCCCCACATTTATGCGAGCAGAGTCAGCTAAGAAGTAAAGGGTGAAGAGAAATGCCCTTGGAAATATCATCGGCACTGGAGTTGGGAATCCCACATCTCTTGTTTCTTATGTGTGGCTGAGGATGAGGTAACTAACATGAGAAGTGATCCAGCTTTTTCAAACCAAATGGCTGAAAATTCTGACATGATTCCTTGCAAACCTAATTAAGGGTAACGCTGAGTTCTTTCAAACTTTCTTTCTTCTTTCAAACAAATTATCTTACTAAAATATAATCAACTAAAATAATGCAGTGAAATTTCAATTTAGTCTTGTAAATACCATGTGTGGAACTCTCTCACAAGCAGCACCATTGAAATACTTCATCAGATAACCTTGTTGGATAATTGTGTGTTCACCCATTTTTTTTCCCCCTTCTCTGTCTTATTGTTACCGTTTTATCGACAGTACATGTTAAACTCCTTGTTGGCAACACTTCTCATGGAATTCCAATAGCACAGCTATACATTACAGGCTTCCCTAAATCCTCAAGTGCCCCCACTGTGAATACATTTTCAGTGAGGCTTAAAATGGGTCGAACCAGCAGTCAATGGTTATGTGATTCCATTTAAGGAGGCGCTATTGATAGTGTAAGGGATGGTAGGACAGAATAGCTTTGGGAAATACTTAAAACAATTGCTGTGTCTGTTTGTGTAATGTTTTGTGTCTCAGTGTCTGTTCAAGCTTTATATGTGCACTAGAAAGAAAAAAACTGACAGACTCAGATCCAGCCAGTAGACAGTAAATGATGTGCTCTTTTCCTAAAGTTGATAAAGGGCTCATAAATCTCTTTTTAGAGTGCTTATCAGGGCCGATTGGGCCCATCGGTTCTGAAGAGGAACTCTGTAGAATCATTAGTTCCAAAAAAGAGCAATTTCATATGGTTTCATCATTTCAAGGCAATCCCAGTGTGTGTATGCGTGTGTTGGCACACATGCAGCAGTTTTTAAGCGCACTCTTATGACTATTACAGTTTGGAGATCAGAGAAAGCAGCACTGTGTGGTTGGAACGCTTGTGTGCGTGTGTGTGTGTGAGCATGCAAGAGTATAAGTTATTTATATTATAGGATAACAAAGAGAATGTGTAACATCAACTTTTAACCTCGACCAGAGGGTTGCTCTTGTGGAACCTCTTTCCTCTTTGAGAACTGGGGCATTAGTGATATATGGAGTCCACTGTTGCAGTCAAACGTGGTCACCTATGAAGATTTATAGGAGCAATACTAGAAGTCACGTCAGGACTTTACAACCTTGGTTTGATGTCTGCACACAACCACAAATACGAGGTACATTTGCAAAAACCTGAATACACACACCCTCACATGTAAGCACACATACACAAGCACACACACACACATACACACATAGATGTGCACACACACAGTAGTTCAAAACAGTCAAAGATCCCACTGTGAAAGATGCAGGCTCAGCTTTATTAGCTAATGCTATTTGTTAAACCACAGACTACATCCCCAGCTGTAGATTTCCCTAGAGAGACGACTGAAAACAAATGACCACCCAAATGCAATGCAGTGAAGTATACATGGGGTTTTTCCTCTCGCTCTTTCTTTTTCTGTGCCTCACTTGAAAAGCCTTTCTTTTGAAATCTCCTTTTATCCCTCCAAAGCTCAGTGATAAAAAAAAATGACATTCTCCACTTACTCCTACTTTTCGTTTATGAAATATGATGAAAAGCAATTTTCACCACCCCCCCCTACCCTTCAAATGGTTTAACTACAATAAAGGCTATTTTACTACTTAGAGGTCAATTGCCATGTTTTGATGAAAGAAATTAGGTAAAATTTTCTTCTTGACTAGCACAGGTTTTCCCTTGTATGTATTTGTACATCTGTTCAGTTTTTCACAGCTTTGTCACAAATACAGGTAGCGACACAACGTATACACACTGACTGACTCATAATCGGTAGTGATTATGTGTCTCTCACTCGTGGACTTCATAATTTTTCTCCTTCAGATGGCTACAGGGTCAGTGTGTCACTCAAACACTTCAGCTAGAAATGTAGTTCTGTGTGTTGTTAGCAAGCCATTCTCACTGTCTATGCTTACAGCTTTTGCAAACACACACACTTGCGCACACAAGCATTCAGTTGTCCCCTCTACCCTTAGCATTTGGCAGAGACACTGACAAGTCCTTGCAATTAGATATACAGCTACAACCAGCAAATGGGATTTGGAACAGAAGTCTCCCTTATCCTCACGCTTAATGACCACTCCACAACGTTACTCAGAGACACGGTGAAGGAGACATTGTGGCTGTCTCAGTTCCACCAAGCAAACCACAAAACTCACTGGAATAGTGAGACCCTTTGGTGTGTGCATCCAGGCAAATTTGAGTCTGTTGCATTGAGAGGAGGAATGGGAAAATAGGCACACAGATTGAAAGACCTTTGCAGTGAGATAGTCATGCTCCCACTTTGAGAGAGAGAGAGAGAGAGAGAGAGAGAGAGAGAGAGAAGCCCACGGGGTATGAGCTCTGGAATTGTTTATGAAGGTTTTTGAATTTCAAGGAGTAGCATCACGGCATCTAAAGCACAAGAAAGACAGAGGTTTTGGACATCAGGAAGAATGAATTGAATCCCTTCTTTTCTCACAGGGCATAGTAATTAAACACATTTATCATTACAAGAGAATCGCAACTCTTTGTTCCAAGAAAGTCACACAGTGTAACAAAGGGAGGGAGAATGAGCAAGATTAGTGAAAGACAGAGGGAAATAGAGAGGAAGAGAGAGAGAAAAGCACTCCTCCTCCTCCTTTGTACCCTTTGTGAGATGGAAATGGTTTGCAGCACTATGAGCCTCGAGCGTTAACAATGGGGTCCAAAGTCTGAGACCACTTTCCCGTTCAAGTGAATGGAAGAATGGTCTCAGACTTTTGAACCCCACTGTGAACAGGTAGTTTATATTTCTCATAATCTACAGCCTGGTAAAACACAACAACCAGCAGTATGCAGTATGCACAAGCTGTCACCTAAATTTGGCCTGTATAATGGGGTTTTCAGATACAACGTGACAATGGCACCACTGTGCTCTGAAACCCATTACTGCCAGTGGCTTGTGCCATATCATGACGGTTTATCGTTGCAGCGCAGCATGCTGCTCAGTGAGTTCAACTAGGTTGAACTTTGACTTTGAACCAGCGGTAATCACAGCACTGATTGCATTGTGTCTGAAAGTGTCATAAGAGAGTGGTTAAGCCTTTAGAGCATTTATATGGCTTCACTTGTACTCACAAGGTACAGGTTTGTATCGCATAACCTTAGTTTCAGCAAAACACCAATTGTGCTTTTCCAGTCTTCCTGTATATTTCCCTTTTGAGTTGAGATGGGGGGAAAAAAAAAAAATTAACAATCCGTGTACCACAATGTCTATCAGTCTGTCACGACCATGGCAGGAAATTAACAATTACCCTTTTTGTCTATTTGTCAGTCTGTGTCTGTATCCTCCTGTCTGTCTGTGTATGTCTGTTTTCCTTTCTGTCTGCAGAATTTCCTCTCTATCATTGAACTATAGAGCAGAGCAGGAAATTAACAATTATTCTGCTGATTCTCACACTTAGACTGTCTACAGGCTGCTGGAAGAAATCAATAGCCCACATGCATATGAATTATGCAATGTTGAATGTGCAGTGGTCTTTGAGGTAGTGAGAATGTCTGTAGGGTGGACAGTCAACAGGCTTTTGTTTAAGGTTTGCTCTTGGTGGAAGGTTTTCTTTAGAGATGACATCATTCTGGTGTTGACCTTATAAACACATGTCCGTCCAAGCTGTGTTTGTTCCTTGAGACATTGTGTGCAGGTGTGGGCATGTGTCTGCACAGGTGTGTTAATGTATGTGTAAAGGTTTGTCTGTGTCATTGCAGCCGCTCACTATCATTGTAATTAAATTGAAGCACACTGCACATTGCACACACACACATAAAATTAGGCTTGTTGACTAACAAAGAAAAAAAAAAGAACTACACCAACATCTGTTACTGTCTATGAAAAAGCTGCAGAATGTACATTAATCTGTTTTTCTTCTCTCTCTTGTCTTTCTCCTTCTTTCTTTCATGCCTTCCCTCTACACTGATGTCACTCCTACAACAAAGGTAAGAGAAAATCAAGTGTGTACGAGTGTGCATTAGTGTGTGTATAAGTGCATTTATATATCAGTGGTTATCATTGCTGTCTCCCAAGCAACTGACTCAGGTTCAGTTCCTGACCAGTGTGTGATCTCTGAAACTTGGTCTCTGCAACCCTGAATAGGAAAGTAGTGATTTAGAGAATGTATGGATAGATGGATCACACCTCTTGGCATCAGCCTACTCTGTCAGTGTGAAATCTTGCTTTTCTTTTCTTTTCTCTTCTCACTCTCTCTTCATTCATCCTTTTTCCACTGTAGGATACTTGTCTTAAAAAATTAACTGTAATCTAAAATACTGTTCTCTCTAATTCACTGTATAATATATTGCAAATTGTACATCCAAGAAGGCCAGTGTTAGACTTAGCACAGATACATATCATATCATATCATTTCATATTGCAGGATTTTGATTGCCCAATTGCTTGACAAAGAGATAGGTGAAAGACTTAATATATAGGAAGAAAGCAGTTAGCAGTAATGCTCACCTTAGCCTACAATGTCAGCATGACTCAACTGACAGTTACCCTGTGTGCAGGACTTTCAGTCAAGGTTAAGCCTTCACAGGGCACAAGTCATGAACTAAGGAAACCACTGATGATCATTTCATTAACATTATGCCATAATATTTGAGGTCAACATGATAAACCACGGCACTGACCATATAATACATAATACATCGCATGGCTATATTGTATGTGGTGTGTTAGGAGTTTGTGGAGTGTGATACAAACTTACAGTTTGTGCCTTTCAGAGACTTGCTATAGGAGACTAGAGTATAAAGACACATTTAAGATAGCAGATGTAGGATGCCATACCTTGAACACCTGTAGAGTCTAATGTAATTCAAAACAACAGCACTGTGATGAATGCAATCTTTGTGAAGCTTTTAACGTTCAGTTTTGTTGAGACTGTCAGACTCTGTGGTAATTCTTGTGGCAGTGTTGTTGCATCGGACTGCTTTTACATAATAGTAAAGTTTTCATGTATCTTTTGTATAGTTCCTGAACTCAGTAATACTGTAGAAACAGTTTTATTGTGCCGTGAATTACTGATAGTAGAAATTACTACAGAATTAAAGGATACCTTTTGATCACTAAAGTAGTATTCATAGCAGCACCCTTGTGTCGCACTGTATTGTGCATGTTTTCGTGGTCTTGTAGCCACCCCTTTTGTGACACAATGTAAATGTCACAGAGTAGGTGGATTTTCACAGCCTGTATTATCCAAATGTAATGTTTAGACTCTTGTCCTTGGACCTTGAGTTATAAAAGCATAATCCCTCTTTATGACAATCACTCACAGCAATTTAAGAACATAAGGTCATATCCCACATAGTTGTTTCATTTCCCTGTTTAAAAAAATGCATTATCTGTTGCTCTAGTAGGGAGATTAGAGATAAGATGAACTGCATTGATCCCTGAGGAGAAATGAGTTCGCTACTGCAGCAAATAATAGAGCGTACAGTAGATAAAAACACAATAACAAAAACATAAGCTTTTAGATGATGTCCTCATCATGCTAATGCAGAACTATCACTGGCAACAGGGAGTTCTTATTACAGTACATTAGCTATTGGCAGATTTACACAAACATAATGAGACAATATACACAGCTGCTTTTTAGGCAGAATATAAAACAGCACTGGGAAGTTTAGACCATGAATCACACCACAAGACAGAAACAAACTCATCCCAAAAGTAACAGTCAAAATCAAACATGACTCTGTTAAAATGGAACCATAACATGGCAAAATGTTGCGTGTCAGTTCTGCTCTACACAAATGGAGTATTATGTGACACTGTCATGCAACGAAAGGGCAGTTGCCCTTATGCAATCTATTTTCAGCAACATTTTAGTTTTTTTATTATTATACACAAACACACATATATGTGCATACACACACACACATATTATATATATCAGCTGTGATATATATATGGCTGCTATAGATATCAGCCATCCAAACAACGCTTTTGTAAAAGACACATTTTATTTATTTATTTGGTTTACATACTGTGTTAAGCCAGATTTATTGTAGCAATTTTTTTTCCTCTCAAGTCATTTGTCATTTTACCTTTAACTGCCATTAAGAACTGCCTTGATTTCCTCATGGGAGAAAAAAAGAAAAAAAAAAACTTTCTTTGTGTTGTGGCTAAAATGGTTGTGGTATCTTCATCCATGTAATACTTTTATACATTTGGGCTATTAAATGGACAACTAACAAATCAAACTCTTAAGCTTTGTGTATTATCTTGCTGTGAGGCACGTCTGGAAAGAGGGTGTTGCTGGAGCTAAATGGAAGGATAGTATTTATCCCCACAGCTAGAGTCAGAAATAGCTGTGGAATGGTTGAGAAAATAGCTGGAGGAACTGTTAAATCTACACTTTGACATCTCTCTCTCCACTACTCATTTGGATGCATGGATGGCAACACAAAGTACAGAGCATACGCACAATGCACATATGCACACACACACACACACACACACACACATATATATACACCTCATTAAGTCTAATCACAGTCTGAGACCCATCATTGTATCAGACCCTTACTCTCAAGTGTCAGACAGAGAAGACAGAGATTGTCAGTTTTTCTGTTTGTTTGTGAGCATGGGTATCTTCTCTCTGCTATTCTCTCTTCACATTTTACACTTATGGATATACATTGGTTTCTACTTGCCATAGACAGCCAGTTATTCAGCCAGTTAGTCAGTTTGGCAACCTGGCAGACAACGACATCCAAAGTCAGTGACACTTTTAGTGATATTTGTATCACCATTAAGCAAATGAACAACCAAGCTTTCAGTCAGTCTGTGTGTGAATTCAGGTTATTCGACTCATTATTAGTTTCCTGGTTCGAACATAGCTGTCTGTGGCTACGGGATGCTATGTTGAGATTTGAGGTCTTTCATGAGGTATTGTCACATTATGGTGGTTAAGATGATGGAAGTGTTGGAGTAACAAAGTGTGGGTGGAGGGAGAAGAGGAGAAGGAGTGACAGACGAGGTCAGGAGGATGAATAAGAGAAATGAGGTGGAGGAGGGGAGAGGAAGATGTCTGGAGGTCAGTGAGTGTACTGTCTGAGCATTATTGTATGAATTGGAAAACACATATACACACACATATACACACTGACGCAGAGGGGTAGAATGCCACTGCCGCTAGCAATAATCTCTTCATCTATCAACCGTATTATAACAGATCCATCACGGTCCACACAACTTAGTGCCTACACAGATGTCACTCCCACACACATGCATACATATTTAAAGCATGGATGAAGATCAGACAGTGCTTACCTATAACCAGATATCCATCAATAGTTTTTTTTTAATCTAACATCGACAGACATATTGCTTCAGAGAAATAAGATATGAGAAATGCCAGGCAGGAAAGCTAAATCATTTCTTTAGATAGGAGATTATCATTTCTTGGCAACAACCCATATTATCTCACAAACCAAGAGGAAATTGTTATTCTACTATTTTTTTTCCCCTTTAAAGTAAGATTTCCACTTTGATAATGGTGCAGTAAGAGAAAATCCGTCACGGGTTATTGATGGTGAGGGATTTCAGCCTGCAGTTTGCCTTTTGACATATTGGTTAAGAATTTAGATGTAGTGTTCAGCCACTCAATAAATCAAACATCCCATTTAGAAATTACTAACAGATCCTCATGTAATTGTGACACTACAGAAAATGAAAGTCTGAAATGATGTTTCTAGGAAAATTAAGGATTAAGTGAATCTGACAGCGCCAACCGTGTTCTCCAAATGGACCGTTTCCGTATTGTATTTAAGTAATTTATTTCTAATTCAGAAATAACTAGCATGTGTGGGTGTAGCTTGTAATGTGTGTGTAATGCATTTTGTTACCTTGGGACCTTAAAACACCTGTAGTCCTTATGGGGCCCAAAGCCCAGTCCTAACACGATAAAACATCATTTCTGAGGTATTGGTTATGGTTAGGGGTAAGGTGTGAATAGAAGTTAGGTTAAAGTGGCAATCTTGAAGATTTCAGTCTTAGTTGATTTGGCGACATCTGTAGTTGCTGGTATCGCCAGCTTAATACGACAGGTCACAGAATTCTGGGAGCAGTTAAACAAACT
Source organism: Toxotes jaculatrix (assembly GCF_017976425.1). Lineage (NCBI taxonomy): Eukaryota > Metazoa > Chordata > Actinopteri > Toxotidae > Toxotes > Toxotes jaculatrix. The sequence continues at coordinate 11,666,725 of NC_054400.1, read as the reverse complement.
ATTGTTACATAAAGACGTCAGGCAGTAATTTGCCTTTTTTCATCCTCCTATGAATAACCGCAATCTGATTTTATGCTGCACATGGCATGAGTCTGCCAACATCAGGGCACATTGAAAGGAATTGGTCACCTCGCTGAGAAGTTAGAGGTGTGCAGCCTGTCACCCGCAGCAATACTTCATTGTCCAGAAATGCCAAAAATGACTGTCTTGTTTTATAAATGTATTTTTGATGAATAATAGCTGTCAGTGGTAAACTCACTGACAAACACATTGCATTAAAATAATTTAATGGTTTTAATGTGAATTGGCTGCAGGAGGAAATGTTCAGTTTGCATTAGCAGAAACTTAGCATAGCATTTTTCCTTGGAATGTTGCCACAGACACTAAAAAAGTGCAAACATAAATATTGCAGTGCTTTCATCAGTGGACCATATGCTTGGTCACCATTGTTTCATCTCATTCTGTGATAGATAGTGACTTTACAGACATTTATTTAAACTAGTACAGTGCCCTTTCAACATGTGTCCGCCAGTAGGGGCTGATTTCTCGGCCTACGCTACCTTACAGCTCTCCTGAAAGAATCTATCAAAATCAATCAAATGAGTGGTTGTCAAGAAAACTGGCAGATGGACAGAGATTCCTCTACTTACAGTATATATGCCCTTTAAAGACTTCTCATTTGCTCATTCTTCACCTTAGAAATGGCAAAACAATGTCACCACAAGGTCCATTACAAAAAAAAAATATTTGTCCATGTTTTTTTCTTGTTTTTTTTTTGCACAAGCATTTAGTGAATTATCTAAAATATCAAGCCATCCTTGTCATATCATATACTTTTATTTTGGGGTGAACTTTAAATGCAGGCTTTATGTCATATTTATCTAATCAAAGCTTGGTTAAAAGTCACTTTTGATTTCTCTTGTGCTTTAGTGTTACTTCCTGTCTCAAATAATAAAGTAAGGCCGTTAGTCAAGTGACTCATTATGAAGTCTGATTGCAGCAGGAACGAAGCAGCTGCCAAAACGCTCAATGCTTATCATCTCGGAAATGGGTTTGAAAGTTGTGTGCGTGCGAGTGCATGCATGTGTGTGTTTGTGTCTTCTGTTGATTTTGACAGGAGGAGACATACTCAGCTGAGTGCTTTTATCATCAGACAGAACTGCCCTGAAAGTTTTCCGCTGTATTCCCTCTGGGTGGACAAGCACTAGATTTTGGACTAATTAAAGTGATATTTCACTTTGGTGTAACATTTACAGTTTTCGCTAGTTATATCCTTGTTGAAGTTCCTGAGAGGTGAGCCACCATCATCGGTTGCCTCGCTGATTAACAATGACTTTCATACTTCAGTTTTCCCTTCTGGTAGTCAGGAATTCACACATCAAATACCTTTGCTAAATAAAGCAAGATCAGTGTCATTTTATGTGTTTCTAGGTGGATAACTTTGCCACTAGGTAATTTAGTCCCATTTTTAATTATAAAACTTTGATAGGAATTTTAGGTTTAAAAGCTGTTTTGAAATATTTTTCAAATGCAGTTCATTCAGAAGATTCCTCTGTCGAGGCTGAGACTCAAGGTTGCCTCTAGCTCTGTATTTCTAATTAATGAACACCACCCTGGTTGCTAGTGTCTTTTAGTAGAATGACCTTTATAAAATGTCCTCATCAAAATTGAAAAAAATACTATTCAGATTTCAGAATTCAGATTCTTGTCCAAAAACAAAACAAAGTGTAGGAACTGAGACCTTGATACTGGATCCCGATGATTTTGTGATTTTGTGACACATGTTGTGTTTCGATCACTGCTGGCCATGGGTTCATGGCCAGCAGTGATCGATGGGTTTAACATAGGCCTGTACTATGAAGCAGGTTCAACATACCCAGGGCATCTTTTTGTTATCTGGCTTCACAGCGCCTAACATTGGTTATTCTTGATAACTGGTACCATGAATCTTGTTATCACCTGACTTAATTAACTTTGGGTTTTCCTATTTGGCTACTTTCATGTTCATGTTCATGCGTTCATGTGAAAGAAACAGAGTTGTTAATTACAAGCAACATCCTCAGAACCATGAATAAATTACCTCATATAATATGAAAAGAAATTAATGAACAATGAACACACTATCATAAATATGTGATGCAGATTAAAAAAAAAAAAAAAAGTTTAAGCAATGTCAGGCTGTTTCTGTTGCCTGACTCAAATGTTCATTTATAATCATGGGAAATATTTAACAGTGTGTGGATAGTTTTTCTAATAAAAGACATCAGAGGGTTTAGTTTTAATTTCCAATTATTGTCGCAGAGTCTCCTCATGTTATTCTGAGCTGCAGCGATGGAATAAGTGTGTAAAAGATTCAACACTGTCAGGAATTCTGTCAGGATTAAAGAATCTTTGTGCAATTAAAATGCAGCTTTAATAGTTATTATGTAGTTATTTAGAGGGATAAACTCTACCTCCATTTGTTAGAAGCTCTGTTTTAAAACCAGAGTGAACACATGGAAAGCCTCCAATAGCAAAACGATTTGGCTGATCTTTAAAAATATCTGTTGCTCTTTATTATTTGTGACTTTGCTGTAAACTCTTTTGTTCCTGTTGGAATCCTGTAGAAGTTATGACGTCCAGGAATCTGATTGGTCAGTAGTTAAGCTATTGACAGGTTTTGAGCACGGGTTACCGTGGCGATGTACCCCGGTAAGAAGTGAAACACCATCGTGACTCTAAAAACCTGGGGTTAAACCCGCAGTTACCCCACTAACCACAAATCCTGCTTCGTAGTATGGGCCTCAAGTCTTCTGTGCATGTTTGTAACTGTTAGAGAGCCAAAAATATTGATTGTCATTTTCTTAGAATTAAGTCTGTTTTTTCAAAGAAGACAGGAAGTGAGAGAGGAGCACAGACTGTAAAACAGCCCTCAGACTTGCAGTCGCAGAGTAAAATCTCTGCATGCACTCACACTCTTCATATCCATCTCTCAGTGGGCTGTAGTCACAACGAAAAGCCAGTGAGAGACACACACACACACACACACACACACACACACACACACACACAAACAAATCCAATAAGTTCTTATCTGGATCCGAGTGGCTATACACAGTAAAACCTCTGTTGTGCTGAAACACCAGGTTTCATATCACATGTGTATCATAGCCAGATCTGTCATCATCTCTGGAGCCTGTGCGTGCACATGTGTGTCTGTGTGCGAGTAAAGACTTCAGCCATGAGCAGCCATCCAGAATGCTTATCTAGTAAATCCAACAGCTTGGCTGCTTTTTGCTGTGGCAGCAACACACAGACACACATTCTGTCACACAGATTGCTCACAAACACAGGCACCCTCACACCACACACACACACTCACACACGTACACACACAAAACCCCTTGCCCCGCGCTGTCATGCCCGACATACCAGTGTATCGACCGTGCCATCAGCTGAGCTCAGATCTAGCTGTTCTCACTGCTTTAAAGTCCCAGTCACAATACTATGTGTGTGATAGTCCGGACACATGCAAATGGTTTTCTTTTTTCAATTTGTGCTTTTACTCTGACGTTCACATTTTTCTTTCTCTCCCTGACTTTTTCTTCTCCCCTCTCTCTAGCCATTTCTCTCTCTGTCGTTCCCCTCTCTCTCTCCAATCAGATGTGTTACAATCTTCTGTATTACTGCTCTCTACCTGTCTTAGCTTGTGTTCAGCTCACAGTAAACCCCTAAAATCAGAGTGGATACTATCAACTACTTGGTATGGATACTGAGAATAGATGTATGTACATGCCTGTGGAACTCTACTCCAAAAATCTAATCACATCCAATGACAATGCATAGTGTTAGTGTTAAGGAAAGAAGTAAAGCTTTTTTACAGTTTGTCATAGTGTAACTGCATAGAAAATTTTGGAAAGATGAACGTACTGGTTAATAAGATAAGCTGCTTTTGCCGTCTCATTATTTTGCTTTCAGCTAATACTTCTCTTAGCTTCTCTTGAGTGCCACTCAAACAGAAAATATCTAATTGCTGCTGCTTCTAGCAATCACACTTACAACACTAAGTGTGAACAGAATAGGACAGGAATAAATGAAACTGAACAAGGCAATAGAAAATTAGTATTAGTATTAGAAAATTAGAGTATATCATCCTAAGAACAATGATTATGGAATAAGGAAAATAATTATTTTGGGACTTTTTTTTTTTAAATCATTAGCAGACTGATGTTATTTCGGCTTGCTCCTCCATGTTGGAGAGGAACAGATTTAATTCTCACAAATCCACCATTTAACCCAGATGCACACCGACAAATGCACACAGGCCACTAATGAGCATGGTGATTATTAATGCATGCAAATAGCAATTCACGTCTGTCAAACACACCTCATGTTTGTGTGTTTGTGTATTTGAGGAGTGAGAAATGTTTGAAAATTAATTTTGTGAATGTAGCCTGTCTGCATGTTTATAAGTCTGTTTTTCCCTGATTAATGTTTTGATTAGTTTTTATGTCATTATTTAAGTATTTAAGTTCTCTTAACTTGTTGAAACCTTATTCTGTTTCAGAATTGATCAGACAGACAAATCTTCAACCAGACTGTGGCTATCACTTAAAAAATATTTGACAGGTCTTGTAATTAAAGTTCAGAAAATTACAGAAAATAACACACATTTTACATCTATAAGTGACATTTGCATTTTTCAATCATAGTATGTGTGAATACAGTATATCTGTATTTTATATGGTTATAACTTACTGATTAGCCTTTAAAAGTCTGTCAGTCCAAGCACCACACCAAGAGATAGGTCAGTATTAGCATGCAGTGTCATGCACTTCCTTTTCACGCCTTTCCCCCCTACTCCTTCTCTCTGTGTTCTTCCATCCCTCCCTATGCTTTCTACCTGTCTGTGGGGCAGAGCCGCACAGAATGAGACAGACCGCCAAGAAGAGTGAAACAGACAGTGCAGGCATTCTTCAACCTGTTTTTGAGGCATTACAGCAATTTATATATCTCAAAGGGCCTTTATGAGCAACAGAATTGAGAATATCAAGAAAAAAATTGACTCAACATATATATGCTCCCCTTTTTTTCTTTTTTTTTCCCTGGGAAGACAAGCAAAGTGAAGGGGGAGGTGGAGGGTGATGCACTGACAGAAAATGCACGCAGTTCCAATAGAACTTGGGTAGTAGAAAACACTTTGGGCAGACTTCTCAAGCTATTAGCTACTGAACTTGCCTTTAACAGGGGCAAAGATGTCAAAGCTACACTGTTTGACACACAGAGAGTTTTATTGGTGGAGATAGTGGTTGTGTACAAAGAAGAGCACATCAGGAGCCTCAGCATTTGCGAGGGGTGCTTAAAGTATGAGAGAGACATAGAGAGAGAGACAGAAAGAGGGAGAGAGAGAGAGTCCGAATGCCCTCAGGCCATGGACAGCACACTTACCTTTCCTCTGCATCGATACACCTCTGTATTCCCCAATGAATGGCATTACACAAACACAAACACACACACACACACACACACAAACACACACACTCATTCTCTCTCTCTCTCTCTCTCTCTCTCTCTCTCTCTCTCTCTCTCTCTCTCTCTCTCTCTCTCTCTCACTTGTCCCCTCTCAGTGTCACTTTCAACACACAGTCTCCCTGCTTTAATAACTGAGGATGGACTAAATGTGTGTACTTGTAAATGGAGCTGGACTGGGCGTGACACAAAGGGGGGTGTGGGAGCATCTGAAGGGGATCATGCCAGAAAAAGTTTGGAAACCACTGCTCTATAGAATCCTGTCACTTAAAGGAAGATTATACTTTGTGTGGATATAATTCCAGTGTCTGATAACAATAGTTTTCTGACTGGAAAAGCAGAAACTTCTTGATAAAATGAACGGGAGACTGAAGCTGGGGACTCACACATTTGTCACTGGAGCTCTTTTTTTTCACCCAAGATGTTTACTGGAATATAAATCACATATATTGCAATTTATTATATTGTAGTTTAATTTAATTGTCTGCCAGAGATATATTGATAACATTGTCATTGTAATCAACAATAATCCTGCAAATGAGACTCAGTCAATGTAGCAGAGCATTCTGAAAAATTATACATTACAGCATCTCCCTGGAGTGTCTGTGGAAGCTGCTTTCAGGGTATTATTCTGCATTGTTAGGTGCCATTCTTCAATTTGGCATTTATATGATCCATCAACAGATAGTGACTCAGATTCTGTTCCATTGCCAAAGCACAAGACTTTGTTTATTGAAGTTTCCATAGTGTATGTAGAAGGATATCAGTAAGTTGTAAATATATTGTCTTTTGCATTTGAATGCCTTAACGTGAGAGGTAAACTTTGTGTGCAAGGTTCAGATTGACGTATGTTCCCAAATGCACCACAATTGGCATAAGGAATGTGACATATGTAACACTTTAGTGAAGTAAAGTTGTTAAAGCTAATTACTACTTTTAAATGACTACTCTGTTTGGACTGATTATTACAGGGCAAGCAGCTGAAAATGGGGCAAAAAAAAAAAACAAAAAACAAAAAACAAGAACTTTGAGGTGCCAAACAAGAGATAAAGAAAATAAATAATTAAAAAGTAAACATTATATGACATTTCCAAGTGAGGCAACAGGCCAAATGCCTGTACAATATGGTATAAGTTTGTTTAGTCTAGGTTCTGCTCCAAGGAGTAGATAAATGTTTTGATTTGATGAGGGTTGACATCAGTGAGCGAAACTCAGACACACACTGCACAGACTTACACACACACACACACACACACAAACACAAACACCACGAGCAGCATGTCAAGTTTCAAAGCTACTGTCACTGCTTATACCCCAGAGCCAGCTACTTTAAGAGCATCAGCAGTTTGGGAAGAGAGCTTGAACGTGTGTGTACATGAACGCACATGAGCATTTTCACGTGTGTGTCTGTGGTGTGTTGGACAGCCAACCAAATGAATCAGCAAGGCAAAGCCACTCCCCTGGCCTTTACTGCGAGACCTCTTTTAAAAACATTAACGCCTTACAGAAACGGCGCGCACACACACACACACACACACACACAGAGAGAGAGAGAGAGAGAGAGAGAGAGAGAGAGAGAGAGAGAGAGAGAGAGAGAGAGAGAGAGAGAGAGAGACAGACAGACTTAATGCTTAAACTTTTCTTTCAAATGGTGTTGTGAAATAAGAAAGAGATAAAGGGCATGTGGGCGGGTGGAGGAGCAGTGAGCAGTGACAGGAAGAGACATTTTAATCTGGCCATGTTTGCGGACAATGCAGCATGGGTCAAGGGTTACAGATTGCATTTACATAGACAGAACATTCACACTGAATATACCCTCAGAACAGTCACTGTTTTTCAAAAGATTGTGGACATTCTAATAAAAAACAATGTCAGTGCTTATATGAGATGGGACAATTAACCAGGCTAACAGTGCTGAAGGCAAATACTTGCATGGAAGTCCTCCACAACATCCACAGATTTACACATCACTTTACTCCTGCATTTGCCTTGAACATTGCCATTGAATATGATTTGTTAACCCTGCAGCTTATTTGAAAGAGCATTGCAGCATTTTGCAGAGAACTGAGCAGAGGCAGGAATGGAAAACCTGATCTTGAATCCTTCCCTTAAGTCAGACCATTTGATGCGAATATGGTGCTAAACCTGATGATTTTAGATTTTTCTGTCTCCATTCATAAGCAAAAGCCAGACAGAACAAGGAGACAGATGTATTCACAGCGTCTGGCCTTTTTTGGTACCTTGGCTGTAACCTGTGAGAGAAGAATATTTTGACTCAGCGATTATGTTTTGGCATTTTTTAATCTGATAAATGGTGTTGCAGAACAGTATCTGTGCTCCTTCTGCAGTTGCTAAATTACTTGCCATATGTTATAAACTATGTGACTGTAAATGCTGCTTATAATTATCTCCGTTCCCCTTTTTTTTTCTCAGTGCATTAGTCCCTACATGGTATCTTTGATCATTGTCAGGAAATGGAAACCTGTTCTCAATGATTTTCAGCCATGTCCTAGCAACATGTAAGCATCAGGGTGAATCCATCTGTAAACTTACATAATGTAAACTGAATTTATTCAGGGTAAACATAACTGTACTTCAGTGTGCTGTCAATCAATATCACATAGGTTGCTTCATTTAGCTAATATACTCTATTTTAGTAAGCTGAACGTATTGTGGTGAGTACTGGGACTTATGGCATTAGAACATATGCACTTCCAACTCCAGTGTGATTTGCTTTTCACACATTTCCTCCCAATGTCATGGAACTAGTAGTCAACACACAGAGGAAACAACTGTAGTGTTTACTGTTGTTGTGTCTACATGACTACTTGGAGAAGACCATAGAGGCTTTGTCAGGCTCTGATGATAACTGTGATGGATCAGTACAATGCACAGATTAATGTTTTTGGCCATGTTTAACTTGCTTGATGGAACTTGCCCAATACTGGTTTGCTTGAGCAGTTTAAGCCACAGCAAATTAAGTACCAAAGTTAAAATCCTTTAGGGAGCAGGTATTTGAGTGAGATACTGCTGTTTCATGTAACATTTGTTGAAACACAGACAGTAAGTAAGAGAGTAAAGAGCAGCTCAACACCAGAGGAAAAAAAAATCTTGTGTTGTCCTTAAGAAGAAGAACTTCTTACCTTATTTCAGTCATGTCAAAGTGTACAGGTTGTGTCAATACACTGTGGCATCAGTGTTTAAGTTTACTCAGACCACACCCATCAGTGGGGCTCAGTGTCTGAGGTCAAAACCAGAGATCACAGTGAAACACCACTTCAGCCAAGGGTTTTTTTTTTATGTTTCAGTTAGAAAATTGCAGGTAGGCATTCTGTTCAATAAATGTTCTCAGTAGTCTTTTCATTTTTAACTAAATGGTGACAAATTAGCTCTATTACTTGCCCTGGAAAGCCCTGGCTTTTATTCATCAACGAAACTGACTTTCCACTTTAAATCTTTTTTATAATTTTGAGAACACAGAGAAAATGTCTAAAGATAGATTAACAAGAAAAAAGGGGGAAATTATTTTGTGAATAACTGCCATTTTATACTTTCATTTGACCCTTACACAGTCTCGATGTGAACCAATGAATGAATGTGTGAAATAAAATTTTGGCTCGGACTTTTAGATAAACCCAATTGCAGTTGAATGCACTTTAAAGTCTGTTATTTTTCTTTCACTTGTGATAAGTCACTGGTGCCTTATGGTTTTGTATTCAAGAGAAAAGACATTGAAATTTGTGTTGCCATGGTATCTCTTAGCATGCAATCTGTTTTTGACCCAGTATCAATGCAAATATTTTTCTTGGTGGAGCAGACAGAAATGTCAGTGCCATTAAAGGATGGTGATAGAGGCATTGCAGATGCTCTCAGACAGCTCTCTTGTATTTGCCATTATGAACAAGAAACTACAAACAGTCAACCCCTTTTATTCAGTAAAACCATCATTCATTGATTAATTTGGGTCATGCTAACACTGAAAATTAAGCACAAGTGAGTCTTATTTGTTTCTGATTTTGTCCGAGGAACTTAAATTCATAAAAAGGGTGCTAATAATTGTGTCCAGAGTACATTTTGTGTTGTGTATTATTACACTATTATGTAAATTTATTAATATTTTTTTCTTTTGTTCAGTAACCTTGGATTTTATTAAAATATTCTGGTTATATAAAATTGGTTCATTTGCATTTAATTATTTATTTTTTGTAATTAATTTTTTTGTTGATATTCAGCATCAAACAAACATTTCCACAAGATGTATTTCAGAGGCGCAGCTGTGGTAGAGCGGAAGGTCGATGGTTTGATCCCTGGCCCCTCCAGTCCTCATCTCATAGTGTCAAAGACATCTTTTCTTTACAACATAATCACTTGTGAAAATAAGATCAGACGCTTGTAGTTAACCCATTATTTTTTCAGGTGTCAAGCAAATTGTCCCAGTTTATAACATTGTGTTATCTTCTCCATTTTGTGAATTTCCACTGTAATTTCCATCCATGCATTGAAAGTTACACTCTCCTGTGATAACCATTTCCTGGTAAGAGTATTTTTATCAGCCACCAGTAGCATATTCATAAAATATTTATGTCATATTCAATGGCAATGTTCCTCTAGGGTTATGTACCTACATGGCATTGTGTATCCCTCTTCATTAGTCTTTGATAACAGTCCCAGAAAAATATGGTTGTGGTTTACATTTTGGTTTTTTCCTTAGTTTGCTTTGTGCTTTTCTTTCCTCTTTAGATATAATACCCCCCTACACACTTGGGTTAGGGTTAGTGTGAAGGTGAATGTGTTTTAAGACTTGACAGATCTTTATATGCATTTATATGCATATATTATTCAACTTACCAGAATCATATGTTTTTCTAAACAGTTTTATCAGACGTGTCATATAGGGCCTGAGTAATTTTAATAATTGTGTCATATAAACCAAATCTATGTAAAGAAAATTCCAGTTAACCAAATCAAATGCAGCCCATTTCAAACCCTTGCCCCATTTATGAGTTCATGTATTATCAAGATATTTTGTATTTGACAGTTCAACAGGCCACAGTAAGGGTTTTTTCACAGGATTTGTTATTTTAGGCTGCAGTTCAGGTTGATGACATCGCTTGAACTCCCCCATTTACTTTTATTTCTGAAGATATTCAGTATTATGTACCATTGTGAGCCAATTTTGACCAGGATTGTGCATAGTATATCCGTGATTAACAACGTATTCCAAGCTTCAGATTGCCTCATAGAAATTTTTGTACACAGACTTCATCTGTTTGCGGCTCATGTCACAAATGACCTTCCTCTTAAGAGCTATACTGAGCCAGTGTCTGGCACTGTCGTTGTGAGGGAAGCTACATTAGTCAGCAGGCACGACACAGCTGGGAGGTGCAATGTCTCCCGCTCATTACTCTGCGCTCTCCTGAATGCCATTAACAGTCCCATTTTATTCATGATTACTGTGCATAGAGGGCTGCACCAATCTGTATACAACATCACTAAAGCTCATTCATTCATTACCTGCACCCATCCCATATGCAGACAGAGCCCTTTCAGCCTTTACTTGTTAAATAAAGACCAATTAAATTTTATCCCTAAAGATGATTAACATCCAGCTAACCTTCACATCAGTGTGTTAAGATCTATATATAATTTTAAAAGGGCTTAAAAATAACTTAGAGCTGTAGTGCTTTGTTATTTCACTTTTTGTTTTCAGTACACGTTAAAGCTACAATAAGTCCTTGAGGTGACTTTACAATACTGAATGTATTGCACTGATGTACTGACAAAGTTTATCACAGTAAAAATACAAAACTATACATTATAGTTAAGCTGAATTTATGCTATCAGATAAACACCTGCTAACTAAATGGGTATGTATTAACAGTTTAAAGCTCTAATATGTACATTCTTTATACTGTAGTCTTGCTTTCACACAGTTCTTGGTTCCAGCTCCACCTTTACAGTAGTATCTTTACATTGCTTTATTTCATAAGCTCAAACTTAAAGCCTACAACAAATGCACACATGTTCATCTACACAGCGATCTCTGGACATTGTAATTCTTAGGCTTCAAATAGGTCAATACAACGTCAGTGCCTCTGCATCCTCATCCAGTTCCATCCTATTTTCTAGACTTTGCGTGGTTGACATCATTTAGTGGCCAATCACAAACCACTCTGTATTCCACCTAAGGCTCTGTGAAAAACTGGCCACTTTTGGACTTGGATGTCTGTATCTTGATTGAATGTGCTGTGTATGCTAAGATGCACTAAGGATGAATTCAGTGCCTTTGGAGCAAAACTACAGTCTCTGCAACATAATATAAAACAAGATAGCATAGATTATTATAAATTATTCAGTTTAAAAAGGAATGGATTCATTTTAAAGTGCAGTAAGGAAAATGTGCGCCTGGTAGCTGCAGTTTAAGATAAATTTCAGCAGGCTTTCCTGACATTAAACCAATAAGAAAAACAAATGATAAACCAAACAAATAAATCACGCCGTAGTTTCGCTGGAAAAATCTCCTTTTGCCAATTCCTGATGCTGAGTAGGAGTAAGCACAATTTCATTCCCATCTTTGCTGTCAGTGATGAAGAGAGACCCTGAATGGCTGAGACCACAGCTATCTCCATGAATAAACAAATCTTTTCTCAAAAGAACAACAATGTCCTTAAAGTCTGAAGATGAGTGTCAAAGAGACTTCTGGTAATTCTTTCCCTTTCTCACTTGCCTTCTTTCTCCCTCTCAATCTCTTTCCTCTGATGTAAGGTACAGAGTAGGTTATTATCTGTCAGGAGCTCATTTTCTGGTTCCCACACTCTGCCACTGTGGCCGATCAGCATCTGATGGGATAGGCAGTGTCAGGGCCCTAATCCTAATGATCTGCCTGGTGAGAGAGAGTGAGTGACGAGTGGAATTAGGAAAAGATAAACAAGCATAGTCTATAGTTGGGCCGTTCTAAGAAGAGAGAGACAGAAAAAAGGAAGAGCACATTAGACTGACTGAGAGAATCAGGCTGCAAAAAGGAAGTGAGTGAGTAAGCAGCAGGATTGTCATGGTAAGCTGTTGAATCGGCCTGTCACCGTCATTCAGCCTGCCCTCATATGCCCTACAAAGCTTTGCCGTCTCTCTTATTGGATGCTTGCTGTATTTGATGCCTTTGTGTTCACTGCTGTGTTAAACATAGCTACCATGCTCTCTCTTCTAGTTCAAATAGTCAAAAGTGTATTATGTTGTGGTGCATGCGTTCACAGGATCTTACAGTGGCCGAGAGCCCTGAACTGTTAAATTTAATCCAGTGTCAGTCATCTCTTAGAAACGCGCAGAGAATGGGGGAAAAATAGTTTTAATGAAAGTGCATGAAAGCTGTAAAGCTGCACAGTCACATGGGCATTCATGCACATACACATTCATGTTAACGGAGATGGGCACACAGACACGCACACACACCATTATTGCTCATGGCTATGTTAAATTATGATCTTTAATAAGTGCTTTCAGTGTGATAGTCATATATTTTAGACTGTTGTGGGACTTTTTAGTTTGCTCAAAACCCTAGCTATGGGATCCTCTTCTAAACATTCGCAGCTAGAATTTAATCCGTATCGCTCTGTCCTCTCCCTGTCGGTTGGCCATTCCAGTCCCCCTCTGTTTCTCAAGCTCTCTTTCAGGCAGTCATTTTTTTCTCTTTCTCCCTTTGTCTCTATTTTTGCCAACTACTGCAGAGCCCGTTCAACATATGCCTGTCAGTGGGGGCTGATTGCTTGGTCTGCGTTAATCCAGCCATAGAAATGTGATGTTTGAAGCTTTCTTGAGAACCACCCATGCAAAAACCTTCACAGCTGACACTACACTTCCTTAGGTTCTCAACAATACACCTGCGAAGTTTGAAGTTGGCTGGATGAGCGGTTGCCGATAAAATCGAAATACAGACAGACAGAAAGAGATTCTTCCATTTATAGTTGATGATAGCTTTTCCTTGCTCATTGTCTTTCTGTCTCTCTTACTTTTCTTCCTGCATAGTCTATTCTCTCACTGGCTCATTCTCCCAATCGCTTTCCTCTATTTTCATCACCCTTTCCATCCTATCAGTTTCTTTGGCAAGGCATCACTGATGGAGTGATGGAGCGAAGTGAGTTAGACCTCAGGTCAGGGATTGTTTACTGTGAGCTTTCCTGTGGATATTAAGAAGAGGCCTGCCAATCAAACAGAACCCAAACATGTTTTAGAGAGTACTTCCTCTTCAAGATTGGCCCCCATCGAGATATAATCTACAGCGAGATTTCTTTCAGAAACCTCCAATTAACTTTAGCAACTTCATCGTACTTCTTGAAATCTTGAAAGTCTTGAAGGCACAAACCCTATTTCCATCCATCCAAATCTGCCACAAATGTTAACACCAGCTTGAAATACTAAAGGTTTCTGAAATTGTGTTTGTCATTTCAGATGTACTTCTTCTTGCTGAATCTTTTAACATGTCTTTGCTATTACTTTGAAACTGTAAAAATACAATGCTGTAAAAATGGTCTGGGTAGGGAATAAGAAATGCATACATCCCCCACACATAGACCAAAGGGTCAAGAATTCCTGTTTATTACTGAAATGTGGATTCAGGGCATGAAAAACTCTGGAAATGTTTCATTTAATCATCAAGTATTCTCGATCTGCTGTTATTGTAAATATGTTTTACTCACATTTGTGTCAATCAAACTAAGCAGATAAAGTCTGTGTTAATATTCTGTGAGTTAAAGTGTGATTGAACAATGATTCTAAGGGCTTGTGGCTGACAGGGGCCCTAAATTCTATATACATTTACAATGTAGTAATAACCTGTAGTGTGGTGTGGGGTGGTGGGGGGGCAATGTTATTTCTTTTCAAGTACCTGGTGGCGCCCTGTGTCTTGCTGTGTGTTTCTGTGCCCATTGATAGACCAATGACAATTATGTGTGAGAGACTCTCCTGTAGAAAAAAGCATCATCTGGTAACTGTCAGAAAGACTGTTTGTTAAAGGGGAAAAAATTTTTTTATTTTTTTATTTTCTATTTATTTATTTTTCATTCCTGCTCAGGTTGTATTGTTATCATCAATACAACACCACAGGATGGTTGTCAGCCACGGAACAGATGGTCTGGTTTGTTCTTCATAGCTCTCTTTGTTGTTATCCACTTAGATGTTGTCTCAGTTTGTAATTCTCCTTCTGGCTGATGGAAAAATTGCCCATCTGTATTGCCTCAAAATATTATCTGAGTATAATGACAAAAAACGTGTTTATCCAGGATGATTGATTGTATCGTTTGATCACATAAACTTCAGTCACTAAAAAACTGCTGAAATGAAACTCTTCAAGTGATGCATTCATGATAGCAGATAAAAGAAAGACAAGTAGGTACAAACAAACAAAAAAAAAAGAGAGAGGGCTAAAGCAGAGATGGGGAAAAACTACTTAGAATTAACAGTTACCAAACACAACAGAAACCTAGCTTCATAGGCAGTTTTATCTGCTCATGTTGATTTTGTACCCCGACCCAAATATATCTGGGGTCTCTTTGTCTTGCTGGCTATTCAGTTGCTCCCAGCTACTCCTGGAGGATCCCATGGTGTTCCCACATCAGATGGGATATGTAATCCTTCCAGCATGTTCTGGGTCAGCTCCAGGTTCTCCTCCCAGTTGGACGTGCCTGGAATACCTCCACAGGGAAGGCGTCCTAATCAGATGCCTGAAAGCACCTCAAAAGGCTCTTTTCAGCATTAAGGATTTATTCTGAGCTTCTTCCAGATGTCCCAGGGCCTCACCTTGTCTCTAAGGATGAGCCCAGACACCCTGTGAAGAAAACTCCTTTCACAATCCGCATCTTCCTCCAATTCACAATTTTGTTGGGTCACAATCTAGAACAGTATGAGTTGGAAGACTTAACCCAAAATGTGAAAATGTCTCTACTAAATCTTCAAATTTAGGGTGTTTGGTTTCTGAAATGGTTATCTGACAAATTTCATTTCTTCTTGAATAAGAAATAATAATTAAGTATGAAATCCATTATAGATTATTATACTTCTCTGTTATGAAGGCTGCAGGAGATTTGCATTTCTTTCTGTGATCTTCAGCTTTGAGTTAATTCACTTAAAATGAATTTGAGATGACATTTGTCTGAACTTTTAATTCAAACGTACTTCGTATTTCAGCCTGAATATATGGTGCCAACGAAATATATGATTTGAATTATGCTATGTATCTTCTTTTGCAGAAACAAATAATTTAATTAAACCTTTTCCCTTGGTAGTGCTTAACATGTTTTAACAGTGTTTGGATCCAGACTTAATCTAGTGACAACCTACCTCCAATTGTTTTCGCTTTTTTTTAATCACTTCATTACAGGTCCGGAAAATGGATACATGAAAATGAGACCACCTAAGTTTCATACTTGTTGTTGTCAGGATTCTTTCATCCATTCTCTCAGACTCTCAGATGTGGTACACACATAAGAACACATGATCTCTACAGTGCTTTGTTCTGTCTCTTTTCCAATTAAGATTAGCTCTGTTTAATTAAGATCAGCTGTAACTTTCTTTGAGATATAGTTATTGTATTCTCTTTTTTCCTTTCACTCTGATAAAAGGTTGTTTTGGGAGAATTTCTGACGTTACAAACTGGGAGGGCAGCTGTTACAGTGGCTTTGCTTAAACCATGCATCCTGTGACTAATCCAATCGTTACAGGATAGGGAACTGCCTGGCTTGTTGATTGCTTGGCTTGTCTGTGTTCTATTGACCAGCTGGTTTGCTGGCTGGTTTGCAGACTATAGCTAGCTGTTTGACAGGCATGTACAGCCTGCTCTTTGGTTTTCTTTCCTTCTGTGACTAATCTAATCTACATTGGGTGGTGGTTGGATTATTGGTAGCTTGTCTTTGGCCTTGTTGGCAAGCCAGTTTGGTAGATGAACATACTGTGACAACTGATTATTTTTCTATTACACTATGAGACAACAGCAAAAACAAAGTAAGGGTATACTTAAGGATCTCCAGCTAGTACCCCATGACAAAGACATGTAAAGATTCCAGGAAAAGAAACTACATTTGTCATTTGGTCTCAGTCTGAGAAAAACTGAAGAAACTGTGCAAACGCAATGGTTCGTAGCGGATTACCATGGTTAAAGGCTGCTTAAGTGACCAGTTGTGTCATAAGTTTAAAGGCTATACAGCTGTTTCTCTGATGTACAATACATGTTACATATTACATGCCTTTGATACAAACAACAGTTTTTGTAAGGCAACACAACCAGCAGGGGTATTTGACTGACTTCCGGCTAAGCTAGCATCTGATTATTTGCAGAGTACAAAGATGAAAAGACCTGTGGCTCATTATAGGTGTGTTGTGCACACCATGAGAATATAATCATATTTAACAGTCTTGAAAAGGCAGAGGAGGACCACAGAAAGAGAAGAGAATTGAATACAAAGATGAGAGAGAGGGAAGAGAAACAAGTAGAGAACCACAGCAAGACGAATCCTCAAAATGAGTACTAAGTGTCAAAAAGAAGAGGCATCGCCATCCCCTTTTCATATGCCTCTAACAAACCAATGCTGCCAAGCCCCTGCCAGCGTCATGCTCTACACCAGCTTATCACCCTGTGAAAGGTACAAAGATTCTGTGGTTTGTGACATTTTGAGAATACAACCCAGTACACCCGTTTGATGGTGAAGTCTTTAAGATGAAACCGAGCATCCGGCTTAGAAAAAGAGCAGACTATGTAAGTGTATATAGTACTTTGTTTTATGTGTTTGGCAGCATTGCCATAGTCGAGAATTGGATTTCACACTGCGGCGGAGCCCGCTCTTACCTGTCAACCTACAGTCCCATTTATCACAGAAAGAGAACTGCGAGATAACAGGGGCAGGACCAAAAGAAAACTTCTTCATTATGAGAGAGATTGGTAGGGATTTCTCATTTGATTGCCTGACCAGTCAACTGCCGTATTTAATGCATACATCAAATGTGACATTTGCATGAAGTATTTACAGAGAAAGAAAAAAAAAAACGTTAAAAAAACATTCTGGAGTATGGTTCTCAATAGCCTGTTATTTTATTAATAACCTTTGTGGATTCTGTGTACAGAACAAGAGAGAAAAAAAGAGATGAGAGAAAAGCTGGGGTAAGCACAAAAGCAGAAAAGTTAGAAGTAACTTCAAGGTGGAGGAAAGACTATGCAGAAGATGAATAGAAAGTGTTTGACAAACTGAATGGAGGCTGAAGGAGTCACAAACTACTGGATGGAAGAAATGTTACCTTGATTTACATTGATGGATGATTGATGGGCATATTTCAGCAAGGTGAAGCAGTCTAATAATTCAAAAATAAAAGCAATTTCCTCTTTTAATTTTTTGACACAACAGCACTGTCATTATAGATAGACCAGGCAGGAAAGGATGTTCATTAAACCAGCTAAAAATGCACTGCTTGTCTTCCAAGTGTACCTAAATCTATGAATAACACTCAACAACAGGGTTAGATTCACATTGGCTTGTTTTCTCATTTACCATGTCTGTCCATCATGACTCACCACCACCGTCATCTCCTACCAGATGACCATTCCCAAGTGAAAAACAGCTCTTTGGTAAACAAGACATATTCCATGCTGAAGGAATACAATTCAGATGGCAGAAACTGTGTATTTTCTCACCACTGGTGAATGATTCATCAGTTTCAGATCCAATTTAGGTAGTACATTTCGTTGTCTTTGCACTTGTGACATATACCTGTTGGGTCGCATTCACCGGTTACCATATGAGGTAACAGAAACCTTTGGACAGGAGCAGATGTCATCAGGTGGTACCCGACCTTCACTGAGTGTTTCAGCCCTTAACCATGACACTCTGCAGTTGGTTGGCTGGCAGTGGTGGCCAAATTTCTGCCCATCTGCTCCTCTCTTCCAGCTTCCCTTCTCACCCCTACTCCATACCCAGCAAGAGATTAGTTCTTGTTTTAAGCCCCAATATGTTTTGCATATCTCTCAAAATGACAAGTGTTAAAATTTTAGTGGCCAGTGCAGATGCCCATTTAGCTAAAGAAAAACTCAGGACACAAAAAAACCTCTTTATAAAAATGCATTGTGGTATGAAAGCCAAGCTTGATGTTGGGCATCCATTCACCCCCAACTGACGCAGGACTTAACTCTGTACTAAAATTATTCTCAGCCTGACATAGTTTAGAAGTTAAACATCTGAATGCCAAGATTCATTAGATTATTAGGAAAAAATATAAATGGGTCTTTCTGGATTCCAAATATGTAAATTTCAAATTAAAGTTTTACATCAAGACACAGTAAATATCGACATCTGAGCTTTTCCAGTGAATATAGGATCCCATATTATTGTTATATAATCTCCACAAAATACCGTACAGTATTCAGACTTGTTAGTTAATGTTTGTTGTTTACTTCAGATGTAACTGAATGTATTCTTATATACACAGTCATATGCAAATGTGTTACTCTATTAAAAATCACTTGTCATGTCAGATTCAACCTACACATTGTGATGCATAATCATTTCTTATATATCAGAAAATGAACTGTAAGCAAATGATCAGTGTTGTCAATGCAAATGTACCTTGACCTCCTACAATGTATGCACTTCAAATCAAATGTTCAGTATGCAGTCTGACATCTACCACCCACACAGACATAAAATAATCTCTGCGTATGAGCAAGAGTATGTGTGTTTGTTAGGGCTGTCACTTTTTCCAAAAATCAAGAGCGAATGTCTATTCCTTTCTTTATGCTTTCCTGTGTGGTGTCATACAGTTGTTCTAGGTGTGTTGAGATTGTGGTGTGACTTGAAATTTTATACCTTGGCTCTAGTTCCATCATGAAATCCCAAAACCCCTCTCCTGAAACAATACCAATGGGCTGCATATCCTTGTATATATATATATATCTTGCTTTCTTATCAGTGATGGCATTTTTACGAGCTTCTGGCAAGGGGCCTGTTTAAGCTGAGTGTGCCGAATGGTAGGCAGTCAGATGAGGTTGTACACTTGACGTTGCTCCGCTCGTCCGTGGTGCCTCCACTGCCTCACTTGGGTGGCAAGCTAGCAGGTGAGTCCACAGATTTGATGTTGTTGGTGTGTAAGGCAGCTGCTTTATACAAAGTTGACAAACAGCCGTATCTTCGTGATTTACTGTGCCATCTCTGGTGTAGAACCCACAGTGCTTTCACACATTGCTTTTCAGATGCTTTGCTGCTAAGGGCGGCTTGGCTCGCTAGTGTCTTCCATTTTTGTTTCAAACAACAACATTGCTAACTTAGTTACCTGATCTACTGCAAATGGTCTTTTGTGCTTATATACTGTAGATTTTGAATTTGAGTTTGAATATTAACTTTATCCCCCACAGCCCTAGTGTTTGTATGTGGTGAAAATTACAGTTTGCTGCCTTGCAGAGCAATATTTATACTGACTAATTGGTGCTGCTTCGTGGTTGTTGATTTGGTGGCATGCGAACTGTTGTAAACATTGAATTATGTGACATGTTCTACTGCAACATTTCTGCCAACACCATAGCATCTGCCTGGACAACATTTCTGATGGAAGCTGGAGAGGTGTCAGACGAGAGACCCTTTATTCAGGCCTGTGTGTGAATGTGAATGTGTGTGAGTGTGAGTGTGTGTGTAGTAAAAATAGCAAACCCCTGCTAGCTAGTTGTCTCCATATTAATTAACCTTTATGGACTGTCTGCCAGCTCTTCACTTCATTCTCTATCTTCTGACACACAAACTCACACACATGGACACACACACAGGCACATACACACTGCTGGTTCTTCAGTCCTCCCTTTATCTGTGACATTTACCACTTTGATAGAGAGGTATACTCAAGTGGCAAGGACCTTGAATGCAAATGTGGTTGTGTGGTCAGATTTCACTGTACTTGCGAGGACAAAGTTAACTGCTCTAATATAATTAGGTTATTGATAAACGGTTATTGATTAATGTTGGGAGGTTGGTCTTTACTGAGTTAGCACACACACATTCTATGTTCTGTGTATTCGAAAGTATATTCAAGTGTGTGAGTTGCATAAATGAATGAATCTCTCCCTGCAGACCTTTATGCACTAGCATACGTCACCCACAGGTAAACACACAAACATGTATGCAGCAGACATGCAGTCTTAGACAGCACATGGACATTTATGTGGTGGGGCTGCAAAGAATGAAATTGATTGAAACATTATTAAAGGTGAGAAGGCAAGGGGAGATAGTGTATGTAAAAGACAGAGTAATATAGAGTGAAAAGGACTGAAGGAAAGGTGAAAGAGGCCGCAGAGTGGGAGAGCAGGGATGAGTGATTGAGCAACTGAGCGAGGGAAAGGTGGTGAGAATAAAAAGATAAGTATGGGCAGGGAACTATAAAGATGAAAAACTAAAACACTGAAACAGAGAAGTAGACAACAGAACAATTCACAGCGGAAACAATGTCAATTTTATACACAAGGTAGAACATCCATTTTAGACTGCGTGGCAGCAATACCTTCATTTGTTCGTGCAAATCTAAAATAACATCTTTTCAAATGTGTACATTTTATACACAGTGGGGTTATTTTAATCATCAACATGTGCATCTCTTTGGCTTTGAATTATGTACCATGGCTTCCGGAAAGGATAAATATGTGCGACATATTTAGTTGTGACTAACTGTTATATTTTTACTAATATGCATCATGCAACCTTGTTCACATTAGCAATAAGCACATCAAGATTCTGTTGAACTGAGTCACAGCTGATGCAACAGGCTCCTGGATCCAGAAGTTGGCATAGCAGAGCTTGGCATCATCGTCCTCTGTCCTCTGCATTCTTCTGTTCAGCTCACAATCTCAGAAAGCCAGCAGATTGTAGATGGAGGGCTCTCCTCCGTCTGTCTTGGTCTAGACAATTGTCAGCTGGCAGACTCTCAATATCCAGTGCCCACAGTTCTTGTCTCTTGCTTCCAGATGCAGCATATATTTGGCATCATCCTCCACACTGTTGCCCGCTCTCCTAAGGGATGGGAAGCCATACTCACTACCCCCCTTTTTCATGAACGTCTTTACAGACTATTAATACGCCCTTTCAGTACCCTCACTAAGCAATTCATTGGTTTACAAGGCAAAACAGGTGTAACAACCAATTCCTGCCAACTGAAAGAGGCACAGCTGTGCATACTTGCCCTGACTACTCTACTGCAAATTTGAATCACATTTTGATTTGGGATGAATTCCAGTATAAATGCAAGAAGCAGTGCAAGGCAGGGGGAAATGGACACAGTTTTTGTCTTTATAGTATCCTCTAAGTATTAACATCTGTTTAACAGCAGCAGTGTCTCTTTGAAGGCAAATTTCACTCACATTTGTCAAAAGGGTTAGTTTACATGAACTAAATCATCCAAATATCCATGTTTCAAATGGGGTCTGATACTCATCTGAATTCTGATGCCTGATCTTCTGTTGGCTGTCCCTGCTGTGTGCTAAGATGTCTTTAAAAGGCGCTTGGTGGAAGGATCAATGTATTTACTTGTGAAAACAGAGTAACTGCATTTTGTGTTTGATGGGTCATGATATGAGAGATATGAGAGACACCTGTAAGCAGATTAACTGAGGCAGTTTTAAAGGTAATCCTATAAACAAAATGTAATGAATCTTAAGGACTGCTTGGGTCACACAGGGGTGAGGTTTCCTTCCACATTTTTGGTAGTGGTACCTCTGGCTTTTTCATGTATTCCAACAAATAGGGGGTTCCCGCTGCACTAGTGACTCCTACTGGTTGGTTGGGGTGCCTGTAGATTGGAGTCTGGTATCCCTTGTTTTAGGACCCATACTTCCATTGTCAGGTGAAAAGATGCAGCTGGCAACACAGTGTGTCACAGAGGCAGCACATGTCTGTCTGCATCCCTCTTTGGGCCAACAGCAAACTTAGCATAGTGAGACTGAAGTGCCGGGGGAAAACAGGAAAAAAATTGGAAGGCAAAAAAGCGATGCATCTTGAGTTGGAGTATGGTTCGTTTAACACATGTTTGCCTTTTTTGTGGAAGAAACTTCACTCCTGTATCTTTGGTTCATTTTTTCAAATAGCAGATAATGGCCTACATCAAAATCAGTAAAGTTTTTAAACAGCAGCCACAAACTAATCTGTGGGCAGGTTTCAAAAACAGATGTACCCTTGCAGGTTGTAGGACTAGCAACGACCTCCAGAGAATGCTAAAAATCAGAGGATTATGGCTGACCCCAACCTAACCTCTCTCACGGTCGGTGCTGGCCCACTTTATTTTTCTCTTTAGCCTCAGACCATGGCAAAGTTGGCACCATTTTTCACTTTCATCATCACTGTCTCATCTTCCCTTCTTTTCAACCAGAGGGGATACAAGAGAGAAGGAGGGGTAGTGGGCGGGTGTGAGAGAGGGAGAAACAGCGAGACAGAAGGAGGAACCCAGCCAAACAATCATGCCCTGGCATTAATTGGCGAACAATAACCCTGTTTCTACCAGCCAGTCATAATCTGGCCCCTTTGGCTAGCCTTCACTTGATTGGCTAGATTTGCTCACACGGTGCCCTGAGTGCTTCACGGTTTGATGATCCCGTTTAATTTCTTTCTATCTTTCCTGCATCATTTTTCTCCTATAAGCTCTTTCTTTCTTTCTCTTTTAAGCAATTTAATGGTCTCTCTGCTCCCCGTCTCTCCCATCTTCTCTTTCTTTCTGTGAATTAGGCAGCCAATAAGGCATGACATGAGGCCAGAGGGATTTGTGGGTATTGGAGTTTATTGGGGGTCACAGTCTGAGAGAGAGCAAATTATGTAGCCAGACAGATTTTTTTACCGGTGTATTATTGCATAGGGAATATCTGTGGGCTGTTTGATTGGCAGCTCCTTAACTTAGTTTTTGTGGATGTGAAGAAAAAAGAGAGACATAGAGGGAGAAAATGGGAGACTAAGATGGAGAGAGGGAATAAGTATTGTCTTCATTATCAAATAATTTCTGCACTTAAATGTCAGAATTTGGTCAAGAGCAAATGCCACGTCTCTTGAAACCTACCATTTACCACAGATTATTTTATTTTGCTTACACATAATAATATAATTGCTATAATTAATGACAATGACAGTAATTAATTATACACTGAATCAAGAAAAATGGCTGTTTAGGATATTAACCTTTTGAAATTGGGGATGATTGCAGCTTAGTTCTATAAAATATTTGAAATCCATTTATTTGAAATTAAATCGAGCTGTTGAAGAAACTGAGAGGTTTTATTGATGAAACAGGTCCCAAGGACTAAATTATATTAATGAAATAACACACAACACAAATGTTAATAAGTAAATGGGAGACAGGCAGACTTTGTGAACACAGCGAGGAAAGACTGATTGATAGAAACGAAAGGAAAGGAAAGGAAAGAAGACTGCCTAGGTCCTTCCCAGCGTCCTCAATGACTTTCTCTTTTGCTTCCCATGTTTGCTCACCCATCAGCGGTGGTATGCACCCACACACACTCACACTGCAGATTGTCTAAGCCCATCTACATCCTTTTCCACAATTATTTCCGACAGTTCTCTCACCCTTCCTCTCCCCTCCTTCAATCTTCTCCTGTCTTCCTCCCCTTCACTTGTCTTTGCTCCTCTCATCTCCTGCTCAGACCTTTCATCATTGTGTTTGACAGACATTTTAACCCTAACACCCTAATTGCTTTTCCCTCTACACCTGACATATTTTTCCTCCAATTATTGTTCACTTAACTTTTTTCTTCTTTTTTTTTTTTGTTTTTTTAGTTTTTTTTAGTTTTCACTCCACATTTACTGTATATTGCTCAAATGACTGAAATGTTCTTCATGTGATTCTAAATTGGTCTTAATATTGTAGAGGCGTATATAAATTTCCACTACTGTAGATGACTGCTTTATTCTTGGGGCTCTATTTTCATGTCAGTTTGTTGTCGAGCTGGTATTCTTCTGTGCCGCACTATTTCCTTGTCTGGGCTTGTTTGGTATTTTGGTGGTTTTCTGTGGGCCTTAATGGGAGGACAGGCTCAGTGGAGGGCCCAGTGATGCCAATCCAGTGGTGCACTGTAGTCTTGGTGCCAAGTCACACCCATATAAACTTCCCTAAAATCATAAATACTTTTAATTGTGTTCTGTTAATTTTTCCCCTTTTATTGTACATTTCTCAACCAACTGACATCATTTATTCTTTCATTTAATATATATAGATATATATGCAATTCAGTGGTGTTTAATGGTAGATACTGTAGTTATTGTATGGATTGTTGTGATGACAAATAAAATCATGCACTGTTATGTATGGAAAACATGACTGCAGGATCTTCAGCTCGTCCCAAAAAGCAAATTCAACATCTGACCTTGTAACTATATTTGCGCTGCTGTATTCATATTTGAAATTCTTGTCAAAGACAACAGTACTTTTCCTCTGAGGAAAACTCAGTCCGTCATGATAGGGAGAGTCCTGTATTTAAAGGGAATGAAAGCAGTGAATGTGACTGATTGCCACAACCTCTAACGCACCCAACTAACTGTATGATAATTATTTTGTGCATGACCAAGCAAAGTTTTATGCACTGGAAGAAATCTGTCTTCATTTGTTGCCAACATCAGAGTCCACAGTGAAATTGTAAGTAAATAGATAAATACAATAAAACATGATTCAGCCATCCTTAGTCTCCCTGCTGTTCCCCACTCTCACATTTGTATGTTATGTCCAGGTTAGCAGATCATTTGCGCCGTGTATGACTGTAAATGTACAATTTTTCATGTAGTTTATAAATTCTGAAAAGTCTGTCTTGAAAAGTAGGATGCAGCAGTAGAGCAGTAAAACTGGGACTTGTACAGTGACTCTTTCTCACCAGGGAGCAGTAATACAGAACAACAGGAGGAATAAAAAACAATCAGACTTTATTTCAGTTCCTGGGTCTTGGGCTGGCTTGATTTGCTGAAGTAATTGCTCTCCAAGGTCCCAGGAAGAGGAATAAATCGCTTTCCCTTTCAGCCACACATAGCACACACACATTGATATGCAGCACACAAAATACACATATGCACAGGCTCAAACGAATGTGCTGTTATGCACGTGTGTGTACACACAGACACAATTGAAGAATAATACTCTCAATTCAATCAACTAAAAGGAAAAGCTCTTGTATATTAAGTTAGAGAGTTAAGGTTCCAGGTTTTCTCATGTTTGGCTGTACCTCCCTACACATGCAACTACTGCATGGTGCTTCTGTTTCCTTGGTTCCTCATACTTAAAAAATTCTAAATAGTTTTTTAGGCAGACAGCTAGAAAGAGTGGCAGTGCATGACAATCATTTGGGCAGGGTAGCAAGAAGGAAGAAGAGCACAAACAGGCAGAAAAAGCAAAAGCTCTGATCTCTTTAAACACAAAGGTATGTGAAGATATCATTGGGAAAAATATTTAGAATAGAACATTCACAATTTAGAAGCTTGTTAGGTGGAAGCTGGGTAGACATACACGGAGAGATAAACAAGCTGACAGGTATGCAAACAGGATGGCAGACAAATATGACTGAGCTCACATAGCAGCGAATGTGTTGCCATGCTCATTTGCACTGTGCTACAGTGGAGGCACTGGAATGCACAAACAACAAGGAGAAAGGCAAGCAAAAGTTGAGGCACAGACTGAAGAAATGAAATATTTTTGGGGGTTTTTGTGAGTATTGCTGAACCAAATACTAATCAGAATGGATCCTCCGTGGGTAAAATGTATGAATATGGACCAGTAAATGCAGATGTTATTAATGGTAATGTTCTACTACTTGGCATTTTTGTATACTGTACGTGCTTAAGCCACTTATCCTACATTTTCTAAATAAATTGAACTTTTTCAGTTTTTACTTTACGTTTCCTTTGTATCGTTTTGCTGTTGCCTAATTAGGTCAGATTCTGCAACGGCAGAGTTTTTGTAATCTTTGTTAAATTGCCACAGCATGTCCTCATTTGTAATTGCAGAAACAAGACAAAGAAGAGGAGTAATCAAATTATGCTAATCACAAAAATATATGTTTATTAAATTACTGTACATAATATACCATATGAAATATAGAGAGAGAAATAGCCAACTATTGCGGAGTAGCTGCAAGTAACAGCTGGTGATTTGGCCATAATTGTTCATTTAAAACTGATTAAGAGAAATCAATACACAACCTGCAGCTCTAAACAATCAATGCAAAGCTCGAGGTGGAAAATAGGGCAGATTGTTTGTTTACGTGTGGATAAGAGACAGAGAGTCAGGGTGCGTCCCTGCCTGTGTGCTTTTTTACATCGATTGCTTTGCTGTTGTGCGTCCCTGTTAAACTGTGGTTGCTGTTGTGTCCCCCAAGGCTTGTGTTTGTCCCACTCTGTTTCAGTACAGTGTTATTGTACTGTACTGTGCCTTACCTGTTATCTTCTTTTTCTTCTCCCTGTCAGTCTCACCGCATTGCTTACCTTGATTTGTGTCGCATTCTTCTCTGGGATGTCCTGTTGTTCTTCCAAAATCTAAGATATCAAATACAGTTTTCTTTTTCATCTGTTACAATTTTTAGTCCACCCCGCTCTCGTTTTCTCTCTCTTTCTCTGTCTCCATCATAGCTACATGCATGCACCCACTGTCCATCCCAGATTTGTGTGAGTTGTTTTGGTAATTGTCTCACTTTTCCCTCCATATTGTTGGGTGTTATACTGGATCTTGTGTTGCTTTTAAATGGCCCTTCTTCCACAAGCCAATGCACCATGTTTACAATTAGCACAAGTCACACAGCGCATTTAGATTTATGCATCCACACACATATACACACACACAAACACTCTCTGGTTCTTTTGTTCATGTCCTACAGCACTCACCTCAACATACAACTATTAAAATCCCACACCTCTCCCTAAGCCTGGAGAGGTATAGCTGGATCCCTATAGTGCACATTCGTGTGCGCTCACACACAAACGCATACACACAGAAGAAACAGTTTTTCTTTTTTATTTATGTTCCTTTTCAGCATTACAAGAGGTTTTGACTGTGGAGTCTATCTGCTCTCGCTCACAGCTAATTGCATGAAGCTCATGTTCAAAGCTGTTATTCACTTCAGCCCTCCTTGGGTTTATTTATATGCACACACGTGCAAACACTCCCACAGATGAAGAAATTAGAATTTTCTCAGATTACAAAAAAAAAGAAAAAAAATTCTGTGCTGTATGTGCAAGGTATGTAGTCAGTATTAAATACCTGCTGCTTGAGTATTCATTACTATTCAGGTGCGTCTGTGTGTTTCTGTAGACCTTCTTTTAATGTTTTCTATTGTACGGTGACCATTAATCATTCAGACCTTGTCACCATCTCAGGCACACACACACCCACGTGAAGACATGTGCATGCGCCTACAGAAGCACACACTAAATCAGATTTATTATAGTGGGTTATTGCATTGTACAGATAGGAATTAGCTTTTATAATAGTGGGGAAAACATTGGCACACCTTGGCCATTGTCTCCATTGTTTTACTGAGACCCATAATCACAATCTGATTACCATTTATTCACCTTTGTTTGTGTGTGTGTGTGTGTGTGTGTGTGGCTACTTGAGTGTCTCTGTGTGTGGGTTCATGTATATTTAAATGAGTTGGAGGGCTTCTGGGTGAGCCACAAAGATGGAGAGGTTGCAGGTGCTCTTGTGTACGGCTGATTGTTCTTACTTCCATGTAATGGGATTGAATAAATTTTGTATTCATATACTGCATGTGTGCGTGTGGGTCTGTGTCCGTCTGTACTGTTATTATGTAAATGAATGGATGTGAAATCGACAGATTCTGTAGTCATGCAGGTAGACCCACTAAAAGGTTGAAGGCAGATCTGGACAGATCAGTCAAAGAAAGGGAAATGTGGGCAGACAGTTGTTTCACAACAACAGTGGACCATGTTCTCTTAACCTTAATGACCATATAGGTCATTTGTACTTCCTAAAGTTTAGAGGACCTTCGTCATCATGGTTATAGTAATAAACATGCACTATTGGTTTGACAAGGGAAATGAACGTCAGTCCAGCCTGAACTTTATTCTTTTGTATGCAATGCCACCTCCGCCTTTCCTCTCATCATTATTACTACAGCCGCTAGAGGTCGCCTAACAGTAAAACGCAACTGTGAATTGTAATAAGCTTCTTGCACAGGCGAACTATTGGTTTTTGTTTTTTTTTTTTTACTTGAGGACTCGTAGGTTGTGGTGTAGTCAGAATTTGACGAGGCAACCCTTTTTCTGTGAGAAGCAGTGGGATGCTACAGGCATGTTTTAAAATCAATAAACAATTACTACATCTATTTTGGGACACAACTATACAACTTTTACCTTTTGTTTAACTGGAATTTTCTTGATTTGCTTCAGGGCAAAGAGGGAGATTGCTTTGTGGCAGAAAACAGTGAGGAAACTCCACTGGCACAATTTTGTTCGATGACAGATGGCAAATTGAATGAAATACTGATGATGAATATTAACTTCAAGCATGTTTATTCTCTTTAGTAAATTGAGGGCAAAAGGACTCAAGTGGCAAGATTGCTTTTGGGACAGGTAGGCTTAATGAGAAATTTGTAATCTGGAGATTTGTTACAGCATACAGAAGCATCGCAGTTATTTTATTTATGAGGAGCAAGATATCGTCTTAGTGATTAAAGTGATTTAAACTGAAATCTTTTTTTTTTCTCACAGTGTAAACTGCCAAAGCCACAGCAGCCCATTTTCACTAACGTCCACATGCTGCCGATTTAAAGTGTTCATTAAATCGGCAGCGTGGGCTAAATTGATATCAGCGTGATACCAGTGTAAATAATTGATTATTCATAGTATTAATTACTCAGAACAAATAAGATCATTGGAGAAATTCCGATGTGGGCTTGTTTCAGTAACTTTAAATGTGAACTAGTGGAGAACAAGTCAGAGGAAGATCCTTGATCTTATATCAAGGATTTCATGAGTAGCAATATTGCTTTGAAAGTGAATAGTTAATTATGACATTATGTGAAAATCCTAAAATTACTGACTAACATTACTTTTATTGGATCCTCTGGTCCCCACTGGCTTCTCTATAATTCAAACTGTTTTTTAATGCCTGACTCAGCACAAATATGACATTTAATCACAGATGTCCGCTTGGGCTACAGCTATCAGTTTAATGTGTGCATAAAGGGGTGTATCTGACGCTGATTCTGTGTGTGTGTATACACATTTATTTATTTTTTTTCCTGTAACACAGTGTGGTACCCGTAAAAGTAAATGTCAGTGTGTAATTAAAATAGCAGAAACAGAGAGGAATGAGGCAGGGTGGGGGTCCAAGCTCTTCTCCCATTGCAGATTGAAGCTATGCTCAGATGTGGCAGCATGACGATATGTTACTTAAATGTCATCTATGAAGCAGGTGCTCAAACATTAGACAGGTAGATTTTGCAGAAGGGAGGAGAAAAGATGAGTAAAAAAAGAGAGAGGAAGGTAGGAGAAAGTGTGAAGTTTTCCATTCATTCAAAATGTGTGAGGTAGTAACGGGAAGAGTCTGCTCCTCAGCAAAGCCATACAGGTGTAAAATGGTAATTTGAGACAAGCTGTATCAAAGATGCTCATGCTTATGCTAATTGTGTACATGAGACCAAAATTTTGTTTTTGAAGAAGTGAGCAAAACAACTATCAGTGTATTATTTGGCTTTTCTGACCAACAGTGGGAATATTAGCGCTGGGGAATAACTGGGGAATAAGCAACACTGTCCATACCAACAGTGCATCCATTGGGACACTTGACAGGAAAATAAAGTTTTAGTCATCTCCTTAGATAAAACTGCTAAAACTAAGTAGATCTTGTCTGAGAGCTACATCTAGTTACCAACTAGTCAGTACATATACAGTACACATATGACGTGCTGTAACAGTGTCATAATGTATACCTAATGGTTTCCTTTTTTTGTTTGTTTTATTTCTCCCCGTTTCTACACATCAACATTTCTCTAAGCATTTCCATCATTGTGTATGTTCCCTAACTTCATCTTTTTTCACCCCGTCTGTCTCTTGGAAAAAATCTGACTTGTACTTAATTGGTTTTCAACTGGCATGATTCGATATCCTCCGCTATCACTGTATCACAACGCTTTAATCACCACTTATCAGTCAGCAGGCCACATGATTCTAAAAAGCATCAGAACTTTAAATAGGAGGAGTTGGGAGGAGAGGCAGGTGGAGAAAAGCAGGAATATGTATAAAGGTTGGTTGGATTATCGAAATCAACAAAGAGATAGACAGCCAGTGACTGAAAAGAAGAGGAAAATGAAAACTAGATAAGGAGTACAAACGTGCAGACGACAGTGAAAATGGAGCAAAGGGATGACAGAGAAGTAATCTATGTGTGAGAAAGTGATAGAGACAGCAAGATAAGGGAAGGGTGTGGGCAAAAGTGTAATTTGAGCCTTGTGAAGAGGCACGCGTAAATCCGTTTACCTGAAAACAGACACCTTAAGCCTGTGGGTCCTTTGAAAGGCCAACATATTTTGTTTCCTATTGCTATCTCTCCATCGCCTCCCTGATCCCTGCAGGAATCAGCCCTGCACTGAGCACTGAAAAGTAGGCCTACTGAAGTGAAATGGAGCCACATTCATTCTTAAAGAATGAAATGGACAAAGAGGAAAAGAAAGCTGAGGGAACAGTAAGCTTATGGTCAGTGTTTTGCTCGCTGTTGTCCATTGCCCCCATCCCTCAAGTGGCCATTTTCATAAAACAAGATAAACATCATACATTATACACTCCCCCTGTAGAAAATCACAGTCTCACAACCAATGTTCCTAAGCACTCATTTGCCATAAGAGACACTTAAGTGGTTTCCACAGTGGTTAGAGGTAATAGCTGGATAGGCTGGCAATGACAGCAGATGGTTCAAGTCCAGATCACCAGCAATATTGTGTGTCTTTCCCTTTCATTTAATTTGTCTTATCAATGTCTTTTTACCAAAGAAAGCAATACAAGGCACAAAAAAAGGTTTATCGAACCAATAGTTGTATAATTTGGATACGTATGCATACATTCAGACATACACATGCATG
Organism: Toxotes jaculatrix; assembly: GCF_017976425.1. Lineage (NCBI taxonomy): Eukaryota > Metazoa > Chordata > Actinopteri > Toxotidae > Toxotes > Toxotes jaculatrix. The sequence continues at coordinate 11,635,131 of NC_054400.1, read as the reverse complement.
CATTCATGAATGTAGAACAGATAATAGGTTGTTTTGTGCACTCTGCAGTCCTTTCACAGACAATAAACTGTACATTATGGGCTCGATTTGTCCATATCTTTACCTCTGAATATGGCAGTCTCCTGATGTAAGCCATATTGCGTGGTGTAACAAGGCAAGCAGAATGCATTATGGCTGCACTGGTATAAAATCAATTGCTCTCTACAAATAGAAAAAGTGTACACTTTTATAAGAAAGGCCTAAATGCTTTCACTGTGAGATTACGAGCCTCAAGATCAGATACATTTAAATATCAAACATGCAGTGTGTCTGTGTGTGTGTGTGCGTGCGTGCATGCGTGCGTGCATGCGTGCGTGCATGTGTGTGTGTGTGTGTGCTTCCTGGTTTATAATCATGACATTCAGCAACCATGTTTCCCTCGGAAATCAGTGATGTATGGGTTTAGCGGTATGAAATTGAACACAACTCTGATTACCTCTAGCTGCATTTTAGGCATTTTTCCCCTCTAAGGTGCAGCCTAGATGCACCAAATGATAGGTTCTCAGTAGGAAATGTAAGAAACTGTCCCTAACACACATATTCACACACACACACAGTGATTATGTTATGAAAAAAACCTGCAATAGGTCAAGATTATTTTTAGTATTGATTTTAGGTTGTATCGGTTGATAGATGTACACATCTGTTGTATTGCACTGATTACCAGTATATTCTGAATAGAGCATTGCATTGTCTGAAAATGTTCTGTCTTTACCTTTGCCTCTTTCTTCCATAGTTCTTAGAAGTTAGAATTTAATTAGTGTGGATTCTACAATTTCAATAAGCATAGCTACCGTAGAAGTCCCATCCCTTTTGTGAAATATATGAATGCTGCAAAAGTGCTTCTCAGGCCCCATTGCCAGAAGATGTGCCCAGAAAAATCATGTTATACTCTCTTTACTGTGGTCAGTAATAAAATGTGAAATTGTGTGGTAATTACTTGGTTGGAAGGCACAAGGTCCTAAAATTTCCTTTCAGAACAGAAATGAGAATAGTGCAGCAAGTATGAAAAAGTACACGAATGGCTTCATCTGCACAGGCCATTTTTGTCACACTGAACATCTAGAGCACAATAGTGCAGGATTATACAGGCCTATTGTAAAGGTATGCTGCCCCTATGGCAGGAATCCTATCATGTCCTGCCATAGTATTTGCTGTGGTGAGCTGTGTGTTCCACTTGATGTCTGTCTCTGTGCGAAAGGGTCTGAATCACAGGGTTATTTTTAATCTTTTATCTTCCTGACAAAAGACATTACATTGCTTGCTGTGGTGACATATGTACACTCAATGTAGCACAAGTAGGTGGAAAAATGATTGCACGTTTTTCTCATTGTATCTGTCGTTCCATGTACTGACGCTGAGTTGTGTTGATGTTCCTCAAGGCTATTGTTCTAGATCACATAATAGTTGAGCGCTTGTGTGTACTGTGTAATACAACCAGACAAACAGAAAATAAAATTTAAAAAAAGAAATGTACACACACAAAGTAGATTGATCACCACTGTACATTTTAGTATAAGTAATTTATAATACAAATAGCAGCTCTCTGTCAATGCCAGTTATTCCCTTTAGCTAACAAAGAAAAAAGCTCATGTACACTGTGAACACTTACCATTCTTTCATAATGTGTTTCAGCCGGATGACCTTCACCAGGCATTTCAGTAAATATTGATGCTGCATTGTGTGAACAGGTGCTATAATTTACCAAAAGTGGCTGTCTCTATGAACATTTCGTTTAATTATTTATTTATTCAGTTTGTACAGCGTACCACTAACTACTTGCTTCCTAGTTAGATGCGACCTTTATTTGCTTGCATAACTTCATCCCAGAGTTTTCCTTCATCGTAGTTTGCCTTTTTCATTTTATTCAAAAAACAGTTTCTAAAACTGCTGAGGTCAACCCATTTGGTCTTTGTTAAATTGTGGCAGGGTTGCAGGTGTCTTTCCTTCTTGTCTGTTCATAAAGCATATACAGTACAAATTTTGCTCCACAAAGATTCATTCCCATTAGTAGGTAAGGTTTTCAGGCAACAAAAATCTAAATGTACCCAAAAATATTTTAGTGTAAATAAATTTTTAAAAAAAGGAAAAAATCTTTGTGTTTTTGTTGTTGAAAATAGTCAAAGCACCAACTGTTCTAATGATTAAACCAGTCCACTTGTGTTATTTTACAAGAAAAAAAGAGCAAACAGTGCATGTTAAAATGAATAGGCTCTGCAAAAATAATGAGATTCAGAAACAAGGAACAGCTCATGTATATTGTACGAGATGAGTTCACTGATAATACTGCTGAAGTACTTTGCAGTTTAGATCAAGAGCACCTTGTTTCAAACCGCTTTCGGTTTTGGGCCTTGAATCACACCACATGTGCAATCAGAAAAAAAAAAAGACTGTAAACACTGCCAACTGGGTCAACAGGGATGTGGTTGCTGATGAGAGCCATCCAATAGCTGTTAGCTCTGATCACAGAGGTGGGTTCTGAGCTTTGACGGGGCCAATGAGGGCACCCGTCTGGCCATGACCTCATAAATATGAATGAGCCATGCACTGGTAAGACCTCTTTGATAGGCTATATGCAAATTGTTCTGACTGGGTTGTCTGAAGTGATTTCCACGCCATGGTGTTAGGATCTGAAAACGGATGAGGAGAGGTGTAAGAGAGAGAGAGAGGATGCAGAGCATACCACTGGAATATTGATGTGTCCTCGCGTTGGCAGAGAAGGTCCTCGTTCACGAGGTTGTTAATGAACATCAACTGATGTAAGAAGTAATGAATATAGTAATATAGACATGGATAATTACATGTACAGAATCCTATGCCAACTATGACACATCCAGTGAACCATTACTCTGTTTAAATAATGGGGTCAACCTCTGTACCCACCAGAGATGCAACCAAAGAGATACAACCTTCAAAGTGTAATGAGCTCGGTTAGTTTTCTCTTGTATGCTTGTTCAGTCTCTTGACTATGAAAAAAAAAAAAAAAGTAGGAAATCTAACCTTCTCTCAACATACTAAAATCTATGGACCGATATCTGTATTAAGGGAGACATTTTTTTACTACAGTAAGAGCAGAAGCAAATATACTACATAAATGTTCGTCTCTGCTCCATATATTAACTGCCTCCCTTCAGTGCTTCTGAGCTCTCAAAAGGTTTCTCTACTTCTGTCTGTCAACTTTTATAACAATGTTCAAGCATGACCTGGTTTTTATGGATTTTATCCCACTTGGAGTGAAAAAGTAGACTGCAGGTTGCTCTGTGAGTAGCTGACACTTGTTTTGCTGCATTATGCCCATGTGCTGTGAGAGCTTTTTATGACAGCCATGTTTCATTATTGTTTGTTGTCCTGGTTTCACTGTCTGTAAGCATAGCAGGCAAATGCAGTGTTGTTGGCTAGTCTAGTCAAATGTAAGATTTTCACACCTTTATGTTTGTGTGTGTGTGAGAGAGACAGTGTGTGACAGATCAGGACACACTGTATCCTCTACTCTCCTTATCTTGCCACCCGGGTGTTATCATCCCAGACTGTCCTGCCACCTCTGTCAGATAAATGTCGACTAAACAGACAGAGATGAGCTGAGGGGTCATTCTGGAAAAGGAGGCATTCAAAATATATTACATAAGCTACAGCTTGGTTTCTCTGCACGTTTACATGTCTCTAGATGAGTTTGCACATGTGCAAGACTTTTTGTATCATGCAAACGTTTGCTTTTTGATTTACTCTTGTGAAGAAAGACATGCAAATGCTCAAATAACTTTAAAACTTTGCTATTTCATCATCACCATTTAGTTGACCAGTTTCTCTATAGGTGTTTGATTAAAAAACAGCAGCAATTAGCCCACTTCAGTCCCACAGCATTTTCAATGGTCCTACATTACTCTTGACCCCTTACCCACTGTGGTCAGTTTAATTTTCTAAAACTATATTTTACTCAGGCTAATGAACAATGATCATTACATGAACTAAAATAATGTAAACTAAAGACACCTACGCTCCACTCAACAATTAAAAGTGTCCTTGACCCAAGTACTGCCTCTGAACTTTTCACTTCTTCAGATGAGCCATTTATGGACTAAAATGCCACTGAAAACATTACCTTATCCATCCTCATCAGTTTATCAAGGTCAGTACTGTAAAATGTTGTGTAGTCCAAATAATATCCATATTTTGTATAAATAAATTTCCTTAAACATAAATTACCAGATAAATATGCCGACTCACTAACAAGTATCAACATAAACTGAACACTGATAATTAAGATTGTGGTTACTACTGTTCCAATAGCATTATGTTATAGCAACAATAGCATTATATCTTGACTATAGAGAAAGTGAGAATTCAAAGTGGTACATCAGTAAACATAACACCTGACAAATCTTAGTTAACGTTGTTTAATTCATTTTATTTTAATGGCTTTCCTCTTTCATTGGATCTTTCTGTTAAAAGAAAAGAAAAAAAATCTGTAGATTTGAGCTAATCAGACAGGCTTTGAGTGCTTTTATTAGCAGAGTGGAATTTCTGATGAAACCAGAGCAGAAGATGAAGCTATAGAACATTACTCTGCTAAATAAACTATGAATTGCTTGCTGTTGCCTTCTGCTTATGCTTAAAACTCCACTGGTGTTTGTAGTGGACTCACTGGGAGCCTCTTTGTTGTCTGCAGTTACTGCTGCTGTATTTTAAATTTTGTTAGATTTTTACTTCTTTTCTCTAAGCTTTTAAATCATCATTTAAAGCAGGTCAGCAACAGTCCACTGCTGGCTGCCTCAGTGTTTATACAATGACGAAGATGTAAACACATAAACAGTAAGTGGGTTGGCCGAGCTGAGGGACTGAACCGAACATAGCTGGCTGGGAGGCGAGACGGGCTCAAGGGAGATGACGGCCACACAGAACCACTATGGGGCCGCACAGCCCACTCGACTGGGCTGATAACCACTACACAGCGCTATTTTGTCTCTTTCACTCTCACTTGCTTTCTCTGTCTCTCTCTGATGTTTTATATTTTTCACACTGAGCTGCCACCAATTTGTGTTTGGGCCACCAGTCGCCACCCCGCCACTGATTATGGCTGTTAAACATGGCTGTTAAACAGGTGAAGAAAAGTCTGAAATACATAAAGAAAACAAACAGAAAAAGACACAGATTATTTATTAAAAGGAAACACAGCCATGTCTCTCTTTGAAAAATGAATATAGTCTAGGATGAAATGTCCCTTCTCCTCTACCCATCTAAGGGGATGACAACAGAGTGAGAGTCAACATCAGTGTTCACTTTACAGCCTTCCAATTTTCCCACCCATCAATACTGTGTTTCATGCAGGAACACATCAAACCATGAAAGGAAATTACAATCTCAAAGCCATTTCATGGGACCTTTAACTACAAAGTGAATGGTACCTATATTGAGATCTTTGTAATAGCACACAGCACATGGAAGGGCTGTGCAAAGGTGCATTATTGTCAAGGTGCACAACTTTTTTTTTTTTTTTCCCCTACCCTGTCTACATTTGCTGTTTTGGTGCCATGCTGTGAACGTGATTGCCTGCAGAGGAGCAGAACAAGAGGGGTTGTGTCAGGGGTGGTCAAGCGGTGCAGTGCAACTTTGTGAGGGACTGATACCAGCTGTTACCACACCTAATGATAATGTATTCCGTCTATAGTCCCATCATTAAACATAAATGCATTCGGAATCTAAATTTGCCAAAGTTGCTACACATTACTGGTCATATAAGTTAATATTCTGATACTGTGTCTTGTGTGCCTGTGACGTGCCATTCATAAAAATTTCTGCTGAAAGTCTAGCGGTGTAGCAATTCATAAAGTATATGGAAAATTAGATACTGTATACTATATTAGGTATTAGCCTATATTTCATATTGATGAATAAATTCTGTTTGCGATGATACAAATTATAATTTCCATTTTCAGATTCAAAGCTTTTCATCTTGCACATACTGTAAGGCTACATCACCTTAATTTCAATTTTCAGTCTTTCACAGTAACTTAATGTGCCTCAGGCCCACCCATCTCTTTATGTAGGAGTACTTGTATTTTTGTAATCTCTTCTAAAGTGCAGCTAAATGCTACTTTGACCTATAGTGGATTCAGAAAGTATTCAGACTCCCACTTTATGTTGCAGCCTTATGCTAAAATCATTTCAATTCATTTTTTCCCTCATCAGTCTACTCTCGGTGCCCCATAATGACAAAGCAAAAACAGAATTTTATACATCTCTTGTCTCTAGAGAGACATGAAAATTGCTGTCCACCACAGTCCCACATCTAACCTGATAGAACTTGAGAGGATCTGCAGAGAAGAATAGCAGGAAATCCCCAAATCCAAGCGTGCTAAGGTTGTTGCATCATGCCCAAGAATAATCGTGGCTGTGAAGGCAAGAACTAAGTCATGACTAAAGGCTCTGAATGCTTTCTTATGTCAATGTGATGTTTCAGTTTTTTTTTCTTTTGAATAAATTTGCAATAACTTCTAAGATTCTGTTTTTACTTTTTCATATTATTTACACAGCTACGCATGTGTTTGCATGTATTCGTTGAGTGCATATAAGGATCTTTGTGTAAACTTTAGAAAGAGGTCGAGACTGCACTGATTTCTAAGCCCATGAAATCTTGAAAGTTTGCAACTATATACTGTGTGTGTGTGTATGTGTGTTTGTTCTTCCAAATGTTTGCATGGGAAGACAGACCACTGCACTGCAGACGTTTTAGCAGCTTAAAGCACCCCCTTGTGAGCCACATGCTGCCATCATTACTTAGAGCATGGCCTGGTTCAGCCACCAGCACTAAACATGGGGTGGTAGACACTGTGCCTTATGGAGTCTTTTAACTTCACAATTGGTTGTCCCAGTTCTGTCAACCCACCATAGAACAGAGTGCGCACAAATACACACGTGACTGTGTGTGACTGTCTGTGTGTGTATGCAGTGCTGTGCATCCCTTTGAATGCACATCTTTGTGTATGTGAATATTTGTTTTCTGTGCCTTTCTTTAAGGGTGATTTTTGAGAGATACCGAGCTGAGCTCAGGATCTTTTCTTTTTGTTAGTGTGTAAACCAATAAGCTCTCAGTCACTAGTTAATAAGTAGGCATAGATTAACACAGAAAATATTTACACTTATACAAATAGTGGCTGATCGTGTCCGTTACATTCAAATAAGTTTTCAGGTCACATCAGGTGTTTTTGTTGCTCATTAAAGTTTGTGCAATTCATATGAAATTATACTCTTCGCCTGGATAATGTAGATTAGATAAATACTGTCAGACCCAATTAGGCTCAAAATCCAGACTGTGTCCTCACCCAAGACCAAGCTTGAACAGGATTTAACCAGCATTCATAGTGTTTAAGTCATTAGAAAGAGGTACAAGAGATGTGATTAATTACTAATTATAGGGTATGTGAGGGTTTGAAAGTTTGAGGTGGGTCTGTATTTAACACATGCACACACACCGCCTGCGTTTAATCAATATAGATAATTAGGGTCAAAACTACACTTGGTGGATACCTGGGTTTCAGAATACAGAGTACTTCTGGCTCTAGTGTGAGAGATCATCACTCTGTGTGTGTGTGTGTGTGTGTGTGTCTGTGTGTGTGTGTGTGTGTGTGTATAACCACTTTCTGTGGTTGTGTTTACATTCCCTACAAAATATATTTGCTATTGCAGTAGGGTTGGATTGAAACGTCATTTCTAGGAGAGACGGGGTTGTTAATTTGAAAGCAAGACACAAGAACACTGATTAAACATATTAAAGCAAACACTACTCAGGTGCACAGCATGTATCAAAGGCTGAAAATGTGTTCCCATTGAGAAGACTTGAGAATCCCTGCTTTTTGAAATTGTAAATAAGAGAAATCACAGGGGAGCATTTTCATATTCTCTTATAGCATTTTTCTTTGGGCTTAATGAGCACTTAACACCAGCCTGACAGTGGGGGTTGAGAGTAATGGGCACATGGCCAGTTGGCTTGATGGGCTCATTTGACTTAGCATTGTCTTGCAGATAGTGATTGGGATGTCTAGCACTGCTGGTTAATAAAAGCTGGACAGTGGCTGACAGTGGTGATGTGTGCCCACTTGCTCCCTTCATCTGTCCTCTGTTCGCCTCAGTAGAGTCTATCTGCAGGGCCTTTTAAGAACACAGGCAGGAAAAAAATATATTCAGGGGCACAGATTCCTCTTGCCCTCACTTGCTGCTTTAATGACATGCTTTTAATCTTTGGTCAGCAAACCCATTTTCTTATTTTTACATTTCAAGTTTCAGATTATTATTCACTGAATTAATGAAAATAGTAGGGTTATGACCACTGGTTAAATTTTGATAGTAACTTCTTTGTTTCGCGTTCCAGCAGCAGTAGCGTTCAATAGAGGCAAGCTTAGAAAATGTGCTTTCATACTCTAGCATTTGACCTGTTTTGTTCTCATGTGTATATTCTATCTGTTATTCATAGTTGACTTCCCTTTCACCCTTGTTTCCTTACAGCTCTCATCTGTGACCTCTTTGTTTTGACAAGAATGCCCTTTACATTGCACACACTCTTATCTAAGACTTGGTTCATTTCTTAGGTGGTTTCCATAAACCTCCCATCAGTTTATCATGTTAATTCATGACAATCCATTCACTTCGTCAGTGCTCATCTCTGCAAAAGCCTCACAAATATCCAGTAGAAGCAACCCTACTTGACCATGAATTGGGCTTGTTTAAACCCCAACTGTTGCAGCTACTTTGAATCTCTGTGCTGACTCCTCCTTCCTATATGATGCAGTTGGCTCCTAACTGAAAATGGATGCGATGATAAAGCAAGTTGTCATTGCATGATTTGGCTGGTGAAAAGCTTATTTGGGCAAGAGATACAATTCTGCAGCCAAACAACCATTGAATGTTGGAAGAGTCTATCATTCAGCCTTCTGTGCTATTAACCCCCACTCAAAAGAGATTAACACACAGAATTGGAGCTAGCCTCAGCTGCCAAGTGTACCATGTCAAAATATGCACACACATATGCAAACACGTACACATGCATACATGCACATACAAAATTCCAGGCATATGCATATCTTCCTCATACAATGCACACATGTATGTTTGCATTACTCCCACTTTCAAGTTAACCCCCTGTCAAAAATAGGGAAACATTGTTGGCCACCAGTCATTGTGAGCCTTTGTAAAAATGCCTTTATTCCAAGGTTACTGCCTGTTCATAATTTGTGTACAAATACAAGATCAAAATGTCCACAGACACAGGAAAACAACAAAATAGCTGTTATTCATTTATTTATTTATTTTACATTTTCTCTAGTATACTGCTACTGTCAGTTTTAGAAAGTAAATTCATAAACTAATATTTTCAACCATCTAAAGTAAAGGTTGATTCACTTTAATAGGTGAAGAATTTTCTAAAATTGCAAATATTCATCTGAACTAAACTACCAGAAACCACTGATGACCACTAATTAGTTGCTGTCTATGCTAGTCTATGTTGTTAAACACTTGTGAGTCCTTTGGAGTTATAATCTTGTCTTATAAATTATGGTGTCTGGCTACCCCTTTTTTCATACGTGGATCAAGGATTCTGTCTTTAATACATTTCTTCTTATTGTGAACATCTTGTCGGGAGAGTTGAGACTTGTATAAGGATAGAAAATGCTGTATTTCAATACCAGATTAAGGCTTTTATAGCTCCATTTATTTTAAATGGTGCATTGTGAACACCTTTAGTCCACTAAAATTAGGAATCTAACTCCAATAGCCAGTGTCTCCTGTGATGATAATCAGACCAAACCCACTCTGGTTGACCCTGACACACAGTCCACCAGTGAGCCATTCAATATTTGTCTTACTGTGTTAGGCAGCTCAGGGCAGCTTCAGAGGTGGGTCACAGAAAAATGAAAACCAGATACCAAACTAAAAGCACAGTAGTCCAGTAGACAATTATTGACACTGTCTGAAAATCTTCGGAGGTTCTTGCAGTATATACCGGGTTAAGTGAAACAAATGGCTTCGTGGAAAAAATAAATACTGTTATTAGGTTACATGTAACTGTAGAAATATTAGAGGATTCTCCAAGGATCCTGCGCTTATGGATAAAATTTTGACACAGTGACCCATTGTGACATCAGTCCAAGTCAAGTTGACCAGATGTAGTAATGTGTAATTTATTAAATAGGCTTTTATTGAACAATACAATACATAAAGAGACTGTCTCTCAGTCTGTTACTGAGAGACAGTCTGATGACTGGCTTTACATCGGGTATAAAAATATTATTGGTGAGTTAATGTCCATGTAGATTAAAATGACTTTCGAGGAATATGCACATAATGGCAGTAATGTTTCAAGAAGACAATAAAAGAGTAAAACTGAAGAAGAAAAATTAATTGCCATACTTGAACATGTCTCAGAGGTAGACACACTGGCTTTGATGCTAAAGGGATTAACATGAGGGTAAGTGAGGGAGAGTGAGATAGTGTATGTATTGGATAAGTGGTTGCATCTCTGGTCATTTCATGTCTACATTGCACTGAACCTGTTAATCTTAACTCTACATGAGGGCCATCGCTAGATTAAAATGACCAATACTGAATCCTTCTGATCTAACATCACATTACGACTCTCTGCTCTTTTTCTTTCCCTATCCCTCTGTATGCAAACATATATTGTGTGTGACGGACAGTCTGGTTGGCTCTGACTTTTCACACTGGAGCTGGCAGCAAACAGTATTTCTCTTCAAAATAGTGCAAGATGTAAACATAATTTAGTCATTTTTATGTCTCTTTTGAGGGAGCTCCCAGTCAGACCTCTATGGCTCATTTTGAGGAAAAAAAAATGTGTTTGCTTGCTCAGCTCAAACAAATGCTCCTTTATTCCACCACTGATATTTGGTGGATGTTTTCATGATTAGGAGGGTAAAAGCATGTGTGTGTTTGTGTGTGTCTGCGTGCTTTAATATCTTTGTGTGTCTTTGGGCTTTTTCTGTCTTTTGGCTGTGAGCAGGAATGGACTGGGTTTGTTTCTGTCTGGACTGATAAGAGGAAGCCGCTTACATCCCTGTCTTATCACTCTGCTCAGGGCTAATATCCCTTTTATTTTTTCTCTCTTTCACTCATTGTCACCCTTTGTTGTTGGTGGACTGGGAAGTGGTTCAGCAACTTATCAACTGTCTCTCTCTCTCTCTCTCTCTCTCTCTCTCTCTCTCTCTCTCTCTCTCTCTCTCTCTCGCTCTTGTTCTTCATCTTCTTGTATTTCTTCTTTTTTTCTTTTTGTCTCTCCACCTCTTTGCCAAAGTACTTAGAGGCACCAACATATTGCTTTGACTAGCAGCAGACAGTAAACTTATCATGAACAATTTATAATTAAAATTAACACGTCAACTTTTAGCATTTTCGAGGTTACGACTTTGGCAGATAGCACTGCTAAAGTAGGTTTGACCACCGTCCAACACACACTCACACACACACACACACTCTTCTAATGGGGGCAGAAGGTGGGATGGGATCAACACGCTCGATTTAAGTTTTCAATAAGTTTGCTATCTTATTTCCTGTTTCGCTCCCCCTGTTGATGACTTTTCGTTGGCATGGATTGCCTTTCCCGATGTATTTGCTGGAGAGATAAAGCGATTTCTGTTGCAACTTGTGATGTGCCGTGACTGTCTTCCTGTCATAACAGATGCAAATTTAAGGCTGCATTCCCACGTAAACAGGAAGAAAAAGAAAAATACATGGCACACAAGTGCGGATATGTATCAATCTACACACCACTCAAGAGAACACATACACGTGCACACACAATAAAAGCACAGAGACACTGTATGCATTTCAGTTGCTTTCATATATGTTAACTACTAAGTCTCTACATTCAGCCAAAATGTAAATGGCCACATTCAATAATATCATATAAATACAGCCCCATGCCTGTGTCAGAATACAAATCTGTATCCATGTTTTATTTATGTTTTTATTTTTACATTGGTCTATATATGTTCTACTTTCCTAACACACGTTATACCACAAAGACCAGCTACTTTGAATAGTGCACTTTACTGGCCCATGAATTGCCTGATTGATAATACAAACATGCGCCCACCCACCCACTCACACAGAGTGGGTAAAATTACACATATGGCAGGCCCAGTGCTTAACATGATTGTGATGCAGTCCAACAAAACCATTTTAATAACGAACAACAATAAATGGAAGTTTTGACAGTATGTGTTTCTTGCTGGCATGTTTGTGTTCGTGGATGCTCTCAACTTTCCAGCTCTTGCATCATTATCATTCAGTTTCCATAGCAATCTCTACCTGTATGTGATAGGACCTATAATTATCACAATCGCCCACAAATTAATTTCATGGACCTTTCTTTTGGAGATTGACAATTATGAGAAAAAAATGGTTATGAGTTTAGAAATGAGTAAACCAGCGGACTGGAATATTTCCTGAATTTATTGTTAAAGAAATTTAAAAGAATAAAAGTACCGATGGCTTCAATGGGTGTGAAATGTAGACTTTCTGAATAGATGCAGGAGAGACTAAAAACTCGAGGCAGGTAAGTAAGGATGCAGGATGTTTTTTTCATTGATGTCAATTTGACCTCATGTCTACCAGCTCAAAATGGAGCAAGCGTCTTTGAACCCACTTTAATCCCAACACAGCTTTAATTAAAGTGCTCTGTACACAGACATACTATGCATTATTCACATATTTTCAATGGCTCCTTTATTAGGTACACTTATAAAACGTAATGTTCTCCAATACAAGAGCTTGGTCATAAATTGCTCAGGGGCTAGACATGAAAATTAGCTGGTAGCTAACTCTGGTGTGGCTGAGAGCTATGCACTGTCCCTGTTAAATAAACAAATAAATGCAAAAATAAATTCAACCTTTACAAAGATTATAATTTTCAGTTTTGGTTGATATTCTCAGAGAAGTGTTAATTTAACTATATACTTATTGTTAAGATTGTAGTTTGCAGAGGAATGCAGTTGAACTGGAACTGCATCATATTGAGAGGTGTTTCTAATGTTTACTGCAGTCCACGACAACACATCCACTAAATACGACTTCAGTAATACACAGGCAGTATAGTCAGGAGTTAAAGCAGGCTTTCCGGCACCTTTGACTAGTAAGTAAATGAATCTGATTGGCAGTTTCATACATAATAATGTGGACCGATGGACTGTCAAAAAATCCATTAAGTTTTTCTCTGTGTGCCTGTCATTCAGGGCGTGCGCATGGGCACGTGCTGCTGCGCAACACTGAAAGAAGGGTTCCCCCACCTGCCAAATCCCACTTTAACTCCCGAGTATAGTGAATTTAACACATCTCTTACAGTGTCAGTCAAAATTTTACATTATTATATTTGTAGAGGTAGAATATATGGATGAGCTGTTGTATTGGATTGCATTACACTCTATAAGTTATACCTCATAACGTGGCCACTGAATGTATAAATGCCATATCAAATATTTTTTCCAGTAGTGATGATAAAATGAAGCCTTCATAGAATACCTTGTCGTGATTGCTGAACTGGAATTACACTATGTGCAAGGCAGCGTTAATATTACTTTTTCCTCCAATGACTGATTACATACCGCAGTCTTACATTTATTACACACTTTTATTACAAACTGACACACACATATGCCTTTGGTGCTGCTGTTATACATCTTTACAGCACAACTACACCTTCAGTTGCACACAACATCATACCTTGTGACTTCTTGTTTATCCTCACATCCACTTTTGTAGCATGTTTGTGCCATCATTTGCGATCTGTGCTGAACGTGAATCACATGAAAACCATTGATCCGCGCCTTTCATCCTCCACATATATGCTGGATATGAAAGCCACAGTCGATGATGAGACGGGGGTTCAAGTTATGTTAATCCAATCGACTACTTGAAAGGATGCAGTGATTTAGTGAATATGCAAGCACTCCTGGATGCACACACACACACACACACACACACACACACACACACACACACACACACACACACACACACACACGGACAGACGCATACTTGATTGTTTGATGTTCCTATCATGCATCAAAGCAATGTCTCTTTCAAAGAATGTATCCTCTTGGATAAACATATGTTAACCATGGCTATGTACCACCATAAGTGGCTGAATGATTGAATTATAGACATCTCTTGTACTTTTGCTATTGATGGTAACATTGCCTATTTGTCCCCAATCTCCTATTCTTTGTACTGGGACAGAAGAAGAAGAAAGGAGATGAATTACTCTTTGCATCATCTCTTCCCCGAAGGTGCACTCACTAGAGAAAGGCAAGGAGAAAATGATTGCAAGGAAGGGAAAGCATATTCCCAGTCCACTACTTAAACTTATGATATGAAATACACTGAAGGCAGGGACATATTTTCCAAAGTATCTGACAGTATGGACAGAAGAATGAGTCAGTGAATCAGAGCAGTGCAAGTTTATGTAGTTATCTTGCACCCTTTGTGTGAGTACTCACCTTTGTGTCTGGGAAACTCTAGATTTGCTAAATGAAGAAGCTGAGAGGTTAGAGAAGAAGGCCTGTGAATGAAAGGAAACCAGCAACCTTTTATATCAAGGCTGGAACAAAATAATGAGTGCCCTTAAGCAAGACATTTCAGTGCCAGTCCCCAAGTACAACAGCTGTTTCATGAGAAACAGTGGGATCATTTTTTTTTCTTCACTGACTGTTTTTAACCACAGTTAAAATGTATCATCCCACGTTTATTGGTCACTAGCCATAACAACATCTGACTGATTCATTTGTGTTAATTACACCTTTAGTCTAATACAATCCAATACCTTAGAGAAAGACTTGACCATGCAGTAATAAGTGGCCGGTCAATAACGAGTAGAATAACATCAACATGTTGAGGCCATTTGGGCTAAAGATACCATCTGCTTCTATTTGTATTCAAATTAAGAAGGAATGTGCTCTGTGTAGGAATGCAGTCCCTGACACTTTCAACTCAATTACAGAACTCATTCGTGTGTTTGGTTTACATGTGTCTATTGTGTTATTTTCTCTATTTTTAAAATTCTTACTGTCTTTCTTGGTATTGTATTTTTATGTGTACCTGTGAAACACCCCGTAGAAACAAAGTTAACTTTCTTGGTTGCTTCTAACATGTATCTTTCACACAGCCAGATGAATCACAGATTATGATAAAATGTGAAATCTGAGTAGCCTTCTGTTTGAACAGGTACATCGTCCAGCAGCTTCTTAACAAGAGTGGTATAGAAAATTAGAACATCTACATTGTCTAGCTGTATGTTATTTGAAACAATTACAGGGCTACTTCTGTCACAGCTTTAATAATTGGATATGTTTTTGTTTTGCTTTGGTTTTTCAATTGGAACTTGTAAATCAATTTTTTGAAGGGTGGTCATATTCATCTTGATGACCTTGATGTGCATGTATGTGAGTGGGGTTTTGGTTTTGCCAACATGTTTTGAATGCAGCCATTTTGTGGCTTATTTTGTTCAGTGAACACAAATTTAAATTAATTTCTTGATTTTGTGATTGTTACACTGGATAAAAAAAAAATCTAACTTTAATCTATATTTTCTCTTTCTTTTCTACCTCCCTCTCTCTCCCTCCCTCCCAAATCCTCATTTTTACCCCATCGCTTCCTGTTTTGTCTCCAACAAGGTAAGAGCCAAGTGTTCAAAAATCTTCTATAGCAGCTAGTTCTGTGTCATCACATTGTCAGCACCTTGCCAAATTTATAATATGACCATGGTATTTCCTTGCCCTCCCTACATGAAAGCAAAGTCACCTTGAACAGTGGGATTCTTTCATTAAGACTGCACAAACAGACAAGAAATCAAAGCACTCATACTCTTTCACATGTCCTCAGTGTGTGGGGCTAAGCAAACATTTTATAGTCTCTGTTTGAGGTAATCACCAGGCCATTACTGCTTCTGCTGAGATCTGAGGAAATATTCCAGTCCACTGGTTTCTGTGTAAATTCTTCATTCCCTTGGAGGGAAGACATTTTGCGCCATGTGGCAACCATTTTAAATATGCTGATACCATGTCTGGACGGGTTGGTTCTAATTTTAGCTATGGTGTATACGTGATCAGAAGTCTGAACTTTTACTTTTAAAGAGAGTGAGGGGAGCGATTTGAGGTGAGAATTTTTCCCTAGTGGATGGTAATCTTTTTTCATTTGAGCAGATAGAAGTGATATTCATTTGTGAAGTATTCATCAGCTTCGCAGGAACATTGATGCCGAATAAAAAATAGCCTTTTAGTAGCTCGCTCACTTTCACTGCGTGTGGGCTTGTGTGGACGGACCAACTCATGTAACAGTACAGGCTGTGCTTCGTTTCAGTAGAGCTTATTAAAAAACTCTGCTGTATTGCCTAACAAATACTGATGCACACAAACTAGACTTGTTTGGAAGTTGTAGGAATTTTATTATTAATTCACTATAAAACTTTAGAGTCTCGTGAGTGTCACCTTGACGTCTGCCAGTGAACCACACATGAACAAAAGAAAAAGACAAGGACATACTCCATTCTGCTTTAATATTTCCAAATTAAATAACTTAAGTATTGTATCTTAACTCTTCCTATACTGTGTTGTTACAGAGTTTTATAAAGGTAGTGATTTTGGCCACACAACCTACACTCATTATGTCAGAGCAATATACTAAAGGGTGTTAGTATCCTGAAGTGTGAATGCTGTGCTTGTTCTTTCCTCCAGTCAGAAGGCTGTTGCATTGAACTACTGAGACAGTGAGCGTCGCTAAACTCTATTAGAAAAGTATTTTCACACATATGACTCACATGCCCTCAAAAATTGTGAACAGCATGATGACGATGATGAGGTTGACTTGCTATTAGATTTTCCACTTCAGTAGACTTAAAAAAAAAAAAATCACCAAGACTTACTTAAATTCCTCTGGACTCTTGTATTTGCTGTGTTTGTTAAGTTGTTTTTTAGTGCCCCTTTCATTACCCCTCTTGTTTCCTGTTTGGTGCTTAATACTGTACTTAAAAGATGTTTGCCTTTGACCAAGTCAACTTTTATTTTGTCATAATGTGGACAAAAAATGCAATATCCTCCCTTAATGTGGTCTTAAATGATCGTATCATACACAGTCAATACACACACACACATTCAAAGATCTTTCCATCCCAATGGGTCATCCACCTGCTGTGTTACATCTGATGTTCTAGCACTTTCTCTTTTCCTCTGATTAGCTTGGGAGGAAGTGGCTGAAGGCCATCACCACTGTAGCATATGTATGTGTGTGTGTGTGTGCTTGCATATGGTAATAAGAATTACTCCTATGCTATGTGCTTTTGCTTCCTGCTCTGAGGGATTCTGGGATGTGAACGTGAAGGGGATTTGCAATGGTTTCAAAAGACAATACTCAAACACACACACATGCACTCACGCACACACGCAGATGCAAATACACTTCCCTTTTCATGATGTGAGATATGCACTGATTACCTAAGATAATCATCTGCCGTAATTATCTTTGATGAGCAAACTGAGTGAAGCACTGCACAGTAAATTAGTGATATTTGAAATTCAGAAACTAACTTCTGAAATTAACAGCATGCGCGCAGCCTATATGTACATTCTTACTCTGTTGTCATGATCAATTCGAAGTGTGCTGCCCACTGGCATTTTATGCTTGTCTTTTTTCTTCTGTTAATACATCATTTTATGGCATTGTCACTTTATAACAAGGAAAATGTTCTTTGAGAACTTGTTACTTTAACAGTGTCTTTGCTTGATGTGAGCAATGCAGACAGCGACCTTTAGTCAATTAACTCACAAACAATCTCATTAGGCCGCCACGTAATCTTCCCTGACAGGTAGTGGCTTTTAGGTTGGGAACAGTCAACTAAATTAGAGACACACTTTTGAAAGACAAAATGCGCACGTCTCTGAACTTAAATAAAACACCATATAAACAACAGAGAAAAATTTATTATAATGTAATGTGACTTGCTTTATCACAGATTTACAACACATGAATATGCATGCACACACACAAATATGGACACTTGTGTTTAATCAAGTTCAGATTATATGAGGTAGAATGAAGTCATTGATTATTGGTAGTCGTGGTGCATACAGAGTGTAGCCCTTCGCCATTCACAGGCCTACAAACTGTGAGTCAAGCAGTTTAAAATCCTGATTTATTCTGGAATAAAGAACTAACCTAAATCTACTGGCTTCAATGTACTGACAAAGCCATTTTCTGGCAATGTTAGACAGACTGCACAAAGTAGATTAGGCTGCTGTAAATGAATAACCTAAAAACATTAGGAAGAGTTTAACAAGAGAATGCTCCACTAAAAGCAGATTAAAGCTGTTGGTGTTTTCCCCCCAATTAGAACCCGATGCAAAAATTTCACTCACACACTCATTTAATTTTGTGCTTGCAGTTACAAGCAGGAATTATTATGATACTAAATCCTCTTGCCCATGGCTTTGACATGTAAAGTCAGCTACAGAACAGCATCATTTTTAATGCATTATACTCACAATGATATCCATGCTTGCTTATGTTATGTCTTCTATATTTAATACCATTGACATATTTTATGAATTCTATGATTTTTGCCTGTAAACTCTGAAATCTTGGATCTCTTCAACAATACATTCATAAATTGAGAGAACAAAATATATGCTTTGAAAGATTATTTTTTATGAAGCATGTTGCTGTTGCCCATAATTGTAATTACAGTACAAATAAATCACGCAACATGCATTTTTAGATTCAAGAAGAAAACATTTTTGTTGAAGGAGCTGTTTTTCTGCCCTGCCTACTAACAAAACACACACACACACACACACACAGCTCCATCTCACAGCTGTCTCATCACTCTAGTGACTCCCTCTGACATCACTGGCTTTGCCAAGACAGCAATTTTGATTCCTTTATGGCCTCCCTCACTCTTTTCTCTCTGTATCACTGTTAAATAACACTATTTATTTTTGATTAACTCCCTCTCACCTCTGCCTTTTCATTTCTCCTTCTCCCTGCCTCACTCATTGCCAGTCATTTATATTTTAATCTCTAGTCTCTGTTGCTCTGCCTGTGTTTTTCCTCTTTGTTCTTTGGGGTCATGGGTGAGTGTGTGTCTGTTTTTGAAGTGAGAACAGAGGAACAATGTGACTCAAAGCCCCGGTCAGTTCAGTGGGGACTAAGGGATTCCCTATTACTGTTTCTTTTACATGGTAAATAACACCCCTAATGTAGCTTTGGCTCCCAGATTTTCCTGGCTGAAATCCCCACCAATGTCTTATCTTTTCTGTATTGGCATTATTGATCATATCTAAAGTATAATGACAAGATATTTTTCTCTCTTTATGAATAATTAAGCAAATCAAATCATATGTATCAATTTTATTCTTAAGATAATTTTTTTTCATTTCTATTCTCACCCCTCTTCGGGCTTTCTAATCTTCAGCACTCCACTCCAATCAAGGTGTGAAGACATTAGACACCTGCTGAGCAAATCAGTGACATCTACTGAATCCATCCAGCAATTAATAGTGCTGAATCTGTGACGCGTTTCGCCCCGACTGTTCTTGATTGCAAGACCTTTGTTAAATATTAGTCATGTTTCCTTCTCTTTGTGTCCTTACTGCAGTTTCATAGATGCAGCCAAATGAAAACCAAATGAAATTTACATCTCAATAGCATAAATTACACTAATCAGAATGCTTTATGGCAAGTCAAAACAGATTGGAAATCTGTGGCCAAGTCTTAAAATATGTATAACAACTATTTGAGAGTTAAATTATCAGGTCTTTGGCTTAAATCTGTTTTATATCACAAAATTAATGGACTTGAGGATTCTTGACAATTCTAAAGATGTAAAATCATAACACTTTTCTTTTCTTCTATCTTTAGTGACCTATTGTTTCTATGACTTAAGATACTGGTCAGCAGACTCGTCTTTTTTTTCTATTTTCTCAGCTGCCATGTTTGAACACAATTAGCGTTAATCTTCTCTCATTTGGCAACTTGCAAATTTTGTTCACTTCGAAGCTGTTGTTTTGTTAACTCAACTAACACACATAGGTGGGTTGTTTTGATTCTTAGTATTGAGTAACACTTTCTTTTGTTTTGAAAATGAGTGGAAAATTGGTGAAATTATTGCTGGAAGTGACTAAACTCAACTGTTTAACATCACATATGAGTGGGACCCCCTGCTGCCAGAGTGGGCTGATCACATAACACAGAGGCAAGCGTGGTATGAGAGGGATGTGTGAGTGTGCTTGTGTGACGTCCCCATGTAAGACTTTTATTTCAGGAACACTTGTAGGACAAAACCAGGCTTGTACTGTCCTGGCTCTGCAGGGCATCTTCAGCATGCTAGTTTATATTCAAAATCCTTTCCTCTGAGACTGTCCACAGAAGATGAAGGACAGCGCTGGTCATTTGCTCAAACAGCAATATATAGATACTATTACATAGTATATTATTTTACAAATATTTTTGACAAAAGACCTGTTATATTCATTTAGGTATGAGGACTTGTTCCTCTAATACCTCCCCCCTCTCCCTCGCTCTCTTGATCTCACCCTCCATGTTGTTCAAACCTTTGTGTAACATGGTGTCATGCACAACAGTGAAATATTTCAGGTTACACATGCTGCTTCTGATGACTGCAGTCTTCCTTGACCCCAGCACTTGGGTAAATGGTCTATAACTTGTAATGTCAAGGGTTGGGTTTTATCGATGCTTACTTGGCATCAGAGAGGGTTATTTTTAGCTGGCAGAAACGGATGAATCACAGGCCTTAAAAAAAAAAAAAAAAAGAAAAAAATCAATTTTCTACAAGGCTATCATGAAGGGAAACCACTAAACATGGCTGGTTTTAACTTCATATATTGATAAGGAATAAGGAGAAAGCCTTTTAAAATGAATTTGGAATGCCTTTGATCTTCCTTTATCCATGCATAATACTGGCATCTGAGCTCTCTGTGTATGATGCGGTGAAAATGTATGCGGGAATGCATGAAAGACGGATGGAAAACAAAGAGACAGACTTAAAGAACACTTACAGGCTGGATTTTTTTTGTCTTCTTTTACTTGTGTCTCTTTGAATTCTCAAATGAATACAGATGAATGCTTATACAAAAGATAAAGAGAAAGTTGTGGTGCGTCTTACTGGTTTTCAACTAAACTGTCTTAGCTGTCTTAGCACAGGACTCATGTCAGTGTGCAAGTATATTTCTGTGTCCAGTGGCTTGTGTACATGACCTGCCTTAAGGGGAAGCATCGATTTCTAAAGTGTAATGCAGGTCACTATGTGAAAGAAGGTCATCGCAAAGTGAAGAATTCACTGTGAGAGAGAAAACTTTTCTCCACTGGTTACCATTCACCAGAAAACCTGACCAGGGTCTCCATTTCATGCCCACTAGAGTCTGCTGGTTGATGCATCAAGACAGTGAGAGACAATTTCTTTTCTCTTTAGACCTCACTCTGGTGTCAGGTTTGTACATCCATGCCACTTGCAATTTAGCTTCATCCCTGGTGAGGTATAAACATACCTTCACAGCAAGGCTATATGGTTCAGCAGCCTTCAGTCAAAACGCTGCATATCAACTCAAGTCCCTTAAAGGAGCAAAATAAATCTAGTTATTTAACTGCGTCCACTTGTGTGTGATTCATGCTAAAGGTGACCGTTTCTTTCTCTCGGTTTTATTAGACCAGGCCTTCTAAAGTAAAGACTGACATTTACAATATTCTCTGGCAAAAAAAACACTACTAGTATAACAGTATATAGGCTGGCTGTACTGTAGGAATGTATGGCACTCATGTTATTGTTACAATTTCAACCCCACCTTTCTATTTGACAAATTACACCTAGCTTTTAGTGAAACAAAATACTGGATTCATGTTGAAGAAACTGTTAACCAGCAGTAGTCAAACTAGTTTTTGTGAAGCACCCTGACCAGACCTACTTTTTTTGTGTCAATAGCTTGATATAGAGATATTGTGGATCATCAGCACTCAAGTAAAGTAGTCCCAGAGAAAATGAATTTTAAAATGTCTGCAATGCTTCTATCGAATCCTCACTACCCATAAGTGCTTAGTGTAGTAACTGCAGAAGTAACAGACCATGCACAATCTAATATTTCATAGTATCTTTGCACCAGAATGAAAATAGTTGAGAGCCAGGCACATTTGACAGTGTGTGCACGGTAATGATCACATTAATTTGACAAATCTTGACCAGAGGATGTGCAAGAAATAACTTCTAAAGCTTTTAGTAAGCAGAAAAGTTTTCTGGAGAAAACCTGGGTCAAATAAGAAAGTCAGCTCTGGGTTGACTTTTTAGAAGAAAAGCGCTGAATGTGCATGTAAGCACAACGGCTACAGTGTGATGTGACACTTTCACATGGGCACATAAAAACAAGCATGCACACACACACACACACACACAGACACTCAGCTGACCACTACACTGTGTTCTGTTGAGCCAAGGGAACAAGGGAAAAGAAACCAGAGACACAAACCCCCAACAGCAGGCGCTGAATAATATAGTAGAGAAAGGCACACACACACACACACACATATACCTGCCTACACCTGGTTTTTGGGGTCTAGGGGGCATGAAGCTGGCATAAGGCCTGCTGTGCCTGTCAGAACCAATCAGAGCATTCGGCTGAGGGCTGGCATTTACAGCTGATTTGTCAGGATCGGCGGGCCCACGGGGTTCGGCCAATAATAAGCCTCCACCTGTGGTGATGGATCACCTGTGACACAGCTGGCCACATGGGGAGAGACATGGCCACTGGCATGGTTTGAGACAAGACAAGACCAGACACAGGAAGGAAGGGAGGGAGAGAAAAAAGAAAGGAGAGCAGGAGGAGAGTCTTCCCTCCTGTTTTTTATCACACAAAGTTCTAAAACGCAGAAACTACAGCTAGCCATGTTTGGGGAATGTCTGGATTCACTTTAAACAGTGAAGTGCAAATGTTTATCCTCATTTGTAATTTTTAATACATAATTATTCTGATTTAGTTTAACCAACTTGCAAGATAATTTGATGTTGACCCAAGAAAGCAAGAAATGTGAGTGTTACTATAACCATAAATAATGTGCTCAGAGGAAGTCTAGCTGCATGTAAATTGAGGATTTTGACACTTCTAATGATGTGTGATACTTTCTTTTAATTAATTGCAGCCATTTAAGCATAATTGTTGAAATTGTTAGCTAAAAGTAGTCTTCATATAGAAAGTATCACCTGTCATTAAATACAGACACAACTTTAGAGGTCTACAAAAGGGAGAAAACGGCAGGTTTTTCCTGTGGATCTGCCTCTTAAAGTGTAGACACAAATAATGATCAGCTCAATTTCTGGCTTTTGACAGATAGGGGAAGGTGACTGTAGGCAAGCTCTGAGACATAACCAGACACGGAGAGAGACAGAGGTGCGTGGGATGTTTGCCTGGTTGAAGAGAGGAAGGAAAGGGAGAGAGAGGACTGTGTAGCATTGTGTGAGGAGTACAGAAATAGTGTAGGTGTACTGTATCTAGACAAATGGACTCCTGAACGATCAAGCATAGCAGATGATGGACAGCTACAAGTGTCCAGCTATAAGTATGATTCACTAAGCATGTCATAAGAGCCTCAACTGCTGACTGCAGATCAAGTCCTGACACAACAGGAAGACTGCAGATGGGGGAATTTATTGTAAACAATAAAATCATATGCTCCAAATCACTCAAGTGTGATACATATTCACTAGGACTGTAATCTCCTGGTCAACCGGTTGAAATGCTCTGGTCTGACCAAATTCTAATTGGTCGATCCAATTGGCTGAAAACGTGCTGCTATAAATCCAGTTTGAGCTTTTCATGTTTATGTATAATTCATCTAGGCTAATAAGGCTTCCAGGCAGAGCGCAATCAGTGCACTGTGGCCGATGTGCAGATAATGAGCTTTTTTAAAAATGTATTTATTTAATTTTTTCAGTTGTTTGAAGAGCAGGTGCGATTTCAGTCAACCAAGATTTTCCTTGGTTGAGTACAGGCCTAATATTCACCATTTGTTCTCATATTAACTTACCAATAGTTAAGTTTAGACATGAATGCTTTTGTATAGGCGTTGTAGCTCTCTCTCTTCTACAAAAAACCTTGATCTGAAAGTAGTACATTTAAGACATTGGCTGTTCCTCAATAGAATAAATGTGACTTTCTGTAGTGTAGTTAGTGTAGCTTGCAGGATTATTTATTATTATTTTTTTGCCTCATAGCTTACCAGAGGGCAAACAAAATGTAAATGTTTGGCTCATCTTAATGACTGAGCAAATGAAGAGACATAATTAAATAAAGGAGGAGACTGGATTGTCAGGTATGGAAGTACACTATGGTATGGGAAATCAATTCATGCAAATTAGTTTTTCAACAGATTTCAATTATTTTGATTGGGGAAGAATTAAATGGGAACATGAGGAATGAGGCATATTAAAAAAAAGAGAGATACAAAAATTCTGACAGCTTAAAATTAAGTCTCGCTTCACAGATAGTTCATTTGGAGATAATTTACCAACACTGATTTAGAGTTTTACATGTCTAAGCTGTTGTTCGCTGCTATTTGTGGATGTTTAAGCTGATCTGCATTATGACAAAACAACTGCAGAATTAGCATGACGTGGGAACAGAAAATTATTACTTTTAGTTACTGCTGTCTTCTGAATGTCAGAATACTTTCACATTTCCTGTCCCAAGGACATACCACACACCCTCTGTCAAACCTTAGTTAGCTGTCTGTCACTTGTCTGTGCACGGTAAGCAACAGACACATACACAGACATATGCTTCCATGTACACAAACATCTCCACACACATTCATACTCACAACTCACTCATACACTAGCAAACATTCAAACCCACAGCCTTCACTTAGATCAGTGCCGTGTCAGTCCTTCAGTGTCTTATTTTAAGTAGCAGTCATCAATAATAGATGTGCTGAGGGGAATAATTGATGGGACACACAGCTTCCTCTAATGCTGCTTAGTTTGACGGATGAAGGGACAGCAGGAACTCTTTGGTGAAATCGTCCTCCACCCACCCACACACACTCATATACACCCACACTTAGTTTGATGGATGGATGAACAGCGGGAACTCTGTGGTTGGATCTTTTTCAGCACTTTTACAGCAGTTATTATCTACATCATTTGGAGCAATATTAATAAACTATTGGCCAGCAATAATGGGCTTTAGTCCACATTCTCTATGCGTCAAGAGTGAAAATGTACTTGGAGTCTGGAGCAACTGAATTTCCTCATTATGAATTTTACAGTGGTTGAGTACAGGTTTAGACAGGTTGAGTCCAGAACTGTGATCAGTACAGCAGATTGCAACACACCTTAGTGGACTGGATAATTGCCATAGTTGGACAGTCATTTGCATATTGGGTTAAACCCTATTTGTGATTAACTGGCAGATGTCTCCTAAAATTGTGTGTTGGGACATCTTAACTGTTCATTATTGTTACCATGACCATGAAGGTATGGTAGGTCTGTTGCTGGTACACTCCTATCTGTTGTTTCAACCAGATAGAACCATGTTAAATTGATCACAAAGTTATTGTGGCCTGGTATAAGCATGAAAATTTTAATGCATGTTTCAGTACAAAAAATAATGGACTTGGCATTTAAACAGAGCTTGATCTCCATCTCGTCTAAGGTTTTTATTTATAAGGGCACTTTCTGTGAATTTTTGCTCATATGGCAGCGAATTGTTACTTGCCATCACGTCATAGAGTCGGCAAATGTATGATGTCCATCTTCCCCAAGACCCATGCAAGCCAAAGAGATAGACTGCTGAAATGTAACAATTGTAACAGTACAAGTAGTGACGAGTGTTGCTCATTGGTAGGAGAGTGGGATGAGCGTCTGTCCTGCACAGGTTCGCCACCACTTGGACTCCCCATTGTATGTAGTTTGCCGCCATTGGCTCCATTGGAGCCAATCACCGACAGGTACCATGAGCCTCCAGACTGACTGCCTTCTGATTGCCATCTACATGCATACTTACTTGCGCATAAACACAGTTGTCACAAGTGAAAACCATTTAGTCGTGTACTGAAGGAGCAAACAGAGCACAGAACACACAACAAACAGTATGAGCACTGTCACTGTGGGTTTGTGGCTTCAGAGGCAGAGACCACAAATAGACAGCAAATACTCAAGGTCAAACATTTAAACTCAGCCTGTGTGTGTCTGCTCTATAGCAGATATATTATTGTAATCCCTCAGAGGGATTCATGCCCTATTGATGACCCACGAACCCAACTGGACCATGTCTCTTTTTACTGTCTGTGTGTGTGTATATGTGTGTGTCTGTGTGTGTTGAGACCGGCAAAACTAAAACAGCTCTCTCAGCATGGAAAAGTTTGCTCTTGCCTTTGGAGATGTTGCTGTCATTTTATGTGCAGCGACATCTACTAGCTACTGCAAGGCTATTTAAAAACTACGAAGAGGGCACAGGAGGGTGTGAGGGAATGTAGGGCCACAGCATAAGTGTATGCTGAAGTTTGTGTGTGTGCGCTTGCCCGTGCTGGCATGTATGTTTGCCTATGTATATCTGTTAGTGTATTGTTCCGTCTCCTGTTTCAAAATCTAGAAGTCCCTAAAGCCAAAAACAAAACATTATCCAACATATCACCCAGCAAAAGAGATATCATCTGACTCTTTTCCAGGAAGCAGGAACCTCTTCTGTCTCTCCCCCAGCACTAGTTTGATGTGGTAATCATGTTTTAATATTAACATTATTCTTTTCTTTTTTATGTTTTTGGACATAACGTTAAATCACCAGTTAAATCACCAGCTCTACATTAAAAAGTATAGCTTACTCTAGTTTTTTCATGTACATTGTTCTTGTATGCACATATGTGCACGTTCGTGTTTGTGTTTCGAAGCAGTACATTTTGTGTGGTCAAAGCTGCAGTAGATTTGGCTGACTCCTCAAGAAGAAGGCTGCCATGTTGATAAAACAGTGATGCCATCTGGCAAGTTGCATGTACATCACTTCATCTGTGTTGCATTTGCAGTGCATGACTCGTAAACAGATCTTTTTGTGTTCACATATGTACAGACGTTTAGTATGTAAGTGGTTGAGCTTGCATTTGTGTGTGTGTGATGGATTGTGTTTGCACAGGCCTGGTTTTAATACAGACACTTCCTTTTCTCTGCTCACTTGAGCATGACCATGGCAGAGTGAATGTGTCTGTTTCACAGATGGCAGGTATTCATGGGCATGCACATGGTTTTGTGCATACACTGTATATACAACTGTCCATGTGCCTGTCAAGGACTCATCACAGATCACAGTGGTGGAGAGTTTTCCATTTATCCTGATGCTTTGTCTTCATTAAAAAAAAACATGATGTATTTAACTCAAAGACATTTAATTTGAGCATGAATTATAATTAATACACACTTCTAAATAATGTGAAGTTATTTAAAATTTCTAAATGTCAGTGCTCATGAAGTGCTAGTTTTTAACATAAAATCAATATATAGTTGTGGTTGTTACTTTCGTAATGATTAACTCGTGAGCATAAAACATTAAACTATAATGTAGATGTCCTTCAGATCCTACTGTCTCCAGTCTGAGTCCTATCTGCTTTACCAACAGAAAAAATTGCACTTCATGACAGGACAAATAAGAGCTATCATAAATCTGTGTTGTTCTGAATGATGGGCCAGATTGTCCTGACTCCACCATCCAATCTACAAATGTTTGTCCTGCATTATCTCCCAACATATCCTACTTTCCTTACTTCTTTTTCCCCCCCAGCAATAGGTAAGTGCAACAATTTGGATACACTTCTGTAGTGGTGTGTGTGTATACATTTTTGTACACCGAGGACACTTCTCTAACTTTCTGTGTACAAGTGGGTATTGTCAGTATAAGATTTATCTGATGCTCAAGTAAAAGCTCTCTCTTTGCTACTGTATACTATTACCAGGATTTCTGTAAAAGGCACATTTCTAAGGGAGCCTGACCAGTCAAAGGCTCATGTCTTTAATTCTTACAACTCTCTTTCCCTAACCTGCTGACTGCACTTAAATAACTACTTTATCCATTAATTTTATCCTGTGAGCTTTCCACTGTGCTTCTTTGAAGTAGTCTGTCCCAACTTGTTTCTTAAAATAACTAGTGAGTCAGTCAGAGATGCTGTGTTCCAGAAACACTTGTATTTTCCTTTGAATAACACATCTGCCGGATTTATTCATTTAAGGATTACAACTGTTCCCAATTATTCTCCCATGCTGCCATGTCTGTCTTTAAAAATAGAGAGGGTTTTTGGTTATGCTAGGATTAGTTTGGATGAGGCCACTGGGCTGCTGCTTCAAGACAGGAGATGGATAGGACCATCTGGACACATACACACATCATCTTGCATAGACATGCAAGCACAGGCATGAATGTTGAACCTGAGTGATGTGTATATTCATACAAACCCCATCATTGGCAAATGGATGAAGGAAGGTGCATGTTAACCTTTGTCCTACATGTTCAGCATATTTTCCAAAATGACAGATGCCTCATTCAAAGTGGCACTTGAGATGTACAGTTTAAAAATCACTGGGGCCCATTTATCTATCTTTCAGCAGGTATACTGACACTGAAATGCTATCCAAAATCCCTTTTGACACATATTGAAATATGGGGTGCATTGAAGCCAAATGACAGTAATAACTCCCTGCTGTCTAATTTGCATTTAAAATGTTTTTCATGACATATATTGACCATTATCGACATACAAATGAATTGGTTATACAAATGAGGCCTGTTGTCATTGTGAAGTTCTCCAGAGATTTGAGCATTTTGACAGGCAACCACACCACTCAAAGAATATATTCCTCATGGACCTTAAGTCATTATTATAATGTCACACACACTTGTTTTCGTACACTTTCATCGCTTGCAATAGATTTGTTATTAGGGGAAGGGCCAGATGTTACCTGACTGACATGTTTTACATAATGAGGAAGTGGAACTAGTTAGTATCCTTGTGTATGTGTGTTTAACCATATGGACTGTAAATAGGGATTCCTTAGACCATATGGGTCGTGCTAATAGACAAATATGTAGCATATAATTATGGTGAGAGAATGCACGTTTTGTGCATGTGTGCAGGTTTTGTTACATATAATCAGCCAAATAATGTGTTCAGGTCAAGCTGTTTAGGTTTCTGTGAAAGACAATTTACAATCCAATTGCTAAAAGAAGCAGAAACCAGGAAGAAAGCACCATAAAGGCATTACTATCAGATGGTAGTACCTTTTGATACATATGCAATGGTAGCCTGTATCTCAGATGGCACTCAGGTAATACCATGTCACAGATTTCCAATTTTTCAAAAATCCTTTGTAATCTGATAGAAGAAAGACGAATAAATACCATTATAAACATTCCCAAAGAAATTAATTTACAAAAGCCTTGACACAAAGAAACATGTACTGTGTGAGAGGATAGAATAAATTATTCTGTTGTCAGTGCATATTTGAGTGGATGTGCACTCTGAATGACCTCAAAAGTCATTCAGGATTGTGCAGAATCTGAACTTGCACTGAACCATTATTAGTTACTGAGTAATCAACAATACTCTCCAGGTGTTTTCAAACTGCTTTAATGATTTTCTTTTTTTGGGAAGTCATATAAATGGTGTTCAGAAAACTGGAATGTGAAGGGGACTGTAACTGGAATTACAATTATGAAGTATTTGTGTCACATAGGTGCTGTTTACCCACCTAAATTGCTTCTTCTTCATCCGTGTGTAGAACAGGAATCATCTCATTTTACAATCTGAGATTTTGTCAGAAGATTTTACTTGTTTCCTTTTAAATGTGTTCCACTCGCCCACGCATGCTGGCACAGCACTCAAAGACAAACGTGTATCACAATGTGCTGTGACCAGTGTGTTTACCATACTGAGCAGTCTGCAAGTTGCAGGCTCTTTGAACATGGCATGACCAACACGCTGAGAGAGAGACTGGCTAATGAGAAAACTACCATGGGCCCTATGTGTGTTTGTTTGTATTCGTCCAGTAAACTCTAGGGGCGAGAGGGCACGAGGGACATGCATGAGCAAGTGTGCGCTCACGCACACACATGCACGCACAGAAGCGCATGCAGGATTAAACTTTGTGTGCATGTGTCAGAGGGATCAAGCTGGGAAGGACTACCTTTGTTATATTTCTCTCACTTTTCTTTACTTAAACTCCTTTCATTTTACATGGTATTTATCTCTCAGGTCCAGATTACATGCTTCTACAGTGTAATGGCAGCTGTTACAAAGAAAGCACCACAAACACTCAACTTCAAAGACACCAAAGTTGAAATAAAAAGAGCTAAGCCTATAAAGAATTTGCTAGAATAAAAATGTTGTTTAGCCCTCCCAGAAGTGGCTCTTGTGTATCACACCACTTCAGAGAGCTGAGCGTACAGATGTACCCATGGTAGAAATCCCACTCTTCACTATATGTTCGCTGAACCACTGCTGCACTTTCCATCACCCCCAAGTGAATTAGTTCTGAAATATTTTGTTCTCGCTGCAGACTTGTTGAGACAGAGTTGGTTGAGACATTTTGTGTAATTTGTTTGTTTTCATACTTTTTCTTTCTATGCTTATTTGGTTCTTGTTTGTAACATCAAAGGAAGAGCTGAGGATATAGATAACGTAGTGTGGTGGTAAAGTAAATAACAGTTTTATTATGATGTTGCTACACATCTTAATTGATTTCTTAAATCTGCAATTTGTGGCAATCAAACTATAGCAAAGTAACAGAGAATCAGCCATAGTGTTTTCATTTGTGAAGTTTTTTCACTTGGTTGTTGATGGCAGCAACATATTAGACTGCACTGGACAGGTCTTAATTTATTTTTGATCAAGCACAGAAAACATCTACAGAAAATTTACAGCAACAATTACTTCTTTGATCATCTTCTAACTCACATTTCTGTCAGGGATTAAAAGAAGATTATGATTGCAGTAGTTAGAATGATGTTAGCAAGACACTGAAAAGTTATCTGGTTCACAGCTATACCTTGTTAAAAGAGAGACCTCAAAAAATAACAAAGGCCCACTTGGATGTACTATTAAGAGCTTAAAAACATCAGTCCATAAACACACAGTTTAATTATTTCCATGACACAGCTCCAAGGGTTATCTCTGTGATTCTCCAATGAGTGCTTACTAATTAGTTTAGAAATTAGGGCATCTTTTGTATTTGTAGTTTGCTGTCCCAGTACATCCAGTACATACAACAGTAATAGTAACATGCACAAGAAGTCGCAAATATGACAACATGGAGAAACTGTTCCATTTATTACACTTCATTATAAAAGCAGTCTGTATTCACTGTTATATATTAGGAGAAAGTTATGATGTCCCAATTACAGGATTTGAGATCCATTTCCCCAAGGTACAATTCAACTAAACCTGTTCCAACTGGCTTACTGTAGTTTTCCAGAAAGTGACTGGCTTCCAAGAAGACACAGTGAAGGACGTTAGAGAGACATAGGTTGGTCTACAATTACAATTTCTGAGGGGATGGATGGTAATGGTTTTATGGCTTTTTCTCTGGCTTCTCGAGCCAACTCATTAATTTAATTGAGCAATTAAGCTTGAAGGTAGCATGTTAATGTGTTAACTGGCGATGCTTCAAACAATGCTGTTGTTCTGGGGTAGTGTGTTCTTTTGTTATGTGTTCTACAAGCATATGTGTGTGTATTCTTTCACACACTCGCGTAGGTTTGTGAGAAATCTTGTGACTATGAATTCTGGCATATTATAGTCTTCTCTCCTTATTATTACTTCTCAGTTTCTCAAGCAAAGCCTTGTGTTTTTTTTCCTGACTGGGTTATTAATTCTAAAATCTATGTCTTTCTCCTGTCTCTACATTTGTATAAATGCAAAATTCCAAAAAATAATAAAGCTCATAGAAGAGGATGGAGTGCAGTTGGAGACAGCTGAAGATATTGCCCTTATATATTGCCTTATGTTGCATCTTGTCATGTTAACGCCACCTGTAGATCAGTGGAATGATGTGAAACTATTGACTGGGGTGATTATGACTGGGGTGCTCACTGAGAAAAGGCCTCACTAGTTTTCAAACATTTTGATGTCTGAAAGCCTGAACCTGAAAAAAAAAAAGCTTCCTTTTTTCTTGTCTGGTTTAGATCCTATCCCAGGCATAAAAGTTTTATTTTACTATATATGTATTTGATGTTTAATCTGATCCGTCTTTCGTTTCTAATTTCTGTTCTAATTTCGAATTTAGGTGATGACCTTCATCGCTAGAGATACATAACCCCCAAAAAGCAACACATTTAGTGGTTTGATAAAAAACACACTCCTTACCTAACTGAACTAATATAATAAGCTTATTAACTTAAAGCTGTCCCCATTTGACCAGGACTGGTATGAGCAAGCCTGTTGAAGTGATGATGAGTTAGAAGAGTTGTGAAGAGGTAACATGGGAACACACTGGCAGTCTATGGTTGGCACTGGAGAGACAAACCTCTGATAAATATTGTATGATGCCTTAAATAATAGATAGGGAAGCAGGAGAAACACACGACCCTTCAGGGACATACAGACATACACACACACACACAACTCTGCACATGCACAAACACACTAGTCTATGATTGTTTAGTGAAAATAATTGGCATATGTAGACGAGGAATTGTGATGTTCCATGTCAGTCTGTTGATTTACAGACAAGTAAAAGGCAACGGGATCATGAACTAAGAATCAGGGAGACCATAAGGGTATTACAGAGACTGACCTCCACTAGTAACATGAAAAACCCTTAAACACTTTAAAAACTTGATACCTTAAAAAGACAGTTTCTCTTTCTATATTCTCTTAAATTCAGTGACCAATAAGTACTTTCAATAATTAATCTCCTTTTCTTGTTTTCTTTCTTTTTGTCTGTTGCCGCATCACCTTTTCCCTTCTCATTGCTTGCTGCCACCTCTCTCCCTAGGCTTCTTCTTGTCTTAGGTTGAGCAGAGAGGAATTCTTTTTCTGTCTGTGTCTGTGCCCAAGTGGAATTGTTTAGCATAGAGTCAGTGCTCCTCAGGGGAGAGCTGAGTAGACCACATCATTACTGTGCAGCAGCTGTTCTGGCTTGAACATTGGTAAGATGTACACTGGTAGTTGCAGCAGCTTAAAACCACAGTGTATAGAGAAGGATCTGGGAGACATGCTGAAAAATGCTCAGTGAAAATATGGTGGAGTGTAGCAAAAATTTGAACTCAAAAAGTTTGCGTAACCTTTCACTCTCTTGTCACTGCAAGAAACCACATTTGCTCACCCATGCTGTGACATTGATCTTTGTCTCACAATATAGCTCACATCTACTCTTAGGGTTTCATTTGTTCACTCAAGCCCCTAGAAACAATGCTGTTCTTTGTGACAGTTTAACATAGTGGCCACAGTCTAAATGTAGGTACATTTTCATAATAAAAACTTAAAACATTAGATGAAATATACATATTATGATGTTATTTCCATGCCACTTGTGCATGTGGGTAGTCAGCCAAATCACACGTGTTACAGACATCTGTGATAGAAACTTTTGTTTCTATCGAACAAGCCACGATTTAACACAGCACATCCAAGAATTCGTCTGGCTAGGCCATTACTTAGAGGCAAAGACTTTGCACCACTTAGTGCAACACCTTGGCACTAGAGTGAATTTGGTTGGTGGAGCACTGATAGCATTTTTTTTTTTTTTTTTTTTTTTTTTAAAGCTGATGGTTGCATATATGATTATTTTTTGAGACATCTTGACACTTTTGAGAGTGCTGTCACTTATGTTTTATACAAACATTCAAAGAGGTTAGGCACAGAAAATGTCTGCCACTTTACACACCAAGTAATATTTTGATTTGACTCGCAAATAGATCCTGTCAAGTCTGTCATCAGTGTCATAATACGCTCCAATAATCAATGTTCCTTTTCATCAGAGCAGTTTGCACGTTTGTCCTCCTACATTGCACATCATGGAGTCAAATAGCCAGAGTAGCTTATCATCCACTCAGTCAAGTCAGGCAGACAATTCAACCAGAAACACTCAGGTATTTAAAAAAAAAAAAAAAGTCTGCAATACAATTTTTCATTTTTGACAGCCTGATTGACAATAAAGAAGCTAAGCAGCCTTCTACTGCACATCTGTTTTAAAGCAAACAGACAGAGACAGCTTTATCTTGGGCTTCCAGCTTCCAGCTTGAACCTCCTCTTCATGGGCCTTCTTTTTCATGCTGGGAATGATCAGGTGTAGTGACCTCACACTGCTGAAGAGTTTTTGTTTTCTTCTCCCCCCATGACACCTGTTCCATACTTTTGTGGCAGCCCATGTCATTGCTTGCACTGAACTGGAGGAAAGAAGAGCAGAGTTTGGAGTGTTGACACAAATCAGAAGCTGCTGTGTAGTTTCAGTATCTCATTATTCTGGTTGCTCTTCTGTCTTCTCGAATCATGGATCATGAATTCTTTGTCCACTCTTCAATCACTGAAATAATTACAATGATAATGGAATAATTTAATAATTATTATTATTTTGATGATCAAAGTAAGTGCTTCAGTTATGTAAACAGGATAATCATGAGATGTCACCTTCTGCAGTTCCTGTAATTATGAAAACCAGGTTAGTGAACAGGATTTTTCTCAGTGAAAGATTATGAAACATTCAGTGCACCTTTGCAGGGTGCACAGTATTTTAAAAGAATTGAAAGGACATGATTCATTTGAGCCCTGATGCAGCTACTCATTTATTTTAATTCAAATAGAATTCTGATTTAACCACACTTGCACCCAAGGTTGCACTTACAGTCCATTCAGAAAGTATCCAGACCCCTTCATTCCTCCTCTTTCTTTCTTTCAGTTTTACTAGCTTGTTTCCTCATGTCAGTGAGCTCTAGATGGAGTTGTGGCATTTGATATTGGATGGGCCATTTCAACCAGTGCACCCAACGTCCGTCCTAAAATACATGTGTTTGTAAAATCAGAATTTTAATCACTAATTCTCCAGCCATCTTTTTGGAATTTTGGAATTTATTTTTTAGACATCAGCTCACCTTGTCAGGGCAGTGAAATGGCAATTAAAGTTGTGTTGTTTTGCAAATTGAACCCATTAAGTGTTAACCTGATGCACCTGTGTGCTGGCTGTTGGAAAATCCTGGCATGGTTGACTGGGCTGTGCAGCCAAACAAACATTAATCTGGGTTGGTACAGGAGGTACCTCGATTTTTGTGTAAAGCCAGCATGTTCTAGTGTGTGTTTGTGTCTGTGTATGCATGTGCATGAGTACGGTGTGCCTGTCTGGGCTTATTCATCTTAATTTTTTCCACCTTAGTTTCTGTGTGTATATGAGAGTGTGTGCATAAGACTGTGTGTAAAAGCTGCAGTGCTCAGGCTCATGAGTCATTGGCTGGCAGTGTGCAAAGTGCCTTGCAGAGAGCAACAAACAGGAAACATTGGGAGAGACAGGTAGTGTAGTGGGTAGATACAGGTTGTGAACTGTGCTTTCAGACAATCTGATAGTAGGATGAGTCAACCTGCCTCAGTTTTAAGAAGGACTCTGGTTCTGCTTCTGTTCAGTCTAAATATAGGTATGTAAGCTGCTCTGTGCTTGCTGGTTTCATTTACTTCACATTTACCTTTATCCAAATTGAATATAGACACTCAGAATGAGAGGTCGGGAACAAGGAGTTTACTCATTAAGAACTGCACCAGCATCTCGATTAGAACTACAGTAAAGCAACTCTTTGAGACTTCAGTGAACAATAGAAGTTTAGAATGAATACAACCACGAAACAATAACAAAGTCCTATAGATTTTCTTTGTGGTGACACAATATGTGTGTAGGAAAAGATTCATCTCTAAGAATTTGCACCTAGTTGGAATCAAGTCCCTATTATATGCAGTATTTGCATATATACACAGTATCACTTGCGTCGCAGGTGTATGCTCCCCTTTAAATACCATTTCCTCTTAATACTGTTGGGCTCTAACCAAGAAGAGTTGAATCAAAAGCAACGGGACTTTGATGTAGATATTTGAAGATGTTTTACCTCTCATCCAAGAGACAGTTCTGAAAACGTCTTCAAATAACGTTTTCAAAAATTCAACTCATCTTTTATGACCATGAACTGGATGACTGAATCTCTATATTCTAACTTATTTACCAAGCAGAATTATTTCTTTCTTTCTAAACTGTGTTTTTTAGCAGCAAGTTTTATCGTATGTAGTAAGTGTTCTCTACATTACTTTTTTTACTGACATGTCTGTGAGTCTGTTCACCTATACTCTCAGCAGGTTTCTGCTTTTTTGAAGGGAGTGGCTGCCTGAAGGCTTCAGGAAAAAGAAAACATGCTGCATTTAAAACTTGAATTATTGAGGTTTATTCCCAACAGCGATGAACCTTTAACACCCTCACAGGCTCCCAGCATTTCAGTGCTGTGCAGGTGTCATGACACCCTGTTCTTCAAGAGCATAAATTTAGCTATATACCTAGAACTAAGACATTTAAGTACTCTATATATGGTGATTTAGTCTGATCCTAAAAAAGCTGTAACTGATTAACTGAAGCTAATTGCATGCACTCTAGCAACATGGATGTAATGCTACTATTACTCTGCAGTGATTTTCTGTGTAATCAGACTCTAATTTAGAGGCGCCAATCATCTAATTATATATGCGAGGCATATGTTAACTACTGTTGTCACGTAGAGAAGATGCATGAGCAACTTTTTACATGACATATCTTTGCATAATTTATCCGCCTTCAAGTTTGCTCCATTTAGGAAAATGGCACCACACCAGACATATGAAAAATTTAAGAGACCAAATAACCCTTTTTTTCTTCACAACAGCAAAGATCCGGTCCATCAAAAGTAGGTCTGCCAGGGACTGGAATTTTGGAGAGTATTGATGGAGGTTAACAAGTTACACTGTTGGGATAAATCAACTTTGTATGAAAGACTGTCAGTGACAGTAAACATGAGGAAAAAATTATATCAGCATAAACTTGATAGAATAGTCAGAGTATATTGTTACCTGGCAAAGATTTAACACTACTGATAAAACTGTGTGTGTAACTATAAATGTATATATATAGAATACATAGCATGCCTCACAGAGCATCTGTGAGAAACTTTAATCTCTGCAAATCTTCCTAAACCATACATTTCTTTTTCATTTGGATGACTTAAAAGGAAGAAAAACAAAAAACAAACAAACAGGAAGAACCACAGAGAAAAACATTTAGTGAGAGACAGAATTTAAGATACACAAAGGAACAGAGCTGACTAAATGTAATTCTGAGCATTTTATCTTGGAGAGGTTTCACTTGCTCGTCTTGTGTGTTGACTTCCGCGCAGCCATTCAAGCAAAGCAACATTCACCAGACATCCACAACTACACGTATGGGTGCTAGCACAGATAAGCACACACATACTTTTTTTTTTTAATTGACAGCACTGAGGAAACTCAGAAGCAATGGAGAGACCATGATTTTCTTTGATATCCTAATGTGGTGTTATGAAGAAAAACAAAAACAACAAATGCGAGCTGTTGTGCGTGTTTACTCATCTTATTGCGTAAGGGCTCATTTAATTTGATCACATATTATACAGCCTTTCATGTTCACTCACATCTTTTAGTGTATTTAGAAAGCAATTGCCATCAGATTGGTGCCTACTAAGGAGCAGTGTTTTTCTACAGCATATTATTTGTACAAATGGTGTCTTTTTTTATCAATCAAATTTATTTATGATTGAGATTTGAACATTGTCAATGAGTGTTGGGCGTCGATCCCTGTCAAAGTGAAAAGTTCCGTTCAAAAGAACTGAGAGACACAGATTTTACCCTTCAACTTTGAGCGACAGGATGCAGAAGTGTTCATTTTTCTGGCTGGCATCGAGGAGCTAGTTTTATCTTCTTCATAAAATGATTGGTCTGTGTGGTTGTAGAGATGGTAGTTTGGCAGCCTTTTATGTTTTCTGCAAGAGCTGACAAAACAGGAAAAGCACAGGAGAAACACTACCAATGGCCCAGGTGTTTAGGTTAACTGGTTGTGGGCATCCACTGAGGCTAGAACAGATAGCGTGCACACAACACACAGTCATTTGTAAGAACAATCTAGAGAGGGTTGGTCGCCCCTTGTCATATTTGTTAATGTGACGAATCTCTGAAATTTAAATGTAATTTTTGTTTACAGTGCTTATACAATATAGTTTAATCTCTATAACATAACAAGTCAAGAGAAACTCTATTGCAATGAGTCATATTCTTTTTGTCTCTACCCCAGTTCTGATCCACTTGTTTCTCAGCAAACAATACTGGTAATCCAGACACCTGGCAGCTGCAATCATAAATCTGGCAACCGTCTCGCCAAAGTTGTCTTGGCAAACAGACTCCAAAATTAAATGAGAATTAGATCTTTTTTCACAGAATACTTTTACCAGATCTATCTATTTAGATAGATCAGTTGGCTTTGGAGCAGTGGGAAGGAGGGGGAGGCATCAAGGGGAAGAGTGGGAGTAAATACTGAAATAGTCATTTATTTTAATTTGTCTGCTCACTGGCTCCAAGAAACAGCTAAATAGACTGTAGTATATTATGTATGGTGTTGAAAAGAGAGTGTAAATGTTTCTTCAGGGAATATGATTGAGCTTTGTGGGCATGAATCCACATATGTGTGCGAAGCTGTGTGGATGTTTGTGAGCACATTTACACGTGTTGCTTGTGGGTCTTGTTGTCCTTGTTTTTCTTTTCCCCTTTCTCCTCTTTACCACTGTGTCTGCAGGCTGTCTCCCTCTCTGTCTCTTTTGCACACAAACACAAACCTCCTCCAACCAACTCAGTATACTCCACATCTGTTAAAGCGATCTGTGTCTCCTCAGTTTTACAATATAGAACAGTAAATGTGGATCACCTCCAGTGAATTTGCTGAGCTTAAAAGTCTGGTACTGTAGCCAATCCTGTGTTTTAGAGTCAAGTGGTGTGTGTGTGTGTGTCTGTGTGTGTGTGTCTGTGTGTGTGTGTGTGCCTAAAGGATGTGAGTGTGTAATGTATCACAACCATGTTCAACAACTGAGCCATTAGAAGCCTCTGACAGCTGGGGCTAGGTCATATTGTTTATCACCAGGCTTTTCCCATGGTTTTTCATAAGCTTAGGTACTAACATAGCACCGAGCAGGGTGCTTTAGATACTCAAATAGCACATTGGTGTCCTTTGGGAACAAACATAAGACTGTTAGAGCCGATTTAGAATCCCTATGCAAGGGATAGCAAAGTTATTTAGAAGCTGAACACAAAGGGATTTGGGTATTGTCCTTGTGCAGGACAATGTGTGTCCATGTGCGTTGTCCTTGAAGTGGACAGATAAAAAGTTATGTAGCTTTGCAAGCAATATAAAAAGAACTATTGATAGCACGACTTAGAAAGTAATGCTGGTGAATGAAGCTATATTCAGCCAACTGTCAAAGCCTTTTTAAGGTTGTGATAACTAAAACAAGTTACGTTTTTTTGTTTGTGTTGTATTTTATTTCTCAATGGGTTATTTAACAGATATATAAGGGAGAACATACTTCTAAGATCAGTCCTCTTTTGTTTCACATCTTTGCTATTCTCCTCTAGGCAGAAGGTTAAGATTTAAAGAAAAAAAAAGAAAACACACATTTTTGATTAAACTTTATTTCTTTTCTCAGTCTTCTCTGCTCTCTCGTTGACTACCTCCAGCAAGATTCTGCAGACTCCGGCAGAGACAGATACATAAATCATCTCAGGAGGCTTGTTGCCCAGAGAAACAGACTGGGATCATAGGAAGGATTATATACAACTCTGTGGTTTAGCCTCGGGGCCTCTGATAGGCTGGTGCCATGGCAACCACAAGTTAGTGTTAGTGTGAGCAGTCTAAATAATTTTGTCTTGTAATGTGCGCTTTGATTGGGTGTGTATGCTTGCGTCAGTATTTGGCTAGGATGAAATTATGTGGGAGTCCTTGCCATGTAAAGTAACAGTTCTCAAACTATGTGCAAATCAAAGAAGCTGGAGAGAATGGAAACTTGGCAGGCACAGCAGCATCTGGGGCAATATGCTGTGATGAGAATGCAATTTATGAATAATTAGATAAAAAGTAACCCACAAATTATTGAATTTCCGGGAGAGTAATCTCTGCAAGCCACAGGGTGGGGGCAATAGCGAAATATAAATTCATAGTTCATATACTGCACCCATTTATCACAGGTATGACTCAAAAGAACTTCAAACAGAAATAAAGCCTGTTTAGAATTAACTAATCAACAATCAATCACACAACTAAATAATTCTGTGCAGGAAACCAAAGCATAAGTCATACTGTCGGCTTGGCATGGTATTATTTGAGACAGAAAGTCAATTGGAAAGGAAGGCAGAGAAAGGATTGCTCAGAAGAGGACAAAGTATTTTAAAAGAAAAGCAGAAAAAAACAATGCACAAAATAAAGCAAAATTATACACATACTCCATGCATACACAAAAAGACACCATAAACCCACAGGTAAAACTATAAACCTGGAGGTTATTATAGGACAATGGAAAGTGGTTCTAGTTTGCATGTGTGTTAAATACTCTAGCTCCTGCTGTCTCTGCTCGTACTGAAGATGTACCCTGTACTGTGAGGGACTGATTAGCGAAATAAAAAAAAAAAGGAAAAACAGTCTACATTTACAGATGTACGGCACTCCACAAGGAAGGAACTAGAATTAAATCCATGTTTTTACATATGCACATGCACACGTAAAAACTTGTTCTCAGAAAATTGTATCTTCAATTTCAATACAATGCATTTTTGCTATGGCTAGGACAACAGTTCATGTACTCTCTACGTTCAGAAATGGTGACATCAAATAAAAGAGATAATTTGTCATAAACTGCTTGGCTGCTGGTATTGGATGGCCCGTGTTCTGCCCTTTCTCTCACAGATAATAACTGGCACTTTTCTACTACTCAAGCCTCTTTTTACTTTCCTGCCTCCGCCTTCTTCTTTTACCCATTGTCTTTTCATCCTCTGGGCTCTTTTTTGGGACCTCAGTCAAATCTCATGTATATTTAACATTTGGAACAGGAAATTGGATGGCTACAGATTAAAGAAAACCCATAAAATCCTCCTCATATTCCACCTGAAACCAACTTATCATGCTCATACCTTAACACTTTCTTTCTTCTCATCTTTCCGTCAGGTCATCCTCTTTCACCTCCTCTCATCCCTATGACAACAGCGTCCTCTCTACTTCTTTTTTCTACGCACACAATCACACTTGCATGCACATCCTGATGGATATGAAAATGAAGGATAGAAGGGGCTGCTGCGACATGACGGGGGAAGCTGAGATCAGGGAACAGACAGATGGAGAGATGGGTGGGGCAGTGACGTTAAAGGGAAATCATAAACGCGGGTGACCATTAATCCTTCAATCCTACAGTTCATCCTTCAGCTCATTGAGGGAGAGAAGTAAATGAAAAAATGGCAAAGAGATGGATGGATGGAGAGAATAATGTGTAAAGGGGTGGATAGATAGGTGAATGGGTAGATGAATAGATAAGTGAGGAGATAAATGGATGGATGGTTTGGATATTTAGGATTCACAAGTCATTACAGCTGCACATACCTTCAAAGGGAAAGGAAAAACTGTTTGAGGGATGGCTGGAGGAGTGATGGAAAGCAGGGGGTAGATATTTAATGAATACAGAGTTTGAAGCTACATATTTTAATAGATGAAAATTCACAACTAAACTAAGATTTTTCAAAATATTGTGATACATAGATGAGTAAATGGGCGCATGTATAAATCTTGGCTAAATATATTAATGGACCTTTATGTTGTTTCTTTGGAACGATAAGTTACAGTGAAATACAACATTTTTTCTTTTATTCTTTGACTCTTTTTCCTTTCGCTCTTTATCTGTTGTTTTTTCTCTTTTTGTTATTGAGTGACTGTCGCACAGTTTTTATCCTTTTCCTTTCTTGCCTCTGTAAGAGAGTGACTGACCCCTGGAAACCAATAAACACGCTTCCCTCCATTCTGCTCCATTTGACCCAATCATCATTAACTTTTCTTTACTAAGCTTGCACAATTATATAAATTGACTGCCTTGCTTCCACATATTTGACCATCACACTGTGGCTGACTGAATCATGAAATTGTCAAGAGAGCTGAGACACAATGGCTCATTTATCCTATACATAAAGGGTCACATCAGCTTACCCTCACTTTGACATGTGTCATCATGATAATTGGATGATTTTCTTTTTTCTGTCATTCAAACCAAGTTCTCAGACATATCTTTCTTGTAGTTGATCTATGCTAGCTCTGGGTTACCATTTTCTTTTAGTCTCATTACATATGTGGCAAATTATTAATTGAAGTTATTTGATTCATAGATTTTGTCAGTACTAGAGATGATTAGCCTTGGCATATACAAATTGACAGTAATAGACCTAGAAAAGACAGATATATATGGTACTTTACCACACCATGTTAGCAGAATCTGGACTAAATGACCAATTAAGAGCACAGTCGTTGTGACAGAGGACCTCTGTTCTCAACTTGAGCCTCTTTTACCTGTTACCATGGCGATCTGCAGGGGGAGAGAGAGAGAGAGAGAGAGAGGTTACAAAAAGAGATACGTATATAGAGAGAAACAGACTGACAGACTGAAATGGGATAAATAGACTGAAATGGTGGGATATAAAAACAGAGACTATGCGTCTGTGAGGGAGGCAGTGTTGAGACAGTGACGGACAGAGACGGAGCAAATGAGTGTTTAGTGAGTGCAGTGTGCTCATCAAGGATTCAGCTCTACGCCTCACACAGTGATAAGGTTTAGATTGCAATATTCGATCAGTCAGATACACTCCATGCCATACTCCTTGTGCCCCTTCGCATTATAAGCACATTGGTTCCCATTTTAGAATAGAATATGGGCTCATCCGTGGGGTGAATTGTGTGTGTCTAAATCACAATGGAGTGACTCTGTCGATATTCCATTATGCTGTATAATGTTAGGGCTCTGGAGGACTGAGAGAGAGTGAAAGCGGGAGAGGTAGAGAGTAAAATGAGAAGAGGAACAAGAAGAACCCATGTTATCCTTATGGTATTCTACTCACAGAGCTGTGTTACACAGTGCAATATCAGCAAATGGGATTTGATGGGTGTATTATGGATGATTTGTCTTGCTAATATTCACTGCAGAATAGAACGATCCCAGATTGTTTCACATGTTATATCTGTGTAACTGTATTTGATAATATCATTCTCATGCATCTCTGAGTTCAGCCCACTTTCTTTCAAATCATCCTTTATTTCTGTCTTCTCTTCCAGCTCTCTGCTTTCATAAAATGTCCATGCCTTTCTGGGTAATGATTTGAAAAAAAAAAAAAAACCTCAGCTGTTTTATATTATGGCTCCATGCCACCTCTCTCCACAGTCACTGTCTTACTTCTCTGATTCAGTGGCTGAATTTTTCCTCTCCAGTACTTTGACAAACCGTCCTTGTTTCTTCCTGCTGTGATAAGCTATGGAAGCCCAAGCATGTGTGTGTGTGTGTGTGTGTAGTCCTCCATTTGTTTACCTCTAGATTCAAGGAACTGCTTTGGTAATTTTTTTCCTTTGAAGAGAGGCAGAGAAAGGTAATGACAGAGGAAGGTCAACAATCAGAAAGGCGGAGGAGACTGCGACAGGAGACAGCTGGAGGTATTGTGGGAACAGGATAGGTGTGCACAGTGCACTGTTATCGGTCGACTGTAACTGTGTCTCCAAGATATATGATCAACACATTTAGAGTGGAAATTGAAATAAAAAGAAGCACAATCAGGAAAATTGTGTTTGGGGAAGCTAATAACTCATCTATTATATTTTATGACAAACATCATTGTTCAGTGGCTAAACTAGCACATGCGCGCACACATGTGCACGTGCTAAAGGCAAATTGAGAGATTTCTGTGTTTCTTTTTGCTATGTGTCAGCGTCTACTTTCTTTCACTGCACCCTTCTGCTCTCACCCCTCCTCCCACACCAGAAGGCTGTTTATAATTTTCTAGCATGGTAAGCTGTGGTCACATTAGCATGAAATTGACTTGTTTAAATAGCCATAAAGCATTCCTCTCACATGCTTTCCCCTTCATTAAAAGATATATCATCATTTATGTTGTGTGTGTGCGACTGTGTACACCAGTGTGAACATATAGTACTGTGTATTGTTTTTCGGCGGTCTCGTCTATATCTATGCGTGGTTGTGTATTTGTGTGTATATGTTTGTGTGTGTGTGAACTCACAAGTGGGAGCAGTGAAGTTAAGTGATTGTAGTCATTCAGACAACCTCTTCCCACAAATCACCCTTTCCTTTTTCTACCTCGATTCCTTACTCAGTGTATGAACATATACATCAATCTTCACTTTTTAATTAGCTTTGTTAAACTGTTTTATTCTCGCCGCTGCTTGTGGGGAAAAAGGATTATTTTCTGTGTGAGCTCCCCGTGGAGTGGAGCAGAGAGAAGGATG
Source organism: Toxotes jaculatrix (assembly GCF_017976425.1). Classification (NCBI taxonomy): domain Eukaryota; kingdom Metazoa; phylum Chordata; class Actinopteri; family Toxotidae; genus Toxotes; species Toxotes jaculatrix. Next base: position 11,590,505 of record NC_054400.1, on the reverse strand, counting down.
GAAGGAGAAAAGGAGATGGATCCGCAATAATAATCTGCAAGAGTAGACCCCTGAGAGAGGGAGAGGGAGTAAGGATTGGGAGAGATGATCCCTCAAGGATGAGGGCAGAGAGATACTGTGCAGGCCATCAAGCTCGTTTCCTCTCACTTGTTCTTTAGAAAGAAAATTGACTTCTGTCTCAGCCAACCATTAATCTTGTTACAGTGACTGACTCCTGTGCAAAGACACAGCGATATACATATGTATACTTCTTACACATGTGGACACACAGATACTCATAAATACCACTGGTTCAGTAGTGCAATTCAAAATTAATACTTCTCGTGTTGGTATGCTGTCTTTGCTGGTTGGTGAAATATGAATGAGGTGAAGAGTCTGCTACAACTGGCTTTGTGCTCTGAGGCACTAACTTAACGTCTCTGTAGGACAACACACTTACAGAGAAGTAGGCATGCGTATTTTCTTTCAAGTCACACACTCACTCACATCTTCTTTGTATGAATTATTTTGCCTTGTTATCTAAATTCCTAAATGCACTTTTCCATGCCCTAAAGGCCTGTGCTTTTACTCTCTTTAACACAGAGCACTGGGTCACTGCCGGAGCTGGTGCTGCATGATTTAGTAGCTAGGTTTAATGTCTGCTTCACTCTTAGCAGTATTTTTTCTTTTCTTTTTTTTTTTTTTTTTTTTTAAATGCATTTGTCAAAACCAGGATGTCTTAAGCCAATATTTGGATAAGATAAGATTTTCTGGATTTTTGGGTAGTGTTTTGTGTATATGTTAAGCCTTAGTCCAGTTCCTGATTACTGTTTGCCTACCTTAACATCATATTGACATAAGGAGACACCAGAAACAGCACCCTCAGTAATTGTGTCAGGTGTTGGTCCGTTATTTGCAGCAAAGATTGTAAACATGATGCATATATATGTGGCCTATTACTATGTCATCAGTGTGTGTATCTGAATGGATGAATGAGAGGCATGTTTTAAACCGTTATGTCCATTAAGGCAGGTAAGATAAAGTAAAAGCTCTATATAAGAGCAGTCCATTTACCATATACCAGTCTACTGCGATGGGATGGATGCTACATATGACACCTTCTCCTGTAACAGCTCACAAAAACAACAGACACTCCCTTCTCTGTAAACTGGGGGACCGATTCCAGAGAATTCTGATCCCATTAAAACTGGTCATTAACATTACAGATGTCCTGTCATAGCAGTTACTTTACAGACATTAGTCATATTCACACAAGACACAGTTACCTGCAGTGGGTTCATGTGATTTAGGAATTTACAACTCATCTCATCTTCATGAAGTCTGTGTTTAACTCGAATTTACCAAGTCACTGATTTGATTTTCTGAATGGATGGTTCCTTCTGATTTCCACTGCAGCTTCCAAATGTCCCAAATCCAACACATAAAAAAGAAACAAGAAATCCTAGTGATCAACATGTATCCCAAAATTATAGAGACCCAGTTCACATTAGATTTATACCAATATCAAATGACCTGTTTTTTAAACATGGTTAGAAATGAGCAATTTCACTTTGTATTTTATGAACAGGGCATTTTCCTGGAGGATTAGAAACACAGTCAAGTCACAGTCAGTCAAGCAAACAGGACAAATCAGGACTAGCACACAGACACATGCTTACACTCACCTGGAGGCTACCCAGAGTAACCATTAGCAGCTCAATCGCAGCAATTTGTGGAAAATGACTTTGCTCAAGGGTATATTGGCAGTCGATTGTGGAAGGATGGTGGGCACAGCTTGCTTCTAAAAAATGAAACAAAAAACTTGTGTAATGATGTAAAAGGAGCAAGGGAGGAAAGAGAGGGGCAGAGGCCCTGTTTTAATGATTGTAATGGGGAAGATGATTCAAGCAGACTACACTATCGAGAGAGGGAGGGCAGACTCACTGAGTCTGTTGTTACTGTGTGTGTCTGTGTGTGGCTAAAGTGAGTCAAAGTGTTTGTGAGTGAAAGCATTTTTCAGAAACAGAACACTGGTACATTTAGCTACTTGTCTGACCCCCTATCATGCACCATTGGAAGTGTAATTCTTTTCACTGAGGGAAGGAGGGAGAGAGGGACATAAGGAGGAAATGAAGGATGGAAAGTCTGAAGGAGGGCAGAAAGCAGCTCAGTGTGAAGTTTTAGGCTCAGTGGTGAAGAAAGGGGGGACACAAGAGGAGGAAGTGAGAAGGCAAAGTGGGAAGTAAGGAGGTAAAAAGGATTGATAACCAGGAGGTGCAGAAGAGGACACAGCAAGTGGGAACTAGTGGAGAAGAAGAGACCAGCTGAGTGTGAACATGAACAAAGGACAGGAGAGGGAGGGGGCAAGCGAGGGAGGTAGAGAAAGTGGTGCCAAGCACAGAGAGAAAGTCAGCTGAACTCACACCCAGTGTGAATGAACCTCAAAGCAAGAGAGGATATAGAAAATTGCTGGAGAGGAGAGCTAGGAGTGTGGAGACAACTGCAGGATGGGGAAAAAAGGAGAGTCGATAGGCAGGGCAGGAACGCATGTTGAGCCGACAGAAAGAGAACCTGGCTCACTACAGTGGTTGAGGTTTGAGAGGGAGGCGGGAGGGTCTGGAGTGGGGCGGCTCAGTGTGAAAGTGATGAGAGAAATGACAGTTGTCTATCTGAAATGAGGAAGGGAAGCGAAACTGAGACAAGGAGGGCAGGAAGAATGCCAGGGAGACAAAACATGGAGGAATGGAAGAAGCGAGAAGGGGGCGCTGATCAGCCATGGTGTGACTTATTGATGGAGAGGCTAAGACTGATGAGTTTCAGAGGGAGGAGGCAAAAGACAGGAGGTGACATTCAATTCAGACTGAGGTGTGACTGATTGACTTGAATCCACATGGTGGTAAAAGACAACATGGAGGCTGCTGGATGTGAACCAGACATGGATAGTAAAGGGAGACTATACCTCCCAGGCTGAGCTGCAGGTGGGACGCCTGATCTTCCTCTTCCAGGCGACATGGCTCACCTCGTGTTAGGCCTTTCTGCAGGTGTCAAACAATCTGTCTTTGTCTGGCCATTCTCCTGGCAGCAATTTTTCAGAGGACATCTTACCAGGAACTAATGCTTCAGACAACACAGATCCCAGGGTCACAAGGGCACTCAAACCTTTCAACGCCAATCAGGCACCAATTCCAGGAGGGAAGGCTTCTGTGGCAGAAGCAGATTGCTCCCTCTCTTATGGAGGGCGAAAATCAGGAGAGGAACATGTTGGAGACAGACCAGGAAAAAACATGGAATGTGACATTTCCTGACAGAGAGGTTGGAAAAAGGAAAGAGGGGAAGGGGAGGGGAGAAGTGGAGTAGCTGAGCTGGGGAAGGGGTAAAAGCCCAAAGCAAAATAAGCCACAAGAAAAAGTAGTAGCAGGACCGGAGTGCTCCCCTGCGAGATCAGAGTGAGAGAGAAGGAAGAAGGAGCTGGCAGTGTGTGTATGCCTGGAGGGAGTTAGGGGAAGCCAAAGAGAGGTAAAGACAGGTGGGAGGGAGGGATGCAGAACAGTAACAAGGGGAGGAAAGAGCAGAGTTCAGTGAGCTAGAGGAGGGGACAGGGCACCATGCAGTATGTGTGAGAGGAAAAGACAACAGGGCAGTCAGTGTGGAACAAGTGGGAGGGAGAGTCAAACTGGAGTCAAACTGTGTGAGTGTTCTCACCTCTGTTTTCCCCAAGAACTGTTTCTGGGCAGTGTTGTAAGGCATCCTTTACAGCATTTAGACCATATGGCACCAAGACTGTGCACAGCAAGTTTTTTTCGTGGTTTGAAAGGCATCTGAATGAAGCACAGAATGCTTTCCTCTTCATTATAACACAGACTGGCATTCTCTATAGAGACACTGAGTGAAGTCAGTGTGTTTGGTCGCTATATATGTGTGTGTGTGTGTGTATGTGTGTATATGTCTTCTTGCATGCTTGGGGGTGACTGCGTGGGTGGATATATGTATACACACTAATGTCTCTAGTGAAAACCTTGTCAGTCCTTGAGATGTTTACACTGTTAATGTGTTGACATTTCTTTATGTCAGTGTAGCTGACTAGTGATCTCAAAGGACCAGCAGACAACACATATACATGCAATAAAATGAGGCTGCCCGATCACCAGCACTAAGGAAGGAAAAATTAAAATTTTGCTCTCATCAGTATTGTTCACATGAAAAACTCTCTCCCAAAGCTAATATCAGACTAATGTGTACTCTGCCTCTGCTCTGCTAAAAAATAATGTTGTGGAATATTTGTCTGGATTTTCATATACAGATGAGTTCAATATTATAGTAGTGTTTACCAGGCCCAAACCACAGAATGATCACTAATCACCAGAAAATTATGCAGTAGAACTTTGCTAATATGAATCCCTGGTGAATGGAGTCCAATTGAGCCAGGAAAATGTTCTGATGACTGCTAAAAACTGGGGAAAGCATTACTTTCATGCAAACATAGTTCACAATGTACAAATTCTGTACTAATCAGCACAAATGTGTTCATTGCAGTCATGTAGGAAAATGTATATCGGTATACTTTTCTTTGATACTTCTTGTACCAACATTTAGACTTTCATTTTAATTCCTGAATTGACCAGGCCAACAAATAGAGATTTAGAGATTAAGAGTAAGAATTAACGGAGTAAGAGGTAGACAAATGTCTGTTGGGGACTTATTTTACCTTAAATGTGCTGTAATACAGTTTAATACACAAACAGGCACAAAAAAATATGTTTTTTTTGTACTCTGTGTGGACCTGCAGGGCTGAGAGTTGCTCGCTTCATTAGTTTGTGTATAGTTGAGGAATGTTTGTTTGCGCTCAGCAATCTGTGGCAATGTCATCTTTTTTTTTTTCTTTTTTGGCTATCTATTTTTACATAAATGCTTTTGTTTTTCATTTGAACATAGACTAGGAAGTTGTGGTCTCTCACAAATTCTCCTCCAAAAAAGAAGAAACAAAACACACTGTGAACTTGTTCCCCGATGTCCCGTCTTAACGCGATGTCTCCCATTTGTCTGCATGTAACTATAACATGAGAAATCCAGAATTAAAAATGAAAAGAACACTGTTCTTTTCTGTGGTCTCTCCAGTGAATGACTTACTGCAGCCATCCATGGCAGATTACCTGGTTTCTTGGCTTTGCTTCATTTTGCAAAGACAAGGATGTCCTTGATACCATTTGAGACACTAATAAAGAGAGTCAGCAGGATGGATACCTTTAATAAAATGAAGGAAAATTATCATTTGTAAAAGAGAATCGAAGGCAAAATAAGATGTAGACAGTGTCTTTGTTTGTTCGTATTATTATGAGGAGGCAAGCTAAATTCATTAAGTAAAAGGAGACAGCTCTATTGGGTCCTATCTCCTTTCTCCGCTCCTCACTGCAGCTGTAATGGCCTTGTCGTCCTCTCATTCTTTTCTGCCTTTTTCTTCTTAATTACTTTCTATCACTTCTCCTCTCTTCTCTGGTCTTCACTGGTCTGGATTCTTAAGAAATGAAAACCATTATGCATCAAAAAACATGGATTTCTCTTGATCATGTTAATCGTACCTTCAGCATACTCCCTTGGAGAGTGAGAAGGTTGTGATGTTATCATTGAGTCATTGCCAAGTTTAATGTGCATGTGATCACGATGGGTTTTAATGCACCACCAGCACATTACATCCTTGGATGCTGTGATGAGAGGAATGCATGCATGACAACTTATGGAATTATAATGATGCTCACAGCGATATAAAAGCAATTATAATTTTGTGTTATCATAATTAAAATGCTGCTGATGAAAGTGATGCATGGATACATCCAAACACAAGCAAATAAGACACATGCACATAAACACCCAAGTAAAATGTATTCATATTTGGACAGGCATATAAAAAAAAAAATGCACACACACGCGCACACAGTTGCATCCAATCTTCCTGCCCATCTCTGTGCAGTAATGTGTGGCAAAGTTTTTGTTGTTTAATTAAAGCTCTTGTGTTTTCACTGATAAGACACCCAATCAAGTGAAGCGTTTCCACATTGTTGAGATTCAGCTCATGTATTCAGCACAAATAGTGAGGAAAGCGGATGTAACAACATATGGAATGGGATGGAAGGAGAGGGATATTGATGGACGGCGGTGGACACAAGAGAAAAGGAGAGAAAGAAGGCAGGAGGAAGAAAGTGATAGGGATAGAAAACCAAACAGTGATTAGGAATATAGAGGATGCAACAAGATGTCACATAATGCTGTGAAATGAACTTAACTCGCATTGCTAGAAAGTGGAAATTTGTGATAGGACCACAAATGACATAATATGACAAGCACAAATTAGACACTCAATTTTGTTTGGTTCATTGTGTCAAATTCTTGTTAGAGATGTGTTTATGTAGTTTATAGTTCGGGAACAAAATGCAATTTGTTAAGGTCTGGAAGAAATAATCATGGTTTAATAAGAAAACCACACAGTAGAAATCTTCATGTAACTCAGGAAATTAAGCTGTGTCTTTGGAGCTGAACACAAAGGTATACATCCTATTATCAGCTAACCAATTTTTGTGTGTGTGTGTGTGTGTGTTACACACCCTTATTTTAGTAATATGGAATGAGGCTCCGCTTTTGTATGGTGATACAAAACCTTGAATTCACAAATAGTACACATGGCCTTCATTTGCTTCAGCTGCAGAGAGAACTCTGACTTGTATTCAAGATAGACTTTTTTATTTTATCGCCCCTATTTATTTTGCCATCATTTAATACAAAATCCTCCCTGTTTTTTGACCTGCTCCCATTTTAATTGGTTGCTGCATTTAGAATAGTTAGGAAATTGTAGTTTGGAACAGTGTTACAGCAATATTTTTATGCTGTATTCACCAGGCTTCTGCTCTCAAATTCACAATATTTCAATAGAAATATTGGTCTCACGACCTAATTTCAACTTTGTCATGTCTTTGCTCCTTGTGGAGATTTTGGCAATGAAACTCAACACTTCCTGCCTTCCATTACCTCACCTTTCATGCTACTGTTAAGTTTCATTGACAGTAACTTAATACAAGAAGAAAGCAAAGTAGAGATGATTGGCATTAATTAGTGAGTGAAAACAGTATTTTTGTGATTAATAAAAGAAATTCGGAGACATAATAGTACAGGTTGCTGTCTCTCTCTGTCAATAGCAAATTTCAGGCCTTTATTTGATACTCAGCCATGATTCGAATACTAGCTTTCATTGTGAATTTACACACTGATTTTTCCCTGATTTCGCTTTTCATCCTTTCTTCTTCCTTCCTTAGCAGTTCCTCTTCCGTCCATCCTGCTACAATCTGTCTTTTAGTACCCGCTCTCTTCTAATCAAGTAAATGGCAATTGCAGTGTGTTAAAAGTTAAATGTTGACCATTAGCCATCTCACGGATATTAGAGACTAAATGAGAATAATTGCAGTGGCCTTCAAAAGCCCATTTACCCATTACTGAGTGTGATTCAAAAACTCATCGCAGCAGTCAGGTAAAGGAACCACACTGGATGTATGTGTTTCCCTTTTCATCTTTCTGTGCTCTGTGTGGTGGGAAGTTGTTTTCGTCAGGTGTGCATGTGTAAAGGCATGTGTGTGTATGCTTGGACTGCTAAAGAAACTGTTGTCTTCAATACGGATAGTTGAAAGGTCTCATTGACCTATCACACATCAACATGAAAAGGTCAGAGGAGCACACATGAACAATTGCACATGCTCACAAACACGCGCAGAATCTAATACACCTGTTTAGTGGTCAGCTGATACCTGAGCTTTACACCTGTAGGAAGGAGAAATGAATGCTTGTACCTGTCCATTCCTGTACACTTTCTCTTCTCTTCTATTCTCTCTTCACTGCATCTGTTCTGCATCTTCTCTTCATCTTCTCTTCTATTCAGTGCTCAGTTTATCCTCTTTTTTTCACTTCACAGCAGACAAAGAAAAAGAGTCTGGATTATCTGTGGCTTGTTCCACTAGAGGAGGCAAAAAGGCAGAAAAGCACAGCACAGGGTGCATTTTCCAAATGTCTGTTTCTGAGTGAGGGAAGCATAAATCACGTTACAGCATTACATTCTGAAAAGCAACAAAGGAGGAAATAAGTTTGAAAGAGAGTGAGGGGAAAAAGGAAATTGAATTTTAAAAAAGAGGTGAGAGAATGAGGAAAAAGGAAAATACTGCCTGAGCAGCGAGGGATGTGTGAAGACTTCCCTACGGTCCAACAGCAGAAGCAAGGGGCAAAGCAGTACATCTGTTCTTGTCTTCTTCTCTCTGTTTTGATATGCATAGGTGAATTCATCCAGTACAAGCTTTTTTCAGTTCTTTCTTTTCTGTACTACTGTATGCACTGTATGCCAATGAGACACACATTCAAACATAAGCAATACACACTCATATGTCAGACATACACGCACAATTGAAGGCGCTTGAAAGACAGCAGCTACAGAATGAAGCCTAAGTGAGCGTGAGGAGACATTTCCTTTGCTTGCAGTCTGACAATCAACAGCTAAGTATCGTTTTAGGTTGTGGTATGATTTCCCTGTGACACTGTCATAACAACTAAAGCTGAAGAATTTCTCGGTGGGCTCAACCCAGATACGAAAGTGGACCCACGTGTGTGTCTACACGTGCCTCCCACACACACCCACACTCTGTAAAAGCATCTCTAAGGACACCATCACACACCGACATAATCATGGTTGGATACATGCAATGAACTTGGACACATTGATTGACATAAGCTGATTGATTACTTGGAAAATTAATTCAATTACACACCGCTCCCAATTAGAGTTAATGGGAAAATGTGTTTAGCAATGTGCAATTACCAGAAGCTGTAATGATGGTTCAAGACTTGTGTTCAGTGACACAGGGGAATACAACTCACCGACCTGGATGACAAGTTTAAATTCCCAAGAGAAAGACCTGACGAACTGAGACATTTGAAGTACAGGATGGGAGATGGATAGATTTTGGTGATTTGATTAGCAGTCTCATAGTGCTGCAGGATCATTTTCAACAGAGAAAAAAAAAATCCTTTTTTTTCTTGTACTTTTTACATGGTGGAAAACTTTTTCCATGTTTGAACTTAAAAAGTTGCAAGGAATCCCAGGGTTTTCAAACCTGCAAATGGTTTGAAGGTGTAGGTGTCAACATTCAAGCAGGCCTTTGGCTGGTCCTCTCTAGGAATATCTTATTGTTTTTTTTTCTGAAGGCTTTCCAGTGCACAGTTGGCTGGATGCGTGGATGATTTTCCTTCTTGGAACATTAACCACATCCCCACTCGAAGGTCTTCAGAACTGAACTTTCTTCTGAAGAATTAACCTGGGCCTGGCTTTTATTCGATCGTTCCACCATGCTGTTAGTTTGGCCAGACAGACTGACTTTTTTTGCCAGTATGATCACAGCTTGTAACTTTTCTGTTTCTGTCAAAGTGATCTTGATCTTGACAACCTGGTCCCTCTAATCATGTATGTTTTTACATTACTTGCCCAACTCTGCCTCCCTGTCTTCTAATTTTGTTGCAAAGAGGTGAAGTGCTTCCAAATTCAAACTCTTTCTTGTAAGAACAAGTAAAACTGTAAATACAAAGATCCTCTTTGGCTGAAATTAGGTCACAACAGCACCAAGGGTAAAATCATAAACACACTAAACAAATGAACCGAAAACAAAGTTTGTGTATTGGATCTTACTTTCTCTTTTTACTTGCCTTTTACTTTTTTCTTCCTTAGTTCACTTCCATACTCTTTGTTTCTATCTGTGCTATTTGTTTGACTTACAATCAAAATTACATTGCCATGGAAACACATTGCTCTTTCTCCATTTTCCCACTTCCTCTATCACTTCCTGGACTGTTCATCTCTTCATGGAGGGGATGAGGTGGGTTTACCAGTATGTTCCTGATTCTGTGCCACAGAATAGCAAAGAATGTGGACAGGCCGCCACTGTTTAGTAGAATAAGCAAAGCAGGCTGTTGCACATGTTGAATGACCTGAGTCTCCTCACATTCTGCTTTTTCACTGTCAGTAGAAGGAATCACAGTTGTCTCACCAGTCCAGTTTGTTGTTATGGTGCACAAAACAAGCAGACCCACCTCATCCTGAATGGTGATAGGCATAGGTGGAATCCTATTCTGTTGGAAGTCCACCACCAGCATTTTTGTCTGACACAATCTTTGCCAGCTGATGAATCTCTGCACCAGACAAATGACAAATGGGTCATCAGAGAACTTTTGAAGATGGGTAGATCTGGAGTTTAATCTTAAATCAGAGGTGTACAGAGTGAACATGAAGGGAGAACAGTTCCCTGGGGGCGACTGTGTTACTTTCCAGTATGTCTGACTGCCAGCTCTAGAGCCTGACAATCTCTGGACTGCAGGTGAGTTAGTCTGTAATCCAGCATGCTACAACATAGTCCACCTTCATGACTGTAAGCTTCTCTGCAAAAACAACGATGCTGAATGCACTTGAAAAGTCAAAAAACATTACTCTCAGCCAGTGCCACTGGCTGAGAGCACTGGTGCTCTCAGAAACAAATGTAAACAACCACAGCGATAGCATGTGAGAAATCCTGCAGCAGATAGTATAGCTGCATTCCCACTGCTAACAGGTCAATATCAGAACTGCACACCCTAGTTTTAACAGTAGGATGTCCGTAATAACACCCATTGGACATGACATGTGAGTCTGGTGTAGTGTCCTGTGACCATGTCTCTGTAAAACACAAGCTATTGAATTCACGATATTACCGTTGTGTCGTGGTGAGGGCAGAAAGTTCATCTATCTTATTTGCTAATGAGCCCACATTCCCATGACGTTACATGGCAGGAAGAGTTTAAATCTCCTCACCCTCACTCTCACCCTTTACTTAACCTTAGCACCGGCTCTCACGCCTCTCCTGTGTCTCTGCAGCTCCCCTAGGATGCCTGCTGGTTTTGGCTAGTGGATGTTATCAAGCCTGATCTACTGATTGTGGGTGTCGGTCCACATGATACAAACAAAAGTATTCCACAAAATCCAAGACACAGGGAAAATAAGAAAGATGAAATAAAGGCTGACAGAAAAATCAATGTAGAGAAGCTGCTACAAAGGCCGCTGCACTCTTTGTCCTTGCGTGAGTACAGAGGGACAAGGTTATGTTGTGATTTTATAGCATTTCCATACAAGTTGGTCAAGCTGAAGAGGTGCACTCCTATAAAGACATACTCTATATGCCTTTTTTGGTTTTATGTTCATATGTGGTGTCACTATCATAGAGCATTCAAGTTGGAAATAAAACTTCAGCTTCATTTATATGTTAATTTTACAGTGTCTTGAGAAAATATTTGGAATATTTGTTAATAAATCTACACTCAGTAATCCATAATGTTGAAGTGAAAACATGTATATAGATATTTTTATTAAAAAAAATCAAAGACTGAAATTTCTCATTCACAAAAGTATTCAGACCCTTTTCTTTGGCACTTCAGATTGCGGTCAGGTGCATCATGTTTAATTGTCCTTGGAATGTGTCTGGAACTTGACTGGAGTCTGCCTGCGACAAATTGACATACAGTTTAGAAAGGCACACACCTGTGTATATCAGGTCCCACAATTCACTCCATGTCAGGACAAAAATCAAGCCATGAACTCTGAACAAGGAACAAGAAACTCTCTGTGGACCTCTGCAGTAAAATTTTGTGGCTAAGAATAGATCAAGGCAAGGGTATAAAACCAATTCTAAAGTTCTGAGCTCCCAGGAGCACAGTGGCCTCAATAATTGTCAGATAGAAGAAGTTTGGAACAATTAGGACTTCCTGTAGTTGGCTGTCCAGCCAAACTGAGAAACCCAGCAAGAAGAGCCTTGGTCAGGGAAGTGACCAAGAACCCAACTGTCACTCTTCAGAACTCCTCTTCAGAGATGGGAGACAATGCCAGAGGGACGACCATCTCAGTAGCACTCCATCAGTAAGGCCTTTATTGTAGAGTGACTAGATGGAAGCCACTTTGAGTAAATGCAAATGACAGATCATACTGTGGGGGTGCTTCTCAGTGGCAGGGACTGGGACATTGAGGGAAAGATGAATGCAGCCAAATGCAGATAGTTGCAACCTGAGACAGGGGTGACCGTTCACCTTTCAGCAAGAAAATGAGCTGAAGCATACAGCCAAGAAAATGTTGGAGTGGCTTCAGGACAAGTCTCTGACTATCCCTGAGAGGCTCAACCGAAGCCCAGACTTAAACCCCATAGAGATCTGTAGAAAAACCTGAAGAAGATGACACTTCATAGACACTTCCCATCCATTCTGACAGAGCCAGTGCCACAATGGGATAAATTGCCCTAATCCAGGTGTGCAGAGCTTGTAGAGACTTACCTAAGAAGAGCTGTAACTGCTACCAGAGCGGCTTCCACAAATTAAAGGTCTGCATACTTTTAGAAATGTGAGGTTTCAGCTTTGGATTTTTAATAAATGTGCAAAAAAAGCTCTAGAAACATATTTCACTTTATCATTATGAGTGGAGATTGATGGGTGAAAATGGCAGTTTAAAATTGAATCTACAACAGAAAGTGTGCTAAAAGTGAATATTTTCAAAGACTGTATTTTCCCTAGTTTCTGCCTATTTGTTTTGAACAAGGGTTGTTCCTTTGAGATAGACCTGGTGTCTATTTTGTGATTGTATTTTATGTCAGGCCTTGAAAGCTTTAAGTACTCATTCTGCAATTAAAGAAAAAAAAGACAAAACAGGTGAAATCCATTACTCTTTGACATGACTAAAAAGCTTTGTATGTCTGAACAAGACATCTGGGGATACAGAAGAGTCAATTAAAAAACTGTGTTGTGTTAAAGTGAATTTTATATTAAAACCATGCAGACATATCTCATAGAGGAAAAAGCATGTGCCCAAGTGTACACATGCACACCACCAGCCACATGCCTCCAGTATGTCAGCATAAACACTGTCTTGAGGGCAGGGTTTCTCAAGTAGGTTACTGTCCATATTCACTGCTTTGCCAGCATCTTATTTCCACCGTGTTCAGGTTTTCTTATTTTTATAAGGTTGGTATGGGAGCTAGCTGTATTCCTGCAGAAAAATAAAATGAAATTTATAGCATAGTTTGTAAATTTCATTTGCCAGTTTAATTCCATGTACTTGGTGATAATATTGGTAATATTGAAGCCCATTGTTAAGAGATCTTACATTCAATTGTTCAAGAGAAGTCCTGTGGCCAGATTTCTGCATAAATGCACAGAAAACCTGCACACATTTTCCACACATAAGCTTTAGAAACATAATGTTCTTTCCATTTTGTGCCATTCTTTTATTTTTTACTGCGAAGCACACTGTGCTCCATTCTGTTTCCATGAGTGCTGCTGTCAGCTAAGTTGTTGTTGGGTTTTTTCTTGATTTGATTATGAAGACTTACAGATCACAGCTACTGATGAGTTACAGGTGCATATGTGACAAAGAAATTACACCATGGATTCTATAGATAGCAGCCATGCGGAATGGTGGTGCATAAGGATGGCTCCTATAGTGTTATTGTAGAAACTCACTGATGTTACACAGGAATTACACTTTAACTGGCAGGTTCAAAGATCTGTGATATAGATAGAAACATTGTTGTCCAAACAGTTGATTAAGGATGGATATATGTTCATTTAAGGGTAACCGTATTAGTGGAAAGTACGCTGGTGTAGGTGTCCACAACTCTGCAATAAGTTTTTTTTACAAAACAGAAACGTGTATGGATTTATGTATCTTGCCCCAAGAGTTTGTGGAAGAGAGTACGTGGCCCACTTGCAAATTATCATGTGAGTTTATCCAACACCGTCTAAATTAGTCCAGTGAAGATTTGCTTTCGCTTGTTTTGACTCTCCACTGGTTTGATCAGTATGTCAGGTTTGGTGTCTCTCCTCAGGCAGGTTTAGCAAATATTCCCATCTTATTTTTGGGGTCCCTACAGAACCTCAGTTTACACATCATGAGGTGGTACCTGTCTTTCTTTACTATATACTGCTTGGTTTTGAGATTGCAAGTTTGTGGAGTAGAAAGATGAAATAGAGGATGCACGCAAAAGCTTATCAGATAATATACAGGCTGACTACACCTGTACATTTTCTAAGTAAAATGGTCTTTCTAGCTTTGGAACTATATTTTCTTAACTGTATTATATGCCTGGTTCCTCTAAGAACTACAATTTTATGAGCTGTGTGTTACTTCCCTCCCTCTCTGCCTGCTACTTGGTTTGTCTGTCTCTGACACTTGGTATGATTTCACCTTCCATCTTGCAAACGTTAAGATACTTTGTGACACACAAACACACACCTGCCCCCAGGCTGCTGTCGACCTGCGCAAACTTAATCACAGTCTTTCAGTGTGTAATGATTTGGTTGGTGACACATATTCTAGCTAAGCTTACTCTTATGCTATTATGCTTGGAGCATTTCTTCTGCTTGTGATGTTTTGGACAAGGACTGTCCTATTAACATGAGCTTTCTGCCTTCATGTTTACAACCAAAAAAAAGAAAAGTTGTTTTCCTGTTGTCATATTCAGAGAAACAACACAAGGACTTAAAATGTATGTCAACTGTTACAAGCTTAAAACTTTATTCAGACAGGGAAGGAAAACATTAAAAAAGAAATCAGAAGGTATAAAGTTCCTTTTGTGGTCACAGCAAGTTGCAGCAGCTTAGAAAGTGTCTTGTGTGGGAAAAACGCATACACACACGAAAACACAGGTGAAGTAAAATGGATCATAAATGGAACATAAATCCTTTCTGTGATGTCGGAGGCAAATGACATAAATACATAAACAGAGGCTCTGTTTCTCTTTCTCACTCCAGTTATCATTCCAGTATTGTCAGGCACAAGACAACTTATAGTTCAGATCACAATGGATTGTTGAGCCCATCAAGATACTTGTTTGTCGGTTTGTTAATACAGATGCTGTGTGTGCAGCTTCGGAAAGAAACTAAGACTGCACCTCTTGGCCAGCAATCTCAGTGCAAACACAGATGCTCTGAGCTATTGTCATTACTGGCAGAGGAAGCACACACTGATGGAAAATTACATAAACCCTTTTTATTTAATTTAGGTTTACCACATTAATAATAAATCCTTGCACTTGTTTTAAATGCACATCAAAATTAAATTTTAATATAATTAGAAGAGAATCTGTACTCATTTAGGTTAATGGGTGATTCTCTCCAGTATTGGCATTCACAGCTGCTTGTAATGCTTCTATCCATTCATCCATTTATATTCATCCATTATGGCTACTTTGATTTAATCAAGTGAACAAGCATGTGCTCTCTTGAAATAAGTACACAGAAGTCTTTGCCTTTCTTCACACCGACTCATTACACTACTGGAACAGTCACCTTGAAGGGATGAGGAGATTCTGTTTTTTGGATGAAAAGAAGTCTGAAATGCCAACTGACCTGCAATATGGTTAGACTTGTGGCAGACTGAGCAAGTTCCATTTTTCCCTAAAAAGAGCATTTATTGTTTCGCAAAGTAGCTGCACGGATAAAACTGACTTCTAAAATGACTTGTACGCATCATTGATCACCGGAAACAGTAGCAGGGATTTCTCTCCTGAAATATTATTCAACTTTAAAAAAAATCTGCCCTTAGAAGAATATGTAGGCTGCTTTGTATTCATATTTGAGGTTTTG
Source organism: Toxotes jaculatrix (assembly GCF_017976425.1). NCBI lineage: Eukaryota > Metazoa > Chordata > Actinopteri > Toxotidae > Toxotes > Toxotes jaculatrix. The sequence goes on along the minus strand of NC_054400.1, from coordinate 11,574,851 downwards.
TATATTAGTTACCAGTAAATTTGTGTCTTTGGTGTTTGACTGTGTATCTGTTACTGTGTACCGCTTGGACAAAAACGTTAACTTCCTCTCAGAGGCTGACCTGGATTCTTCTCTCGGTCGATTAGAAAATTGTCAGTTTGTCACGGTGGGGAGTCCTCGACTTTTAAAGGCGATTAGAAGAGCCAATTTGATTGATTGGCCATTGTTGGAGTCCATCCCAGCTTCACCTGCCACTAAAATATTCTGCCTATTAACAATGGACTATATTCACTCTGTTCCAACCCCTTTTCTAGATTCCTCAGTGTTGTGCTGCCCTAGGGCTGTGCTTGCTTGTGGTAATTATTTCAAACACTGCACACTGTTAAACTGGCAGCATTAATTACATGTGTTATTTTTGGTGTGTGCGTGCATTTGTGTGCGCACTAGAAATTTTGTGCTGCCAAATGACAAATATTTCTCTTTTTCTCCTTGAGTCCCTGCCCTCCCTCCAACGCAACTACACACATACATGCCGCAAAATAAATAAAAACATGCACCCTTACAAACATGCCAAAGCACTCAAACAGCACAGAGGAAAAACTGTGTTGTCTCACAACCCCCCCCCGTCTGTCTGAGCGGATGCCAGCTTGCCCAAATTGGATCACAGTGTCTTCGATGGGACTAGGTGTACAAGTATCAAAGAGACTGAAGGGCCGACAGCCAGCCAAATTAAAGCATTAAACCTTAGCATCTGGCTGGTTTTTTCACAGAGCAAGGCAGGAGAGGGGAGTGAGTGGGAGAGAGATTATAGAGGAGAAATTTTAGGGAGGGGCACAGACAGGTGGTAGGGAGTGGATAGAGAGGGAAACAGACAACAGTTGCAGCATAAGATAGACAGTGAGCTGAACTGAGGTCAGCAACGGGTGAAAAATGGTCAGAGGTAACAGAACATAATAAACATTAAGTGTAAGTGTTGGTCTGCTCTATTAAGTGTGACTCTAGAAGATACTCTGTCATTCCATAACAATATCTTCTAGTCTATATACACACAAATATGCAAACTGCAGTACACACACACATAAACAAACAAACAACAACACCCTCTACATTTACTGTTCCAAACATGACAAAGTAATTTGTTTTGATTTCTCAAGTGAAAACTACTTGAGGCAAGGACAAAAGGATAAACCATCCATCTAAATATTGTGAACAATATGCATAACATGTACTAGGCAACTGTTTTTACATTTAAAGCTGCTTTATAAAATAAAGTTAAATATAAGCTAATATAAAATATTATGGTACTGCTTAAAATACATAACCTTACATGACCAAGGCATTATGTTAATGTGTATCCCCAAGGCCTTCCATTCATTTTCTGCAAAACTAAAAGGTTAAAGTCAATAGTTTATGTCATGCATTTTGAATTTACTTGTACTTAGGTGAATGACCATGAAGTGAACTTCTGAAAATTAAAATTTTAACTATATCTCAGTAAAGTCAATCTCAAACAAGACTTCATTAAAATTAAAATTGGAATTAGCCTCTGGTTACACTTTTATTTCTCCCAAAATGAATGGCTATCTTGCTCTCTTGTATTACCTACACATATGATGTTTCCAGCATTTTATTCAGTCCAAAATTAACAACATTGCAGTCTGATCAAGATCTGCTTCCCTAGAGTGAAAAAGAGAGAAAACATAGAGAATGTCTTATAACCTGTGCTACTGCAGGATTGTACTGTATAACATATAATCCATTTGAGACCTACTGGGACCCTTCGAGCTGTAAATCAATGTAGCCGAGTGAATGTAAACCAGGGTGTTAGAAAATATGAGGTCAGTCCATATTCCCTGAAGAAATAAAGAGGAAAAACTTTTTTCTTTTTTCACTGTCATCTCCAGTATTGCACCTGTTCATTCACAAATTTCAAATGCACGATATTTAAATATATTATACATTCAGATTCTAGATTGAAATTCAGATGCTGTTGTTCATTGCCCTGTGGTCCATTAGGATTTTAGTTAGACTGATGATGTAGATTAGGTCCTCTGCCAATGTTTGATGCTGAAAAAAAAACAAGCTATGTTTACGCCTTTAGGACAGAGAGATACAGATGGAAATTTGTTATTCCACAGCAACAGATAGTGTTGATCACATTGTTATGGATGAAGTCAGCTTGGCTGCTGGTGTACATACTCTATCAACTTTTGTATGTGTGTGCGGATGTGCAATGAAGTTGCTTGTGTTTTCTCATAGTATATAATGCGTGTCCATATGTTTCCGTGTTCTTCTGTGCATTTCTGTTGGTAAAAGCTCAGGATATATGTCTTTAATATCTGTTGAAACATTGTATTGACTGAAGTTGCAGTGACGTGTACAGTCTTCTTGAAACAGATATTGGTGTGACAAATTAGATTGTCTCCTTAAAAGCACACTTGGTGCCATCACTGTCTACCTCCCAGCCTTCCGTCACACATAAAACACAATGCATTCAGATTTGCAGACACACTCTGAAATACAGTCACAAGCATGCATGCATGTGAGAAAACAGGATAAATTTACATCAGCTAGACTAACAGGCCATGTTAGGTGAGGCAACAATAGGCAAACAGAAGCTCAGCCAGACTTTCCAAAATCTCCTTTTTCACTGCAAAACAGCTGGGTGAATTATACAGTCTGTAATCCATTCTCGCACAAGTATGCCTTATTTGTAATTCCATCTCTTCTCATTGATAACTTTTGTAGGAACAGTCGAATATTTTCTAGCGTTCTAATTGTGTACGTTACCACAAGGCTTTTTGTTCTGTTGTTGACTCTTTGTTCTTCTTAGCACTGCTCATTTTAAAAGCTGACACTGTGGTGTGTTTCATGTGCTTCTGATTGCCGTGTTCTAGTTGATCGTGTGAGAACTCCGCAGGCATTTGTCAAGTCCTCTCTGCAGCATGCAAGTAAGCTTTATGAGCATAGTTCCACATAGAACATGCTGCAGAAGATAAGAAAAATAAGAAAAATCATAACGATAGAGGCTATGACCCCTTTATGTGAGGGAAAGTTTCTACTTCAAATTGTTTCAAAAATTTTTTTTTTTTTTTTTTCGAAATCACCTCTTCTGTGGATGATCTGTCTTAATTATTTGAGATTTTTGCTCTTAAGTATTCTGTCATATTTTTTTCTGTCTCCTTGCATTGTTGGGCTCCGATCACATCTTACTTTGTGTCTTAGTACAATGTCACAGTGCTGTTGTTCTGTGTCTAACTCACCCACCTACACTCCTCCATTGTTTCTACAGTATATGCCATTCCTCCCTCACACATTTGTCATCTCTCTCCTTCACTGAACTCCATCTCTCTGTGTTTGCAAAAGACAGACTGGCACAAAATAGAAAGCGCGTTCGAGTGTGTGTGTGTGTTTTTTTTTTTTTCAATGTGTGTGATGTAGCCGAGGATGTAATCAAGCTCATCGATCTAGCAGTATGCAACACGTCCAGTAACATTATGAGGCTGTTAACACTGATGAAAGAAGAAGCAACAGAGACTTGACTTGTAATTTATGGCCAGTCTTCATGGAATTCACACACCCACACACACTATGTCAGAGAAACTAAAATTATTTGTACCATTATTTGTACCTTTACTACCATGGCTTGCATAGTTAATTCAGCTGATTTTGCACATCCACAGCTTTAATTGCACTAATACAACAATATAGTCATGCCCTACTCGCCGCAAACTGAGTGTTTCTCTAGATAGATTATAGATGTTCAGCAGTCTTTGAGTGAAATTCAACAATTGCTGCAGAAGTTTCACGATAAAAGCCTTCAATGTGCCCCCTGAGCCACTGCACTGGTTTTAATTTGGAGAGAATGAGACTTAGGAAGTGCAGAGTTTATATTACAACAGTGAAAAGCAGTACTAGCAAATTAACAAGGCAAAAGAGAAAGTTCACTTCGTTTAGTTTACTTAAAATATAATGTCTTATACCTGTAAATTGTTAAAAATAAGCACTGGTCTCAGATCAAAGGAATAGTAACACTAAATAAATAAATAAACATGGTTTATATAATAAGTGGCTGGATTAAGAATGTACAGTACTTCTTGATTAACTTTTTAAAAGATTAAACAACACACTCCATTAGTGCCATGTTTCCATGTTTAACTTTATTTTAAATTTGATTTAATGAAACAGGCACTCAATAATGCCCTCTTTGATTACAAAGGCAAAAAAAGTCAAGAAGGATTAAAATTATTTATATGTAATTATTTACAGGCACAGTATTAGGCAATGGCTGTGTGTGTGTGTGTGTCTGTGTGTGTGTGTGTGTGTGTGAGATTAATTTTGTTCATTGTTTTGTCTTAGTAGTGCAGTCATAATAAAGTAAGACAAAATAATTAATTTCCTACTCATATTTTCCCAGACAGTTGTCTTTTTTTTTATTTTACGAACAACAGTTTGCCCAAGCATTTCATGGAAATCAACAATAAGAAGTTTTACAGTACATAGACATAAACATAATATAGAACTAACACCATAAACTATCTTAATTCCCAGTTGAGTTCTGCCAGAGGGATGTTCCAGTAAGACAGAATTTCCAATCAAAGTTTTAGCCTCAAAGTCAATTAGTTCCCGTCAGGGAGTCATACAAACAACTACTCAACAATGTGCCACTCATTAAAGCAATCAGTGTTTTGGTAAACACATCAAATTCAAATTAATTTTTAAGAAATGAAGCAGCAAAAAAAGACATTTGCTATTCTCTGTCAATGCACAGTATGGTGGATGCAGTCTTTTTTCCATTTCAATTTTAATGAGACTTTGCTATGAGATGCAATTACAACGTTTGTCACTAATTGGCATGTGCGTATGCGTGTGTGTGTGTGTGTGTGTGTTTGTGTTTGTGTGTCCGTGTACGAGTGCGTGTGTGTTTCGAGCCGTCTGACTCTCAGTGGTGGTTCGTCTCTTGTTCCATTTCCACCCGGCTGTTTGTGCCACTCGGCAGAACAGCACTAAAAGCTGTTACTGTTGTCATTGTGCTTAAGCACTATGCGTCTCCTAGTTTTGTTCTCAGTTACTGTTATCTAAGGAACGAGTATCAGTCAGCTATAAACCCAAACCTGTGAAAACAGTGGCGTTATTGAGTATTTACAGTCTAATAGAAGTTTATAACTCCAACTAATATTCAATATCTGATTCCATTACTGAGATATTTACCACCACATGCGCCCGTTCATCTCAGATGTTAGTGTCCAGTATGTGTTTAAGAGTGAAATTTATCGCCAAGATAGATTTCACCCTCTGATTTTGTTTTTTCAAATGATAATATTGCATTTTTAACAGATATTTCTATTAGATCAGGAAGAGACCATGTTTCTCCATCAAAGTTAAAATACTGACTTTATAAATAGTGACTTTTGACGGATTGATCAACTTTTTTGGACATCATCATTTCTCTGATTCCCTCTCTCCTATACAAACACATACACTCAGTACAATTAACATTTTCCCTAGTCAAGGCACAAACACACACACACACACAAAATCCCTCTGAGGCATAGCCACCAACATGCACATAGATATACACATGTACATTTGTGAAAACCAATGTATAATCCACTAATCGTTTTGCATGCTTTAGAACCAGACACCCACCCACTTACACAGTCCCCTTTTGTTACAGCTAGCTGAAACAATTTAACAAAGATATACAGTGTATTTTAGATACAAGGTTTTTCTCAGTAACACAAACACATCAGCAGACTATGTTTATTTAAAGGCATCTTCTTTAAAATTACCATTATCTCAAAGCATTAAAATTGACAGCTATTGTAGACAGCATACACTGAAATAATCAAGTTCCTGCCAATTTCCCACAGTGACAATCTGCCTTACACTGGCACATACACACATACACATGCAAGAGCAAAACATCCTTATATCACTCATTTGATTCTGACACTCAGGGTCAGTTTTCATTGTGAGAGTGAATGACGTGTGCCATTGAACAATTCATTATTCAATACTCTTCCAGCAGACAGACAGTGACAGAGCAGAACGAGTGGGAAGAAAATAGACTAGGCTAAAGGCCTTGACAGATTCAGTGTGTGCAAGCCTTTCAACAAGCCAACAGCTATCACAGTGATCACCACAGATTTACATTGCAATCATTAAAGCCAAAGCTGACAGCTACTTTAATGAAAATGGATATTTATCAAACACAACCACAGTCTTGGACCCAAAAAAAAAAAAAAAAAAAAAAAAAAACCAACACACAAAGCATGTCTGTTTGTTAATGTTTTCATGCTGCGTGATTGGCTATAAACACTTGCTCATTCAATTATGGATCAACAGAGTGACAGCAGAGGGGCTTTACTGAGTACTTTGAACAGATTCTGCTGTCGCTTTTCAACTTGAAACGCATCAGTCCCTGGCTCCTCTCTTCTCTCTAGGTCTTCACAGGGGGCCTGCCATCTGTCATATGGCGCACACACGCAGAGTCGCACACCATGCGTGCACTGTATGCAGTATATGAACAGAGAAACACACAAACACTCCAAAAGAAAAAAAAAAGAAAGATCTGGGAACAAGCCTGCAGTGGCACAAACATCCACATGACAGAAATGCGCCAACGCACACACCCACGTGCACACACTTTTTCCTCCCTCTCAGCTCATTCATTCTTGTTACAGAAACATAAAAGTTATCAAGCATGCTGTCAGGGGAGGCAGTGAGAGAGAGAAACAGAGAGGGTGAGAGAGAGACAGAAAGTGATGGCATAGGTTTGGCTGCAGTGCAACTCTTGTATATTTTTCTCAATTTAGTTTTCTGGGACACTGGGTGTGTGTATACAGTGTGTGTATTCTGTGTATCAGTTTCTGTCTGTTTGTATTACTGTAGATATCCAGTTAAACTACAGTTTGGAAAAGCATTGTAGTGCACTGAGGAGGACGCGCGAACAGTTGGTATCTCTTGCGTGATTCACTTTTTCTCCAAGGGACTCATACGCACATGTGATCATATGGAAACAGATATGCACATGCTCTCCCTTTCAAACCACACAGCCATAGCAGCGGTCCATTTCTGCTAATGATTTGTGTGCAGAGGCCGGGAGAGTTGCAGTGCGGCCTGCCTGCCAGAATGGGGCCCGTTCAGTTCAATTCAGTATTCTTTCTTGGCATGAATGTCATATTGACAGTCTTGCAAGAATGTCCAAGTACAATTGGAATGCATCAGAGAAAACATGAATATCTCTCTCTTTCTCTCTCCTCTATATCTGTCATTACTCCGATGCTGCTGTGCTTTAATCTCTTCTTTTTTCTCTCAACTGTCTCTTTCACTGTCTGTATTCCCCTCTCTCTCTTTCTCTGTCTCTTTGTATCTCGATTTGTGTGAGTCTCCCTTTCTGCCATAACCTTATATGTGTCAGGCTGTATTAGTCTCTCTCTTTTTTCCTCTTTCTCTCACATACGCTCTTCTGTCAGTTTTCTTTGCTTCCCCTCTCCTCTCTCTCTCCATCTGGCTCTTCTGTAAAATAAAAGGTGAATGTAGCCTTTAGCTAGACACTAGCACTTCAAAGCCCTCTCATTTTCCCTCTCTCTTTTCATCATGGGCAGGTTGAGTAGTGTTATAACCCCAAATAACCTTTTCACCGCGTGGCCCTTGTCTCTCTGTTTAATCTCTCACAGATGCCAATTGGGCAGGCTTTTATCTCAAGTGCCACAGAGAACATACCGTACAAACAGCTTGAGTATACAGTATGTGGCTCCAAGTGGACTCAGACCTTCTGTGCGAAGAAGGTTTGAGTCCACTTGGGTAGGTGATTACATCTCTGTATTCCATACACAGAAAGATGCAGAGTGTGTGTGTGTGTGTGTGTGTGTGTGTCTCTGTGTCTCTGTGTGTCTGTGTGTGTGTGTGACAGAGGCCTTTTCTGGGTAACATTAAAATTGGGTAGAAATCAGAATGAGATGTTGTGTGGGTAGCACTGTAGCACTGTCAACACTGTTCATTTCAGACTTGTCTTCCTCGTTGTAAAGCTAAAGCCAGGCCTAAACATCCTGCAAACATAATAGATTTTTAGATTATCAACTATCAGTAAGCAATTAATATACTATCACATTTAGTTTCTGTATAGGCAACAAGTAAATAAGTATGCTCTATCAGGGTACTTTACATAATCACTGTGCTTCCATCAAGTTAACTGGCTGTGTCCACTGGCTGATAATGAACTCACTTTCACTTACTGTAAGTGTGCTACCCACACACTTATGTTCAGTTGTTCATTTGGATAGGAATTGGCATAGGGGCTCCAGGCTCCAGAGTTACAAGTACTGTGACCCTCCTGTGCTCTCTCCCACACATAAGCATGTGCAAACTAACATACTTATGCACATGCACAAAGGTGTAAGGTGCCCTTACGGAATCTGTTTCTCACTCATTATAGCACTATTTTTGTGCCTGTCATATGGAATATTCATCGTCACACAGTACACAGTTCTTAAAAGTCAAATGAGAAGGTTTTTTTACAGACTAGAGGCTACCGCTCTCGAAACTGAGGGTACGTGGCGATTGATTGTTTTTAAGAATCAGTCATTTCCATTCTAATGTTAATTACGGACAACAGTGTTTGAAACAACTTCCCATTTGAGAGAAGGGCCACTTCACAGCTTTGTAATGGCCAAGTTGTACTGTCATCCACCCACATCACAAAACTCACTCAAACAGCATGCATTGTATTTCTTTTGTGTTAATGTATAATTAACAAAGGATCCTAATGTCTTTGATAATTTACATTTAAGAGTTTGATATATGGCTAGTGTTTATTCTCGTGCTCCGTCTTAAACTGCAGACTTAATATTTTTATGGTGAAAATGCACTGCATAACAAAAATGTTTATTGATTGACTGACTGTACATTCAAGAAATATAAAGAATTATTTCTATTCAATTTTACACCCTTATAGGCATTCATCTTTCAGTAGCTGCTGAATGAGCAGTGTGTTAAGGAGAAAATGAAAGTGAGACGCACTCACTAGTATGGAATAGCTGGGAAAATCCAGGCCATTGCAGAGGGTGAAGATAACACACCTGATTATACTCTCAGTATTTCACCGTCTGTAATATTAATGTCACAAATGTCATAATTTCATCTCATTAAAGACAAAAAAGGTCAAAAAAGTATCAACAGGTGTGTTTTATGATTAGAATTAAGGCTAACTGCAGGTTAATGGCTGATATATGGAAAGGCTTTTGTGTACACGTATGCATTTGCATTTTATTCATTTAGCTGATGCACTCTTACGGTCTTTGAGTAAACATTAATATATATTAAGAAATTTGGACAGGTAAGGTCAGAGTGCTTGTGCCTTTTTCGTATGAACAATGTGACCACAGAACAATTGTGTAAAAGTAAATTTCCTGGGAAGAGAAAGAAAGTAGCTCAGGATTTTTGTTTTTTTTTCATCAGATAATAATTCGAGCAAGCAGGAGAAAGAGAATATCAATTATTTGAACAAGGGTACTCCTGGAAGACATTTTCACCTTGTTTTAAAAGAAGGCAAGTGGCTACTATTTTGAGTAAGTTTGGAAGGTCATTTCACCATTAGAGAGCCAGGAGAGAGAATAGTTGATACCATGCGGAGTGGTGACCGGCTCAGCACAGAGAAAGAAGAGCAAAAAGGTCTGTAGTGGCAGAACACAAGACACTAGCTGGCATGTTGTGCTGTATAGTTGCCTGGAGGGAAGGGGGTTACAGACTCCTTCATAGTCTTGTGTGCCAGCAGCAGGATTTGGAATTTGATACAAGCATGGGCAGCTGAATGCGTACATTAATTCTGTTGGTGCATGTTTGTGTGCTAGTGTGTGTGTACATCACATCCCAAATGACTTATTGCATAGCTTATGAATGCTGAAGAGCTCTATTCCTTATTGTTTTTGTTTTTTTAAATTAAAAACAGGCGCATATGTGAACCTGCTGTGGAAATGTGCTGAGGGTAGAATACCTGATGAGTGCATGTGTGTCAGTTTGCAAACTTGTACGTAATGTATACATATATATAAGTTAAGTTATCCATATCATGGCTTTGAATAATGGAGCAGAATATTTTTCTTATCATATCAGTATTGCTGTATATGTATGACTTTGAGGAATCAGGAAACATGATGGGGAAAACGTTTGCTTTCAAAATGAGCTCAGAACAAAATCATTTGAGACTCGTGTGTGTCCCAAGTCATCATGAGAGACTTGAAGGTGGGTTTTGCATAAACCAATTAAAACTGCTGTGTACAGCAAAAACACCAGTTAGCTGGTGGCATTTTTTTTTCCAAATCCAGGAATGAAACATACATGCTGTTTATTCTCATTAAGATTATTTAAACCCTGATCTCTTCATCTTCCTTCTCAATGCAATGTATTTATCTGCTTAAATTATTCAATTAATTAATTTTGGTTAATCGCTCTGACCTTCCATTATGTGCATGCCAAATGCTCTCTATTGTTTCCCACTCTGTTCCCACTTCTGTCAGTGAGGGAGCAGGCACTTTCTTTCTCATTGAAGTAAATCTGATAGAGTCATGTATCATTACGGAGTTCCCCACAGTGTCTCCATAATTCATCTATCTCTCGTTCCCTCCCTCCTTTCATTGCCTTCACCCTCTCCCTCTCCTGCCCGCTGATTTGCATTTGTCTGCATCTGTCTCTACAGGCCTTTCTCCTTCCCTCATTTTCCAGGGCTCCTTACCGCAATACATTGATTAAATAATATCTCTCTCTCTCTTTATGCAGTCTTCATTTCTACTTTCTTTCTGAACTACATATCCCTAACTTACTCTCTATGGACCAGAAAAAGTCTTTTTGTAACTCATCTTATTCCTTGCTGTTTCTCACTCAACTCATCCATTTCTTCTCACTCTCTCTCTCTCTTCCAAATCTCTGTACACAGCTACAGCTAATTAAGTAGTTTCATCACTCAACATGCTACTGTCTCAGGCGCAGGGAAATGCACCATAGCAGAAGGGAATATCTTTTGCCGGTCTGTGTTCATACAAATTGTGTGTCATCCCACACACACACACTCACACCCTCAGAAATTAAATGTTAAGCTAATGTTGTTTCCCTTGAATAATACTGTCCATCACTGGGTCAGTCAGTTACAAGTAAATGAACATGCCCTTACCCCCCACCTCAGGCCAATCACTCCAGTGTTTACAGTGAGTGGCTGGAGTGATTGCGGAGTGAACACCCCCAAATGTTTTGTCAAAATCTGATCATGGAGAGATGAATAACGGAATGATTATCTGCAGTCACTTTCCCAATTTCATTATGGAGGACCATCAGCCAGGCGGTCTTTGCGGGGAATGAAAACAGCTGAGAACTGAGTTAAATTGTGCAGACATGAAAACACATTGGAAAGCAGAAATACACGCACCCCACATGCACACACACCTGTGTGCAATTGAATATTGAGACACCAAGTGGGAAAATATGACATCTGCCGTGTACACAGGCAATGAAAACAGAGACACACTGAGCACATTAGCAGTGAACAACAACCAATCCATTTTCCAAATATGATTAAAGCATTGACAAATGGGTCATTACCCTAGCTGACAAAGAGAATGTGAACAGAAAGATACAGAAAGAGAGACAGAGAGAGACTAGTGGTAAGCAACAATCAGTTTGTATGCAAGTGTTTGTGTCTTTTTTTGAAACTTTTTTCTTTTTTTGACATTTGAATCTGTTACAAGACCAGAAACTCCAAAGCTGGAGAATGGAAAATAAGAATAGAAGTGTAAGTGTAGAGAAGTGAGGAAGGAGAGAAAGGGAAGGGCATAGATACGTCCTGGGGAAGTAATAGCAGTAAAAGCCCCGGGGCTGTAAACAGAGGGGCTGTGAATTTTCTCAGGGGACACGTTCATCTCCTTGACTTTACAATGGTTTGAGCTCGGACACAAAGATATATACTACAGGTCTCTTTGAAAGGATTGTGGTTGGATAGAGGGAAGAATACCCAAAGGAGACAAGGAAATGAGAAAGAGGATAAACTGTTGCACAGTGAGCCACTGTAGGAAATACAACACCATTCCCATGAAGTCTGATCATAGGGTGCCTTATTGTGATTCTGTACCTTCTTTCTGTTGTAATGTGTATTTCTTTAATGTCAGATTTTTTGTCAGATTTTGGCCTAAAATGATTTTAAACTTAGTTTGAAAAGGCTCTTAATGTTGAATGGAATGGAGGGAAATAAAAGGAAGCAAAAGAGATAAGCAATATGAGGCATGTTAATTTTCTGTTTTTAAGTTGGATATAAAGTTGTACTTGTCAATCAAACATTATCACAAGCACTTTAATAAAATACTTGGACAGTACATTATTTATTTTGAGATTTGATTTTTAGTAGGTTTTCCTCTTCTTATGTCTTCATCACATCTGTGGAGGATAAAACTAGTCAAACTCTCATACAGTATAGTTAATTGTTGTAGATAACTGTTAGTGCAAAAGCTGCATACAGTGATATTTAAGCAACTTGTTAGAGAAGGAGGGTATATAAGGGAGAAGGGAGTGCAGAATTTTAAGAGGGAATGAAATGGGCACTAGAAGAAAAAGTGTGCGAGTTACATTTTAATTGGATTTAGCAAACAAGTGAACTGATGGATAGATGGATGGAGGGGAGAAAAAAAAATGAACCAGCCCTGAATGATCTAATGCACATGTGCCAATCTCAGATAATGGAGTGGCAAAAGGTAAAGGAAGGAGAGATCAGTGAGGGGTGGAGAAGAGACAGGAGGAGGGAGAGCCGTGTGTGGATTTATCTGTCATGCTCAACAACACCAGAAGCAAACCAGGGAAATTATTCTGTTAACTCATGTTGAATAGAGGGAGGTGGTGGTGGAGAGAATGTATGCAAAATCGGACAAGGTAGAAATACGAGTGGGGTAAAAGGGAAGGATTCTTTAGGAAAAAAAGTTAAAGTAAGAGACAAAGTGAAGGAATACTGGCAGAGTGAAAGTTTAATTTGAAGAGAGAAAATGGAGAGAGACAGAGAGAGAGAGAGAGATGGGGATTGGAAAAAAAAGGGAGAGGGGGTATTCATCTGGTGAACACGATAACGGTGAGTGCAGTAACTGGATAAACATAGTGGTAAAGGGTATTGAGGGGCAGTTGAAGGGAATGAGGAGAGGAGGCACAGATAGAGTTACAGAGGAGACAAAAAGAGGCTGGATGAAAGAGAGGATGTATACATCTCCGGGGCACAAAGACTAGAGCTAGCTAGGAATAGATGATGTTAAATGTGACAAGATGAAGGGACCAAAGGGGGTCCATTAAATGTTAATGGGAACAGGGTAGAGGATGGGGAGGCATACTGGGGGGCAGGAATAGGAACAGATTGTGTTTGCAAGAAATCATTGGTCTGGTATTTTCAGCAACAGGAAGTGCCAGTAGTCAGAGAACTTACAGTGATAAATTTCTAGAGAAACAAAGTCGAAAAGGGCATGTTATCTTTTGCTCATTCTACCTCCCTGACCACATTAATTCAAGTGCTAATTCCCTCAAGGAGTGTATATCAGCAAACCAGTGGTCCACACACACACACACACACACACACACACACACACACACACACACACACACACACACACACACACACACACACACACACAGAGGCATATATAGAGCAGAGCACATTTTCAGCCTGCCAGCTGTGTGAGTAAGCATCTCTCTCTGCCACTCAGTGCTTAGCCGTGTATGGCACAATGCATGGCAGCAGTTTGGAGCTGTGGATCTGGAACAATTCAATACACAGACACAAGTAGGTCATCCACACACACACACACGTGCGCGAAGACACACTCTCCTCGGCTGGGACAGTGCTGTGGGTGCTGGCTAGGACTTCCTGTCTCTCTGTATTTGCGATGAAGCCAAACATTTGATTGTGGTTACACACTCGTCTTACAGCCAGCAGATACTCTCTGTCTTTTCATTCAGCTTAGTGCTTTACATAACAAAGAAGTACTTCCCTCACGATGAAAACAAATTGAGTTGTCCCTGGTCATGTCAGCTAACCCATAACCTGGGAAAAAAAACAGCCTTAGCTGATACACTCCCACCCCGCCCTTTACTTTGCCACAGTTAACCCTTTGAATTTCATGATTTTGCTTTTTTCCTCTTGTTAAATGCTTCCACCCAAGTGACATATGAGGCAGGCAGCTGCTTTAGCTACTTTTGTAATGAGATTTCTTCTTATGGCATGTCACACAGGTGTTACCATGTGGTTCTACCAGCATTTATGAAAGGTTTCCATTTATCTGCTGTATGTCAGTTTGTACTCAATTTTAATGTATAGATTTCCAGTTAATTCCTTTTGGCTGGTATTGGCCCAGTGATAGTTAAAGAGGTATTAAATGAGACATGCAGACTAAAGGGGAGGATTACGGACTATCTATATGTTCTACTCTATTTAAAGCTGTTACAAGTATTGTCCAAGTCTCTTATGGTTTCTAACTTACTCAAGAAATGTTCTACAGCCACAGGCATACAGACACTCTTTTATTGGTTTTCTTCAGGTATTGATTTCCTTGCTTCCAACCCCTCTCTCTTTCCTCTCGTTTTCCATCCTCAGTCACTGAGCCACAGAAACTGGACGACTATGCATTAGAGTGATAAAGCGTGTACAGTATTGTGTGTGTGAGTGTGTGGAGGGACGAGAGCTGCTTGGAGAGACACAGATAGAGAGAAGAATCGGTCACACCTGGGTGCAGGTGAAGTGCTTGCAGTCCATTTAATTCTGACAGACCGACAAGCTGGAGAGAGAGAGTTCGATAACATGCTCTGTTGCAGACAACACATGTACAATGCACACTGACATACAGAACATGCATCAAAAATCTCCGCAAGTAAGCAAGACCTGTGTGAGGCAGCGGTTCATTGCACTTTGACTATCTGAAAAATCACGAGAATTAGTTGATTTATCTCATTTTGCAAGTTGTTGAGTCCCAGTGGTAGACATAAGTCTCTCAGGACAAACTAAGCATTTCATTTTGGAAAACAAGTCAAGTACAAAGTCTGATGTACAAATGGATTACCACACAGGTATGTTGACATCCCAGCAAAAATAAATAAACACAGAACTGATGAATTGGCAAAGCAGACGAGTCCTACAGTAATCTCTGTGGTGACAGTATGAACTCTTGTATGTGTGCGTGTCTGTGCCTATGACTGACATGTACATCCTTCAAATGAACACCTCTGCATGACTGCTTGACAGGCCTTAGCTGCTTTAGCGAGATTGATCCCAGAATGATTTATCATGCGTCAGTGTACTGCTCATGTACAGGAGGAGTGTGTGTGTTCTTGTGTGTAGGTTGGCGATGATGGTGGTGGTGCGTGAGTGTGGTGGGTGATAGGTGAAAGATTCCAAATGGCTACACTTTGTATTTGTTTGCACTCCTACACACCTCTCTCTCTTTCTCTCTGTCTCTCTCTGAAATCTTTTGTGCTCAGTGTGCAGTCATTGTCATCGTTATTCTTTAAAGCGTTAGCAGATAAGGAAACATTATCCATCTGCACAGCTTAACATTCAGCTCATACTCAGGCATGACTTTTTTAGAATTATTCATATACTTTAAAACCTTTCATAATGTCAGCAAGGTGTGTTTTTGTTAGGTACTGTCAAACTCTTCAAAGTGACTACACACATATTTTGCTGCACCAGCACCTCCAGCTCGTTCTCATTTTCACCCTCCTTTAACTGTTGCCTACTTCAGAGTGATGTAAAATTGGGCTGGGTTAACGCAACGGGCCCTTTAAGTCATTAGCAAAGAGTATTAATGAGCCTAGTGCTTAGAAGCCCCCTGCAGAATCAAGAGTGTGTGATGTAGAGGGGATGAGGGCACTAATTCTCCAAAGTGCCCTAATAAATAGAGGATTAGCAAAGCCTTCTATTAGCCAAAGCCTTGATGATGCTAAGCTAATGCACTATAGCTAAACTAAAGCAAGGCAGCTAAAGCGTTAGTTAGCATGACCACTGTAATGGCGAATCTGGATAATGTTGCTTATGATACATGACTGGCTTATTCAACTCAAATATTCACAGAAATGCAGATTCACTTACATGGGCATATAATGCATTCACACTGTAGTCTTAAATAAATCCACAGGTGCACTTGCCCACACAGACCCACAGGCCTACATGTGCTCAAACCTTAAGGTGATAGTAGACAGAAGACAAATCCTGGGCTCATTGATTCTCAGAATAATGGTCATGACTAAGCTGTAAGCTAAGACTTAGTGGAGTTTAATCATATATTGTTATACTATAATTAATTCCTCAAAATGTGGACTTGCACAATGGGCAGTGAGATTCAAACTGCTTTAATTTCTACGCACTAATCATCTACATCAATGCATGAGGAAATGGTTGCCTGAAATAACCCTTTAGCTACTGCTAAAAAAGAAAATCATGCCTAACAAAGTATCAGCAATTAAGCACACAATGGGATTTGTGTTCATATATTTATAGCTGTTGCCTCCAAATTAGATTTACATCACTGAGCTGCTTAAGACTTGAGGGACAACTGTAACAAATTTACCTTATAAACTGTGACTTTTTTTTTTTAACTAATGCAGACTAGGGGTAACTTGTACAACTCAGAAGAAATATATCCAAATTAAATCAGTAATGTGGAAGCTACAACAATGAAGCAGACATCATGTTGTGTATCATTAATACACAGACTGACACACACATGCTTGGGTTTGTCACGCTTTGGGAGTTCAGCCTCACAAATCTCTTTGAAATCCAAGTCATTGTGCAAAGCAGCTGACATGGGAGACATTGTCATTTTGTATAGTTCTTGTGTTCTCTCTCTCTCTCTCTCTCTCTCTCTCTCTCTCTCTCTCTCTCTCTCTCTCTCTCTCTCTGTTTCGCTCTCTCTCACACACACACATATGCACACATACAATGTTTTATTCTTCTTTTCTAAGCACCATGAATCTCCTCAAGCTTTTCTTTCTTGGAAACTTTCTTTCTTTCTCTGGCTTTACTTTTGCAGTGTCAACATGTTACTCTGCGTGGCATTATACAGGCTCACTGCTGGTGTTTTGGATTGTGCTTTCTTGCACATTGTACAATGCCATTGCACCATTTGTGCATCTGAGTGCGTATGTGTGTGCTTGTGTTCATTGTGCTGTCTTTAAACTTTTTTTCACCACTTTTTGTGTGACATGGTTTTAGTCTGCTACAAGTGAAATAAAAACCTAAGCCTGGTTGCTTAGCACGCAGTGAAGGACACGGTGTGGAGCAACATGGGAGCAGAAGTGAGAAGTGACATGAAGTGGGGATCAAGATGGATGAGGGATGGATAAAGGAGGCAAGGACATAAGGGTAAAGTATGGGTGGCCATGTGGGTAAAAGCACGGGAAGATCTGACTGGTGAAGACAAAGAGGTGTGAAAAAAATAAAGCAATAGAGAGGTGAAAAAAAATGGCTGGAGTAAGCGAGGGAAAGAGGATGGATAGATGTTTGTGCTGCCATGAGGGTAAACAAGAGATTAGGGAGAAAACTGCCGGTGAGTAAAGATGGTGAAAATGATTGGTGGATGAAATGGGAAAGGTGCTGAAGAAGGGATGTTAGAAAGGAAGTGGAAGAGGAAGGCAGATGACTCCACACTGAGGACAATGTACAACATTCTGTGGTGCTGTAAGGCAACTAAAATGAAAATCACTGCAAGACTGCAGCTCTGAAATGATTGGGACTGAAAGGTAAGCACTCAGAGGGGCTGTTTTGGACATGAAGAGAGATAACAGGGGAGTGGGTTGAGAGGGTAGGAGGTAGAGGTGTTTTTGACAGCACTAGAGGCCTAGGAAGGATGAAAAGTGTTGAGGATGAAAAGAAGGTGAAATAAGCATAGATAGTGTCTCAGAGCCAAGGAGCATTTAGGCAGCAGAGCACAAATAACTGGGGGATTGTGGATAGTCTTTCTGAAAAGAGAATATTTTACAACATGGTTTTTTAAGACAGCTTTGAATACAGTTTTTCTTATAGAGGAATTCCTAAATACTCTTCTGTACTGGACTTTTATATTGTGTTATTGTTCAGGAAGTAGCCTGGAGGTCAGTTCACACAACTGTGTACCACTTCAGGCTTAAGGCTTGACTTAACTTTGATTCAGTAGCTAGAATAGTGCTTGCTGTCAGCAGATGGTTGCTTTTGTAAGTATAGTAAATAGGAAATGGGGGTTACAGGGTGGATGGAAACAAGCTGAAACATCAGCGATTATGCTCTGACTCTAATGTGACATTAGATGGCCAAAACGCAACAAAGTTCTGCACCAAGTGTTTTAGTGATGCAGTCATCCTGGCTCTTAGATGTTTGCCTGTATTTATTGACAAGGGAGTAGTGCAGGGAAAAGTCTCCTTTCGCGTTATACTGGGTTTTTGCTTGTAGCACACAGTGTGTTCCTACTCTGCTGCCATATGTCTTTACCTATTTATGTGTAACCTCTGCATCCATTTCCATCCCTCTCTATTTCTAGTTACCACAGAGTAGGTTGTGTATGACTCTAACAGCTTGGGTTCTCAAAATAACTATGCAACGCATGTGGAAACAAGCAAACAATTTCCCGGTCTCTTTTAGTTGTGCTGCAGTGTGGTGACCTGTAGAATAAGAATTATTTGCCTTGCTGCACTCTTAGCACAAATAATTATTGGGATATGACTTGGTATTGCTGACAGTTGTAACAAATATTTTTACCGCCATTGCTTCCTGGCATAAAATGAGTAGCAGAATCATTGCCTTTGTATGCCTCAAAAAATAACACATTCTTCTTCTGTTTTCTTTTCCCCTTTTTTCCTTCTTTCTCTGCTACCTCCTTCCCCTCCATCCAGCCTGTGAGCTGATGAATCGTGGTATCCTGGCCCTGGTCAGTTCAATCGGCTGCATGTCAGCAGGCAGCCTTCAGACTCTGGCCGATGCCATGCACATCCCCCACCTCTTTATCCAGCGTTCCCCAGCGGGAACACCCCGCTCCGCCTGCCCGCCTACCAGTCGCGTCCCTGGAACAGATGACTACACCCTAATGGTCCGCCCACCTGTCTATCTCAATGAGGTCATCATGCAAGTGGTGTCAGAGTACAGCTGGCAGAAGTTCATCCTCTTCTATGATTCTGATTTTGGTAAGGGAAAATTCACGAAAACCTTTCTTGTTACCAATATAATCTATCTTTCTATCCATCTATCTATCTATCTGAATTTATCTGATACAACAGTATCAATGGTCTCTCAGCATGGTAGGACATTAGAGCTGATGGATGTATAGTTAAAGGTACAGTCAGTGATTCTAATCCATTGCACTTTTTGTCAAATTCAGTGAATATCTCCTCAAGGTCCTCTAGAAACACAGTAAAAGCCGCACACATGCATATGTATCTTTATACACCCCTTTAAATGCTGGTGCCACATCAGTCTATATGTGTGTGCGTGTATGTGTGTGTACTGTCTCATTCTACCCTCCTTCTGTGTCTCTCTTTGTCTCTTCACCCTCTCTCTTTCTAGTCCATTAACTCTAGCATTAGATGAGAAACATCCTGTGTCCCTTTTATAAAGTGCGACTCTGTTTCTTGGGCCCTTAGTTTCCTTCTACAAAAATTTTGTTTTGCTGTTTTCCATGCATGTACAGGTGTACTCAAATGTTTCGGTATGTTTGTGCTTTTGGTTTGTCTGTGTTTTTGTGTCCTTTCTCACCCCAAAATATAGCTTGTTACACACCTTTCCATCTCTTTGGAAGTAGTGTTACAAACCTAATCAAACTCACTCACACACCCTCTTCATGCCATTACACTGTCAAGAGGCTGTAGAAGCCTGGTTTGGACGTCACTTCCCTAGATTGACATGCTGTCGCCAAACTATAAGGTCTTTTTCCCCTCATGGTAACACCCTGCCTTCTTTGTTCAGGCACTTTTATATGTAAAGATAATTTAACTCTGATGCCCCTAATGGGCCAGAATGTACAAGCCTGTCGCATTTTGGATCACACCCCAACGAGTGATGTGAAAACAGGTATTTTGGTAGCTACTGGAAAACACACCAGCTGTGACATCACTCATTGGTGGGTGGACAGAAATATAACACACCTAAAAGTTTAAGCCCATAGAGAGCAGTGTAATAGTTTTATGCCTTGGGTGATTCAGGGTTGATTTACTCCTTATAGCAATAACGGGGCCCCATTTTACTCATAGTAGTCAATTAACACAATTAATGTGTTGTATGCATTGATCTCCAATGTGGAATTGTTGTGCAGGCTCAAACTCAATCTTCCAAGGCATTAAAGCATTTTATCAGTGTATTGAATATGTCATATGAAAGTATGTTCTAACTAGTGAGCTCTACCAAGCAGTTTATATTGAATGAATATTGAATAGCGGCTAATGTTGCCCTTCTGGAAACCCTAGTCCCACACTGCAGACGTCAGCTCAGTAAACACCGTAATTAAATCAACACTGAACAACATTTGGAAAAAGAATTTCCATCCTTTCTGTGCAATAATTGACAGATTACAGGTACACAATGAAGTGTGAGTCTATTACACTGCAGCTATTAACTTTTACCATGACACATGAAATACATTAAGCCCAGCACAACAATGTAACATCAGTATATTAATAAAAAAGAGTTCTTTGTGTCGTGAAGAGACACCATGCTGAATCTGGATCTGACAAGACCTCTCCTTAATGATAGATTGTTAGCACGTGGATATATAACTTGCATGGACTTGACTGCAAGTTGTTGAAACAAACAGTTAAATTGTTGATCGAGGCCCTTTTTAGTATACTGAAATCTGCAGCAGCTAATGTGGTTCTGGGTTATTTTTTCTTTTGCAACGACGTTCTGCACTACTGTGAAAGCCTCCATCAGACACCATGCATGAGATCATAAAAAAGCTGCATTGCAACTACCAAGAAATAAATTCATGCCTGTTGGGAAAAAGGCTTTTACTCCCTTTAACTTTAACCTAACCCTGATCAAGAGTGAAAGTAGGGACACCATTTTTTCCCCCTAGCTGCACAACCCTCCATCAAATGGTTTAAATTCAAAGTTTGCCCCCACATGTGACATAGTTGACACATAATAGCTACACAATAGACCCCATACATACACACGCACACAAACACAAATGCTTGCACACAAACACACACATGTTCTTACCCCACTTAAATCCCTCTATCCCCTCTGTGCTCTGTGATCACTGATTCAGCGCATGGATCCTCTGGGTTTTGGTAGTGCTGTTCTCTCAGCCACAGAAGGCCCTTTAAAGATATCACCATTGTTCCCTAATGGCCTCACCCCCTGTTCAAGGATAGGAGGGAGAAGCAAGAGCACGCGAGAGAGAGAGAGAGAGAGAGAGAGAGAGAGAGAGAGAGAGAGGGCAACAAAGCTAGGTGGAGAGAGAGAGAGAGAGAGAGAGATGGCCTTTTAAGATGATAGCAGTGTTCCCAAAAGGCCTCGCCTCTGTACAAGGAGAGTTCTTTAGAGAACAGACAGCCAAGTATGTCCTCTCAAATGAAGCTACGGTGCAACTGTCCCAATCCCTATTTTCAGCTCTACTGGTGCGTTCCGGACACTGAGAACACATGTTTTCTCTCTATTATCTCTCTCTCTTTTTCCTCTCATAGTTTCTTTCTCTCCCTCTCCCTCCACCTTCCTCTATTTTATTTCTTACTTTTCCTGATCCCCCCCTCTCTGTTTTCACTTTTACTTCTTTTCATTCTTTCTTCAGTTGTCTGGTGCTGTAAAACTTGACATATATTGAAAACGTGAGTGACAAGTTGCTGTTACCTGCTGAGTGACCTTGCCCATAATCTAGTCAGAGCAACCCTAGCCTTGTTGAGCAAATGTGGGAAGTACCACTTAGGGCTAATAACACTATTGACATTAAGATGATTTGTTTTGTTTTGCTTTTAGCCAATGACAAGAGGCACAGTATTAAAAGGTTACAGCTGAATGAAAGAGCTGTTTTAAAAAGTGTGATGCTTATTAGGTTGCCAGGCTTTTATTAGGAGAAATAATAAATAATAAAATAATGTGCTGATATTTTGTACAGATATGCTTTGATCAATAAAGGTGAAAGAGAGTGAAAATGATAAAAAAAAAAGGCCTTAATTATTATCAAATGTAAATGTATCACTAAAAGGTGAAATTCTACATACAAAATGGTAATTATGTGAGAGGCGTTGGCTCTGCAGAAACAATAATGTGTCTCTAGATTGGCCATTTGAAACATAAGTCAGTTAAATGCATTCACATTGAATTTAGCTGGATTCACACGTTGGTGATCAAAGGGGCAGCTCTCTAAAATGTCAGCTTTGTCCTTTATGCCTGTTTTCCACTACCTGCACGCTGAGTGTATGTTCTGAGTCTGTCGTTATAAATATTTTAGCAGAAGTTTTTAAATTAAATATGAAATCAATATGGTAAATTGCTGCCAATCTCAAGAGGACACCATTCATACCAGGCCCAGTTTGTCATAATGCAGTCCATGGATGCTGCAGTGTCTTGGGTCTGTGCCATGTGCTAAAAGTGTTGTGGGTTGGGGTTCAGGTTGTAACCCATGTCCATGGTCATTAAACATGGCTCTCTTAGCTTGCATGCTGGTGCCTAATGAGGGATATTAATAGTTTTAAAACAAAGTTCCATACCATGAAATATACCTCCTTCCCATCTTTAAACTCCCTCTTAATAATTTGCTTATTAGTGCGTTTTGGGCCAGATGATTTCCACACAGTGTAAAAACAGGTCAGCCACTATCTTAGCAGTTCATTTAAAGAAGAAAAGTCTGTCCCACGTTGTGTCTGTTGATGTAACAATGGACAGTGTCACATCACCTTGTTTCACTTTCACCTTTGTAAAGATGAACAAAGAAAAACGATTGATAAGGGCTATTTAGTGAGCAGAAAAAAGGAAGAAAAAATGTTAGAGAGGAAGGACATAGAGGGTATAGAAGGTAGACAAAAAGTCATATGTAATATGATATTAAAGAAGAGCTGGATATAAAATCGATTTTTTATTACATGTAGATCTTTAAAATGTGAAGGCACTGAAAAGAAAATCAGTCTGAAATTTGAAATTTTCACTTAAAGAAGACTAATAGTAGGTAAAAATTAAGTGTAAGTTAGATCGCACTGTGGGTTTCGTACAGTAACAAATCAAGCCATGATGGTGCTTGAGGGAGGACAGTTCTGGATTTTTTTTTTTAAATACTTTGACTTCCAGTGAGTGAAAAAGTTCAGAATAATAGGTTAGGTTTAAATTATCTATTAATTACTTTTCCCAACTACTTGAAAATCATCTTAACATTTACTCATTAACAAATCCTGTTTACTGTCTTATGCTTTAAGCTCTAAATACTTTCAGTATATTTCAAATGGTTCAACATATTTAAATATAAACACACCAACCGATGTGATTCGTTGCCGTATTTGAACCATATCTGAATTGCAAGGGACAAAACTGAGTCAGGAAGGAAGAAAAGGAGAGAGGAGAGCATGACAAAACTGACGAGCATGAAGTTGTTTATAGAAACAGGGGAACGAGAACAAGGAATTATGAGTGATGAATGCATAGAAGGATAGATGGATGTCTTTTTTTTTAAAGGTAGTAAAGCCCAGAGAGGCTGCAGGGGGGAACAGTGGTGGGAGGTGAAAGAGGGGGTGAAAAATACATAAAAGCTATGCCAAGTGAGACGTGGGAAAGTTGACGATAAAAGCAGATTCAGAGGAATGGAGGCAAGCAGGTACACTCATGAGCCAAGCACCAAAGATCCCCAAGCTTTATACAGGGAGGTCATGTCTTACTTTGTCTTCTTCAGAATAAAATCGTTCAGAGAGCAAGAGAGAAAACGGGATAAAAGCGATTGTGAA
Organism: Toxotes jaculatrix; assembly: GCF_017976425.1. Classification (NCBI taxonomy): domain Eukaryota; kingdom Metazoa; phylum Chordata; class Actinopteri; family Toxotidae; genus Toxotes; species Toxotes jaculatrix. The sequence goes on along the minus strand of NC_054400.1, from coordinate 11,550,965 downwards.
TATATAAGGGAAAACAGAAATGGTAAAGCAGAGAGGGGATAGGGACAAAGGAACTAAAGGCATAGCAGATTAGGTAGGGCAGAATAAAAGACAGTCAGGCAAGCAGACAAACACAAAAACAACTGAAAAGGATGTAAAACCTTTTACAGAAGGGTGTGACCCCAGAGTAATAGTTTACATCCTTGGATGATGCTGGAAGTGAAATTTCTTAAACAATGAAAAGTTCTCAAGTTTCAAGCATTTTTGGTCATAGTTATCTATATATGTATATCTATCTGTAGCTATCTGCATAGGGAGAGGGCAGAAGCCTTGAAAGGAAAGGAATGAAGGAAGGAAGCTATGCCTGGCTTTTATCCAGTACATAGACAGTATTTTCTCCATAATTTTCACATACCCAAGTCAAGCTAAAACTCAGGGGCCACTTAAACATGATTTCATTGTGTTTTACAGTACTGTGTGGGAGAGTCCCAGAGTCGTGACTCACCCTGAACCCAGATACTTTTCGTCCATGCTTTACGATTCTAATTACTGTAGCGACATGTTATTGTAGTGCATCTATATTTCTTGAACAGTGTGTATTAGCAGAAAGAAAGCATCACTTCTCTTCACAGGCTCGGGGAGAGAAGTGACATAAACAAACACAAAAAACTAGCCAATATATGTACACTGTCAATAAATGTAGACATTTATTTACATTCTTGGGGGAATTGTCTGCTTTATAGATGTGGACATTGGAACAGTGACTAGAATGGCAATGGATTGCCTGTGGCCACAGAGTTGGAACACAACACAACCACATACAGTAGTCAGTGGGGGTTAGAATCTCAAAGCAGTTGTTTTGGAGAAAAAATATGATTGCATCTAAAATCCTGTAGTTCAGTGAGGTGCTGATGACCATGAAATAGTATGTGCAGTTTAGACAATGTCAAAGCAGCTCAAGGCATAGGAAGGTCAAGTTCAAAATAGGTCATAAAAGTGAAAAAAAGAAAGAAAAAAGAATGGAGCTGAGAGGATGGAGAATGGGGGGAAGTGGAGAGACATTTAGACATTTAAGGTATGTGAAAGGCAGAAAAGAGGGTGTGTGGGATGTAGGGGGGGGATTAAAAGCCAGAGAAGATTTGGGGAGATAGGGAAGGTGATGAACACCTAAAAGGTGCCAAGCCTTTTATAGAGTGTTGATTTTTTACAAGTGTTAGTTAAGCTCTCTGTGGGACTCTGGGAATGTGAAGCCTGGGGCTTTGAGAAAAAAAAATAGTCAAAGAGAGGAAGAGAAGGAGGAAAATAAAGCAAAAGTGGTGGACGGAGATAGCCACTTACTGTAGATCTGAAGGAATAGACGATTTAGGAACCAATTGGCAGCTGGGAGGACTACTGATGCTTTAGGGCCCATAGCATTTTATTTCCTATATGGAGGTAAACTTCCCAAATTTAGGGTCAGACTCCGAGGGCCGGGTACTTGAACATTTTCAGCCACAACTTCAACTGAGATATGAATTCCCTAGGCCTAGGCTTACCAAAAACAGGCCTGCATTCCATTTTGAGGCTCAATCCATATTTTAAGAACCATTGCCTTTGAGCCATACAACAGTGAAATGCCTGGGGCAGGGATAAAGATAGCCAGAGGTAAAGGCTGAGGGTAAAGACAAAGCAGAGATAAGGATGTTGGGTCTACCAGCAGAACAGAACAGGGTGGAGATAGCTCATGAAGATAGCACGAGAGGCAGTTGCACAAAAATAAATTTCTATTGAAGATGATAGAACGATAAGATTTTTTTTCTCCTTTCCATAATGTTTTCCTTAAAAATTGAGTTTAGTTGCATCGGTGGTACTTTAAAAAGATATACTTTTATTGTCGATCAGGGTAAAAAAAAAAGTAATTCCACTGTTACTCAACATTGTAAAATGATCAAATATAATGTTTTAGTGATTACTCTGTATGGGCACTGAACATTAAATATACTTGAAGCTAAAAAGGGGGAGGTAGCTATATACTGCAACTCCTTGTAGACAAAAATAATAACTACATTTCCACAAAGTTCCCAATTACTACTTCATTACAATTGAAGTTTTTGCCTTACCAAGTGAGTGAAACTCATTTATGTCAGCGTGGATTCCATGGCAGCAAAAAACTCACAGTATGATATGGACAACAGGCAATCAAGCCTCACCTTGTGCTGGAGAGCAAGCACCAGTCACTGGGAAAACTTGGTAGTTCCGTCGATCTGTTACTATGGATGGATGGATGGATGGATGGAACCTCTTCCTAAAGTCACTATCAGTTAAGCTTCGCTATTCCCCCAGTACCATTCCAACAAGTTACATGCTCAGGTTTTAAATGTCTCGGGCAGGGGGAGGAAGGTTGAAACAAAGTAGAAAGATGGGAAAAGAAAAGGGCCTGAAACTGTAAAGTCAAACTCAAAGTGAAAAGTGTACAGTTACAAAGTTTAGTATTTTCTTTATTATTTGAAGGTGGAGATGATTTGCAAGTCAAGCAGAGGGTGTGAAAGACGGAGAACAGGGGAACAGGGAGGCTCTGACAGACAACCAAGGAGTTACATAGGCTGAATCTCATTTGCGGATGTTTGATGTTTCCCCCCCTTACTCCACACTCAGGGGAATATCCTCCTGGTGTGTTAACACATCCTTTTGGACTATTGGTCCATTTCAGTTCTTCACAGTTCATATCAATGGTTTATCCTCCTTTCCTTTCCTCCCTCTAAAGCAGTGTTCTCAGTGCAGACTCCAGCAGTCTTTAAATGATATGTAATGGCACAAAGACCTATGTATTGTCTTGACCAGTCACTGTATACTTTCTGCTTAAAAAAATTACAGCTCATTTATAGCTCATTTGCATGAGCTAAAACTACTTGGTTAAGATAAGAGAAAGATATTGTTCAGGTTAGAAGTCTCTTTCAAAGTTAAAAGAAACTAGCACTGACTCTCGGCGGGATTCTCCTGTGTAGAATTGATGGACATTACACCTGACAGAGCTCGCCTCTCAGAGTTGGATAACAACTCGGACTTTCCACACTCCCAAAATGAGATTCAACCCAAGAGAACAGAAAGCAAACTGGGAGGTTTCAGGTGGAAAGCCAAGGGAAGAGAGAGGGATGAGGGGAAAGCATCAGACAGGAAGGAATGGAGGTTTCTGAACACAGAAAGAGTACCACTGATCTGGTCTGTACATGCAGGTGAAATCCCTGCGTGCTGTTGGCTGCTACACTACATTAACTCTAGCTTTCTCTTTGAGCCAGGGACTTGGGGGATAGAGGGGAAAGAAGGGAAGCCTGACAAATAGAGAATAGGGACACATAGAGACCCTTACAATACACACCTCAACCTTGTTTTATAAGGAATTAGGGAAACCCTTCCAGTTGATTGAGTTTTCTTTGCAGAATGCCTGTTCAGTTCCACTTGTACTACATTTGAAAAGCAATAATGGCATATTGCAAGGTAGTAGAAGGTGCTCTAAGAAGGCAATCAATGTTCTCATCCTGAGTGGAGACATGCCTGGAGATCTATTTTACAAACTGGCATATCACTTCAATCTTTGTTATGTTCTTTATAATGAAAGGCAGAGGTAATAAAGAGGATGTAACACATGTCAATATTACTATGGGTTCTACTCAGCACAGAACAGTAACTCACAGCTCAATCCACATAAGTTTTCCTTTTATTACTTCTCACACACAGATGGCTTATAGTCCAGTTTCTCCAATAACGCAGACTCAATGTATAAGTGTTCCAGAGAGGAGGACAGCTGTTCTCCTCTGACTCCAGTGTGTGTGTGGCTTTTCCCAGGTCCAGTGTGCTGCTGCCTCACAAAAGATCAAATCAGTCAACAGGTAACACCTGTGCCAATTAGAACCCTGGCACTGTTCCCAAGAGACACTTCTACACATCTCTCCTCTGCAGCTAAGCTCAAATTATAGTCCTCTACCACAGAGGAATGTTATAAAAATTCAGACACAGAGGAATATTACACTGAGCATCATGGTACACATTATGGATGTAGCTCAACAAAACATGGCATCTTGTCTATTAGCTTCCTAAACTACAAAAAGTATGTAAGGTGACAGTGTACAAAATGTGAAGTTACTCAGGGTCATGCAGACACTAAAAGTTAAAAAAATGTTGCAAAAGCTACTTAGTTGAAAGGAAATAGCATGGCAGCAGTAATACAGCCATCTATATTAGATGAGGATGAAGAAGCCTGGGACAGTGGAGATGCACAGTATGTCTGCGTCAGAGACTCGGGGGAGTGGTTCAGTAAGGTGACAGTGCTTGGGGAAAAAGCTGTTGAGGTGATGGGTGATCATGGTGTTAATGGACCGGTACCGTCTCCCAGAGGAATGTTTCTCAAACAGATGGTTGCCTGGGTGGGCAAGGTCGGTGGCAATTTTACCCGTCTTTTTATCCGCAATGGTGGTCCCGAAGCTCCTTGATGGAAAGCAGCTGACAGTCAATGATCCGCTCAGCAGTGGGGAGTACATGCTCAAGCCGTGTCCTTTGAACAGCAGGAAGCAGGAACTCAACCGAACTTTGATGGTGGGAATGAGGATGCTTTTGACTATTAATGTGTAAAATTAGACAAGGATATGTCCATATTGGAAAGTCAGAGACTTTTTTTTTGGTCTAAGTGGTGGTCATAAAACACTCCTGCACTAAATATCTCAAACATCACCACTAATCGTCACATCTCTTCTGCGTGTCTGGCTTGCTAAAAGATCTCTTGATTTTTACTGTTTATTACAATCATAATTTATTATAATCATAATTACTACTATAATTGCTGCTGTGTTTGTCTTACATTTCTGCTTTTGTGCTGCCTTTTTCATGGCTGACCTTCAGAATTCACTCTTTGCAAACTAACAATGCATACAATGGACAAAGAATTTAATGACTGTTGATATACCTATACTGTATACAACTTGGTACATCTTAACATTATCCTAAACCAAGTTAGACATCGTTGCTATTTGTTTACAACTTGTGTTGTTTTTAGTGCAGTGAGTTTCATTGAGCTGTATGGAGTGAGACAGTTGGGTTTGTTTTTTAAGCTCCTCACACAGGGAAGCAAGGTAAATGCATTAGACACGCAACCTGTACTATAAGCTGGGGTGGAGAAAGGATTGATGATGGCAAATAAAGCCAACCAACCCTCCAGTCAGTCACCAAGGCAAGGAAGCAGACAGATCTGACAGGCGGACTAACAAGGCGACAAAGAGACCTATAATACAGCCACTAAAATAGGCTGATCTTATATAAAGGCTGTATCTGTAAAGTGTACAGACACATGGGCCGATTGGTAAGCACATGTTGGTGAAAACTGGACGAGCACAAATTAATTTGTAATCTAAAACAAGCATAACATGCATGAGTATAAGCAACCAAGAGTTATGCATTGGGCTCTCTACATTGTTTAATTTCTCCTCTCCATATTCTCCATTCTCCTCTCCATATCTTTCTTAACACAGAGAACATAAATCAGACAGTGTAAAATGTTTATGTAGCTTGGCACCACTGATTATAAATGGTAGTGGCCTTGCCAGGATAAATATGGAGATTCAAGAACTAAGCTTAAATCTGCTTAGACTGGTAAAAGTATAGAGTGTGTACTGTGTGTGTGTGCGTGTGTGTATGTATGTCTGCAGTCATACATCTTTCTGACTGTGTTTGCTCTGGTGTTTATTGATGGGGATGTGAAAGTGAATGTAATTTCACCTTTATTGTGAAAAACAGAACTGTGTTGTGATGAAAAACTATACCGCAGGGTCAAAAATATCATCTTTGAAATAAACCTTAGTTGTACGGTCAACTGCAGTGTAATTTTTGCTCCCGCAACCTTAAGTAAATGAGGACTTCATACATGCTGCATATTGCATCTTTGTAATGGTATTAGCCTGTCTTTGTATTTGTATTGGACATCACTAGGAGTCACAGAGCTGGTCTTGCCAGCGATAATCTGGTTAACAGTAATTACCACTGTTACTATAAATTATTATTTCTAGTAATTAATAATAGTAATTAGATTTTAATGACTTGATAACTCCGTGCTCCAGGACAGATTAAAGCACCATCTCTGTGTCTCTGTTTGCTCAACTACCTTTCTCATCAGAACACACAAACACATTTTCACAAAGAGATACAACGATAATGTCACAGTTAGTAGATAAACCATGATTGTAGAACCGTGAACCATGATGAAACTTGAAGCATTCTCTCAGTCTGTGTTCTACTAACAGAGCAAGACATGCACATCTGCATGCATGCATGTGCATGCTCAGACAGACACACAGGTCTGTTTCAATTTGAAACTCCCTTGTAAACAGATTGGGTGCCCAGCTGTTGTCCATTGGAGTTCTTATTCTTATTCTGTGCATTGTATGTCCTTGCTGCTTTGTACATGTTTGGGAAAGGAAATAAAGTTGCAAGAGAAAGAATTCAACTTTCCTTCACAAGCTACTAATACTTTGCTGTCATGTTCTTCCTCACTATGTCATGGTGTTGTTGCTGAATGAATGACAACATTCCCTCTTAATCTTCTCACTGTGGGAAAAGGTGTTCATGTCATAGCTGACACACGCACAAACTCCAAAATATCTCCCACTGTCCTTGCTTAACCTTCTTAACTCACAGCCTGTTTGGTATTGTTAAAATCAGTGTAATGTGTGGATGTGTGTGCACAGGCTTGGGTTTGTCTTCTTTCTGAATTAATTTCTTTCTGGCTCAGTGCTGTTGCATGGTGTCTCTGCTCTTAATATGCTGTTAAACCTCCAAAATTTGGCATTGATGCAATCACACCATCGCCCCAGCCCTCTGGCCCTTAACAAGTCTAATCAATCCAGTTAATTGCTTAGCCATGGCACTGGCAATGACGGCAGTGTCATCCGTTTTCCATATCAAATACATCATTAGGTAGTTGCTTTACATATCCACACACACACCACACGTACACACACGCACGCACGCACGCACGCACACACACACGCACATCCTCCGACATCATTAGCAGTGGTCTCAACCAAAGTGCCTTAATTAGGATTACCTTGACCTGCAATGTAGCTCATTAAGTTTAGAGGAGTCCAGGCAGTAGAAATACTGACACCAGCATGGTTTTGTTATCATACAAAAATAACTCTTAATAGAGATAATTGCAGTTGTTTGGTGCGTTAATCAAAACTCTTAACAATCTCATGAGTCATTTATGCTATCAGAATCCCTGTAGGAATATATTTTGGATTCAGCAAAATGGTACTGTCCTAACAGTACATTTATTCAGCACAACAACAAAACCCCTTTTCCTGATGTACTTGATGTTCAAGTGATAAAAGCCAACTAAAGTCTTTTTTATTAACTTCCAGTTTGAACACTATGAGATTTAAATTTAAGAACAATCCATATTCACTGGTCTTACTGTCCTTTTTAGTTCAGGAGACAGATGCTTCCATATACCCAGCAAAGTGGTGTTCGTATGATCTTTGTCACGATCTGGGTCTGGATTGATCCATATTATTTGGGTTTAATTGCAGATAAAGCAGAATGTCATCAGCATAGCAGTGATAGCAGTCACTATATTTAGAAATGAGGAGGCATGAAAATAAAAGAACAAACCAAGGGAAGATTGAGGTATGTGTGGTCAGAAGTCACAGTCACAATCCCTTATATGGAACCAAATCCTTGGCATAATAATTTGAAGTATGTCAGCAACTCAATACTGGATTTGGAAATTTAATCACTACTGAATAAGTAATTGTGAAATTTGAATACCACTGAATTTATTGCACAGAAATATTTGACTTTAAAAACCATCTTTCTGAATTTATGTGGTCTGACTTTCACTTTATGAAGTCAATAGTCAGTTTCAAGTTGTACTATTTCAAAAACCTTATTCTAGCATGTATTTATTTTAGAGTTTGATAGAAAATTCATGTGCTTAAAATCCAAAAGCTACATTCAGATTACCCTGTCTCAGTAAGCTCAATTCAGATCAGTCGACCCAAAACCTCTTGGTCAAATTCAGATGCTAAAATTCTACAAAAAAAAACAAAAAAACAAAACACGTTCCTAGAAATTCTTTCATTTGTTTACTGTACAGCTTGCTTAAACCTTAATGTTTATATATGTGTTTTGTATATCAATATCAATAGACCAAAGTGTCTGCATCAATACATCAAACAGGCAAAAAACATGCCTCTCACATTCAATGAATCACCTCCATATGCTTTTGTTTTCGTGTCTGTGTGTGTGTGAGATGGGGCATGTCTACACAACGCTTTTGTGTCTTCAAGCTTCTAGAAAAAAAGGCATTCAGTACTGACAGATGTACTGTGCTGACAACAAAAGCCTTTGCTCAGCTAAACACAAAGGATAAAATTTGAGTGATGCAAATGCGCTGAAAGCATCACGCTGAAGGAATCACTTTCAGTAAGAGCTCATGAATTGAGATATTTACTGAAACTATTCATGCAGAGAGATAACGATTCATCTACAGCAGAGAATATGGTGTAAAGTCATCAATGATGGGCTTAATATTTGTGCTAAATCTCTGTGCCTGAGCTTTCTCTCTGCTTGTGTTCTATGATGTCTTTTTTATACATAATACTTTCAGAGGAATGTGTGTGTCCCTCTAGAGCCAAACCTTTAGTCACACTTCTATCTCTTTCTCCAGATATCCGTGGTATTGAGGATTTCCTGGACCGGACCTCTCAGCAGGGAATGGACGTATCCCTTCAGAAGGTGGAATCTAATATCAACATGATGATCACAAGTCTGTTTAGAACAATGCGTGTGGAAGAGCTGCATCGATACAGGGATACACTACGCAGAGCCGTGCTGTTTATGAGCCCAGCCACTGCCAAAGCTTTTATTACTGAGGTAAGGAAAGTGGTTCTTGGTTTTCCATTTAATAATGTAAGTGAAAAACACCAGTAACAGTAGTTCAAGCTTTCCTCACAGCCCTATCTATTGAGATACCAGCATGTCTTGTGAATCTGTTGTGTTGGTCAGTGCAGGTCCTCCTTGTCTGGATCAATCAGGAATGGAGTTTTTGGTCAGCCTCCATCTTACTTGAATACATGAACTGTGTGTGTGTGTGTGTACATGTATATGTATATATGTATGTGTTTTAACTACTCCCTTCCCACACTCAGTCACCCACCCCCTTTATCTCTGGAGAAGAAGACAATTAGGGAAGTTCCTTTTGCTCTTACACATAAATGATATGGAGGTCATGGCTGAAAGCAATAGGCTCTAGCATTAGTTATGAATTCATAATTTGAAGTGGTAGGATGGGGCTTAATCCCATGTGTCATGTCCTCATCTCAGTTTAATTAAAAGTGACCTCGGAAAGAGCAATCACAATCTAATTTGGTTGGCAGCGTAACGGGGAGGGGGTGAAAGATGGAGTGTTATTGTGCGTCTGTGAGTCTCTTAATGTCAGTATTTGTGGTTGTGTGAGTGTTTGTGTAGTCTTAGCCTTGTAAGTGTTGCATGGAAACACACTGAAGTGAGTACACTGTTCTGGCCAGAGGACTATGAAAACGTGTCTCAAGATTTCACACTCTTGGATCATGCTTAGAAAATATTTAAGCCTGCTTTAAGTGACTTTTTTTTACCATTCGATTGTAGAAAGACTCCAAAACAAGCTCACAACATTGAATATTTTGTTGAAGTGTGAGCACACCACAGTTTTTCCCATACTTAACTGTACACTACAGTCAGCTTAGAAGGTCAAAATTGAACCAATGCGTCTGCATAATCTACTGGACACTTACAATGTACAGATTCAGAAACTATTTTAAAATGTACTCTCTGATCTGGTAAAATGTCATGATAAAACTCTGGCAAAATAAGAGAATAGAGTGATTAGATGCACATGTGAGGGCTGTAAATGTTAGAAAACATTAATTATCTTTGACTGACAGGGTAGATACGTGATTTACCTCACTTATCCCCTGAAACAAGAGAGATGATTGGGGCACTGGTTTTAAATAAGGTCTCTGATAAAATAAAGAAAAAAAATGTGAAAATGGCTCAAAATATACTGAAACTGATGATTGACTGTATCGTTATTATCACTCATTCATTCATTTTATGAGATCTGATCTACAATAGGTGTGGAAAATTGCTTTAGCTATTATACAATATGGAAGTGCCGGCCTCCATTTTAGTGTGTGAGTAGAACCCAAATAGAGTTTCTCACTCTCTCTCCTTTGGGAAGGTTGACAAAGAAGTCATTTAATCTAATTTAGTCAGACATCAAGTGGAGAGGGGTTTCTGAGATGAAGTGTCGGGAGATGGTAAAGATAGGTGGACAAGATTGATGATTGCATCTCTCTCTATCCCGGGAAAGATGGTGAGGAGGGGTAAGAGAGCGAGAGACAGATACAAGAAATGAAAGAGAGACACAGACAGGCAGAGAGACATGTGAAGACAGAGAGATTACTCAGACCTTGTTTTTTCTCTATCAGAGTTATTTGTGTGGTCATTTGTCACAGAGAGCACCTCCCATCCAGATGTATTAGGCCCTGATGTTGGATGTGAACTGAAAGCTGTTCCAAAATTACGAGACTTGGCAGAAGGAGTGAGACAAGGAGATGAGAGATACAGCAGGCTGAGAGAGTGATTAGAGGATGGGATACAATTAAGAAAAAGCGAGGAAGTGCCCAAATCTAACATTCTCTAACTGGAGCCTAGTAGGTTTTCCACTCAAATCTTAAAGGGTATAGTCACTTTTTTAAAATGATGTCTTCAACACAATATTTATTTTCCCACAGGTACTCTGAAACGGTTTTCAGTCTCTATAACTGTCCCTACTATTCAAACGGGCTGAGTCAAAATGGCCAGCAAAACACAAAGACAAAAGAAAAACTTCTGTGATTTAGTTTGAAGGACCTGTTAGGACTTAGATCAAATAAGTTGAAAAATCAGGAATAGAAGGAAGCAAAGACAATGGAAGGAACAAACAAAATAATCTACAGATGAACACAGGAACAAATACAATGAGAAGATCTTAACACTAAATGTGGGTAATAGACATGTGCTGTAATCTGTTTAACTACCACCACATTAGTGTAGGCCACTAATAACTTGGTTATTATTTAATTGGCTGATTGTGACAAGTTCTGGGTAAAAACTGTCCACACTTGATTATGCACTATGTGTAGGGATAACCAGTGATTTTTTTTTAGGCCTAATCATTTTATCAAATTATTACTTTTTTTTTAATTAAAATTTTAAATGTCAGAAAGCATGATATATTGTAAAGTGTGCATGCTTGCTGAATTTGAAAGACGGATTCTTTTGGACTGATATATTGGCAACAGAGGGGCTTATGTTAGTTGATGGTTGCGCCTATAAAAGACACATAAGGAAAACTGTAAACATAAAAAAGAACGGTTTTAAACCAAACCATGATGTCAGATAAGAGATAAAGGGATATTATGAGCCTGTTGGCTCATCTCTTTCTTATTGCAACTGTATTCTGAGTCTCTGTCCTTGCTTCCCTGTGATTTGTGGGTTTTATGTCTCTGTTGTGATGTGAGCCCAGCAGGAAATATAGTTAAACATCTGCTGGATTCTCAACAGAATGTCCTCCACCATGCACATTCATGCGTTTAACCGCACAAGCACACGAATATATTCTCAGAACCAACGTGCTCATTCAATTTTCTGCATTATTTAACATTTTCCTGCTTGCCTTTTTCTAGTCTAGTACATGTTGCTGAATGTACCAGTCACTGCCAACACGGCTCCTTGCTTGTACATACATCTCTATATTCCACCCACCTCATGTGGGCAGAAGAGCGAAGTGGGTTTCTTGCCCTGGGACCATTGTCTGATTAAAAGTATGACTTGTCATGAGTTATGAATGGCTTTTCTGGACTTACTCAGCTCATAAAGGACCAACAACATAATGAATGTAAGAAGATGAAAATTATTGCTATGAGGTTTTCTCATGGTTAAAATGTACCTGTGATGTTTAGTTACTTAAACATTCTAACTATTAACTATTCTAACCATGAATTATTCATAAAACTTGTACATAGTGACTATGGTCTTGCTGTAATGACAATATATGGTCACAACAGATTTCACTGTACAACCTTTAATATAAAAAGCTTAAACTGAGAGAACATAACTTTTTACATAGGTATTTTGCGTTTTAATTTGGAAGAAAACAGCAAAATACATCTATAGCATGTAGAAAAAAAACACTGTGCTGCCCATCTGTTTCAGTCAGTGCTTTTTTTTTAAGCCACTCATCAGACATTTTCTTGGCAGAAGTAGCATGAAATAATAAGCGAATGAATGTTATATGAAAGTATTAGTATTTGAAAATTAGACAGTATTACCCAGAGTCAAAATTTACTCAGGCAGAATTAGCCTTCTGTCTCACTTTCTCTGTCACACACACATACACTCATAGACTTCAAATTAGATATGCAAAGTGGAAGATATGAATTTTGCCATTTGATCTCAAAGCTTTAAATTTTTAAAACGTTGCCATTTTGGGACTATTTTCTCATAAACTGACATTTCTTACTGGAGGTTGTAGATTATTCCAGAGATGGCAGATGTTGCAAATGAAACATGAAGTAAAATATTCTCTATAAGACATGTTGAATAATGTATCCTGTGAAAATGGCTGTATCCACTGCAAAAGTCAGTGGTGCAAACTTGTCAAGTTTTTGGGGAAAATGACCGTTTTAAATCCAAACTAGATAATTGATGTGAGATTTGTGTACATCCGATGAGTGGGGGTTTGGTGGTGGGAGGTAGGGTGAGGTGTTACGTCACTGCCGTGGCAGAAAAACACTAGAGACAAGAGGAGGGAGATAGGCAAGATGCCCAGAATAAAGGAAAAAATGTCTTCTTGTGCTGCTGAATGTCAGAATTGGAGTGCGAAAATAATGACCTTTATTGTTATAGAATAATGTTGTCAGAGATGCCCTTTGAAGCTAAACGCAGCCGCGTATGGTTACAAGCCATTGAACAGACAAACTGGATTGATGAAATATCCACTCTTTATCAAACTCAAAGGCGAAATCAGTAGTAGAAACGATAAATTACTAACAGCAGCAACCACAAAGCTGGCATTTTCAGTAGGCTATTTCTTAATGGTAAAAAACCATTTGGCCAACATTAGCAACAGTAGCAGCAGAAGTTGCATGTAAATAAACCAGACTGCTCATAGACAGGTTAGCTAAAACACCACTTAGTATTTATGAAAGCATTTAACGTATGAATGGGGCATATGGTGATATTATATCTATGACATAACATTTACTTTATACTGCAACTGAGCATGAGCTTAGCTAAACCTTGGGACAACATAATATCATTGGCGTTACAACGTAATGACTGATGCCTCACAGGTGAGGCGATTATGGCTCCATTAAAATGATGGGAGAAGGTGTCTGGTTGATCCATATTCCTATAGTGCCACTGTCACCAGTTTGGCTCCGCCCACATTGACCACATATTATACGAAATATAAACACATCACTTTAGGTACATCAATACATCCTGGATTACTGGCTGTTTCATTGACTTGGCAAGGTCACTGGATGAATTGTAATGCCAACCTGGGACAGGTCTCTTTTTTATGTCTCTTATGTATCTTTGATCATACTTCCAGGTCTGTTTAATTCTTCTTTTGCTGACAGTTCCTCAGACTCAGACAGAAATGGTATATAAAGGCCATAAGATCTGTGCTTCTGTCTTCCCATGTCTGGAACAGCCTGAAGAAAACGCATCTGGAACAGAAGGAACTTGGAAGCTGTTTTACTCAGTGGGTGGAATTTTGTTGTTATTGTCAGGGTGGGTGGCTCTGCTGGGAGCTGAGTTTTGAAAAAAGTTGTTGAGCTGTTGTCATAGCTTCAGATTGTACTTTTTCTTCTCGTCCCTTCTCTATCTTAGTGTTTATGTTGCTTTATGTTGTTTCAATATCCATTTCTTTATTATCTATTTCTTTATTTTTTGTTTACAGGGTGGTGATTACTAAAGTGTGATAAAATCTATTGAAGTCTTTGGATAATATACTGAAAATGGTAATAACTATTGTACAAAACATAATAATTAGCAGATGATTAAAAGATGGGACTGTCGTGTTGTTATTGGGATATATATTATCATTGATCTAAAGTGCGTCCTTGTTAGACTTGGACAGAATAGAATGAAATGGCATGCTTGCCTATGGGTATTGTAAAGGAGCACCAGTCAAAAATATGCTCTCTTATGTGTGAGATTTGTCATGCACAGAGCAGTTTTCTTGATCACAGCTAATTTTTATACAGATCTGATCACCTTTTAAAATACATTTTAATTCATTCTCTGCAATCATCCCTGAGGGGTCGGGATTAGCAGGCTTCTACTGCTAATGGAGCCGTAAATCAGATGTTGTGATGCTGCCCTGCTCCACTGCCATTGATGAATATGTATTTTCTCATCAACACCCTGTGCATGAATTTTCCACAATTTATAATGAATAAACCTCTGATTCATTTTGGTCCCAAGGGCCATGAAATATATGCTTGTGAGAGACAATGTAGGTTGTCAATTACAGTCAGAAAAGGGATAGCGTTTTCAGCAGGACACATTATATTATATTATATTATATTATATTATATTATATTATATTATATTATATTAAAAAAGATGTTTTAAGTTTGCAGTCTGTGATATAAGAAATAATTTGATCAAATAGCACCTAATCTTCTTGTTGTATTACATTTTAAAAGTGTGATATAGTTTGTCTTTTTCATAAATTTGAGTGCCCCATACCCTTCTGTTCCATGGTTGATTTAATAACTTTGGTGTAGATTTATAATCTGGCTGACTTAATTGTTAATCATGCTGAGCACTCTTACATAAAGAATTATTGTATGTCAAGACTACTATTTGATTAAATGTCAGTGTCTTTTAAAATGAAGGAAAACTGGAGAAATTCCAACACATAAATATATGTTGTTGCCAGTCTCCCAGTCTCTAGTCCACTTTAACTGAACTTTTTCCACATCTACCACTCAGCTGTAGAGGGCAGAGGATTGTCAGAATAAATTGAAGGGTAGAAAATGACAGTGATTAACATGCTGATTTGTGGGTAGTTTGACTCAGTTGTTTGACTTATTGAGATCTCCTTCGTCACACAACTGTGCGTCATTCCTGTGACGTCTTTGCTTTGGAACTGGACCATAAGGAACAAATGTTGACATAGGCAATTATGGGACACTGTAGGAGATGTATGTTGGAGAGGGTGTAAAATGGAGGGGAGTAGTTCATGATGGAATGACAGACAGGGAAAAGGTGGACAGAAGGGTACTGAGGTTCATTTTAAGAAAATAAGCAGCGACAAAGCCGAAGTGATGTGGAAAAAAAAAGATGGTTGACGCAGGAAAGTAGGGAGATAGGGAAAGAACTTGAGGGATCAGTTGAGGTTGGTAAAATGGGAGGATAAGGTGACATACAAAGAGGAGTAGGGATTAACAAAGATTAAGGTGTCTTCAAATACATTTAAATTGATAAATGTGGTGACTCTTAGACTTATTTTACAAAACTTCAAAAACTAATGGACTTCCTATCAGCTATAGTACAGATTGCTCAGGGCTTTTGCGTTTATCTCCAATTAATACTGACATGCATGGCTCAGACCTTTATGACTTTGAAATTTGTATTTGTTCCTTCATAGAGGTCAGTGGAAAAGTGATTTAGAAGGGCAGAGTGGAAAGGAGGGATAGATAAAGAGGCATAAATGGATGATGTGGAGTGTGAAGGATGAACATCTGAGGCAAATGAACAGAAAAGGTAAAGAGAAATGATGATGGAGAGGAAGCAGAAGGACACTCTTCAGCAGAGAGCAAAGAAGAATCAATGAAAAAATGTGAACATACACACATACCTGTCTTCCTCAAGAACGTGCTGCACATAGACATTTAAGGGATTCTACTCTCTGTAAAATGGCATTAACATTGTCATCAAACACACACATGCAGACGCCAGTCAATAGCTTTAATATTTATTGTACCTTAGAGCACACACTCTAGAAAGAATCAACCTTAGCTGGCGCAGCATTGATTATAGCAGTATTCCACTACACTTTAAATTAAAATTTGCACTCACTGGAAATTAGGGCAACACTTTTCATGGAAAAAAAAAATACAAATCAAATTAATCAGTCTTATAATCAGAAGAAGTTGAGCTCTCCATTCTGTGATTGGCTCTCCTGCTTTTAAGGTCTACCAGGACCATGCTATTTCAATAAGCTTAGTATATTTATTATAGATAAACGTCTATGAAGAATAAATGAAGAATTAATTATGAACATGTAACAAAGGGGCAAACAGATGAATACAATTGATCTTTGAATGATAGACTGAATGGATCACTTAGTTTGGCAATAGTGAAGTGTGGAATTCAGAATTACCAGAGAGCGGCGGAACGCTAGGGGAATAAATAATTTCTCTTGGGCTTGACATTAATAATTCAGTGCACTAGCCGACATCAGCCCTCATCACAGACAACAGAAGTTAAGTTAAGTTTAGCCTACTTTGCAGTGTTGGTTCGGAGCTGAATCTTTTTTGTTGGACCCAGGGTGGTTCAGTTGGTGCCAGTTGGTACCTGCCCCTCTCCCAATGATGAAGGATGCTCCGCAGGATACAGTGGTTGCCAGGCAACAAGAGTCGATCAGCAGGATGCTCTACTGGTCTAGCCACACCAGGATGAAGTGAAGTTAAGGCTGATGTTGGCTTCTGCAAGAAAGCAGAAGTTGTTGGAAGAGACAGTCACCGCTGTTTCTTGGTCAACTGTGGTTGTAATTGAACAGAGTTCTGCTATGCTGACTTTCTTGAACTGGACTTGTTAAATGGTTTTGAATTTGGTTTGATTTGGTCGACTGGACTTCAAGTACAAAAACCATAAAACTTGAGCTTACTTAGTTTGGTATTGACCTAAGAATTTATGCTGGTCTTAGATTAAAATCAAAATGGACACACAGCTTAATAAAGACTTCAAAAAATGTTGTGGGAATTGCCAGTCCAGATGAGATGAAATAAGACTAGGGAAAAGACTTGGTCAACAGTTACAATAAATCTTGAAAAACAAAAAGCATAAAGGAGAAACCAAAGATGAGCCAAAAGCAAAGTAAAAGGGAAAAGACTTTCAGTTCCAATGATGTCAAAGTGCCAAAGTACTGAGGAGAGAGTGCATTGAAGGGCGCTCACTTGATGGGTCCAAGGAGTCTCTGAAAACTTTCTTTTGAAACCCACCATTTATCTCCGAGTGGAATTTGTGATGGACAGGAGGGGTGTCCTCTCTATTTGATGATACGACAAATAACATGTTTCCTTTGTGCCTTAACTAAACCAGAATTTCTTGATAAATGCCAAAAATTAATTTGAAGAATCTTGTCAATCAAACAAAATGTCAGAGATCTTCCCCTTATTCTCAGTAAAGCTGACATCACACTGCAGGAGATATTTCTCTTTACTTATTCTGAGAGACACCATGTCTCTCAGAATAAGTAAAGAGAAATATGTTGGACCCTGACCAGTCACAGCTTGGTGTGTTTCATGACTTTCATGAAGGTGGGCTCTCTCTCCCATTCAGTTGAAAGATAGTGTGAGTGGTGTATAAGGGTAAAATCCAAATCCAAATGATAAGACATTCATTGAAATGAAATACAACATAATTTCTCTTTCACTTGCCATGTTTACAGTTGTGCACAGTTCTCTCTGCTGCTGTAGGCCCATGTCACAGCGCACATCATAGAAGTTGCCAAACCTTGCAAGAGAAGACAAAAGAAATCTGTTCTTGCTAGTCTTTCTGTTGAGCTGTGATGAGACAGCCAAGATGCTGCTTTTGTTGTCTTCTACAAGGACACCTGCCTCTCATTCCGCTATTCACACACACACATGCACACTCATATACCAATGGTAGCGAGCTACCATTGGTACTACTACTAGCATAACCATCAGGAGTAACTGGGGTTCAGTTCTGATAAGACGAACTAGGAATTAAGCTGTCAATTCAGGTCCAATTTATTGGACACCTGTTCTACCACCTGAGCCACAGTTGTCCCCAGACCTTTAGTGGGCTTATAGTGTGTAATCTGAACTTAGTCTGACCCTGACCATGACCAAACAGTCCTAATTAGGCAGCGCTAAAGTTGATATTTAAACTATTCCTTTTGCTGTGGGGTCCACTGAGGGACCATGTCTCTTTGAAGTTATCATCATACTCGTAGTGTATATGAATACACGTGTTCACAAAATACAGAGACACACCTAGAGAGTGAGATAGGATTCTCTGCCTACCATTTTCCTATGCAGTTAAAAGGACACTTCAAGGGCTTGGCTCTAGTTCTCTCCTTGAACTTTATCACCAGACAGAGGTGGCATTATGTTCTTATCTCAACAAACAGGGTGTGTGTGCGCGTGTGTGATGTGTGATGACATTAAGGTTTTATCTGTGCACATGGAGCTGGAAGCACAATGATTATGGAGCATTACTGCTAAAGGACTGAAAGGTTGGTCATTTGTGTGGGTCTGTGTGCGTATGTATGTGTGTGTGTGTGTAAGGAGCAGGAAAGGTTAGCACTATTGACTGCCGCTAGTACAGCCACTAATGGGGATGCCAGTAAGTACTTTAGAGATGATACAGATTTGTTTGTGTGTGTGTGTGTGTGTGTGTGTGTGTGTGTGTGTGTGTGTGTGTGTGCAGGTCTGTGTGCATGTCTGTGTGTTTATGTGATCTTGTCACCACACATTTTTTTCAGTTTGCCAATGTGCTTATCTGTTGTCTGTTTCTCTTTCCTCTCCCGTTTCCCTGCCACATACTCGAACACCCACATCCACAAACACACACACTCATGCAAACATACTTTACCTCACCTACACACTCTTCATACACTCTATGCCCTACAAGCATCTTTTAGCTCCCTACTTTTCCACTATCATGTTTCCATTTTTATAAGTTTATCTTGCCTTTATCAATTTATCTACCTTCACCCTCATGCGTGCGCGCACACACACACACACACACACACACACACACACACACACACACACACACACACACACACACACACACAAAAACCTGTTTTAATTCCAGTGTGGATCTCAGTACAGGCCACAGATCATTACATCAAATGATGACACTCATCTACCTACAAGCACAACAATACTATACATTATTCATGTCGATGGGTAACAGAGGTGAGTGTGCGATGTTTAGAGGGAAACAATGGAGTAAGTGAGATGAAAAAATTAAATGCCTTCCCTTCATCCTTCCTTTCCTCCTTATACTTCCGCTGCTTCGATTATGAAACATGTTTTGGGCTGTTGCCTCCTCTGGTAATTCCTGTACTGAGTTCCTAAAGGGATTTATGCTATTGAAGATGTATTAGATGTGAAATTGGAATTGTCTTGGGGGAAAGAGGGGGAGATTGGAAGGAGGAAGACAAAGAGGGAGATGAAGCACAGTGAAATCAGAAGTAAAAAAGGACAGTTTGTGAGAGGGAAACGTGCAGGCAGAGAATGTGTGCAGTGAAGAAGGACAAATGAGGAAATGATTGTGGATTGGGGACCCAGGTATAACCCAGAAATAGAAAAAGTTAAAAGCATGGGATGTTTCAATAGAAACTACAGAGTTTCTGTAAGTACAGTACCTTGCCACCAGCTGACAATAAAACAAAAAGCTTTCTTTTCCAAAAGCCACTTACTGTGGATGGCTGAATGGCAACAAACAGCACAGTGACTTTTAAGAAGAGTATCTGACATCTACACTCTTGTGGAATGCTTTCTGTTTGTTTTTGGTTCTTGCACAGAGCACGCATATTGTCCTTACAAACCCCACTGGCAGATACAGATAACTGAAGAGTGAAAAATTCAAGGGAATCAGTCGAGGTCTGAATGCCATCTGTGTACCGTAATTGAAAGGTGTTGTCTTGTGGTTACTATATTTTTTATATTTTGTATAGGCAAGTTTTATGTAATTTTGTGTAGTAAAATGGTCATGACTCGTGCACCACATCATGTAAATTCTAGGTAGAAATAAGTAATGAAATTGAAATGAATAATGAATGAAATTAGTGTAACTTGGTTATACAAAAACTTTTTAGTGAGGAGGTTGGGGCAGATTACTGACAAAGTGTGTGACTTCTACACCAGAGACAATGCTTTGCTTTGTCTGTATCAACAGTCAATTTTGAGTTCTTTGTAACTATGGAGGCAACCTTTTCCCTAACAGTGTTCATTTTATGTTTCATTTTTGCACATGGCAGTTTTGATGGTTCAATTGAAGTATCATACTGTATAATCCCTTTGAATCTTGCTGACTGTAGCTGGAACTGAATACTGTATCATGATGAAAACTGACAGCTCTCTGCTATGCTGTATTAAGAAAAAACACACACATACAGAGTCCAATTTCCAAACACTCCAACCTGCTGTGTGTGTGTGTGTGTGTGTGTGTGCACCAGTGTGTATATTTGTACAGGTTTGATGAGTGTATTTTTTTGAGTGGCGTGTATGTTCTTTGATTTTTTGGTAAAACTCACCCATTCATTTCTTGCTTTATTGATTAGCTTGTCCATCATGTAGGATATTTGAGAGAACTCGGGTTGCATTTTGAACTATCTTGCAGAGCAGTTTCATTTCCATGCTTTTTTTTTTTCCCCACATTTTCAGAATTACTGATTGGTCTAAGAGAAGGGTTGGAATTGCATGTCAAATGCTGGTGCCACAAGCTTTGTTACTGATTAACCCAGAAGGAAAGGCATAATTCTTGGACAGATGGTCTGTTCACTGCTGCCTTTTGCTCTAATTTTTCATCTCACCTCTTTCTTTTATATCTTCTTTTTCTTTGTTCACTTCCCCTTTGCCCCCCTTTTTTTTTTTTCCGCCTGTTCCTATTATTTACTGTTGTCTTCTCCTCAGACTATTTGGTGGTGCGTGGATATTTCTCTTCTAAATGCACTTGAGGATTTGTTTGTCTCTCTTTTTCTCTCAGATGCACAGACACACAAATAATACACTTTGAACACATGCTTGCCAACTTGCAGACTGTCATGTTATCTCCTTCTCTCTGGTCCTGGTAATAGGGTCAGGCTCAGGGTCAAATAGTCTCCCCACCACAGGACCCAGCAGGAAATAGAGGAATAAAATGATTTTATAATTGAGACGGCAGAAGATGCAATCTGTCTTTAGGGTGAGTTGATCTATTATCTCAGCTTTGCTTTGATTTTAGGTCATGGTGCCCCATAGCTTCCTTTTTACAGGAGGCATTTTGTGTCTGAGTTGTGTTAACTTACTTATGAAGCATCTTGCATGCTCTCAGCAAGGTTGTACTCTTTTGTGAATGAATGTAATTGAAATTACTGATGGCATCTCCTTTGTTTGTCTCAGTTGGCATGCTGTAGATTCAACTTAATGTCATTAGATGTATAACAACGGTAAAGGCTAAAATAATTTCCTTGACAGATTTTGACCACAATTGAGTGTTCATCAGTGGCCATCAAGCCAGATTTTATTTTTACAATGTGTCCATGCCTTCTAGAGAGTGTTTGCATGTGTATCATGATTGGCCACCTACTGGGACCTGATAAAAGATTAGCACAGCTCTGCAGCTTTCCTAAATGAAGGAGATGGGATGATTGCCCTAGTTTAAGAAAACTGATTGAAAGCTTTTTGGACCTCGAAGGACCAATCTTTAACTCTAAGATACTTGGAGAAATACAAGCCCTAGAGCAAAGTTGTTAGTCAAGACAAAATGTTTGTCTCCACTTTAAATTGTAATCAAATGGTATTTGTATAAGACTGCACCGTTTGACACACAATTATTTTGATGACTCAGAAGTGCCTTTCACCCTTAGTATGTCCAATATGATGCAATATTGTACTTCGGCACTTCTTTCTTCTTCTCTCTCAATGCTTCATTTTAGAAAAAAATTGCACATACCTTTAAGTTGTTACTTCCTTTGGAAAGTGTAATTTGCTGCAAAGTGTCTACTTGATATCTCAGTAATGCAAAAGTGATTCTGTATATGATGCTTTTCAGTTTAATCAAGGTGATATAGGCACATGACATTTATCGCAGAAATATCAAACCTATCTTAACAATAGAACAATATCTGGAGGTCATTTAATTTTGAATTGA
This sequence comes from Toxotes jaculatrix, assembly GCF_017976425.1. NCBI lineage: Eukaryota > Metazoa > Chordata > Actinopteri > Toxotidae > Toxotes > Toxotes jaculatrix. The sequence continues at coordinate 11,528,810 of NC_054400.1, read as the reverse complement.
ATTCATTAAATATGTAATTAGTATCTTAATTTCACGGCTGAGAGCACTCCCTTGCAGAATATCTAAGACAGTAGATAGTTTTATAACATTATAATGTAAAGTCTTTTCATCATCCGAAGCTATGGAAATAATAATTTCTTAATTAAAATGGTTTAAAATGACCTAAATTACATCAACCCCCAGATTTACCTGTAAAACAAGAGTGCACAGTGGGGTCAGCTCCTCCGGCTGACAACTTTAGCATATGCTTCAACCCCTGGTGGCCAGATCAGATGTGTAATTGAGGACCATAACATCTGCTACTCTTCACCATATACAGCTGGTTATTCCCTTTATTGCTCACTCATTCACACACCAACCCTTCATCCTGTGACAGTAATATTACTTCTCTCTCTCATCCCAGTGGTACATGCTTAATCTCATGTTGTGAAGTTCTTACGCCAACACTGCTTACTAATTCACCCTTTGCAGGAATATGACTCACACTGACCCCATATGCAAAAACTGTAAATTCTAATACTCCTAGGCTCCAAACCGCGTGTTCCGTGGCTGAATGTTCAACAAACCTCCAGGCACAATTTCTGTGAAATGAAAACTTATTCTAGCAAGAATTTGAAATAACGAACTGCACTGTTAAATAGCAGCTTAAATTAGGTAATACGAGATATCCTTTGACCTGACTCAGCTGACAGGTGTTCTTCATGGTAGTGAAGAAGTTTGCTGCTATTATAAATCATTTTGCTACTATAAATGCTGAGAAAACAGATAAAATTGCTGTGTGCTTTGCTTGTTTTTAGGCATTTTCAGTGTTAAGATTCAGAGTGTTAAGATATCGCTCTGTTGTTCCTTTGATGTTCTTTTTTAACACTAACAAACAGCTGTATAAATACACTCTTGCTGTTGATTAAAAGCCTTAACATTTATTTCTTGTCCTTATTATCTACCAGCAGGGACATGTGGGCTTTGTGACTTTGTCGTTTTGTGTGTGCATTTCTGCCCTCTTCCTGTTGTAAAATTGCTTTCAGTCCTCAGGTTGCAAAATTGTCTCAGACCTCAGTTTAAAAAAAAAGAAAAAAGAAACCGTAATTAATGTATCTGGTAAAATTCTGTGTGTATGCACAGTACAGTGTGTAAGTTTATACCTCAGACAGACCGAAGACTGTTTACTTTCCTGTGTTCATGCACAGTGTGTGTGTTTTCTTGCATGATTGACTCTTGTGAAGATAAACCTATATCTGGTGTCATGAACAACTGACCTACGGTGTACTTTTCATATAGTGCAGTCAGGGAGAGGGGTAGTGGAAGTGACAGATGGAAAGATGGACTGCAGACAGATGAAAAGAGGTAGAGGAATCATTTTATATTGGGTCAAAGATTAGTCAACCTGGAGAAGTCGAGCTGGCTTGCAGGAACACTTCAGCAGCTTGGTCGACACACACACAGGTGCGCACACGCTCATTCTCCCTCTCTATCACAGACACACAAGCGTGTACACACAAGTGTATATAAACCTCTTTCTCCCTGTCTGTCTATCCATCTATCTCCATCTGTCTTGCTCTCACACTCTCACACACACACAAACATGCACACATCCGACCTTTCAGTACTCTTATCTGACCTTGCCATAGGCAATTTCAGTTGGTATGGGTTCAAACATTTTAGAACACGGGTTAATCTTTTAATTCACCTGTGTTCTGCTCTCCTCTGGCCTGTTTTTCTCTTCACTGACATGACCTCACGTCAGTTGGGCAACTGAGCCAATGCTGGGCATTTTTGTTGTTGCTGCAGTTGTCGTAAATAATAAAACATTTTACACAAGCCAATAAAAGCCTGTAATCTGGAGATGATTGTCTGTTCTTTTGGCTCAAATTCTACCTTTAAACTTATATTGATATTGCATCAAGAAGAGTAAACAACATTACGTGGAATTACTGGCCGGTGCTTGGATGTTTAAAATAACTAAAGTGTACAGAGTCTCATTAAACATTTTACTGTTGTAACCCCAGTGAATTTTTGTGAAGTAGGGGGGCAGAGTATTTCTCAAATAAAATTTACAGGGACAGATGTATTTAGTTAGAGATGGTAGGGGGTTACGAATTCATTGCATGCAGTGTCACAATCAGTTATTTTAAAACGTAGTGTTTATCCTGTTTGGTTAACGTTAACTTATTAGAGGCCTGCCAACCAAAAAGTTGTTTTGTTGACAGATAGGATACTATTTTGCAGCAATTGTATTTCTAAACCAGCTTTAATTGCCCTGCATACAAAAACCTTTTTCTCATTGTCACCGTCACAATTATCATCATCATCATCATGTAACTGCAAAATTATGTTCAGCCATCTCCATTAATGGGAACACCTTTAAAAAATTAAAGATCAAGGTTCACCTTTGATCATTAATTTATGTGACCCAGTCAGTGATGTTTATATGTATTTGTAGTGACAACCATTAAAAGCCCCTTTTGGCCTGGCAGCGTGGCATACCTTTATTACATGTACAGTCAAGTCCCGTGATTGTAAAGAATAGTAAAATGATTACAAACAACACCCTGTGTAAATGGTAAAGAATATGTGAGCTGAATCTAGATTGTTGTATTAGCAAGATTCCAACTGTCAATTGATGGATATATGGATGTTCAATATGGGTTATGGACATGCATAGTAAATGTGTGAAATGAAAAAAGTCCCCTATCCCCCTTTTGAACTGGAAAAATCAGTTAGTAAATCAATTAAAGAACATACACACACACATGCACACAAACATACTCACACAATCCCACACAAATACACACACACACACACTGTTTGCCTTAGACCTATTAAGACAGCTTATTCTATTTGTTCCAGCCATTGATCTGTTCATATCTAAATGTCAGGTTGAATATTGTCATATTTGCGGGAACTGGTTGTGGTGTATGTATGCAGTTGTATGTGCATCCTTTTATGTGTGTGTGTGTGTGTGTGTGTGTGTGTGTGTGTGTGTGTGTGTTATACATTCTCTCTATGGACATGGCAGTGCTCCCATCTATGGTCTAATCAATAAACTGAAAGACCGACTTGCACATACATACCCACAAAGTCGTGTGTGCTTCTGCATACACACATAGACACACTTAGAAACACATACACACACACACACAGAGTTTAAGGATGATGGATGTCTTGCATGTTGGCCCTGTTACCCTTTGACATCACAACACATACTATCAAAGACCTTCGCTGTCCTAGCATTATATTATATGTCAGAAAGAGAAAGAAAGGAGACAGAGAGAGCAGTAGAGGGAGAGAGAGAGAAACTTATAGCTGCTGAGAATTGTCTGCGGAAAGGACAAAAAAAAAGTGAATGACTCTGCTGCTCTTTTCCCCCCTTGTTTTCATCAGAAAGTGAGGGATTGATCAATAATGGCGATGGTGTGTGTGGTGGGTTGGTGAGCAGGCCAAGACCTTGTCAAGATGAGGTTTGGTGGCTTTTGTTGCGTGTGACAGCTCTCCGTTGGTGTTGTGTGTTTGTGTGTGTGTGCGCGCGCATGTGTGCATGTGTGTGGAGACAGAGGGAGAGAGAGAAAGAGTAAGAGACCTTGTCAAATGGGGTTTACAAAGAGACTGTTCTTAGGCAATCACTAAAAAACACACATAGATTAACACAGACACACAGACACAATCTGCATTATTCAATATCTCTCCTTCTCTTTTCCCCCACCAGCATACAAGCACAACCTTTATAGACTTTGCAGATCATTGGTGTGTGACCACGGTTGGATCAGACTAATTAAACAGACAGTAATGGTAGTGATTTAGAGTCATTAGTTTTGGGAGAAATCACACAGGCCTTTTACACCCCTCTGGCTCATGTCATGGTATGGTCCAATGCATCCAAGACTTCATTACATTGCCCTTGGTTTCCTGAAGAAATATCCCTTTTTACATACTTTTAACGCCATATTTAAAAGTTGCTCTTTTTCAGCTCTCTTAGATTTTAAATACAACGCTTTCACTATAAACAAACAGTTTTGCTTATAAATATATTTACACTTTTCACTGTTTGGCTTTTGCTTTCTTCTCCTACTGCCATGCCCCTCTGCCACCGTGAGCTGAGGTGAAGAAGGGGGTCAACCAAACACCTCCATATCAAGAAATGAATAAAATAGTCTGCCAGTGCTTCCTCTATTGACAGCCAGTACATCTCAGCAGACTGCACCATCAGGCCTGTAGCTTCTGCAGGCGGGAGAAACATTGCTTCAGTGACTTTTTTTTATTTTTATTTATCTTGGAGAGTGAAATGTTCATTTTATAGCCACAAGATGCCTCGAAAAACACACTAGGATGTGACTCTGACGGGGAAAAATTTTGACTTGATAATCATGGTCCTCTGCAAATGGCAGAAATGTATAATACGCCAATACCGTATTTGTGACATTCATGTGGTCAGAATCTCCACAGGAGACCTTTCATCATTTTATTTTTTAAGACCAAAAATCTTTGTGAGCACATCGAGTTTGTCGATTTTTTAATGGATTTATTAATCATATGCCATTTGTCCAACTCAATCACTGCGCGCTTTCATCAAAATGTATGCCATTACTCTACACAACCAGGAGTGCCTGCCTTTTATGCCTGAGTGGCCCCGTTATATTATATTAGATTTATCATTTACTTAAGTTTCCCTCCACCATTATGTTTTTCTTTTCTTTTTAGAATTTTCCAAGACAAGAGGCCTAGTGTCACTTTTACAACTGAAAGTATTCTGAAGCCATGTGAACGTAATGCAGACAAGACACACAGATGTCTTGAAAATTACACGCGATATTTACTGTTTATTCTTGGCTGTCTGTGTTTGCTGTGTGTTAGTCGGTGGTCTATGGGCAGGATGTACACTCCATGGTTTCTGTGAGATTTACCAATGCTCCACTTATCCTTATGTGTCCATGTGTTAACAAATCACACAACACTACATTATTTTCTAAAGAGCCTATCAAACATTAGTTTTCTCTCCTTCTGCCATAGCTGTGATATCCCAGAGTATGTATGTTGAGTATGTTTCTACATGACAAGAAGGTATCATGTAATCTATTTTCATGATGAAGTATGTGAGTGCATGAGGTGCGATATACACATTTGTGTTTGTTTAATCATAGCTGTGGAAGAACAAACAAAAAGCTTGAGATTAGCCATCTTAGCAGCAAGTGTGCTAACGCAATGCATGCCAATGGAGTGCCTGTTTATGCGTGTGTGTTTGCCTACGTGCACTCCACCAGTCTGCCAAGTGTGTAAATCCATAGAGCAAAGCAATGTCATAATGTGCCGCCCTCTGCTTGACATTGTTTCTTTTTAATACACAAGTATGCACACACATGCACACACATACTTGACATAAAGACACACACAATCAAACATGCATAAGGTGCACTGTGGGAGTAGCATGAGTGAGGCGAGTGACATTAAGCCTAAATGGCAGCGGTGACATGCAGCAGTTATGATGTATCAGGGAGAGAATGCCTCAGTTAGCATGCACTAAATGCTCAATTCATAAACAGGGAGGGTGAGAGAGGGGGAGAATGAAAGGGAGACACGGGGGTGAATGGAAATGAAGTGAGAGGACGGGAGTAAACTCCTTTCCTTATTTTGAATAGGAGTGGTAATGTTTTAATGTGCTTTGTAACAGATTTCTGAGACATGCAAATTAGCCACTGGGAAAAGAGTCTGTGATTAAGTAAGAGAGAGCGAGGGAATGTAAGAGGAAGGTGCAAAGAGGTTACATACTGTCGCTCACTAATTGATGAGAGGAAACACTTAAGTGGGAACAAGTAAAACTGAGTTGTACGAAGTTGTCCAGAGACTTGGAAACAGTAGAGAGGGACTGACAGTGGCACTAACATGCTGGTTGGAAGTTAACAAAAAGTGAAAACTACCATTTCTACTAATATATAGATTGGAAAGCTTTCACGTGAATCCAGTGATTTCAGCAATGATTATTAAGTTGTTTATAATTTAGATTTAATAAATTCTAATTTTGATTCTGACTCTGATCCCCATCATATAATTTCAGAAAAAACAGAAACCTTGTTTGAGAGATCCACTCTGTGTATATTTTCTTATGAATAGTATGAAATGTAAATATGTAATTTAAATTTTTTTCTATTTCTATTCTAACAAGTATAAGCTTGTTTTATTAAATACTTCTTGACTCACTGGCTCATTTAGCTTTTGAGCAGCACAATGAGAAGACAAAGATGAGATAAGAAAGGACAGGAACTTCATCAATATGAAAGGCAATGAAGGAAGACAACATTGGTTACAGACAATTTTGTATTACAGTAAACTAAACATGTTACTTCAAGTCTCTTTTTATCAGCAAGCTTTTTTTTTTAATCAGCATCTCTGTCTGTCTCTGCCTTCCTCTCTCTTCCTCCATGCCCACTTTCTTGCCATCACTATGATATCCTAGTTTCAGTGTATATTTGTGTTCCGTCTTACTGCATTCAGGTGGAATGAAGGGTGTGTGATGATAACAGTAATCGTACTCCTCCACCCCAAGACTCAGACACAGACAACCTTATCCCCCTCTCACATATGCAAACACAAAAATGTAAATTAATTATAGTAATCAAAAAGAAGGCTTGGATGGACCGGGTTGATCGCATGGTAATTTTTTGTGAGTGTATCAATGGATGCATAACTATATAGCACAGCAAATAAAAGGTTTTTTTTTTCCCCTCTGGGAAAATAATGCATCAGTGACTTGCCTGCAGTGGTAGAAACAGATCTGTGTGTGTACGTGCTCTATGTTTTCAGATGTTTGTCTCTGTGTAACTTTTGCATGTGTGTCTTTCACAGCTTGCGCTTGAATGTTTAAGTGTGAAGCTTGGATATGCTTAGTTTGGAGGGTGGGCTGTAGGCTATTTGCTTGATTTGATCACAAATAGTGCATGAAATTAAATTACACAACTAATTTTCAATTTAGAGCACTTTATTCAATAGCAACGCCCACTCTCCCTCTCCAATCTTCCCCTACACTGTACTTAGGCAAAATCTGCCTTGCATTAATATTTTTTACCCTCTTACACATGGAGACTCAAAATATAAATGTATATACTGAATGAATATACTGTAAACTATATATGTGTAATATTGTTGTTTTGTAAAGTCAGACCTCGGTATGAGCAGCAGACCTTGACTCTGTATGTCAGCCAACAGCAACCATTTGCCAGAATCAATGATTTTCTCTTTGTTGGACTCCTTCAGGAGTGACAGGTGGACGGAGGTCATTACAGGATCAAAATGGTGTTTGGCTGTATCGTGGCCACTCGATAAAGCACATACGAGACTGGGTTGCACGGTGGTATGATGTTGCAGATCAGTCCTAGTTCTCTCTGTCAGCTTTTAGACTTTGAGAAAAGGCTTACTTATATTGACACTGAGTGATTGGATTTGTCCCCGGATGGTAGAGCTGGTGTTTGTGTGATCTTCTGACTTCAGAGAGTGAGAACTGAGCAGAAATGAAGCTTTTGTGGAGCCGGTCAGAGAGGTCAGAAGGATCTGTGTGGCAGCACTAAGGGAGCAATGCCCAGGTGACTCCTACCTACCTGCAATGTTGGCACTCAGTTGTAAACAGGGCTTCTGTAGTTTGGTCGTTTTTGTGTATAGACAAATACACACACACATGCACACAACCATGGCAGTTTTGGGTGCTATCAGCAGTATTTGTTGTTTGTGCTTGTGTGGGTGTGTGTGTGTATGTGTATGTGTGTGAGTGTATTGAACAGTTCCAACCCCTGAGGAGTCATGTCTAGTGTTAGGAGTCTGCCCTTTCGCTAATTAGTTTGAAACATCTGTCCAGACGGCTGCCAGAGGGAGGTCATAATGGGAGAAGCAGAAACATTCACATTCATTGGCACTTGCATACAAACAAACACACATCATCATATATTTATTGATGTTATTTTACATACAGTTGCAAATTGAGCTGCACACAGGCAAATTTTTGCATTTGCATGTTTAAAAAGTCAAAGATTTTCCCATAATTCCATGTGATTATTTACTAAATGCTTAATGAGCATCGAGGGAAGGGAATGTGGAGAAGGACAGTAAGACAGAAAAACAAACAGGTAGAGAAATGAAGAAGAGAAGTAGAGCTTGCCAAACCTGGGTCCCCTCTCTTCTTTCCTTTCTCCCTCCTTCACTGCCCATTGTCTGTTTTTGCAATGTTCCAATAGATAGAGACAGAAACAGCATGAGAGGACAAATAAGATGAATAACCCCCAGTATTCTAGTGGCTCTAATTGCTTATTTTTCAGCTGCGTTCTCATACAAGGCAAAGTGGAAGTAGAGAAGAAACGAGATGCTGACAGAAAAGAAAAAAACATAAGACAAACACTGCACTTTGCATTCTCCCTCCATCCTTACTCCTTGCCTGTGTCGCAACCATGTTTCCTGTAGACAGAGTATTTTATGGCATCCGTCTGTGTTATAATGATGAAGTTTTATGGAGACTCTGTGGCAGATTAAACCACTATTAGCCATGCTCTGTCACCCTCTCCAACTGTTGCCTTTTGTTTACAGCTAAAAAGTGTTTTATGACACATGGTGCTATAGTGACCTAGACAATTATAGCTAATGATATATGAGTGGCACTGTAGTTTTACACCAGGAGTGGAAGGGGGAGTGGGGTGGTGAGAGATGGAAGGAGAGGAGCGGGAGCAGTCACAGAGTGAGAAGTGAGCAATTAAAGGAGAGAACAGATGATGGGATGAGTGGTGAGGCAGCAGCAATGATAAGAGAACAAAACTAGAGGATCGGGTGGGATTGGGAGGGAGAAAATGAGAGACGAAAGAGGTGAGAGGTAGAAAGAAGTGTGTCTGACAGAAGAAAGTCAAAAGCAAGGTAACAAGACTGAACCCTCGTTCCAGTCTGAAAAAGAGAGTGGATAATAAATGACAGTACTATTTGGTTTGAGTTAGAGAACGAGAGAGACGAGCAGAGAGCTCCACTGGAACAAACGGTCTCTCTGAGTCTTTTCCCTTTGTGTCTGCCGTGCTCTTTCTCACAGCTCCTTTTCTGTGTCGCTCTACTTTCCATAACCTGCTCCCTCTCTCTAATCTCCTCTTGTCTCTCTGACTTCAACACTACATTCATTCTTTATTACATTACTTTTATTCCATACACTGGAAAAAAATACCAAGGTCTGAACCTCAGTGACCTTGTGGGTACGGTACATTGTGCGTACATTTACATGTACATGGAGGATGGCAGGTTAGCAAAGGGAATGCATTTTGGTCATTTTGCCATACCTTCTTATCCCTCCTCAAACTGCCTATTGTACACAGATAAATGAAACTTAATCACATCCCAACTGTGTGAGTAGAGCACCTTGGTGTCAGTAGTTTGAGAAGTAGCTGTTCTCCTAACATGTGCTTCACTTTTGTATTTATGTTGGGTGTAAAAAAACACGGAGACACAAGGGTGAGGCGAGGAGAAGATGTAACATGGATAAAGAGATGTCAACAATTCAATCCAGACAACTGCTGCTATACAAAGGGAAATGGATGACTTTGTAACAAAAATGTACTTTATGTGCAAATGTACTGTGGGTGTGTGTCTGGAGTCCCAGATGTTTTTGCGTGTGTGAGTAGCTTGCTGTCTGTGCAGCACCGTTTGAAACTATCCTTGCTGCAGTGTTTAACAATTGTGCGGTTACTAGTTAAGAGTTGACACATAAATATTTAAGTTACACCTTTAACAATTCATGGATAAGGTTTTTCTTTCCCCCCCAGTGCTGAAACATACTATTTTGATGCAGTGTATTTGCATTTGTGTGTGTGTGTGCACGTGTGATTAAGAGACAGGCAGAGACAGAGGAAGAGAGTAAATTCTCCTCAGAGGTTTGTCTAATATGTGTAAATTAGTGAGAAAAGCCCTAACGTTGAGATTTAAGGGTGTGTTTATGTGGGTGTTTGTGGGTATTTTGTCACACACGAGCAAGTTGTGCCATTTCTGCGTGCGTTTGATAAGACTTTTGGCAGATACCTTGAGCACCTTTGATATAAGTTTTCTCAACTCACTTATGCCGAGCTTCACACTGGGTTTCAGCCTTGCACATTTCCATAATGTTCTTTTCCATATTATTCACACTTCAGAAACCATGAATCACATTATCCAGGACAGAAAACAACTTTAAAAGGCAACAATAAGGAATTTCTTTTTCTTTAAAAGATTAAAAAAATGCTCTGATTATATCCTAACTTCCCATCTTTCAACCTGTCATACATTTAAAGTCTGGTGTTTTGTTTTGTTTTTTTTTTTTTGGTATTGCAGGTGGTGGAGACCAACCTGGTGGCCTTCGATTGTCACTGGATCCTGATTAATGAGGTGAGTCCCATGGAAATGATTTATGGATCTTGTTCTGGGTGTGTCTTCACCTTATTGTCTCAGTTATCCTGGGAATATTTATGGTTTTAGATCTAGAAACCCTCTAATCTCTTTGCTCTCCTGGGTGTTTAAAGGAGAGAGGGGAGCTTAAAAAGTTGTTGACTCCTTTTGTTTCACGTCAGTTCTGCCACACACAACTTGATGACCAAGGACAATTTAGTTTATTTTAGTGAGCACCCGCTGTTGTGCACCTCAAGCAAAAACATTACAGTAAAGATTTTATATTTTTATGCTCACTGCTTAAGATACAGCCAAGGTATACAAACAAAAGATTTTCATAGACGACAAAGGTTACCTTGAAAGGATTCCTTTGGATGAGCATATATTCCCCAGTTTAAAATCAGCATCACTACTTAAATAAGGAGAGCTTTCTGGATTAATGAGAACAAACAAGCTCTGACTGAGTCCACAAAGTCACTCTCCTATTCCTCAGAGTACAGTTTTTTTGTCCTGTGAGTTTTCTCTCATCAATCATTGATCAGAATGACCGTTAGTCCTAATTTTTTTTCAGTTTTGAATAGGAATACATCTTTGATCTTGCTTCCTGAGAAGTGCCTTTTAACCATCAGGATCAGCTCCATTTGTGAGTGTGTGTATATGTGTGTATGTTTGGATTAGTATGTACACTGATAGCTAATGCAGTGTGCCTTGGTAGCCTTAGGCCTTGCAGTGAACTGGCAGGGCACATCAGGGGGTCCAAACTGCCACACACTCTCACGCACAAGAGCTGGTGCACAAGCACAACCATATACACAAGCAGATGTATTGCAGGAAGAGCAAAAAGATTCACTGAAGGAACAATTGAATATCTAATTTCGCTCTCTGTTCCATTTTCAAGTCATAGCCTTCAACTACAATAATACTACTAAATGCTACAAAGCTCAGCAGTCCTATTGCTTGCTCAGTTTTGCAAAGAAAGTATTCCTGTTTGAAACAAATGTTAGTATGTATTATATCCATTAATGCTACAGGAATAGCCAAATATTTTGTTCTGATGTTCGCTTTTAAAATGTTAGTCTTGCTATATGAAGGTTTAGATTTATCCATATTTGTTATAGATGAGAGGCTGCAGTAACATTGTCACAACCCCCCTAAGTACCTCAGACAACCTCTCAGTATTGTTTTTGCATTTTCTCAAATGCTAATACTTTGAGGGAGCGAGGGAACAGAGTGAACCTCGCCCCTGCACTTTAATGAAGATGGTGGCATTTTTGCATTTCATCAGAGGTAAAAATGTGGAGAGATCTGTTGAAAACAACCACTCTGTAGTCCCTGACTTCACAGAGGAACTGTCATTCCACTTAAATGGTTCTCCTCTGCTAATTGAAATAGATGTGTTTTCACAATGTAACACTTGAGACTTTCACTTAGAAAAAAAGTGTTCTTTCTGACAGACTGGCTTTGAACACTTTGTTTGGCAGATTGCAATGTCAAGCAGCCTACTGAGCATTCTATCATTACCCAACTGTCTGGTAGGCTAAAGTCACATCTAGCTGTCTAATAGACTGCCTCCGTATTCGGTACATCCTGTCAAGCATCTGGTATTGTCTAACACTCTCCAGGCTTCCTGGCAGCAACCTGCTCTTTGCCGAGCTTCCTGAGAGGCTTAACATGTCATTCTGCAGCCTTCGTGCATGTCTAGCAGCATGTGGCCTGTAACATTTTGTACCTGCTGCCTTTGAGGAATCAATGGTGAAATGCTATCTGGCAGTCCAATACTCCCTCAGTTGTTAGTGTTTTAGCAATGGCGGAATATCATTGAAGTACTCTTATAATAGGTATAGATGAAAAACCATGCAAAGTATATAAAATGCCAGGTCACACACCAAGTGAAGCTCTGAATTCAGCACTTTGGCTCCTTTCCGCTAAAGGGCTGACAGCTCTCATGTTTTTGGCATGATGATCTCACAGTCTGTCTCTCACTCCCATACTTGTCAGACAAATCTCATGCCACAGTTTACGTTGTCATTTAAAATATAGCAAGAATCAGTAGAGCAATATGAGCGTGATGAGAGGAGACCAAATTGGGTTATCTCTCTCGTCTCGTGCTGTGTGTGCACATGCTATGACACATTCTGGAAGTATAGACATTCCAGTTGGCGCTCAGATACTGTATCTCTTTCCATATTTCATTACACAACCTATATTTGCTTTCACTGTCATCTAAGTTGCTAAGCAGAGCAGTGGGCTATATGTGTGATAGCTGCATGAGCTGCACATGCAGACAGGTAAACAAACACTGCTAATTTAGCAAACTAAAATTAGACAGCTAGTCACTGATATTCAACCCAGCCGTTCTCACTCTGATGTTTGCAAGCAGAATTGTAGATTATTTTGAGAGAGGAAAGATTTGGGAAAGCAAATGTGGCCCAGTCTGATCTCCTGGATAGTGATGAGGAGAAGGAGAAAGGGAGATGAAGGACAGAAAACAGCAAAGTGAAGAAAGGTTGGCAGAGCAATGAGAGCTTAAAGGAGACTAAGACTCCTTTTCCTTTCCATCCCTCCCTCTCACTCTTAACTGTATTAAAAATCATAAATGCCTTCAAATAATTTAAAGAAAAGCTTCATGCATAACTTTTAAATGATACGATGGCCTAATTCTGCTTATCAAGACTGAAATTTAGTCACACATTGTTCTGATGGAGACACAATATTCCTACCATGGGCTATGTAAAGTCCTCTAGCAGAGTGTTTAAAATGGATGAGCGGCTACAATATTTTGTCATACATAATGTCTTCTAGTACTGGTTCTTTGGAGAATGAATATTCCTATGTGTAAAAGTGCTCTCCCTCCCTGTGGTTTATTATGGATGAGGGGGCACTGTATGGTTGTCATAACTCTGCTTTATCTACAGCCAGCAGTCAGACAGCCCCACTGAGGGGGAGTTCACAGTTCATAATTGATCATCCCTCCTCTCCCCATCTCCTTCGTTCTGCTCAGGATGAGAGGATGACGATGAGGAAGAGAAATAATAAGGGGCACTCATGGCTACTCATTTGTCTCTCTTTGTCTTTCTCTTAAGTTTGGAGGATAACTCCACTATTGACCTTAGTCATTCTGATTCTCTTCATAGTCTTTCACCTTCTGCCATGCTATCTTTCTTGATTTTTTTGCTGTTGCCGTTCTCACTCTTTTTTTCATCATTCTGTTTCTCTCCATTCACTTCTGCCTTTCTGTCTCTCAAGGGAACAAGTGCATGGTAATGAGATGAGACGAGATTAGGCTTTTCTGTCATTTTGCCTCTTAACTGCTTGATATCCTATGAAAGCCATGTAACTGAAATTTTGGGGATTTTCTTGCTTTGATAACCCTGTTTCCTAAAATGGCGTTTCTATACAGCTAAACTACAACAGCAGATACCTTTTAAATGAAACATAATTGCACCCGGATTATATAACATAAGGAGGGCATGTTGTTCATTTTATGTATTTTCCCAGATATGTTGATACTGAATGCATCAGTAAAGTGTTTACAGACAGCGTATTTATTTTCTGCTAAAATATATGATCTTGCGGTAGAATATTCATTTGTAGTCACTATAGCATTATAAAACTTTTTTATGGTTATGTTTAGGTGCTCACAACCTTCGGTTAAGATTAGGAAAAAAGTGTGGTCTGGTTTAATACAGAAGGTCATAGTGATGTTAGACACACCATTTTAAATTTAACCAAAACCGCAATCTGTCCCTAACCTTGACCAAAGGGCCTTTGTTGCCTAAACCTCACCATAGACATGACTCTGGATGTGGACCCCATTCTCTGGTGTGACAGTCGTGCGCTTTGTACATCTTCCATCCACTCCAACCATCTCTTGCCTTGTCCTTTGCTGTTAACAAATGTAGAGCTTCATTCATTCAAAAACATAATCAAACCAGTGATTGTATTTCCTGCAGAACACTTTAGTTGTATAGAAATGCAATTTCTAGGAGACATGGTTTGTGTTGAATATAATTGAGGATTATGTGGTTTTTTTAACATTCCAGAAACCTCTGGTTGAAGAAATCAAAAAGCATTGTGTCCATCCAAACTATAAAAATGTCTAGTGGTCAAAGTGAATCATTGTTCTTGGAAACAAATTGAAGAAGTTATAATCATTTTAGGCTGCGACCTTAGCTAAGTTAAAGAACATTCTTATTTACAGCTAAAGAAGTGCTTGCAGAAGGAGAACAAGTTAACAGTTGTGCACACTCTGTGCACAGCTGGAAGTTGCCCAGTATGACTACTTCCATCTAAGACTACTGTTGTTGCTAAGCGGGTCCCCTGGAGCTGTTGGATATTTTGTGTCTTGTTCAAGGCAAGTGTGACACTTCTCCTATCCAGATTTCTCTGCTTGGTCTAGGAATCTAAATCAGAAACTTTTTGATCACAATTTTGTCTCCCAACTCAAACAGTCCCAACTCCAAAACAGTCTTGAACTGCAACAACAGAGCTTTATATTGCTTTTTCCACCGACTCTCTAATCCATTGCCATCTCAGTGTAATGTCTCACTGCATATGTCTCGCAATGGTTCTCACTCATCATGTTTTCTTTAACATTTCATGTTTGCACTCTGTTTCACTTTTGTCACACTCTGTTTTTATCATCTTACTATACCCACCTTTGCTGTATCCCATTTCTCCATTTCATATTTGAGATTGGAAAGACACGCCAAGTTTTGATGGATTTGAGCCCGAGTAAATCACACTGAAGAAGACCCTGAGCCAAAACTTGTTCACAAAATATATAAGATTGCTGCTGTTGGTCAACAACTGGCTGAATTGTTTTTTGTTTTTTTTGTATTTCCATATTCTACATTTGAGTCTAAAAGAGATAGAGATCACACTGCCCACTTCTAGAAGCAGTTAGAGTCACCTACATCACCAGGTTCTTTCCCTTTGTTGCTCAGGCATTGCTGCACTCAGTCTTTTGCATGCCCTTTTTCCTATTTTTGTTTTAAGGACATTAGTAAATGTCCTAAAACATTTGGAAGAACCACAGAAATGAGAGGGTGAAGAGCGAGAGTAGAAAATTGGGGGCTGTTGAGGGAAATTGTTCAAGGTGGAGAGGAAAGAGAGGTCAAATGAAATTAAATGTGTTTTTGTCTGGATTTGTTTTGTTTTGTTTCTCAAAACTTTGAACTTTTGAATGAAAGAAAAACAGGGATTTAGTGTGCTCGGAGACAGGGGGCGAACTGGGAGGAGCTGAGAGGCTGGGCAGGGAAGTAGGAGGGGGCAGAAAGGGTCAGATCATAAATTAAAAAAAAAAAAAAAAAAAACATCTTTTTTTTTCCAGCTCATCTGGAGATAAGAAGAGAGAGGGGGGATTTGGTGTCTCCAGGGGAGAAGCTAGGCGAAGCGGAGGGGCTGAGAAGAGAAAGAGTGGAGGATGAAATGTAGGGGTCAGGGAAGAAGTGCCAAGGAGAACTAAGGATGAGGGATGTGTTTTTGCTTTTGACTCTCATCTTCAAATAAAACACTAAAGACGAGGATTTGGTGCTCTCGGGGAATGGAGGGAAGCAGAGAGAGGTGATGGGTTGAGGTTGATGGGGATGCCTGCAGACCAAAACTTCACATTTTTGGAGTAAACAAGTCATGATTCACTCCAGATATGAGATTCAGGGCCTTCTGGGGGTTACAACTTACCCAAAGCCTCTGGTTTCAGGTAGTTGGACTTAGTACACAGAATTTTGGGGCACCCTCAACTGTCCTCAGGACCGAATGATTTTGTAGTCGAACGTTCAGCTTACAGGAGAATTTTGATTAATGAGAACTGATTAACAATAATGCTACCTTTGTTCAAGTGTTGATTAGGACTGAATTATTAAAGAGGTTTTTGAAAACTAGGTGAATAGGATGTTTAGTGAGCGTGATGATACATTTTTTCAAGCCCTTAATTAGGCAATCAGCAGTAATTATTATTATTATTCATGCTTACTTTGAATGTCAAATACAGTGTTTTCATTTTATTTATTCATGGTTTAATTTTTTTATAAACCAGATTTTACTGAACCAAGCTGTTTATATTAACAGAGAGTTCAGAGGAGTTTTAGTTTGGTCTTATTTTAACGTATTGATGAAAGAAGCCCATGAAAAGTTATCAGTAAGTGGTCTGACAGAATTCATGGGAGATGGTAAACCTATGATAAAAAGGACTGATTTGAAAATATTTGGTGTATGTTAACTCCACCAGTACCTTCTCACTCACAGGACCCTGTGTGGTGGTATGCAGTATGTGAGAGCATGTGTGATTTCATGTTTTTCTTCATGTCAGTATCTGTGTGTGTGTGTATATATATACATGTCACAGTCATTTAGTGTCAGCTGTTAAAAGGCTAACAGCTTTTAGAGCATGCCACCACTGAAAGTCATACTGGGTGAAATCTTTTTAGTCTGTCCCCAGAGACACAGAGACGAAGAGGCAAACAGAACAAGACAAAAGACGAAAGATGGACAAGTGCCTGTTGAGAGGACAAATCTCAAAATTATCTTTTCCTTTTAAGTTTCAGTGTGTGTGTGTGTTTGTATGCCTGTGCATTGGTTGCATCTGTATTTGTCTGAGTTTAAATCCTTTGAGTGGGGCACTCTGGATAATTCTTGCCTGCTGATGTTTCTTTGCATGCCCTTGACTGCCCGCTGTGAATCTTAATTCTCTTTTGGCCCAAAGATCTGCCTTTTTAGCAATTTTCAGCGTTTTCTCTTTGTACTTCATCTTTTTTTTGTTGGCTTTGTAATTCAGTCTCCTTCAGGGTTTTTATGTAGGCAACTGTTTGGGAGTTTTGCCACGTTTTAGCCCCAAAAGCCAGCAAATAGATCCTTACTTGGACTGTTTAGGAAGTAGATACTTCTGGGCACAACCATTCATACAAGGTTAAACTTGTTAAATTATCTTCTTCAAGGCAAAAATACCCCTTTATTCTGTTTTTAACTTTTATTAATAATTTAAATCAATTTTAGATCCAGAAATCTCAGCTGATTTACGGTATTTCGAGAAATTTACATTGAATTTGACAGAGCAGAGCAATAAAGTGTAGGAAGAGCAATCTTTGAAATGTCAGTGTGCATGTTTGAATCTCAAATCTGACGTGCCTTATTTAAAATACTCAAAAGAGCATCCATTTGATTTCAGAAGCAATGTATGTTTATGCATAAAGAGTTAGGGGCCATATATCAGCATAACTAATGCAAATGGGTATGACTAAACCAATGAAGGCTGTATAATACTGCCACTAATCACCATTGATCACACGTCGTGAGGACTCACAGGTCTTAATGAATGTTAATTACATTCAAATAAAATCCATTGAGATTAGTCAATGAACTGGTGGTACCTATAATCTCACCCTTCCCTAATAGGAAGTGTGTGTGTGATGGCTTGTTTATGTTCAGGAGTCCCATCCATCCTGTCAAGCAGGCCACAATGTGCAGATGAAACGGAATCAGGAGGGTTTTTTTGCGTGATCAAAAGGCTTAAAAACTATCTCATGAAAACATATGCACACGTACACACAGATTTACACGCACAAACTGCCGTGTGCACACACGACACGCTCAAGCACACACAAACACAGACAATCACATATACAAAGAAAGCAAAGGCCGTCTCAGTTGGTGGCAGTGTTACCTCCACCAGGGACGATAAACGTCAGTTCTCATCTCGTCACCGTATGACCCTCTGCACTTGCAGAGGATGGATGGAGATCCATGGAAGGAGAGGGGGAGAGAGAGAGAGATTGTGTCCTAGGGCTAAAATTAGCAATGATTCCTCCCCCAAGGTTTTGCAAGGACATGTAGAGTACGTGCAAACACACATGTATGCACACAACAAGCTCACACAAACAGGCACACAATCACACACACACACACATATGCATTTTTTACCCTTCTCTCCCCATCCTTCCATCTACTGACATGCACCCTTCATATCAAATAGCTATTTTTGCAGATGATGGAGGCAGTGGTTTCACCGCTCCATGTGGTGATCATGGGAAAAGTAGAGCATATAAAACAATGCCTAAACTATTTGATATATATCTTTTGAATATGAATGTTAAAAGCTTTGTTTTTCCAGAGACTTTTATGGACACGTATCCAACTAAGTTTTTTTGTTTCATTTTTTGTGATTACTGGTTTTGGTTTTTTTTTTGTTTTTTTTTTTTGTTTTTTTTTTTACATTTGTCAGAAATGTTGGTTGTAGGTCTTCTGCACCAAAAAATGACATAACAGATTGGTCGAGATTATTTTTCTGATGTTTTGTTTATTCCCCTCTCTCCCATCATCCACATATCTCTACCACTCTCCTTCTCCTCTTTCCACCCTCTCAGGAGATCTCCGACTATGACTTGCAGGAGCTAGTTATGAAGTCAATCGGTCGGCTGACGTTGGTGCGGCAGACGTTCCCCATGCCCCAGAACACAACTCAGCGATGTGTCAAACACAACCACAGGATTAACACTTCCCTCTGTGACCCTAAAAACCCCAAGGCTCAGCAGCTAGAGGTGAGTTGGTTTGGTGATTTGTCCATAAAGCAGGTGAGTGATTTTCAACAAGTAACAATGACTGGTTTTATGTTCAAAACAAGTTTAAGTGTCGTACTGAATGTAACTGATTCGGTAGCACAAAAAGTTATGTGTGTAATGTGAGTGTTCAGAGGCTAATAAGAGAGTGGTGTCCCATGAGATTTTTTTTTCTGAAAATAGTAAGCTGTGGAAGAAAGAAGGTTATAAAAAAGGGATGTAAGTCATAGGTAGGTGAAAGATACTTAAGGAACAGTAATTAAGCCCATTAATTTGGTGTCAGAGTTGAAATGTTTCAGACAAAAAAAAAAAGATATGGTATGGATCTGAGATAGTCTTTCCGTCTATCTCAGACCCATGTATTGTTCAGCTTACCCTATATTTCTTCACAGACGACTCATCCAAAATTCTAATGACAACCTGCTAATTCACTTAAAATATAAAACTGAAAAAGTAGATGTGAATGTTGCTTGCTGTGGTACATTAACACTGACCTGAAAAGATGCTCAGTTTTCACCAAGAATCTTGAGCCAGTATCATCAGTGATAACCAGCTACCCAAAGCTACTGCGTGAAGTTGTTGTCGTCCTGCTCCTTGGCACTTTGCCCCCTTGCAGTTTAATTAACTGTAGTGATGATCAGAAAAAAAAATAAACCCAGTCTAAATCAAGACTATCGAAGAGCGAGACATCATCAAATTAGTTTCAGTCGTTTGAAGCACAAGTCCAGTGAGAATACAGCCAATCATGCCCAACTGCATTATTGGACAACTTTGACCCCAATAAGAAACAGCTCCGCAACACAGTGCATCAGTGTGAAAAACTTGCAGAACAAGAATAAATGAAAGATAGAGTGTTGATGATATCACACTTACACACACACACTCAGTGGGCATTTTATTAGATACACCAGCACAATGTAATGCAATCCATTACAACCATTTTTTTGACAATGCCATATGGCAGTTAAATTATATGATTTGAGACTGATACGGTCATAGTTAGTGATGATGTTGTACTGGACTGCATTACATTGAGAAGTATTGCTAATAGCTTATGTACAATATGTAAAGGAGGAGGACAAAACAATGCCATCTTTAACTATGATCTCAGTAATAAAAATAAATGAGATGGTCTCAGATCTCCATAGCATTTTATTTAAACACTGTTCTTTGTGTTTAATCTAAAAATGTAAGAACAAAAAAAATATATATATCAAAAACTCCCAAACTACTTATGTATTTAAAAGCTGCTCTGGTACTCCATTAATGTCAGAATACACAAAACAGCTCCCAGTGTTTTATTCTGACATTTAAACATGGCTTCCGATCCAAAAGCCTCCCATTACACCAGGCCTGCTGAAGTGACATTGTCACCACATGTGCCTGTGAGGCTTTTTACCTGGAACAATCATCATTTTGGGAAAAGCTGGCTCACAGCCTTATGTGTGTTTATCTTAGACCACACAATTCATCTTACAATATGGTCTTGGAAAACACAGTGACGGCTGTTTTTCTCTGTTTTCACATTGTCTTTACTTAGTTGTGTGTGTGTGTGTGGTTTTTTTTTTTTAATATGTCCCCCAGGGTGGCAATATGTATGCAATTATTATCCCTTTTTGTGTGTATGAGTCATCAAGCTGCCATCAAATAGAGCAGAGAAAAGGGAGCATACTCTTATTTATGTGTCAAGACAAAAATATGAAATTGAATTAATGTGCTGGTGATTTATGTGGATGCACAAGACCCTGGGGGAACACATTTGATGAAAGTTGGAAATACATTGAAAACAGAAACGTGGTCTTAATGTTTATGTGGATATCTCCCTTTCAAGTCTTAAGACAGTTCTGTTTCATACTTTCACCCACTATAATCAGCGCATGGGCATAAGAGAGAATGGACTCACGTATTTTGTGTTTATTTGTTTTTCAATTAAATAAAGTAACATAAAAAACAGAAATGCCTAAAAGTTTAAAAGTAAGATAAATGTTTTTTTTTTTTTTTTTTTTTTTTTAATTATTATTATTTTTGAGTTAAAAGGTTGATTGAAGCCTAGGGTTGATTTGCGCCTTACCATGTACCAGTATGAGAAATACAGTGCCTTTATAATGCAAACACATTGTTAACTCCTGGAGGCCATGCAGCACTGAATAATGCACATAAATAAAGCTCGCCTTGTGCGTCCTTATGTGAATCAAGTGCTTCTCGAGTGTAAAGAGCTATTATCAAGAATCAAGCCCTTCCACAACGTAGTCATTATTTTTTTGGGTGGAGTCCACTCATATGTGTTCATTCTGCTGTGGAAGGCAGAGGGTGTGCATGTATTTATGTATGTGTGTGCATGTGACTGTTACTCATTTCAGCCAAGGACAATGTGTTTTTGTGTGTCTGGTATAGAGAGTGCGAGTAAAAAACTATTGTGCATGAACAGTTGAAACACGCATTACACATGTTCATTTTAAATCCTGTGTGCGTATGTGTGTGTGTGTGTGTGTGTGGGTGGGTGGGTGAGTGGTTAAATTGGAGAGAGAGAGGAAACAAGGGATGGGAGAGAAAAACAGACAGAGAGAGAGCGAGAGAGAGGGAGAGAAAGGAAGCAGATCAGCTCAGCGGTCAGAGAGTGGCCCAGAAGCCCAATTTCACACTGCACTGAAGCACATCAACTCAGGCTGACCACACAAGCATGCACACACTCACATATAATGCTTGCTTGGAGTGCAGAACCCACTGATCATTCAAGCTCCCCATAGAACTGTAGTAGTTTCACTTTAATTTTCAGAGAAAAAGCAATAGGCGCAGAGACAGAGAGACAGAATGATAGTCAGACAAAGACGGCAAGTGAAAGACTAAGACAAGTCTGTGAAAGCCATGATAGTTCGCAAGCAATTGAGAGAAAAAGTTAGATGTTATATGAAGTTGACAATACTTTTTTTTTGGCCTGTCTGACTGTCAGTAAACTGTTTGAGAAGTTACAAGGAATTGTACAGTTACATTTTTTAAAGCAATGGAAAACCTTGACATGGCCATATTGTCTTTGTTCACTTACATTTTAAAATAATGCTTTGGAAGGGTGATAGACCAAATCAGCCAAACACTACTGAAACATAAATGTAGAAGGTACTGTACATGTCCTGAATGCACCTGCTGGACTGGCAATACATTCAACTACTGTCTAAAAGGATTAGGGTTAGGGTTAGCAAAAGTAAAGTGGCTGTAATTCTGTTGTTGTCTCATTTTTTCCCCTTTCTTTCTTTTTGCCTTTCTGCCATTTCTTCCTCTGTAGATCACCAACCGCTACATCTATGATACTGTGCTGCTGCTGGCCAATACCTTTCACAGAAAACTGGAGGATAGGAAGTGGCACAGCATGGCCAGTCTGAGCTGCATCAGGAAGAACTCCAAACCGTGGCAGGGAGGCAAGAGCATGCTGGATACTGTCAAAAAGGTATGAAAAGGCATACAAAATATCGCATGTTTTTTTCCTTCAGTTCCAAAAAGAAGGTATTCAACTGAATATGTAAGCATGCATACTTGACATTAGCTCATTACAAGCAGGCACAGAGGTAAGTGGGCGACTGTTAAAAGAAGCAGACCTCTTGAGCTCTAGATGACTTTGCTACATAAATCACTAAATCAACAACACTGGCTGACGTGAAGAGGTCTGTTATAAGTTTTATTCAGTAAAATTATCCAGATAACAGTACTCAGTTATACTAATAAGGTCGAAGCATACTCATATGGCAGTATGGGTGCAGGGACAGGCATAGTGACACATACCCATGCATGAACACTTTCTATTTCTTAGTCAGTGTATTCTGTCCCATCCACTTAAACATATAAGTAAAGCTTTTTATGGACAGGTAATAAACATTATTCACCCTGATTATCTCCATGAACAGGGATACACAGTCACACAGTGGAAATATATGAAAAGACTGTAACACTGGAACACCCCTCTCTTCACCCTTTTCTATAATTGTCTTAGACTGATAAAAAGCAACTCACATAAAATTATATTACATAAAACTTTACTTTCCTACCTTTCCTAAACATTGTATATGGGTTTAAACCAAAAGTAATCAGACCAAGATAATGCTCAAGCAGCAAACACTTACTATTGTTTACAGAAGTATGCGGCAATATGTATTTTTAAAAAGTGAGACAAACAGTATGAGAGATCAAATCTGATTCACACCATACAGTCAACAGTGAGATTCTTCCTATTCCCAGATTTATATTTGAAACGTTGTTGATATCTCAATGACCCCAAGTCACCTACGTCTAATCTCAGTTTGTGGACTGTCCATCTGTTTCATCAGTTTCCTGTGGGGCTCTACTGCTGTGACGCTTGTAGGTGTGTGCATGCCAGTTTGAAAATAGCTCATAAATACTTTGTTTAAAAAAAAGAGTTATTCTAAAAAGTATTCCCAAAAATCAGGTCTTGACTCACAGCAGAACACAACTCAGAAAGCTGAGGCTTGATTACCACGGTTGAAAGCAGAAGCATTTGCCCGTCCCCTAACTCAACTATAACATACAAGTGCAATTTCAGATATTTTTTTTTTTCTTATTTATAGATGTGCCTCATGTGTATCTTTTAGCAGTGGGAAAATGCATTTCTTGCGCTTCATTTAGGGAGCATGTATTTGCATTTCAAGACATTGTGCTCATTACATGAAATTTTGGAGACCAGGCACTATTGTTCCTTGGCTGAGACACTCTAGTTGAAACAGCGACTGCATGCAGTCGCTGCTAAATTCATTTACACATTGCCATCTCTTGGTATAACTAAAATCCCCTCCAGGGATGAAGAATGATAATGACATGGAGGAGGCTCAAAATAAGTCTACCGTTTTTGTATTGTGCTTATCCCATGGAAATCCAATTTTGTTCATTATTTCAAGAGAAAGTTTCCAAGTTCCTATCTGCGCTCGGTAGACTTTATGACCCAGGTGCTCATGAATTCAAAGGATTGCACACCTTTAAAAGAAGACATGCGTCAATCAGCAAGTTTTCCTCAGTTCCTGAACAGTTGACTTTTGGGAGATAGAGGTTTTCATCCTGCAGCTGTGATTTTATGAATCTCTGCATTTCACCTTGAGTTTAGGCTGGGGTTTGGCAACACTTTCATCACTGTTAAATCCAATTGGATCAATGCCCTCTGTTTTGATATCAATAAAAAAACTACTCCAGGGATGGCAGTTTGACTGAATGATGAAGCCAAGTGAAATGCTAATTTAGGATTAGTGTCAGACAATAATAAATGCAGCGCAATGGCTTTCATATCTATCTCTGCATTTCACCTTGAGATCAGGCTGGGGTTTGGCAACACTTTCATCAGCCAGCCCCGGCTGTTAAACCAACCCTGATGGCTGTCTCAACAGAGCTGTGTTAAAGAGCCCTAAGCAGTAATAGAGTTGAGTTCAACAGCCTGGCATCAGTTCCATTTTCGAGTGTATCAGCAGTGTGCTTTACTTACTGTGCATGCCTGTGTGTTTAATCAGCGTTTTGGTATGTGGGGCCATTATGGTAATGATAAATACTAATTTGCAGCTGTTGACGAGGAGCTCTAGTGATGTTGTTGTTTGGTGATCACATACAAATTCAGAGTGGGGAGTAAAATGCAGCAGGTGAAACTGCTCTTACATTGATCTCCAAATCAAGGGTTTGCCATGTTTGATCTGTTGGTAGACTACAAATCACTGCCCTGTCACTGGCTGATATATGTCCACCTCTCAGTCTTAGTGACTCAAGCACTTAGGTTTTAAGTGACAGTAAGTCCTGTGATGCAGCCTTAGATCCCCAGCAATGGCCCATGAGGTTGTTTCAAAGTCTAAGCTAAACTTTTCCAGACGTATTATTTGCGTTATTATGAAACACAGACTCGTTCACATTCATCTAGATGAATTAAGAAGCTTTAAAACATCAAAAAGTACCTTTCAAGTCTGCTTCTTTATTTAGTTCTCTTCCTTTCACTCTCATTCTTCCAGGCCTAATAACATGTCGTTTATATCAGACGCAATTAAAATAAAGATTATTGTTGTGAATGTGTTGTTGCCAATGCTGAGTCCACCAACATTAATTAACCGAATAATAATAAAAGGCAATGAACAGTAGCCAAGCAGGTTTCAGACTTGCCCGGCTTGCAAGAAACCAAATAAATATACACTTTATTGGGTGCGTCTGTGTGTGTGTGTGTGTGTGTGGGGGGTCATCCCAGGAGAATGAAGTTATTAAACATGATAACAATATACTTGTGTGTCAATTTAGATTAATAATTAACCAAATAACACATTAACAAAATTTATGAACCTTATCACATATATACCTTCAGTGGGCAGTTTGTTAGACCTAGTTAGCTACACCCAGCAAAAAGTAATGCAGTCTAATACAACAGTCCTGCAATAAATTCTACTTTCAGTTATAATGTTCAGTTTTTGTTGACATTGTTTTAGAGAGGTGTTTAATCAATTTTTAATCCTTTTTGGAGGATACAGTTTGCGGTGGTGTTGAATTGTACTCCATTTGAGAAACTGTCCCTGTTTTCCCAACGCCATTTACATCAGTGAAAGTACGCTGCATAACTGAAACACATTTTCTGAATATTTCTATCTGACACTGAAGGTATTTCACCAATTAACATTATTTATCACGTCATGTGTCAACGGATGGGCAGTTTCTGAGTTATGTTGGCAAATGCACTACAATAAATGTAATGATTTGCTGCTGTTAAGGCAAAGGGTATGATGCAAGTTTAAATCATATGAAAAAGTGCAATCACTTCAGATATATAATGGGGGTGCCCGTGTAAGTGTCCATGTAGTTAGACATAACCAAGCATCATAGCCCAGATCACCCCACATAAATGGCATGATCCACATTTGATACACACAGGTGTAAACACACACACACACACACACACACACACACACACACACACACACACACACACACACACACACACACACACACACACAACCACAGCATGAATCATATTAAGGAGGATAACACCTATCTTTCCCTGAAGCAGCTGCAGTGTCACTTTTACTGACAGGTCACTCGACTGGGAGGCAGGGTAAAGGTTGGGAACAGACACTCCATGTGTATATGTGTGTGTGTGTGTGTGTGTGTATTCGTGTATATTCTTGTGACTAAAACTAGCTCTGCACTCAGGACATAGTATTCCCCCAGTGCAAAAAATGCCCAGTGGTGGTACTTGTTACACACATCTGTAAATATTCCCTCAAAGTCTAATGTGTTGGAAATACGAAAAATGCGAACATGCAAGTATGTACACATGTGCACACATACAAAATCACACGTTTGTGTGTAGTGTAACACAACAGGGGCAAAAGAGCACGTATTCAGTACCTGCACGTGCTGATGAGATAGAATCATTTCATGTGGACAGATAGATGATTCCTGTCTTAGTTTCACTGTGAGCAGTCATTGCATCTGATCTTAATGAGAATAAAAATATAATTTTGTCAAGGTTATAGCCAAAAGCTATATTGCGTCATTCATTAGAACTGACATGATTATAGAGATGAGGATCATGATGGCAGTTATGTGTATGATAACAACAATTGAGTGCTCAGTTTTACCAAACAACAATAATTGTAAAAAGAACCAACAGTCTGGGCCGTGAAGATACCCCTGCAGCCCTTGTGAGGCAGGTGGCCCCACAGTCCAAACAGGCCAAAAATAAGTAGTGTTAGCATCAGACGAAAGAGAGACCAGCTTGCAGAATGCACCCAACAGCTTCAGCACTAGGTGAGGTAGAGGCCAGAGTGCACCCCACAGCTTCAGTGTTGGGTGAGGGAGGCTCTGGATTGGACTCACTCAGGGTTAGCTGGGGGGGGTGGGGGCTCGCATGTATACCTTACAGTGCTGCCAACAATAAAATAATAACATTTCGTCTTGTATCTGCAGTTTGGAGTGAGCGGCCTCACCAGTTTCCTGGAGTTCACTGACAACGGCACTAACCCCAACATCTTCTTTGAAATCTTGGGAACAAATTATGGAGAAGACAGGGGAAGAGGAGTCAGCAGGGTAAGTAGTTAAAACAGAACCCCTGTGAGGTGTACTACTGTGGGCGAACGGGGAATAATTTCTGCTCTAACACATAGAGTGGATTTACATAATTCCTGGATTTACCAGGGAATTTCAGTGCACCTGCTCTCAACATTAGTTTCATCTCATATTTATTCAGGTATTTCTTTCCTTGTGGCTGTCACCACTGCGGAGCGGAGTACAGCCCTGCTACCTTTCAGTATTTAGTTCTGTGTAGGATTGTTTTTCTTTTCTACACCTTCCATAATTTTGACAGAACAAATGCACAGAAGCAGTTAAAGAATATTTACAGTTTTTATCTCTTTCAGTTCACAGTCACCTCTTTTGTTTTCCCATGTTCAGTTGCTTGTTTATTTTTTATGTTTTTCTGTGCACCAGTAGGCTGCAGCATCAGCCCAGCAACTCACCTCCCCTTCCATAAAGCTTGGTGTTAATTGGATTAATTAGAAGCATTTTCAAGTGGTATTTGGTAATGACACATGCATAATGAATTTTAACAGGCCTTATGAAAGACATCCCTTCCCCTCACAGACACGTACACACATATTCATAACGCTGTTTGTTTATTGATTGATTGATTCTGTGTGTGTGTGCGTGTGTGCGTGCGTGCGTGCGTACATGTGTGCATATGAATGTGCATATTTTATTGGCTGTGTACATGTGCAGGTATGGTTATGTATGTGTCTGTTTGAACTTTTTCTGAAAATATATTCAGTGACTCTCAGTCAGTTGCAAAATCAAATCTTGGACGTAAATGCTGTACCACCTGTACAACTCATTCTGTCATAATGTTTATATTTCGTGACACTCAACATAACTTATAACATAAAACTAAATTCCTAAATGTGTATGTTGATACGCATTGTTATCTGAAATGCATTAATAGATTTTTGATAAAGGACATTATATACTGCTTTTTTTCTCTCAGTTTTAGTTTTTTGAACATTCCTGGTGCACTGGGATCAAAAAAGACCTCACAGATGTCACTGACTACCCAGTTTTGGTGAATTATGCATATAGGTGTGAAAACAGTTGATATGAGTTAACATTTGAGACCCAGATTTGCAAACCATAATCCTTCATAGAATTCAGGCGGACAGAGAGACATCTGTGTGCACAGGTGCTGCATGTACATGCACTTGTGCACGTACTCACACATACACAAATAGCAGCACACAAAAATAAGACACACATACCGTTTCAGTCCGCCATACCAGAGGGAACTCTTTACAGATAACAGTTGAGATAGTGAGCTGTGATTATGGATAATGTGGTGAGACAACAACATAATGCAGCATGCCATCACAGACAAAATTAATCTTTAAAGCACAGCATAATTACATTAAGGCACAATTCCCTAACCAGAGAGCATAATTACTTCTGAGGGAATTAAGGCACTTGTTATACAGTATTCCTGCCACAGCCTCCCTTAATACTCTGAACATTTGTTGGTCTGTCATTGGGATTCAATTAAATTCATACATGGCATCAAATAACTAAAGAGAGGCTGATATTCCCTCATACTCTCAGTGTGCCAGTATATAAACTTTTGTGGCTGAATTGTGCCTTTCCAAATGATGTGGAGCCCTTTAAAATGGTGTTCATGCAGAGCTTCTAGCCTGCAATAAACGCATGGCAGATATACTGTATGATATACTGTATGTCAGGCTGGGGAAAAGATTAGTGAAAGTAACCTGACTCTGACCACCCTACCACCAAGAAGAAAAGCCGAGAAATGCCCCATTTGACCCAGTATGCATATAAATGTGTGCAAACGAAAGGCTAAATGGAAATTAAAACCCTTGGATACCAGGAGAAAATAAAATGTTAACCATCTCAGGCTATTCAAGCATTCCACCTGCATTACCATGTTCACATGTGTAACTGTAACGCAACATTTGACTTCAAGTACTTCAATATAAATTCAAACCCATTTCTTTTTCTTTGCTATGGACAAGGACAATCTGCTACATATGTAAAGTTATTTCCTTTATTCTCCTCTGTAGCATGTGCCTGAAAAGAGAGGTTAAAGGTGAATGAAGACCTTGATGTAAATTGATGGTCATGAAAAGTAACCCTGTCTCTCTCACCCCAGGTTAACATCCTCTTTTATGTAATGATCACTTGTGTGACAATACTTAAGACTATTAATTATACTGTGGGAATCACCATGGTGCAGTGAAGACGGCTTTTTTATTATAATGCATCCAAATACTGTAGTCCAATATGGCTGTGGTATTTCTTCCATACAGTAACCAGGAATGCAGAACCTTCCTAATAATTTTACATGATAAAAAAAATAAAGCAAGTAAGACTTGAGCAATAAATACTGACCTTGGTATGAAGCTCTGTTCAGAGCAGCTTTTCATCTCACTCAGAAAGGGCAAATGCAAAAATTCCAGTGTAGACTGAGTCAACAAGTAATGTTATTACTCAGTGTTACCTGTACACATCTGGCAACATGCTAACTAGACTGTAAATCATGTTAAGGGCTGGTGTATTATAGAAACAGTAATAAGATTAAATAATACCTTATGAATCAGCTTGTAATCTCAATTAGCAACATTAAGCAATCAGCAGCAGCAATAACTTTAATTTAATAACATGGTTGAAAACTAGGGTGGGGGTGGGGGTGAAGCATTTCATCTTGCAATGCAGTCGATTTTTTAAATAGCAGCCACTGGTCAGCAGGGAAGCTGTCAGATAGAGCAAAATGTGTTTCTCAATTCAGTTTGACATTTTAGAAATGCTAATAATGATATGATGCTAAGACTAATAGTTTTCTTTGATTTGATTTTTTTTTTTTTTTTTACAGATTTCATTTCAAGTTTATCAGTTTCTCAACTGGGAGCAGTTGCATTTGAATCAAATCTGTAGAAAATATCCCTTAATTTCAAGTTGGGGAAATTCAAGGGTGCGTGGGTGGAGGGGTATTAAATGAGGAAATGAAGACTGGGAAAGATGGGTGCAAACGTCAGCCCATAGGAGGGGAGCAGAGGCTGTGTCAGAGTGGTCTATTTATTACTCATTGTAGATGATTTAGACAGGGGGTGGCTGCTGGAGGCCAAAGCCTAAGCATGGTGCTAGCCTGTGGAGGAGGAATGTATAAAATGTATGAACAAACCTTCTATAGGGCAAGCATTGTTCTATTATTTAGCCTTTACACTGTGGTAACTTTTTTCTTTTAATGGTTATGGACACTGAGGTTTCATCCGAGAACTACTTTTTCCTAGAAGAAACAAGTCCAACTCTTGAAGCAAATTAAATTAACATTGGTTATTTTTCTGAATAAATTATAGATCATCATCTCTCACTCTCTATCTATCTCTCTCTGCTCACCTCGTCCTTACGCCATGTGCATTAACTTTCATACCATATGAAGTCAAATGTATTTCTCTTGTACCCAGCCGCTTTCAGGACACTGATGTATCTTATGAAAACCATGAGAGCCATTCAGTGTGTGCATTAAAGATTACTGAATTATGGGCAATGGGCTCCATAGAGCCCAACTGCATTGCAACCACTGGGATACTGACATACAAAGTGTGTGTGTGTGTGTGTGAGATCACACCATTAACAGTATATGCATACTCTTCCAATTATGGTATTATGGTAACTGTACATTCTGTTGAGTGTACTGCTTAACCTGAGCTTTCTTTCCTATCCTCTCTCACGGTTCTGTCTCCTATTTCACTCTTCTTTTTTTCTTTTCCCCGCTGAGAGCCTCTTTAATGACAGGCACACAGTCTAGCTTTTTTTTTGTTTTGTTTTCCTATCTTGCCTTAATTAAGTTATTCTTCTGAGGACCTCTCTCTTCCTCCCCAACTCCCTTTCCTCCTCATCCCTCCCCCCACTACCTCTATCCTGCCTGCCATTTTGTGAATCTTCCACCTCTCCCCAATCTGCTGTCACCTTTTTCAATCCTCAGTCCTTGTCATGACATATATCCCCATCATACTTAACACATATGCATACAGTTGTCTAGTGATAATGATAATAGCAGACACCTGAGATCAGTCATAATTATTACTGCTGCACTGTGGTAGAATTGGCTTTCTGCTCCATTACCTTCATACATGGGAGCCTATATCTCTCTCTATACACATCTACAGGCATGCCAGGCTCCACTGCTCTCTTATATAGAGGCGACAAGTCTGCCATGTGTAATTGCTTCGTTAGCTATCTGCGACATCTTAAATGACTTCTGAGAGGAAAAAAAAGGCACCAGATTTATACTTTAGAACCAGCACAATAAAAAAAGGGCTGTGGCTAAGCGGGAAGAAAAAGCAGCATGTGGTGGGGGAAGAGAAAGGTGAGTGGAAGGAAAAAGACGGATATGTTGCTAAATGAAAGAAAGGGGTACATGTGAAGAAGAGAAAGGTAAAATGAAACAGGCAGAAGAGCTGAAGCGCTAGAGAGACAGCAAGAACGGAGATAGATGACCTAATCCTTATAGATCCCATACAACAGATAGAAACGACAGCACAGGTCATGATAGAGTCACAATCATTACACTCTTGCCACATGCTCATGCTGTCTTTTCTCTCTCACATCAGCACATATTCTCCATCTTTTGGTAGAGAGACAGAAATGTTCTCCTCTTTACCAGAATCAATGGCCTGCAAACTGCTGCGTTCGTAAATTGAGGTCACCTTCAATTATCATCTTCTGTCTCATCTGACATATGTAGTAAATTATGTTAAGTGACTTCAGAGAGTCATAGGACCTTGGAAGCCCCCTTGCAGCCCTGTCATCATGCGAGAAACATTCCCTTCCATTACATGTTGTGAACGATTGAAAGACATTTTTTTTTTTTGATATGATGGCTTAATGTGCCTACCAGCTCAAACACACGTAATGGCTGTAGTACACTTGGGAACTCATGGAAGCTCTTGCACACACACTCGTATTTGCATAAATCTTCTGGCATGTTTGGAAATGCTGTGCTAACTCTTTTGACTTTTCATGCTAATTTATGCCAATTAATGTCTGTCTGCCTAACCATCAGTACATAGCATAGGGAAACACTGGGCTCCTCCTACTCTCAACTAAGCATATACATGAAGACAGAGATAAGCATGAAGACAGAGTTAAAAAAAGAGTTAATTGTGACTGACAGATTCATTCATACGGCTAAGCCATAATGACCCACAAAGATGTTACATTCCCTCTCAGAAAATATAAAAGGAAATAGATATTATCCATGGACACATGCAGTTTATTAAGCTACCCGTTTTCAAAATCTGAATCAAGTTTATCTGTAGTTTGTCTCCTAGTGGAAAGAATAGTGGTGAATCTTTGTGAGTGCTTGTCCCAGAACAAGGAGATAAATCTTTTATTTAACTTGTTCCAGCTCTATTGAATTTACAGTACATAACTGTTTTTATTTTTTTTTTTATCTTTTCATATTTTATGGTTAGTGTCACATAAGGATATGAGTTTTATTTTATAAAGCGCTTTTCTTTGACATTGTAGTCTTTGGGGACAGTCTCCATATCTGAACAAACTATGAACAGACTGGGGTAAACTTAATGGATGGCCTTTGCAAGTGTTTTGTTTTGTTTTGGATTTTTTTTTTTTTTTTTGGCCTATTGGAGAGAGCACTAGGTCCTACTCTGGCTATTCTTTTTTTTTTTTTTTTTCCCTTAACAACCTTAGTAACCCTGTCTCCTAGAAGTGCCATTCCCATAACTCCCATTATAATTCCCATTCCCACAACTAAACAGCAAATAGGTTAGGTAGGAAATATAATTTCTTGCTTGATTATGTTTAGAGGCAACAGATTAACTTGCTAAATATGTACATTAAACAGATATCTTCTTTCTGTTAGTAGAAAACTTAATCTGGTCTCAATTACATTTTGTACAAAACATATTTGGAGTTGCAGTTTAATTGTAAAGAAATGTAATTTTTAGAAGACACGGTTGTGTGCAGCCAAAGGGGATAACCAAAGTAAATAGGATTCACCCTCTGGCCACCATGAATGTCTACTCACAATTTCATGACATTCAAGCCAGTAGTAGTGCAGATATTTCAGATGGACTGACTGACCAACTGACATTGCCACACAGCTAGCTTAGCTAAAAATCCAATCAATACAATGGAACGCAAAACAAGGCTAAGCACAAATCATGCACATTGTAAAAGTGCATTTGAGGCTGTGATTAATAGGTAAAAAATACGCATACAATGGAAACTGCATAAAAAAAATGTTTCAAGGTAAGCACAATTAAGTTTTGCTTGCAGCTAAAACACTAAATACGACTTAAAGGCCAGATCAAGATTTCTGATAAAATCAAATATGCTACAGTGACTAACAAGGAAATGGGCATAATAAGGCATTTAATGAATTCAGATTCTTCACGCTGAGTATGCAGATAGTGCACAGCAGCCTCTCGTGCATGCTCTGATCATGGAACAAAAGAGCAAGGATGCAGCTCTAAAGGGCATGTTAGCAAGTGCTATTTTAGGGAGGTCAGATGAGGAGCAACACCACTGGAACTGATTATTACAATTATGAAAAAAAGTCCTAGAGGGTGAGATAGAGAGGGTGATAAGAAAAGAGAAGGAGGTTACATAGGAGGTACCCGATGAGTCACATCGGGAAAAAAATAGCAGAAAGAGAAATGGCCATTATGTGAGTCAGACAGATAGTAAGTTAGAGAGCAAGTAAAGTAAAATAAATAAATCAGAGGGAGAGAGAAAGCAAATCTCGTTGAAAACATGCAAAGAGTGAAGGGCGGAAAGATAGTGACAGAGAAAAAAATATCTCCAAAGGGAAAGATCCCTATTTCCCTCCAATTTTACATCCTATTAGGTAGATTTGCATGTATCTTTATTCAGCATGTCTCCCCCACCTACAGGCCTGGTGGGAGATTGCGGAAAGGATGGAGGGGGCAGGATGTGGAAGAGGGAGAGATACAGTAAAAGATGCATGGATGAAAGGAAGATGGGAAATGGAGAAGAAACAGGAGGGGAAACATGAGGAGCAAAGGAGGAGAGAAGTGAGGACATCATTGATTCGTCCTGCTTCACAGATTCTTTCCCCTCCACTTCTTTCCTTCTCGGTCATCTCACCTGATAGCTCCGTGTGTTTGTGTGTATGTCTGTGTGTGTGTGTGTATACGTGTGTGTTTGTGCAACTGTGCCTGTGAGTGTGTATGTGTATGGTAGAGAGAAAGGGCCGAAACTATCTTCATGAGGTAAAATCTGTTAAAATTTAGGAACTATTCTGACTTCTTTAAAGCATGTCACAACGTCTCTCTTTCCTTATTCAATCACAGGTTCTAAGATACCATTCGAAGAGCCTCTGTGCCCTCTTCACTCTCCTCGCCTGTAGTCTTCTTTTCCATTTTCTTTGCCTCTCATATTGGAATATTCTCACATTTATTGTGAGGTCTATTCGGATGCCATCATCTGATTTGAAATGATAGAAACTGCATTCTAAAGAACAAAGTTCAAACAAAAGAGATTTATTTTAATCCATTTTATTTCATCCAAATTTGTTATTCAAATTAATATCACCATGTTTTGTGGTTATTTATTAAAACTAAACTTCAGCTTAGTTTTTTGATTTAGTGTCACAAAACATTTAGGTTTATTTGGAACCTCTGCTATGTAACACCAGCTCTGCATCAACTGAGTAAAAATTTGCAAAGCCATTTTCAATACAAAGATAATGTAACAGTGAAAGTCTGAGGCACAGTGACTGAGCCTGTCATCCATAATCATATCTGCTGAAAATGCT
The DNA here is from genome assembly GCF_017976425.1 of Toxotes jaculatrix. NCBI lineage: Eukaryota > Metazoa > Chordata > Actinopteri > Toxotidae > Toxotes > Toxotes jaculatrix. The sequence continues at coordinate 11,494,076 of NC_054400.1, read as the reverse complement.
CTGACATTTTGGGAAATACACTTGTTTTTCTTTGTGGAGTTAGATGACAAGATTGATATTAATATAATCTTTCTGTGTTGAGGACAGAAATGATGTGTTCGGGACAAGTGCATCCTAGTCCACCAGAAAGACTGGAAGTACAGAGTAACCGCTTGTCTAGTTCCATCAAAGGTGCTTCCAATAAATTATACATTAATACATGCAGACAAAGAAAATAAAACAAAGAGCTTTAACAAGCATTTAGCTTAGCCGTTGGGGCTGAGAGCTTGGCCCAGTGATACCACACACCATCTCATTTGTCTTGTTCTCATACTGAAGTAGCAGGCTTTGCATGCTACAAAAAACCCCAAAGCGCCAGGTGATACGTGGATGTACTGACAGCAAGACATTTTGTTTCTGTTTTGACTAAGGTGAGCTGACCCCCCATCCCCGCTTTATCATGGACCAATCTCACTACTGAACTCACAGAGATTAAACTGATATTGATCATCTCATTTAACTCCCAGGCAGACAGCAAACAAGCATATTATTTCCCAAAACGCTGAAATAGTCCTTTCAATTCTCAGTCTTATCTTTTGTCCTGTCCTTCTGTGAAGTGTGGCTGAAGCAGGAGTCAGCTACTATAAAGCTTTTTTTTTTCTTTTTTCAACCTTTGTAATAACAGCTTTTACCCTCGTGAACCCATGAATACTTGAGTATTTGCAGGCTTCTTCTATTGCTTGATTGATGTCAGGGATTTGTTTTAGCTGGAAGGTCGTGTCAATCATGAGTGAACACACATGCACTGACCAGCAAGTCATATTCTGGGTGACCACCGCACAGTGGACACTGGACACAAATTGAAGCTGACAAACTGCCTCTGGTGTCCTTGGATCAGCTTAAGTTTGGCAGTGCATGTGAATTTTTGCTGTGTGTGTGTGTCTATAAATGTGAGAGAGAAAAGAGATATCAAAAAACATAGAGAGAGGGGGGAAAGAGGGAAAGAGAAAGAAATAAGGGAAGCAAATAAGTGAAGAAAACAAATATGAAAACACAGAGGAGTAGGAGACAGCATTTTTTAACTTTTACCTGCTGTCGCACAAACCCCATTGGGAAATTCATTGTGGTGCCACACAAAAACACCCGTTGTGTAAACAGTCTGGGTAACACCAAACACTAGCCCAGCAGCCACTCGTCTGCTTCTCCTTTTGTTGAGACAAGCCAGGAGAAGTTTTATTCCCCAGACACTCTACTGTCAATCCTGTCTCATGTCTCAACCACGACAGATTTCAGTGCAGTGACATAACGAAAACCAAGCATAAGCACACTGATTTTTAAGAAAATTCTGCTACTGTATAGACAGATGCATATGATAAGGTTCTGCTGTGTATTTATCACTTAAAGAATTTTGGAATTGATGTGCTGAAAGAGCTCCCAGGCTCTCATGGAATGAAGGAAAGAAAGTAAGCACGAAAGAAAGGATGAGAGAAAAGCAGTGCTATTGTGCGTGCGCATACAAAAGTTTCCTATTCTGCTCCCTACTTATTTCTGGAAAACTGTAGACACGACCGTCTGTATAAACCCTGTGCCTGAAAATAAAACCATACTGAGAAATGCTGAGGAAGACAGCATTATAAATCTCTGATGCCAGCCCCCTTCACCTACCTTCACCAGTACAAGATATCCTCGACTGCATTTTAACAAGAATCGTCCCTTTTTTTAAACCACATCTGAATGTAAAACAGAGTTCGGAAAATGTTGATTCCCACAGTTTTGTTTGTTTGTCTACTGTAAGATAATGCTCATTCATGATGACATTTAGGCTAAGTCAGGTCACTGTGTATGAACACAGATCACATTCAGACAGGGAGAGGAAATCATCTTCCATTCTTTCTGTGTCTGGGATGCCACGACATTAATACAACATTACTTCGGGTATAGAGAGAGAAAGTTAAATGGCCTGTCATAGTGGATAGAAGAATGAATACTCAAAAGAGATTAAAAGAAAGTGGTGGTGGGGAGGATGCAGGGAGGGAGGAGAAAAAACAAAGAAGCATCCATGTTTGAGCCCTCAGGCTAATGTTTTTATTTAAGTCAAGTCAAAGAGATGTATGGATGGATGAGTACAGAGGAGAAGTGATGGATGGACAGATGGGGAAAAGGAGGAATAGGGAGATGAGGTGGGTTGTCAGTCCTTGGGTTAATCTTGGCTGCGTGTTGGATGGATGGATTGAAGGATGGATGAATGGATTGACAGGAGCAGGGATGTGAAGGTGAGATAAGGGGCAGGCCTAATTGCCTGTGACCTGGTTGTAAACATAGCACTGCTAAGCTGGCAGCAGAGAATGAAGGAGGGATTGGTGGTAAAGAAATTAGAGTGAGAGAGCAGTGCTATCTGACACCAAGGTTGTGTCCTCGTGTTAAACACACCTTGGCTTTGTGAATAGGAGCAGACAACTGGCCCGGAGAGAGGAGAGGGGAGAGGATGCCAGCTGAAACTTTGAAGCAGGACAGGAGCATTTCAGGGGCAGGGAGATTGGTCAAGGATTACAGAACAAGGAAGAGATTAAGAGAGGTGAATAATAAATTTGTTAGAGGACAGGAAGGTGAGGTGTCTGCAGAGACAGAAATGTCACTGAGGCAAGTCAGAACATCATGTGTTAATATTATTGCTCTAGCAAGGAAAAGAGAAGCAGAGGTTTGGTGAATCATGTTTGTCAGGGATAAGGTCTTGCTCCTCTGTAGGAAAGGTCTCCACTAGGGCAAAGCTCAGTCTTGGGCAAAGCTGCCCAGCAAGGAAATTTAAACTGTACTCCAACTGAAGAATACAAAATAGATGAACAGGTAGACACTCTGACAGACAGGAAGGCATGAAGGTAAACAAAATACAGTGCACAGGTATAGAGACAGAGATAGGTACAAAGACGAAAACAGATAAAGATTAAAGATCATGTGTTTTTTAGATTGGCAAACAAAGAAACAAATGTTCACAGGCAGTTTACCACACCCACCTGGAGAAATTAGAAGTCAAGTGAGGGAGAGGGCCTTCAAAGGTCAGGTAAAGCAATATTAAAGAAAGATCCCCACTGATAGAATATAAGATGCTCATATTTGACAAATTGTCCACAGAACCACCAACGGGCAAAGAATAAAAGAAATAAAGAGGTGCAGCGAGAAAGTCAGATGTGTAAGGAGAACATTTGGCAAACTGGACAGTTGCTTTGGTGAGTGAATAGCAGTGCCTGACATTACCTTATTCCACCATGAACTTGGTAAATTTCCCATAAACTTTCCACATTTTCTTAGAGCTAAATCTGTGCTAGATCTGTGACAAATATTCCCGCTGGCACCAGCAGACGCAGAGGCTGCCGCGATGATGTAACTGATGAAGGTACTGTGTGAATTGATGGAACCTAGCAGCACATCAGTCTCACACGGGCCTCGTTTCAACATCCTGTCCTTAACTCAATTATATTACCAGATACATAATCCTTCTGTCTGAAAGAACCACCCTCTATGACTGGCTTTAGACACTAATTCAGCAGTAAAACCCTGCCTTCTCAGCGCACAAACGTCACTCATGCCACGATAGCTATCACCGTTTTCTGTAAATCTTCACTTGCTGATCGTATCCACAAATCCCAAAATGTAAATTTGGTTAGAAATTCAAACTGCTCTTTGTTTTCTGAAGTACAAACATAAATTTAGTGACAATCAACCTCACTGGATAGAGGATGAGAGACAAAGAGTAGCTGCATGGCATTAGTTCTTAGGTGTAATCCTGCCTCTAGAGGCCAATCATGGCTTCTTCACTCTTCCACTGAATAATCAGTAAATATTGGCTCAAAGCTATTAAGAACACCAGCCAATTATTCCCCTTATAATTACTAAGACCTCGTTTTCAGTATGAAGTTTTTTTTTCATCACACATACATTTACCATAATAATAGTTCCCCAGGCATCCGTTAACCCCCTAAGAGCCACTTAACTGTCTCAGTAAGGAAAACATTTTCTTTAACCCCACTATAATGTTATGGTCCAAACTATAGGACAGAGGCACCATCACCCCCCCCCCCCCCCCCCACCCGCCATACTTCTACTCTTCATTAAAGCTGCAGGCTGTCCTTACACAAGGGATGTAGAACTGGTTATGTACTTTGTGTCTCAGAGCACTGGCTGCATGTAACTGGGTATCTGTCCTTGGTAGTTTTCCTTGGCTTCTGCCCTGTGTATTTTGGGATAACATGTAATCCCTATGATCCTTAACAAGATTAAGAAATTAGGCTGAACTGAACGCAGGCAATCTACTGATGAAAATGTGTTGTTGTCCTTGTGAAATCTTAGATATGTGAATGTGTACTGTTCCACTGAAGGGTACTAATAAGTCTTCAAAACTTCTCTTAAATGTGGTTTTATCTATCAGTGTTCAATTCTAAAAATAAGGAAATTAATTTCTCTTATCGCTTTTTTTTTTTTTGCTGCCCCTGGTTTGTCTTCCTCTTTCCCTGATATATGCACACATTCGCTCACACCGCGGCCTATCTCAGTCTAGCAGGGGAATGAATACCAAACAATCATATCATGGAATAATCTGTGAGTGAATCACCACATGCCTACAGTAGATTTTCTCATAGGCTTAATAAGCATAGGCAAGAGGGATTTACGGTGTGTACGTTCCTGTGTGTGTGCCTATGTGTGTGTGTGTGTGTGGTTACACATACTAAAGTGATTACAGTGGGGGGAACAGATTTGCATTGGTTTGATATGCCATCCATCTTTCCCTCCCTCTTCTTCCACCTCTTGTCAGCCCTCCCTTTCTCATTTCATTTCCTCTCCTCTCATCTCTTTTCCTGTCATCTCATTCTGTAGCTCACTCTCTCTCTCGTTCTGCCTTCTCTGACTTCGCAATAGGTCCTATGTAGGTGTGGGCTTTCACTAGGCCACAGAATTATATTAGGGTGTGACTATTCATGCTGTTCCTCTGGTCTGCCTATCTTTGTCTTAATTCTCCAGCCTCAAACCATGCCCACACTAATGCTGGTAAATTTGTAAACATTTCCATTTCTCTGTTTATCCTATTCTCCATTTAGCCTTCCATTCACAGCAAGTCAGTGTTTTCTAATCCTGAAAATTGGCTTTAGGAAAAAGCTCTCCTAATTGGACAATGCTAGGCTGAAGTTGTAGTGTGAATAATGAAAACTGAGGTCTTTGAAAATACAGACATATGATTGTCACCTTGTCAACGTTCCGCAAATATGCCCTAAGTACTTAAGCTTAGCAATAATGATAGAAAGGCAACTTCCTGGCACTTCTAGTTTTTTTTCTGTGATCTCTTATTTTGTACAGTACGTCGGTATGGCTGATTATTCAATATCTCTTCAAGCCATTCTCCTGTTGCGTGTGTATGGGAAAAATGTTAAGTGACTTTGGACAAAAGTGCCCAGCAAATGAATGTAATAATATTGTGTGATTGGCCATATTGAAACACAAAATGAAGTTAAAAAAAAAATCACAAAGAGTCAGGAGCCGGCAGAACAGAGGTTTCCCATAAAACAGTAAAAACAGTCTTAATTTTCAGACGCTGTGCCAGGTGGAGCGTGGGCAGAAAAGTTTCGGCAGGCAGGTAAACTCACAAAGGTGCTCTTGGAACCTAACCTCTCTTGAAATGCAGCAAAGTGAGCTAATTTGGAAAGAAAAGAAGAGGAGACATTCACAAACTCAGCTGTTCCTTTTCTGACACACACACACACACACCAGAGGAATGCCTTGGCATTAATAATTTTACCTGCTGATCTTACCCTGTTTCTGTTAGTGAACATTTTAAATGGAACAGGAAAGAACAAAGCACACAAATAGAGCCACAACAATGTTCATAACAGATAAAATTGATAAAGATTTATTTTAAACAAAGTCTTCAAGTGAATAGTATTTAGTGCAGAAATTCACCAGCAAAATGTGGCAATTTGGGTGGAAAAGAGATATTGTTTCCCGTCTTCCTTTATTTTTCTTTGTCATGTTTGTAGAAATTCATTCAACCCAATTTTTCTAAGTTAACGATATTGATATGGATTGTCCACCTCACTTTCTTACAGCCAAATGCCTTCCTGCGCCATTCTTTCCCTCCCTGCCTCCTTTTTTCATCTAGATTTCTCTCCCTTCATTTATCAGTCTTATTCTTGTCTCTTATGACAGCCTTTCCCATACCTACTCTTCCTTGTCTCCTCTGTAATGTCCCTCCTTCTCTCCTTCTCTCTCTGTTTTGCTCTCCTTCTCTGCCAGCTAGGGCTGCAGGCTTTCAGCAGCATTACAGCGTGTAAACCTCGGATTACAGCAGCCGGAGTCTGCCTAGCACTGCATGCCTCTGTGGATCACAAATACACAAGCGTGTGAATACACACCCACCCACACACCTCTTCCCCATACACATGTAAGATATTTATACAGCCATAGACACACATGAACCTTACAGACAGAAAATACACTTTTGTACATAGCACACAGACATATACAAACAGCATAAGAACACATTCAGTACACACACAGCTTACTGCACAAACACCAACACCGTTCTGCTCCATCACAAGTTCCTTAACTCCCTCTTTACTCCCCATGTCACTACCACAGCTAACTCACTAGAGGATTAGCTCCCCTCTCCTCGTGTGTGTTTACCTAACTTCTCTACTTATTATTGCTGCCATTTACCCCAACTGCCCTCCCCATGCTTCACTCTGCTGCTTCCCGCCTCCATCCACTTAACACAAGTCGTGAAGGACACACATAAAGATCACACATTTGTTTTGGCTCTCTTGACATCTTCTGATGGGGTACCTGTTGAAACAACCCTCTCTCCTAGAAAGTATGTTTATATGCTACTAATTTGCAACATATTGTGATCTGCCAAGTCACAAAATGTTTTTACTGATCGTACAGTATCAGTAAAACATCAACCGGCAACGTATTTAAATTGCTTTTCACTGCAGTGTCCTCTTTTGAAATGCAGTACCCGGTCATAGCAGTTTAAGGCGTGATAAAACTTTATGGTTGTGTTTAGGCATTCAGAGCACTTGGTTAATGTTAGGAAAAGATTGTGGTCTTAGTTAAATGTTAAAAAAGTCAAAAGAGAATTAAAATGTAAGACTACCTGTTTACTTTATTATAATTTAAAAGAAATTACTGCTCTTTCCTAACCTTAGCCAAATAGCTTCTGATGAGTGAACCTAACCACAAATTGTATGTGAATTTCAGTCTTCTGTAACGTGGTGCTTTGTACACCCACCACCATACATCCCAACCACCTGCCTGCGACTTCCCTGTAGTACCAATACCAATGTTATTTCATTCAAAACACCGCTGTTAAACATAATCCAGGTTTCAGTTGAATTTTCTGCAAAACGTGTTTTGCTAAATACTCGTATCACAGAGTAGATATGATATACGTTCCTAAATAAAGCTCAAACTATGATAATCTCGTTGCCAGAGTTTGGAATCCACTGTGGAAAGCCATTCGATTGTGCAGGTGCTTAAGGGTTTTTGTTTATTTAAATACACCCACTTTACATTTCATACCTTCATCAGTGTCATAGAAAGTCTTCTCTTCAAACATTTACTGCTTCGGCATTTGATATTCTGAATGGGTAAAAGTTGCCCTTCTAAGGGCAACGCACCTGAAAATATATATTAGTTTTTCTGGGCAGGAAAGCCGTAGGCAGGGAATAGGCGAGAACAAAGGGAAGAGTATTATGTGCCCTGAATTTAATTTTAATTGTTTTGATGTGAAAAGGTGGATCTATCGCTTCATACCACATTAGTTCAACTTTATCTCCTCTTAACTCCCTTGTGATTTTAAGACTGCTGTTGCGAGTTGCTTTAACCTATTTTTTGTTCACTGTACCCTGCTCTTACTTTCACGTCTCACTGCATCTGTCTGCATGTGTCTACTGTTGTGAAAGTTCTTTGCACATCCATGATGATCTATCCATCTATTCATTCATTTCTCATTCCCACCCTTCCTATCTCTGCTTTGTGTGTTGTCCGTGTCTGTTGTCTCTCCCTGCTAGACGAGCATCAGTTTACGTGGGAGGTCAAGAGATGTGTTAATGCAACAAAATGACTGCTTTTGGACATAGCAGGCTCAGAGACAGACCTTTGGTTAACAACAGGAATCAGAGTGATGGGTGACAGGACTGAATGTGAGTTTGTGTGCATGAGTGTGTGTGTGCGAGAGAGCGTGTTGGACAGCTGAGGAGTGAAGGGTGCCAAGTGGATCCTCCTGCCAGAATGGTTATAAAACAGCCCCTAACTGTCCACACGTGCAGCACACGCACATACACATTCTCACACTCTTACAGACCGAAGATGTCAGTGTCCATTTTATTCAGAGGTACAGTACACGACGTCCAGCAGTCAGCTGTCTACCAGACCTGTCAAGGTTTTAACAACTGAGTCACACTTACTGACTGACTTGAGTGACCAGCTCCCCAGTGTTAATTTTGGCAGCTGGTTTTGTCACTGAGTCTTGTCTAACTCTCACTGGGTTATAGATTCATTTGATCCTTAAACCTGTTTCCTCAAAGAGCAGGTAACTGCTAGCACTGGCTAGCTGACTGTTCAATCCACATAGTGAACTGACTGACTGTCTGACAAACTGGGTAACTATCTGAGAGCAGCTGATTGATTGATTTTTTTGGTGTCCTTGCCGCTGATGTAAATGTTGTGATAAATAATCATGATTTGTCAACAATTTTCTTTACCTTCATAGTGTATTTCTTCAAAGAAAACGTTGTAGGGAATTTTCACGTTCTTGGCCAACAGTAGTAGCCAATGGTATTTGCTGAAATGTGTGTAATATCAAAAACTTTTCAATATACAAAGTTCATTTCAGAAGTAAAATAATTCTGTCTAACTGAAACAGCAGTGGAGGTTATATACTTTTTAATTTTTGTTTTTTGTTAATTCTCCCTGTTTTTTGAATTGGTATTACAATATACAGTCAACTGGTATAGTGGTAATTTTTAAAAAAGGAAAGAGGAAGAAGAAGAGGGCACAGTAGAACTGACCTGGTGCAGTCTCACTTATAAAACAGAAATCCAGCTCTGAGCTTTGTGTGGAACCTGCCAAAAAGTTTCAGCAGGATCATGACTTTCTGCTTCACTTAGATAGTGATTCACAAAGTTTTAGCGAAGATCTAAATGGATTCTCTAATTTTTCTGAGGATGCTAAATAAATCACCCATAGTGGGCTGAATGAAAGCTTGCCCATGTTAGTGGATTAGTGTTTTGAATGTATGTCACTGAGATAACCCCTAAGAAATTTGATTAAAATTGGTTATGCAGATGAAAGTATAATCTTGCTGAACATATAACATCCCTGATAGTTTAAAACCATAATTCTAAGGCAAATTTTTACATTTCATTCCATTATGGTATCTCGCCACATACTGTATGTACATGTATAATTTCTAACCCCACATGTATGTACATGCATTATTTATAACCCAGTGGTATTTAATGCCTGTAGATTATTCCTGCCAAGCTTAACTTCACTTAACAGTCCCTGGGGATTTACTTCTTCATCTATAAATGCATCTTTATGTCAAAGGGGGGGTAGTTCATGTGTACTGCCAGCATGCTTCTTCAGCTATATGTGTGTGAAGTCTTGCCAAACAGATATAAACGGAGTGAAACAACACACACCAAGAAACAAGTTTAAATATTACATACACACTACCACACTTGAGTAAAGTAGTAATTTACTGTACGCTTCCCTGAGTGTGTGTGTGTGTGAGAGAGACAAAAAAAAAATTGAGATATAACCCTACCTGCCTGCATTTATCCCCAGTAGCAGGTAGACATGAGAAATGAAGGAAGGGAGAGTGACAGAAAGTTAAAGAGAAAACAGACAAAGTTGAGGACTTCGAGAACTTTGCAAGTAAGCCATGTCAGGTCGTACGTCCCCACTGGATCTTCAACCTTTCAGCGGTCTTCCATCAGTTTTGTCATCATCATACTGTACTGTCTGACATCTCCCCTCATTTTCCTATGGGAGGAGTAAAAGCAGTGACAGAGAACATCTTTTTTTTTTTTTAATGACTTTGCTCCTGTTTTTCCACCACATCTCTTTCTTACTTTCTTTGTCTGCTTGCTAGTTCACTAATAAGACTAATGATAGTAATAGAACTAATAATAACATCTACAATAATAATAATACAACTAATAATAATAATAGGACTAGAAATAGTACTAATATTAACAATTAATGAGAGTAATAATGGGGGCAGTAAGAGCCCCGCAGGCGCAGATCCAGACTCCACACCTCCAGAAGCAGAAGTAACGGCAAAAATCGACAAGAGAGAGATGAGAACACTCTTATATTCCTTAGTTTTACACAAACAAATGTATTCTTATTTGCCAGACATGGAGGTGAATTGATTCAAAAGCCATGTTCAGTGAACTCCACAGCGTTCATAATTTTTATTTATTATAAGGCAATAATTGAGAAAACATTTCCTTCTTATTCAATTAAAAACAGACGTGGAATAAATTAAATGATAATACAGTTTAATTATTAAGTTATTTACTCATTTAAAGTTTGATATTTAAAAGCATATTAAACCCTCCCTTACATGAACACATACAGACACACATCTTTCCAACAATTCAAGCAAGCAATAAAACAGCTTGCAGCTCATCTGGGAAATCAGAACAGAGCTTGTTGTTGTCGCTATTGTAATGATCGGTTTGTATAGACTGCTGCGTTAATGCAAGAGAGAGTATGTGTGTGTGTATGTGCATAAGACAGAGAGAGAATGAGAGAGTCTGAGTGATCTGGCAGAACCAAATGTACAGTGTATTACTTCAGGTCCTGAACAGGTCATCTGCTATCAACATACTCCAGCTCTCAATCTGTTCTTTTGTGTTTGTTTTTGTCCCCTTTATTTTAGCACTTTTTCCATCTCATACTACTTCTGTATGCTCCGTTATTCACATAACGGCACACTCAAACCTTTGACCTCGTAATATTCCACACCATTTCAAAATTTTGTGTACCTCCTTCCTCTACTCACCCAAATTCCTGCAATCTGGCTAAGACTGCTAATGATTTCTTGGTATCAGACAAAAAAAAAAATCTACATTCTGAAAGTACCAAAGAATACCACACGCACCAATTAAGTGACTTAACCAAATGACAGTCATTAGTAACAGAAAACCCTTTGTAAGCCTGAACCACACTGGCTTTCATATATGATCACAGAAATGTCTCTTAAGGGTAGCAGAATTTGTTCTTCGATTTAGTTTTTGTCACTTTTCCTCCAGTCTGTAATGTCATGCACCTCAGATGCACAATGATGAAAAATAAATTAGAAATTCAGTCCACAAAACCCTTGAGTGCCCAGAATACGTTTCATGTACAGGCTGTTCCGACACTTCTCATGTACAGCTCACATACAATTTGAATTTCATAAGCCTTTGTACCTAGGTGATATCATGCTGCTGGTATGCTCTTATGGATCATATCTGAGAGTAGCGACAAACAACCTATGTGGTCATTTAAGTTGGAGAACTTGTTGGAACCAAAATTAGAAGGTTTTCATTTACAATCAAACAGCACAGTGGACAAACATACTTTACATTATCTCATTTACAATCAGTGAGGAGGAGCTAATCAGTGAAGCATCTAAAACATCATTGAAGGTGCCTGAAATCTTTTGGTGAGCTATAATGAGTAGACTTGTCTTGAATGTCCAGAATTTTGTATAGATCTATTCTGACAATAGGTGCTGTGTAAGCTAGATGTCCAGGGGTGCAGGGAGAACATCTCAAGGCACTTTCTCCTGCTGTCTGACAACTTCTGTCATGGTAATGGAAGAGCAAAGAATGTGTACAGGCTGGCAGGACAATAAAGTCATAAGCATTGTGTCAACAAATGTACCATCAGCTGTTCATTTGTAGTCATCAGGATGCCAAGTACACAAAATAACGGTAAAGGACAAAAATATATATATGATAATTGGGACCTTGTGCAACATCTTAATGTAATGACCAGAACATCAGGGAAGGAGCTCACTAAAGGTTAGAGAAATGGAAGGGTATCTTGTTTTGTTTGTTGTTTTTTGTGACTGTGAATTGTCAGAAGTGAATTTAAGGTAGCTGTAGGGTTGTCAAGGTTTTGGACTGAACATTACACAAGTTAATGGATTTTCCCCATACTATTGTTGACTTTTTTGTTTCAGCCTTGAAACATACAGATGTCAAACCACAAAAGACCCTCATAACACAGTAGAAATGAGGCCCATCCTTACATTCTTATAGGCCAGTCCCATCAGAACTGGTGAACATTAGCATCACTGTAAGGTAAGGCTCTTTGAGAGCAAAGCGTCATCTATTATTCCATTTGATGTTACCTTGTGGAGTCCCTCCAAAGGCAGATAAATGATTGAATGACAGTAACAGTGCCCAAGGTGATTTTCCGGAGGCGAAAACTGTTCAGAACTCGAATGAAGTATACCCAAAGCTGTAGTCCCATTCTGCCCATTCTACTATAATTAGTCGAGAAGCTAAGGATACTGCAGGTTGGATCATTAGGTCTGTAGATTTTAGTGTTTTTCCAGAGTAGTTCATATTCACTGACTCTCATAGTTATCTCAGAACCTAGATAGTATTACATGCATCACTGCATATGAATATAGTTTTCAGTTGTCCTCCACTGAATGTGTGATATGAGGTACACTGAAACTTTTCCTCTGCCATCGCCTCCTCTTTGAACTCTTCCTCTACTTTCATATATATTTTTTTCTTCTCTAAATGTTTGAGTGTGCATTCAGTCAGATACACAATCTCTGTGTTTGTGCTCTGAATGCACAAATATGAGACTAGTCTTCTGAAAGTTTGTGAAATGAGCAGGTATTCTGATATGACAGTATGATTTGAAAATAGTTTTTCAGGTGGCTGGATGCTTTCAGTGCTGATGACCTGTTTTTGATTTTAACATTTACTGTTTTTCTTTAGCTACAGTATAATGCTAAATAAAAACCTTCCCTGAGAAATAGCTCCTCAGTTGCATTTTTAAATGATTTTAAAATTGTGAAGTCATTTTTTACCCATGCATTGAAGAGATAATGTAACCCCCCTGGAAAAAGCGAGTCCTTTCTAATTCACCATGTTTCCTTTTACATTATTAGCTTACATATTACACAGTTTATCAGCAATTTGCCGGCAATATTTCTTTTACCCTTGTAATTGTTTTCCTGAAATCCAATTCTATTAGGGAACAAGGCAGTTGGGCAGAACTTGCCTAAGTGGGTTTTCCAAGTATAATTGCTTTCCAGGTAGTAGTTTCATCAAAGACGCAATGATTTTAATAGGGCATATTTTTCTATATTTTATAGTTTCATCAACAGCTTGGAACAAAACTATCAAATAAAAGAAGTGAGTTGAAAGGGCAGGTATTAAGAAAACAGACTTTGTGCAGTTATTTGAGACGGGGATATGGGTGAGAGATACGTGGGCATAATAGAATACCATATGCTTGGAAAGGAACTACTTTTCACAGAAGGAGCAGGGTGGATGGGCACACAGACTATAAGGTAGAGATTAGGCAGCCATTGGTGCAGAGCACTGATACTAGTGCAGCCTGGACTGCTTGCTGCAACAAGCTGTCCCCTCTCTGTCAGATGATAGAGACAGAGAGAGAGAGGGTAGAGACACAGAGGGAGAGAGAGAGAGAAAGGGTTTGCAGGCTGAAAAGAATTGGAAAAGGGATTGAAGGAAAGAACGAGAGGGAAGAGGACAGAAGGAAGGCTTGGTGTGCAAGCTGTTTGGAGACTTCAGTAACACACATGTTGCTCATCAGCAGGGGAGAAAGAAGGGAGGAGGGACACTGCAGGAGGGAGTGGGAGAAAGGAGTATTGAAACTGCTCAGCAGCTTGTCTGTGTTCGTGCCTGGCTACTGTCTCTTTACTGCAGTAGCAGACATATGAGTGTTTGGCGGAGACAACAGAAGGAGCGTTACAGAGCTACAGAGGCTGGAAGCGACACACCAGTGTCTGGCAGATGCAACAAGGTTAGCGCAGAGGAAAAAAGATGAAATGGGGGCTAAAAAAAATCATATATTTTCCTAGCTGTTGGTGAAGAGTAAGCAGATAAACTACTAGAAGATAAGAGTATTCTACACTAACAATTCAATATTGCACTGCATTTGAAAGCCCAAAATCAAATCTCTCCCTCCACTGGTGGAGCTCATGATGTGGGGTGAAAGGAAGTGCTGCAGCTAATACAGCAATTGCCCAGGTCCAATTTCATGGGGAGTAGCTTTTTTTGTCTACTAACAGGCAGTGTAGGACAGAATTTTTGACAAAATTTATTCATACTTTTCTGATAGTTTTACCTTTTTACAACTCCCTGTGCATATTGATTTTGTTGCAGCTGCTAATCTCTGGCAGTGCCGTATACAGTGTTCCCAGCTCTATTGCTTCAAAATGTCACCTGCTATTGATTTGTGTTTGCAGTCACAACAATTCATGTATGTAACAATCAGACCAAAAGCCACAGTTTGTTGCACAGTGTGCTGTGATGTGTTTGGCACCGGAAGAGAAAGTGAGAGATTCATGAAGCCCCAAAACACCACTCAGTGACTGTGAGTTGCCATTTAGACCAGAGGATACCTACATGCTGCTTGATTGTGTGTGTTGTGTCATGTGTGTTCATCTAAGTGTTTTTTTTTTTGTTTGTGTGTGTTGGATGGGTGGGATGGGTGGATGAATTCTGTAGAGTGAAGGGTTTTGTTGTAACAGTAAATGCCTCTTCTGGCCCCCATGCAGTACCGGTCGATAGTCCAATTACTTTTAAATGTGTGTAGCTACACATCCCTTGAAGGGCCTGAGGTCTGTGTGTGTTTATGTGTGTGTGTGTCTCTGTGTAGCGTATATAAGTGTTAGGTGGTCACAAAGAGGGTGGAGGTGGGAAAGGTGATTATATTCAGTGTAATAGTAATGTTGGTTGTTTGTCAGGTCATGTCATGTCATCATCTGCCGCTTATCTGGGTCCAGGCCCAGGTCGCGGGGGCATCCCGCCCAATTCACAATGCACCGAAGGCCTATGGCACCTCCACGGGTGGTGAGCCCATGGGAGGTGGTGCCACCCGGAGTGGGATTCAAACCCATGACCCTGAGAGGGTGAGTCTCATGCTCTACCAACTGAGCTAACCAGGCAGCTGTTTGTCAGGTCATCATGTCCAAATAATGCTGAAATACACACACCTTGAGTGTGTGTGTGTGTGTGTGTGTGTGTGTGACTGAATTGACCTTGAGCCCATAATCTGCATTATATATTTTTTTCTTGTCCCACTCTCTCCATCTCCAAGTAGCACTATTGCTCACTTAAGAACAGAAATTAAATTCAAGTGTGTTATATCCACAAAACACAGGTGGATAAATTATCCCACTGGTACAGACTATGATGCCCATTCTGAGGTCTCTAAAGGTATAAAAAAAAACAACATGGGGAAAAAAGTTTATGAAAACAAATGACTAGAGGAAACACTGAATAATTTGAACTAAATAATGTGAAACATAATGCCCTGCTGTGAGAGATACAAAATCTCACTTATCACTTCTGCAAAGTGACAACATCAGTTGCTAGTAAGAGTGATATGAATAAATAACATTCATAATTCTATTATTTGCTAGTTGCTGTAGTTATGTTTGTTCTTACAGATGCAACACAGATTCCCCCTGAGAACCACATAAAACATTAAAGCTATGATTTACCACTGCTACACGTTGTCTTGTTTTTCAGTTTATTGCCATCACATTAGTCATGATGATTTTAATGACTGTAAAACACAAATGATGATAGTAAAACGCTTCACAGACATTAATATTCAACAAATTCTAGCTTTGGGAGGGTTGGTTTTCTTCACTCAGCTTTATTAATTATTACAACTTCCTATAAGTGAGTTTGTATTTTCTTTTTAATATTGTGCTCTTAAACTTTGCGGAAAACTTAGAGCTTACTGTTTAAGTATCAGTCACAATATACCAATCATATGACAGTGCCACTTGTAGTTATTGTAGCTTTGAAAGACTTTTTATACCTACAGTCTCTAAGTCTTTAGTGCTAGCTAGTTATCTGGCTTTAGAATAGGAGTTACAGGTAAAGGGAGTCATACCTGTGTTCCCAATGTCCTGTGTTCCTAGGGTCCTATGTTCCCCAGCTCTGTATTCACTTATATAGGACGTGGCCGATTGTGGGAACTCATCAAAGGAGTTTTCTGTTCCCCAGCACTACCATATGGCTCTCAGTGTAATAGACCTACCCTTGAGGGAGCTTATCAAATGGTTGGAGTCATGGTGATTTTTGGCTTCATTCTTCCTTATCCTAGTGTTAGGGTTAGGATTAGGAAGTAAAAGCTATCTCGATGACTACCTACCAACACCTTGTGCATCGAGTTTGCAGCTAACATAGGGTGACGTTTAGGGAAAAACACTGGGAAAATAGGACCTTAGGAACATAGGTATACTCCCACAGATAAGGATTGTCACTGGCTAGCAAATTGAATGTGCTCACACCTCAATGTTGTTGTACAACAGGCTGTTTAATTTAATTACCTGCCAAGGTCCTAGAGGTTCCCTTTTAGCTCTGCACCTATGTGTGTGCTAGATGCATGCACACAAGAGAATGTGTGTGAATTTGATTTAGGTGATTAAATTAGCAAATGTTGCAGAGAAAATAGTGGTAAGATGAGAGACAGATGAGATGAATGCACTTGTGTCAAAAGTGAAGAGAAAGACAACACAGCAATAAATGGGCAACAGAGGGAAGTAAAGAAAGGCAAAATGAGATGGTGCTAGATGAATAGAAAGAAAAGCATTGTGGGATGCTAATGGCAGTGTTTTGAAGCCTGAGTCAACATAGTAATGGTCTAGACACAGTGGGTCATTCACTTAACATGCACACACACACATGCACACACACGCCCACAAATGCACATTTATTTCATACGGTTGGGAGGAAATGAGCCCTTATCTGGAGCTGTGGAGATAAGCAGAGGCAATGGGCCACTCTGCTATCCAGGCTGCCATTTTACCTTCTGACTCACATGTGCACGTCCACATAGACACACACTCACACATGCACAGTTGCCTCCACACTCTCCTGTTAAATGAAAGTCAAAACAATATAAATATAGAGTGGAAATATTGATATTCAGATAATGTAGCATAGCCAATTTTACTGTAACATTGCAGAGAGGTTCTTTCATTTCATCTTTACTTTCCACTCTCCCTCTTTCTTTTCTCTTCCTCATTCATTCTTTATCCCTAGTAATGATTAAAATAAACCCACTTGTGTTTGTAAATTGGTCTGAAAATTTTTTTAATGGACATTACATAATGTATAGCTTTTAATAACATCTAGGGGTGATCAACAAATTACACCAATGTACAGTTCAGTACAGTAGCCTAATATTGACAAAAAGTAATAGTTTCTAAGCAAATTAATGGGGTGGCTAATTGAAGCAGGATCCAAAAGATACATTCATTGAAGAGGTGATACATCAAAATGCTGAATAATAACTGCTGGTAATATGGCTGTTGACCCCAAGTGTCTATACCATACAGTGTATAGTATACAACTTCCTTAGGCCAGCATTCCTGTCAGTAATAGCATTTTATTCACCCCATTCATTGCCAAGATACACAGATGCAACCACAATAGGAACAAATAGAGCCCAGCTTTACAGCAATGTGCACTGGTAACCACAATATGAAAGATACAGACATTAAAGAAGGGCTTTGTAACTAATTGCTTAAGAACTGTGACAGTGAAAAACAACGGAAATGTGTCCAAACTGACCTTTTAAAGTATCTGTTCTCACAGCAATCAATATACCATTTAATCCAGTTGAACAAAGAACATACTATGCAGTGTAATACAGTAATTGTTAATGCTAATGTTTACAAAGAGCAATATGGATAATAATCTTAACATTCACTTTCCTCATCTCCAGAAATAGGGCTTTAAAAACACACTAATCTCACTGGCTGGCAGTGACTCATTTAGTCACTGAATCATGCCATTTAAAATTTACAATATACAACATGGTCAATTCATGGTGAGAGTGTGAGAGTCTAATTAGATGTGCCTTTAATACATAATGTGCATGTGTTTGTGTGTGTGTTTTGGTCTGTAAGTCTGTGTGAATGACTGAGTGAAGTCATATGTGTTTTCTGTGCAGTTGCAAACAAAGACAATCTGGCTCTGATTGATAGCCTGGCTACTATAGTGCTTTACATGTTGATTGACATGACATGTTTCTCCTCATCTCATTGACTTATGTTTAAAAACTGTCGGAAATGCAACACAAACTACCTTCATTATAGACCTCTGCAAAATTTTCATGATCCTTTTATTCATATTCTTTTTTCACTGTCTCAAAGTACAGTCTTTGAACGCTGTGGGTAAGGAATATAACGCCTCAATGAAAGCTAAAACTGTTTTTTTCTTGACTGATAACTGGTACATTAGAGACCAATATAGTTTTCAAGGTAGTCTTTTAGGAACTCTTGTTTTTATTAATGCTGTCAAGACAAATCACTATTAAGTGCCTTGCTCAAGGGTAACATGACAGCAGAAGGCCAGTAAAACAAAACCCCACCGTTTTGATTTTGTAACTCTGTCTCTAAGTCTATTCTGTGTACATTCAAACTGAGGTTAAATATAAGGGTTGGGGCTCTGTGCCATATAGCTCAGTACAAATACAGTGTACTGTGGCAAGTGTGTTTGCTAAGGTTCGCTTACTTACATTTGACGGTTTAGTAGTTTTTCCTCAGGGCTTGGCCCTTATCACTTTTTAGTCAAATACTTCCCCTAGTCTCAATATTGTTTCTTTGTCACCAGATTAAACTGTCATCTCAGTATCTGTCAGAGATCTGTCAGAGAGTACTTTTTCTTTCCTTTTTTCATTTTCATTTTTTTGGTTTGGTTTATTGGAATTTTTCTGTGTGTAGAACAGGCACTGGAGAAGAGAACTTTCCTTCAAATTATACTAAACTCTTTAACTGTGCTGGCCTTAGTGTTCATATCACTTTTGTCTCTTGCATGTCACTGAAGGATAGACAAGGGACAAGACAGGTGTGTTACTGCACGTGTGGGTTGTTTTCATGTGCCTGTGTGCATGTAGTCTAGTGTTAACCTGTCTCCTGGTGAGGTTATGTAGTCAACTGATGCTTGAAAAAAGTAGGTGCTGAGAAATGCATTTATGGTGCAGCATATGCTGCAAGCGTTGAGCTCTCTGGCTCTCTCTCTCTCTGGCTCCAAGGAAAGCAATTCAGCAGCATCGGATCATGTGTGTGTGAGGGGTGCTAGCAAGGCATGCACTCTTGTGTGTACCTGTTTCCTGGTAAGGTTGTGTCACGATGTCACTGTGAAAATCAACACCATGCCAGTGTGTTGTTCACACCTGTCAGAGTTATGTAAGGTAATTTAGTGTGTCAACTAGTAGATGAGTAATGCTGATAAAAAAAAATAGTCCTGAAAAATGTATTTACAAAGTGTAATTTGCTGCATAATATCTATATATATCCTTGTGTCATTTTTGTTTTTGATATTTTTTAACTGATCTAAACCATAATTCATTTCCGTTTGAATCTTTTTGGATTTGTGTTTCCTGTAGATGTGATCAGGTGTGAATGTGAACCAGAAGCCTCCCTATGTTGCTTGCGTCTTATGGTGGCATATGGATGCAACACGAATGTTTTATTGATTATACACGATCATGTTTTTAGAAGCACTTAGAACAGCTGGTGTGCTGTAAATTTACCTTTTACAACATCTTTCATCTCTGCTCACCACAGATCAGTATCTTGTTTCTCTGCTGTATGCTTCCCATCTCTCTCCCTTAGTGTGTCTCTCTTATGTTATCTCCTGCCCTCTCATGTGTGTCCTATCTGTTTCTTGTTTGTGAGTCCTTTGTATCTTTTTTGCTTTTCATCCACCCTCTTTCCCATATTTGTAAGTTTATGATTGTTGTTATGCACATACATACCCTGCACACATATACACTATTGTTATATTACTTTATTATATTATTAGACAATAATACACAAGCCAGAAGGATGATCTCCTAAAGAATGCCTTCATTGACACTTCAGTACAGAGAGGGTGCCTGAAACACACCAGAGTTGCCACCCAGCTGATCAGGGAGGCACACAAAGCGAAGGGAGTGCTTTGGCTTGACCTTGCCAGCATATACAGCTCAATACCCCACAAGCCAATAGAGACTGCCCTGGACCAACACATGTACTCTGTAAGATCAGTAAGGACCTCATCCTGAACTACTGCAGGAACTTCAGACTCAGAGTCACTTTGGAGAATAATAGAAACACCAGACTGGCATCAGAGTTGTTCTTTTCACCCCTGCCATGAACATGGTGGTCAAGCTTCAGGGCCATGGTGTTGAAGAGGGGAAAAAATGGTGGGCAAGTTTCTCTGAGTCTGATAACAACTGAATGGATTGTTTTGTGCTTTTCATCATCAATGAGTGCAGGTAGGGATTAACTGACTGAGCCAGTAAAGCTGAAAGAGTACTACCTTCAACTGCAATGGCTAACACAGTACCCGTGCTGTAGGGGCACCAAATTTTTATTTGCACTGTCATGGGGTTACTCCATGCCTTCCAGGAAGTACATGCAGCCAATGGATATAAAACTCTGAATAAGACCGTTGCATCTTGTGTTGTGCTAGGCTAACACCATTGTTGCATTACTCTTCCCACTGTTCATGTCTCATTGCTAGTCAGTAGCATTAGCGTTAGCATTAGCATAGTAAGCTAGCATAAGCTAGCGCTAACAGGTAAATCGTTTTTTTTTCTTGCTGTGCCATGAAAACGGAACAGTAATCACAAGCAGTTAAACGAAATACGAACAAGAACACACTAACTCTGTGGTCATTTGGTGGATTATTCGTGGAGTTACTATGTGTTTTGCCATTGTTTCGGCCATCTGTTATCACCTGGTCCGACTGTCAAACCGGAAGAGGGAGGTTTCAAAGGCTTTAGTAGAGAGGGGGGCCTGGAATGTACCATAGGTAAACTGGTCCAAAGGGGTGTTTCTGTTGCTAATTTTAAAATGCTCTTTTAGAGGACTATATGAGCTCAGAATGAGATGTTTTTTGTGTCAGGATGGATTAACTGATTTACACAAAAATGTTTTGTATGTAAATATTGTATATGTTGCTTGATTGATTTTCAGTTAAACTTGGTTTGGCTGTAGGAGGGGCTTCCAGTATAAAACCAGGGTGGTGGCAGCACTCTCGAGAGTTCAGCTTGGGCCATGGAAGGCAGTGTTTGCTAGACCCTGATAGTGAGGAACCTCAACTTGGTTGTTTTTCTTTTGTTCGTTTGACTCAAGTTTCCTTATGATGATTTGAAGAGTTTCTTTCAAATCATAGTTTTGTTTTTTTGTTGTTTTTTTTTTCATTTTTGAATTTTTCCATTCTTGACATTTTTTCATTACAATTTGCTTTTGCGTAACTGCGCTTTGCACCTGTCTAGTGACAGTAATAAAACAAGCATCCATGCCTCTTGCTTCTACCAGTGGGCCAAATCCACAGTCTCAAAAAATGGCTGCAGTCTGGAGCTCTGACCACATTAGACAAGTCTGGCCAACCAGGTGAGTTTAAGGCTCAGATTTACCACTCTGCTTGGCATCACTGGTGTTGCAAAAAGGAAAGCCATCAAGCCCGACATAGAGGCTGCAAAGAGCATCTCCAGATGGCTTTGGATCAGAAGGAGTGATCTGTGGGCCAATGCTGCTGGGACACAAGCCAGGGTCTGATCATCCCCGGCTGGATGGCATGAGCGAGAGTGTATGATGATGACAGACCTGAAACACTTGATGACCTTAGGAATATCACTTAGGATGTGTTCCAGTGATGGATTCATAGGGCGCATGTTTGAATCACACTGAGATAACTGGGGAGGGTTAAAGGCAGCATATGCACATGTAGAGTAGGACTTACACACACATTCACACACTATGATCAAGGGCTGTGTTGACATTGGGATTGTAGTGAGAAGAATTACACAGCAGCAGTTTTTCTGTGTTATAAAATAAAGGTTAGTTGGCTCATCCTCAGAGAAACAGAAGATTACAAATGCTTCTGTTTTCTGCATATAAAATAGAGAGATAACACAAATAGGGGATACAGATTTTGATGTGTGTGGGACAGCAGTCAGATGCACATTCTAGCTCCACATCTCCACCTCCAGGCTGAAACAAGGATAACATGTAATATGATCTACCTGTCTGTTCCATAAATGCACACAGACAGCCAGTGTATCCGTGAATTTCACTAATTGAAATTGCAGCATTGTTGTAATGATAATTAGAATAATTCTGTATATAACAGCAAGGAGAAAGTCAAATTCCTTTCACATCCTCACAGGTGTCTTCACTGATTATGGCTCATGAGACTGTACGGGCTGAAGGTGGATGAAACTATGCTGGCAATTATGTGAGGTCACTGAACTCTTTGTACTAATAAGAATGATGGTATAATTTTGCACACGCCAACAGGTACATCAAAGATAAAAGGAGAGTCAGAAAGATGTCAATCAAACAATCTATGCAATCTTAGAATGCTGAATACTAAAGTTGTACTGAGCAGGTGCAACAGAAGAGTTATGGAGATGCTGATCAAGCACGCCCATAAAGGTCTGGGATGTCTAACCAGGCTAATCAATAAATAAAAACGCCTGCAGGGATCTACCACGAGTGTATAGGGCCTATAATTAAACATCAGATTTCTATGAATATGTGAAGGGGTGAAAAGGAGTTACGTTTTGTTCTCTCTCACAGTTCCCCATTGGTCATCTTCAGTACAATCCACATACTGCTATATATAAGTTAACTATAGGTTTCTGGTGCAAAAACCTGCTTTCGACTATACAAAGGAAAATAATTCTACAAGAGGAGCGAGTTAATCTGTTGTCTTCTGTTCTGCCAACAATACTTCAAACAGGATATGAAATGTTAACTAAACGGCAGGGCGTAAAAAAGAAACCAGTTTAGCTAAGCTTTAATGTAAGTATTGGTCCCAAAAGGGAATTGATCAGAATTGGCAGAGAATGGCACATTCAACAAACTTCAGGCTTTAGAAAAATGGATTATCCCATATTTCCCTCTGCTGCATGCACTCTGCTTCTCTGGTGTTTGTGTTTTCTTCTAAGTACAAATCATGCAGTGCAATTTTGTGTGTATCACAGTGTGCGTGTGTATTTGTGTGTGTTTGTCTTTGGATAGCAGACAGCTAAATCACTTCTTTTTTCCTACTGCCTCTCCCTCTACAGGGAAACCAGGCTAGTTTGATCTTTGAAGCTAAAAACAATATTTTATTGAAAGCAGAAGGCAGCACATAGATGAAGAAAATATGGTTAGGGACTTAAATAATGTGGTCTGGGGGAAAAGACTGGAAGTTTGTGATGCAATTTGATGGACAGAAGTCTGGGCTAGACTCATAAACTGTCTTTGAATAAAAGAAGATCACCATCATTTTCACAGGTACAGCACACAGTGCACCAGGGATAAGCCTTGGTGTGATCGGAAAAATAATTTGACATCAATGGACGTACAAAAGGGAGACAATAGAAACAATGACAGTGAATGATAAAATAAGCTGATAGATTTACAGTTATCAGGTCACTGTTCTCTAACTCCTTTACTCCAGCTGAATTTCTTAACATTTCTTTTTTTTTTCCTCTTTCTCCTTTTTCTAAAGCAAACATGCTAATGCAACTTGTTTCTTTTCTGACAAAATTAATATTTCTTCTTGAGCACAATGGTGTACTTTTATTGTTTCAGATTTTTAATTTTTTAGTTTTAATCTTGTGCATGTGCTTGAAGTATATTGAGTTGAAGTTTTTTTTTTTTAAAAACCGAACTTGTTGTTCAAGATGTCTGTCAACCTAATCCTTATGTCTCTCTGTGTTTTTGTGTGCACATTGCAGCTGGCAACATGGGACCCAGTTCATGGTTTGAACGGCACGCTGACAGACAGGAAGTTGGAAAATAACATGAGAGGAGTTGTGCTACGAGTTGTCACTGTTCTGGTGAGTACAGCTGACCAGTGTCTTCTCCAGTGTCCACGTCTGTGATTTTTAAATTGGCCATACATTAAAAACGACCTGTTTTGGTGTCCCCTGTTTGAAAAGTGTCCAGTTGTTCACCGTGGAGAATCAAAAGGGACTGTTGTGACTAGTGCTGGCATGTCAGACTTCAGCCTTTTGCTCTGTTGTAAATCTGTCCTTTTGTCTAGTTTTCTGCTCATCATTCAGCAATTGCTGTGGAGATGTAGTGAGGAACTGATTGAGAGCTTGTGTGAGGGAATGAAAATAGGAAGCAAACATTTATGAGACAAAGTGTTGAGAGGAAAGAGGAGTCGGAGAAGGAGAAACACAAAGACAAGGTAATAAGGTGAGTTTTCTAATGGACCAAGCTATCATCATTTCATTAGCTTCCATTTTGACATTTGACAGCGAGATGATAGAGGTTGTTGGAGACTTGATGGTAGTGAGACTCCAGCTCTCTCTGTCTCGCCTGCAGCATCGATTTGAGTACATCCCACAAGTGCTTTAAAGATTCACTGCTGTAAATTCTTCATATCCCATCTTTGAAGTGAGAAGCAGAGAAGAAAGAGATAATGCTAGATATCTTTGAGGCTATCCCTTTGTCTTTCTCTAATTTTTTTTTCCAGTCTTTGATTTTTATCATGCTTAAAGGGAAAAAGAATAGGGATTGTGTTTTTGAATATTGCCCTTTTCCCATCACTGGTCTAGGGTGGCCCCTATAGGTATACGGTATATGCATGTTCATATTCTGCATGTTCCTCCAACCTTCATGTTCTGTCCCTCTGATTGTGTGTGTGTGTGTGTGTGTGTGTGTGTGTGTGTGCGTGCGTGCGTGCGTGCGTGCGTGCGTGTGTGTGTGTGTGTGTGTGTGTGTGTGTTACCCTAGATGACTGATGCTTTCTGAGGGCCTAAAGACAGAAATAGATAGAAATAGTGTGAAATGTCCAGGGTGCTGCCTGGATGTACTGTTTTCTTTTTATGTGAGAATGGTTGGAGGGCACATCCTGATTATGTGTGTGTGTGTGTGTGTTTGTGTTTGAGTGTGTGTGTGTTTGAGTGTGTGTGAGTGAGTGATTTTGGGTGTGCATGACGTGAGGGTTTCTAAAGGGACCTTTGGAACAGATTGTTCTGTGTTGCCCTTGGCGTTTTCTTCTCTGATATAACTGTTTTCTGTCTGTAAGGTGCAATGGTCTCATATAGTACCATGCAGAGTGACTCTTGCCCTGAAACATGCAGAAGCAAGCAGTAATGTATGTAACAAGCACAAACATTAAACTGTAAGAGGACATGCTTATTCTATTCTTTCCACCAGACTGTTGAATAGTTATTGATTAGTCAATTGATGATGAGATCATACTACTATTAGGGCCAATGACTCTAAATCAGTTCCATTGATTAGCAGGGACTGTATTGATTATTAAATGGATTTTTACCAAGGAATGGCTACATCATTATAACTGTCTGTAATAAATGTGTTTATTGTCTTACAGGGCTCAGTAGTGTAACCCTTGTGATCACAAACGTGACCAAAATTGATATTTTGCACTGGGAATTAAATTTGAAGCCTTAAATGGTTACATTATAATGATGTGCTCTAGATAGGAACTTGATTTTCTTTAGATGTAAGACTCTGAAGGTGGAAAATCAGACAGCCTATAAATTACCACTCACTGACTTGCATATGTGCCTAATTTAGTGTGATTCATCTCAGCAGCTGAGTTTTCATCTTTTCGTTATATTCTGTGCTCCTTAATTTTTCAAGGGTGCACCCACATTTCTCTGGTTCTACTGCACATTTATGAGTTGTAAGATGTGGGTATAGCTACAGCAGCCCAGATAGGCAGCCAAAGACAGAAGGTGTCCCTTTCTAACTTGAGTTCACATTTTTGGAGATAATGAAAGAGCAATCACAGTATTTTCCCCACAAGTGGAATTACAGACAAATATGTACTACAATTAGCAGTGTAGTGACGAGTGAAAAATAATTAATAGTAATTAATGACGGTTGATAATGTTCCATTCAGTTGTTTGTCATCAGATTAGATGATGTTTACATGTGCGTAGACTTTATGGCTCTGATGACTCTGATCAACTCCGGTGGAAAGAACAACATTATGCTTGAACTCTTGATGTCATTATGTCTTATGGGTTTTCTATTGATAGTATTAACATTGAGGATGCATGTTTTTCTGAACACGTGCCTATTGTATTCAGTGCAACCTTATCTAGTCCTCTATGTATTGCCAAACCTTTGGTTACTATTCCTGTTATCAGTTTGCTGAAGCCCATCAAAGAAATGCCATTGAAACCTCTATTTCTTCTGCTGCTGAGCTTCTTTTGAACCTGGATAAATGAATTTCCTTCTTCCATTCCTCCTGCTCAGCTATTCTGGACTCTATAACCCCCCCTCAAATATAGACATCCCAAACTTAACTCCCATCAGTGCTTGGATGATTCAACCCATCTTAGGCAGGCTCGTCGGCAAGCTGAGTGGAGATGGGGAAAAAAATGTCAACCTCTCAGTTTCATTTGAAATATTTAAAAACTCTCTGGCCAATTTTAAAACAGCAGCCAAAAAAGCCAGGGCTAAATATTTCTCTAAGATAATCTATAAACATTCTCACAGATTCTAAAATTCTGTTCAGTGCTATAAATTCTGTCCTCAATCCCCGTTTCTCTCTCGATCTTGAAGCATCCACAAACATCTGTGAGAAGTTTTTTTTTTTCACTGAAAAAAATGAAAACATAAGATCACTGTTCTCTCCTCCTCTCTTTGACACCCCAACCCATTGCTTAGCGGGGGGGCAACTACCTTTAATCAATTTCAACTGCTTTCTTTGTCTGGATTGAGGAACATAGTCACGCATATGAAACCCACAACCTCCCCCCATGATGTTGTGCCCACAAATATCATAAAGGATACTTTAATTAAAATTGACCCTGGCATTCATTTTATTAATTTATGCTTGGCTTCTGGCACTGTGCCCCACATGTTTTAAACCCTCAGTTGTCCAGCTTCTGCTCAAAAATCACATCCTTAATGTTAAATGTTTAAATATCAGCCCATCTCTAAATTGCCATTTCTTTCAAAAATAATAGAGAAAATTGTCCTGTCACAACTGCAAGCATTCCTGAATACCAACGAGATCCGTTGATCTGTTTCAAACGGTGTTCAAAGCCCTCTACAGTGCTGAAACAGCTCTGTTAAAGGTGACAGATGATCTGTTACTCTGTGTTGACTCTGGGGAAAATGCCATTGTGGTTTTACTAGATCTCAGTGCTGCCTTATTAGGAAGTATAACATCATAATAGCAACATAACAAGATAATAAACATTCTGTTAGTGTTGTGGAACTGTAATAATGAATTGCTGTGTGACAGTCCTCTTTTTTTGTCAAACCAGGTCACCTAACTTCCCTGCTTTGCTCCCATCATTACTATGGCTACTGGCTACAATCTGCAAAGGGCGTTCGTCCTACATTATGTCCTGGCATGAATGTTGGCACTAGATGAATGCATGTAAACTGTGAACTGTAGATTTGTCCAGTCTCAGTGTAATTCCTCGAAACACTGAGCAGTTGGCTGACTTGGTCTGTCCAAGCTTACTTTCCTGTTGTCTTCAATGCCAGTATTTTGCTGCAGCGCTTGAAGATTACTGATAGATTCAACTATGGCTCATCTCCCACCTTAGCCTTTGTTGGATTACAACAGTAGAGAGATGACAGACAATGAGAGAAAGTGAAGTGCCACACAGGTCCCTGCTCATGGACACTGTGGTTCATGGTGTCTGAACCCCTAAGCTACAGGGATGCCCTGAAAAGTGCCCTTTTACCAGTGAAAGCACCTAGGTAGTGGGTTCCAGTTTATAGAAATTTTGGACAAACTGAACTGTTGGAAGGAGAGATGAAGAGAAAAATCTGTGGTACACCATCACAAATCACAGATTTTGCTGTTGAGTCCTGATCTACACTGCCTGTCTATTGTTTTGTGATACATGTTCTCCATCTTTATCAAACAGAGACCAAGAGAAAATTCATTTTTGTAATAATACGAAATCTAATCTTCTGCAGAGACTGACAGGGCTTTTCAAAATGCATTTTACACCAATTTCACAGACAAATCCACAGAGTGTTTCGAAAAGGCTCATCGTGCTGAAAATCACCACATGACTCTGTCATTTCCAGCATTCCCTCAGAGGGCTCTTCAGATGCCATTACTTAGTCTTTGTGGAAAATTGCTGTTCCTTCCCTAAGTCATGTCTCCAAAAACACCCGAGCAGCGCTGAGACCACATGTGATACTTCAAATCAAAAGGAGACAGGGGATGAACTTGTGCCAAAGGAATTAGAGTAGAAGAAAGGGAGGAGGAGGAGGAAGGATGATGGCAACGAGAGATAGGAGCAATATTGGAAAGACAAAGAAGAAATGGAAGAGAGGGATTGCTGAATATACAGGGATGTGAAATAATATTGACAAGTGGTGTAGCCTCGATGGATGGATGGATGGATGGATGGAGAGAGACGAGGAGTCCTAGACATATGTTTAGGGAAAGCAGGAGATGTTGTGGTGTGGAAAGATGCTAAATGGTGTATATCACAGCTGGTGAGTGGCAGGAGAAAAAAAGGGACTGCAAAATAACAACACAGAAAGAAAAGAGACAGATTAGTATCACACAGCCAGACTACATCTCACAAGGTAATTTTTCGTTACAAGGTTTTAGTCTAGAAACCATCGACTGAGTATCGATTGAGCCCAGTAGCTCAAAGCCAGACCAACCAATGAACTATGGGAAGTGTTTAGATTACATGACTCACTGCCTCTCAAAAGCCAAAACTTGAACAACTCTTCAAACCGGATTTCATAGATTTTTTCTGCGAATGTAATGTATTAATGAATTAATTTATTTTTACTTCTGATTCGTTTTAAAAATGATTTGGCTTCTTAGTTTCAGAGAGATTTGACAATGTTTCCCCAACAGCCACCATAACAGTCCAGCTAGTTTTGCTTTTATGTTGAGAGTTCATGTTTGTCTAAGTGAAGGAGAGAACGGTCACAAATTACACAGCAAACTTCAAATCTGTGTTCCAGAGAACTGGAATATTTATTCTGTTTTCTTTTGTTCTACCATAATCAGATAAAACACAAATCATGCCTTCAGTAACACTCCCATCCCCACATAGACACACCTACAAAGAGTTCCACATGCACAGTTTTCTTCCCTTGTATTGATTTGCTGCTGGTATTGGTTGTGTGTTACATGGTTAACGTGCTAGCCTGTGTGGGTGGGCATGTGTGAATGCACGTATATATGCGTGTGTACAGAAAAATGTTCATCGCATGTGAGCTTGTGTGTCTTTGTGTGTGCATGTGTGTTTATTCACTGTTTACTGCAGAGCCTGTACTTGGAAAGCCAACTAGAAAGCAATCAGTGCACAATGAACTGAATTATTATTGGGAAAACAGAGAGAGAAAATGGAAATGGGATAAATGAAAGAATGATAGGTTGGCTGTGTTTTGAAATGAGAGTCTTTGCAGTTTTTTCCAGGAACATCTCAAGTTTTACACTGTGATTTTCATCATATGTGTTAGAACCAAGTCAAACTAAACTCAATACATTTTTTCTTCTTTTTTTTTTCTTTATTTGCCCCCATTTCTTTCTGTACACGACTATCTTTGCTACTGAATTGTTTCATTCATTTTCTTCTTTCATTTTTTGGTAAACAAATGACATCCCCCAAGTCTGA